>NC_044982.1:125205788-126463222 GCF_008728515.1 Papio anubis | reverse complement strand
AGCTACAGATCCCACATGGGGGTGGCAGAAAGATTTGTCTGGAGTTCCCACTGCAATTGTTTCCTGATGCTGCCTGGAGCTCTGTGTTGAGCAATGAGGCATGATATATTATTGCGGTCTGCCCTTGGTGCCGGGTTAGGACATGACAAGACGTGTGTTTCAAGAGTTTGCCATCCCTGCCCCGAACCACCTGGCCCTCCACAGTAAGGGTAATGATGAGAGGGGCCCTCAGGGTAGGGGGGTGGTGGTGAACACACCACAAAAACAGATACTACTTGCCTTGATATCGAGACAGCTGCTCAGAAGGCCTGCTGCCTCTAGCCGACCATGCGGAACCTGAGAGAGACAGCCTTCGCACCTGGAAAATGAAGTCACGCTCATCGGATGCCCACTTAGAGGCCTGTGAAATGACTGTGGGAAACGCTTTAGCAGTGAGGTGTCCCACATACCTAAGGAAACCGCGTGGACTTTCCAGCCATATTCCTCTCGGGCCACTGGTGTTTTTCAGAGTCAGTGTGGAGAGGGAATAGGATATGCAAGATGGGTAGAGGCTGCTCTAAACCTTTAAGTCACAACAGCGCTGTGGCTGTCGGAAGAGAACCCACCTCTAGGGGCCTATAGGAGAGGGCTGCTTACAGGCCGAAGACATACCTCACCCTTTCACAGTTTTACGGAGGGCCATCCTGCCTCACAGACAAAAGGCAAGAAGGTGCTACAGCTACAGATCCCACATGGGGGTGGCAGAAAGATTTGTCTGGAGTTCCCACCGCAATTGTTTCCTGATGCTGCCTGGAGCCGCAGGAGGGTCCTTGAGAGAAGTGGCTCTCATGGACCCTGAGAGTTTCCGGGGGGCTGGTCAAGAAAGAAGGATTACTCTTAGGTGGATGGGACAGCTTCCATAGCCCCAGAGCTTGGGCCCTTGTGGGAAAAACAGAGGGCTGGATAGCAGTGAGTATGGCCTAGCAGTGGCCTCTCCTGCATACTACGAATTGTCACCCCTGACTCAGCCCAATTTCCTGCCTTCTGTCTCCAGCAGAGCCTCCTGCAAGTTAACAAGATTCCTCTTCCCTGCTTGTTCTCCTAGCACACCTCCTCAGGTTTATTCCAAACTTTGCCTTTCACAAGTCCCAAAACTCACTTCCTCAACCCTTGAACAGATTATCTCAGTTCCTTTTTTACAGTAAAGACAAAGGCAGAACCCCCTTGGTTTTCTTCTTTGCTCCTAAATATGTATCCATACTCATCTCCTCTATCCTGCTATTACTGTGGAAAGTGTGTCCCCTCTTTCCCAAGGAGAGGCCCCTACCTGTATCTTCTATCCCATCTACCTGCTGCCCCCTCCTTCTGCAGTACTTTCTCTTTCTCCCCCAACGGACACTATCTTGCTATGAAGAGTGGCCCTGACCAGCCATAACGGTGTCTTGCAGCGGGGGCCTATGGAGCCACCTCCCAACACCTCCCTTCCATTCATTACCAAATATACAGTGTGTCTCTGGCTTGGTGGGCTGGTTGGCTGGTTTGTTGGTTGATTGCTGCAAAAACTCTCCACCTTCTAGTCCCCGCCCACTCTTTGTCCGTGAACACCAGCACAAAGGGTTCCCTATCACTAAGCCCTGGGCTTTGGCTGTCCCTGGAGTCTCCTCCCTCCAGCCCACGGATTGCTTACCTGCCTTTTCCCCATGATTCCCATGCCCTACGTGACCTCAGACACCCAAGTGTTCTCTGAATTCTGAGCACAACTCACTTCAGAATCCATAGAATCCCAGATCTGTCATTCAAACAGTGGGATCTCAGGCCATCACAAAGCCTGTTTCCTGTGTCAAGTGGTGATAGTAACATGGAGTTATTGTAAAGACAAAATAGGATAATAAATGTAAGGTGCTTAGCACAATGCTGGACAATATTAAGTGTTCACTAGATAATAGATATTATTAATTGTCTGGAAGAGCTAATACATCTGCCCATACCTCTGGTTGTGGGCAGTTCAGCACCTTATTAGGCAACCACTTATTGTTGGACATCACTCTAGTTTTTAGCAAGTCTTCCCTTATTTAACAAAATCTGCCACTGTACATAGAATGTGCAAGGCACTTTCTCAAGTGCTTTGCCAACTTTAACTATTTGAATCCTCATGACAATACTATGAGGTTTCCCCATTTCTGAGAAAATAAGGCACAGAGAGATTAAGTAACTTGCCCAAGGTCACAGAGTTAATAAGTGGCAGAGCCAGGAATTGAACCCAAGCAGTCCGATGCCAGAATTCTTGTGCTTAATACTATACACAGCTGCCCATTAGGTTGAGCTTCATTAAAAAGACATAAATCAACTCCTGCTCATCCCTGTGCTCTGAAGTAACACTGAGCAGTCCCCACACTTAGGTACTGCATCTTATTTTTGTTTATTTGTTCACTAGTGCAGTACTTACAGAATATCCAGTAGATGCTGGGAAATATTATGTCCTGAGGCCCAGTGGTGCCCAAGACAGACGTAGCCCCTGCTCTCACACTGCTGCCAGCACTTCACAGTGGCTGATAGTGCCTGGGACACAGTAGGAGCTCAACAGAGTTTTGAAAGAATAGGGTGGGTTCTGCCTTTTGCAGAAAAGCCCCTCTCCTTCGTGGCTGCAGCAATTCCTGTCTTCAGGGGTTACAACAGGAACACAAAATTTCACTAGAGGGCGCTGTTCAGTAGGGCTGCCCTGAGGACTCAATTCTGTGCAGGAGGGGAGATTGGAAGGGCAGGTTGGGTTGTTCAGGGAAACCTTAGAGGGTTGTAGAACTAGAAGAAATCACTCGCGTTTTAGCAAGAGGTCCTTGCTCAGTTGCGGCTCCTCTGAGGAGGTGCCAGGACTGGGTCCCTTGACAGCCCAACACACAAATGGCCACGGACGACTGTTGGGCCCCCCATGGAATTTCACAGGCAGCCACTAAAGTCCCACATTGGGTTCCTGAGCAGCCAGTCCAGTGCTGGGCCCCTCTTCCCCATCCCCAAAGTCTCACAGGCAGGGCTGAGGCCAAGGTCTGATGCTGAAGAAATTGGCTTCAGGTTTGGAGCAGTTTGATGTACACAGCCAAGATGAACCAGCATCAGTTGGCTTCACTGAACTAAATGGGATGGGGAGGAGGAGGGGAGTCAATGAGATAGGAAGAGTGGCCTGAGGACACGTGCCTGTCATGAGGATAGAGCATATTCTTCAACATCAGTTTCAAGTTGGGCTTGACCACCCCAGCCCCGGCCCGGCACAGGCTACAGGGCTCCTCAGGATCTGACCCAGTCTAGCCCCACTCTCCTGGCCTGCTGCCCTGGTCACATGGGTCTCTTCACAGCCCCAGGAGCACCCTGGCCCTTCCTGTCCATTCCTTCTGCTGGGAAGGCTCTTCTCCCAGAAGCTGGGGTGTCTGTTTCCTTCTCATCATCCAAGTTCCTACTCAAAGAGGTCTTCCCTCAGCACCCTGTCTCAAAAGCTGTCATACCAGCTCCAGCCACTCTATCCCTTTGTCCTGACTTCCATTCCTTAGAGTGGCAAAGTATAATTTTCAAAAGTTAAAGACACAGCTCTCATACAAAAATAGAATAAACACATCTCAAAGATTTGTTAACTGATTAACGCAGGAACTAGTAAGATTACTTAACGTTGGTTCCAAAAGCATTTGAGAAACTGGGTGTTTAGAGACATTAAAGAGAAAACATGTTAGAAGATTGCTAGGTTAGATATAAAAGTTCTTATTGTCCTACAGGATAACAAAACCATAACCTTTTGGATTATCTTTTCTATGTGCTAGAAATCTACAAGTTAACAGGTCACTTCCAAGTGTCTAGACCCTGATCAGATAGTAAATAGGTATGTCAAGCAAATATTCTAGAAAATTAAATAATCTTTGGGTAGTCCTGCTAAAACAAAGCCCCCATATGATTTGAAAGGACATGTCATGTTTTTTTGTTGTTGTTGTTTTGGTAGTTTTTCTCAACAGTAACATGCATCACTGTCTGAGATTGTCTTGTGTGTTTCTTGTCAATCTCAAATGCCTATTAGGAAAGCTCTGTAATGTCCTAAACCCTGTCTTGATGACCAGTCTGTCCCTAGATTCTACTCTAGTTCCTGGTGCAAAGTGGCTATTCAATAAATATATTTGTTAAATTAAAAAAAGACACTATATAACCAAAAGTTATGTTAATTAAAAGAAAGTAGAATAGTGGTTACCAGGGCCTGACAGAAGTTATTGTTTAATGAGTGACAGCGCTTCAGTTTGAGATGATGAAAAAGTTCTGAAGATGGATGGTGGTGATGGTTGCACAACAATGTGAATGTACTTAATGCCACTGATTGTAACTCAAAACAGTTAAATTGATAAACTTTTTGTTATGGATCCTTTACCATTAAAAAAATAGTTGTATGATTATAATAGTAGCCTCTTGTGGAGGACTCGTTTTGTGCCAGACACTGCTCTAAGCAATGTATGTATATTAAATCATGTTCTTCCTTCCCCTGTCCAATTGGCATTGTCACTATTCTATTTATTTTTTTTATAAGTAAAGGAATGAGATATGGAGAAGTTAAGTAACTTGCCGAAAGTCATACACCTGGTGAATGGAAGAGCTGGGATTTGAGGACTGCAGATTGTGTTCCTAACCATGGGCACATTTTATAGTGCAGATTATCTATACTGTAAGCGTTGCCAAGAAGGAGCAATCCCTCTTGTCTGGAGAAGTCAAGGAAGGCTTTCTGGAGGAGATGGAATGTGAGCAAACACCCTGTCACGCAAAGGTGCCAGTTCCATTGTCCTCTGCTGCGGTTGCTACACTTGACAGATTCCTCACTCCAACTCACTGATGCCAGTGCGGTCCCCCAGTCCCCACTGAGGTCCCCCAGGCCCCTGTGCTAGACCTTACCAGCAGGACTGTGTGTGTGCTGTGGGTGGGGACAGGAGGGGTCAGGATACAGGCACAGTCAATGGTGCCTTCCCTTGCCGTTGTTTTAGGAGTAGTGAGTGGGTCTCACCAGCCCGGGTCTTTCCCTGACCTGGAGTGGCGGAGCAACTGTAAGGAAAGGGAATTTTGCTGGTGGCACCTGTGCTCAGAAGACTGGCCAGGCACCAGCTCCTACCACAGAAGCATAATCAGAGTGCCCTGTGTGCTGCTGGTCCCCAAGGGACAGGGTTGGCAGGCAGCACTTCAGTGCTTCATTAGACAGACCATGCACAGCACTTGGTCCAGCCCAGTAGCCCACCAGGGGCATACGGGCTTCAAGGGCCTGAGCAACAGGTGCAGACAAGTTGGTATGAGGGTGGGTTTTCTTCTCTAACTTTCTGACCCAAGCCAGAAAGAAGCGATTTCACTGCAGCTGGTTCCAAATTGGAGCTCTCAAAATATTTATTCTGTTGCTGCAGCAGTTGAGCTGCACAGACCTGTCCCTGGAACATTCAGCAGACAGATCCAGCCCGTGGAGAATTCAGGGCATTCTGGGCTCCACACACATTTTAGAACAAAAGGAAAGGAGCATGGTATTAGGGAAGCAGGAGCCTAGGAGAGCCAGAGTGGCGCCATTTTAAAATTAACTTCATCTTAAAACTAGCAAGGCCCAATCCTTGCCAGTCACAACCCATGGTCATAGGATGTTTACAGCTAAGGCAGCAGCTTGGTAATGCCTGCAAGGTCAAACTCCTACAACAACAGAAAGTCCAGATGTCCCCATACCCATAACAATATATGCTTTCAAGATCATTGTAGTTATGCTTTGATATACTCACACATGAAAATGTCAAAGATAGTGTTGCTTAAGTCAATAGAATAATAAATTTTGTCATGCAGTCTGCTCACCCTCATGTAGTCACAGCTTAGTTTAGTCTTTACATAGTTAGGACCTCTATATAAGAAAAACTTAAAACAAAGATGGTACATGCCTCTGCTTGCTCTCTGGGGACACCCTACTCTGTAATGGAGTAGCTTTTAATAAATTTGCTTATTTCACTGCACTTTGCAGCTCACCTTGAATTCCTTCCTTCATGAGATCCAAGAACCCTCTTTGGGGGTCTGGATCAAGACCCCTTTTTTTCCAGTATCAATGGAAGCCTGGCTTTAATTGCAAAATATATAGTATTTCTGTGTGGGCAGAGGGGAGGAAGTTTATAACATGCCTCCCCGTCCTAAAAGGCAATGCACCAGCTGACTTCTCAGCTGCCCCCAGCCTGAAGCAGCCCACCTCCCACCGGGCTCCTTGACCAGCAAGGGCTTCTTGCAGACTTGGAGAGGTCCCATTTCTGCCAGGCAAACAAAGACTCTCCAACTCCTGAGGGAGATTTCCAACTCCCACAAGCTTCTAAGTGGGGACGGTGTTACCCAAGAAGTTTCCCTGATGCAACTGAAATACTTGCGGGTCAAATCCTATTTCCTGTTCTCTACTACAATGGCTCTTTCTTTAAAGTGAAAATACTGAAACTGGTGAAGAGAAAGGTTATTGTCTCTATCAATTTCATTTGCTTAAAAAGTGGCAAATATCTTTTCAATAGCTGGGAGGCCGAGGTGGGCGGATCACCTGAGGTCAGGAGCTCAAGACCAGCCTGGTCAACATGGTGAAACCCCGTCTCTATGAAAAACACAAAAATTAGCCAGGTGTGGTGGTGCTCGCCTGTAATCCCAGCTACCTGGGAGGCTAAGACAGGTGAATTGCTTGAACCTGGGAGGCAGAGATTGCAGTGAGCCAAGACGGCGCCACTGCACTCCAGCCTGAGCGACAGAGCAAGACTCTGTCTCAAAAAATAAAAATAAAAAAATAAAACCAGCATTGCATAATAAAAAGGAGAGTAAAATTCATGCTAATAATTTTACATTTTAATTTTTATTTACTTTGAATGACATTAAGTAGCAAATTAAAAACACACCAAGGCAGTTGAGAAAGAGACACTGGAAGAAAGGAAACAGCTTTACATTTTAATGAACAGTATTTTTTCCTACTTCTTAAAGAAGAGGTCCTTTATTTGCATTGTATACCCAGCTCTGCAATGTACGTAGCTGGCTCTGAAGGCAACACTGGGGTCAGAATCTTGCTTGACACTTGAGCAACCCTGGGCAATGCTTTTCACCAGTTGGAGTCCTGGGTTCACGATGGAGAATGAAGATATTTCAGAGTTGTTGAGGGTTAAGGTAAGTAACTGTAAGGGCAGTTGAATGTTGCTGATTCCTCAGTAAGGACAAGGTACTGTGCTAAGTGCTATACTGCTTGATCTCATATCTGCCTCACAATGGCCCTACCTAGCAGGAATTACTGTCCTCTGCTGTGGATTTTGTGATCTTTCCAGCCTCCTGCAGCCACTGGCATTTTCTCCTGGACTGTACCCCAGCTCTGTTCTGGGAAACAATCTCTGTCCTGTTTTGTGTGGTCTTGGTAGAACCATCTCACATCCTTTCTCAGTCAGTGAGTGGCCCTTTGACCCCAAAAGTCCAGTCAGGCTGTAATATGGTTTGGCTGTGTCCCCACCCAAATCTCATCTTGAATTGTAGCTCCCATAATTCGTGTATGTTGTGGGAGGGACCCAGTGGGAGATCACTAAATCATGGGGGTAGCTCCCCATACTGTTCTCGTGGTAGTGAATAAGTCTCATGAGATCTAATGGTTTTATAAGGTAAACCCCTTTCACTTGGTTTTCATTTTCTCTCTTGTCTGCCACCATGTAAGACGTGCCTTTCACCTTCCACCATGATTTTGAGGCCTCCCCAGCCACATGGAACTGTGAGTCCATGAAAAGAAAAACCTCTTTTTCTTTATAAATTACCCAGTCTCGGGTGTGTCATTATCAGCAGAGTGAAAATGGACTAATACAGCCTGTCCCCAGAGTTTGGATTCTTGAGAGGACCTGATTCGTCCCCACTCTTTGTAGAGAGCTCCCAAATGACCTTGGTCCAGGTCTGGCTTCTGGTACCCCTGGAGTAACTCTGGAGCCTGAGGTTTCTGAGCCCCGTTTCAGAAACCCCTGTTTCAGCATGAAGCCCTTCCCTTCATGCTGAGAGCCACCTGTATCCAGTTCATAAGTTCCCCTTTGTTTAAGTGAACCAGTCTGTTTCTAACGCCTGCAACCAAAAATCACCCACGGGGATCATCCTGAATTTTCAGATGAGGAAAACAAACCCAGAGAGGTAAGTGATCCCACAGGAAGGGAGCAGCAGAGCCAGACGTGAGCCCCAGCAAACCAGCTGTGAGCCCCTAGTGTAAGTGCGTGGTGCAATCTCACTCAAATGTTCGTTTCCTTCTTTTTGATTTCTTCCCTCCTGTGACACAGTCGCTGCTGTTCCGGGCTGGTTGCCTCCCTCGCCACTCAGCAGCCTCTATGTCTGTTGCTCTCAGATCAGAGAGTCCCACCCCGTGGGTCCCTCACAGAAGACGCAGGAGTTCCAGATCTGCACCCACTTTGCACCAGAGCATAGAAGCAGAGCCAGCTTCTGGCATGGAAGGCCTTGGCTGAACTGTAATAATGTTAAATGCTACAGGATCCGCCCTCTCTTTAGGGCACCAGGAGCCCTGGAGGAAGACACAACCCCCAGTGCCCACCCCATTCCCACTCCCAGGCTAGCACCACTGTGGCTGCTGAGGCTCCAGCTGAAGGTCAGGTTCCAAGCGTGCAAGGACAACCACACCTGGCGGCTGCCTTGGATGATGAAGGACACAGTCAATAGGGTCATTGCACCCAACCTCCAGGCCTTGCTGATGGTGCAAACACCGAGACTTATCCTGGGCAGGTGGACTTATTCTGGGCCTGCTGGTCCCGCCTCAGTCTGGTGTGAGGAGGTCTCATGGTCTGTCTATAACACCAGCAAAACCTGCATGCCTGCCTCCTCCCTGTCCCCACACATATTTTCTTTGTCTCCCCCTACCCTCCTTGTTTTTATAGTCACAAATGCACCCAGCTAAATTCAGGTCCAGAGACACAGCTTTGTAACTGAAAACAGGTTTCATTTTCTCTACCAGGGAAAACTAATGGCTCAAGTAAAAATGAGCATGAAGATGATGATGACGATATCAAGATACAGACAGTGAGATGGTCCTTAAATGAGAGAATATAATTGTTGTTGTCAAATGTTGCATTTCTGCATGTGTGTGTGTGTTTATTGTAAGGAAACTTCTTGTTAGTTTATTTGGTCCTTATAAAAACCCAGAGGACAGTGGAACCAATGACAGTCTCAATGGGAGATGAGGCCACTGAGGTGCAAAGAGCTGGAGTTTTCCAAGGTCACTGGGCCAGCACACAGCAGAATCATGATGGAAACCCAGGTCTTGTGACATCTGTGCCCCCACCTCGGGGTCCAGCGCTGCCACTGGGCTCTCTGTAAAGCATATGGCCAAGCCCCTTGGGCAATGCGCTTCCTAATTCCCCATGCTGGCAGCTGCAGATGACGCACATTCTGTAGCATGTGCCCCTCTGTCTGTGGGACCCTCACAAGCTTTCTGTTTGGGGCAACTTGACAGCTACCATTTCAACTGGAAAGCAAATACTGAGAACAGATTAAAATCTAAGTCATGACTTAATTCTTTACCAGATGTCAGACAGCAGTTAAAATAAGGCAGTGTCTGTAAAAATCCAACCAATTATTCCATGTCAGAAGAACAGAGCCAAGTCAATATCCTTCTTTGGGATTTCAAGGTCCTTTGTGTCCTCTAAAGAATCCCTGTGATAAGAAGCATGAGGGTAGATGTGAGCTCCAGGAGACATGGACCTCCCCGGCCTTGCCCACTGCTATGTTCCCACATCTAGAACAGTCTGGCACATAGTAGGTGCTCCATGCATATTTATGGAGTGAATGAATGTTCGACTTCCACTCTTCCTAAACAAGACTGATAAGCTGTCCAGGCAGGCGAAGGAGTCTGCACTGAAGGAGCACCTTCTCCGCTGGGGACTCCACCATGCTGATCTCGTTTAATCCTCGCAAGAGCACTTGGAGGTGGGGGTAACTTTATAGGCAGAGAATCTGAGACTCAGTCTTGCTGAAGGTAATACAATTAATAAAATTAATAACTGACCGGGCTGGGACTCAAACCCAGGTCTGAGTGAGTCTAGGCTCTCTCCTTTCCCCACTGAGCCACACCAACCACCTTCCAAGGTCCTTAGGGTGCATGTGTTTGTGGCACTAAACCCTTTTATCTGCAAGGCAGCCATCTGCCTGTGGTGCTAGCTGTGCAGGCTGAGGGGATTCTCTCTGCCTTATCTCAGTGCACCCTAGCTGCAAGCAGGTGTGCGTGTGTGTGTGTGTATGCACGTGTGTGTGCATGCATGTATGTGTATATATATGTCAAGCCTGAATTCCAACTGGCAGGATCAATTCCCAGCACTTAGTAGGTTCTAAATATGCATTCGTGGGATGAATTCCTTGGACTTGTTGAATAGTGTTAGTGCTCATAAGGAAGAACAATCCAACATTGACTATTCAGCAAAATAACAATAACCCTTCATAATGCTATTGCACTTTTAGCTTTTGAAGTACCCACATGTACTTATCTATTTATCTTGGACCCAAGGGGTAGGTAAACCTTGCTCCCATGTAAACAGACACAAAAAAGTTAAAGCAGAGAAGTTCTGTGATCTGGCCAAGGACCTGGGAGCTGTTACCCTGCAGAGGCAGAGCACAGCCAGACTCTAGTATCATTAGTCCTTTCCAGCCGCCCACACTTAGCCCCCTACTCTCCTCCTCTGTTTGCATTTGGTCAGCAGACCTCTGAACCTCTGCCATAGAAGAGCTGTGAACAGACCAAAAAGATGTCTTAATTTTGTATCCTTGCAGCAAACATCAACCTCAACTCATGAAACCTCCTTTTACAAACAGCACTAGAAAGGCAGGCTTCGTAGAGAGAAGGATTAGAACCTCAGGGAAATTTATTTTCCTTTTTCTTTTAAAAATAAAAAAGCAGTTGGTTGTATGTGCACAGACTATTGTGCAGTGCTGGGAAAACCTACTTCTCCAAGGCATCCCTGGCAGAAGGTGGCTTTACAGATCTCAGGAGTTGAGGTGGGGAGAAAACCTGCAGCTGTTAATCTGCCGGCTGCCCTGCTAGAATGTGAATTGGCAACTCTAGAGGTCAAGAGGAGAACCGCTTTCTCTCAAGTTTATTCCCTGGGCAGCTAGTGTTACTCAGACAACACTGATTGCCCTTTTGACTGTGATGGACAGGCACCGGCCCTGGTCCCAGGTATGTGTGAGCCACTGCAGAGCAGTCTTTCAGCATCAGCGTTAAATGCCTTTCTAAAATAACATCACTCAAATTTTATGTGCAAAGCAGCTGAGAAGAGTGGGAGGCCCAGCCATCCTTCTAGCCTACAGGTGAAAAGTGTTAGCATCAGTGGTGTGAAACCCACTCGCAGGAGTAAAAGGCCCTTGTCTGTTACACCTCTTCAAGTGAGAAGAGTTCCTAGCTCGGATCTTTGGGCTGATTTAATTATGTCCCAGGTTACTTCCCTCTTCTCTGTCCGTCTTGCTGCGCTCCATAGAAAGCACAGGTTTCAATCATTACAAGGTTTGTGTAAAATGACCTCATTTTCCTGTGAGTCTGCCAAGTCCTAGGCATGTCAAAGAAGCGTGGGGCCAAGAATCATTTTAGAAATTATGATGCTCTTTCAAAAAGTAGGAAATTTTGCCAAAGAAGAGAGAGGTGCAGAATGAAGGTATGGAGGAGAGATGGATGGAATAAATATTGATATTTCTCTCTCCCTTGCCCTGCCCCCAACAGCCAGAAATAACGGCCCTCTCATTTATGTCTCCAGATCCCTGTAGGCATTGTTGATGAAAAAAGCCAAACTCTGTAAAATATTTGAAGAGATTTACTCTGAGCCAAATGTGAGGACCATGAACTCGTGACCACATGTGCCCAAGGTGGTTGGGTTATAGCTTGGTTTTATACATTTTAGAGAGGCATAAGTCATCAGTCAATATGTATAAGGTATACATTGGTTCAGTCCGGACAGATGGCACAACTAAAAGAGGTGACTTACAAGTCATAAGTGGATGTGAAGATTTTCTGATTGGCAATTGGTTGAAAGAATTATTACCTAAAGACCTAGAATCAAGAGAAAGGGATGTCTGGGTTAAGATAAAGGGTTATGGAGACCAAGGTTGGTACTATACAGATGAAGTCTTATAGACAGCCGCCCTTAGAGGCAATCGATGGCAAATATTTTCTGTTCAGACCTTTAAAATGTGCTATATTCTTAGCTAATCTCTTCAGGATCAGAAAAAGACCTGGAAAGGGAAGGGGATTCTCTACAGAATGTAAATTTTTTCTACAAGAGACAGCTTTACGGGCTGTATCAAAATATGTCAAAAAATATATTTTGGGGTAAAATATTTTGATTTCTTTCAGGGCCTGCTGTCTGTCATGTGATGCTATACTAGAGTCAGGCTGGAATTTGGTATCTTATTGCTAGTCTTTTTTTTCTTTTTTTTTTTTTTTTTTTGAGACAGAATCTCGCTCTTTTGCCAGGCTGGAGTGCAGTGGTGTGATCTTGGCTCACTGCAACCTTTGCCTCCCGGGTTCAAGCGATTCCCCTGCCTCAGCCTCCCGAGTGGCTGGGACTACTGGCATGCACCACCACACCCGGCTAATTTTTTGTATTTTAGTAGAGACAGGGTTTCACTATGTTGGCCAGAATGGTCTTGATCTTCTGACCTCGAGGCCACCCACCTCGGCCTCCCAAAGTGCTGGGATTACAGGCGTGAGCCACCATGCCGGGCTCTCTTTTTTCAGTCTTAAAACCTCTGTTTTTATGTTAATGCTGGCCAGTTGTACCTGAATTCCAAAGAAATGAGAGTATACTGAGGCATATCCAACCCCCACCCTACTTGCCTCATGGCCTGAACTAGTTTTTCAAGTTTTTTTGGAATCTCCTTGGTCAGGAAAAGAGGTGTATTCAGTCAGCTGGGGGAGGAGGCTTAGAATCTTATTTCTGGTTTACAGATATTCCAGTGTCAGTACTTATTCAAGGGCTACAGCTAGCCCAACTTCAGTATACACCATTCATATTGCCAGTAGCCTAGGTCACTGGAACCTAGAGTTGTGGAGTAGATAGCATACACAGCCATACTTAGGTGGCCTCAGTCTTATCCCATTGTACTATCTAGCTGTTTTCCTAGACTGACTCCAACTTCCACCCCTGAACTCTACCCGAGACTGTAACGCTGAGCACAGGGACTATCCAGTATGTGCCACTCAGTTTGGAGGTCCACAGCATGGCAAATGCTGCTTCTATATAGTAGAGCTTCCACAAATGTTTGTGGAATGTTCACACTGGCAATGTGAATGGTATATACTGAAGTTGGGCTGGCCATAGCCCTTGAATGAATTGTAGGTTAGAAGCCTTTGAAAGAAGATTGGAAAATTATGTATGTTATCTCCTCACGTGTTTATTAAGAATAGGCTCAGTTATGCTGTGGTTAAAAGACAACCTCTCTTTGAAAAGATCAACATTGACAAAACTTTAGCTTGACCAAGAATTGAGAAGGCTCAAATTATGAAGATCTGGAATAATACCGAAAGAAATATCACTATAGACCCTACAGAAATAAAAACGATTGTGAAAGAATACTGTGATCAATGGTGTGCCAAAAAATTCAATAACTTAAATGAAACATAAAAATTTCTAAAAAATACAAACTACCAAAACTGACTAAAAGAGAAATAAAAAACTGAAGAGAACCTATAAGACATTGAATCAGTAATACATTCTTTCTTCCCCACAAAGCAAAGCCCAGACCCAGATGCCTTCACTGGTGAATTCTACCAAGTACTTAGGAAGAATTAACACCAATCCTTCCCAAACTCTTCCAAAAACGAGAAGAGGCAGCAACACTTCCCAACTCATTCTATGAGGCCAGTATTATCCTGATACCAAAAGCATACAAAGACATTTATTATAATATCTCTTACAAATATAAGCACAAGCTACTCAACAAAATACTAGCAAACCAGATCCAGCCACATACCAGAATGACTGTATCCCATGATCAAGTAAGGAGTTATCCCAGAAAAACAAGTTTGGTTTGAAATGCAAAAAGCAATCAAGTGAAATAAAGGACAAGATAAAAAGACAAAAACCATATGATCATCTCAATAGACAGAGAAAAAGCATTTAACAAAATCCAGCACCCTTTTGATACAGGAGCTAGAAATTATTTAGGCAGATAGTAAGGGCAACAGAGTCATCAGTGGAATTTCCCTTTTAACAAAACCAGCCCCAAAGTAATTTCCTTTCTAACAAAGAGCAGCCTGAAAAATTGAGCTGCAAACAGAGATAAGCAAGCTGGAAGCTTGCACAGCTGAATGCCGGCAGCTGTGCCAATAGAAAAGGGCTACCTGGAAGCCAGGTATATTCAGCAAGGAGGCTCTATCTTCCCTTTTCTTTGTCACCATGTGCACAAAGAAGTAGGCAACATGGCGCTGGCCAGGTAGCATAATAAAAGAATAGGTTGGAGGCGGCTAGATTTTTCACTCACTATGCAAATGACACACCTAGTCTGACCAATCTTCTATGCGCTATGTAAATCAGACACCACCTCCTCAAGCTCATCTATAAAACCTCCTGCATTTCACCACAGACCAGAAGATCTGCTCGAGACTCCTCTCTGTGCAGGAGAGAGCTTTTCTCTTTCTTTCGCCTATTTAACCTCCTCTCTTAACCTCATTCCTTGCGTGTCCATGTCCTTGATTTCCTTGGTGTGAGACAAAGAACCTTGGGTATTTACCCCAGACAATGACACCACTTCACTTTCATGATAAAAGCAATCTACAAATTAGGAATAAAGAGAAATGTCCTCAACTTGATAAATAGCAATATGAAAAACCCACAGCTAACATCATACTTAATAGTGAAAGACTGGGAGCTTTTCCTTTAATACCAGTAATAAGAGAAGGATGTCCACTCTTGCTACTTCTACGCAACACTGTACTGGAGGTTCTAGCCATGGCAATTGGCAAGAAAAAAAAAATTAAAGGCATTTAGATTGGAAAGGAAGAAGTAAAACTAATTGTAGTTATAGATAACATGATCTTGTATACAGAAAATTCTAGAAATTATTAGAAACCAAGAAATTATTAGAATTATTAAATGAGTTCAAAAGGTTGTAGGATACATGACAAAATACAAATACACACTTATATAAGCCTGGTCAACATGGCAAAACTCCATCTCTACTAAAAATACAAAAATTAGCTGGGCATGGTGGTGCATGCCTGTAATCCCAGCTACTTGGGAGGCGGAGGTGGGAGAATCACTTTGAACCTGGGAGGTGGAGGTTGCAGTGAGCCAAGATCACACCACTGCACTCCAGTCTGAATAACAGAGCAAGACTCCATCAAAACAAACCAACCAACAAACAAAAAAGTACATTTATATATTATACATTTATACAATATACAAAAATCAATTGTATTTGTATAGTTTAACAAGAAACAATCTGAAAAATGAAACTAAAAGTCAATATAACAAAAAAGTTTAAAATTTGTACACTGAAAATTACCAAACACCACTGAAAGAAATTAAAGAAGATTTAAATAAATAAAAAGATGTCCCATGTTCATGGATTGAAAGGCTTAATATTAAGATGGCATTACTCTCCAATTTGGTGTACACAGTCAATGCAACCCCTACCAAAATCTCAGCTGTCTTTTTTGCAGACCTTGACAAGCTGATCTAAAATTCATATGAAAAATCAAGGAATCCAAAATAGTCAAAACAATCCTGAAAAAAAAATTAGAGGACTCACGCTCCCCAGTTTCAAAACTTACTACACAGCTATAGCAATCAATATTATGTGATACCAGGATAAGAATAGAAATATAGATCAATGGAATGGAACTGAGAGCTGAGAAAGAAACACATTTATGGTCAACTGGTTTTGTATTAGAGTGTCAAGTCAATTCATTGGAGGAAAAACAAACTTTTTAACAAATGGTGCTTGGTCTGGCAACTGGATATCTACGTACAAAAGAGTTAAGTCAGAATCTCTATCTCACACCATATGCAGAAATTAACACAAACTGGATCAGAGACTTAAATGTAAGAGCTAAAACCACACACTCTTAAAAGAAAACCCGGGAATAGATCTTCATTACCTTAGATAAGCAACACCTTCTTAGATATGACACCAAAAGTACAAACAACAAAAGGAAAAAACAGATTAGACTTCATAAAAATTTAAAACTTTTGTTCTTCAAAGGACATCATCAAGAATGTAAAACAACAACCCACAGAAGCGGAAAAAACACTTCAAATCATATATCTGATATTTATATTCAAAATTATAAACAACTCTTACAACTCAATAAAAGGACAAATAACCCAATTAAAAATGAGCAAAAGATTTAAATTAACATTTCCTCAATGAAAAGCTACAAATTGCCGATAAATACATGAAAAGATGCTCAACATCATTAGCCATCAGGGAAATGCAAATCAAAATCACAATAACATAGCACTTTACCCATTAGGATGGTAATAATTAAAAAGACAGCTATTAATAAGTGTTGTGGAGAAATTAGAACCCTCTTACCTGTCTGACGGGAAAGTAAATGGTATAGCTATTTTGGAAGGTCTGTCAGCTTCTCGAAAGTGTAAACATAGAGTTACCACATGACCCAGCAATTCCACTCTTAAGTGCATACCCAAGAGAATTTGAAACAAATGTCCACACAAAAATTTGTACACAAATGTTCATAGCAGTATTACTCATAACTAAAAGGGAGAAATAATCCAGGTGACCATCAACCAGTGAATGAACAAAACGTAGTATATGTAACATACAAAATGTAGTATACATGGACTATGGACTATGCTTCAGGAATAAAAGGGAATGAAGTGCTGATATATGCTACAATATGGGTGAAAGCTGAAAACATTGTGCTAAGTGAAAGAAAAAACAGACACAAAAGACTTTTCTTTTTTTTTTTTTGAGACAGAGTCTCACTGTCACACAGGCTAGAGTACAGTGGCACGATCTCAGCTCACTGCAACCTCCACCTCCCAGGTTCAAGCGATTCTCCTGCCTCAGCCTCCTGAGTAGGTGGGACTACAGGTGCCCAAAACCACACCTGGCTAATTTTTGTATTTTCAGTAGAGATGGGGTTTCACCATGTTGGCCAGGCTGGTCTTGAACCCCTGACCTCAAGTGATCTGTCCGCCTCGACCTGCAAAAGTGCTGGGGTTACAGGCATGAGCCACTGCACCTAGCCCAAAAGACTACAAATTACATGAAATGTCCAGAATAGGCCAATCTGTATCGACAAAGTAGACTAGTAGTTGCCTAGGGCTGGGAGGGGGGTGGGAGAAGTGGGAAGTGACTAGTAATGGGTTTGGGGTTTCTTTTGGGGGTGATGAAAATGTCCTAAAATTAAATAGCAGTGATGGCTGCTTGCACCATTAAATATATTAAAACCCACTGAAATGTATAATTGGAAAAGCTAGTTTTGTGGTACAAGAATTACATCTCAATAAAGCTCTTCTTTAAAAAACTAAATTAATTCAAATTGTCAAAATAGCTTGCGTAAATATGTACCTGTATAAACACTGGATACTGGGAAAAGAATTTGTACTGAATATTTCTATCACTAGATGGATGGTAGGAGAATAAATACGCAAGTGTAACTAGCTCCTGTCAGCTACAGATAGGAGGAAGGGAATTAAATGTATTGAGCATCTACCATGTGTCAAGCACCAGGGCAGATGCTTTCGTTTAATCTTCACACAACAACACTATTAGGTGGTACTGAGATCTGTTTCACACATGAGGAAACTGAGGTGAAGAGAGTTGCTCAAGGTCTTACAGCTAGTAAAAGGCAGAGCTGGGATTTAAACCAAAGACTGCCTGACTCCCAAACCTTTTGGCACTAACCATGGGGCAAAGGACATGTAAAATCTGATTAATAGTAGTGGCAAATGGTATTCTGGCCGTATTAGGGACCAGAAAAGTTTTCCAAAATTATCATAGACTGTGGGATTGCCATCTGATTAAAAAATGGATGAAAAGTCCGGCTGTGGCTATGATTTCTATGGTCCCTGCATGTAGCTAACTTCCCTATCTCTCAGATTAAAGACTTCAGGACCCATGAAGAATTGCACTGAATCTACTAAGTCCAAGTTGCTGACATCTATTTGAGCATTCGATGTTCTTTCTCCTATGTTAAAGCGATTCCTTAGTGTTTTCATCCCTGTTCAGCAACCTGACCAGATAAGGCCCTTTATGCACACACAAGACACAGAAAGACCAAATTTAGGCAATAGAGTAGCAATCTGGTGGGACACAGATTCCTCACAACATAGAACTGACCTGGGTTTGAGGCCATGAATGCCTAAGATGATTAACTGACCACAAGATTCATGCTGCCCTTCCGTGCTGTGAAGTTGTTGCTGGGAAGTCAGGCTCTACATCTCTCTCTTTGTATCTCTATGGAGGCACATAACGAGGTCTAGCCAGTGGACTGTGAGCAGAAGTTTGGGCAGAAAATTCTGGGGTTCTAGGAACCTGGAGTACTGTCTAGTAGGGTTACACAGGCTCTGCGTGGATGCACCTCCTTGTTCCTGGGACTATTTACCTCTCGGATAGCAGTGTGGCCAGAGGAAGGCCAAAGCGAAGCCCTCTAAGGCATGGGGTCCACATTAGGAGCCGACTTGCCCAGGGGTCAGGGAGTACTGGCCATGAAATTTCAGGTGAGGATTAATCTTCTTGACCATCAAAATACAGATACCATGACCTATTTTGTAGAGTTGCCTTGAGGATCAAATGAAATACTTTATGTAAAAAATCTGGTACACAGTAGGTGCTCAATAAATGTTCATTTTTTTTTGTCTCTGACCTTCCTAGTACTTCCCTGTTCTTCCCCTCTTTTCCCTTCATGACCCCTCTCACCCTCACCCCCCAGCTGTGTTCCCTTTCCTTCCTCTCTAGAACCCAGGGGGTTTGGCTCAGTGGCCCTGAGGTCACTCCACTCCTGTCTTCAGCTGCAGGAAAGCTCTTTTTCCATTTAGAACATATTCCGGGGTTTTTCTGGTTTTAGGGAAGGGGAGATACTGCAGTTTACACAATGGGTTAGAAACCTCAGATTACTCTCTTGTTTGCTAATGAGAAGTTTGAGAAAGGCTTTTGGGTCCTGGCCAAAACCTCTTGACTTTTGTGGGGCAGAAATTTGATTTCCAGTGAGATGTCAAAACATGCCACTGGGCATAACTTGCAGAGGTTTGTATTTCATTTATTTGGTTTTGAAATGAACAAAAAGCACTTCCTTTATGTTGCCCTCAGCAGACATGCACACAACTGTGTAACCAGCTCTCAGTCTTTCCGGGACTGCGGGACCCTTCAGAGATGCTGTCAACTTCAGATCTCTTTTCCAAGCTCCCCTTTTCTTCACAAAGGCCCTTCAGGAATGCCTCAGCATCTCATCTTCGTTTCTTGTGACTTGCGCTGTCTTTATGAATGTTGTTGCTGCCCAGAGAGAGAAGTCCAGGCTTAGTTGCTTGACACTCGAGCCCATGCCAAAGACCAGGCCTTCCCTTGGTCTGTGTCCTCACCACTCCCAGGTCTTACCTTGAGCCTCTGAAGGGGAGGTCTCTTAGACAAAGTTCTGGTCTTAAAAAAAGTTTTCAAATCTTTCTTCTCCTGCTACATCTAGTTATTGAGGAATAAAATATAACCTCCAGCCCTCAAATTTATCTGTTCTTTAGTTTTACATTGTTTAGGATCAGAGCAAGGGGTTTAGGAATTCTCTTTCTGGGAGGAGTGGCTGAAAAATAAAAAAGTGAAGTTGCTTTCCTTATATGAAATATTTTTCATGAGTAGGATTAATGCATGTTTTCCTCCAACTTTTACCCAATTCTATATTCATCTTGTTTTTCTGTCTCAAAAAGCACTTGACTTTGAGCTAGATGTGATATAAGCAATTCACAATCATTTCTTTGTTGATTCCATTTTTGGGGCAAATATTTATTGAGCACCTACTATGTATAAGACATTGTGTTGGACACTGTGAAGGATGCAAAGATTAATGAGCCATGACCTCTGCTATCAAGCTTTTAAGTCAATCTTGGTTTAGTTATTCTTTCTATTGAGATGTTTTGTGGCCCTGCCTTAGACTTTGAGTGTAAGTCCGTGGCTTTCTTCTAGAAGCAGAACTATGTTTATGCAATTCTTTGTACATTTGAATAACAAAGTATTCATGTAACAAGTGTTCTGTATCCAGTCCCAAGTACCCAGCACTCTAGAGATTCGAGGCAAGTTTAAGTCACGATCCTCTCCTCAAGATCTAGATGAGAAGAGAAGACAATTTTCCAGCAATGTAAGACAGATGCCCGGATGTAAATAAATACAGAATTTTAGAGTCAGGTGAGTTTTAACCTTCGATAGACAAAATTTAAACATGCCAATTACAGTATCTATGTATCTACTAAAGCTTAACATGCATATGCTGTAAGACTCAGCAATGTCAGTCCTAAATATCCATCCAATAGGACTGTGTACATATATTCATCAAAAGACACTTTCAAGAATGTTCATAACAGCACTCTTTGTAACAGCACCAGACTGGAAACTACCCAAGTGCCCTTGACATTTGATAGAAGGGATACGTAAATTGTGGTATAATCAAATAATGGGATACTATGTAGCAATGAGAATGATCTATTTGAATATGCAATAATATAGAAGAACCTCACAAAAATAATGCTTAGCTAGAGCAACCAGAAGCAAAAAACAAAAAACAAACAAAACAAAAAAAAACCCACAATTTATTTTTCTATTTCTAGAAAGGACAAAAACAGGCAAAAGTATTCTATGCTCTTAGAAGTCATGATAGTGGTTATTTTGGAGGGACAGAGGGACAGTGACTGAAAAAAAGAGACAGGAGGGGAATTCTGGGGCTGGGAACATTCTGTTCTTGATCTGGGAGCTAGCCCTATTGGTGTGTTCATTTCTGAAACATTTTTTGTTCATTTTTTGGTCTAGATACTATACTTCATTAAAAAGTTTTAAAGAGTCACCAATTTAAAAATTGACAGAATTTGGAATCACCAGTCAAGAAGCCTGAATCTTAGAGCTGATTCTGACTGTTGATCATCTCCTTGGGCAAATCCGTCTCTTTGTGCCTTGGTTTTTTCATCCATGGAGTGGTGATAGGGCTTTCTCCTTGTGTCTCACAGCTGGCTGCTTTATTATATGTAGGGAAACCTGGCATACCAAGTAGTAGATGTGGGGCTTCTTGGTGCAAGTTCGCTGTTGGTACTTAGGAGCCTGCCCTCCATTAAACTTTATTTCCTGAAACCTGGCCTTTTCAATATCCACTCTGACTCGCTCTTTGAATCCCCTTCCTTCCACTTTGTTTATTCTCTACAGCGCCTCAGTCTCACGGAGCAATTCCTCAATCTGAGTGTTTCACCTTATCACATGATGGTATTTGGCCTCAAAATATGGAACAGAATATGGCACCCTCTGGGAATATGGAAGCTTATTTGCTTATGTTCTGGAATATGTCCTTTCCCATTTGTTCTCTTCTATCAGTCCCAACAGAAAAAAAACAGAGTGCACACCATTCACTTATCACCCAACACTTTCTTTTTTTTCTTTTTTGAGACGGAGTCTCGCTCTGTCACCCAGGCTGGAGTGCTGTGGTGCGATCTCGGCTCACTGCAGGCTCCGCCTACCAGGTTCAGGCCATTCTCCTGCCTCAGCCTCCTGAGTAGCTGGGACTACAGGTGCCCACCACCATGCCTGGCTAATTTTTTGTATTTTTAGTAGAGAAAGGGTTTCACCATGTTAGCCAGGATGGTCTCAATCTCCTGACCTCGTGATCTACCTGCCTCGGCCTCCCAAAGTGCTGGGATTACAGGCGTGAGTCACTGCACCCAGCCCACCCAACACTTTCAACATCACACCCCTTCACATAGTGTGTGAGAACTGGACAGCAGAATATTCCATTTCCCTGGACAGCAGAGAAAGTTCCATTTCTCCCATCTCCACCTTTGTGCTATTGTTGTCCTACAGAATTCTACATATTTTATAAACTTTACACTACATTGCTATTATTTTTGCTCAAAACAGCCAAATATCTTTGAGACTTAAATAATTGAAAAATGCTATTATTTAGCCATGAAGTTTAACAGTTTATACTGTTCATTCCTTTATTTAGATCTATATTTTCATTTTGTGTCATTTCCTTCTGTCTGAAGAACTTCCATTAACACTTTTGTTGTTTTGTTTTGTTTTTTGTTTGGTGCAGTGGCACCATCGTAACTCATTGCAGCCTCAAACTCCTGGGCTTAAGCAATCCTCCCGCCTCAGCCTTCCAAAATGCTGAGATTACAGGCATGAGCCACTGCGCCCAGCCCCTTAAACATTTCTTCTACTTCGGTTCTGCTGGTGATGAAGTCTAGAAGATTTTGTATGTCTGAAAATTTTTCTTTTACCTTCAGGTGAAAAATATTTTTGCCAGGTATAGACTTCTAGGTTGACTGGGTTCCCACCTTCTAGTCCTTTAAAGATGTTATTCCATTCTTGCAAGGTTTCCTCAAAATAGATAAATACATAAAGAACGGCGGTCATTCTTATCTTTGTTCCTCTGTATGTAACTTGCCTTCTTTCTCTGTCTGCTTTTAGGAGCTTCTCTTTACTCCTGGTTTTGAGTAATATGACGATGGTGTGCTGCAGTGTAGCTTTCTCCATATATCTCATGCTTACAGTTTATTGGGCTTCTTGGATATGTGGGTTTACAGTGTTCATCAAATTGGAAACATTTTGGCCATTATTTCTTCAAATAATTTTTTCTGTTTCCCAATCTTCTCCCGTTCTCCTTCAAAGAATCCTGTTACTTATATTAGGCTGCTTATAATTGTCTCACAGCTCATGGATGCTGTTCATTTTCAAATGTTTTTTTCTCTCTGTCTGGTTTCTATTTCCGTGTCTTCAAGTTCTCTAATCTTTCTTCTATGGTGTTTTATCTTCCATTATTCTAACCTGAGATACTGTAGTGCTCATCTCTAGATGTTTGCTTTCAGATTTTTATATATCTTCCATGTTGCCACTTCACCTGTTCAGTCTTTAGTTTCTTGAATTCATGAAACACAGTTATAAGAACTGTTTTAATGTCCTTCTCTGCTAACTCTAACACCTGTGTCAGTTCTGGGTCAGTTTCAATTGATTGATTGATCTCCTTGGTGTGGATCCTATTTTCCCACTTCTTTGCCTGCCTGATAATTTTTTATTGGGTGCCAGATATTGTCGGGTGTTGGATATTTTTGTATTCCTATAAATCTTTCGGAGCTTTACTCTGGGACAACTTGATGCTTTTGGATCTTGCTTTTATGATTTATTCAGTATATCTGAAATAAGACTCCACCTAGGGTTAATTATTTCCCATTGCTGAGGCAGAGCCTTCCTATTTATTCTACCCAGCGCTCTCTGAATTTTCCAGTGTGGCTGTGGAAACAGGCTCTATTTTCAGCTCTGTGTGGTCTTCAAGGATTGTTCCTTCTAATCCTTTAGGGTGGTTTTCTGGCCTTGGGTACTTTCTTCATATGAATAAGCTGGTCAGTAGGCAGCTGACTACGCTGCTGGTCTCTGGAATTTCCTCTCTGTAAAGCTTTCTCCTCTCTGGTGCCCCGCCCTGTCAAATCTAGACACCTCAGCATCCTTGAATCCCAACTCCATCTCCTCAACTCAGGGAGCCCACCGAGACTCTGCCTGGGTTCCCTGTCCCGATGCCACGTTCTGGAAACTCTCCATGCAGCAAGCTGGGGTAACTGTAGGGATCTCCAACCTTGATTGCCTGTTGTCTAATGTCTTGAAAACCATTATTTCATACACTTGACCCAGTTGTTTAGTTGTTTCATGTAGGAAAGTAAATTCAGTCACTGCTATTTCATCCTGGCTGGGACAGAAAGGATACATAAGCCCAGTTGACCTAAAGATGTTTGTGGCGTGTTTTCTCCATCACCTTATAGTGTTTTCAAGGCTAGTATATTTTAAACTTTTACATTTTGAAATAATTTAAAAATTGAAGAATAGTTGCAAATATATGCAGAGTTCCAGTACAACTTTCACATAGCTTCCCCTAATGTTAGTATTTTTTATTTGTATTTTTAGTACAAAAGTAATGAATGTTAATGGTAGAAGAAAATTAAAAATATAAAGTATATTTAAAATATATTTTGCATATGAAAATGTAAATATCATATTCACATATCACGAATATTTTTCTCATTTTATTAAGTGTTAGTCCAAACTGCACCATTTTGTAAGCTGCCTGCCATTTTGCAGACCTTGGTCAAAGTGAAGCATTTCCCTGGAGTTGTGGGCTGTGAGGAACATCCTGCCTAACCACCTGACCACAGGTAGACAAAGGCCCAACGGAAGAAACAGCCTGCCTCTTATCATATGCTGAAACAGGAGCAAGGGGCACCACATTCCTCAGAAACAAGGGCCAGAATCGCCTCAACATGGGAACATCTTATCAATATCCTGCTGGGCAGCAAGCCATACTGCCCAGACCCTTCCTGCCCATACCTAGAAACTGCACCAGCCTGTAAGCAGCGGTGGGCTCTGGCATTAGGCTGGTCCCCTACTTCTGTAGATTTTATGCTGGACATAAAGCCTGCATTTGCTGTCAAGGCACCCCGTTTCTCTTTCTTTCTCTGTCTCTCTCTCTCTCTGTGTGTGTGTGTGTGTGTGTGTGTGTGTGTGTGTGTTTCTTTAACCCTTGCCTTCCCTTCAAAACCTAACAAATAAGCATATATGGGAGGGGAGAGACACTGTCCTCACTCTTTCCATATTCCTGCTGCAGCCCAAAGAAGAGGGGACTGCCACTCCCCTCCCCCTTGGGAATGTTGGAAGAGAGGTAGGAGGTAGGACTCAACTCCAGAGGCAGGGTTCAGACACTGGACCAAATTGAGGACTACCTAAAACCAGGAAAGGGCAGAAGCTGCTTTCTGTAAGACATGCCCACCAGTGCACCATGTCAGTTTACTGCTGCCATGGCAACACCTGGAAATTATTGTGCCTTTCCATGACAATGACCCAACAACCCAAAAGTTACTAGCCTTTCCCTAGAAATTTCTGCATAAACGCCACTTAATTTACATGTAATTAAAAGTAGGTCTAAATATGACTGCAAAACTGCCCTGAGCTGCCACTCTTAGCACACTGCCTATGGGGTAGCCCTGCTCTGTAGGAGCGGGCACAGAGCTCTGACACTGCCAGAGCTGTAACACTGCTGCTTAAATAAAGCTGTTTTCTGTGACCACCAGCTCACCCTTGAATTCCCTGGGCACAGCCAAGAACCCTCACAGGCTAAGCCCCACTTTGTTTTTTATCTCCACACTCAGCTACTCTTTTCAGGCGTACTGAAGTAGCTATGAGCTAGTGAGGCTGATACTTAGGCCATATTTTGCTGTGGACAGGGTTTAAAGTGTTAAAGGTCAGCCTGTGGGGCAGGCTTACATGACCTCTCTTTGACTTCCTGTCTCCATGGGGTAAATTCACCCAGGGGAAGGCCCAGAACTGCCTCTTTTATTCTCTCATCCACAGTAATTAGGCAAGTGAGACAGGCTGGTAGTCCAGGAAGCCAGCTGGGGGACTGGACTCAGAGTCCATTCTGTAGGCCCAGCTCTCCCGGTAGCCAGGCCCTCAGAGGAGTAGCAGGCTCTGCTTTGGCTTCAACTCCAAGTTCTGTTCTCCCAGGAAGCTGATTCGAAAGAGTCCTTGCAATGGACTATTTGTGTCCCCCCAAAAATTTATATGTTCAAATCTTAGCCTCCAAGGTGATGGTGTTAGGAGACAAGACCTTATTAGGAGGTGACTAGGCCACGAGGGCAGAGCCTTCAGGAATGGGATTAATGCCCTTATCGAAGAGACCCCAGAGAGACCCTTGAATCTTTTACCTTGTGAGGTTATAGTGAGAAAATCATCATTTATGAGGAAGCATAACTTTATCAGACACAGAATTTGTTGGCACCTTGATCTTAGACTTCCCAGCCTTCAGAAATGTGAGGCATAAATTTCCATCGTTTATAAACTGCTCAGTCTATGGTATTTTGTCATAGTAGCCCAAATGAACAAAGACAGCCCTGCACAGGGAGCGGTTGGTGCTTGCCTGGTTAGTAATAAAGCTATTGTTTTAATACCCATTAGCCTAGGGATTTTCTATTGCCTAGAACTCTTACACCCAAACTCACCCCTAAATCCCTAGAATATACTCTACATGATCATGTTTTAATGGCAATGTAGAAATACTTTGTATGGTTATACCCATGATAAATTTGTTCAATTCTTTGTTGGACATTTAGCTTGTTTTCAGTTTACTGCTATTATATACAATATTCTGATAATCATTTTTATGCATATGTGTTATCATAGAGATTTTCTTATTCCTGTCATCTAGATAACCCTCTACCAGCTGAATAATAGAGCCTATGTCTAATCTTAAAATCTCACAGACATGTTTCCCTGAGGCATGGATAAATAATTTAAAGACCCTACTCCATTATGCTTTTGTAGAAAAATAATTTTAAAATATCAAAATAGCAGAGAATAAACAATTGCAAATTTTTACGTTATATAAAAATACACAATTTTAAACAAGACTTAAATGCATATCAACTTAAGCAAAATTAAAAGAAACACAAATGCTTTAGTTCAATGAAATATATTTTGCATTATCTTTTTTTTTTTTTTTTTTTGGCTTTACTGCAGTATTTAATACAGGTTGTCCCTCAATCCCAAACAGAAAGGAAGCTTCTGATTTGCCCTTTATTACTGTAAAACAAAAGTCTTTCTAGATATTCCTGTCTTTGAGGTATATAAAAATTGAGGATCTTAAGTTGCCATCCAAATTTCTTTCATATGGTGTTCTTTTTTGCTATTTTATTTCACTATAATGGATTCGCCCACTGACTATCTACGTAGGACTTCTCTAAGATGGACTACACTTCCCTTGACAAACTCTAAGCGTCTACCTTCCCTCTCCTTGGAGCAAACAGAAAGGGAAGCACAGCCAGACTGTCTCCCGTTCTCAGGGCCTAGCACAGCACCTGGCGCAGAGGCACTGGCAAACATTTCTCCAGATTCTGATATTGAATACACACCACACCTACAACCACAGTCTGAGCCCTCAGGATGTGCTCTTCCCCTCAAGACTGCTGTCTTCAATAGTTCATGAGAATTATCCCAACTTTATTCCATTAAGAGCTTGGTCTTGAGTTCTGACACCACATTCCAGGCAAATGTGCAAATGTCTTCCCAAGTGCATCTTTGTTTCCCAGCTGTGCTTTTGTTTGAACAAGAGAGTCACAAGGTGCTATTTTAGCAGAGGAATCTTATGGGAAATAACCCCTCAGGTTGACTGCTCCTGTGTGTTGGAAACTATAGGTTCCCATAGGTCATGGGGTGTGAATTTAGAGCTGAATTGTTAAAGGCAGCAGGGTAAGGTCCGAGGATCGTTCCGGTCATTCACTTCTGTCTACCTGCCTTGAGCCAAGAATCGCTTCTGGCTCTGGCCCACGTGGGCAGTAAAGGAAGAAGCTCCAGGACTCATCTCCCCACCAGAACCAGGAGTCCACGGTCAACTCCAGGGCAATGTGGGAAGGGACCCAGGAAGTTCAATAATGCAGGGAAGAGGCAAGAAAAAGAAGTACCAGAGGCAAAGACCTTAGGACACTGGAGGCACCCAGTCAAGGGGAATTGTTTTCACTGCTACGATGATAAGAAATAACCTTACCAGGCTAACTTACCTCTCACAGCCTCGCCTACTGCCTTTGTCTTCTTCTGCCCTCTCCTAAATGCTCCTTCTTGCCTTAAGCTTTCTCTCTGAGTGGTCCCTTTGACATTTCCACAAGGATCCCAACATTCCCACCATTGGATCCATGCCTGCCCTCAGCCTGAGCCCTCTACTGGCCTGGGCTCACCCTCTCTAGAATCATGGTCCTATGGGGCTCTCCTTCTCCATCAACTACCTGCCACCAAGGTCTGTTGTCTCTGCCCTTCACAGGCTTCTCAAACTGGCCATTCTCCTCATCCTGATTGCCTTGCCTTGGAGCAGACTCATCATCTCTCCCTGGGCTGTTGGCATCTTCTCCAGCCTGGCCTCCTTCACTCCAGCCTCGCTCTTCTCTAAACCCACATTACAGTGCTACCATGGTTACTTATAAAACCCCAGGTCTGACAATATCCCCCTGGCTTTCAAATCTTCTGTGATTTAGTCCAAACTCTTTTTTCACTACACACTCCAGTGCAGGGCTCGCTATCATAACAGGAACATCCTGTGTTAAAGTTTTCCATACTACTTGCAGCTTGTTCAAGGTTTGCAGCTGGTATTACTTTTTTTTCTTTTCCTTTTTTTTTTTTTTTTTAAGGTCTGTAGCATTTCAGGCTTTTCAATTCCAATGAGGTTTTTTTCTTTCTAAGTTCTTTGTCCATCTTCTTTTTATTTTTTTTTTCCTGAGACATCTAGGATGGAGTACAGTAGCACAATCATAGCTTACTGCAGCCTCGACCTCCTGGGTTCAAGTGATCCTCCCGCCTCAGCCTCCCAAGTAGATGAGACTAGAGGTGCACACCACCACACCTGGTTAATTAAAATTTTTTTTTTTTTTTTAAGAGATGGAGTCTCACTATGTTTCCCAGCCTGGTTTTGAACTCTTGGCCTCAAGTGATCCTCCTGCTTTGGCCTCCAAAATTACTGGGATTATAGGTGTGAGCCACCACACCCAGCTGTCTATCCTCTTTATCATAGAGTTTAAATCTGTCTTGCAGTCTATCTGCTTTCTCCTGTAATGGTTAACTAATGTTTCTTCTGTGATTTCTCAAAGCTCCTACTGATAGTTGAACTATTTCTGTATTTCTTAAAACTTTCAAATCCATGATTAAACAAATAAGAGCTCAGAATGCATAAAATTCTTTAAATAGACAGTCAGAAATGCCTGTGTTTCACACAAAACATTACACAAAGTTTAAAAAAAAAACACTACACAAAGTAGGAATTCTAAGTTGAAATTCAAGAAGGTTAACTACATAAATGATCAGAAATGTATCTGATTCTTATACACAGCTCCACACTTGCCTGTCACCTCTCAGTGTCAACATTTATACAAGTAATACACATGCTCCTCACACAACTGGTGAATGTTTTGTGGTCATTAGCAGGAGTGATCAAATTTTAAAAGGTGCCCAGATGAACTCTGAGGAAAAAAAAGGACACTGTGCTTTATAGAGGCACATCACCGCACGGGCCCGCTGAACGATACTGCTGAGTAACTCAGTCTGGATTCTACCACTCAACCACAGAGCTTGGGTCTAGGGGGTGCTCCATAAATGCTGTGGGCCACGGAGATGGGCACACTGAGGTTTTTACAGCCAAGCATGCTGTCTCTAGCAGCAGGACCAAGCACAGCTCTCTGGGAAGAACAATCGCTCTTCCTGCTGTCGCTTCAAATGTCTGGAGTCTTTCCCTACACATCTGTGTCTCCCTTTATGGTGTGCTCATTCAAAAATGTATGTTGTAAACATTTACATTCTCCAACCTGTTCCAGTACTTGCCATAGAGAAATTTGGCAATGTGACCAGGTGCTTCCTTTCCTTGGTCCTAATACTACTGCCTTCCATCCTTAAGGGGAATCCTCTGGAACCCATATCTGGAGACTGCTGATCAATTCTACCCTATCTGTTCCTTCTTGAACAACATCCACACAGTCTAATCTGAAAAGCTGGTGTGACAGTCCCCTGCTGGACAGTATCCCTGGTGCCTGCTGCAGCATCTGCCCACATAAACGCTCCACACACACTTATTGAAGGAATGAATGAAGACCAAGTATATACCCCCAAGACTCAATACGTCTCATGTATGTGCCCCAACTTCCTGGCACCTTTCTTCATGGCTTAACCATGACTGGGTTAATTTGCCCCAGGCTTAGTCAGAGGCCAGACTGCAAGCCTGTGGAGGCAGGAAGGCGGAAATACAGACTTTTGTCTGGACCACCTAGACCACAACTTGCCTGTGCAATGATGGACTGCCTAACCCCTGAACTTTCTCCTCCTTATCTCTGTCCCCGGGGCCCATGTAGAAAAGACAAGATGCTACTATCTCCAGGGAGCTGGGTGAGCAGCCTGATGCTGGGGCATGTGCAGACTGATGTCATCATTTAAAGATTCTACAGGAACCTCTCCAGACAGGAGCTGGCTCCAGGCAGGCACATTTCCGTGAAGGCTCTTGCCAAAGACCATCGCTGAAGAATGTTATGTCGAAGGCGGTAAGTGGTAGAGTAGCTCGATCAGGAGGCTGTCATCCAGCTGAGCTGTAATCTCCTACCACAGAGTTGTCTGATGTAATTTGTCGAGGCAAGGCCTAGCAGATTTAACAGGATGTGTCCATCCTCGGTCTCTGCTCAGTTCTTGGCTTCTTTCTGGTCACAGTCCCCACACACAGGGGAGGGGAACTGGTTGAGTCCTGCTCTGTCATTCCTGGGCTACAAAATCAGATGCCTTTCATAAGCCCAGGCTTAACTGTAAATAGTATCAGTTTACTATTCCCTCATTGAGCACCCACTGAATGCTCAGCAAGGCTGTGAGCATGCCATGAGTCACAGCTCCTGCTCTCCTGTATCTTGCATTGTAATGGAATTAACTGATAGTTCAATGCGCAATTATCATCTGACGATAAATGCTGTGATGAAAGGTGGGGTAGTTTTTTCCTCTTACATTGGGACATATACATATAGAAAAGTCTATACACCATGCATACAAATGAACATAATTATTAAATGGACACCAATAAAACCATAACCGAGGTTTACATTGAGATTAGTTGCCAGTTCCCCAGAAGTCCCTTGTCTACCTCTCCCTCATCGAAAGCAAATCTCACTCCACCACCTCAGTGGTAACCACTTTCCTGCCTTTGTTTTACCTCATATTCATATATATATATGATCCCTAAGGAATATATCTTAATTTCACCTGTTCTAGTAATGGAGTCATCCGCTAGTATTTCTTAGCACCTAACATCTTTCATTCAAACTTACGTTTGTGACAGTCACTCATTTTGTTTTGTAGAGCTAAGGCTTGTTCTTTTTAATTGTTGTATAATATCCCATCATATAAGTATACTAAAGTGTATCTAATCAACTCTTGATGGACATTTGTATTGTGTCCGGTTTTTGCCTATCTGGAATAATGCTGCCGGGAACATTCTTCTTCACGTATCCTGGTGCACATGTGCGTGAGTTTCTCTAGACCCAGGATTGGAACTGCTGGGTCGTGCAGTTTTGTATGATTGGCATTGGTAGCTATTGCCAAACACTTTTCCATAGCAGATATATAAATTTTGTATTTCCATCCTCAGTATATGTGAATTCCTATTGCTCTACATCATTGTCTACATTTGATACTGTCTGATTTTTAAACTTTTGCTCATCTGTTGAATGCAAAATGGTATTTTGTTGAGTTTTATTTAATACATCCCTGATCACTCATTAGGTTGAGTGGTTTGGTTGTGTATGCTTTTTTTCCTTATGCTTCTGGGCTGTTTGGATTTCTTCTGTGAAAATGTCTGTTTAACCTATTTTTCTATTGGGTTTTCTTTTTCTCAGTGCTTCATAGTTATTTTTCTATTCTGGACATTATTTGGTGATTACATATGCCACATGTCTTCTCTTGCATTTTCATCCTATTTATGGTGTCATTTCAAGAAGTTTCTAACATAGTATATATTTATTAATCTTTTTCTTTAGGACTCCTGCATCTTGTGTCTAGGCCAAGAGTTTTCTCTACCTTGAAGTCATAAAATATTTTATATTGCCTTCTAAGTACGTTTATGTTTTTCCTTTCACTTTAACTTTTACTTCTGAAATAATTATAGACTCACAAAAAATTGCAAATTCTACCCCCAGTTTTCCCTAATAGCAATATCTTAAATGATTGTAGTACCTGCAAATTGACATTGGTAAACATTGCTATCAGAACTTATTCAGTTTTTACCAGTTTCTTCATGCACTCTTACGTGTGTTGAGGATGTGTGTGTGTGTAGTTTTTATGCAAGTTGGTGTCACATGTATAAATTTGGCTTGCATTTTTTTGTGTTTAATCAACGAAATAGATTTTATGCATGATGTGAGGTGGAGATTGTTTATTTTCTCCCAAATGGATAACCAATTATTCTAGTATCATTTTTTTGAATAGTCCATCCCTTTCCCCACTGATGTGCGATGCCTTTTCTCACAAAAATCAAGTTTCTCCATCTGTGTAAGTTTGTTTCTGATCTCTCCATTCTATTCCATTGATCTATTTATCCATCCCTGCTTTAACATGGTACTATTTTAATTATATTAATACTAAATATTGCTATATGGCAGGATGATTTCCAAGATTGTGTTCTTCTTCAAGAGTATCTTGGTTATTCTTGGCTTTTTTTAAATCTTCAATAAATTCTTAAAATTCTAGAATAAAACTTTCAAGTTTCACAAATAATCTTCTTAGGATTTTATTGAAACTGTGTTAAACTGCTTTGTGGAGAATTGACATCTTTACAATAGTGAATCTTCCTATCCAAGAATATGATTTAGCTTTAATTTATCTGCATTTTCTTTAATGCCTTTCAGTAAAGTGCTGCAACTATCCATGAAGAGTTTCGCACATATTTGGTTAGGTACACACATAAGTATTTTGCACTTTGTTTTTCTTATAAATATTGTTTCAGTTATACTTTCAAACTGATTGTGGAAATACAGTTGAACTTAGTGTATTAATTTTTTATTAACTTTGCTAAAATCTCATCAATTCTAATAATGTATTCATAAATTCTTCTGGTTTTTCTGAGAAGATAATCATACAATTTGCAGACCATGACAGTTTTATTTCCTCCTTTCTGATCCTTATTCTATTTCCTCTTCTTGTTTTGCTACTGGCCTGGACAAAATTGAAGAGAACTGATGATGAAACACATCCTAGCTTGAACTTGTTTGTAAAGAGAACCATCTGACATCTTCCGATTAGATTAATGCTTGCTGTAGGCTTTTCCAAATTGGGTTAATACATTTCCTTCTTTCCTAGATTGTTTGGTGGTCATTTCTTCTAATACCTCCAACCTTCCTTTTGACATTATTTTTCTTCTAAAACATGCCCTTGAGAAGCTCCTTTACTAGAAAATGTAGTTACGGTGATCTCTCTTGATTTGTTTTTCTGAAAATCTTTTATTTTGCTCCCGTTCCTGAAAGTTTTATTGGTGTAAAATTCTGTGCCTTTTAACTTTACCGAGGTATAAAGTATATATATCATAAAATTCACCCATTTGAACTATGTGATTCAATGATTTTTAGTAAGCTTATCAAGTTACGTCACCATTACCATAATCCAGTTTTACAGCGTGTATAATATATCAATAATATCTCTTGTACCCATTTCAAATTAATCCCCATCCTTGCTTGCAAGCCCAGGCAACCCTAGTCTCTCCTGGACATTTGCCTTTCCTGGACATTTCAAAAAAAACCGGAATATATGTGGCTTTTATGTCTGACTTCTTTCATTTAGCGTTCCATTTAGTACTCTGCTGTATGACTCTATCTCATTGTATCCATTTGCTAACTGATGGGCAGTTGAGTTGCTTCTACTTTTCAGTCACTGATGCTGTGAACATTATGCAAGTCTTTTTATGGACATAGGTTTTTATTTCTCTTGGGTAGATACTACAGGGTGTAAAGTTGTGTCATGTGGCAAGTATTTGTTTGACTTTTTAAGAAACTGCCTAACTGTTTTCCAAAGTAGCTTCCTACCCAGTAGGAAAGTTTAAGAATTTTGATTTCTCCACATCCTGGCCCAAAGTTCTTGTCTGTCTTTGATTGTTGTGGTGGGTGTGAAATGGTATCTCATTGTGGTTTTACTTTGTGTTTCCTTAATGCTTTTGAGCATCTTTTCATGTGCTTATTAGCCATTTGAATATCTTCTTTGGTGAAATGTCTATTCAAATCTTTTGCCTATTTTATTTTTAGAGACAGGATCTCACTCTGTCACCCAGGCTGGAGTGCAGTGGAATGATCATAGCTCACTGCAGCCTTGACCTCCTGGGCTCAAATGATCCTCCTACCTCAGCCTCCTGAGTAGCCAGGACTACAAAAGCAGGCACCACCATACCCACTAATTTTTGTATTTTTTTTAAGCGACTAGGGGGGTCTCACTATGTTGACCAGGCTGGTCTTGAACTCCTGGCCTCAAGTGATCGACCTCAGCCACCAAAAGTTCTGGGATTACAAGTGTGAGCCACCATGCCCACCCTTTTGCCTATTTTTAAATTGTTTATATTTTTATTAATAAGTGGTAAGAGTTCTTTGCATATTCTGGATATGAATTCTTTGTCACATATGTCATCTGCAAATAGTTTTTTCCAAGTCTGTATACCTTTACAGTGAGCATACGTGCCTTAGAATTTTATTTGTAGAACTCTTTAAGGCTTGGGTCGAAATTGCAAAAAATCCAGGGATGAATTGTGTTTGCTCTGCCAGTCACCTGGGACACTTGGCATGATCTAAGATGACTTCCCCACCAAGTCTGCATTCCAGACAACAGGAAAAGCCTGAAGGGAGGGCAGGACACCTTCTCTCACTGTCAGGGCAAAGGAGGAAGCTGCACATTCCCACTCACAATTCCACAGCTTAGTCACGTGGTCATATCTAGCTTTAAGATAGGCTGGAAAATGGAACATTTAGCTTGGTGGCTTTGTGCCCAGCTAAAAGTTCTATGCAAAAGAAAAATGATCCACACATATAGTAAATGACAAGGAGCTGCGTTCAAACTCACGTCTCTATGATCCAAAAGCTGTGCCCTGTGGACTACATTAAGAAGCTAATAGAATATTATTTTTAAATAGATTCCTAAGAATCCTCAATCCTCAAGTCCCCAGGCAATAAGTGACCAGAGCCAGGGCCTTTCTTTTTTTTTTTGAGACGGGGTGTCACCCAGGCTGGAGTGCAGTGGCACAATCCCCACTCACTGCAACCTCCACCTCCCAGGCTCAAGTGATTCTTGTGCCTCAGCCTCCCAAGTGGCTACGATTACAGGCATGTGCCACCACACCTGGCTAATTTTTGTATTTTTAGTAGAGACAGGGGTTTGCCATGTTGGCCAGGCTGGTCTCGAACTCCTGACCTCAAGTGATCTGCCCACCTCGGCCTCCCAAAGTGCTGGGATTACAGGCATGAGCCACTGCGCCCGGCCTCAACATGGGTCTTCTCAAAGGATCATCTTCTCACTATACCAGTCTGCCTCTCTGAATTATTTCTGAAAGGGACATTTTCATGGTAATCTGGGTGACATTATAGTCATTTTGTATTTTTCTAGGGAACCAGTAGTCACCCTCCCAAACACCATCCTCTCTCCTTTCTCCAGAGAACTAACTTTGCCCCTAGGCCCAGCAACTAGAATTTCTCCAGCCTGCTTTGTGGCACTCATCCCAATTCTGTGGCCTCCCAAGCATCCTCCAGCCTGTCAGGCAGGAAAACTGGGTGTCAGCCCAGAGACACTCTGCCAGGGACAATATTTGGAGCACAACGCCCCTGACAGAATGTTCACTGTGGCAGCCAGTCAGGAAATGCCATTGGCCTCAAGGCTGCACATAGAAGCATCTACTTCAGCCGGGAGGGTGCCTGAGTATGAAAATCACTGAGTTTTTTTTCTTTCCCTTGAAGATTCTTGCATGAGTTTGAGAACTAGCTAAGTGGGAGAACGGTCTGGTAATTTCAAAAGCAAGGTTTCTTTTCTCGCCTGAGTTCCCCTTAGCTGTATTGTGGGTGTGTGCCCCGGGTTCACTTCATTTTGCTCTTTGTCTGAAGGGTGGTTAATGTCTCCCTAACCAGAAATGATAAGTCCCATTCAGAGCAGAGCAAAAAGGTTAGCGAGGTTGACTTTATGTGGGAGAAATACCATAGAGAAAATAGCGAGACAATGGAAACCACTTACAACTGTAAGGAAATCGCATCACATCTGTTCAAAAGAGACAGTCACACCTGTTCTTTCCACCGTTATTAGGTTGTTCGCATCTTTCTAAAATCAGAGGAATTTACTTATCTCAGAGAGAAACTCACATTTGAAATTGTTCATCACCCAGCAGCATACTAAAATAAATTCTCTAAACCAGTAGACGGTAGGGGTGGGAGAAACACAAAATAGAGGATGTTGTTCGATTTAAGAAATATTTATTGGGCACCTACCATATGACAGGCATTATTCCAGGCACCATGTATAAAACAGCCATTCCCCTCCAGGGAAATGTGGTTTTGTGTAGAGAATAGTCATGCCAGCAAATAATTACAGCCAAGTGTGCTGATGCTCTGGCCGGAGAACGAAACGCCTATGGTGGGAGCCCACAGGTGAGAATCCCCTTCCCCACCCCTGGAGGTGCCTGAGCCAGGGTCGAAGGCAGGAAGGCAGAAAGAGCATTCCAGGCTCGGGTACCAGCATGGAAACAGGCAAGAGGATGTCACTGTTCCTGGCACCTGAAAAGGATCCCGAGTACTTCTGGGTGATTAAGTGCACAATGTAGGAGGTTAGAGAGGTCGGGTGGCACGCTGGGAAAAGTGGTTTGCTAACTTGCCTCCGTTGGCCTCTCTAGACCTGCTCTCGGCCTTTCTCTGCCCTGCTCTGGCCCTGGAGGCTGACTTCTGTGGGCGGCAGCACCAGGGCTCCTGGGCAGCTGCCTTCCAGTTAGGTTCAGTGCCTCAAGTGCCAGCAGCAGGTCGGATGGAGGACAGAGAGTGAGGGTGGGGTGTTTATTCTCAACAGTCCCCAGCTCTATCCTGCCCAGTCATAGTCTTGGCCATGGCTGCCTTCTCTGCCAGGCCATGGCTCCCTCCAGGCAGCCTCTCCTTCATGGTACAACCCTCTCCAGGCCCCAGCAACACTACTCTTCCCTTTGGTCTCTTTAGGGCCGGGGCAGGGACTGTTTCTCACTGAACCCCTGGCTCCTTTCACCTGACCTCTCTGTAAATAGTCCCTTCGTTAAACTCGCCCGTTATCCTTTATGAGTGAGCCACCTGTTTCCTGGCAGGACTGTGGCTAATGCCAGTAGGTTGGTTAAAAATGCAAATCATGCTAAGAAGTTGCTTTTTGTTGTATTTTTGTTTTGTTTTTGTTTTACAATGACAGTGGCAAACTATGTTTTTGAACTCCTAAAAATTATAAACCAAAATAAGCCAGACACAAAAGATCACATATCCTATAATTCTATTTATATGAAACATCCAGAAATGGTAAATCTATAGAGGCAGAAAGCAGATTCGTTGTTGCCTGGGCTGGGGAGTGACTACCCACGAGCATGAGGGATCTTTTTAGGGTGGTGGATTGTGGTGATGATTGTATAACTCTGTCAATATATTAAACACTACTGAATTGCACACTTAAAGTGGGTAAATTTTATATGTCCGTATACCTCTATAAAGCTGTTAAGATTATAAACAAAACATATCAATAATAAAGTTTGGAAAAGAAAAAGGCGATATATTATCACCTATAATCCCAACACCCTAACACAGCTATTATCAATTTTTCCATATTCCATTTGTATTAACTATATTTGATAATCACGAAAACAATAACATTAACATTCACTACATGTTTACCATAGCCAAAGTGCTGGGTTAAACACATACCACATATTATCTCATTTAGTCCACAAAACAACCAGATGAGGAAGGTAGTATTATTATTATCTGTACCTTATTAATGAGAGACCTGAAACTCAGAGAGATTAACTGACTTGCTATGTAAACATAATTTTCTTTTTTTTTTTTTTTTGTAAACTCAATTTTCTACCTTGCTGTAGTCTTGTTTTTCTTTTTTATTTATTTATTTACTTATTTTTTGAGATGGAGTTTCGCTCTTGTTGCCTAGGCTGGAATGCAATGGCATGATCTTGGCTCACTGCAACCTCCACCTCCCGGGTTCAAGTGATTCTCCTGCCTTGGCCTCTCGAGTAGCTGGGATTACAGGCATGCGCCACCACACCTGGCTAATTTTGTATTTTTAGTAGAGACAGGGTTTCTCCATGTTGGTCAGGTTAGTCTTGAACTCCCAACCCCAGGTGATCCACCCACCTCAGCCTCTCAATGTGCTGGGATTACAGCCATGAGCCACCATGCCCAGCCTCTTGTTTCTTTTAATGTCTGCAAAATAGTTAATTGGGTCAGTATACTTCACAATACTTAACTCTTCCCTCATTTGTAACATATGTTTCATAAAATTATGCAATGAATATCTTCATTAAAAATAACTTTATCCATATTTAGTATCTTCTTAGGATGCTTTTCTAGAAGTTGAGTCAAAGGGAGCAAGGCAATTTTAAAATTTTGGGTAGTAAAATTGGTTTCCAAAGGGCTGGGATTTATATTCCCATCTAGCAATTTTGCCCTATCCTCAGCAGCACTAGATCTGCCAAGTTTTTTAATGTTCTGCTTCATTTAGTGGATTCTTAATTCTTATTTTAATGTCCATTCATTTAAGTACTAGAAAGGTTTGGGTTTTTTCTATACCAGTTGAATTTCCTCATTTGTAACTTACCTATGTGTTCTGCCCATTTGTTTATTACAAATTATTAATGATTTTCTTACTGATGTACATGAGTTTTTAATAAACATATAAACCCCTCATGTTTTATCTGTTTCTCTCATTTGCCTATTTATTTTACAAATTGATTTTATGTATTTTTACAAAATGAAATTGATTTCTCTTTTCCTTTGTGAATTTTCTATTGACTCTAGACTTTCAAAGGCATCGCTCTCCAAGGCTTTAATAATATTCAGTTATATTTTCTCTTGTGTTTTTTCTGTAGCAATCTTGCATCTAAAAATAACCCATCATTTACTTTAATGTATAGTTTGAGATGCGGGCCTAAATTTTTTTCTCCCCAAACTATTATCCAACTTTTCTAATGCCAAATATTATATCCTTTCCCACTGTTTTGTGATGCTTCCTTTATCATATACTGTATTCTTATAAGAGGTCCATTTTGCTCCAAAGTCACATAGTTTTAATAATCTTTGTTTGATAATATGGTTTGGTATTTGGTGGGTCTAAAAACTCTCACTTGGTCATCCATGAGAGGTCAGGCCATCCCACTTGTAGGGCACCAGGTAACAGATGGAAACAGGGTGCTCTCCTGCCACTCAGCACAGCACACAGGTAAGGCTGTTGATACGGTTTGGGACGGTGTATTAGACTGTTATCACACTGCTAATAAGGACATGCCCAAGACTGGGTAATTTATAAAGCAAAGAGGTTTAGTTGACTCATAGTTCCACATGGGGTGGGGAGGCCTCACAATCATGGCAAAAGGCAAATGAGAAGCCAAGTCACAACTTATATGGTGGCAGGCAAAGAGAGCATATGCAGGGGAACTCCTATTTATAAAACCATCAGATCTCGTGAGACTTATTCACTATCACGGGAACAGCACAGGAAAACCCGCTCCCATGATTCAATTACCTCCCACTGGGTCCCTCCCATGACACATGGGAATTATGGGAGCTAGAATTCAAAATGAGATTTGGGTGGGGACACAGCCAAACCATATCAGATGGGGAGTGTTCTAGAACCCTGGGGGTGACTGAGAACCCCAAAGAGAAGAGTGGAGTTAGTAAGAAACCTGGCCCTGGGATTCTCAGAACAGGGCCAGAAGAGACTTTCAAGACAATTTTACCCAATTCCTTCAGTGTACAGAGAAGAAAACCTGGCTGATGAGATTAAGTCTTTTGCCCAAACTCACAGAGGTAGGAAGTGGCAGAGCTGGGATTAGATCTGGGTCTCCTGGCTGCTGGTTGGGGGCTCTCTAATGTTCCCCAGGGAAGAAGGTTCATGGGAGGAGAGGACCATGTGGGCTGCAGCACCAGGGAAGGCTTCAAAATCATGAAGATGGCTTATATACAGATACCACTTTACTCAATCCTTTCACCTGGTGTCTCCATTGGCTCTCACCCCAACCCTTCCATCAGGTCCTGTGCAGAGCCTCTTAACCGCATTCCCCATGACTGGCCAGGTTAACCAGCTTCCATTCTCTGCCCCAAACACAGCAGCTGATGATCCCAGCTAGCAGCTTATCTATAACATGCCTCCACACTTCTGCTCTCCAAATAAGTAGAACATTCACTGAGAATCAGTTATTCATGTTCCCAAATCTATTTATGCCATACCACTTACACTTGACACCATGATTATGTAATTTAACCAAAAGGAACATAAACCAAAAAAGAAGAGTGTGGAACAAAAGACATTGTTGCTTTTTATGTCAAACACATTGCTTTAGGAAAGACTTGATAAAAGTGAATCACTAAGAAACTTGTTGAATGAGCTGTGGACGAGATAACTGTAAAAAAACAAGAGCAAGTTTGTATAAATCTAGAAGGATTCTGCACTGAAATTGCTTCAAGAGTATGTTGGATTCTCTCTTCTTTATGAAAACACACTGGAAATTATTAGCGTAGCTTACGCAAGACAGAAAAGTAGAATTTTCATCACCAGGTTCTTTGAGAAAAGGCCTTTGATCCACACCAAAAGAGGTTGTATGTGTCCTGTTTTATGATTTCTCACCTTGATCAAATTCTTTGGTTAACCAACCAACTACTAGTCCCAATTATATAGGACAAGAGACCTTCCAATGATAAAATTTTCATTTTCAGATGAGTTGTCCAGGCTCCGAGAGCATGTCAAACTCTGAGAGGTACACAGGCAGGGATGGGGTCCAATGGCAGCCACAGGCATGGGATGCAGTATAATACCACAGGAGGCATCCCATGGGATGTGGTACAACACCGCATTGGGCCCAAATTCCAGCTCCACTCTAACCAGTGGTGCAGTCTTGCGCAAATCATTAATCCTCTTTGTTGCCGTGTTTGAGACAAGGTCTCACTCTGTCACCCAGGCTGGAGCGCAGTGGTGCGATCTCGGCTCACTGCAACCTCTACCTCCCAGGCTCAAGCAATCCTCCCACCTCAGCCTCCCAAGTAGCTGGGACTACAGGCATGTGCCACCACGCCCAGATAATTTTTTGTATTTTTTGCCATATTGGCCAGGCTGGTCTCAAACTCCTGAGCTCAAGCGATCTGCTGCGCCCTCCTCAACCTCCCAAAGTGCTGGGATTGCAGATGTGAGCCATCATGCCTGGCCTCATTTGTTCTCTTTAAGTTCAGTTGGCTCGTGTGTTAAATAATACCTGTCTTGGATTATTGTCTAGGTGGAGGGAAAGGATGTTGTCCACACCCAGCACAGCACCAGACCCATTTGAAAATGTGAACTTCCTTGTCTGACTGTAAATGAAAGAAGGGGGATGAAATGAGCTTTGGTGGGTGGACTGGATGTGGGTAAGTGGGAAAGACACATGGCATCCCTCCTCATTAGCGAATTCCAACTCACAGAACAAGGCAGTCTTTGGAAAGAGGCATGTGGTAAGTTATCCTAGGTACACATTCAGACCCTGCACCCAGGGACCAAAACAAAAGGCTCCTGGGAGCAGAATGTAGAAGGCCACACTCAAGCCAAGTAAAGGGGGCTGCAGGAGTCTGCAAGAGTTGGGAGTTGCCACAGGAACTGGCTTTGGGAGAAGTCCATTTGCAGGGGGTCGCACAACCTTGTGCTCTGTAGACCTGGGAAAGCGTTCTAAGTCCTGGGACCTGTAAACTGTTTTCCCTGGTAGTTGAGCCCTGTGACTTCCCCAGCTGCTGAGTCTAGAAATGAGGAGTGCCTTGGCTTCAGTGTGAGAAGAAGCCCCAGTTTCTCAGAACACATCTGCGGGGGTGTCTGACTCTGTCTTTCTATGTCTCTGTCTCCGCTTCTGTCTCTGTCTGTCTCTTGCTGTCGCTCTGTGTCTATCTCTCTGTGTGTCTCCGTGGCTGAGTCAGATGGAGGAGTCCTGTTTCACTGCTTAGCAGTTTTTATCCTTCCTAGTACCCGTTCCCAGCCCACAAGATGCAGAAAGAGCTTTTGCTAGCGTGAGTTATTTTTGTCAGCTGAGTCACCATGCCAGAAAGCAAGAAATGACCCGCTTTATGTCTGCTCTGAGGAGCTGGAACCAGCTGGGATCTCTGGACCACTGAAAGCCCTGGAACGTCGCCCATTTGAGCCCAGCGTCCAGCCCCTAAATGGAGAGGGGCAGCCAAGGACACATCAAAAGGCCTGGCCTGTCCCATCCCTGCCGTCGGGGCCTGCCCCAGTGATGAAGACTGTCAGGGGTCACCGACTCCCATCTGCAGCCTCAGGGCTTTACTCCCTGCTGAGAGGGACTGCAGCTCATTCTGACCATATCATGGTTAATACTGCCCCAGTCCTTGGCTGCCTGGCCCGCTAGACTCTGCGTTCCTTTGGGCAAGGGAGCATGCCTGTTTACAGCCCTTTAGCACATATCATAGTGGCTGGGACACAATAGGTGGTCAACAAGCACTAGCTCTGTTCCCTTCACTGTGGCTCTGCAGGCAAGCCAGCTGCATCTCAGCTCCTCTACCTTTAGCCTCGCTCCTGCCTAAAATGCCCTCTCATATCCTCCCCGTAGCCACATCCAACCCAGGGTCCTAGCCCTGGCCCTGTCCACACAGCCTGTTCTCCAACCCTGCAACCCCCTAAGATGCTTCCCCTCTGGCCCCCGCAGCACCTGCTTCCCTTCACTCCCTTGCACCCTCCTGAAATCCTAGGCATATGTGGACATGCATATTTTTCTGGGAAATCTCAAAGGAGTCCTTGGCCCCCAAGAGCTTTAGAACTATTGGGAGGGAATGGGGAAGCCTGGAAAGGTATTGAATGATACATCCCTTTAGTAAGACAGAGCTGGCAGGGTACAGGGGGTTCTCCTCCATTTCTTTTGTAGGGCTTCCTCTTTGGGTGGGAAACTTTGAGGAGGCTCCAGGGCTGTGGTGTCAGGGTGTGCTTTCTCCGTGACAGCATTCAGATAAGACGAGTAGTCTCTGTCTCTCTCTCCATCTGACTGTCTCTATCTGAATAACAAGGCTTGCTTTCTTCCCCCCCCCCCCCCCCCCACATTCTGGACAGTTTTAAAGCAGAAATCGTTTTAGCTCAGCGAGAGTTGAAACTAGAGAGAGAGTGAATCACCCTGGTCTCATCTAAAATAGATAACATGGCTGAGTTTGGTGAGAGCTGGAGTCAGCCATTTACTTGGACACCATGCACAGCTGCAAGAAGTGATACCTCTTGTAAATAAATCACGCTCTGGCAGCCTCACCTTGGAATATTTATAAGGAAATAGACCTGGGAAGGACAAACTGTAAATCTAGGCTGCAAAGATTATTGGAAGAAGCACTTTGCACTGTATACAGAAAGTTTGATGCTTGGTCGCCTACAGGAAGACAGAGGAGAAAGAAAGGAAAGCTACCAGTTTTACTAGGCAGGGAAATGGTGTATTTCATTTTCAACAGTGGCCTGGCCTTGTGTATACTGTGAGTCTTTCTCACTATAGGATAGGGAAACATACTGTCCTCCTTCCTAACCTCCAAGCTTTGGTAAGCTGGCCCAGGGCAGGATGCCCTCAGATGCCTGAAGGGGTCCCCAAGTTTGCTCCCAAATTATGTCAAAGGCCCAGTCTGCACCATAGGCCACAGAAAAGCCCAGGCTGGCCCCCCTTCTCTGGTTGTAATATTGATGAAGCGCTTTGGGTGAAAGGGGATCTTCCATGGAGAAGAGATACAGCTGGGCCCAGTGGAGTATCCATGTACATTTACCTCGGTGCAGAGCCAGACGCTGCAAGTGGACTCCCAAGTTCAATGAGCACAGTGTAACCTTAAGCAGGCTGCCGCCTCTCTGAGCATCTTCCCCACCTCCACCCCTCCTGCCACACAGTTTTTGTCTCGTCTATTAAATTAAATTCTTCCAGGGACAATGGGGAATCACACCCCTCCCCATAAGGAAAGCCTCAGAGCACCCTGGGAAAGGAGTCTCGTGGTATGGCAGAAGGAGCACCGGGCAGGGCATGGGGAGCACTGTGCTGTGTGGCCTTGGAAACTTGATTCAGACCTTGTGGAATCCTTATCAGCCACAGATCATTCAACAACCATTTGTGTATTGCATGCATGCCCTATGTGCCCCACTATCATAGGGAATGGGGGTAAAAAGATGCAAAAAGCAAGATCCTGAACCTCCCGGGAATCAAGAATTTGAAAGAACACAGACACGTGAGTTCGAGTACAATGAAGTACATTACTGATGGAGAGAGAGAAGGTGCTAGCAGGCTGAGTGGGAGGTACGTCTCCCAGCCTAGGGGGAGAGGTTGTAATAGGAGGTGGTGTCTGAGCTGGTTGCTAAAGGATGAGTAGAGGTGAGCCAGGCCAAAGAGAGGGACGGGAGGCACAGCCGTCCAGGCAGAGTCCCAGAAGGGGGAAATATCATGGAAAAACTGTGAACATTTTGGTGTTGCTGATAGAAATGGCAAGAAATGAGTCTGGATCTTTATATTTTAGAACAAAATATAAAGGGCCTCAGACCTGTTTAAGAGGATTGAACCCTATATTTTCAAATGTAGCCCAGAGCATATCACTCCTCTACTCAAAGCTCTGCAGGTTTTACTTCAGTTTCCCCTGCAGTGTCTTTACAACGGCCCACAGACCCAACATAGCCTGGCTTCCAGGTGCCTGTCTGATCTTATCTCCTTCCCATGTCCACCCCCCTGTACCCTCTCACCACATTCTCCCTCTCCCTCAAACCACCCAGGCAGCTCCTGCCCAGGCCCTTGGCACTGCAGTTCCCTCTGCCCTAAATGTGCCTTTCCCAGATACCTTCACGGCTCACTCCCTCACCCCCTTCAAGTCTTCTTGAAGTGTTACTTCTCCATGAGGCTGCCCAGACCACCATACGGCACCCTCCGGTCCTCATTCCACGCTCCTGAAGCTCCTGACCCTTTTCAGTAGTTTTCTTTCACAGCACCTACCACCTCAACATACTATATAATTTTCTTATGTATATGCTTTTCTTGTTTATTTCTATATTATATTCACCCAACTAGAATATAAACTTGACAAGGACAGGTATTTTTGTCTGCCTTGTTTACCGCTCTGTCCCCAGCACCTAGAACAGTGACTAGCACGCAATAGACTCTCACTAGATATTTCCTAATTAATGAGTGACCAAGCTAGGGAACCATTGATAGGCATTAGGTAGGGGACACACTCAGAGTTACAAATTAAAATCACTCTGGCTGAATAGTGTAGACTCACAATGGCTATTCTCCACCTTTTTCATCATGACCCACAGTAATACATTCATTTAAACTATGACCATGAACACACATAAAAGTCTAACTGAAATAAGTTTCATGAAACAGTAGTTTCACTTTTCACTGTTTGCAGTGTTCTGTATTCTATTCTACTCTACTCTTCTATTCTATCCTAGTCTATCCTAGTCTAGTCCATGCTATGCTAGTCTATCCTAGTCTAGTCTATGCTATGCTAGTCTATCCTAGTCTACACTATGCTATTCTAGTCTATCCTAGTCTATGCTATGCTATTTTACTCTATGCTATGCTATTCTAGTCTATCCTAGTCTATGCTATGCTATTCTATCCTAGCCTATGCTATGCTGGTCTAGCTATACTACAGCTACTTCATTTTTTTAAAACATATAGTGGTCTAGGTACAGTGGCGCATGCCTGTAATCCCAGCTATTCAGGAGGCTGAGGCATGAGAATTGCTTGAACCTGGGAGGTGGAGGTTGTAGTGAGCTGAGATCACACCACTGCACTCCAGCCTGGGCAACAGAGAGAGACTCAGTCTCAAAAAAAAAAAAAAAAAAGAAGAAACGCGTATTGGTTGTGGTTGCAAACTACTAAACTGATTTCACAAACTACCAATAGATCAAGGCTAACAGTTCAAAAAGCACTGGTATAATTTTCTGGGGTTAGATAGTGATAATAATCATATATCATTGTAAATACACTAAACATTACTGAATTGTAAATTTTAAAATGGTTAATATGGTGAATCTTATATGAACTCTATCTCAATAAGAGCACATATTTTTAATAGTATAGAGGATTAATTGAAAAGAAACCAACCAGGAGATAGTAAGACCAATTAGAAAAATGATTATAATGATCCAGGTGAGAGATGTTAAGTAGGTAAAGGTAATTGAAATAGAGAAGCAGGACGATTCCAGAACTATTTAGGAGGTTAAATTGGAAAGTGTGAGGGTTAGGAAGAATCAAGGGTAATTCTAGACTTCTGCTTTGGGTACTAGGGGACGGTGATGCTACCCTTTGAAATCAAGAACACCGGCTGGGTGTGGTGGTTCACTCCTGTGATCCTAGCACTTTGGGGGGCCGAGGCAGGCAGATTGTTAAGCTCAGGAGTTCAAGACCAGCCTGGGCCACAACAGTGAAACCCTGTCTCTACTAAAATACAAAAAATTAGCCAGGCGTGGCAGTGTGTGCCTGTAGTCCCAGCTACTCAGGAGGCTAAGGCAGAATTGCTTGAACCTGGGAGGCGGAGGTTGCAGTGAGCCGAGATTGTGCTGCAATACTCCAGCCTGGGCAACAGAGCGAGATTCCATCTAGTCCCAGCTACTCAGGAGGCTGAGGCAGAAGAATGGCATGAACCCAGGAGGCGAAGCCTGCAGTGAACCAAGATGGCACCACTGCACTCCAGACTGGGTGACAGAGCAAGACTCTGTCTCAGAAAAAAACAAAACAAAACAAAATACAGCCATTGCAGATAGGATACCATTTTTATTTTAAAAATAATTTACAAGTGTGTACTCACATAGTGGTCAAGGCATAGAAGAGCTCTGAGGCCACACACCACACCACTGGCCAGCCAGGGAAGCCCGCAGTGTGAAAGCAGAGGTCCCCCAACATTCAGTGGGTGGGCAATGGGACAGGAGACATGGATACCTGGGTGGGAATGGATGCAGAAGACCCCAGAGTATGCAATATTGTGGGAACCAGGAGAGCAGAGACTTTCAAGAAGTAAGGTGACCACCGGGACACACAGAGATGAGGAGCCCAGGAAGTGTCTGAGGAGGCAGCAAAGATAAAGTCCGAAGGGCAGGAGGCTGGAAGGCCAAGCCCCACCGGAGGACCTCTGATAAATGGGCTTTCAGGAACAGCTCTCTCAGGTGTCTCACAGCCTCAGAGGCACTCAGGCCTCAGGCAGAAAGGCCAGCTTGCCTCCATTGTCTCCCCCACCTTCCTTCATTCTCTCTGTATTAGTCTGTTCTCACTCTGCTAATAATGACATACGCAAGATTGGGTAACTTATAAAGGAAAGAGGTTCAATGGACTCACAGTTCCACATGACTGGAGAGTCCTCACAATCATGGCAGAAGGCCAAGGAGGAGCAAAGTCACGTCTTAATGGCAGCAGGCAAGAGGGCACATGTGGGCGAACTCCCCTTTTCTCTCTCCCTGTAATGACTTTTGGACATGGTGTCCAAGTGGCCTCAGGATACCCCCAAAGAAAATTTCTTATTAACAAGATTTCCCCATGTGAGCTAGGCAAAGGGTGGGGATCTATGGCAACACCCAGGGCCAGACTGGGTGGAAATAGGAAAATGGACAGTTTCACTTTGTAGGGGGGAAATATGTACAATTATCTACTCAGCTACACACAGTTCTCATACGATTCGGGTAATAGTCTTCTACCAGCCACCCAGAGATGGGGCCTAGCTATGAGATCCCACCTGAGGACAGAGAGAGGCTGTCTGGGAGGGAGGCACTGAGATCTTTCCAGATAGGTGTCAGGATCTTGACAGCATTTTAAAAACCCTTTCAGAGAAGCACGGCCTCTCCAGAATAACAAAGTAGATCGCTTGAGGGTCCAGAGAGACAGAAGTAGGAGAGGGAGTGAGAGGGCTTCTGATTATCAATGGAATAAAAGTGTTTCTATTTGCTGTTCAGCTCAGGAAAGCATCAACTCCAACAACAATCATGAAGCCCCTGTCACCTACAAAGCAAAACAATCATGGACTGAGAGGGATACAGACCAGCCTCCTTCTACCCTGTACAGCACCTTTGTGTGAAATAGAAAAAGTCACCTCTCTCTCTGGGTCAACCCAGACCCTTGCCAGGGAGCAGAGGTCAGGCTACATCAGCTCCCACCAGCTCCCCCTCAGCTGGGTACTCTTGTGCAGTGTCCAACCTAAACAACCATATGCAGCATCCCCAGACACAGAGATGAACATGGCAGGGCCTTCAGCTCCCAGAAGCTCATAAACTGGTTGGCAAATAAATGTGTATAACCAGTCGATGAACAAAAGCAGCTTGTGGGAAATGTTAAAACAGAAACACAAATGGTGGGTCCTATTGCTAGGAGAGATTCATTCTGACAGGGAAATCTGGGAAGGCTTCCTGAGGAGGTAGAATTTGAGCTGGACCCTGAAATGTTGGCGGATATGAGAGTGGAGAAAGAAGGCACAATATTTCAAGGTGTCTTCTAGGAAGGGGACGTAGATTGTTGGGGCTGGAGGAGAAGAGAGCCAGAAGAATGGAACAGAGGCCTAAGGAAGATGTAGGAGTTAAGAATAATGGCCAAATTGTGGAGCACTTCGAGTGTCTCATTGAGGTATGTGCCCTTGGAGGAAGCCAGAGAAGGTTGGAGTGGAGACCTCCCTCTCCAGCCTGGCATCCTGGGTCCTTCTCAGAAGTGGGGTTGTCGTGGAAGAGGAACTCACACTGTTGCCTTCCAAAGGTACCTCTAGCTGACATGTGCAACAGCTAAGGAAGCCCATGAGTCAGGTGTCTGCAGGACCATGTCATGCAGAAGGCAGCTTAAAACATTAGTGCAGACTCATCAACAGGATAAGGAGAGTCTAGAGAGCCCATCCAGGTTTATTTATCAGAAGTCGGCTCAAACAGCCCTGGCCCTACTTACATGGTGGAGGGGACACACCTGCTCTGCCTGAGGGTCCCAAGAGACATGAACCTTCTACCAAAGGCCGAGAGGAGCAAGCATGTGCTTCAAAATCCAAGAATGCAGCTCAGTCTCATGGCATTACCTGGCCCAAGTAATCCTGGTCACTAGGAGCAGGGTCTTTTTGCCCTGGAATTTCTCAATCCCAAACAGCTCAGTACTCCTCATTCTCTGCTCCTACCTTAGACAGGCAAGCATTGCATGCCTGTCATAGCCAACTACTTTATCCTCCTGAAAAGTCTCTCCCATGATTTCTCCTACATCTCTGCTACTCAACGTGTGATCTACAGACCAGTAGCATCAACATCACCTGGAGCCTTATGGAAGTGCAGAATCTTGTGCTCTACCCCAGACCAACTGAGCCAGAATCTGCATTTTCACAAAATCCCCAGGCAATTTGTATATGTTGAACTCTGAGAAGCCCATCTTATACCATAATCTTTCCTGCTCTTCTCATAACACCCTGGCTACTCCTCCTCAGTCTTCCTTGAGGACATCTTTACCTGCCCCTTTTAATGCTGGGAGGCTCTCTGCTTTTTTTCCTTCTGCTTCTGCCCCTCTTCCTGGGTCATCTCAGCGACTACCATGGCTTCAAATATCATCTGCCTCTCATGGACTCCTCAGTTTATATAAACACCACAGACCACTTTTCTGGGTGCCTGACTCAGATCCAAATACCTATGAGATGGCTCCAACAGACTCTTCAAATTCCCCATGCCCCATGCTGAATTCATCATCTCTCCCCCAGCCCTGGAACCTCATCTTCTGTGTTCTTTAGGTCACCCAGGCACCCATCCAGGGACTCATCCCAGCCTCCTGTCTCATCCTTAACCCCTTGGTTATTCTGCTATAAGTCCTACTTCCTAAAAGAGTTTTTGATCCTGGCCCCCTCCCGCTCCATCCTCACTGCCACTGTAATATAGTCTGAATATTTGTTCCCACCTAAATCTCATGTTGAAATGTGATTCCCAGTTTTGGAGGTGGGGCCTGGTGGGAGGTGATTGTATTGTGGGGATGGTTTCTCAGGAATGGTTTAGCACCATCCTCTTGGTACTGTCCTCGTGATAGTGAGTCCTCACAAGATCTGGTCATATAAAAGTGTGTGGCACCTCCCCGCCCCACCATGCTCTCTTTCTTGCTTCCATTCTCACCATGTGATGGGCCTGCTTCCCCTTTGCCTTCTGCCATGCTTAGAAGCTTCCTGAGCCACCCCCCTCCCCACACCAGAAACATATGCTGCTGTGCTTCCTGTATAGCCTGCAGAACCATGAGCCAATTAAATCTCTTTTCTTATAAATTACTTAGTCTCAGGTATTTCTCTAGGCAGCCTAGTACACACTGCCTCCAGTTAGGTTGTTATTGTCCCTCTCCCAAGTTCTGCTGCAGGCTGACCAACTTGCCAGCACCACTGTCCTCCAAGTAGCAACTCTGCCATCCAGGCTGAAGGAGGCTCTGCCATCTTGTAGCTACTGGTACTGGTACATATGGTCTCCTTGGTTCCTGCAGGGAAAGTGAATGCTGGCACATCTTGCACCAATGAGGGACACAACCCACTGGAAGAACTAACCGCATGCCTCCATCTAGCTGCAAGGGGTGAGGGGCGTAGGGAAGGGTGACCCTCCTATGTCGTAGTCTGGAAGGAGGGAACAACTGAATATGGATGAATACCAGAAACCTCTACCAATCATTCTCCTGCGTTGCTTTATCTCCTCTAGCCCTTATCGGATGTACCGTGCATTTGTCTGTTTAAATACTTCTGTCCTACTTCCCCCAACCCATAGAGAATCTAAGCTTTTTGAGGGCAGATAATTCATTTTGTTTATTGCATTGCTGCATTTCCAGTACCCACAACAGGGTCTGGCACTTAGTAATCACTCAATAAATATTTGATGAATGGCTTATTAATAAAATGAAAAAATAAATGGCCTGGGCTGTGTTTACTGGGGCAAAGGTAGGGCCAATGTTGAAGGAGGAGCCTGGAAAGTAAGAAGGGGTCATATCACAAAAGGCATTATGAGCCATATAAAGGAGATTTCATTTTATCCTATAGAGGACAGACAGCCAGGCATGGTGGCGCACACCTGTAATCCCAGCACTTTGGGAGGCCGATGTGGGCGAATCACTTGAACCCAGGAGTTCAAGACCAGCCTGGGCAACATGGCAAAACCTCATCTCTACAAAAAATTAGCTGGGTATGATGGCCACCTGTAGTCCCAGCTACTTGGGGGACAGGTAGGCTGATAGCTTAAGCCTGGGAGATCGAGGCTGCAGTGAGCCATGTTTACACCACTGCACTGCAGCCTGGGGGACAGAGACCGACCCTGTCTCAAAAAGAAAAAAACTGCAGAGAACCACCGGAGGGATCTTAAAAGGGAAGTAACATGTTCTGGAAGATCACTTAGGAGGCAGGTTGGACGGTGGATTGGAGGGAACCACTGGAGGCAGGGAGACCAGCAGGAAGACAACGGCTGCTGGTTTAGAGCTGGATGGTGGAATTTGTGAAGCAAGAGCAACAAGACTTGCTGAGAGATTAAATATGGGGTTTGTGAGGAGTCAGGATGACTTTAAAGGGTTTGGCATGGGTTACTAGAAGGCTACAAGGATGGAGTTCCATTTACTCCTCCCCAGGTAAGAAGGACTGAGGAGTAGAGAAGACCGGGGGGAAGTCACGTAATGAGGAATTGTTTGGGACATGTGAACTTTGACATCGCTAATCACATGCCCAGACCTTGCTAAACTGCATGCAACTCCCCGCATAGATGTTTTTCCTTATCATTGGAATTTTTCACTGTCCCCTGACCCTGGAATAGCATTCTCTCTCTCTGTTAACTACTCCTAGCTCTGACCTCAGAAAACAAATCAGAAAGAAAAGAAGCCCAAGAAGATGGGGCATTCTTTCTAGTTCCCACCTCCCTTGATGGCACTGAACTGTACCTGCCCTCACTCCCAGGTGGGTGTAGAGACCTCCAGAGCTGGAGGAGAGGAGTCACCTGGGTCCCTTGCAGGCCAGGAGCAATGGACGGATGACTGCTTGGATGGTGGACAGCTTCCTTGGACAGCAGGACCAAGGTAGGTACTCTGTTCAAAGGCAGTCATTGCAGCCAACTCTTGTTAGCATATTACTTGTGAAATGCCTCTCTGCCTTCCCTGGGTTCTTGTCCCCAGCCTTGGCCTAGTAAGAGTGCTCCTGCCAATCTTATTCTTATCCTGGCCCAGTTCCTCATGCCTAATATTCCTCCTGTACACCAGCCTTTTCCAGCGTTGTATAGGATTGAAAGTGATACCTCCTGTGCCATCACTCAACACGAGACACAAGCCCAGCAGCCCTGCTGCCATGTCCTTCTGGGTGAGGGAAGAATGCCAGCTAATTTAATCCAGTCCCTGGGAAATCTTCTCTGGCCCCATCGGAAATAATGTGCTGGGAAACAGTCCAAGGCCACTGTCCAGCTACAGCCTGACTCCAGCAGTGTGGGTAGGGATGTAGTTAGGTGCACAGTTAGCTGCTCTCCTGCTCCCAACTTCTGCGCTGGGAGGTGATTGAATGTCGCCTCATGCATTAACCATGCAGGGGAGATAGCTGTGAGAGCTTCATTACCCACCTGCCCTCCTATAGCCCCCATCCCTCCATCACAGGCCATCTGGATTGACACCTTGATTGATTACCAAGGGCTCCATTGCGTCTGCTGCAGTGTCACCTGACAGAACGGGGAGGGGTTGTGTTGTACCTGACCTGTCGGTCTCTGCTGGGTGTCCCCTCTGGTGGTGCATGGGCACATCATGCTGGCATATTCAGTGGAACCCTCATTTTATGGACGGATGTCTCCTGCTATGACAGCATCTGCCAACCCACAAACCTACTCCAAATCCTATAGAAGGGGCTTTGGCAGAAAGAGTTCAAATTCAGCAGTTTTGATAAACCCCCAGAGAAAAGCATCTCTGGGCTGTTTCCAAGGATGGTAAATACCCACATCAACTGGTAAATTATAAAACTCAGCCACAAAATAAAGAGCTGATGGTTTGCAGAGAAATTGGCACAGTTGGGAAAGAAAGAATACTGCCAATGATACAGCCTCCTCTTTCCAAGTGTTAGTGGTAAAGAAGAAATGACAAGCTGCTGCATCTAAAGCCTTTAGAGGGAGAAGAAAAGAATTTGCCATCTTGAATTTTGGTATAGAGGGCAGTAGCCTTAAGTTTAGCAGGAGAGGAGGAAGAGGAGGGAGGCTAATATTTGTAGAGTTCGTGTTTTGTGTACAGGACCTCATCAAATCTTTGCCACAGCCTCACGAAGCAGGTATTTCTGCACTCATTTGTCAGGTGAGGTAGGCTCAGAGAGGTGATGTCATTTGCCAACGGCCTCACAGCTTGCATATGGCAAACCCAAGTTGTCTAATTCTGAAATCTGACCTCTGTCTACTGTTATTACATGTCCACCCTCCCCCAAGCACATTTCAGGAAAGTGGGAAACCCAAGCCTTGCTTGAAGGGATCTTGACACATTTAAATAAAATCAGAACAAGAAACTTGAGAACAAGCGTCATTGAATAAAATTAGTTTGAATGATCTATACTGATCTATACTGATCTATACTTACTTAAGGGCCCCATGGGGCATTTTATACATTCACATATACTTGCATACACTTGAACAGAGATTCTTGAACAAAGATCTGTTGTGCAGATGAGGAAAACCAAATTCCAAAAAGATGCTCACAAACGGTAAGGGAAAGAACGAGATTTTTTTTTTTTTTTTTTTTTTTTTTTTACTATGTAGATATGTTTGTGTTCTGGTGGCATGCAAAGTCCTTCTTTGGCATGTGAATATTAGTTATCAAAATGCACCTTCTTATAAAACAATCAGATGGCTTCTGCCCTAGTGGCCTTTGTTCCTAGTTCACATTCTTCTGTCACAGAAGCTGGCATACTGTACAATCCTGAGGAACTAGTTATACACAATTATGCTTGTTTCAGAATAGTGGGGGGAAATTGGAAAAACAATGTCACATTTGGGGAATTAAATGCCCATATAATCCATTACTTTTATTAAAAATATTTCTGAGCATTTATCATTCTTAGTTTTAAATAATATGGAATATACACTTGCCACATGCTAGAATCTGGGCTGGATGCTTTTTATACACATTGATTTAATCTTTACAACAACAGTACAAAACAAATGGTATAATTCCTAGTGCTACAGGAAACTGAGGCTCGGTAAGTGTAAGTAACTTGCCTCAAACTGCACAACTGGAAAGTTCCAGGGCCATCACTTGAACCACATCCGTTGATGTTGGACTAAGGGAATACACGTTAGCACCTTATTAAGCCGGTTGACTTGCCTTGGGTGAGTTGTAATGTCTATGAACTGCCTCATGTCTATCACAGGACAATTACACCTAGTCAATGAAACGTACTGGGACTTTATGAGGATTAAACGTGAGACCATGTGGAATCACATGAACGCTGAAGTTACACACAGCTCAGGACTCCTGAGCATGTGCCTGAAGAGGCATACAAGTACGCTCATTGGAGCATTGTTTTGTAACCGTGAAAAATTTGAAGCAACCGAAATGTCCATCAGCAGGAGAATGAAGAAAGAAATCACGACGGCTGGGCACGGTGCCATGTGCCTATAATCCCAGCACTTTGGGAGGCTGAGGCGGGCAGATCACTTTGAGTCAGGAGTTCCAGGCCAAGATGGTAAAACCCCATCTCGAGTTCGATCGGTAGCGGGAGCTGAGAGCAGACCAGAGAGCCCGGCGCAACCCCACCGCCTCCGCCGGCCTAATTACCATCACACCCCGGGAGGAGCCGCAGCTGCCGCAGCTGGCCCCAGTCACTATCATTTCAACCATGAGCAGCGAGGCTGAGACCCAGCAGCCGCCCGCCGCCCATGCCCTCAGCGCTGCCGACACCAAGCCCGGGCAGCGGTGCAGGGAGCGGTGTCCGGGGTGGCCTCACATAGGCGGCGCCTACTGGCGGGGACAAGAAGGTCATCGCAACGAAGGTTGTGGGAACAGTAAAATGGTTCCATATAAGGAACGGATATGGTTTCACCAACAGGAATGCACCAAGGAAGATGTATTTGTACCCCAGACTGCCGTAAAGAATAACCCCCCAGGAAGTACCTTCGCAGTGTAGGAGATGGAGAAACTGTGGAGTTTGATGTTGTTGAAGGAGAAAAGGGTGCGGAGGCAGCACCCGTTACAGGTCCTGGTGGTGTTCCAGTTCAAGGCAGTACATATGCAGCAGACTGTAACCATTATAGACGCTGTCCACGTCGTAGGGGTCCTCCACGCAATTACCAGCAAAATTACCAGAATCGAGTGGGGAAAAGAACGAGGGATCAGAGTGCTCCCGAAGGCCAGGCCCAACAACACCGGCCCTACCACAGGCAAAGGTTCCCACCTGACTCCATGCGGAGACCCTATGGGCGTCCACCACAGTATTCCAACCTTCCCATGCAGGAAGGAGTGACGGAGGGTGCTGACAACCGGGGTGCAGGAGAACAAGGTAGACTAGTGAGGCAGAGTATGTATCGGGGATATAGACCACCGTTCCGCAGGGGCCCTCCTCGCCAAAGACAGCCTAGAGAAGACGGCAATGAAGAGGATAAAGAAAATCAAGGAGGTGACACCCAAGGTCAGCAGTCACCTCAACGTCGGTACCTCCGCAACTTCAATTACCGACACAGACGCCCAGAAAACCCTAAACCACAAGATGGCAAAGAGACAAAAGCAGCCCATCCACCAGCCAAGAATTCGTCTGCTCCCGAGGCTGAGCAGGGAGGGCTAAATGCCGGCTTACCATCTCTACCATTATACAGTTTAGTCATCCAACAAGAAGAAATATGAAATTCCAGCAATAAGAAATAAACAAAAGATTGGAGCCGAAGACCTTAAGTGCTTGCTTTTTGCCCGTTGACCAGATAAATAGAACTATCTGCATTATCTATGCAGCATTAGGTTATTAATTTTACCTAAAGATATCTCTTTTTGGTAATAACAAACGTGTTTTTTTGTTTTTAAAGCCTGGTTTTTCTCAATACATCTTTAAAGGTTTTTAAATTGTTTCATAGCTGGTCAAGTTGAGATTTTTAAGAACTTCATTTTTAATTTTTAATAAAAGTTCACAACTTGATTTTTTCAAAGAAGTCAACAAACTCCAAGCACCTGTTAATAAAGGTCTTAATGTTTAAAAACCCATCTCTGCTAAAAAAAAAAAAAAAAAAAAAAAAATCATGATTCATTCATGCAATGGAATATTATGCAGCAGATAAAATGAACTAGATCTTACAAGTATCAATATGCATAAATCTTGAATACAAAATGCTGAGAGAAAAAGTTGTAGAATGTGTAAATTATTTGTATTAGTCTGTTCTCACACTGCTGTGAAGAAATACCCAAGACTGGGTAATTTATAAGGAAAAGAGGTTTAATTGACTCACAGTTCCACATGGCTGAGGAGGACTCAGGAAACTTTTTACAATCATGGCGGAAGGCACTTCTTCCAAGGGCAGCAGGCGAGAAAATGAGTGTCAAGAAGGGCGGGGGAGGGAAGCCCCTTATAAAACCATCAGATCTCCCGAGAACTCACTCACTATCACGAGAACAGCATGGGGGAAACAACGCCCATGATCCAATTACCTCCACCTGTACCACCCTTGACATGTGCAGATCATTACAATTCAAGGTGAGATCTGGGTGGGAACACAGCCAAATCTTATCAGTATTGATGTAAATTTTAAGCACACAAAAATACTATGAATTGTTTATTGAATATACACATACCAATAAAAGTCCTAAACTCAGATGAAAAATGTACACACCGAGTTAGAATAATCCATACCTCTGAGGAGGAGGAAGGGGAATGGAATCAGGGAAGAATACAAAGGACACTACAACTGTCGCAATAATTTTTTAAATCTAAAACGAATATGGTAAATGTTAACATTTGTTCAATCTAGGTGGTGGGTAGCTGGGTGTTGTGTTTTTTTGTATATGTTTAAAATAGTTCATCATTAGAGAAAAGCATCAAGTGGTAAGCAACTGTGAAACATCATTATTATAGCTATTCTTTATTGTTACTGTCACTGCCATCCAGGGACCCAGGTGACAGTGCTAACCTGGAGATAGGGACACTCATGTGGGCAAAGCTGCCTGATTTACACTCAGGGCTTTTGTAAGGATTAAATGAGGGAATATCTGCAAAGGTCTTGAGCTGTGTTTGCTTCCTTCCTCTATCCCTGCCTTAATAACTAAATTAATCCCAATAGAGACCACAGGAATTATCTGTGAAAGAAACCATCCCAATACCCAACTAAATGAAATATTTCAATTATCTTAAATGAGATGATGGGTGCACCTGTCCCATATGTGATGTTCAATAGCGACAATTAGCCGGGTATGGTGGCTCACGCCTTTAATCCCAGCACTTTGGGAGGCCGAGGCAGGCGTATCACTTGAGGTCAGGAGTTTGAGACCAGCCTGGCCAACATGGTGAAACCCCAACTCTACCAAAAGCATAAAAATTAGCCAGGCACGGTGACACGTGCCTGTAATCCCAGCTACTCAGGAGGCTGAGGCAGGAGAATTGCTTGAACCTGGGAGGCAGAGGTTGCAGTGAGCCGAGATGGCGCCACTGCACTCCAGCCTGGGCAACACAGTAAGACTCTGTCTCAAAAAAAAAAAAAAAAAAAAAAAGTGACAACTATTGTTCTTCCAGGGAATTAGGCTGGGCCTAAAAGAGGCATGCCATTGGCTGGGTAAAAGGCAGGTCAACTGGAACCTTATCTCACGCACTTAGCTGGCTCTCAACTTCGAGACTCTGAGGCCTCCTTGCTGTACTGGGGATGTAAGAAGAGCAAGCAGAAGATGGTTTGAGGGACTTCATGCCCCTGATTGTTTTAAATCCTCACCTTCAATTCAATGTTTTCAAAAATTCCTTTTGCACCAGCCTGATATTTTAGTTAATATGAGCAATGACCATGAAGCTGCTGGCAAGTCTGAGGCCATACTGGGGATTTCAGCACAGTGATGGAAGGTAGACAGCTCAGTTATCTGTGGTGATAAAAGACCAGGAGGGGAGGGGCACAGAGATCTCCAGAGGCAGAACTTTCAGAGAACAGCAGGTAGGATCTGAAGGAAGAGTGAAAGGAGGGCTTGCCAGAGGAGTGGATACATGGAGGCAGAACCTGGAGGCATTCTGAATACTCCCCCTCCTGCATGCCATATACTGGTCAGATATATTGCCAGCTGAATAATTCCTCTAGCGCCACTGGGTTAGGGTCTCCCCGACCTAGCTGGTCTCAGTTCCTTCCTTCCTTCCTTCCTTCCTTCCTTCCTTCCTTCCTTCCTTCCCTCTCTCCCTCCCTCCCTCCTTCCTTCCTTCTTTCCTTCCTTTTTTCTTTCTTTTTTTGATAGACGAGTATTGTCCAATAGAACTCTCTGTGATGATGGAACTATTCTTTACATGGTCCAATACGGTGGCCACTAACCACATACAGCTCTTCAGCACTTGAAATGTGGCTTGTGAGACTGGGAAACTGAATTTTTGCCTAATTTTAATTAATTGGCATTTAAAACATAAACAGCCACATGTAACTACTGGCTCCTGGATTAGATGGCACAGGAGAGGAAACCGACCTAAAAGTTTGATGGAAGGAAAAAGGTTGGGAAAATTCTGGAACATAAACCACTGTCTATAGGGGGTCAGCCTTGATCAGGCACCACCCTGAGGGCTTCCTAAGCAGCTCTGGGCATCTGAGACCAGGAGGGGAAATTCCAAAGGAAGGAAAGTGACTAAGAAGCGTGACAGCCTCGCCAGCCCAAGTTTGTCCAGAAACAACCCTCTTCATTAAGCATCTGGAATTTGACCAGACAGATATGGTTCCACGGTATGGAACTGACCTCCAAACTCTGTGCAAGCTCTGGGAGGCACATTGCTGTGCAGGAAGCAATGTGACATGACAGTGAGCATTCTTCAATGTCAGGCCCATTCTGTCTATATCATCCGGTCCCACAAGCTGGGAGAATTGCTGCTCACTCCATTGTTTCCCTTGGTCACTGCATGTACCTCTCAGAGAGCACCCACTCTGTGATTTCAACCCCTTCCTTCCTTCCTTCCTTCCTTCCTTCCTTCCTTCCCTTCCTTCCCTTCCTTCCCTTCCTTCCCTTCCTTCCTTCCTTCCTTCCTTCCTTCCTTCTTTCCTTCCTTCCTTCTTCTGTTGGGAACAGGCCCCCCAAAATATGACCATTAGCTGGCCCCAAAACTGGCCATAAACAAAATCTCTGCAGCACTGTGACATGTTCATGATGGCCATAATGCCCAAGCTGGAAGGTTGTGGGTTTACTGGAATGAGAGCAAGGAACACCTGGCCCACCCAGGGCGGAAAACCCCTTAAAGGCGTTCTTAAACCACAGACAATAGCATAAGCGATCTGTGCCTTAAGAACATGCTCCTACTGCAGATAACTAGCCAGAGCCCATCCCTTTATTTCAGCTCATCCCTTCGTTTCCCATAAGGGATACTTTAAGCTAATATCTATAGAAACAATGCTAATGACTGGCTTACTGTTAATAAATACATAGGTAAATCTCTTTTCAGGGGTCTCAGCTCTGAAAGCTGTGAGACCCCTGATTTCCCACTCTACACCTCTATATTTCTGTGTGTGTGTCTTTAATTCCTCTAGCGCCACTGGGTTAGGGTCTCCTTCCTTCCTTCCTGGTCTCTTCCTTCCTTCCTTCCTTCCTTCCTTCCCTCCCTCCCTCCCTTTCTCCTTCCCTCCCTCCTTCCTTCCTTCCTTCTTTCCTTCCTTTTTTCTTTCTTTCTTTTTTTTTTTTTTAGAAAGTTTTGATGCAATGAAATAGAATTGATGCACAGGTCCTAAGTTTGGGGCTATGGGTTCTACATCCCAGCACCTGCCTCTGTCAATTGATGTGTCTGTCATCTTTGCCTAAGATTTGTGACTATAGCTATAGGGGCCATTTTCGCTGTTGTTGTTTTCTTCTTGGACCTATACAGGGTGTGACCTGTAGGGCATCTTTGAAATCAACTTGTCTAAATCCTATATGTTATATATGGAAGGACAGAAAACCCAGAGAGCTGAGAGGCTCACCCCAGCTCACGCGCCCTTGAATTGGCGGAAGGTAAGGAATTAGAACCCGCAGATGACACACCCAACCCTCCCTGTCCAGGAACCACCCCTCCTTGCCTAGAATGAATCCTCCATTTTTGTCAGCTCCTCGTATGTTTCCACTGCAAAGGTGTTCTTCACCCTGCCTTCAGGGATGCTGCGTAAATCCTTAGATTTCCTAACATAGTCTTCCCTCTTCATTCACCCTCCCTGGGCTCCAGTGGAGATTAGGCCAAAGAAGAATCACCTTCCCCTCCAGCCCTACCTCACTCTCTCCTACAACACTGATATCTAGAATAGTCCTCTCAATCTTTAATGTGCATAAGAATCTCCCTGGGATCTTGTTAAAATGCAGGTGCAGACGCAGTAGGTCTGGCTTGAGGCCTGACATTCTGCACTTCTAGCAAGACCCCGGTGATGCTGAGGCTGCTTTGAGGAGCAAGTCTCACGCTCTGGTCCTAAAGGGCTAGAGCTGAAAGGAGCTGCCAGAGGTCAGGTGCTCCAGAAGTAGAGCTAAGCCAGCAATTCCTATAGATATGGCCCCAGAGAAACCAGTAATATAGTCGAGGAAGTAGAATGAGGTAGAAAGGAAGCTAAGCAAAGGGCTGGCTTCAGCTAAAAATCTAACCTCAGCCTGATCCACAGGTTGCTCTGGGACATAAGTCTCATAAAGCTGAGAAAACATAAAACACCATAAAGCTGTTCCAGTGTCAGCTGAGGCAAAGGAGCTAGGTTTTTGCTTCCAGCATCAGGCAGTCATGAGCTGTGAGATGCCCCTGGGAGAAGGACATTGCCCTCCCTGGATAACCTCCAGGCATTTTCAGGGTTGGCGGCTCCCATTTGGTAAAGGGCAAGTCTCCAGAGAAGTAAACAACCACGAGCCATCAGCATGCAACACTCACAGCAGCTGGGGGCAGGTGCCCCTGCGGTGTAGAGGCTCCAGGCAGGCCCCCAACAGAATCTAGCATGAGGGCCTAAAACTCATGCAGGCCGTCTGCCCAGCCCCATTTATGCCTAGCAGAGATTTTATCTTTGAAAGTTATGCATATGTACATGAAAAAACAGAACTAGAAACACCAACACAAAACTTTACAATGGTGATCTCAGCTTGACTCTCTTGTCTTTTTCCACAACTTTCAATTTTGCTACATTAACATACATTCTTGTTGTTGTTGTTGTTGAGACGGGGTCTCAGTCTGTGGCCCAGGCTGAGTGCAGTGGCACAATTGCAGCTCACTGCAACCTCGACCTTCCTGGCTCAAGCGATCCTCCCACCTCAGCCTCCTGAGTAGGTGTGCGTTACCACACCTGGCTAATTTTTGTATTTTTTTGTAGAGACAGGGTTTTCCCATGCTGCCCAGGCTGGTCTTGAACTCCTGGGCTCAAGGGATCCACCTACCTTGGCCTCCCAAAGTGCTAGGATTACAGGCATGAGCCACTGTGCCTGGGCAACATGTATTAATATAAACCAATCAAAGTAAATTCCCTGATAGCCCAGTTCAGAATCTTAGAAATATTTTTATTTATTTAGTAACTTTTTATTGAGTGCCTGTTATTACCATTTACAGTGCTATGTGATTCCAATCAACCTTCACAGTGCAATACTAATGACAGGGCACACATCTGAAATGCAATTTGTAGCAAAGAGAAATTATAGACTGTTTAGTACAGTTTTTAAGTTTGAATCTATTTTTTTTTCCAAGTCTTTGAAAATTGCTCATCTACATAACCCTTTAACTGGAAGAGCCCATTCATCAACCCCTGGCTTAGTGATGCGAAATGCTGTGCTCCACACAGATCTTGGCAAAAGGGCTAACAGAACTCAGGCCCCTGACTCCTGTTGGTTCTCAAAGACCACACAGCCTGTTGGTGCCCCAGGAGCAATCTCTATGGACTTCCTTCTTTGTTTGCACTGCCTAATTAAGCAATCAAGTTAATTGAGATTAATGGCTGGCTTAATAGGGATTAATAACTTGCCAAAAATGCCCCGGGTTTGGGAACTTAGAGCCGCAGTATTGCTCTTTATAAAAGCTGGAGATGTGGTGGCCAAGCAGAGCCCAGACCCTCCAGCCTCTCTTCACTTCTCAGAGGGTGCCTCAGACCTTCAGGATGAGGTGGGATACTGGGGGCAGGGGTGGGGGTGCGTAGGAGGGGTTGGAGGGCAGATAAAGCTTCCCGGTTAGCTTGACCTTCAGAGGCCCTGCAGTTCCTGCCCACACCACAGAGGCCTCCATTGCTGAGCCAGGCACCAAACCCAGTGCAGGGGCATAGTCCCAGCTCTGTAGGCCTGGGCTCCTGGGCTCTTGGCAAGCCCTAAGGTGCCTTCCAGTTCCAACAGTTTCTGGGTCTCTGCGTTCTCAATCCTGGTTTCCTCTTAGAATCTCCTGGAGGGAGCTTTTTTAAAAATGCTGATGCCCCAGTTCTACCCAGAGTTTCTGATTTAATTGGTCTGGAAAGAGGGGAGATCCTTTTTGTAAAAGTTCCCCAAGTGAGTCTTATGTGCAGACACTGACAATGAGATCAGGACTTCTTTTAAAAACCAGTCCTCTTGGTGATAAGAGTGAAAAAAGTGGAAGGAAGGGGCCAGACATGGTGGCTCATGCCTGTAATCCCAGCACTTTGGGAGGCCGAGGCGGGAAGATCACCTGAGGTCAGGAGTTTGAGACCAGCCTGGCCAACATGGAGAAACCCTGTTTCTACTAAAAATACAAACAGTTAGCTGGGCATGGTGGTGCATGCCTGTGCTCCCAGCTACTCGGGAGGCTGAGGAGAATTGCTAGAATCCTGGAGATGGATGTTGCAGTGAGCTGAGATCGCACCACTGCATTCCAGCCTGGGTGACAGAGCAAGACTCCGTCCCCCCCCCCCAAAAAAAAAAGAAAGTGGAAGGAAAGAAAGAAGAGAGGGAGGGAAGAATGGAAGCAGAGCCACTGACACCAACAGATTTCTCAGAATGAAGTGAAGAGGGAGGGGAAACAGGGCAAGCGCAGCAGGAGGGAAGACAGTTCACACCAAATGGCAGCTGCCTCTGTCTTGCTGTCTGTAGGCTACAGAAGGTCACGGTTCTTTCTTCTCATTCCCAGTGGAGAAAGAATCAATGGCTTGAATTTTCTGCCCAGAGAGTCCTTTTTTATCTTGACTGATGACCTTGAGTCTCTCAGTAGAGCCTCACAGAGGTGGGAACATTTGTCTCCTGCAGACTGCAGCCAGCCTGCACACCTCGATGCACACCTGGAAGGCTACCCCTTTGACTCGGGGCTTCCCCTCCCCAGGTAGAGGGTTCTCTCCCTTCCCTTCCCTCAGTCGCTCAGCCTGCAGGTCTGAAGTGGGCACAAGGACCAGACCGCAGCGGGTGCTGGGCGGGCCAGCCTCGTGATGACTCCGGTTTTATAAGACCCTGGCCCTTTCCTCCTCTTCCCTCCCCACAAACGTCAAAGGCTTCACAAAACAAACATGTAGCCCTGGGGTCAGAGACCTTTGGCAAGAGATTCTGGGCCCTCCTAGGTTGGGGACTGTGCCTGCAGGATTGAGCAGAACGGGGAAGGCTAGCTGGATCGCCACTGGAAAGAGCAGAGAGCTATCCACAAAGGGAAAGGGGAGAAGGGAGAGAAGTCCCTGGAGAGTGAGGGGGGATTTTGAGAGGGGGCAATGGCAGATCTCGGAGCAGCTGCCCTACTCTGATGTCGGGGAGTGGGAGCAGCTACATGGTGGCACAGAATTCTAAACATTTTGCTATGCTTGATGGATATATAATCCCCTTAGATGTTTTACAAGAGACAACAGAAACTATTTAAATTGCTTTTCAATTATGTTTGGATGTAGCTCTGTTGTTACTTCTGAATGCAACACCTTGTGAATGAAAGCTAAAGCGCAAACCAAGAGGCCTCGATTTATCTGAGACAAGACTATCCACCACCAAGGTGCACTGGAGGATTGAATTGATGATGTACCTGTAAACGCCCAGTGGCACGATGCCTGGTACAAGACGGGCAGGTGTTCACTAAGTGCCGGATCTCACCACCTCCTCCCGCCTCCATCCTTCCATCCACTGACCCCAGAGAGCCGTGCTTCAGCCTAACTGAACGGCACAGGACATGTCTCTTTAAGGGATAACTCTCACAGTGGGCATTTCAGGCCCAGGGAGCTGCTGGAGGTTTTGTGGGCAGCTGCCTCCTCCTAGAAAATGGCTTTGCGGTCAGTTCTGACCTGGTGTGGGGAGTATACTCACACCTATCAGACATCTTAGCAGAGGCTTAGGAGCAACTTACTCTGGGCACCAACATTCCCTGACAAGGTCAGATTCCTGATGCCCCTTTGGGGGTGTGGTCCTGCTGGTCACCTCTGTAGCTGTCCATCTGTCACCCCACACCCCTGTCCCTCACTGCTGTAGTTTTCCTACAAGGACCAGCTCTGGCCAAGCCCACAGGGCTGGTGTTGCAGGGAGGAAGTGGTGAGCTACCAGGAGACACTCCAGAAACGGTGTCTGTAATTGGCCTGGAGAGAGTGGCTGTCCAGATGCAGGCAATTTTCACTTTGATGTGAGCAGAATTACAAAGAATCATAAAAAGAGCCTATGATTTGGGCTGAAACCGTGCCACGGCAGTTGAGTCCCCGCCCTGCACACAGCTGCCTTCCCCTTCTGCCTGGAAGTCAGCCCTCCCGGCAGCCGCCCTCTGCCCTCTGCCTGGCCAGCCCCTGCTCCTGTTCACAGTTGCACTCAATGCCGCTTCTCCAGCAGTTGGGGCCCCGACCTGTCCTTGCTTACAGCGCCCATCCCCTCCCTCAACGCACCTACCACCCGTTCAGTTCACTGCTTCGGGTGACTCCTCCCCTCCCTTGGTCCCCATCAGACTGAAGAGCACAAAGGCAGGGGCTGCAGCTGTGGTGTGGCGTTCATCCCTGAGTTCCAGAGCTGGCCGGGCCGGCACGTGGCGAGCCCCCGGAGCTTCTGTGTTACATGGATGAATGAAGGAAGGAAAAACGGCTGGTTTTCTAGTGGGGCTTCTTGTGTAACAACAGAAATCTAGGTGTGGGAAACTGCCTTACCAGAAGAGGATCCAATTTTTGTGAACCCTGAACCTTATTAATTTGGGGGCCCCTTTAAAGAAAAAAATACAAAAAAAAAATAATTATACTATAAATTTTACAAAACCCATGACATAGAAGGACGTATCTGGGCCACTTCCAGGAGTTAAAGTGAGACACTGGGCCGGGCGCGGTGGCTCAAGCCTGTAATCCCAGCCCTTTGGGAGGCCGAGACGGGCGGATCACGAGGTCAGGAGATCGAGACCATCCTGGCTAACACGGTGAAACCCCGTCTCTACTAAAAAATACAAAAAACTAGCCGGGCGAGGTGGCGGGCGCCTGTAGTCCCAGCTACTCGGGAGGCTGAGGCAGGAGAATGGCGTGAACCCGGGAGGCGGAGCTTGCAGTGAGCTGAGATCCAGCCACTACACTCCAGCCTGGGCGACAGAGCGAGACTCCGTCTCAAACAAACAAACAAACAAACAAACAAGCAAACAAACAAATAAAGTGAGATACTGTACAGCGTGTGCGTCATTACTCCATCCTCGGGCTCCAGGTGAGGCAGCCCAGCGTGTCTCAGGACACTTCTGCCAATGGTACTGCTTTAGAGCCAAAGACACCAGCAAAGAGAACTCCTAGCCCACAAGCTCTGTCCCCTCTAGCTTCCCTTTCCTGAGCCACAGCCCATTCGGTTAATCTGGGCTCTGAAGGGTGACAGGTTTGGGGATAAAAGACAAAAACCCATGGAGAGTCATGGGCCCCTAGGCGTCCCGCCAAACCTCATCCACCCTGCTGCCTGACATCCATTATGAGGAAGTGATTTCTGCACAGGCCTCTAGGCCTAGCTCAGTGCTCAGCTCAGTGCTTAGAGCTTTCCTCTGCAGATCTCCGGAGCAATCTCTCTCTTTCTCTGAGCAGCTCTCTCCCCTCTAGTGCTCTGCCCTGTGAATTCTAGTCACCTTAACCTCCCTGAATTCTCAACACTGTTTTCTTAATTCAGGGAGCCCCTGGCTCTGTTCGGATCCCCCCACTGCTCTGTGGCCTGCACACTCGCTCCAGACAGCAAGCTGGGATGCTCGTTTGTGTCCCTTCTCAGGGTTCGCTGTCCTGAGCCTGTTATTTTCAATATTTTAGCTGGCTTTTTTTTTTTTTTCTTAGATCTTTAAGGTGGGAGAAGGTAATTCCGTCCCTGTTGTTCCATTTTGGCCGATAGTAGACATCTAGTTCACCCATATTCAGGAAATTGTCTGCCAAATACAGGTCTAGAGAACAGAGGTTGCCTGTCAGTCATTCTTTTGATTAAAAGTTTATGTTTCAAAGAGAAGCGGCTAGTTCGGTTTTCACACGTGTGCTTTCGCTCCAGAGCACCGCTGCAGCTCCCCGCCATGCTTTCTGCCTCGGTCCCTTCCGTCACATGGTGGTAACTAGACTCCTGCTCCAGGGCTGAGATTCCATACAATTATTTTACCATTTCATCAGGATATTCTTAACCCATATTGCCCTTTTTTTTTTTTTTCCTTGTGAGTGCATAGCAGCAGAGAAGAACAAGACTGCTAGCACCTTTGAGGGCTGGCTTTGATTCATGCTAAGGCACCAGCCGTTTTATACTCTCCTTTTGCTTTTGCACCATTGGAGTGCAAGTGTCCACACAGCACGGTATTGTTATGAAAATAGTTTTGACCTCTCAACCCTCTGAGTCTCAGGGCTGCCCAAGGGTCTGTGGAACAGAGGTCAGTGCCACTCAGTTGGGCTACCTTGAGTTACCCTCAGACTGGTGGCGATCTTCCTGCCTTGGAAGCAATGGGATAATAGGCATGAGCCACCATGCCCAGCCCTCTGTGTCATCCTTAATGGGCAACAGCTGGGTCCTGTGTACTGTGGCAGGGCCTGTCTTTGGGAAAACAACCCAAAATTACCCCTTTCTTTTATGTGTGTATGTGTGTTTTTTTTTGTTTGTTTATTGGGTTTTTAAAACATTTCTAAGTAATTCATTCTGGGAAGTAATAAATGCATTTATTTTCTTCTCTTCATTTTAATTTCCTCTCTGGATTCAAAAAAATTAATAAAATCTTAAAGTATGTTCTCAGAGCTGGTAGCTATTTTCCCACTCTCACTGGAGAAAGAATAATCACATATGCAATCTTTTATATATATCAGATCCTTGTTGGAATGGAGCCATGTGTATATGGAATGAATGAATAAATCCAGACTCTCATTTAATTAATGCCTCAGAAGCTACTAAGAGTCCTTGCAGAGAGTCCTCTATCATAGTCGAGCTGAGAGGAGGGCAGTGGGGACAGGTGTGGCCACTGTACCCCCATTTTAAATATGATCAAATGAAGATAATCTTTGCAATCAGTGCGACTTGCTACAATCCTCTCTGCTTCTACTGCCTCTTTATGTCAGTAGCAATACCTGGAGTACAGGGAAACCACTAGAAAGCCAGATTGTGTGTCTTTCAACCCTCTACCCAATTCCATCTACTTCTCTACATTTTTCTTTTCTTTTCTTTTCTTTTCTTTTCTTTTATTTCTGACAGAGTCTCACTCTGTCACCAGGCTGGAGTGCAGTGGTGCGATCTCGGCTCACTGCAACCTCTGCCTCCCAGGTTCAAGTGATTCTCCTGCCTCTGCCTCCTGAGTAGATGGAACTACAGGTGACCGCCACCACTCCCAGCTAATTTGTTTTGTGTTTTTAGTAGAGACGGGGTTTCACCATGTTAGCCAGGATGGTCTCGATCTCATGACCTTGTGATCCGCCCGCCTCAGCCTCCCAAAGTGCTGGGATTACAGGCGTGAGCCACCGCGCCCGGCCTACATTTTTCTATTAGTGACATGGTTGTTCCCTGGAGCCATTGGAAGGAAAAGCACTATCCCAGCCTCCTTGTGCTCCCACATGGCAGTGCTGAGGTTGGCATGATGCAGGCTAAGAAAGTGGGTGCTTCCATCACATGGACCTAAATTTAAATTCAGCCTCTACCACTTCCTCGCTGAGTGCCTTTGAGAAAGTTACTTAACCTCTCTGCACCTTAATTGCTCACCTAGAAAAGGTATAATAATAGTACCTCACTCACTGGGATGTTATGAGAAGCATATACGATAATGTAGGTAAAGTACATAGCTTGGTGTCCGCACACTAAACTCAGGGCTAAGTTATTATTATTGTTAATAATAATGATATCAGGCTTCTGGTAATTCTTTAGAACAGTGGTCAGAAAACTGCTGCTGTATACCAAATCCAGCCCTTGGTCTGCTTTTATATGGCCATTGAGCGAAGAGTGGTTGTTATATATTTTTAAAATTTATTTATTTATTTTGGTTGTTACATTTTTAAAGGGTTGCAAAAAGAAGGAGGAGGAGGAGGACAGGGAAAGACTGTATTTACTATCTAGACCTTTATAGAAAAAGTTTGCCAGCCTTTGCTCTAGAAGCCCAAAATGAGGAGTGTCACAGGTTACTGACACTCCACCACTACCACCACCAATATTCTCTCAAAGTAGCCTAAATGTGATGTTTCCATGAAAGAACAAACAATTAAATCAACATGGGTACCTCTGCTGGGCAACTCTCACTAAATGCCCAGGTCTGGGTGGTCTTTCCCCTGTGAGCTTCTCTAGCTTATGCTATCCTGGGCACTTTCTCCTTTCCCCCGAAAACAGACATTGCCCCCTGTGGACAGGGACCATCTCTTAGTACCTGTGCCTATGCCCTTGCCACATAGGTGCTCAAAAACTGTGCATAGAATGGTCAGATTGATGATTTAGCAACCACTGAAAGTCTGCCCACTTTTCTGATCCTCCTGAATATTTAAAATCTCTGTGTGTGGCAGGCAAACAGCAATTAGATCCAAGTGTTGATTTGTGGGGCCTTGAAGGCGGTGTGTCAGTACCACATGGTTTGTTGGTCTCTAAGGAATACTTGTGTCCAACCCCTACAGAACAGCGGATGCCCTGATCTGACTTTACCCTGGGATATCCTCATGGCCCAGCCTGCCTCTGAGCACCTTCCCTGTTCATCAGAAACAGACCTGGATGGCATCCCTTCCAAAAAGTGGGAGAAAGCTGGGGTGTCCTGGAGGGGAAACTACCAAGGGAAATCTCGACCATGAAAGGCAGCAGGTGCTTAGACCTGCTGTCCCTGGTTGTCACTGTGAATGGATGACCATGGATTGAGGGCTTTCAACTCAATCCAGAATCAGTCAGTGGCCACTGATTCTGCAAACACAGGCAAAATCATGATAAATGATTTATCAATATGACATTGCAATACATAATAAAGTGATAAGATCTGTTTCCAGGCTTCGTGGCCATCGTATGTGTGTGTGGCACGGCACTGAGCTGCAAGCATCTTCCATGCATTACTTCATTCAGTCCTCACAACTGCTCTAAGAAGCATTTATCACCGATTTATAGGCGAGAAAACAGGCTCAGAGAATTCCTCTGGCTTATGGCTACATAGCTGATTCAAGGCAGAGGCAGAATTTGCACCCAGTCTATGTGACCTCAAAGCTGGTTCTGAGATCACCTGTGTAGGAGACACCTGGCTAAGTGCTGGGGAGGCCTGAAAAGAGATGGAGGACCTACCCAGAATAGCTTACACTGGGTTACAAAGATAAGGTGCATAGGGAGCCACAGGTCAGGGTAGCTCCTGTCCCCAGGGAGGAGGTGGGCCTGACCCTCTGCAGGCCTGCAGGCCAGCCAGTCCTGCTGGGGAGGGGCCCAGAGCAGGAAAGCAGACAGTATAACCAGAACCCACCCTGAACCTAGGCTGCTCAGACCTGGGCTGGTGCCAGCAATGAACCCCTTTCCCCAGGCCAGCTAGAGTGGTGTTGAAACGGCTTGGCCCAGGGCTCGGGGCTCAGGCTCAACCTACCTTTCTGGTTTTGTAACAGTGAACTTCTTTGCTGCCCTAGCCTCTCCTGAACCTCCCTTGTCCCTGCCCAGCTGGCTGGACAAGGGCCCCTGCCTTGTTAGGTGTGCAAGGCCCTTCTTCCTGCCTTACCCAATTATCTCCTACTGAAAGACACAGCAACCCAGGCATGACAGCCCAGAACCAATGCATGTGGCATTGGCCCAGGGATCCCTTCCTGCTGTTCCTGGGCTGGAACACTGAAAAGTAAAAGAAAAAGCAATCCACAAGCATCCCCTGGAGAGCAAGAGAGAAAATGATTTTTCTTCCAATCCTTGCCCAGTGGCGATCATCCTATTATTGTCGCCATTACCATTTGGCTATCTTTGAGGTCCGCCAAGCTTTCTTGAAGGGCTTTCCTTCCCCTTTCCTGACTCCATTCCCTTCCACCTTTCTCTGTGGCGGGGCCTCTCTGGATCTACCACTCCCTCTCTGCTTGTCCTCTCCCCACTGCCCCAGGCCTCAAAAGATGTCTGCCCTTGACTCATTCTATCAGGGCCTAAGGAGTCCCAGAGAATGAAAGGGGACTTTTTTCTTTTTTTGAGATGGAGTCTTGCTCGGTCACCCAGGCTGGAGTGCAGTGGCACGATCTCAGCTCACTGCAACCTCCGCCTCCTGGGTTCAAGAGATTCTCCTGCCTCAGCCTCCCAAGTAGCTGGGATTACAGGCACCTGCCACAACACCCAGCTATTCTAATAGATGGGTAGGTCTGTGAGTTAACCATATAAACGAGCCCATGCTGACATGTGAGTGAAGCAGGCAGGTTCATGCATGGCCTCTCATATGCGGTATTGGGGCAGACAAAGACCTTACTTCAATACGTATTTATCAAACAACTACTTAGTGCAAGATATTGTGGGAGACTTCGTCAATGTCCCCCAAAACTGAGAAAGCTACTGGAGAAAGAGACTGGGAGAGGCACCCCAGGGCCTAGTTCTCATGCTGGTCCTTGACATTTTTCATGTTTCAGCCGTTAGACTTAACTCTTTCCTCGCATCAGGTAAATAAAAGTAAAAGGACGACAGAGTTGGGAACTAAGAGAGCTCAAGCTTTGCATGAAAACAGAGCTGCAACACTGAGCTGTGATTTTGCAATGCTTTCCTTTCCAGCATCAAGACTTGCGGGGAGAAAGAGAGTGTGGACGTGCTCAACCCTTCGTTGCAGAGTCAGGAAAGGATTATAGAAAGCCCAACCAGAGACTCTGCCACGGATTCAGATGAGAGCCTGTACTCTGTTTTCCACAGTAGACAACTGGAAATAGGGTCGTAGGCCCACTCTCTTCTTAATCCCACAGGTCTCTCTGGAAAGCCACATGCTCCAGAGCAGTTTGGGACCAGGAAAGAGAAAAGCCTGGGGAATTACACCAGTGTAACTAGAGATTCTTCTTATCCATCAATATGTGAAAATGTGAGCTCCCTTAGGAATAACTGGGTCCTGTGTCCCAATCAGCTTTATCTTTTCATTTCTGTGTGGGCCACAGCAGGGCTTGGTTTCCTGTCCTGGAAGAGGACTTTGAGCTCACTCTGCTTCCTACAGTCCCTCCCAATCTCTCTCCTGAAATTTCTGGGAAGAGGTTCAGAGCAGAAGCCAGAGACATAGAAGATGTACTGCAATGTGGCTGGAGTCCAGAAATGTACTGTGTGCGTGAGGGTCCCTGAGGTCTATGCGGTCAGTGTTCAGCCTCTGCATTCCCCAGCGGGCTCTGGGATAGATACACCTCACCAAAGTGGGCTGCAGAAGGGCCACCGAGGAGAGTGGCCCCCTTATACTGCCACTTGCAGAATAATGAGGTTCCTTTTTTCCCTCCTTTTTCCAAAAATCACTCTACAATGAAAACAAAATTTTCCATTTTTTCCTAATTATGTAAATAATACATACTCTCTATATTTTTAAAATAAAATAATATTAAAAATTCAAGGGAAATAAAAAGTCACCTGAGATCCCATACACTGAGTTGTCACCATCAATAATTCAATGACCATCATTTCATCTGTGATTATATGCATCTACATACAGACACACACATACATAACATAAAAGGGATGTCACTCAAGTTGCTTAATCAGGGACACTTTTAACAGTCTGCTGTGTTTGGGTTTGGTTTGACTTGGTCTGATCTGGACAGGACTAGTTGGTCTGGTCTGGTTTAGTTGTGTTTGGTCTGGTCTGGTCTGCTGTGGTCAGGTGTAGTTTGATCTGATCTGATCTCATTTGGTCTGGTCTGGTTTGGCTTGGTTGGCTTCATTTCCCCATCTCCCTCCTTGGCATGTATCCTCCAGTACCTTTCTTCATGCTCATTCAAACATGGGAGCACAGTTTATGTCACAAAAATGGGACTTTGCTACGCAAATTTCTCTGCACCTTACCTTCCTAATTTCACAATGCATCCCGGAAATTCCTTCGAGTCAGGTAGTATTGATCTGATTCATTCTCTTTAATGACTGCCCAATATTCCATGGTATGCGTCCACTCTACTCATTCTGTCATTTGTCCACTGAGAGGCTGTTGCCTGAGTTCCCATGTCTAGCCACTACACACACGTTTCAGCCAATGCCAGTGTGCTGCACACACCTTCAAGGACAGCATTCACATACCTGTGCTACCAACTCTAGAATACTTGGGTTTTCTACATGCAATTATGGCATTGGCCAAAAGGGCAATTTTATCTCTTCTTTTCCAAAATTTTATACAAGTTGAGTATCCCTTATCCAAAATGCTTGGCACCAGAAATGTTTCAGATTTCAGACTTTTTTTATATTTTGGAATATTTGCATAGATATAAAAGATATCTTGGTGATGGGACTCAAATCTAAACATGAAATTCATTTATGTTTCATACACACCTTACATACATAACCTAAAAATAATTTTATATAATATCTTAAATAATTTTATGCATGAAATAAAGTTTGTGTTAAGTACTTTTGAGTGGAATCCTCCACTTGTGGTGACATGTCAGTGCTCAACAATTTTCAGATTTGGGGACATTTCAGATTTCAGGTTTTGGGATGAGAGAAGCTCAACCTGTACAAGTTATTTCACTTTCTTGTCTTATAGAACCTGTTAACACCTCCAAAATGATGTTGAATAATAATGGAGATAGTGGATACCCTTTCCTTGCTTCACATTTAAATGGAAATGTTTTAATGTATCACCACTTGTAATATTTGGTGTTGGCTTTTGACAGATAAGACTGATCACATTTAGCTATTTCCTTCTATTCTTCTTCAGAATTTTTTTTAGGAAAGCCTGCTGAATTTTATTGGATGTCTTATCAGCCTTTATTAATCTGATCACATATTCTCCTCCTTTAAATCTGTTGAGGAATATAGGAGTGGTAGTCTCCCAAGTAGCTGGGACTACAGGGGTGCACCACCACTAATTTTTGTATTTTTAGTAGAGACAAAGTTTCACCATGCTGGCCAGGCTGGTCTCAAACTCCTGACCTCATGATCCACCTGCCTCGGTAGAAGTGGTCATCTAAATAAAGTAGCATTATATACAAAGAATTGCATTGCTCTATTCAAGTGTTTCACCTCCTATTGCATCTATTTATGCTTCATCTCTTCTAGGTTTTCCAATTTGTTGCTGTAGAGCTACACCTGCACTTGCCTACAATTATTGTAATTTTCTACATCTATGATCAAACCTCGTTTCCTCATAGTAAATCTCTTCGATTTTTGCTTTCACTTTATTTTCTCTTTAGTCACATTTTTTCCATTTTTTTTTGTTTTCAAAAATGAGAATGATGCTTAACATTGAAATCTGGTTATTTTAAATCTTATGTGTATATTTCGAATAACTGAAGTAATGTGGCCACTCTCCCATCTTGACCTACCTTGATTGTCATAATTCCTTCAGGGTCCTGACTCTCATCTGAAAAGACGACATCACCACTGTGAGAGAAGAGATGCTGCTGGACTGGGAGCTCCTTGCAGAGGAGGACTCTGGTTCCTGGTACCTGGCAGAGAGACGGCTGGGCACTGAGCTCAGGCAAGTACCTCCACCTAATGATGCCTTCGGTTCCTCATCTGTAAAATGGGGAGAATACTTAGCCATATCCATTTGTTATGGGGATTAACTGGAAAAATACTTTTAAAGCACTTGATCCATAGTAAGAACTCTGTGGACTGCTATTATTTTGTTTTTGTTTTTGTTTTTTTTTTGAGATGGAGTCTTGCTCTGTCGCCCAGGCTAGAGTACAGTGGCTGGATCTCAGCTCACTGCAAGCTCCGCCTCTGGGGTTTACGCCATTCTCCTGCCTCAGCCTCCCAAGTAGCTGGGACTACAGGCGCCCGCCACCTCGCCCGGCTAGTTTTTTGTATTTTTTAGTAGAGACAGGGTTTCACCGTGTTAGCCAGGATGGTCTCGATCTTCTGACCTCATGATCCGCCCGTCTCGGCCTCCCAAAGTGCTGGGATTACAGGCTTGAGCCACCGCGCCTGGCTGGACTGCTATTATTAATAACATTTTGACATGTGCCTTCTCTGTCGTTTTCAACTTTGCAAATGTATTTTTGCAAATATATACACACATATAATAAAAGTGGAAGCTGAGTCCCAGGATACTTCTAGAATAAGGAATAAATGCTATTATTTCAGCTCCAGCAGAGCAGCAAGTGGAAGCAGAGCTTGGCTTGCGTCCTATACCTTGAGTCCCACACAGGCACTGTGCATCCCTCCTCAGTAACCGTGCTGCAGCCTTCCTCCGACCTAGATGTGTAAATGCCTCCTAAACTCATCTGGAGGATGTTAAGTGGACAGGATCAAAGAAAAACTAGTTTATGTGTTTTCATTAAATGTGACCCATATGTCCTACATATTACTCCTTGATGCAATCATGCTTTTCAGAATGAAGCAGAGTTCGCTATTCCCAGTGTCACAGGATATAAGCAATTTAAATGCACTCTAAGGATATTGCTTTAAATTAGACTATCCAGACAGGCTGGACAAAGGAAGGTTAAGACAATCATCCCATCCTCTCTGTTCGCAAAACAGTTTAAGAGGGATCTCAGAGCACCTCTGTATTCTAATATTTATTAAATTTCTTACCTAAATTGTATGAAACTTCTTTATCATTTGGGTATGTTTCTGTCTGTCCCGCTTGTGCCCATTCTTCAGCTTTCATCGCCTAGAGTCAGACACAAAGGAGATACTTCCAGTGCTCTTTGAACAACTGAGTGAATGAATGAATGAATGAATGGGTAAGTGACTTCCTGCCCAAGGTAGAAGGTAAAAGATGACTAAACCCAGAACTAAAACTCAGATCTCCTGACTCCCAGCCAGGTTCTTATATCTTTCTATGCTTTCATTGGGATGACTTGTATCTTGTACCAAACCCAAATGAGTTATCAGTCCTCCTCAACACCCATTCACTCATTTAGCAAAGGGACACTGAGTACCTACTACGTGGCAGGTGCTTCTTCTAATAGTTACACACAGAGAACTGGGGTATTGATCATGGCTATCACTATTAACAGAGTCAAGAGGTCCAAGCCATGCTTCCAGGGAAGGGGACACACTTCCCTTCTCATCCCTGCTTTAGCTCAGTCTGAGAGAAGAGTCAGGATTTTAAGGTGGGGGAATGGAGGGAGAAAGATTGATCCCAAAGGCTTCCTGTGCCCTAATCCCTCTTTTGATACTGTATCCTAGTACGTCCTTACATTCCCTGTTCATCTCATCACCTGCAGCATGGCCTCTCTTCCCACACATTTACATTTCTTAACACATTCTAACTTCCGTTCTGTTTATCTGGCACGTAACTCATCTCCCCTACGAGATTATCAGTACCATGGGCTCACGATCCATGTCTAATTCACCTTTGTATCCTCAACAGTGCCTGGCATGACTTGTATCATGTATCAAAGCTGAATGATTCGGCAGCCCATTGTAAATAAATGTTAGAATAGATACTGCTTAATCCTTGTTGAATGAACGAATGAACGAATGAACGTGTAATGGAAGGAGAAAATGTTATCTAGAGAGGTTGGAGCTGGAGAGAACAAAACTGACCAGCAAAAGAAATGAAATAGAATTCTGGAAGGCAGAAGATAAAAAAGAAAAGGAGAGAGCTAATAAACACGATAGGAACCTGCATAAGTAAAAACGGGCAAGGGATTTTTTAAAATGGGAGGAAGAGGGGTTAATATTTGAATCTGCGGCTTATAGGGTACGCACCCTCGGGTACCCTGTATGGGTGATGTTTTCTGTGGGAAATCAAAGAAATGCAACTGTGTTGTACATCTGGAATGAAGCCAGAGAGAATAGGGATGGGGAATTGATCCATCCACGGAACGAATTCAGCAGAAGCTGGTGCTCAGAGCCCAGGTGACAAAGAAAAACTCAAGCCCATTTCCTGATCCAAATCCCTGGGAAAATTAGCAGTGAAGGGAAGGAAAGAAAGCAGTTCCCGCCATATATGGGATGGAGTTGAGGCTATTTCATTTATATCTTAATGGCCAAAGAACTTGACACCTGGCATACAAATGAACGCATGAATGAATGATAAATTAATTACTCTTAAGATGTTAATGGGTTATAGTAGTTTAGTATCCCAGAAACCATTTTCAACTACCATCAGTGTCTCACAGAGTGGCGTCAGGGTTCCTGAGAGAGATGCTTTTGAGCTGAGGCAGTCATCTGGGGACCCTTAAAATTTATGGAGCCAAATTCCAAGGACCTTTTCAACCGTATCTTACCTGATAGGTCCCACTGAAGCCACAGGTGGATGGCCAGAAGTGTCTGACCATTTGCTGCAAACTGACCTGGGGGAGTGGCAGGAAACTAGGCAATAAAAAAGACCTGATTTCCAATTCCAGCTCATGAGTCTGCATGACCCTAAGCAAGTAAAACTGTGGAGATACCACTATCTCTACCCATGACACAGTCTTGTTGGGAGGAATCAACGAGGAAGCTATCTGGGAAGTCCCATCTAAACCGCTGTCTCAGAGCTCATGCATTTCATTCTTTCTTGAGCACAGATCATATTGGATTTCATTTCAAACACAATCCTTGGTTTCCTTGGACAACCTTTCATCAGTTCCACCCTAAATTCCAAACTGAGAGTGGGAAAATGCTGGTTTGGAAGCGTGGAGGTCATGGAAACAGATGGACAGGCACCTGGCTTAAAGAAGTGATGACAGAGAACAAAGAAGGTCATAGCAAGGGAATCTGAAAAAACAACAACTCTAAGGACAGAACAGACTGAGCTATTTGTAGTGCTATAAAACTCCATCACCCCATAAAGCTTAATAATCCCTAAAAGTATCTCTGGGGAGGTAAAGAACAGCAGAGTAGTTTGGACCAAGTCAATGATGGCTCAGGTGGCTGCTAGGTCCTTTTTTAGTGCTCAAACGAACACCACAGACAATGGCTTCACAAATATGTTCAAAAGGGTGACTTTGAGTCAACAAAAAAAAAGGTTACATTGTGTTGTGCTATGTTTTACTAAGGAAGGTACAGGTGAGGCATGTTTTAGAAAGATATCAATTAAAAATGGTAGCAAGGTAAAGTGGGAAGGTCATGCAGACCTGGATTCAAATCCAGCTCCATCCAGACCTGGCCCTTGAGGCATACAGTTTACCTAACACCTTGGAGCCTCCATTTTCTTATGTGCACAATGGGAATAATAAGAGCTGCCTCACAGAATTGTTGAGTGGCTTAAAAGACATAATAGGCCGGGCGCGGTGGCTCACGCCTGTAATCCTAGCACTTTAGGAGGTTGAGATGGGCCAATCACTTGAGGCCAGGAGTTCGAGACCAGCCTGAGCAAGATGACGAAACTGCATCTCTACTAAAATACAAAAATTAGCCAGGCATGGTGGCACACACCTGTAATCCCAGCGACTTGGAGTCTGAGGCATAAGAATTGCTTGAACCCGGGAGGCGGAGGTTGCAGTAAGCCGAGATTTCGCCACTGCACTCCAGCCTGGGTGACAAAGCGAGACTCTATAAAAACATAAAAATAAAAAGAACATAGACTGGATCCAGCGCAGATGTTGCTCTTGAAAGAGTAGGCATCAGTTACCAGGGAAACGTGCAGATCTAAAGCCCTGGATCCCTGTCACAGTGCTGGGCAAATCAAGCATTGCATCATGATTAATACTACCATGGCTGCGGCTGCTACTACTACTCTTACTGCTGCGATCATTGTTGTCAATCTATTCCCATGGAGAGATGAAGGAGAAACCACTGATCATACTGGTATAAAAGCAATTATTCTCTTTGTGTGTGTGTTTGTAGAGACAAGGTCTCACTATTTTGCCCAGGCTGTTCTCGAACTCCTGGCTTCAAGCAATCCTCCCACCTAGACCTCCCAAAGGGTTGGTTTTACAGGCGTGAGCCACTGCACCTGGCTGGCAATTATTTTCAAGGCTGAGATGAGCTCTCAGTTCACAAGCCACCTCCTCAGTGAAAACTTCTCTCACCACAGGCCTGTCCCTGGCAGACGGCCCCGCCCTCCTCCGCACTCCCCAGGCCTTTGTTCCTACCTCTGTTAGAATGCCTTGTCTTCCTGAAGATGGCATTCTGTGATGGGTGAGAGCACTACAGTGCACTCAGGCAGACTGGGTTCAACTCTCCATGTTGTCCTGGCCAAGCTATTTTATCTCTCTCTGTGCCTTGTTTTCCTAATCTGTAAATGAAGGATTATAAAATACCTACCTGATAGGGTCAAATATGAGGCTGAGGTGAGTTATAAGGTAAATTTCTTGGAATGGTGCCTGGGGACATAGAAAGTGTCACCAAATATTAGCTTCTTATTACTATGTGTATATAATATATATTCATATGTATATACATATATGTATATATATATAGCATACATATAGTATATACATGTATAAATATATGTATATATTACATGTGTATAGTATGAATATGCACATAACATATCATATATAATATAAATTCATAGATGTAATATAGATTCATATGCAATATATTCATATTATATTATATTACACATATATTACATGTATACATATAACATGTATACATTATTCATACTATCTATGTGTATATATAAATATACACATGTATGTAGCATGACATCTCATATGAACAGATGCTTGGTGAATGTTTTATGAATGAATGCACGAAAGTAGATGAACTGGGAGAAATTCTTTGAGTATTTGATGAATTGCTGGCAGCCTTGCTAGAGAGACTATGACCCTTCCTTTCCAATTAACAGGCTCATGGAGGTGGGGAGAGGGTTGGGAGCTGGGCAGTCAGCAGTGGACACTGAAGCCCTTTCTTGATTGTACCAGACACCTTGTCTCATGACAGCACAGAGGAAAAATTCAGAGAATCAGACCCCTTCTCCTTAACATCCAGGAGAAGAATGGCATCTGCCACCCTATATAAATAAACAACACAGCAGGGACTAGTCTCTTCCTCCCTAGAGGAAATCACTTCTTCCCATACTTTGTTTTTGCCCTTCTCTGCCTTTATAAGATGATAAATCACTAAAATGGAATGTGGCTTCAAAAAGCCAGAAGTGCATCATTTACATTTTTCCAGCCAGCTCAGCAGATCTTCACATCATGGGAACTCCCAGTGCCATGGTGACTTAGAAAGGTCCCAGGAGCCCCTCACTAACTATTCCCCCAGAGCTAAAGGCCTGGAAGCTATGACCTCGCATGTCATTCTTCCCCTCTCTGCTCAGATGCTGAGAGGGGTCTGGGGACTCTGTAAATGACCCACTACCAGCAAAGAGCACTGTTGGGAGCCTGAGAGACCTGGACTCAAATCTCATGCTGCCTCTTTCTGGTTGTAAGCAACTGGACAAGTTGCTTACCATGTATCCTGATGTGATTATTATGCATTGCATATCAAAACATCTCATTACCCCGTAAACATATACACCTACTATGTACCCACAAACATTTAAAAACTTTTAAAAATTCTCTGAGCCCCTATGCCTGCATCTGTGAGTGCAGGCACTGTCCCTAGCTCCTAGGACTGTTCTGTGGGCTGAATGATACTCAGGCATGAAATACTTGTCACCTGCAGAGGGGAGGTATATGGAGCTTTCTTTGGCCTACCTGGGAATATAGGGTCCCTGGAAAGACCTTGGTGCCTGAGTCACAGCCCTTCATGCTAATGCCAGCTCATTAATTCATTGTGGAGCTTGTGCACATCATTCATGCTCTCTGCCTCAGTTTCCTCCCTGCAACATAGAAATAAAACTAATCGTCCATGCCAGGCATGGTGGCTCACACCTGCAAATCTAGTACTTTGGGAGGCCAAGGTGAGAGGATCATTTGAGGCTTGGAGTTTGAGACCAGCCTGGACAAAATAGCAAGATTTCATTCCTACAAAAAAAAAAATTTAGCTCCACATGCTGGTACATGGCTGTAGACCTAGCTACTTAGGAGGCTAAAGCAGGAGAATCACTCGAGTCAGGAGTTTGAGGCTACAGGGAGCTATGATCGCACCACTGTGCTCCAGCATTGGTGACAGACTGAGATCCTACCTCTAAAAATAATAATAATAATTGTCCAACTTACTTCCCAAAGTTACAAGATTAAAAAGTTAATTAACATCCCTTGTAAGTTTTTTTTTTAAGTAAAAACCGTTTAATTCATTTTTTCTAAAGTAGCAAAAAACTAGAATTTCTTTGAATTAAGTAAGGTTTGTACTGTGGCCTTTGATAAATCAAAGTAGACTGCCTTTTAAGGCATGAAAGCCACACTCAGAGGAAAAGCTTAAATGGCTTTAATTCCCACTATAGTATGCATGACTGATATAGAATCCTTTACTGAAATAAATTCTGATGGAGCAGAGGAGGGAGTAAGCACGGGGCATCTGTGGGTCCAAAATGAGCTCCACAGAGGGGCACCTGAGGGCACCAGAAACACACTTGGCCAACTCGCCCACAGCCTTTGGGCAGGTCTGGACACACAATTGTTTTAATGTCTGTGTCGTGTTGTCCTTTCCCAAGTCTAGCTGACCCCATCCTTTATAAATGGAGAGGCAAGAGCTGGTTATGATAAGATAAGATATCTGGTTTCAGAAACAAGTGCTCTTGCTCTAAGTATTCCAGCAAGAGCAGTCTGGTGTCCCTGGCCACCCAAATCCAGGACAAGTGTTCCTGCCATTCTGCAGCCAACCATCTCTCCAGGCTTATCTACAAGTCATCATGGAAGTTAAAGAGCTGCTGGTGGCCATGGTAGCCTGCCTGGTCTCATGACCTCAATCCTCTCTCTGAACCAGCAAAGCTCCCTGACGCATGAGTCTCACAACAGCAATTCCTGTCTCTTGTCATCAGGTTCAGATGATGAGCTGAAAGAATGCCCCGGGACGAGCCAGGAATGTCTTTGTCTGACTTGGCATGTGGTTTCCCTGCCCTGCAGTGGTCCAAATGCGGGAGTGGAAAAGTATTCTTGTTTCCTTCTGGAAATGACCACATTCGCCAGGGCCAGGCGCAAATCCACTGACTGCCCTGAGGGGAGATTTGCCTCCTCTTCAGAGGACAGAGGGAGACTTGGCCAAGCTTGTTTGGGAAATCAAAGTGTCTCCCAGCTGCCATGTTCTAACCCTAGGCCGCACAATGAAACCAGAAGGGCCCCGTTGAACGACAATGGGTCTCACTCATTAAGTCACTTCACTTCTGCACACAAGACCATTCCTCAGATATTCCAGACACCCCCAAGTATCTGCCACTATTGCTGTTGTTGACACACTCCTCAACTAGTGCTCACAGAGCAGGAAGGGGTCCAGGAGAGGAGCCTAGCTCTTATCCTCCAGGTCCACTGCTCCAGGGCATGAGGAGGGAGAAGGGAAGGGAGATTTCACTGTCCTGTCGTACTGACCCCAGAGAAATGTGAAATACTTTTTCTCAATCCTTCTCTATAGAGGTGAAACATACTGAACCTTCCACAGGGTTTTTATTAAACTCTATGAGTAGAATGAAAGAACAGGGAGAGAAGCAGAGTTAGTATTTATTCAACAAATACTTAAGGAACCGGCATTATGTGCCAGGCACTGTACTGGCCATGGGGCAGATGTGAAAGAGCTAACCCCTGACTTTAGGGGGTTTGATAACCCCAGGTTCTAAATGAATGGTCCAGTGGTTCTCAGGGAGCACACCCACCCCACCCCTTCCCACCACTTCATCTCAACCCCAGTCATTTCACAATTAAAAAAAAAAAAATTGAAAGTCTAACACAATTTGTTCTCCCATGTGAGCTAGGAAGACCCAAACTCCCACAGGCTAAAAGTTTATGATAACAGGCATGATTTATTGTAGTTGTCATGGAAATGGAATGTCATTAATTATGCAGTTTGAAACTGTTCAAGTTCACTTCCTCCAAAATTAAATCCTAAAACTATAGCATCTGAAAACCTCCACATATGCTTGACTCATACTTGAGTCATACACAACACTCACATACTAAACACTATCTACAAAACAGGTAGCGTTATCAATGTGTGTGTGTGTGTGTGTGTGTGTGTGTGTGTGTGTGTGTGTGATGTGGTAGGAGTGGTTGTGCTCCTCACACAGGAGAGTACCGGAGCACGTGACTTGTTTAAATCGAACACACAATTGGTACCTCTATTTTTAAATGCTGTTATAGCCAGACTGTTAGTCTAGTGGATGACGCTCCCATGAGCCCCACAACACATGTAGGGTGCCCACAATAGTTAATTGTTACATAACAAATCACCCCAAAATGTAGCAGCTTCTGTACTAATCATTGGGAATTTCTCCTGATTTCTGTGGGGCAGGGATTTGGAGAGGCTCAGCTGGAGGTGCGGGTTCAGGGTCTCTCCTGAAGTGCTGTCAAGGGTCTGCTGGGGCTGCGGCAAATGCTTGCTGGGACTAGAGGCTCCACTCTGAGATGGCTCACTCACAGGAATGGCAAGCAGGTGCTGACTGTTGGCCAGAGGCCTCCGTTTCTCTCCACATGAGTCTTTCTACAGAGCTTTTTGAGTGTCTTTGTGATATGGTGCTAGCTTTCTTTAGAGTGAGCAATGCAGGAGACTGAGGCTGAAATGGCAATCCCTTTATGACCTCGCCTTGGTCCAAATTGTCACTTCTATCATATTCTGTTGGTCACACAGACATCCTTGATTCAATGTGGGGAGGGCTTTCATACAAAGGCTTGAAAGCCAGGAGGTGTGGTTCACTGGGGCCATCTTGGATGCGGGGCACCACTGGTATTCATCATCGCGATGCTTTGGGCAAACCTCCCTGCTGTCCAATGTAGGCAGGCAGGGGGATGCTTCCATTTATCAAGACCAAAACTCCGACAAACATCATTTAGCCTGTTTTTGAACATTCAGAAACCTCTGGATTACACTACCCACAGGTTACTGCTGTTAACATGTGGGTATATGGCCTTCCAGGTTTTTCCTATGTTCTTTCCACTGCCTCCACCTGAAGCATTTAAAGATGTTTCTGTCTATCCCATTCTAGCCCACCTTAAGTCTTTCCTTATCCCCTGTTCTCCTTCAGCTGTTGTCGTATTTCCCTTATGTCCTTCACAGCCTAACTTCTGAAATGGCGTGGCTAGACTCACCTCCCACTTGCTCCTCAAGCCACTGGATCTGGCTTCGGTCCCCACTATTCCATGGAAGTTGTCCTTGCCACAGTCATCAAAGGCCTTCTTGTTGCTCCACCCAATAGCCGCCATGAAGTCCACTTTTTACCTGACCTCTTCGCACTATCTGAGGGTGCTGACCACAATCCTCCTTCCCTGGCATTTTTTGACTTCTCTGATCACTCCTTCCCATCTCCATTCTGGGCTCCAATTCTTCCCCTCACTTAAATGCTGGTGTTCCTCCCGCCTCATCCTAGCTCCGCTTCCCACTCTGCTTGTGTTTCCAGGGCAGTGTTGTCCATCCCACACCTTCATTTACCAGCTAGAAGCTGGTGCTTTGTAAATCTAGTCTCTAGCTCAGGTCTCTCTCTTGAGCTTCAGACCCACACAGCCGGCTGTTTGGCGAACGCCTTTAGTCAGATGCCAAACTCAAACTGTCGAAAGCCAGATTGATCATTTCCCCTGACACACTGACTTCTTTATCTTCTCCTATTTCAGGAAATGGCACCTTCATCTACTCAGTTGCCCAAGCCAGAAACCCAGGCATAAATTATCCTTGACTCCTCCCTCTCCTTCGTCTCTCACTCCATCAGTTACCGTGTCCTGTAGATTCTACCTCTGATGTATCTCTGGGATCCATCCACCTCTCTCCATTCCTACTGTCACTTCTCCAATACTATTCACTATCACAGCCTCAGCAGCCTCTAAACTGACCTCCCTTTCTCCAGTCTTACGCCACAATTTGCTTAACCACTCTTGTATCATGGGATGTTTAGGGCTTTTGTACATGATTACGCTTTTTTATAAAATGTCTGGCTACTTGTGTTCTTTGCTTGGATTTGGATTTCATGATATTCATATACTTGACTCTAGGGTAGGCTTTACAAATAAAGAATCACAAATAACATCCAATTCCCTGCTACACAGATGAAATCTCCAGCTAGTTATTCTAGATTCTAGAGGTTGTCATTCCTCAACCTGCCAATCAAAGCCCTCCAAAACCCAATCCAACCACATCTATCCAGCTTCATTCCCACCTGCATACCAGTATCCACCACTTACTCTTTCATTCTCTGATGCATCTGATCATTCCTTCACATAAGGCATTGTGCTAACGAATACTCTCACTCCACATGTCTGAGTCTTCATGGCATGCTCCACTCCATCTCCCAAATTACATTTAACTTCTGAGTCTAGTTATTTGCTCAACACCACCCTGCTTCCTGGAATGTCCTCTTTCATCCCCTTCCCAATGACCAAGTCTTCATCTTTGGATGTAAGCCCACCTTCACTGACTATCCCGGTCCACAATGATCCCTGTGCCTTTCTTTTTCTTTTTCTTTCTCTTTTTTTTTTTTTTTTTTTTGAGACTAAGTCTCACTCTGTCACCAGGCTGGTGGCACGATCTTGGCTCACTGCAACCTCCGCCTCCCGGGTTCAAGCGATTCTCCTGCCTCAGCCTCCTGAATAGCTGGGACTACAGGCGTGTGCCACCACGCTCAGCTAATTTTTGTATTTTTAGTAGAGACAGGGTTTTGCCATGTTGGCCAGGATGGTCTCGATCTCTTGACCTTGTGATCTGCCTGCCTCAGCCTCCCAAAGTGCTGGGATTACAGATGTGACTTGTGCCTTTCTTATATCTTCTCTCATTTCAAAATGTAATCACCCTATCTTGCATTGCTATTTAATTCTTTCTTGTATCTATAGTTCCTCAGCTGTATCATACTGTCTCCCCACCTCGATTGCAAACTTCTGGAGAATCAGAATCATGTTATTCATTTTTCTCTTTCTAGAGAATTAGATAAGTAGTTAATTACTCTTCTGAGCCTTGAGCTCTTTATAGCTAAGATTGGGGGATAATAATTCCAGAATGACGGGATGGTTGTGCGAGTACATGTAATAAGGAATGAGAAAGTGCGTGGTGCTGTGCGGAGCACATAGAAGGTACCCAGTAAATGTTAGTTCCCATCCCCCCAATATCTATTCCTGAGCTGAGGGTACAGTAACTGTGAAGTAATTATTTGCAAACTGAATGAGTGAATGATGCATAAGTAAATGACAAAGAACTCAAAGAATAAAATGACGCATTCTGAGTCCACAAGAGAGACAGTGCCAAAGAAACCGAGTGCCTGTCCCCGGCTGGCGGGGGAGAGCTTCTGCTGGTGGAGACTGTGGCGGGGCTATGTGCTACTAGGCTGGAGATAATGAAATGTCAATTAATGGGAAATCGAGTTTGATTTGGGTGTTGCTGCTACAGCCAGCTGATTATTATACATTTGACTGAGTTTGTGATCTGTCCAGATCCCCAGAAGAAAGTAGTGGCAGGGGGCCAGGCGCAGTGGCTCACGCCTGTAATCCCAGCACTTTGGGAGGCCGAGGCAGGCAGATCACGAGGTCAGGAGATCAAGACCATCCTATCTAACACGGTGAAACCCCATCTCTATTAAAAATACAAAAAAAATAAATAAATAAGCCAGGCGTGGTGGCGGGCACCTGTAGTCCCAGCTGCTTGGGAGGCTGAAGCAGGAGAATGGCGTGAACCCGGGAGGCGGAGCTTGCAGTGAGCCAAGATCGCGCTAGGGCACTCCAGCCTGGGCTACAGAGTGAGACTCCATCTCAAAAAACAAAAAACAAAAAACAAAAACAAAAAAAAAGAAAAGAAAGTAGTGGCAGGCATATGTTTCTTATAAATGGAAAAAAAATTATTGTGTAAATCAATTTCACTGGCATAGGCCTGGCCCCAGGCTCTATAAGACATGAGAATATGTAGGTCTCAGAGCCCAGGCTATAAATATTTATTTCTGCACTGTCACTGGTATTTGTAGCAAGTCCTTTTTCACAAGTGGGCATTCTATTGGTTTTGAAAAAGACATAAAACTGTTCCAAAGGCACTGAAGGCCACAACATAAAAGATCTTTAGAGGGTGCTCAGAGAAGGGAGTGTCATTTTCAGATGCTGACCATTTGGTTTTCTAGCTTTGTCTATGGAGTTCACGGCACTAATTTTGAGTTCACTGTGGAGGGAATGCCCTTTGTGGTTGCTGCAGTCAGCAGTGACAGTGAGCCCCTCCCCTCCCTATCTGCCCCACAGGAAGTGACGGAGGTGGCAGATTTCTCTAGCCTTCTTCTGACCCCTTTCTTCACTCTGTGCTCCCCTCTCCACCACTCCCGACCACGTCTCCTCAACTGCATGAGATGCTCTTGAAGAAGGGGGATTATGGTTAGGGACATCAGCCTTAGCACACTGATATTCCATAAATGCATGAACAATTTGGAGAAATTTTTTTATGTGGCCACAAAATGGCAAATCCAGAAGGAACTTCACAGATCACCTACTTCAGGGATTCCTTGCAAAGGTCCATGGAACCTTAAGAAATTTGTCAGTAGAACTTAATGAGTCCATGAATTTGGATGGTGTTAAAGCAAATTAGATATGTCCTGAGAAGGACTCCATACTTCTATATTTGAGCCCTGTGGATGAACTGCAACCTAACTTAGTGGGTAGACAAGATTGAAAACCTAGTTTAGGAGTATGCACCTGTATCAGTGGCTAAGTCTTGGCCAATCCCAGCAGCCATACTTCAACCATTCATACCCTGTTGAGTGTTCAAACTGTGTTCAAATAAGGCAAATGCAGAGCTGTACCAATCCTACTGTTCCTGTACCTCACTTCTGACTTCTGTACGTCACTTCCTTTTTTTTGTCTATAAATTTGTTCTGACCAGCAGGCATCCCGGGAGTCTCTCTGCATCTGCTGTGATTGTGGGGGCTGTCCGATTCGCTAATTATTCATTGCTCAATTAAACTCTGTTACATTTAATTCAGCTGAAGTTTTTCTTTTAACAATGGGAAAACTGCGTCTTTATTTTTACTAACTATTAACTGAAATTTAGCATTTTCTTCAGTTATGAATGGAAGCATCACACAATAATGTTGGCAATATCTGTGACTTTGTTTCATCAAAGACATCAAAGTTATTTTTATATCCCATGGTAGCTTTGGCAAAATACTTAAAATACCATTTACTTTCAGCACCACTTCAAAATTACATTAACATTATAAAATTATAAGTAAAAAAAAAAATTACCTGTCGCCAGATCTTATTATTTGATGTAATAATAAAAAAGCATATCTATTGTTATGTCAAACATTTATTCTTTTAACATTTTGATAGCTATATCTCACTGTAATTGGTTTCTTTGGTAATTCACATTGTGTTTTTTTGCATTTAAAAACATTTTTTTTTTCTGGGAGGAGAGTTCATAAGTTTCATCAGACTGCCAAAGGGGTCACAGCACAAAAATGGTTAGGAACTCAGATCTGGTCCCTAGAAGCACATGGTTTGTCTCACATGCATATTCCAGGTCAACTGAGCACAAATGGATCTCCAAGGAAAATGGTGAAGACACATCAGGGCATAGTAGACAAGAATGCTGTGATCAATTAGCAGTGTCTGTCACAGGGACAATATGCAGAGGAAAGGTAGAATAGAATCACTATACTTTCCAGTCTAGGCAGGTACTGCAAATAAAACTTTCTACAACGATGGAAATGTTTCATCTATGCTGTCCAATATGGTAGCCATTAGCTGCACATAGTTTTGGAGCACTTTCAATGCAGCCAGTGCAGCTGAAAATTTGAATTTTTAATTCTATTTGATTTTAATTATTTGCATTTAAATTCAAATAGATACCTGTGGCTAGTGGCCACCTCATCAGAAAACAACTGTAAATTAATCCCACCCATTCCCACCCCCAGGCACCTCCCACCTCACCTCATTACCCATCACAAAGGAGGAATCCTGACTCTTAGAGAGATGGTCTTTCCCAGAGGCCATTGGACCCATTTATGACAAAGCCACATCAACATCCCAGATCTCTCTGTCTCCTGGTTCAAAGTTTTCTCATTTACCTAGTGTTCCTAAATTATTTTTTGGCAGAATGCTGGTCCCCCCGAACAACACACAGATGTGTCATGAGAGAAGAAATAACTCAGCATTTACATATGTCCCCTTAGGACAATGAGATGGGACACTATCTCTTCATTGCAGCAAAGCCTGATTTAGCATCTTCCTTTCGGTTTTTGTTTAGATATGTCAATTCGAAAAGGAAGAGGAGTAGAAGCGAGAATTATTTTGCTTTTTGGCTCTGATAATTCGTTTCAAAAAACTATTTACAAGTGTTCTGGATAAAACTGATGACTGTTCTGCCATCTCGAAACATGTAAGAAACACCCTCTAAGCCAGACTGCCTCCAGGGATGACTGGTGCACGGAGGCAGAGTCTCCCTGTTGACTCAGAGCTACAGGACACTGTCCGGAACACAATACTCGCCCTCAGTTGGCCGGAGGGGCCTCTGCTGATGGAGAATTTATGGTGGGAAGTCCTGCCCTGAGGAAGGGACCGTTTCTGATGAGGTCATGAGGAGGGAATGCCTTCCTCAGCAGAGACGGGAGCCTGGGAAGGTGGCCAGGAGCATGGTTGGGTAGGCACAGGCCCTGAGACAGATGGATGGAAAGAGGATGATAAATTCTGTGGGTTAGAAACCATTTGGGGTCTCAACAGGTTGCTTGGTAGTTTCACCCTCCTGCAGGCTCAAGTCCTAGGAAAAATGCAAACAATAGGCTTTTTTCCTCTCCTGGCTAGGATAGGCCCTAACCTTGCATTAACTTGGTGGATCTGACCACAGTTAAGGCTTGCCACAACTCAAAATATTCATACATAGCAAAACTGCCCAACACACTGATTAGAATGTTTTCTAAAATTTCAATGGTATTTAAACAATTTTCAAAGACCAATTATTGCAGACCAGGAGATCCTATCCCAGACATGCTGAATCACACTTTTAGACTATGTGTTTTGAGAATCTAGGTTTTAAAAATTTATTTATTTATTTATTTATTTTTTCTGAGATGGAGTCTCACTCTGTCACCCAGGCTAGAGTGCAGTGGTGTGACCTTGGCTCACTGCAGCCTCCTCTTCCCGGGTTCAAGCAATTCTTGTGCCTCAGCCTCCCAAGTAGCTGGGACTGCAGGTGCACACCACCATGCCCAGCTAATTTTTTGTATTTTTAGTGGAGATGGGGTTTCACCATGTTGGCCAGGCTGGACTTGAACTCCTGACCTCAGGTGATCTTCCCACCTTGGTCTCCCAAAGTGCTGGGATTACAGGTGTGAGCCACTGGAGAATCTAGGTTTTAATCAAAGCTCCCAGCTGATTTTGATGTGCAATCATGTTTTGAAACTACTCTCCTAAAGGTTGACATCTGTACCCTTAACCTTGGCATTCAGGGCCTCCAGAAGCAGGCCCTGCTGTCTACAAGTGGAGCACCATAATAAGAAGCACACAAATTATGTAGTAATGATATAAATAAATAACAGCATCTAACATTTATTGAGTGCATGGCAGATGTCAGGTGTCAGGCTAAGCGCTTTAAATGAATTGCCATTTCATCTGCCTATTGGCTCTGTTATTACCATTTTGCAAATGAGAAAACTAAGGCACACACAGTAAGTATAGAAATGGGATCTGAGATCTGGCAAGCTCCAAAGTTCATGCCCGTCACCTAGGGTGGTCAACTATCCCAGTTTCCCAGGGACTGAAGTGTAGCTCAAGACATGGGACTTTCAGTGGTAAAACCGGGAAAGTCCCAGGCAAACAGGGACAAGTTGACCATTGTATCTTGACTTGGAGACTTCTGCCTGAGATGGAAGCTCAGCTCTACCACTTATGACCATGTGACATGGGGCCAGCCTCTCCACCCACAGGTTTCTTATATTCCTCATCTGAAAACAAGGATGATCACACCTATCCCGCAAGGCGGTGGTGGCCATCACGTGAGATAGCACATGTAACAGCAACCCGCTGTGTGTCTGGCACTGACAGAAAAGGCCAGCTCCCCAACACGTCCGCCTGGAAAGCACTGCTTGGCCCAATCTGTGTTTACTTCAAGTCTAGAGAAGTCTCAGCCATTATCTCTTCAAGTGGTGCTCCACCATTCCCTCTACGCTCGCCTTCTGGCCTCCTATTCAATGAGATACATATGGGAGTCTCTCCGTCAGGCTTAATTTTCTCATAAGTTCTCTCTCGCATTTTAAAAACTTTTTATGTGTACTCTGGGTGAAGTCCTCAATACTCTTCTTCATCTCACTCTCTTTCTTCAACTCTACCCAACTAAACGTTATCCTGATTATTGAGTTTATTCAATAACTCACAACTTTTAGTCTTTTACAGATAATTTAACATTTTAACTAATAATTTTTATTCCCAGGATTTGTTGTTTCTTCATCATATCCATCTGATCTTGCTTCACAGCTGCCTAATGTTTGTTTTACAGATTCCCAGGACTTCTGCTGCCAAGTCAATTTCTCCTGTATCTCTTTAAAGTGAGTTCTCCCACCTGTTGGTGCTGTTGACCACCTCTCTTAGCCTCCCTTCTCCTCTTCCTTTTTGGAATTTGGGCTTGCAGGGGCCTCTGGAGCTGCAGCTTGCTATGTTTCGTTTTGCATTTTTCCTCCCTCTGTGTCATCCCTCCCTCCCGCTATGGCAGTATCCCCGTTGCCTCCTTTCTGACCCAGGAACCCCAGTTCACAACCAAGTCTAATACTGGAGACTCAAGGCTCTACCTGGGGCTGACTCCAGCGATCTGACGGAGCCGGAGGCTGGATTGCCCAGGACCTGGCTACATAGCTGTGTCTGCTCCCTTCCGTAGCCCGGGGGAGGCAGCTTTAGGAAGTGGGAGGCCAGGCAACAGTCACTGCTTTCCTTCAATCTCTCTTCCTGGGCAGAGGAGGCCTGTCCCACCCCAACCTCACACAGTGGGCCTGGCGCTGGTCCCCACCTGACATGGGGTGCTTTCACTCCCCATGATGTCAAGAAAAGCCAAGAAGGCCAGTGTGTAGCCCGGGGGAGGCAGCTTTAGGAAGTGGGAGGCCAGGCAACAGTCACTGCTTTCCTTCAATCTCCCTTCCTGGGCAGAGGAGGCCTGTCCCACCCCAACCTCACACAGTGGGCCTGGCGCTGGTCCCCACCTGACATGGGGTGCTTTCACTCCCCATGATGTCAAGAAAAGCCAAGAAGGCCAGTGTTGCTGCCTTCGTCGAGACCCAGAACCACCCAGCCCTAGCCTCATTCACCCTCACCCGAGGGTCTGTGCCTTGTGCTGTTGAATGAACACTGAGCTGTTTATCTAGCATCTGACTCTCCCTGTGTCTTTTTGTTTTTTCTCTTATTTTCAGTCTTTCTTTGTCCAGCATTTAGAGAACAGAAAGTCCTGAAAGGATCGTTCTACTAAATCATCTGGACTTTGATATTTGCGTGAAATTGTGTTGCAAAAGAAAATTAAAACCAAGGAAGGTATAAAGTTTTCACACATGTTTCATTTGGCAGTAAATTAATAGCCTAGCAACCAGGAGAAAAAAGCAGGAAGCCACACCGAGAGAAAGAGGGACTATATTCCTCACTTAGGAATCCGCTGTTCATCTGCCACACGATCTTCAGTGCCAAGGGTGTTTTGTTGTTGTTGTTGTTGTTGTTGTTGTTGTTTGAGAAAAGATCTCACTCTGTCACCCACCGCTGGAGTGCAGTGGTGCGATCCTCCCACCTGGCGCTCCTAAAGTGCTGGGATCATAGGTGTAAGTCACTGCGCCCGGCCTTGTGTGCCAATTATTTAGTGCCCCGTCTCTCCCTGTTAAATTGAGACCTCTTCCAGTTCTAGAAGTCTGTGATTCTCCAACCAAAGATCAACATAGCCCAGTGTCCTTGGAGCCTGAAGCAGGATCCTGGGTGTCTCCTTCTCACCGGCCCCCAACTCTCAAATGACTGGCCTGGCCGCCACCTCTAGGACTACCATTCCAGAAATTATAGAATTTAACAAAGTCTCTTTGGGTCTCACAGGTCGAATTATTGCTCAAAGGCTATTTATGTTTTTCCTTTTTCTTCCTTTTTCTCTGACCCAAACTTGAATCCCTCACAGATTTTAGAAAATCTCAATTAAGGGGCAAGTGGAGTTTCTAAAGGAAAACAGGAGTTACCATCTCCATTCCAGACATAGCAGCCAGCGAAGGTGAGTATTATAACTTACACAAGGCCACTCGGCAAGTGGAGAAGTCAGGAGGGAATCCAGAGCCCTCTGCCTCCACAGCCCATACGCCTCAGCACAGCACGCACTGCCCGGGCACGCACGGAGGCTCTGAGAAAGATCTCTCCGTGCCCACCCTGCCTGCTCTGGGCACAAGTCCTCCAACACGGAGCCACAGCAGCCCTCAGGGTATGTGCCAACAATTGCTGCTCACACCCCACGTTTAGGGCCAACTTCTACAAATACCCTCTCAATCTTGCCAGTTGGGCATTTTATTGACATCACAGGGGGTGAACTTCCCAGATCAAGCCTAATCATCTCCCCCCTTCCTCCACTCACCATCATTTAATCCTCAAGGCAATGTTATAACCTCAGAACACAGCTCCTTTGCCAAGGAAAATAGCTTATGACTGTTGTTTTCTTGGATTCATAATTCCCAGCTCAGGGCAAAAGGGCAGCATTCCTCCTTACCACCCCTGAAGCCGCTCTCCTCTGCACCCCTCTCTCCCTTCAGGGCCCTGTCACCCCTGCCGCCTGGGCCCTCGTTACCACCCTTTCCACACTCACAGCAGCCCACACCAGGAAGGAAGAGAGCAGTGCGTCAGCATTAAGGGAAGTCTTTTTGGTTTTGTTGTTGTTGTTGTTTGTTTGTTTTTTTGAGACTGAGTTTTGCTCTTGTGGCCCAGGCTGGAGCACAATAACACAATCTTGGCTCACCACAACCTCTGCCTTCCGGGTTCAAGTGATTCTCCTGCCTCAGCCTCCTGAGTAGCTGGAATTACAGGCATGAACCACAACATCCAGCTAATTTTGTATTTTTAGTAGAGATGGGGTTTCTCCATGTTGGTCAGGCTGGTCTCGAACTCCCGACCTCAGGTGATCCGCCCACCTCGGCCTCCCAAAGTGCTAGGATTACAGGCGTGAGCCACCATATAGCCACCGTATAGAATGCCCAGCAGGGTATTCTTTCCCAGGGGGCCTTCCTATTTAACAGAGCACATTCTGTAAGCATTTGCACATGTACACACATACACACACACAACATTTACTGTTTTTCTGATTAGCTGGCTAAAATGTGTCCATCATAGAAAATTTGAAAAGTACAAAAAAGACCAAGAAGAGAGTCAGAACCCATAATCCCACCACCCATAAACCCTCCATTAACTCTTCACCATATTTCCTTCCAGTTCTTTGAGTGTGTATGTGTGTGTGAATGTATCTTAGTGTGTATATGTTCAGTATCTTAGTGTGTATGTGTTCAGATCTGTGTCTTAGTGTGTATATGTGTTCTAGACTACATATATGTATGTATATATAGACTACATATATACACACATAGGTAGTCTAAAACACATATACACACTACTATATATGTAGTCTAGAATCTGTTTCCAGGTGGCGTTCTTTCATCGCTGTGCCTGCCAGTTCCTGCCCCCATACCACAGTGTTTACACTCTTGTTGTGTTATAATAGACTTTAATTCCTAGTGGGCCAAATCCTCCATCATCACCCTTTTTTCAACATTTTAAAAATTATTCTCAACTACTTCTTTTTCCTGATGAATTTTAGACTTATTGTCTAAATTGTCTAAACAACTAATTTTAGACTTATTGTGATAAGCCCATCATGGATTGCAAGTTCATTAAATTTATAAATTTATTGGGTAAAATTGGCATTTTACAGTGTTAGGATTTTCTACTCAAAGAATAATATATGGCTATCTATTTAGTCAAACTGACTTTAATATCTTTCAATAAAGTTCAAAGTTTTCTTTCAAATGGGTCCTAAACATTCTTGTTGAGGTTTTTATAAATTTTTTATTTTTGGGGGGGCCATTGGGAATTGGGATCTTTTTCCTCTAAATGTTTCTAATTTGAACTATGGTTTGGAAAAAGTATCCTGCATCTAGCTATTATCTTACTCTCTGAATAACTGTAATACTTTTTCATGAGTTACTGTACAACTTCAAGAATCATGTTAATAGTAATAATATCAGTGATCTTATCTTAATTTACCATAGATTATTTTTATCTCATTAAGGATCTACTTTTCTAATCTTAGTTCTTAGACTTTTAAATCAAGTCAAGAATGGGTATTGAAATTTATCACATACATGTTCATTATCTGTTGAGATTATTGTATTTTTCTTATTTTACATGTTGATGTTAAGAATTACCTCATAATTTTCTAACACTACAATAGCTTTACATTTCTGGAATCAAAACTCTTTTTCTCTGGGGATTTTTTTTTTTTTTTTTTTTTTAGAGACAGGATCTCACTCTGTTGGCCAGACTGGAGTACAGTGGTACAATCATAGCTCACTGCAGCCTTGAACTCCTGGGCTCCTACAGTCCTCCTGCCTCAGCCTCCTGAGTAGCTGGGATAACAGGCATGTGCTATCAGACTTGACTAATTTTAAATATATATATTTTTTGTAGAAATGAGGGGTCTTGCTATGTTGCCCAGGCTAGTTTCCAGTTCCAGGCCTCAAGCAATCTTCCCAAAGCACTGGTATTACAGGCATGAGCCACCACACCTGGCCCCTCTGGTGAAATTTTAAAATGCACTATTGAATTTGATTCATTTATGTTATATTTAGGATTTCACAACTGCTATACACACAAGTGAGATGACTTTACAGCAGCATGTCCCCAAGTGTGTTCTACAGAACACTGTTGCTCTGAGTTGTGCCGCCAGAAATGGAAAGAGAAGAAAAGACAATAAAAAGGGGGAGAGAGGAAAGAAAAGGAAAGGAAAGGAAACGTCTGGCATTGCAAGGTTTGGGAAATAACATGTATCCTTCTTGGAGAGTCACAAGGTACATTCTTATTTTAAAGATTCTAAGATCTGCTAGAGTTAAGAGCAAGGGAGCACGCTGTGCTTTAATTTGTATAATCCAGCATTTCCCAACACGATTGATCACAGACCCCCTATTTCACATAATTCCTCTTAACATCCTGCAGAACTCATGTCTGAGGCATGCCTTTTGGAAACACTGTCTTTGTCAGTTTTGTTATCAGAATTACACCGTTTTCACTAGAAAGCCTCTCCCTTGTCTGAACTTCTAATAAGAGGCTTATAAATCAGTTAAACTCCATTGCTGCTACCCTACACCATAAGACATTTATTGTTTTCTGTAGTCATCTTTCAACCTAAGGTTATGCCTTTCACTTCTGTGATTCTGAGATATTGTCTCACTCCACTGGGTCCCTTTGGAATCTCAAGCATGCAGAAAAACTCTGAACCTTCAGATGGATCGAGTTTGGGATCCTTCCCACTATAGTTGAGTGAATCTTGCTCAAGCTTCCTCAGTTCACCGGGCTATATGGCCTTGGCCCTCCACCTGCAAAGTCTTCCTTCTAAAACAGCCTGTCTCATCAACTCAAAGTGCCCTGTGGGGCTCAGGTGACGTTTACACCATCCCTTACCCTGCATTCTAAAGCCATCTGCTCCAAATCACCATCCCCTTTGCTCACTGTCCTTCCAACTCCAAGATCCCATTTTTCCTACAAATACCCAACAGTTACTCAAAACTTATCAACACAAGTACTGACAGACATGTTATTAGCTACCAAAAGAAATTTCCAGAAGGAAAACCCTTCTAGGCATTGTGGAGGATATACTGATTTACCTTATGGCATCTGACCTTGAGGAGTTCCAATTCTTTCGAGGTAGAGGAACAAGTATCAAATCACTGCATTAAAACTTTTGACCCAGTGCCTGAAAGAGAAAAGGCTCAGTAGCCACTGGCTAACCTCACGTTGAATGTAGAATGATAAGTGCCATACTGGAGTTCTGTGTAAAGTGGGTGGTTAATCTTCTGAAGAATTTGCAGATACGTAACATTTGAACTGGGTTTTAAAGATTGAATAGGAGTTCATACTGCAGAGCAAGGGAACGATGCAACAAGTCACAGCTGAATCAGACTTTCCGATGCTCTTTTCCATACCAACCCCACTTGATCCTCCCAGCACTGTGAGGTAGACATCATTGTTGCTGAACTCATTTTACCGTTGAGGAAGCTAAGGATCACTTACAGCAGTGAGCATTTCCAGATCAAAAGATTCCAGGGGATCCCAGCACTTTGGGAGGCTGAGGCGGGCGGATCACAAGGTCAGGAGTTCGAGACTAGTCTGGCCAACATAATGAAACTCCATTGCTACTAAAAATACAAAAAATTAGCCAGGTGTGGTGGTGGGTGCCTGTAATCCCAGTACTTGGGAGGCTGAAGCAGGAGAATCACTTGAACCCAGGAGGTGGAGTTTGCAGTGAGCCAAGATCGCGCCATCGGACTCCAGCCCAGGCGACAGTGCAAGACTCCATCTTGAAAAAAAAAAAAAATTCCAGGGAAACATGAGCAGCTATCTCAGCACTCAGAGGCCAAACATTTATTTTTACAAGGTGCTGAGGTCCTAGGAAAACAAAGTAGCTGTGGTCCCTGCACTCATGGAGCTTGCAGGCTAAATTCACAGAACTGCAGGCCTGCACATTCTTCCCGTGTAGAGGTCTTTAGCTTACCAATTAGTGAAAGGGCTAAAGACATTGCTTTTTCCATGGACTGAAGCTGCGCCCACATTGAGTATGGGGAAAAAATGTCCCCCCTGGCCAGAGGGGAGACCTGCAGACACTCTCAAAGTGGCGGTGCTCACCCCCAGCTTGTATCTGAAGCACTGGAGAATCATAAAAATACTGGAGCCAGGCCCACCCAGACTACCAAAATCAGAAAGTGGGTTTGGGTGGGAGTGGGCAGTACTTTTTAAAAAGTGCCCCACCTGATTCTAATGTGCAGCCATAGTAAAGCAGTGTTCTAAGGGAAAGGTTGGGGCAGTGCAGGGACACAGGATATTCTAATTCTGTTTCTTCATTCCTTCATCCCTTGCCTCCCCATGTCCACCCCAGCAGCTCCCCTCCCCTGATCCTATTATCAGAGGGCCCACCTCTGCTCTATCCCAGCCACCTAACCCGGGGACCAAGACGTGCTCCCGGGTCCATCACCACCAAGGGCTTGACTTCTGACTCTCGGATCCCAAAGTTCCATTCAAAAGGGGCCTTTGGAGGGAGGCTCCTGGTAATACGGGTGGAAAAATTAGGCATAAGAGAGCCACTATGCAATGGGCCATTAAGGATTTCTGTTCAGCCACATCACAGTCTGCTCGGCTAAATTGTAAGGCTGGGCCTGGTATACAGAGGTAGGCCAGCTCTCCTTGGTGGGACCACTCTCTCCCCACTCACTGCCTCAGAGGTGTCAGGGGAGTGAGGAGAGACTCATATCCTGTTTTTTACCCATGGCCAGGCCAGCCCCAGGTGTAAATCCCAAGGGAAACCAGGGCCTGGAGCAGGCAGGCGCCAGGCTAGCTGGGGAGCTCATTCACCCTCCTACTACTCACCCTGCTGTCTTAGGCATTTTCTCAGCAATTCAGGGAAGGAACAGTAGTGCCTGAAGTCCTTCAAAACTCTACCCAGGCAAATGGTGTTATGGGGTTTCCCTTCCCTTTGTGGAGTTCAGCCTGCCCTGCCCCACGCCTCGTCCTTGGTGCTTTCCTAGGAAGGAGGTGATTTCCTCCAGCCAGCAGCAACTGGAACATAGTCTGGAATTCATCTGGATTCACTGAGAGTGTGAGAGGAGGCGGACAGGGGCATGGAACCAAGGTCACAGAGCAGTGCAAACCAGTTAACCTGATGCCACCTGATTAAGCCATTAAGAGTGAGGTGTTACAGGAACAGAAGCCAGCCTTGGGCTGTCAGCTTCAGTTGGTCATCACTACTGTCTTCCAATGTACATATTTCTAGAAATGATTCATTGCACTAGATCCCTGTAGCCTTAAGACAGTGATGTAATGTGAAAGGGGACCTGTAAATGGAAATCTTGCCTGTGAATGCAGAAAATTAGATTGTAGATTTCCCTGGCCATCCACTGAATGGAGGTGGGGTCTGTGCTGAAGTCTGACTATTGCTCCTTCCTGACCTCATTTCTTCATCTACAAAGGCAAGAATACTACCTCCCCCAAAACTGCTCCCCTGGGATGCTGTGAACGTGAATAAGTTATTGATGGCAGAGAACAGACTAATAAATCAAACATTCCCATCATGTCTGTTTCCAATTTCTCCTTTCAGTGAACATTTATTTACTTATCGTCTGCAGCATGGAGCAGCGTGCCCCTGCTCTGGTAATGTTCCTCTTTCGTGTGTCAAAGGCTAAGAGCAAAGTCTCAGGATCCACACTGCTTAGATTTTAATCCTAGCTCTCCACTTCCTAGCTGGGTGACCTTGGGTACCTTAAATCTGTGCCTCAGTTTCCTCATCTGTTAAGTGAAGATAATAGTATCTACCTCATAAGGTTGTTATCGAAAACAAATGAGTTAATACCTATAAATGGCTCAAAATTATTGCCAGGTGCAGGGGTGCATGCCTGTTGTCCCAGCTACTTGGGAGGCTAAGACAGGAGGATCACTTGAGCCCAGGAGTTCAAGGCCAACCCAGACAATATAGCAAGACCCCATTTCTAAATAAAAGAAAAGAGACAAAGAAAAAAAGAAAGAAGGAAGGAAGGAGAGAAAGAGAGAAAGAGAAAGAAAGAAAAAAAAGAAAGAAAGAGAAAGAGAGAAATTGAGCAATCACATAGTAAGTGCTCAATAAAGTCTTGCTACAAGGATGATTAATACATAGCATTCTCATATAATGAGCCCAACAGAAACTTATTTAATTTGCTTATTTGGCACCTAAACAGAATTCTCAAACTTGTCTGATGATTTTTAAAAGTTACCCAAGGCGCTTGTTAAAAATAGAGGTTCCAGGCCCCCATCTTGAAGATTCTCATCCAGCAGATCTAGAATGGAGCCCAGGAGCCGTATGTTGAACAAATACCTGCATGATCCTAATGAAGTGTTTAGGGGACTAACTGCTTCTCTGATGGGACCAAGAGCCTACAGGACTAAAATCTGTGCTTTTGTGCTTCCCCTTCCTCACTCTCAATTAATCTGAAATGCCAGAGAGGGGGAAAATGCTTGACTTAGGAGCTTTAGGAAAGCTCATCTTTTCTCCCCCATCCTATCTAATGAAGAGAGGCTTCCTAGAAGAGGTGAAGAAACTTCCAAAAGGACTGGAACAAAGGGAGAGTCCTGGGCTGAGACAGGAAGGTAGTGAGTTGTTGCAAGATGTGAGACAACAGGGGAGGAAGGGAGGATGGACCAGGGAGGCCCAAGGGCCTCACACATGCAGAATCCTGGGCAGCATGGTATCTGGGCAGCTTCTCCAGGCATCTGTCCTTCCCCATACCACCATTATGCTTTGGATAAAATTCTGATGGGCCCAGTAAACTATAGGCCCGTTCTCCCAGAAATTCTGCCCCATTTGTTGAACCACGTGTTCATTTATTGGACCACATCTCCTGAGCATTTTCCTGGGACTGGGAACACAAAATTGAGTATGAGAGTCTACAACAGAGAGCTTCTCTCCATGGAGAAGGTTGGTGTCTAGCAGGAAGGACGTGTGAACAAATATTAGCAATACAACATGGAAAGCATGAACTAGTGGCATGCAGAAAGGGCCAGGGGAGGCCGGACACAGTGGCTCACACCTATAATCCCAACACTTTGGGTGGCCGAGGCAGGTGGATCATTTGAGCCCAGGAGTTTGAGCCCAGCCTGAGCAACATGACAAGACCTCATCTTTACAAAAAATTTAAAAATTAGCCTGGTGTGCTGGCAAATGCCTGTGGTCCCAGCTACTCAGGAGGCTGAGGTGGGAAGATTGCTTTAGCTTGGGAGGTCAAGGCTACAGTGAACTGTGATTGCACCACTGCACTCCAGCCTGGATGACAGAGCAAGATTGTATTTCCAAAAAAAAGGCCAAGGGAGCCCCAAGGAAGGAGGACCTCTCCTTGGGAGGGAGAGGATTACAGTCTTACAAAGCTTCTCTAAGGTATTATGCCAGGTCTTGAAGGATAAAAAGGAGCAATCAGACTGCTAGAGAAAGCAAAGTCATCCTAATAAAAAATCAGTCAGAGGAAAGACACCGAGGTGTAAAAGGGCACAGGTGTGGCTGGAATGCAAAGGCTGGGCATGGGGCTGGAGACGTAGGTGAGTCTGGCACCTGAATATCCCTGGGTTCCAGGCCAGGAGTCTGGGCTTTCCCCTGCACGTGATGGAAACCACTGAAGAATTTGGTGAACACAGCTTCTATTAACAAGAGAAGAGCAAAAGAGGGCAGGAGTTGTGGGAAATAGACCAGGACAAATGGAGTGTGAGTTACCAGCAGGGCCTCCATAGAGAAAGGTCCAGGAGCTGGCCTGCTGGATATAAATAAAAGCCTGCGGCCAGAGAGAGGTCCAGGCTAGAGGCGAAGATTATGGAATCTTATCATGAAGGTGAGAGTTGACGCTGGGGCAGAAAAGGGACCACCCCCATCCCCAGGAGAGTACACAGAGATGAGAAGGCCATAGGATGGCACCTGCCACCAACAAGGTCATTCCCTTCCATGGAAAATCCAGCCCCTTGCTAGTCCAGGAGGACTAGCAAGGAGGCATTACCTCCTGTAATCTAGCCTTCTGCAAGGACCTGCTTTACCCACTAGCAAATTCTGGCCCAGTGTCAGCCTGGGGCCAGATTACACCCGGTGTCATCTACCAGACAAGTCTCTATGGTGAAGGAAGTATGGAGTCATGGTTGCTTTGTAACTTCCCAAATGTGTCTTCAAAGCCCTGAAACAATGAGCAGGGAGCCATTTCCACCCCTAAATCTCTATAAAGGAAAGGGCCATTACCCCTAGAGCACTCTGGGCAGGTGGGGGCAGGGTGCTAGGAAATGTCCCCTTCCCCTCCCCCAAGATTTCCACACCCACCTGCAATCATGCTTTAAACTCCCCTAACCCAAGTCACATTTTTACAACCATACAGAAGTGCATAGGGCTGTTACCCTGGGCTGGTTAAGTCAACAGGCATTTACTGGTGCTGCAACTCCATACTCTTTAAATACCTCTCTAGCTTTCCACCTGTCACCTCTATGTTGATGACTGCCACATCTGCCTGATGAGCAAGCCTCTTAGCTGTTTCAGGTATTTCCAATTGCCAGCAGGACATTTACGATGAAGAGATATAGTAGATCTTTGTTGAAACAGCGAGAGTTCTGGCGTCTGAGTGTCTGTGTTTGGAACCCTGTTCCACCTCTTACTAGCTATGACCTTAACTATTCTTCGCCTCAGGTTCTTTATCTGTAAACCGAGAATATGAAAGTGCAACCTCATGGGGCTACGATGAAAGAAAAAGACTCACGCCTAAATCTCTACAGCAGTGCCTGGCACACAGTAAGCACGCGATAAAAACGAGCTATAATTATTACCTCCAGTCAGAAGTTCTACTCTCACCTCAGACTCTTATGTCCAAAATAGATACTTCGGCCCTTAATTCTGGTCCTGTTCCTCTACTAAGAAGCTCTGGGTGGCACTTACTTAACAGACAAGAAAATGAGGCCCGCGGTGGCAACGTGACGTGCTCAAAGTCACAGAGCAAGCCAAAGAGAAAGCTGGGGTCAGGACTCCTCATCCAGGGCCCTTCTGCCACTTCCTATTGTTACTGGGAAGTATGGGATCTTCGGTTTTTAGTCCTTCCGGAGGAAAGAATTTGGCTAAGAGACCAATTAATAAAGTAAGCAAAAGGAAATAAGAGTAAACTCCAGGAGAGGACTGGGTTCGTCTGGCTGGGAGCAGCCCTGATACTTTTGTATTGCAGTTTTTATTATGCCAGACTGTTTCTTTAAGCTCCTGCCTCCCTCTTAAGACTCCACCTTTGTCTTTGTTTAGTTTTCTGCTTTTAAGTCTCCGCCTTTGTTCCCACCCAGTTTCCGCCCAGGTTTGTGGAATTTCCCTTACTGTAGCTGATACACTTGTGCAGGGCCGGGTGATCAATATGAATCTTGCCTAATGGTGGCCGTGCTCATTTACCGCCACCACAGAAGGGTCGCAGGGGGTTACACCTGTGCTTACTGCACCTGCCGATCTCTTAGGAATTTTTTCTTTGCCCTTTTTATCTTTCTATTAATAAGTAGCTGGCTACCTTTTGACAGGTTAACTACAAAATTACAAGGAGCGTTTGGGGGCACTTTTTCTGCATTGGTGTTTTCCCTCCTCTCTGTTTATATCTAACATACAGGTTTTAAGTAGTCTCTGGGACATAACATTTTCCAAAACTTCCTCCCCAGGGGCTCTCTTTTTTGTTTATGTCTAACTATTCGTCTACTCTAACAGCATGTGCCCCCTCGCACCAGCCCAGCCACCCGACAGGAGGCTGCCAGCACCTGCAGAGAGCCCCTGAAGCACAAGTTAGACTTGGTACCAAAATCACCCCGGCCACTTTATTGGAAATGTAGATTCCTGGCATCCTCCTATTAGATTCTGATTCAGTAAGTCTAGGGTGGGGCCCATATTTTAACAGGCATAACCAACCCTGTACCCCCACCAAGTGGCTTGGATTCAGATGGTCCTCACTTTGAAAAGTGCCTCTCGAGGGCAAGTTGACACACGTGCCTCCCCTAGAGATGAACCCCTGAGCAGGGCCCAGTGAGGCGCTCTGGCCAGCCTGGGCTGCATGCCTTGCAAACACGCTTGCAGGTGCCGTTACTGGGCATGGCTGCAGTCCCTGAGTGGCATTTCAGGAATTTGGCCACATTCTTTCATACTCTTGTCCTAGAAAGGAACACTGCCCTTTCAGACAAAAATGCACCTGTACCCTTGCAAAACCAGCAGGACATCCAACCTCAGGATTATCATTCCACTGCACATTGTTTACTGCAATGGGGACTCATCAGGAGCTAGAGGGATTGTGGGTAATCTTATTGATAGCACCTGCCTCCTCCGTGGGTGACCTCATCAAAGGCTTCTGAAGCCTGTGCCCTCTCCCATCCATCCTACCACTGGCACTGAATATTAATACAGCTTCAGAAGCTTCTGTCCTTGCTCTCCTATAAGCAGAGACCGTGTGGCCCTATGTTCCTCCCTCTCTCTAATCTGGGCCCTCAGACCCTTTCCAGAGGGAGACAATCCAAGCAGAAAGGAAGCTGTTTGAAGAAAGAACACACAGCTGAAGAGCAATTTGCAGAGATAGTAGCAAGAATTACAGTTCTTTGTGTCTGCTTGTTAACAGGCTCCCGCTAAGGATAAGTATCCAATGGGAGACGAGAATGCATTCCCAACACAGTAAGTGGCTGATTTGGAGAAGTTATTAAAAAGAGTTGACAGAATCCATTCAGATTGTGACAAATTTAATTTTGGAGGGCTTCAAGGGTTCTGCTTACTTCTCAGCTCATGGCTGTCTCTGCCCAGTACTTGTACCCAGGCCTGTGTTCATTCATTTCCATTTCTGAATTATCACAAGGACACAGAGATAACAAGGTCTGGTGACCAGAATATGGCTGTGGGAACTAAAAAATACTGCGATAACTGTCCTACAGCAATCTGGGGTCGGCCTTTGCATCAGCGGTGTAGCTGGCAGCAGGAAAGGCATACTGTGAAATTACACAGAACAAGTTTCATCCCCAGATCTGCTGGTCACTGGCTGTAGGGCCTTGGACAAGTCACTTAAACTATCTGAATCCAAAATTTCTTGTCTGTAAAATGGGGATTCTAATATTGAATTTACAGGGTTATTGTGCTGATCAAAGGGCATAGTTAGCAAATGTCCTTTATTCCAAATGTTGTCCAAGATATACAATAAATAGCTGTTAGTATTTCTGCTCTCTATTTCTTCTTGGTAACACAGAGATAGGAAGTGATTGTGCCATTGTTCAACTCAAGAAGAGAAAATGAATCACTTTCAATATAGTAGAAGGGGAAATGAAATAAAACATATTCGACTAATCCAGTAGAAGTCAATAAAGCAGGAAAATAAAAAGAGAAGGAAATATAAAACATGTATTTAGGAAACAAAAAGTGGTAGAAGTTGATCAAATCTATCAATAATCACAACAAGTATAAACAGATTAAACTCATCTGTTAAAGGATATGTTTTCAGATTAGATTAAATTTTTTCATTCATTCATTCAACAAATAATTATTAAGCACCTACTATGCATACTAGGCAGTGGTCCAGGCACTGTAATCCAGCTAAAAGCTATTCTAAAAGACACATTTAAAATGAAAGACAGGTAAGGATCAAAACCAAAAGATTAAGAAAAAATATTCCAGGTAATACTAACTGAAAGAAGTTGATCTTAACAATATTGATTTGAAACAAAATAAGCCTTCAGACAAAAACTTGACAATATAAAGGTCTTGATAAAGAACAATTCACCAAAAAAAAAAAAAAAAAATACATAGTTATCCTGAACCTGTGTAACCTGACAATACAACTTCAAAATATGTAAAGCAAAAACTGACAAAAAGATATTATTGACAATTAATAATCAAAGTGGTAGATTTTAATCACTTCTCTCAGAAAGCATTTAATTGACCAAAAAATTATGAAGGATACAGCAGAGTTGAACCACAGTTATTTATGAAAACTTGCACCTCAAAAATAAAGAATAAACAGCTATTCAAGTACATACTTACAAGAACTAACCATGTACGCTAGGCCACAAAGAAAATATCAAAAGGCATCAAATAATTGATATTATACAGATCACATTCACAAACCTCAGCGCAATAAAATTATACGTCAGTAACCAAAACTTTGCCACACAATCCATGTGTTAAGAAAATTTCTGAATTCCTCTCGAATAATCATGGAAATTATAAACTATAATTTAATGACAATAGAATATTATATAGCAAAATAGTAAAGAGTAACACAAATATGGTTACTGTCCCACAGACAACTCCATAGCACAGGGACATCCCAAGGCTAAGATACCAGATGGAAACCCTTAAAACCAGGGCAAGTGAACGGAAGAGTTTTAGAAGGGCTGAACAAGACTCTTTCTCAAATAGCATTTTTTTTTTTTTTTTTTTGAGATGGAGTTTTTCTCTTGTTGCCCAGGCTGAAGTGCAATGGTATAGTCTCGGCTCACTGCAACCTCCGCCTCCTGGGTTCAAGCTATATCCTAGTCATCTTCATCTGTGTAGAACCATACACAGTAGGCATTCAGCAAGTCTTTGTGGAGAGACCTTTGGGGCCTGCACCCCAACACTACTTTACCTGGCTGGAGCATTTCAAACCGTGGCCTGACTGCTATGGCTGGAGGGAAGATACTTCCCCTGGTTTCTAGGGGTGTTCCCAAAAAGCTCCCACCATCGCTGGGCCAGAGACAGCCAGAGAGCCACATTCCTGCCACATCATGCCCCCATCCAAAACACAGCTAAAATGCAGTGACACCCCACTGGGGACCACTTTAACTCAGAGCCCAGGATTGATTGATTGATTGATTTTTGAGATAGAGTCTTACTCTGTCACCCAAGCTGGAGTGCAATGGCACGATCTCAGCTCACTGCAACCTCCGCCTCCCGGGTTCAAGCAATTCTCCTGCCTCAGCCTCCCGAGTAGTTGGAATTACAGGCTCCCACCACTATGCCTGGCTAATTTTTGTATATTTAGTGCAGACAGGGTTTCACCATGTTGGCCAGGCTGCTCTTGAACTCCTGACCTCAGGCGGTCCACCCGCCTTGGCCTCCCAAAGTGCTGGGATTACAGGTGTGAGTGCAGGATTTTTAATAGTTGTCATTTTCCAATCTAACCCCTGGAAGTCTGGAAATGTAGAGGTTTGGCCTGAATCCTGTCTGGAAATTGGTGTTCACCTGCTTTTGCAGAAAGGAGTAAGATTTCACTCTGGGCAAGGAAAAACCTCATTAAAGGCTCATTTATCTTCCTGGGGAGCCGTTTGCCTGAAACGAACTGAATCTTAAAATGCAAATTCTTTCTCAGGGAATGAGTGTGGCAACTGAAGCTGCAATACCTCTCAGAATGATTTGAGAGCAATTCTTTTACTATTACTATCATCGTTATCATTATTATCATTATTCCAACCCAGCCATTAGGTTAATACCATTAAGTCAGCGTTTTCAGCAAATTGTTAGTGGCGTAAAAGTGTGTGTTTGTGTGTGTGTGTGTAGGGATTACAGCTGTCATCATTTCTATCCTGTTGTAAGGTTTAATAATTTAACCACAAGTATGTGCTCCAGGCTGAAAGCCGATGAGTGAGAAGGAAGCAGGGAGGAAGGGGGGTACCCAACCATACACTGTCCCATTAATATGAAGGAAATCAGCATGACTGTTGTATGAAGTAGAGTGCAGTCCGTGAGGCCACAATAGAGCACATGTGTACACATCAGCATCTTAGCACTTTCCATGGACCCTAGCCCTCTCTGTGGCTGGGCATTGGTGGCAGCCCCAAGAAGGCTAAGATGAAGTTGACTTTAAAAAGTAGAAGCAGCAATGTGGTTTGTATCCCCCTGGGAAGTATGGCTTGATTTACTACCACATCCCCAATTACCCAGTGCTTGACAGAACTGGTCAAGCAGGCAAGGGGGCCAACAGTGTTAGTTCCCTTCCATGGAGAGTTATGGCAGCGTCACTGAAAGTGTGGGAGTGTTGGAGTCAGCTGAACCCGAGTGTGAGTCCCCACTGTGTGACTGTACAGGTGACCGAACCTCTCTGGGTCTGTTTCCTTATCCACAAAATGGGGGCTGGAACCCTTTCTCCTAGGGTGATTATGAGTGTTAAATTAGAAAAATTCACAGACTAGCTCACTGTATGCACGTGCGTCGTAGGCACTCGGTCAACAGCAGCTACTCTGCTGCTATGGCTGTTCTGTTCCAGCTTGTTTCCTAGCTCCCACAGGGCCCAACTCAATGCCTACCTCAGGGCTCCAGCTAGGGCCTTCCAAAACCTCCACGGCCAAATGAACTGTCCTGAAGACATCCAGGAGGAGGCACCCCACCCCTGGGGAATCTCTTCACTCTCTTTCCCTGGCTCTGGGCAGTAATCTGAGATGTCAGGCTGGGTGTTTCTTTTAGAGGACAATGTGTCTTCAAGTACTGCCAGGGCAGTGATGAGCAGGTTGTGCCTGGGACCCTGGGGGACTGTATTTGAGTCTCCCTTTCCTAGAGACCCCCTGTCAATCTTCAGTGTTCCCCAGGAGGCACTCACCTGACACCACACCCCACTAAACACATACACACACATCAATAACAACAAGGGCATCAACTTCTTTTTTGGAAACTTTGGCTCCAACTACATGAATCAGGGCCATCACCACAATATCCCTGTCCAGAAAATGAACATAAAGATACATGAATAACCTTGTCCATGATTTAATTCCCCCAACCTTAAATTTACTATTTAAAACTTGGAGATAATAAAGAAGTAGAAATTACAGGGGGAAAACTATCTACCAACAACCTTTGGCTAACATTTAGCAATATCTCTTGCAAGTCTCTCCTTTATGCATATTTTATTTTATATAGTAATGATCACCTTAGATGTTTGATATTCACTGTTGTGTCCTGTTTCTCTCACCTAATTTTATAGAGTGAGCATCATTTTAATAGTTGCGTAATATTCTCTAAGAAAGGATCCACCATGATTTATGCAACCACCTCCCAATTATTGGAATCTCAGATTGCTACCAAAACACTTGCTATTGTAAATGACATTATGAAACAAATCAAGCCTTTTCTGCTTTGGGTTCCTTGTTGGTTGGTTGGTTGGTTTTATTTGTTTGTTTGGGGGTTTTTTTGAGACAGGGTATCACTCTGTCATCCAGGCTGGAGTGCAGTGGCACTATCACGGCCCACTGTAGCCTTAAGCCCCCAGGCTCAGGTGATCCTTCCACCTCAACCTCCCCAGTAGGTAGGACTACAGGTGCTTGCCACCACACTTGGCTAACTTTTCTGTATTTTTAGTAGAGACGGGGTTTCATCATGTTGCACAGGCTAGTCTCAAACTCCTGGGCTCAAGCGATCCACCTGCCTCGGCCTCCTGAAGCGCTGGGATTACAGGCATGAGCCACCGCACCCAGCCTGCTTTGAGGGTTATTATCTCAGGAATTATTTTCTGGAATGATAAGTGTAAGGTTAAATGTTATAAGGCCCCTAATATGTATCACCGACCTAATTTTCCAAAGAGTTATATCAATGTATATACCCCTAAACTTTTGCTCCTGATCTTCGCAGATATTCACTCTCACCAAAATAAATAAATAAATAAATAAATAAACCCAACATCCTTAGAAAATGTCTCAAGTAGACGGCAGAACATTAAGCCATCACTTCCCAAAATGTGGGTCCGTCCCATGCCACTGTAGTACAGGAGATATTAGAGCATATATAAACTTTTTTTTTTACTTTAAGTTCTGGGATACATGTGCAGAACGTGCAGGTTTGTTACATAGGTATACATGTGCCATGGTGGTTTGCTGCAACCATCAACCCATCATCTAGGTTTTAAGCCCCGCATGCATTAGGTATTTGTCCTAATGCGCTCCCTCCCCTTGCCCTCAACCCCCTGACAGGCCCTGGCGTGTGACGTTCTTCTCCCTGTGTCTGTATGTTCTCATCGTTCAACTCCCACTTATAAGCGAGAACAGAGCATAAACTTTTAGTATACATTAGAAAAACTATGAAACACTCAAAATCCACATTTCTTTAAATGTTATTATCAGGCCTTGGCTAAAGCGTAGGTTGAAGGTTGTTTTTTTGTAAGTGTGCTGAGTTCAAACTGTACACTGCTATGACAAAAGTTGTAAACATAGAGCAGGAAACTGCCCTGGTCTGTCAGGCAAAGCATAGCTATGCCCTTAGAAAGGACAGGGCAAGGCAAGGAAAACTGAGTGAAAAACACTGGCTTACACGCACACACACACATACATATGCACACACACGCACACACACTCTCAAACACACACACTCACACACGTGCGCACACACACACGCACACACACTCACACCCACAATCGCACACACTCACACACACACTCTCACACACACACCCACACATGCACACGCAGGCACACATGCACGCACGCGTACACACACGCATGCGCGTGCACACACACACGGGGCCACATGCTAATGCACCCTTCAGGGTTGAGGGTGAGGTGAGGGCGGCGTTCTATGCTATTATCAGATATTGTTGCCTTAGTGAGAATGAGGTGTCTAAGGGAGCAGAGAGGCACCTTCGGGTATTAGACTCCGCCATGGGGGATTGGGGCATGGGAGAAAGGCAAAGACAAAAACAGGCAATTCAGAGGGAAATTGTGTAAACTACTTTTTCCAGTTTCACAATTTTGCCTTGAAAATCAAGTGTGATCGAAGAAAAGCCAGGCCTGTTCACTGCTGTTCAAACATCCAGGTGTGTGGCAAGAACTTGAGTTTTGGCTCAGCTAGACCTGTGCTCACGTCCTGGTTCTGCCACTTTGCAGCTGTGTGAGCCTCAGTTTCATCACCTTTCATGGGGATGGTAATAATACTACTTTTATAGCACCACTGGAAGAGAAAGGGTTCAGTGCCTAGCACACAGACAGGCTCCCACAGGTCCCAGGAGTAGGAGTCAGGGGCAGGGGAGGGGAGAGCTGTAGTAATGTCAAGTGGTAACAGTGAAGGAGGGAAAAGAGAGGGGGCATGATATAGTGTCAGGTAGTGTAATGTTGCCCTACCCAATCTCTTTCAAAGTAGTCCCAGCAAAGAGAAGGGCCTGACTAGAGAATGCCACATGCCTATCAACTTCCAAGAGCCAGTGAGACTGGTAAGAACTATTGAGAACGCAGAATCCAGCTGTACTGGGTTGCATAGTGTGCCCCCAAACTCATGTCCACCCTGAACTTCAGAATGTAACCTCATTCAGAAATAGACTCTTTGCAAACATAATTAATTAAGGATTGAGATGAGATCCCACTGAATTTGAGTGGGCCCTAAGTCCCATGGCTAGTGTCCTTGTAAGAAGAGGAGTGAACTCACAGAGACACACAGAGGGAGGAAGGCCACAGGAAGATGGAAGCAGACATTGGAGTTATGCTACTATAAGCCAGGGAGTCCCAGGAGCCACTGGAACCCATAAAAGGCAAGGAAAGATTCTTCCCTAGAAGCTGTGGAGAGCGTGACCCTGCTGACACCTTGATATCTGACTTCTGGCCTCCTCCAGAACCGGGAGAGAATAAGTTCCTGTTGTTCTAAGCCACTCAGTTTGTAGTAATTTGTTACAGCGGCCACAGGCAACTAACAGACCAACCATCTCAATTTGCAGAGGAAGAAAGCAAGTCCTAAAGACGACAGTCACCGTCTGCCCACAGAACGCTACCAGCCAAACGAGGGCTGGAATCCAGTTTCGTGGCCCTCATTCGGGGCTCTTCTCCCACTTTACAGAATCCTCCAAGTCTGTGACATCAAATAGTACTTCACATCTAGATTAGCGTCAGACAAAAGGCCGATTTTGACAGGGCCACTCACCCCTCTGTTCCTGTGCCCTCCTCAGACAGCACCCAGTGAGTAGAATTCACTTTTCATTTCCTGATCATGACTGACTGCTCTGTTCTAGGTAAGAGCTCTGGCTGATCAGTCGGGCTACTGGTGACTGCTGAGTTTGCTTGCCTGCTGTCATGACAGAGGAAAGCCCAGTGAGCTCCCTCCCCGGCTGAAACCAATAGGCAAGAAGTTCATCTCCATGTTGCTCATGCCACGTGAAGGTGCTGCATAATAAATGGGAAAAACCTAATAAATAACATGATTTTGATATTGACTCAATGGGACATTGAACCCAATATCTGTTCAGTCAATGAATGTTGTTCAATACATATGCCCAGGCATTCCTTTAAAAGGTCGTGGAGTTTTCTCTTCTACATATTAATAATAGTTCCATTTATTGAACACGTACTATGGGCCAAGTATTATGCTAAGTATATCATTCAGGCCCTTATATACTTAGCACAATACTTGGCCCATAGTACATGCTCAGTATACCAGTTTGATGTATCAGATGTTCATACGTCCCTGACTGACACACTTAGTATGTATCAATTCTTTTATTCAACTCTTTTCAAATTACCTGATATGAATGTTCAACTTGCTCCCTGACTGATATATACTTAGTAATAGTACATCTCTAAGTATATATAGTAAACGTATGTATCTAAGTATACATAGTATACTAAGTATATATCAGTCAGGGAGCAAGTTGAACACTCACATCAGGTAATTCGAGGAGAGCTGAATAAAGGAACTATTTACAAAGATGTGGGCAGAGTGTGGGGAAAACCCACAGGTGCATGCGGTAGCCCAGGTGGACAGTGCCAGCCATGACCCCCTGGGCTGAAGGATAAGAGGTGGGAGACAAAGGGAGGTGTGTGGAGAGGGCAGTGTGACAGGAGCTGAGATGGGGTTAAGGGATGCAGCCTGCTAACAGGGCCCAGAAGGGAGGGTACTGGACTCACCCCTGTCCCTCCCTACAGGGTCAGAGCAGCAAACAGCAGCTATCCCACCCTCTCATGATTGGACCTGGTTTGTGTCATTTAATTTTCTCGATAATCCTATAAAGTAGGTATAATTATCACCAGCCCATTTTAGAGATGAGGAAACTGAGTTAAAAGAAGAAACAGGTTGCCCAGTTGTGGCAATCAGTGGGCCAGGATTTCAACCAAATCTCTCTGATTCCATAGACCATAAAGTCTGCAGGATAAACTTGCGTCATGCCATAAACTTGCTATGAAATTGGCAAAATTTATTTTTAAAAACAACTTTATAAAACTGGATTACCTATTCACCTTAGCTTAGAGTGTCGATGCCCTTTCACCCCCTTTTAAAAATCAAATAACTTGTATATAATTTAGTTGTTTAGAAACGGAAAGACAAATCCGCAGGGTAACTGGTGAGCCAGATAAAACTGCATTTAGTCTCTATGGGGATCTGAAAATCCTGTGTAAGTGTTCAGAGAGAAGAGACAGAGAAAAGATGAAATAAAATGCAGGCTATGGGCACCAGAAGGGATTTTGGAGGTCAGCAAGCCCCCAGCCCACCCCTATTGCACAGGAAGACCCTGCCAGGGGAACTGAGCCGCCAGGGGCAGGTGAGTGTGCTGCTCAGTGGGTCTCCTTGCAGATGAGACTGGAAAGCTCCCCAGGCCCTGCCACCTCTCCCCACACACACCATGCCCGACCATGTGGAAGAGCTGGCTGTTTCTTTAGCATGCCTGCCTAGGCCCGGGGCTTTGCTGGTGCTAGTCCTTGTACTTAGGAGAACTAGAAAGAGCAAAAAGCCCTAACATTGTTTCAAGTACTATACATGCTTCTAATTTCATCTTTGGAATAACCTGTTAGATGGGTACTCTTACTATTCCCAGCTGACATCTGTGGGAAACAAGCACAGAACAGTTATGTAACCTACTCAAGGTCACACAGCCAAGAGGTGGCAGAGCAGAAATTCAAACCCGAGGAATCTAATCCAAGCCCTTGCTCTTTCCTACTGAATTCTACTTTCTGGAATGCCCTAGCTACTTCCTCCTCACCCTCTGTTCAATTAGTTGCTATTGCTATCTCAAAAACCTTTAGCTCAGGGATCTTCAAAACTTTCTACCAGAGGACTTTGAATGTCGGAGGAGAGCGAATAGGTGTCCGTGGGGGTTGGGACCATAGCCTGAGGAGCCTGTCATGTGGGAAAAATGTCTTTGCAGTCTCTTGTTTTAATTTTAAAATTCATCCAAATGTTGTACTCCTTTACCTAATATTGTCATGTTTGTTTGTTTGTTTGTTAATAATATTTTTAACTACTTACCACTGAGCAAACCAATGCTTCCGAGAGAGCCCCCAGGTTTATCCCGTGGTGGCTATATGATAAACACAGGTTTATCTTGTGACTTCACCTACCCCATCACACAAGCCCCACATTCTCCAGGAATGTGAAGTCTACTTTAGTTCAAGCACCACTTCTTTAGATAAGCCCTCCCTAGCCCCAACCCACCAAGCAGGGGTAAATCCTGTGCTCACCAAGCAGCCAAAGTAAACCTCTCATTTCCAAAAGGATCGTCAACTCTCTCATCCCCTAAGATAGTGACTTGTCCTTCCTTGATTAATTAAGGCAGCTGCCATTCAGGACTATTAGCGTCAATAGGCCCCAAGCAGAGGAGGCAAAAAACCAAATGCTACCCTACAAAATGATGTGGCAGGCTGAGGAAGGTGGAGGAGTGCAGAGCAAATTGAGGAAACATAGCCTTTCTCCAGTGAAAGGCTGGTGAAGGTTTCTTGACCTGGGTGTGGGGAGGATGGCCCTGATTTGTAGTGTTTGCCAATTTCCATGGTGTAAATACTCTGACAATGGCTGATTTCAACGGGCCTGGAATTGGGTAGTAATGTGCAGTAGTGTACATATGGTATAACCATTATAGACACAATGGATAATAGTAAAATGTAGCAAGATAATTAGGAAGTAATGCATTTTTAGCATGTATTAAAATTTTTAATACACTGTATTTAATTACAAGTTTATGGAATTTACAATTTAATAATGGTGGTAATGTTTAACAACTGGCTGACAAAATTCCTGAAAATTCCCATCAAACAGCTCTTGTAAGCCAGCGTGGACCATCTCCAGCACACTACCGAACAGCCGAATTTCTGTGTGTGTCTTAAACAGTACTAGTTCCCAAAGTTAATTACTGTTTGGGGAGAAGATCGCATATATAATTTCATAGTGCTATTACATCATAGAACCTGCATGCATTCAGCTCACACTGATGGGACTGTTGAGAAGAAATCCAATGAGAAGGATCCACATCCACCACCGGCTGTGGACTGCAGGACCTGGAATTCCTCCCTCTTTGGTTCTGGCTGGGCCCTAGGATTTGAGTGGCCATGAGAGAGATTGGAGAGGAAGGGATGGCTTAACAAAGGGCTGAATGGGCAATATTCTAGAATTAATGTGCTTGGGCAGGGGCATTGGAAGGAAGGCATGGAACGGATGCATCTGGAGAGTTAGAAATTTTGGTGGGAAGGGGCAGGAGTTTCCCAAGGGAGGTGGATGGAAACTTGAAAACCTAGACTCTTGATAAAATGTGCCTTTAGTCTTCCCATGAAAAGAAAACTCAGTGAAGCTTGTGTGGAGCCAGCCCTGCAGCGGTCATGAAAAACTGAGAGACTTTGCACCAGGGAGTATCCAATATGATACCCCAGTCAATGAACAAAGGCCATTTTTGGCTTCCAATGAGCCACTGGACTTGGTATTGGGAGGGGACAAAGAAGGAAAAAAATCAATTCCGGCCTTCAGGGAATTTCCTGAGTGGAAGTTTGCACAAATCATTAATTCCAAGGGTGAGCTCACGGACTCCTCTGTGAGGTTGGGAGACTCATCTAAGGTCTCAGTAGCCAGATGAGGATGCTGCCAAGGTTTCTTACTCCTTAACGGATGCCAGCAGCCCCCCTCCTCTCTGGACCAGGCATAGGTGCTGAGGGAGGCTGAGGACAGGGGCGGAATATCTCCAACTGAGGGGACTTCTGGACCCATGGGGTTGTCAGTGGACTTCCCAGTGGTGGTTAGGGATGGTTGGCAGGGAGAAAGATGGGAGGGAGCACCAGGCAGGCCAGGGAAATTGGAGGTGAGAAAAGGTAAGTTATACCTGGGAAACATGCATCAGTTGAGGCTCCGGATGATGCTGGGGGTTCAGGTGCGAGAGTAATGTGAAACAAAGCTGGAAAGGCTATTTGAGGCTTAATAATGATAACCTGAGTGCCTGGCTAAGAATTTGACACTTTCATGACTCACTTTCCTTATATATAATAAGTCAGGGGAGGAGAGGCAGAGTTCACATTTATTTGTGTCCTTATTTGATTGATGTCTATCTCGTGCATCAAACTGTGAGCCCCGAGAGGCCAAGGGGCACTGTGCCTGACATGGCTCACCTGGAGAAGTGCCAGGCGTGGAGCAGACACTTGGTGACTGGTCACTAAGTTAATGAATGGTCAGAGATTTTCAACTTGTATTTTTGGTGTTAGAATCCAAGGTAGCCTCAGGCACTGGTGAGGCCCAGTCAGGAGGCTCCAAGTGTGGTAGTTCCACTTCCTCCAGCCGTCTGTATGCAGTATATGTATATTCTCTCATTTGAAGCAAGAGTTCCTTAACTTAAAAAAAACACAAATTTGGAAGCCACTGGAGCAGATGTCCTCAAAGGGCCTTACTGTTCTATCCTAGTGGCCATCACCCAGAGGCCGGTATATGGATAAGCCAGGCCCAGATTCTCTGGCCCAGGGGCCCCTAACCCCCAGGCCATGGACTGGTTCTGGTCTGTGGCCTGCTAGGAACCAGCCACACAGCAGGAGGTGAGTGGTAGGTGAGCCAGCGAAGCTTCATCTGTATTTACAGTCACTCCCCATCGCTTGCATTACCACCTGAGCTCTGCCTCCTGTCAGATCAGCAGTGGCATTTGATTCTCATAGGAGCACAAACCGCATTGTGATCTGCACATATGAGGGATCTAGGCTGTGCACTCTTTATGAAAATCTAATGCCTGATGATCTGTCACTGTCTCCCATCAACCCCAGATGGAACCCTCTAGTTTCAGGAAAACAAGCTCAGGGCTCCCACTGATTCTATGTTATGTTGAGTTGCATAATTACTTCATTATTTATTACAATGGAATAATAATAGAAATAAGATGAATAATAAAAGTAATGCACTCGAATCATTCCAAAACCATCACTCCCACCCACACTGGTCCATAGAAAAATTTTCTTCCACAAAACTGGTCCCTGGTGCCAAAAAGGTTGGGGACCTCTGCTCTAGCCTACTCTGTCTTCGAGAGCTGTACCAGGATGCTTGCCCACTGCAGAGGGCACCTTTCTGCAAGTAATGGGTCTGATCACCAAAAGGGGCCTTTCCTTTCCTCTTGCCTGAGGCCCAGGGAGAATGACTCAGCAAAAAGCCCATCCCGGTCCCTGCTCTTCCCATGCAGGTCCCGTGTCTTCACCCCTCAGGCTCGTGGATGCCCTGACCATGCTGGAGGCCACCTCCAGCTGTGCCAGCCGCTTCCAGTCCTTGGATTTTCCAGACCTAGATTTAGAGTGGCCAAGGCAGTTGAAAAGAAAATATATATATATTCTCCCTCCACACCCAGACTCCTCACACTTAAGTTGGGTAAATGCCAACAAAAATAGCATGATGTCATCTCCCGACTGATCCTGTTAATCCCTTTCCTGCCGAATATTGAGTCTTGGTTTTTATTTAAAAGCGATTTTATTGTCTAAGGCTGGTTAAAAGCCTCTGGGAGTTGTGCTGGGAAAGCTGGTGACGCCTTTGATGTGCGGAGTGATGCGGGGCCCTTGGCCCCCTGAGCCCCAATAAGGAAAGAAAATGGGATTTGCAGAAGGCTGGGAAGCTGGAGGAATTCTGCTTCAGACAGTGTGTGTGTTACCAATGGCATCTGGTTTTGCATTTGGCAGCTGGCGTGCCTCAGGAGGCCGGCCTCTCGGAAAGGATTTCTCAGCAATCCATGGCCTGTGAAGAGTCACACTCCCCCTGGATGCTGCCTTTCCTGCCCCCATCATCATTTGGGCACACTTTGGGAACACTCTTCCCTCTGCAGGGCTTTGGATACTTGGTGAGGAAGGTATGGATCAAAGCCCACCCTGTTCTAGAGGCGAGGTGAACTGAAGGCCAGGAGACATGGGTTTGAAGCTCAGCTCTGAGCAACCCTGGAAAAGCCACTTAATAACTCATCTGTCAGTCAGAAATAGGTATACCTTCCCTGCTATCTGCCCTGCATCATACGTGAGCACCGAAATAGCAAAAGAAGCCATGCCTTTTCAAAAGCTCTGCAAACTCAAGAGACTTATACTAACACAAAGCGTTATGATAAATAGGGTAGTGAGAAGGGGAGGAAGAAAAGCAAAGGAATTGGAGATGTCTGCAAGGGAGTGATTCCAATGAAGAACCATGGAATCTAAGACAGAAGAAAAAGGACATGAAGTCAGAAGGAGACTGGTGGACAGTGAGAAAGAACTGGGCCCGGTAGGTCTGGGTTCATGAGGAGGTTGAAAAATTGCCATAAGGGGCCTAGAAGAAGCAAGCTGGGAGGTCAAGAGATAATCTTCAGAGTGAGATGTCTGGGTTTGAGGTTTTGTAGGGAATGTCATTTTGGTGATGGGAAGGGAGTGGGTAGCTAAGGTCTGAAACTGTGCTTGGCAATTAGGAGGTCAAGTTTGGGATCCTGGAAAAGTCATCCTCATAGATGATAAAGAGCTCCACGATGATGAGGGAGTTGGGGTAGAAAGGATCCAGGAACCCCAGAGCCAAGGTGGTCAGTACATCGAAGGGGTTGACTATGAGTGAGCATTAGGGATGGGGAGGGGACTGAATGGCATTAAAGCAACTGGGCTTTCACAAGATGAAAGGGAGTTTAGGAGTGGCCTGAGGAGCCAGGAGGATTCCAGCCTGTCCCCCTGAACCTGAGGGGGGAATGTGAGGATAAGCAGGCCCTCTCTGAAGGGTCAGAGGGCAAAGAGAAGGGAATGTTCCAGGAAAGGCTAAGGTACACAGGAATGTGCTGCTTGGAGCAGTGAAGGGGTCAGGGAAAGGGGGATGGGGGCCAGGGCAGCTGAGAAGAGAACAGAGCAGTGTAGGGATAGAGTCTGGGGGCCAGTGGGTGCAGGAAGAGGCCTGGGATCCTGGCTGAGACCGAAAAGAACGAGAATGAGCCCAGTGGATTTCATCCACTGGGTCTCTACAGTGGAGTGAGGACTTGGGGCTAAAGACTTCACACAATGACTTGGCCGCAGAGTGGGTCTGGGCAGGCAGCCACAATGGCTTTGGCTGGCCTCAGGTCTGCAGGCACTGAAGGGCTGCTTCCAGGAACCCTGCATGGTGGATGACCCTTCACTTAACTGCTCAAATAGGACTTGTGAGGAGGGCTGGTGACCCCACGGGCTGGAGGGGTGGCTGGATCAGGGAGCAGATGAGCTCTGAAGTCCATTCTATCACTGCCACCTGTGATCGCATACTTCACAGCTGTCCCGCAGACTGACCCAACCATGAGATATGCTGGTTGCTTAATTTATAATTTCAACTAGCTGTTTAACAAATGTGCCTTAATCACCAGAGGCTGAGTAAGGAAACAGACACCCTGGCCTACGCCAGAGGCCTACGCATAACCACCTAGAGCCAGCCTTGGAGGGTATCAGCAAGGGGCTAAACTGATGAAGGAGGAGGGAAGATGCAGAAGCCCTTGTTCTCAGGGCTCAGAGCAAATTGTGGCATCAGATATTTTAATATTGCTATTTCTGTTGCTGATAATGACAGCTAAAGTTTATTGAACACTTTCGATGTGCTAGGCACACTATATGGCGTAGCTCATTTATTCCTCATACGCTAAGAGGAAGGTGTTTTTATCCTCATTTTGTAGATGAGAAAACAAGTCCATAGGGATGAAGGAACTCGCTCAGTATTGGGGACTGGACCCCCATGCAAAACTGACCCAAGTTCAAAAAATCGGAAAACTACAGCTGCAATAGGAAACATGACTCAATCAAAGACTCAGGAGGTCAGGCATAGAGCAAGGGCTGACATCCAGGTCTCCTGACTGCCTACTCATAGCTCTCTCCACCCCACCACACAGAGAGAAAGCAGAGTGTCCATTTCTTCCACCCAAAGGACATCTTGACTGCAACCTCATGAAAGACCCCAAGCCAGAACCAACAAGCTAAGCCACTCCTAGATTTCAGACTCACAGAAACCATGAGAAATAATCATTGTTTGTTAAGTCACGACATTTTGAGATGATTTGTGACACAGCAATAAATCATTAATAGAGGGTAAACATCTGTTGGCTCATGTGTTAGGATTTGAGGACATTTCCTCTGACATTTCTACTCTCTGTCCTGCTGGAAAGTCCTTCGTCATGAGACAGGGAAAGAGAGAGGCCGTAGTGCCCCTCTGTCCTCCGTAGAGCTGGAGACACAGTGGACAACTGATGCTGCCTTTCTGGCTCTCAGCTGTGCTAGCCAACAATACTTGACCATTTCTACCAAGAGTCAGCAAAATTCTTCTTAGAAGGTCTGGTACTAAGTATTTTAGGCTTTGCAGGCCACATATAGTATCTGCTGCAACTACTCAGCTCTGCCATTAAAGCACCAAAACAGCATTAGACAATACATAAACAAATAGGCTTGGCTGATTCTAATAAAGCTTTATTTATAAAATCAAGTGGCTGATTCAAGGATCATACTATGCTAATCCCTGGTTTAGAGAAAGGAAAAAATCAGTCCATAAAGGTCTGTGGCCAGGGAGGTTTAAAGGGCCCACAGGACACTTCCCATAGAGGGGAGGCTGTTCCTAAACTGCCCTACCCTTGGCCCCACCATTGCTCTACCTTTGCCCCAGGAAGCCAAGATATTTATCATCTCTTGCAAACAACCACCACGTATGAAGATAGCTAAGGGAGCTCCAGGTTTGCTGAGAGTCTGAGCACCTGTGAGGGATATTACTAAGGAAATGTCCACACCAGCTAGAAGATTTCTTTCAACCCCGGGAGCAACAGTGTCCAGATGCTGCTCCAGTAGTTACTGCTTGTGCACATATTACCTCCTTTCTTTCTTACCTGCAATTATTTTTGTGTAACAAATGGACCCCGAAACTCAATAACTTACTCACATGGCTGGCGGGTTGGTTCCTCTCCACACAAACTTCTCGATGAGGCTGCCTGGGTGTCCTCACAGTATGGTGATGGGCTTCCCCCACAACTACTTATCCAGGAGACCAAGGAAGAAGCTGCAGTGCCTCTCTGACCTAGCCCTGGAAGTCACATGTCATCACATCCACTGTCCCATTGTTCACACAGGTCAGCCCTGATTCTGTGTGAGAGGGGACTATGCAAAGACATGGATACCAGCAGGCAAGGACCCCCATTGTGGAGGCTGGGTATGATGAATGCATCCTGAGGTTAGTGCCCCATGGGAATGATCCGTACAAAAGCTCACCCACTTAATTTTGGTAGTTGTGTGAGGAAGAACTCTAATACCTGTTTTGTTGTTGTTTATTTGTTTGTTGTTTGTTTGAAATGAGGTCTCGTCATGTCACCCAGGCTGCAGTGCAGTAGCATGATCAGGGCTCACTGCAGCCTCGACCTCCTGGGCTCATGCCACCACGCCCGGCTAATTTTCGTATTTTTTGTAGAGACGAAGTTTCACCATGTTGCCCAGGCTAGTCTCAAACTCTTGAGCTCAAGTGATCCGCTTGCCTTGGCCTCCCAAAGTGCTGGGGATTACAGGCGTGAGCCTTCTATCACCTGTCTGCTCAAATCTGTATGGGTGACTTGTTCATAGGAGATATTGATACTCAGCTGCTGATGTCTATAGTTTTTAGCTACATTTGACCAGAAGTTTTCATTGCTGGGGTTTCAATCTCATCTTCCTTGTTCTTCTGCCATTCTTAGGCATCTGCAGTAGACGTTTGTCATTCTGTTCTGGCTTCCCAGCATCTGACGCTTGCCTAGTGGAACTTCTCGTTGTGTGACTCTTGGTGGGGGCAGGTCCCTGCCCGGTTCTTCAGTCTTTCTGTCAGTATTTGACTGACCCTATGTCACTCCAATAACCCTCTTGCTATTTAAATTAGCTAGTCAGTCAAACTTATAATCCCAGCACTTTGGGAGGCAGAGGCAGGCGGATCACCTGTGGTCAGGAGTTTGAGACCAGCCTGGTCAACACGGTGAAACACCTTTCTGCTAAAAATACAAAAATTAGTCAGGCATGGTGGCACGCACCTGTAATCCCATCTACTCAGGAGACTGAGACAGGAGAATCGCTTGAACCTGGGAGGCAGAGGTTGCAGTGACCCGAGGTTGCAGGGAGCTGAGATTGTGCCACTGCACTCCAGCCTGGGCGACAGAGCAAGACTCTATCTCAAAAAGAAAAAAAAGACAGAAAATTAGTCTGTTTCTGTTGCTTGCAACCTAGAATCCTAGCTGGTTCAGAGTCTCCAGCACTTACTCTCAGACAAAGCTCTCCCAGTGCCAAAGCCACTACATCTCTGCTGTTGCTGTGGCTACAGTTGCTGAAGTTGAGCATAGACTTCAGAGTCAGACAGATCTAGGTTTGAGTCCCAGCCCTGCCACTTTAATGCAGTGTGACTTTCTACAAGTTGTTTAACATCTCTGGACTTCTGTTGCTTCCCCTGCACAATGAGGGAAGTGACATTTAGCTTGCAAGACTGCTATGAGGATCTGCACATAGCATTGTGCCTGGCACAGAGTAGGTGCTTATGCCTGCTCTTGTACAATAAAGTATGATGGTGATGATGATGATGATCATGGACATGTGCTGAAGTTTGTCCTTATGTGAACCCCATCCAGGGTTTCTTGCAGAGGCAAAGCTACTCCCGTTTGATGACAGGTCTCTGGAGCTACCTTAAATGGTCTGTCTTCTCAGTACTAATTGCTCTTTAGAACCCTCAAAGTGAGTCTTACTCATTGAGTTGAATAAACTCTTTCAACAAGGAACTTGCTATAAGTCCCCTGGGGACTAGTCCAGAGCATGATTCAGAGATACACCCCCCAGCCCCTCCTATCTGCAATGCTTTGCAAATGGAGCTCTTTCTGGCCTGCTCTGAGATCCTAGAGCATCTAAGATGAGCATGCAACTTCAAGTCCCACTGTGGTCCTTGCAATCTGATCTCAGGTCATCCAGACCCTTGACCTGGCCTCACAGCCTGACATAGCTTCACAACTACTAGAGATACATCCTGGATGGCAAGCCACACTCTAAGACACTGCGCTGTAGCAGGAGCCCTGGTTTCTCCCATCCCATCTCCGAGCTGGCAGAGCTGTTGCATAGTGTTTCCATTTTTCTAAGGGTTGTTCCAGAGTCTAGGGTATTCATGAGAAGTAATTTGCAAACCCCATCCCACGCTACTCTAAGAATTATACCCTCATACCAGTCTGGGAAAGAGTCTGACCCCTACCTTCACCCCAAATCCTAGCATTGGGTGAGGTGGCACCTATGCTGGTTATGTGGGTACTATAGATAAATGGGCAACTGCAAGGTCAGGAAATCATCCTAACACAGAAAGAAACATCTCTTGTTCTAAGACTCCCTCCTTGAACAACCCAGTTAACCCTACGGGCCCCTCGTTCGTCTTCCAAAGCACTGATTTGCCACTTAGGACATATATTTTTTAGACTAGCAGCTGAGTAGTAGCCTCTATCTTTTCCTAGCAAGAGTATAAGCCACCTGGAGTGAGAGCCTTCTTATACTTTCCCTGTCCTCTGCACCTGGCACCTTGCCTGAAGATGAATCAGAGCTGACGAAATACTTGTCGAATGGCTGCTCCATGGATGACACAGAACACAGCTGCAGACCCTGACTACCTGGCCCAAAATAGCAAATACTGTGGGCCATGGGGCTATGGAAAGCTGAGGTGCCTCCCAGGGCCACAGCAGATAGTTAAGAATATCGGCCAAGAGATATGATCTCACCAGGCCACAATAGTCTGTGCATTTTTGTCCAGGTTGGAGAGGCAGGACATAGCCTGTACCTGTTAGGCAGGACACAGCCAGGTCATTCCTGATAGACAAGACACAGCCACCCTAGACACGGAGTAGAGCCCCCGCAAGGCTGCTGCTCAGAACCCTCCTGCAATCTCAGGGGCAATTTCAGGCCTGCTGGAATGAGGTCTCAGGTTACACCAACTCCTCAGCTTCTCAGCTTTGGATGGGAGCTGCTTCTGGACAGGGCCATCACCACCAGCCCATTAGTGAAGGAAATATTTGCCAGAGAGCGTCACCCTCCAGGAGGAGAATAACAACTGAAGGTCTATATCTCATCTGTTCCAGGACTCTTTTAGCTTAGATGAATTCCTTAATCCTTCTTCTCTACCCATCGGCTCAAAGACTTGCAAATCTTCCACACACTCAGTGTCCCTTTTAAGTTTAGAAATTGACCTAACAATAATGCCTCCTTGTAATGTCCTTGCAAGTGGCCTGGTATGCACTGCCTGCTTTGCCCACAAGTCAATACTGTGAGGCAGGACATGGGATTGTTTGATTTGGAGATGTACTGAGTGATAAATAATGGAATGGCTACAACAGCTAACATTATACTAAACATTTTACAAAAAGGTAAGCCTCAGAACAACCATATGAAAGGGGGAATGTCACAATCCCCAGTTTCAGATGAGCAAACTGAGGCTTAGAGGTAGGTGTTAAGAAACTTCCAAAGTCACCCAACTGGGAAGTAAGACCAGGATTCAAACCCAGGAACATTTGGCTTCGAAGCACAGACTCTTACTGCTAACAGTCCACTTCTACCCACATATTTATGAAATATCAATCACTGTGCTACTTGTTGGAGACATAGGGACAATTAAGGTACCACTTTGTTGCGCAAGCTTTCAACCTCGTCAGAGAAACATTAGCATAATTTTAATTATATATTACAGTGTGATATTTGTAATCATAAAAATTATATGTAGGAATGGAAGGATGGTGATGAATTCTGTCAATAAGGGAGGAACAGAGCTTCAGGAAGGCATCACAGAGGAACATTCAAAAAATGAAACTTTATGATTCAATTTCTTTTCTATTTTGAGTGTGTGATCTTTAGCCACCATCCGTCCACACTGGCCTCTATTGAATGAGTCATCCATCATCTGGGAAAGACCCAGTCAAAGGGTCCCCTTCTCTGAGCCCACGCTTTATAGGTCTCACATATCACAAACCCAAAATAGATTAATGTGTTAAAGAACTTGAGAGCATTTCTGTCACTCAGGATTCAGAACTCAGCATCGGCACAACACAACTAATAATCCTAAACACCACTCGGATGAGTAACACCGTTCAGACCCCAGATAAACACTTCTCCACATCCCTTGTCCTGTGTCTGTGAACCAAAAGGAAACCTTGTCCAAATGCCATCCATGAAGATTTGTGGGTTGGGCCGCTGCCAGCGCTGGAGGTGGACACCTGCCTTTGGAGGATGGGCAGGATGTGAGCCCCAGATGAACTCAGACAAGAATTAAGGCAAATTAGTTAATTTACCTTATTCTTCCTCACAGATTGCATGAATGCACAGATTCATGCAAAGTGCAGTATCCTTTCCCAGGAGTGCTGAGTGTCTATTTCTTGCTCCTCTCGATGCTCCAATCTGTGATTCTGGAAGCCGTCAAAAATTAATGCAGTATTCACAACAGCTACACATGATGGTTGGGAAATAGTTTGCAATATTAAACACATCCTAATACTTTTAATTTGTATATTTGCAGGCCTGTCTGTAACACACAAAAAGCATGATATTAATTCTTTATGTTGGCCACAGGCAGACCTCAACAGTTAGAATTGTATTAATAAATAGGTTTTATTTTATAAAAGTAGGTTTAAAGATTTAATTCCATTTTCAAAAGATTAAATAATTTTAATCTAAGTGATGTTGATTTTTAAAGCTGATATGAATTTGTTATAAATTATATTTTGTCTTTTAATTTCAATAGATTGTTTTGCATATTTTATTTACATAAATATTCAGTCATAGAAAAACATTAGATGGTGCAATGAACTGAGTGTTATGTCTTGCCAGAAGTCACATGTTGAAACCCTAATCCCAATGTGATGGTATTTGGAGGTGGGGCCTTTGGGAGGTAATCAGGTCATGAAGGTGGAACCCTCAGGAATGGGATTAGTGTCCTCATAAGAAGATGCCAGAGAGCTGGCTAGCTCTCTTTCCACCTTGTGAGAATGCAACCAGAAGTCAGTAGTATGCAACCTGGAAGAGGCCCCTCACCAGAAACCAACCAGGCTGGCACCCTGATCTCAGACTTCCGGCCTCCAGAACCGTGAGGAAAAAATTGTTGTTGATAAGCCAGCAGTCTATGGTACTTTGTTATACAACCCAAACTGACCGAGACAGATGGGTTTGCTCCCCTCTTTAGTCTCACTCACTTATCTCCCTCAGGATCCCTCCTGGGCCAGCAAACAGCAGATTGGCCAGGTGCAGAGCCTCACCCACAGCACCTGGCTCAGCAGGAAGCATGTAAAAGGCCCCCAGGCCAGGACAGGAGGGGCCTCAGTTGCAAGCTATTTTCACTGCTACTACATATACTGCTCAGTGCCTCACTCTGTCTTACTTTGACCTGGGCCTTCTGACTGTCCCCTGGTACCTAATTATTCACCTGGCTTCCTGATCTGCTTTGACTGATAGCCTCAGTCACTGACCTCTTGAGCCAGGTCTTTGTCAACCTTGCTTTGACCATCACAATGCTTGTTTCCTCCCCACCAAGTATTTCCTGATATCCACTGGCCTGCAATGATACAGGGAAATAAATATTAACATGTTTTTGAAGTATATATTACAGTGTGATATTTGTAGTGATAATTATGTGTAGGAATGAATCAAAGGATGGTTATTAATTCTGTCAATAAGGAAGGAAGAGAGATTAGGGAAGGCTTCCCAGAGAAACGCTTATTAAATGGAACTTTATCTATGATTCAAATTATTTTCTATTTTAACTGTGTAATCTTTAGCCATCAACTGTCCACACTGGCATCTACTAAATCATCCACTATCTGGATAAGGCCCATACAAAAGGGTCCCCTTTTCTGAACCCATGCTTTAACAGGTCTCACATATCACAAACCCCCCAAAAATTAATGTATTAAAGAACAGAAAGTATTATGAATATATACTTTAAAAATCAGAGCTCTCCCCCCTCCCTTATCCACTCCCCAAGAATATACAGAGAATGGCCTTCTTCATCACTCATTTCACGTAAATCATTGTAAAAACTACCCTGATCCTAGCTTCACCCTCTGCCCTTCAGGATAATTCACAAAAATCATTAAGCACTGAATTCATCCAGTTCAAACACTGTCTTTTTACAGTTGGAGAAACTGAGACACAAGGAGAGGAAATGACTTTCCCATGATCACCCAGCAAGTGAATTGAGACTAGAGCCAGTCTCCAAGCTCCAAGCCCACATCCACACTCTGGTTCCGAAATGCCACATATCCGGATAATTGTGTGGCATTCCAGCAGCACCCCACCCTAATCAATCTCCACATGACATCCCAAAGGGCAGTTATTGTGAATTGGGGGCGGGGGGTGCAGTAAGAAGTTGGATGCTGGGTGTGCAAAGGAAAAGCAAGGGAGGTTGTTTCATAAATGACACAATGGCACTCTCCAAAGTTGAGTTGCAGGGCTTCCGCTGCCCTGAGAGACTGCATGCCTTTCTGGAGACTAAACATTTTCACAGTTCCTTTGGTCCAAGGGTTATTTTCTTGTTGGAAAAATGGAAAAATTCCCCACACGGATGGCAAGAAAAATAACTTCAGCTGGACTAATCCAGAGACAAAGTTTCTTCTGAAATTGCAAAAGGATAGAACTGGAGGGGAGCAAACATTTCTTTCAAATAAACACAGAATATTTCTTTCTTTGCTTTGTTTTAGAGACAGAGTCTCACTTGTTGCCCAGGCTGGAGTGCAGGGGCATGCAGTTATGGACCACTGCAGCCTCAAACTCCTGGGCTCAAGTGCTCCTCCTGCCTCATCCTTCCAAAGTGCTGGGATTACAGGTGTGAGCCACCACGTCCAGCTGCACAGCATGTTTCTTCTGGGTTTCTTTTTATTTGCTCATGCCTAAGAACCCCTAACTGGCTCCTTAGAGACAGGCCGGGTCCCATGGGTCAGAGGAGAAGCTGGGTGCGCATGAGCCTACAGGAGAAGCTGCAGCTCACTGGAGCTCCCTGTCTGGCCAAGGCTGTTAGGAGCTGTGTCCCACGGGGCCTGGGCTGAGAGGAAGACGTACCTTCTCACAGAATCCCCTGCATACCCAGACGAGCCCTCCCTAGAGATGGGACTATCAACTGGCCAAGACCCTGTTCATTACTTATCTTCAAAATGTGCCTCTTCTTCTTAATGAATGAATGCCTCTAGCACTAAGAGTTCTTTTGTTACAACTTGTTTCTTAAAATCAAAATAATTTAGGTTCATTTTATCATTTTCATAATTTATTAATTTTTTATCTGATTTTTCTCAGTTCTTTAGCTAAAGAAAAATTCAAGTTAGTATCTATGATTAAAATATTTCTTCTATGAAGCCTGGGCAACATAGAAAGACCCAATCTCTACAAAAAAATTAAATAAGTAGCTGGGCATGGTGGTATGCACATGCAGTCCCAGCTACTCAGGAGGCTGAGGTGGGAGGATCACTTGAGTCCAGGAGTTCAAGGCTGTAGTAAGCGAAGATCGTGCCACTGCCCTCCAGCCTGGGTGACAGAGCGAGACGTCATCTCTAAAATATATTAAAAAGGGAAACACTGAAATTGTCAATGACTTCAGGTATCCTTGAAAATATTTCTCCTGTGAGATTAAGTAAATCATCTATATGTTCATGGCATCTATTCTGAGAACTTACTGATGCCTTTAAGGGATGCTTATAGCTGCACTGTCATTAATGACTGTGGATATTGCTAAACAGCAGGTCACCATCTTCTAGAATTTGTATCAGTTTATCAAATGTAGTCACACATAGATGGCTTGCACTTCGCAAAAAAGTTAGGAATTGTCATGGAAGGGTCCACGGGAATACGAGTTTTGATGCTTAAATGTCTCTGGCTTCACAGTAGACCTGCCCTGCAAACCATAAAAAGGGTTTGTCCCAGCCTCCCAGGGGTCATTTTATCTGCCCTTCAAGACACCCACCTCACAGCCAGTGAGCATGGATGAAGCCCAGGGAACCAGGGTCATGACATGATTATGTGATATGAGTAGAGCATGAAGGAAAGAGCATCAGATTCTGGGCTGGGTGAATTAGAACAATGCTTTTCATATGTGACTATATGTCCACTCTTCTCTAAAGTAGTCTTCATAATACTAGCCCTCTATACCTCACAGGTATGGGAACCAAGTTGTAAAACATCTGGAAAATTACTTTACAAACTAGAAAGAACTTCTTGAATGTAATGTCTTTTGTTCATAAAATCATGCATTCACTAAATATTTATTAAGCACCTACTATATGCTAGGTACTGTTCCAGCATTGGAGATACAGCAATAAACATATATGACTATCTCTTTAAGAGATAAAATGTATTTTCCTTCTGGCCTTTAAGCTGAATAGCCCTTGGGACAGTAGTCAGTCTCCAAGATGGCCCCCAGGGACCCCACCTCCTATCGTTGTCCCCACCATACTGAATCAGGCTGACCTATGCATGAGAATGTGGTAGAACCAACAGTCTATGACTTCCAAGACTGGGCCATAAAAGACGTTGCTGCCTCATCCTTGGCCTCCTGGACTACTTGCTCTGGGGAAGCCAGCCACCATGTCATGAGGACACTCAAGAAGCCACCAAGAGGCTGGCGAGGAGAAATGCTGTGTTCTGTCAGTATCCAGCACCAAAATGCCAGGCACGTGTTACCTTAGAAGTAAATCTTCCAGCACCAGACAAGCCTTCAGACGGCTGTGACCTAGCTCACATCTTGAGGACAACTTCATAAGAGACCTCAAGCCTCAGTTGCCAGCTAAATCACTTCTCCATATCTGACCCATAGAAATGTAAGAGGTAACAAATATTTATTCTTATTCTAAGCCACTACATTTTGAGGTGAGTTGCTATGCAGCAATATATAACTAATACATTTCATTACATAACTCTTCCAAAAGGGTAAAGGAAGATAATTCCACCTTTGGTCTCATCACTACAAACTGATATTTGTTGCCTGACAATCTTCATTTTGTTGAGGAACTCCCGTGGGTACCAATCATACAGTTGGTGCTCCATAATACTTACTTGTTGGCTGTTGGATTCATGATTCTGGAGCTGAAGAGCACAACTATGGCTTGGTGGATAGGGACTAGGTCACACAAAAGTTGGCTGAGGCACAGAGAGACCCACCCAGGCAGGACCAGGGGTAGGTAAGGATGGTCTCAGGAACAGGTGATCCTATGAATCCAGATAGACAGGACCCTCGGGATGGCCTGAGGGGCAGGATCCTGGTGGTCAGTCAGAGCACTGCATTCATGCAGATCTGAGTCTGATGGACGGTCTGGATTGGAGGGAGGAAAGGCTATCATGGAAAGACAGATACTGAGGCCCAAGGGCAAGACTTCAGATCAAGAGATGACTGCAAGATGGGCGTGGGGGGCAAGATAGAGGAGCCCAGTATTGGAGGATTAGGAGGTCAACGTAGAAATGGTGGGCAAGTCAGAAGCCCATCCCAGGAGCTCAGGCGCAGGTGGAGCTGAGGGTGCAGCAAGGCTGGAGAGGCCTAGGCTGACTCAGGGAGTGTCTGCAGAATGGCAGCTGCAGGCCCCATGCCTGTGCTCCTCAGTTCTAAAGTCATGAATCCAAGAGCCAACAAGTAAGCGTTCTTGGAGCACCAACTCTATGATTGGTACTATGGGAGTTCCTCAGCCAAGTGAAGATTGTCAGGCAACAAGTATCAGTTTGTAGTGATGAGACTATCCTCAACCTGGAAAGGCATCCTTCATCTACTGCCCCAGGTAACACCGATTATCCCTCACCTGGCACCTGGACCCTTCTAGCCGGGCACCCCTCTTAGCTGTAGAGCTCCCACACAAACGTGCCTCAAAAGCGTACAGCTCTAAAGTCTAGAATTCACTTTGATTTGGGATGATGGGACTGCAACACAATCCTTCCTATTGAAATCTCAGGAGAAGCAGCGTCTCCTTAACCACATCTTCACAGTTTTCCTTTCTGTAGTCTCTGGGTTTCTGAGATAATAAACGATATCTCCAAAGCAGGTGACTACAATGACAGCGATGACACTAGACTGTGAGACTCCATTGTGGAGACAAGGCAGGAAACTATATTGACAAAAGGAGGACTTAGTCAACACAGGAGTTCTGGGGACAATAAGATGGAAATCAAATACAGAGTAACCAAGATAAGGCCCTCACTTCCCATAAATACCTTTGCCTTCTCCAAAAGCCAGGTACTCTCTAACCACAAAAGTATAACACAATGTGAGATGATGGGCTCAAATCCAAACTCCATCGTGTTACTTACAGAGACTACCTGTGATTTCGCAGCATCTTCTAGTTTTTTAAATATATAAAAGACCCTAATTTTCTAAGCATCCATCCCAAAAGTAAATTCTCCAAATAAAGGGACATACATCACCCAAAATTTATGCAGATTGGTCCTGAGCTCTTCCACGTCAGCTTCTGACCTCTCCCTCCCACCCTCATCACCTCATTGTTCAGGTCCTAGGACAATTTTTCGGTAACAATTTCTTTACATAATGTTCACCATTGTGAACAGAACTGGCATACATCTTTGCCCCTCCCTGGAGCTATAAGAATTGCCTCTATTGGAAATACTTCTGAATTAAATCAGCTGGGCTCCAATTCCTCGCAAGCCACGCTCAGTGTGATGTCTCATGTGGGTCCATTTTTGTGGCTTCCTTTCCCTCTCCCTAAGGCTTTTATGACCCATGAGAAAACAGGGGCAAGGCCTCTGGTTGTGGTCCACCGGGGTCACTGTTAGGGTCTCTGGTCCAAGCTGTGGGGTCCATTCAAAGGTAGGCTGCTCCACAAATATGTCCACAACCACCACATCAAGCTCAACCATGGACAGAAGCCAACTCCACAGGTGCCATGGTCCTTAAGCTTTCAGGCAGCCATCCCACCCTCTGTTCTGCCACCCTCACAGAGCTCAGTGCAGGGTTGTAGAAGTATTGACAGATTGGGTGAAACCCACCTTGTTTATTTCAGCTGTATGACATCCGGCTCATTGCCATTTCAGAAACTAAAACATGGCTCCCAAAAACAACGGCTATGCTCATTCCATGGGTAAATGTGCCTTACTATGAATTTGTCTATTTTGATGGTTGAAACATTTTGTTGTGTGCTTGTCAGGCACCACCAAAGATTGAAAGAAATAGATGACATGGCCACTACTCCTAAAGACTTTTATTTTCTAGTTGGGAAGGTATGTACCCATGAGAAGGTTTGAGGTTAATAATAGTACAAAATAACAATGAAAGTAACATCTCAGGACACATTGGCACATCTCATTGGATTCTTGGAGCAATCCTGGGTGACAAGTATTACAATTTCCCATTTTGTAGGTGAGGAAACTGAGGCGTATGCCATCCTCCTATAAGCCTTGCCTCTGGAGGAGGAAACTAACCTGGGGCCAGAGGGGGTCATGCCTGGCTGTTAACCCCTGCTGTCTTGCTCCCTACTGTCTGTGACCTGCAAACTTCACGACACACATGTATACACACACACACACACACACACACACTCTCCAACCCTACCTTATTGGAACATCTGACTCTGTAATGGTCTATAAAAGTTTTATTGTTCCTTCTTTTAGAAAGTTGCTGGATCTCCCTAGCACTTGTAAATAATGTGTGCTCCAGCCTCTATCTCCACCCTGTCCCTCACCATAGGCACCCAGTGGGTAATAATCCAACAGCGAACAAGGAAGCAACAAGAATCCCATGAGGAAGCTCAGTCAGGGGATTCTTCTGAGGTCACAGACCTCCATCCATGGGTGGTCGACCCTTTGACCCTTCTGCCCCAACCTGTCAAGGAGACAATTGCCACAGCCCATGTGAGAGGCACTCTGGTTTTCCAGCCTCATCCCCCACTCTGCCCATCAGTCTCCCCAATATATCAAATGACTCCCCACTATTTCCTGAACATACCCCCTCCCCAGGCTTGGGAGCATGTCCTTTCCTCCTCCTGGAGTGCTCTTCTCTCAAGTAATGCTTGTCCAATTACTGCTCAGACTACAAAAACTAGGCCCAAATATCACCTCCTCCTTCAATCCTTTCCCGATTTTCTCCATCCATATATGAGCTTGCCTTTCTCTGAAACACCATAAAATTACAAGTGGATCATCTAAAGGTGTTCATCTCTCTCTGCTTCTTATTACAGAAGCATATTTGCAGATTTGTCTTAGGGGATAGGAGTCAGAGTTCTGAGTCTGTCCAACCTCTGGCACTTATGACCCATGCAAAATTGGGAAACTGAGTCACAAGAAAGTCATCTATAAAATGGGGTTTCATGAAGATAAAATGAGATAACAAAGAGAAAGCACTTCTTAAACAATAATGGGCTTTACTCATGTTATGCTTAACCTCTCTCTGCCTCAGCTGGCACATCCATGAAAACAGGAGTAGTGATATGTCTCCCGCCTGGATTTGCAGTGAGGATTCCATGAGGTCGTGTCTGTAAGTCAAAGTGAGCACAGTCCCCTGCCTTCATCTCTGGCCCTGTCCATGTCATAACAGAGCTTGGACTGCAGACCCCACATTATATTTTTCGCTCTGACCACGATGTTGTGCAGGATTTAGGATGCTGCTGTGAACAGTCTTTCATGGGGGTGACTTTTGGAACCTGTCCAGGAATCCCAATGCTCTGCAATAATAATCATCATCATAAACAGTTGGTGGTCCCTGCATCCAGGAAATTAGTTTTTAGGGGCCAAGTCTGTGCTGTGAGGGAACATGCCCCTCCCTCAGAGAGAGAGAGTGCAGAGCATGTGTGTCTATAAAACCAGAGCTAATCCTCAGAGCCAGATGAAAGAGCCGCCTCCCTGAGTGGCCAGCTGCGGCATCAGAGCCAGAAATGCCCCACAGAGGCAGTTTGGGGAGCATCAGCCCTAGCCTGGCTCCATGAGCCACATTACTGAATTGCAACTTTGATGCAGAAGGTGAATAATAAATCAGTTTAGGCATTGGGTCAAGGATCTTCATCTGAGAAGAAAAGGAAATGATAAACTATCGGAGTTAGAAGGAACCAGCTCAGACCAACGTCCTTGCTGCAAACTTCCAAGCCCCTCCCTTCTCCCCTTTCTCTTCCTCTTTTCAGGGCTGTGTCCCACATCCTTTTAGCATCGTGTGTCCCTAAGCCCTCCAGCCACAGTTGACATGACTGAGAGCGGACCAAGTTGGGCCAGTCACATTCTCTCTCCTGGAATTCTGGAATTGGAAACTAGACACTGGTCAGTTTCTGTTGGGATCTTTACCCAGGAAGACTCACTTTCATGGATGGAATACAGACTGGGAGCCAGATAAGAGAGAAGAGTATAGGAAATGCACGCCTCATTCCAAGAGAAACAGCTCAAGCAGGCAGCCCTGCATGAGGAACACTGCAAAAAAAAAAAAAAAAAAAAAAAAAAACACTCAATGAAGACACACAACCTCTCTTGCCTCATCACTTTAGTGAAGTAACAGAGTGCCTTGCATGCATAGGTGCTACTGAACACAAGTTTATTGACACTCATTAATAATCAAAAACAAGTGGGGATCTAATCACAGTGTAGATTTCAGGGAGAAACAAAGAGCCACTGAACTCCTTAAAATCAGGGGCCAGGTTTATATAAAGCTCAAACGCAGGAAAAATAGTGAGGATGGTGGTCAACTGTAGGGAGGATAATATGTGGAAGGGGGCACAAAGGGCTTGTGGAACATTCTGATTCCTGATCTGGGTGCTGGTTACAAGGGGCTGTTGGCCTTGTGAAAATTCAGTGAGCTATATGAGCATGACATACGCACATCTCTGTATGTATGGTATATGTCAATAAAAAGTTTAATGGTACAACAAACGGGAGTCAGGTCTTGACTTACCCAGAGCCCACCTGATACAGTTCTGGCAGGAATTCAAGGTTCCATCTCCCTAGCATTTTCATACAAGCCATATCTGATTAAAACAAATAATCAAAGTGGCCTGGAAGAAAATGGCAACCAGAAAGCCAAGTCACAGAAGGGTAGCATTATGCTCAGAGGAATTCGGGGGGTAGAAAAAGAACTCGTTGCCAAGAAGACAGTCCCAAATGATGTGATAACAGTAATGTGTTTGGGCTAATGTTTTATACACAGACCCACAAACACACACACATATGTGTGTCCACGTGTACACACGCCTTTTGATACATTTATAACAATTATAAAGAGAATATGTAACTTTTCTACGTGGTAGGTACTGTGTTTTACATTCATTAAATAGCTTGATCATGATAATAACCTGGTGAAATGGGTACTATTATTATCCCCATTTTTCAGATGAAGAAATCAAGGTTCAAAGAGTCAGTGATTTGGCTAATGTCACCCTGGTAATAAATGGGAAAATTAGGTTGGTCTAACTGCAAAACCTATGCTTTTAAAATAACACTTTCCAACTCCCCAAAAACATACAGACACAGACATTTATACCCTTAACACCTCTGTGTGAAATATAGGACAGGATACGTTCCATTTCATTCATCAATGGCTTCTACAGCTAACACATCCAACAGCAAGACAAGTGAGCTTGTTTGTTTCAAGGTGTAAATAGGAAACAGCTAATTTGCCGATCATTTTCGTATGTGAATGTTGGAGAGGAAGCGGCAGACACGGCGGTTCTACTAGCACACTTAACCCTCCTAACAATTTGATGAGGTACATATTCTTATCTCTAGTTTATGGAAGGAGAAACTGAGGCTGGATGCAATTAAGGGCCTTCATCAGACCCTTGCTTGGGTGACTCCAAAGCCCAAGAAGGCATGTTCACTCCCAAACAAGGCAATCCATATCTTTGTGTTAATCTCTGAACTGGCCCCACTGGGTCACTGGGTTGGACAGGAGGGCTCATGTATGCTGGGGCCTTGCACCAGGGCAGGAATGCTCAGTTACTGGACTGTCACTCTGAGGGCTTCTGTTTGCCTCTGGCAATACCAGGGTGCTCAGACCAACCAGCTCAGCAAGTACCCAGAAATGATGACACCAAGGAAAAAACCCACCCTGGGCTCCCTGTCACACAGGAACCCAGGAACCCAGGGAACAGCCATCAGCGCACATGCCTTGGAGAAATTTGAATGAAGACTGAGAAGTCACAAGCCAAACCAGCTTCCTCGGAAGGGAGAAGGGCATGAGAAGCACATCGTTCCAGCCATGAGCTCACTGTCCTTACTCAGAGTTCAAGGCTGACGAGAGGGAGCAGAGGTAAGGCCGCAGTGACCTCTGCTTTGTCTCTTCTCAAGCTGAGAAGATCCTGGCTGCTGGCTTTCCTATTGCTGTTAATAATGTATAACCACAAGATATCATGGCTGTACTTTTTTAATGCACTTAGGAACAATTGTTCACTCAGTAAATATGTGTGGTGGGCCTACTCCCATCGGTCATCAGGAGGGGAGACGTAGTCTATTGGTTAAGAACGTGGACTCTGCTGCCTGTCTGCAGAGTTCAGTCCTAGCCTCATCTAAGCCTCGTCTAGTGAGGGTCTGCGGCCATGACTACTTGTGTTATGACTCAGTGGAACCTAAGGTGAGTGCTGGTGAGGAGCATACCTTCTAGGAGAGGCTTTAGGACAAGTATGCAAGTACCTGTGATGGTGAAGACAGAACAGGTAGAATCTGGCATGTAATCTAACAGGTAATTCAGAGTCACAAGCACTATTCCTTTCAAAACTGTCTCTTTGGGAGGCCTCTTATTTATACATAAAGCATTGTTGTGGATGGCTAAAGGAGCTTTTAGGCAAGCTTATTAACTTGCTATTATTATAAAAGTAGAACATGCTCATTTTTCAAACACTGGAAAATGAAGAATTTCTGAAATTACTAACAACTCCATCATCCAAAACAATGACAGTCAACATTTTGCTGTCTGTTCTTTTATTTGGATTTGTTTCCAAAAGCGTTTTTTAGCTCCACATTTGGAGCTGCTATTCCTTTAGACTCTAGCACTAGATGGAGTCTCACACTGCTGCCGGGACTAGAGTGCAGTGGCACAATCTCAGCTCACTGTAACTTCGCCTCCCGGGTCCAAGCAATTCTCCTGCCTTAGCCTCCCAAGTAGCTGGGATTACAGGCATGCACCACCATGCCTGGCTAATTTTATATTTTTAGTAGAGATGGGGTTTCGCCATGTTGGCCAGACTGGTCTTGAACTCCTGAACTCGTGATTCACCCACCTCGGTCTCCCAAAGTGCTGAAATTACAGGCGTGAGCCGCCGTGCCCAGGCTGCAGCACATTCTTTTGACTTTGCCTGGTGAAGCAAATCTTCTTTATCCTTTTAAGGTCAGTTGGAGTTTTGGAAACATCCGTAAGTCATCAGGAACCAGGTGTGGCAAACTTAATAAATGATTAATCTAGGGGCATGTTGCTTTTGGTCCAAACACAAGATGGTAAAGCAATTTTACTGGGTGGCTTGTAAAAGACCACTAACAGCAGTTCCAGTAGGTCTTTTGAAATTTGGGTTTGCCACAAGCAGTAACTTAGAAATAAAGGATCCCACAGAGGGCCAGAATTCCAGGTTGTTCACTTTTAAATTTCTGGTGCCAAGTTTTATGCCTGACAAATAGTAGGCACTGAAAAACAGTTGGGTGCCCCAAAGGAAATTGACTTAGGTACACGCCAAAGTGGATTTTTCTTCCTTTAAGAGACTTGGGCAATTATAAACCCTCCACAGTTTTCTGTAATACACTCAAGAATATATTTTTAAATAACAAAGAAGGGAAAATAGATTATTAATACTTTATATAATTCACAAATATAGTCTACTTTAAAAATTAAACCATAAAGATATAGCTGTACTCCTTTTTGAAGACCATATCTGATCCTAGCACCCCTCCTACCTCTTCAAAGGAAGTGAATTCAGTTATCAAATTAATGGGTAACTTCCCACATTGTGTGTGTGTGTGTGTGTGTAATCATATGCATATGTGACATACATTGCATATATATAATACATATTGGGCCAGGCGCAGTGGCTCACGCCTGTAATCCTAGCACTTTGGGAGGCCCAGGCGGACAGATCACAAGGTCAAAAGATCGAGATCAACCTGGCCCACATGGTGAAACCCTGTCTCTACTAAAAATGCAAAAAAATTAGCTGGGCGTGGTGGCGGGTGCCTGTAGTCCCAGCAACTCAGGAGGCAGGAGAATGGCATGAACCCGGGAGGCGGAACTTGCAGTGAGCAGAGACCACACCACTGCACTCCAGCCTGGGTGACAGAGCGAGACTCCGTCTTAAAAAAAAAAAAAAAAAAAAAAAAATCATTTTTAACTAAATTATATTACCATATGTATGATTTTATGGCTTACATTTTTTGCCCAACTAAAGGAAAACTGATCATGGTGACAAAATCCATTTCAATATAAAAGTTCTGATTTCCTTCCTTTTAAAATGAACTCTTGATTTCATACCAGGCCTTCCACATGTTTGGGAGAATTTAGAGTTGCCAGAGAAATCAGCAGAGGCACATAAGAACTTCCACACTGGGTCATCCCTAGGATTTAGCAGCCCAGCATTGTACATCTGACAGTGATGCCAAGGAATGCTGTGGATGGATGGGCTGATGTCAAACTCCAGGATTAGAGTCATCCTAAGACATCCTCATTATCCTTCATGACCCACGGTGCATCTGTCCTCCACAAATGTATCGAGCTTCTTGATAACATATTTCTATTTCCAGCTTGTACCATCTTTATGGACTAATGGGCTCCATGAGTTATATCTGCTAGGAGAGGGGTTTGCCTTCCCTTTACCGTCATCTCATCTGAAACATTACCTGACTTTGTCTCTCATCTTCACCTATTTTCAGGGATATCAAAAAAAGACTTTGCTTTGGGAAAAATATGTGTAGGCATGCTTTTGTTACTTCCATCTGGCAAGGACACTAGAAAGACTGAAACTGGAAGCCTTGGGGAAGAAGGAATAATGAAGTTATAAAATAAAATAAGCAAACAAACAGCAAAAAAAGAAACCGGGAGCCAAGGGTAGATGGCTGGCATCAAGGTAGACAGATCCAGTGGATTTTTTCCTAACTTCTTCCCAGGGCAGATGTCATCCTTCTCAGCCAGGATCTATAATGGCCCACAGCTGAGGAAGGAACAAGACGAGGTAGAAATGAAATGGCTCCCAAAAGAAAAACCTCCCTTGGGTGGTATTTTAGGACATTAGCTCAGGCTGCCTTGTCCTCAGTCATCTCAGTGGCATTTAAGTAGCCCCTTGGGTTACAGATCACGGCAGGTGCTGGGAAGTGAAGAAGGCCATGCTAAAAATACAGGCCTCTTCTGGAACTCGGCCGGCAGCCCTGATGGAGCTCCCTCCTCAAGCAGCAGTACCTCAGCAAAAGGACAGCTTCCTCTGCCTTAAGCAGTAAGAAAAGTCTGGCTTCCTCCTCCGCTGAAGTTCCTGAGGTAGAATGGTCCTCAGGAGAAAATACTTAGAGAAGCATTTCTATTGAGGAATAGCAATTTCTATCAAAGGAAGAAAACAGGTTCTCTTAAGAACTCAGGGTCCCAGAAGAAAGTGCTAAACCCTGAGGTAAAAGGTTTTGCTTTTAGTGCACTCATCCTGATGCTGTCATGAGAGGTGGGTAGGAGGAGGTAATGAACTTGTAAGTGCTTTTTAAACTATACATACATAAGGGAATATCACCATTCTTAAGACAGCTAAATTCCCCCACATAGAGAGCTTGATTAAACCTACATGTTAACCAGTTAAACCTTGGGGGAATGGGTTTTGCTAGTCTGCCAAGAAAGGGTCTTTACAAAACCAAAGGAAAGCCCATTGCTTACTTTCAGTAACCTAGGCCCACCCATAGGCCTCAAATCAAATAACCTCCACTGAGAATTAAGCTGTTAGCACTAGGTCTGGCATAGGTACAGAAACAAAATTTTAGAAATCCTAATTTTGAATTTACCCAACACAGCTGCCTCCTAGAGCCTGAGTGGGTTGTAGCGAGACCTCAAGTAGAGGAGAGGCACCTGGGCTGTCCGCCTCCGTGGACTTTTTTTGCACCGAATTACATGGTCTCGGAAGTAAGGGTGGGGCTCTACTTGCCATTCAGGAGGCTGCAAAGGTCACTTCCACATATGTTCCTGTTAAGGACATCAGCAGAAACTTGAGAAGCAAGTATAAAAATATAAAAATGAACAGGTGGCATTCAATAGGAAAAGAATGTGGGGTTTGCCGGGAAGTCATGATTGAAACCAGTCCAAGGCTCCGACGTGGCCCTCAAGGCTCTGGACTGTGAAGTCTGTACAGAGGCTTTCGTTTCTGTGCAGGCTGGGTCTTAAGGAGGCACTAGATGCTGTTTTACTCCGAACTTTGTCTTCATTTTTCCCCCCAAACATACTGCCTGGGTTAACTGGTGGCTCATTCCTTTGCGAACCCAAGGGTTTTGAGGGAATCAAGTGTAGATATCCATTGATTACCTCAAATCCTCCCTTAAAGCTACTGGGAATAAAATGAACATACTCACCTTTCTATCTTCAAGACGTCCTCATTATCCTATCTTTGGTCATAAACACAAGAGTGGAAAAAGATTTTGTTGGCTTAACATTTTCTCACCAGGTTCTTCCTTCACTGAGAGTGGGTGGGAGGGTTTAGGAGCCCAGGCTGCTGTAGCGAGCTGGCCCGTGCAGGCTAGGGCAACCCTTCAATCTTAGCCTTGTTAGTATCATGTTTTAACCACGTTCTGGTGTGGAAAAGACCTTAGAAGCCCCCTCTCCTCTTCCCCTTATAATGTATTGCTTTTAAATGTGAAACAAGGCCAGGCATGGTGGCTCATGCCTGTAATCCCAGCACTTTGGGAGGCCCAGGTGAGCGGATCACCTGAGGTCAGGAGTTTGAGACCAGCCTGGCCAACATGGTAAAACCCCGTCTCTATTTAAAATACAAAAATTAGCTGGGTGTGGTGGCACACACCTATAATCCCAGCTACTCAGGAGGCTGAGGCAGGAGAATTGCTTGAACCCCGGAGGTGGAGGTTGCAGTGAGCTGAGATAGTGCCACTGCATTCCAGCCTAGGCAACAGAGCAAGACTCCGTCTCAAAAATAATAATAAAAATAAATATGAAATCAAACTGAACCCCAAAACAGGCTGGGAATTAATGAATGAAAAGATCATTGTTACTGAGAGTTCAGATATCTGCATTTTTGTGCCTGCACTGCCACCTCCCAGCTGAGGGGTCTTGAACCAGTCACTGCCCTTGGTGTGTGTGGTTTTGTTTTGGCTTAGGTTTTTTTTCTTTTCAAGATAGGGTCTCATTCTGTCACCTAGGCTAGAGTACAGTAGCACTCATTGCAATCTCAAACTCCCAAGTTCAAGCGATCCTCCTGCCTCAGGCTGCCGAGTAGCTGGAACCACAGGTGTGAATCACCATGCCTGGCTAATTTATAATTTTTTTTGGTAGAGATGGGGGGAATCGCTACAAATTTGCCCAGGCTGGTTTTGAACTCCTGGCTTCAAGTGATCCTCCTGCTTCGGCCTCCCAAAGTGCTGGGATTACAAGCAAGAGCCACTGTGCTTGGCCTGGTTTTCTCATCTACAGAGTGAAAATCAGAGAACTCATCCTGATGCTGTCATAAGAGGTTGGGAGGAGGAGGTAATGAACTTGAAAGTGCTTTATAAACTGTACAAACATGAGGGACTATCGCCTTTCTTAAGACAGCTAAATTCCCCCACATTTGGAGCTTGATTAAATCTACACTGAGTTGTTACTGTTGAGAGACAGGCAATAAGAGGTAAGGCAGGAAAACTCCTATGCCTTTTTTTTTTTGTACTGGGACAAACTTTTTGCCCATGCAAACATTCCAGGTAATAAGCATGCTCAACGGTCTCTCCGAAGAATCAGGACCAGCTGTGTGTTACTAAACAATAAAGGCAGGCAAGCCTTGAAAATGGCCTAAAGACCTTTCTCAGAGCTCCAAACCAGCCCCACCCCCCAGCCCCAGGAAACATAGCATATTTTCTGTGAGGCCTTGATGGTAGCATCACAAACCCCTGGGAAACAAAACTTCCCAGTGTATGAGGAGAGCATGCCGTGTCTTGTTCCGGGGACACTGAGCCGTGAGCATAAAACACTGCATTCCAAAACCCAGTGGAAGAAGCAATCGTCTCTCAGTTTAATTATAGATTCTTCACTTTCCCTTAATTGCTTCAGTCAGCACTGTTGATTCTGGGGGTGTCACAGTAAACGGGCAGGGCTATTGCTGTTAAACAAGGGATGACTATCAGGTAATGAGGTTTCCATTCTGTTTTTTTCAAACAAACAAACCCTAATGTACATATACAAGTGAGCATTCCTGTCAAAGGTGTCACATTGGGAAACGATGCTCATGTTGACTCTCCTCTGTAACCAAATATTGAAAAATGTAGTATGACACAAGTGCTTTTATGGAAGGAAAAGACAGTATATTTAATATTAAAGGTTTCCTAGAAAACCTGAGATATGTGATCCTCAGAACTATAGGGGGCCCCAGGTGACCAACTGGGCTAATGGTCATGCCATGGGAAATACCCATTAAATGACTCCCAAAGAGAGGGTTCTCCCTGCATCATGCATAGACACTTTTCCTACACAAAAAGATCCATGTCTTTTGTCTACTTCCCTGGATCCCATAAGCCCTAAATGTCTTGCACACAAAAGGTGTCCAATAAATATTTGGAGACATTTGTCTTACCCTATCACGATACTTATATTCATTCTTCATGAAATAAAACACACAGCCCATATTTTGAATGGAAACAAGATCTTTTGAACCTAGATTTGTTACTTTACCTTCCCAGACTTACCTATAAGTCAATAAGAAAGTTGGACTTGTCAGTCATAAAAAAAAAAAAAATTATTCAACAAACATTCATTGAGAAATGACTGAATACCAAACATTGGAGAAATCGGGAAATTCCAAGCATGTTCGTGGTGTTCACATAGAGCCTCTGGGCCAAGAATGTTCTGCAGGCTCTCATGCCACCATGATTTGGTAAGCTTTTTACTGTCAAGGAATATAGACCCTCTCATGTAACCTCAGGAAATACAGGGGGTTATTATAAGGACCCCTGGAACTGAAATTTGGTCATATTCTCCCAATCTCTTTCTCTAAATGGTGCTTCTGTTTATCTTGATATGCCTGCTTCATTCTTTCTCTATAATCACTTCTCTGCTTTTTCATAACTTAGCTGATGCATGCCTATTGTGCTGTATTAGTCAGGAGAAGCTAGTGATGCTTCAGTAACAAATAACCCCCAATCTCAGTGTCCTAAAATAACAAATATTTATATCTTGTTCTCACTACATGTCCACCAAGGGTTAGTTGGGGGGAAAGAGGGAGCCACTTGAAAACCCACAATGATAGAGCAGCCACAGTCTTGAAAAATGAACATGGTTAGACGTGGACTAACTAAGTATCCAGCATAAGTCATTTCTGCTCACATTTCCTTGGCCAAAGCAAGTCAAATGGCCACAGCCAACTTAACTGGGTGGGATGTACGATGCTACCAAGAAATTGACTGTGGAGAAAGCCTAAAAAATTGTGAATAACCTTAATCACCTTTACACATGGCATTTCCTGCCCGACGCTTCAACCTCTGAATACAGCCGTAGGTGAGGGAGTCTGGGAGAGGAAGAGGTGAAAAGAAGAGAAGAGATGGCTTTAAACTACACAATAAGGTCTGAATGTCTGAATCTGGAATTCAAGGCTCTTTATCATACCGCCCCAACCTTCCTTTTGTCTCATGTCCCCACTCACCCCCAAAATCCTACTGTCCAACCACCACCAAACATTCCTTTTTCTTTCCTTGACTCATACAATGACCCTCCTCTCTAGCTAACTGCTACCCTTCCTTTGAAATCAGTTTAAAAACCACACCACCTTTTCAGAGAAGCTTTTCCCATCTGCTCTGACCTAGTCATTTCTATTTCTTCCTCCTGTGAATTCTTATACCCTGCTCAAGCCAAACACCTGGAGGACATAGACCTGTGCTACTCATTCTTTGGATTCCAGAGCCTAGTACCTGCCTAGTATATAGCAGGTACTCAATAATCGCATGTTTAAAAAGTTGCTTGTAGCATGATTTCATTTAAGGAAATGTTAATGAGTTTCTCGGCTACATATGGCACAGTGAGAAAAGAAGTCAGTAATGTGTGGTCCTGCAAGGAGTTTCTCTAGTTCAGTTGCCTCTTTTTATAAGTGACAAAAAAGGCTTAGAGAGATTGTAACATGGCTAAGGTCACACTGCAAGGAAGTGACCAGGCCAGGTTTGGATCCCTGAAACTGACTCCTAACTCCCTATCCTTGCCTCCTCTGCTGAGCTCCAACATGGGGAGTCAGCTCCCTGGAGTCCACGCATCTGGATATTGTCCACATGCCTGGAACTTTGTCACTGTTCCGGTGGCTGGGTTGACGTACTGTGATTAAAGGGCTGTGGTCAATTTCTGTGCCATGCAGCCCCTATGCACACAGCTCTAATGTTCTGACCATTAGGTCAGTGTCAGTGTATCTTTTCCCTCCTGGGCAGTTGGGTTAGTGGAAGAAACCCGATAAAATCCTGGAGAGGAACTTGATCATTCTCTGAAGGACTTACAAGTTGTTTGGCCTGCCTAATCTGCTCAGATACCGTCCGGGGAATATTCGGTAACCATGCAGTACAGACTGTGAATTATTCTGTGGGGACTGTTAACAAGACCCTCACCAACCCTGCCTCAGCTGAGCTCAGGGCTTGGGGGCCGCCCTCTCTCCTCCCCTCCCACTGAAGCTCTGAAAAAAAGCAGGCTTTCCCCCTTGGGGGATGGGAGCAGTAGAGTTCAAAATAAGAAGTGTTGGGGGAAAAATCCTCCCGCTTCCAAGCACAGCTCACATGGCAAAGCTGGGCCTGCTCCCTCCTCAGAATTGCGGCTGCGGATGCAATGACTTAGCCGGAATAACGGATAACGCCGATCCCACGTTTTCCGAAACCTGGCACCTAAGCATCTAACATGGAAAGGCCGACTCCCTAAAATCAGTGCAAGAAAAATTATAACAAGTTAGATCTGGAGGGACCTCGGAGATCATCTATACCCTAGATTTAAAGTTGAGAAAGCCGCGGGCAGCAAACAAGTTCACACAGTTGCTGGTGGCAGAGTAGAGACCACAGACCAAGTTGCGTGAGTCTAAACTCAATGTTCTTTCCCCTTAAACTGCCACCCGCACACACACGTACACACGCACACCTTTTTGGAGGCACCGCACAGCAAGCACAGAAGTACGCCACTGAGTCCTGTGTCCCTAAAGTATTTGACTGTCACCTCCGCTGGGGGAAAGGGCACGCAGAAAACAAGACTCCGTGTGCTGTCGCTGTGCCGCCCCCTGCCTTTCTGACCCGCGCCCGCAGAGAAAGTCTCAGAAGCCGCCCCAGGCTTTCTCCCACGTTCTCCCTTTCTCTGTTTCAGTTGAGTTTCCAGAGCGTGAGCGCCCAGGATGACACCTGGCTGGCTGAGAGCTGCCTGGGAGGCGCTGGCGAGTGCCGAGAGCGCACCGGCCCTGACGCGGGGTGCGGCACGGCTGGGAAGCCTCCGGGCCTTTGGCTAAGCGCGCCGGGGGACGGCCCAGGGGGGTGACGCGCATCCACCACTTGGCCCGCGCTCTTCCAGCCTCCGGCGGCTCACAGCAGGCTCGGCTGGGGATCCAAATGGCGGGGTGTCGGCCCTGAGAGAAGGGGGCGCGGAGGGAAGAGGGTTGCGCCTTAGCCCCGGCTCGGCCCCAACGCCCTCTCCCTGGCTCGCAGGTTTAGAAACAGGGCGGCCTTCTCGGCAGCCGACTCGGCGGCTCGGGTCCCCATATATAGTCATATCCACCGTCAACTGGGAGGCCGGCGGCCGGCAGCGAATGGGCGAGCAGCCCCCGCGGGAGGAGCGGGGAGGGGGCACGGGGCGGAGGGAGGAGAGGAGGAAGGGGGGCAGGAGAAAAAAGCTTTTCCAAAAAAGTATTGGCTGTCTTGAGGAATGCGGTCGCCCCCTTGGGAAAGTACATATCTGGGAGCAGCAGGCGGCTCCGCGCTCGCACTCCCGCTCCTCCGCCCGATCGCGCGCTCGCCCCGCCGCTCCTGCCGCAGCCCCAGGGCCCCTCGCAGCCGCCACCATGGACGCCATCAAGAAGAAGATGCAGATGCTGAAGCTCGACAAGGAGAACGCCTTGGATCGAGCTGAGCAGGCGGAGGCCGACAAGAAGGCGGCGGAAGACAGGAGCAAGCAGGTCTGCGCCTCCCCGGCCCTGAACCCGCGCCCCGAGCGCGGGGACCCGAGCCTGGCACCCCCGGCTGGATCCCCACCCCGAGGACTCGGGGAGCCACCACCCTACCCCCACCACCACCCAGGGCGGCCAGGGCGCGCGTCTGGAAAGAAGGAAGGGAAATGCAAGAGCCAGGCTTAGTCTAACTTTGTAGTCTGATCTGAGGACGCTTATTTCCCTTCTCTGGTTCCCATGGCCCGCGAAGTCAAGTCCTAGAGGCGCTTTATTCTCAGGACTGGGAATCAGTTTGGGGGAGGGAGGAGGACACCCGGTTCCTGGGGACGTTTGAAGGAAGGGCGCGGGATGGAGAAAGGGTGTCGAGTAATTCAAGTGTTATAAGTTATTTGACTTTTGACTGGGGAGAAAGGAACGTTAAACTTGGGGAGGAAAGGGGAGTCATGGAGTTGTTACCAAAGAACAAAGATGGGACGGAATGGAGGCTACAGCCCGAAAGCCAGGCCAGCAGTGGCGTTCTTCTGTGTCCCCAAGTAGTGGACTTGAGCCCGCTGAGACCTCGGCAGGAGTCTCCTCCCAGGGCAGGTGGGTGTGCGGGGTGAGCCCTGGAGCGGTTCCAGCTCGGGTAAAGAGAAAGTTACCTTGGGTCCCTTGCACTCCATCTCGGCGGCGGTGCCCCGAGCCCCAGGGGCCCCAGTCAACCCGATGCCCGTGTGTTGTGTGTGTCTAACACCCGGTCCGTGCCGGCCGTCCGCGCCCGCCCGCCGCTGCCCCCAGCTCGAGGAGGACATCGCGGCCAAGGAGAAGTTGCTGCGGGTGTCGGAGGACGAGCGGGACCGGGTGCTGGAGGAGCTGCACAAGGCGGAGGACAGCCTCCTGGCCGCCGAGGAGGCCGCCGCCAAGGTACCCGGGGCGCGCGGCACAGCGTGGCGCACGAATGGCTAACTCTTTCTCTTTCTCTCTCTCTCTCTCCCTGTCTTTCCCTCTGTCTCTCCCGCTGTCCCTGTCCTTCTGGTTCTGTGCACCCACACCCCTCCCCTTCGGGATCACGCTGCCTGCTGCACCCCCCTCCCTCCCCGTACCCCCTGGCCAAATCCCAGCTGGAAGATGAGCTGGTGTCACTGCAAAAGAAACTCAAGGGCACCGAAGATGAACTGGACAAATACTCTGAGGCTCTCAAAGATGCCCAGGAGAAGCTGGAGCTGGCAGAGAAAAAGGCCACCGACGTAAGTGCACGCTCACACTGCTTCCCTCACCTCTTGCCTGCGTGGCCACTCTGCGGTCACCACAGGGCTAGAGAGCAATGGAGGAAGGTTACTTTCTCCTGCTGGACACCTGCACACAGCCCTGCCATGGCCCAGAGCATTGGATGCCGCCTCTGACTGCTACTGCACACATTCATTTATATTTCATCCACTCCTCTCTTCTTCTCCTTTCCTTTACCTCCCTGGGGGTGGAGGTGGGTAGATGAGAGGCTGGGAGAATAGAGCAGCTGAAATTGGACTCTGGAGGTGAACTTCACTTCCCTGGTGGCAGAAAACCCTTGAGGTGTCGTCACCAAGGTTTGTGGAGAGAATGCCAGGTTTTCTTCACTTTCTTTCCTTTTGCCCTCTCCAGTGGGTGGGAAGTTCTGGATTTTGGTGGTGGGTCTAGTCAGGGTTCAGAGAACCTGGCCTCTAAATGAAAGAAATGACACAATGGTACTTTTACTTAGAAGGCTGCACTTCATGGTGAGGCACAGAGACACTTTGAGGCTTCCTTTCTCACTAGCGTAAGCCTTAATCCACCCCTTAAGATCTGCCTGGGAAGATGATACTTGCTTGGGTCTGCAGTCTGAAGGCACTAGGTCCAGAAAGTAAGCTGTGAGTTATATATAGCTCAGTGCTTTATATGGTATAGTGAGCTAGCTGCCCCCTGCCCCTCCTGCTGGCCCCGCCCCCACCTGTCAGCCTTTTGACAACCGCCACATAGTTGCAGGGGTGATGCACACAGCTAAGGCCCTCCTAAGCTCTTTGTCCACTGCCCTTTGGAAGCTTTTTAATTGAGGGCTTGCCTCTTCTGCCTCAGAAAGTCAAGCCAAAGGACCAACTTCTTTTCACACCATTGGATTCCATGCTAAAAGCTAATTAAGCCTAGAGGCCCAATTAGAAAAGAATTCCTTGGGAAGTTGGTAACAATTCCAAGAATGCGTGAGCACAGGGAAAGCTATGCCAGCAGTTGAAACACCAAGGGCAACAGCAGACTTTTTTATATGAAAGTAACATGCAAATAACTGAAGGGTCTCAGGTCTTGAAATTAGTAAAGGCCTTTGTAGCATGAAAGGCTTGAGATGTATGTCCAGGTGTGCTTTGTAAATGAGAAATCCAGAGAGGACATTTAGAATCTGACAAAAAGAAATTTTCAGTGAAAAGTTTCCTGGAAAGGGGATTTGGGGGAAGCACTGATTTCACTAAAACATTTAAATTATAAACTACCTGGCTTTGGAAAAAGAGCCAAAAACCATATATAACTCTGAGCCTACTTTGTATAATGCAGATCAGATGCCTGCTCTATATATGGCTAAATGAAAGATGCCTGCCTCCCGCAAATTCTCCAGCAGGACGTTTATTTAGCTTTTTCAAAAGAGCTGCTGATAGATGAAGGAAAGATAGTCCTTATAAGGAAAAGAATGCAGAGAATTTGAAAATAGCCCAGTAAGACTGAAGGCAAAAGAGGGAGAAAAAGGTTACTACAATTCTTAAAAAAAAAAAAAAAAAAAAAAAAGGATAATAATTATTATAACTATGCAGTGCTAACATGTCTTTATTGAAAAGTCTTGTTGAAGGGAGCACTGGAATGGGGTGGGGCAGAAATGGAAAAGAAGTTATTTAAAGTCAGCTGGTGTGGGAAGCAGCAGGGGAGGGACCTTCTTGGATCTTGTTTTGCTTATTTTTCCCACTGGGGAACTGCCCCTAAATCTGGCATATATGGTTTTTTTGGTAGTGTATTGATCACATTTCCTTTTAGGACACTTTAGGTTGTCTGGAGTTTGGAGCCCGTAGGAATATTGAAGAAGTTAGTGAAGAAATGCTATACAGTCATTTGTTGATTAACGAAGGGGGATAAAGTCTGAGACACGTGTCGTTAGGTGATTTCTTCATTGTGAAAACACCACAGAGTGTATAGTACTTACACAAACCTAGAGGGTATAGCCTACTAAACACCTAGGCTACAAACCTGTACAGCATGTTACTGTACTGAATACTGTCAACAATTGTAAGACAAATCACCAGGCCATAGGAATTTTTTAGCTCTATTATAATCTTATGAGGCTACTCTCATATATATGCAGCCCCTCGTTGACCGAAACATCATTATGTGGTGCATGACCGTATTCAGAGTGGTAGCTTTTATTTATTACAAAATAGTCAGAACTTGAGGAGGAAGAGACAGATGTCACTAGAAAAAGGGAGAAGTGGGGTGAGGGAGAAGTCAGTTTCCTGAGGTGGAATCATATTAGCTTTGGGCTTAGGACATTTTACTGTCATTGTTCACCAGTGTAAAACACTTTTACATTTTTTTAATTATTATTACTAAAAACATTTTTCTGCTACTTTACTGATGTACTTTACAAATCCTATTCTGGAAGTGGGCTCTTCCTAGCTTAGAAGATTGTCATCCAGGAGTAGTATCCCTGATGGTCTTGTTTCGAATTTTGTGTTGTCGTTCCACCTAAGTCAAAAGTGAGGCTGAAGGGGATCGAAGACTCCATTTTTTTCTGGCCCCCAATCTCTTCCCCAGTAACTGTGATATATCTGATATTTATAGCATGTGAGTCTTTATCCCTTTGTAGGTCTTTACTTCCTAACTTAGGGATTCTCAACCTCCTCTAAACATAATCACTTAGGAAGCTTTTAAAACCTACAGTTAGGATGCACCCAAGGCCAGTTAAATCAGAATCCCTGGGGTGCAACCCAGGCAGCAGCATTTGAAAAATACCCAAATGATTCCAACCTGCAGACAAGGGTGAGAAAACGCTTCTAAACTCTTGCATAATGACATCAGCATGAAAATGAACTCACCTGCAACTGACTTTCCCAGGACATTAAGTCACTAATTGGCTGCTTAGAGCACTTGCCAGTGTCCAGCAGTTTCCTGGCAGCTCCTGGAGGTTCCCAGACACCCGGTTCCCCCATTCTCAATGTTGGAGGCCCACAGTCTCTGCACTTAGGGGACCAGCTGTAACCTCCCCGCCTGACCAGATAAACCACGTGAAAACAAAGCGAGACGCTCCCACCTACAGGATGCAAGGACCCAAGCTGGGATTTGTGAGAGTCTCAGCAGAGGCTATGAGGAACTCCACAGAAAATGAGTCAGGAAAGCAAAAGTTCTTTGTTAGGGCTTGGAGGAGGAGAGGGTTGTCAAGCATGTTTTCTTTATTATTCCCACACATAGGGAGCTGGCTTTAAGAGCTTTCTGTGACAAAGCTGAGGAGAAAAAGCCCTGAGACTTAGAAGGCATTTAAGAATACATCACAAGGGGGAAATCAGCGGAGATTGTATCTGCAGTGGTTTTCTCCACCTGTAGCCAGAGGTTCTCTCATAGGGTTCTGTGGCTTTCCTTGGGGCGCCTTTTAAAGGCATCCCAGTCCAGCCCAGGATTGATCGGATTCCAGGAGATGGCAGAGGCTGGTCTGACACCAAAGAAGGCTGTAAAGACAAGAGACCCTTTGGATGGCTGTTTTCATGGGAAGTGAGCCCCAGCGAGGTTGGCCTGGGATCACACAGCTGCTTATGGGCCTCAGCCTGACTCTTAAAACAGTGCTTGTGTTATTTCTTAATCGTAGCTATCGTTTGAGTTTTTAACTATGTACAAGGTATTGTGCTAAACGCTTTATGGTCCTTCATAATTCTCATAGCAACCTCATGGGGAAAGTACTATTATTATTCCCACTTTTACAGAGGACGCCCAGAGAAGACAAGTTATTTGGTCGAAGTCACGCAGCAGGAAACTAGGCGCCAGATTCAACGTAGGAAAACTGCATTTAGAACAGGAGGTCTAACCACTATGCTCTACACGTGGGTGCTTTTCACTTCGTGAAGTTTGGGGGAATGGGGGTATTGCTGGGGTTATAATCTTGTGGTTAGGATCAGTCCCTTTGGGGTTATAATCTTGTGGTTAGGATCAGTCCCTTTAGGGCATATTCCGGCTCCAGACCCGCAGCTCAGCTTCTCTGGCTCCTGGGCATGGGAATCTGGACTCCGGAGCGCAGCGCTCCCGCGGCCAGCAGGAGTCGCTATTGCCCTTAGCAGCCAGCTCCGTTTCCCCGGGTCACCACGGCGCCGGGGAGGGGCCTTATAAGTGGAAGCCAGAACCCTCGTGTAGTGGCCTCCCGGAGCGCCCAGCCCACCAGGTACCCCCGCCGCGCTCCGGGCGCGCCTTTCTACCAGCCGCCTCGAGCATGCGCAGTACCCCGGCCGGGCCCGGGATCCGCGGCGCGCACCCCGCCCTGCCGTGCCCGCCCCCGGCGCTCGTGCGCCCGCCTGCGGTTCGTCTGCGCCGCCCTGGAGGCCGCGACTTCCGGACTGCTCCTGGCCGCAGGGGGCGCCGCCGTCGCACGGAGAGGCCTGGGCGGGGCGGACCGGCGCTGGGCAGCCGGGACAGCCGCGGCAGCCGGGTCCGCAGGGCAGCAGCCGGCCTCTCCCATTGCAGCCCGCCTGCCCGCCTACCGGTCCGGCGCGATGGCGGGGAGTAGCTCCCTGGAGGCGGTGCGGAGGAAGATCCGGAGCCTGCAGGAGCAGGCGGACGCCGCAGAGGAGCGCGCGGGCACCCTGCAGCGCGAGCTGGACCACGAGAGGAAGCTGAGGGAGACCGTAAGGGACCCACCCATCACCCCGCACATCCCAGAGGCGCATCCTCCCCGGGCAGCCCCGGGGCGCCCAGCAGGGCCCTCCTGCAGGCTCCGGTCCCCAGTCCCCACGCCTCCAGGGCGCACCTGGCGCACCTGGGCCAGCTGGCGGCGGGCTCTGGGGAGGGGCCCGGCCTATTCTCAGCCTTTCCTTTCCATCTCGCTGATCTAAAGTAAACGCTCCCAGGGGAAGCAGGGGCGGTGTTGAGAAGGTTCTGGAAGGAGCATTTTCCCAGGAAGGGTCTGTTTCTGGGGTGGTGGCTTTCGGTCGTGTGTCTGCGTCCCCGGGAGGTGCACTTTGCGCTGCTGGCTTGCTTTACTCTGAGAGTGGAGTGGGAGGAGGTCCTTCCTCTTGGACATGCGTACCTTTGAGAAGGGGGTGCCGACAGGTCAAGTGGGAGAGACACTGTGGACTTGGGGCCCGGGGATGCTGCACTCCGCCGTCCCCGTCGACCCTGTGGTTTCCCGGAGGCCTGTGTCTCTGAGGTGGTAGAGAGCCATTGACAGCTTGACAGCGCCGCGTTCTGCTGGAAGAGCTAATATATAGTACAATACCCTTCACCCTTCCCTTTCTTCAGCAGTCCTCCTTCGCTCCTCTCTCGTACAGATAGATAATCTTTTGTTACCAAGTCTTGGAAAAAGTTGGCGAAATATCAACAGTTATTGGGTGTATTCTCTTGCGGGCTTCCCCTCCCCCTTGTTAAATGTAATACCTGGCTTCCTTCCTTTCTTCTAAGGCAAGTGTATCCAGCAAACAGGAACAGGATTTCAGAGGTAGTATAGTATTTGATATTTGTCGATTTTGTGTGTGTGTGTGTGTGTGTGTATTTTAATCAAGATACTGAAACAAACACCTTAGGAATGTTATGACAAGCGATAGTATGATGTCTTGCTGTGCTTAATATACGGGGCTGTTCTGAGATGAGTAAATCGTTCTGGTTAAGTGTTTGTAAATGGCTGTATGGCTGGCCACAGAAACTTCAAGATCTGAAATGGTCCTCTTCAGAGGAAAGCTCAACTAGAGAAAGTTTCAGATAAAATACAAGCAGGAAAAAGGAAATCAATAGGCGAAAGATAATTCTCAGTATTTGCTTTATAGGACGAGTCAGCAAAAGTCCTGTGGATATCCCTGAACTTGGCTGGGTGGTAAACTAATTCCGACTCCCTAACTGGCTAGCAGCTGTCGTTGAACCATTTGAACTATATAGAATATGATGGATAAGAACAAGAACTTTGGAGCCAGACTGTCAGAATTTGAATCCTGGCTCCACTACTTACTAGCAGTGGGCAATTTACTTAACCTCTGTGTTTCAGTTCCCTCAGTGTAAAGTGTGGGTAGTAACAGCATCTTCCTGTCGGTTAAAGGAGTTACTATGTACAGACAGTACAGTGGTGCTTGGCGCAGCAGGGTAAGTGCTGTGTGCCCACTGTCATTAAAACTGCACAGCCCTGGCAACACAGTGCTCCTTCACCTTCAGTTCCCCACGCAGCAGGGGGTCTTAAAAATGGCTGGCTCATTTTATGACATCATAAAACACTTCATTTACTGCTTTTAATCAACATTTTTTGGGGCGGGGAGCTTGAATGAAGAGGAAGTGGACAGGCTGGTAGGCATGTTTGATGGGTTGAAGTGGTGTTAGTGGTAGAAGTCTGAGGTCTTCTCACCCTGCTAGGAAAGAGTATGTGTGACCCTATGCGGAAGAGCCTTGTATTGACTCCTGGCCTAGTGATTGATGTTAGACACAGAAGATAAATTTTATGAAGGGCACATTATTACTTTTATTTTAATGTGCATCTTTTGTGCATCGTTTTTATAACAGTACTCTTCCTGTGCCAGTCGGCTAAAGATAATTAATACTTTCATTCTTTTCACGGCTTTATATCAAAAGTGGTTTAAGTGGTTTCATTTTAAGTAATTTTTGCAAGCAGTCTACCTGGGTGATTGAACATAGAACCTTTTAAGACAGCAACTTGAGGACTGGATCAGACCATTGAAGAGAGACTTTCAGGCTGCAAGTTGTTCCTAACTTCTGAAATTGGAACTGAAGTGTAGCTACCTTAGGTATTTAGATGTAGCTTGGGCTGTGAGTTAAGCTAGCAGTAACAGTTTCTTTTGGCAGCAAAGATAAAGGTTTAGTGACAAAACCATGAGCCACTGCAAAAAATATTTGACCAGAGAGTTGGCCTAAATTCAAATACTCAAACGTTCAGACTGTAGTTAATAGGCCCTATTAAACCAGCCCTTACCTTGGAAAAAGCAGCCATCCCTTACTTCCTCCTAGTCTGTGTTTCCAAGTTGTGCGGATCCTTCAAAATGTTGGAATGAGGTTATTTTGCTTGACATGATTGACTCCAGATCTTGTGACCCACTAGGGTTTTGTTTGCTTTTTTCATTATTTTAAAAAAAAAAAAAAAAAAAAAGGCAAGAAGAATCTTCCTTTCTGAGTAGTATCCAGCAAACAAGGAGACAGGGAGTTGTGGCCAGAAGGTTCTTAATTAGTAACATGATTAAATCATGGGAAATAACCAATTTACAAAAATTCCCAGCATTTTCCCTCTTTACACTTGGTAAATATTTCCGGGATAGGAAACCGAGGGTGCATTTTGTGCTTGCATTGGCACTCCCAGAGTGGCTGTAACTGGAATGTACACTCTCGATTTCTGCTTTCATATGTAAGCAAGGCAGAGGCACTACAATGCCTTGTTCATGTCTGTTCTCCCTCATTATACAAATATGCCTCGTAAATTATGGGCTTTGGCACACACACAGGAGGTTGTGTTTATCTGTTATCCATGGGAGTGCCCCTTAATGTCATCAGTGTTTTTCCCCCCTTTCCTTACCATATAAGGGCAGAAGTTTAGCTTGGCTGTGGTCACTTGGTCTTACACAGCAAGTTGGGTGAAACCTTCTTCGTATAACTACAGTTTGCATAAAATAAAAAGGACCTGACCTTTGATCATCCCAGTTTCCACTCCCGGTTCAGTCAGGACTTTGGAAACATATTGCAGAGGATTGATTTCTAGAATATAATATTCTCCCACCAGTATTTTTTCTTAATAGCCTTACCTGGAATACTTTTTCAAAAAGTAAAAGTCACTGCCATTTTTAATTTTCTGTGGTTGCATTGGCTGAAACATCTGGATTTCATGAAAATCTAAGCCTCGTAAAAGGTTGTTTTTTTTTTTTTTTTTTTTTTTTTTCCAAATCTGATTTGGGATATTATACTATGGTGGGGTGGGCATGCCCTTGATTTCTATATAGTACCATGTTGGGGTGGGGGAATGGGGTGCATGCCCTTGGGCTGTTACCTTAGAGGAGGGTCATATGCATTATAAGGCACCTCAAGTACAAAGCACCAGGAAGTTATTTAAAAACAGATCTGCAGGAAGACATTGGTAGCCTTGACTAATACAGCAGTCTCTTTTTTGAGTAGTTCATTAATTGTTAGAACACAATAGCACTTTTGAAATAAAAGAAACTATCATCCCAAATTGAAAGACTTCACTGGCAGTCAGCACGTGGGGCTGTTGTTATAAGAAAGCTAACTCCCCTGGGTGCAGTGGCTCACGCCTGTAATCCCGGCACTTTGGGAGGCCGAGGCGGGTGGATCACCTGAGGTCGGCAGTTCGAGACTAGCCTAGCCAACATGGTGAAATCCCATCTCTACTAAAAATACAACAATTAACTGGGCATGGTGTCACGTGCCTGTAATCCTAGCTACTGGGGAGACTGAGGCAGGAGAATCGCTTGAACCCGGGAGGCGGAGGTTGCAGTGAGCCAAGGTCACGCCACTGCACTCCAGCCTGGGAGACACAGCTAGACTCCATCTCAAAGAAAAAAAAGAAGAAGAAGAAGAAAGCTAACTTAGTACACTAAGAGTGATTTACATGCCTAGAAATAATTTGTGTCCAGGGTCTTGACCCTCCCCAAATGCCTTGTTATTTATATGTGCTTTTAAATAACAGATGGTCATGTGTCTATGGGCTTGTACCAGCAGAGGCAACAGCAGGTCCTTAAGAATCCCCAGGTGCCATGATGAAAAGAACCTTAGAAAATATCGAAATAACCTCAAAACTTAGAAAAAAAAATACCAGAAATAAAAGCTAGTAAAGGTGAGAGGTGTGGGGCTTTTGGAGCATAGAGCATAATAAATCAGAATAAAAAGTAAAAATAAGAAAGAGAAAAAAGTAGCCCTGATTAAATTATAAAATTAAACATATCTTGAATTCTAACAAACCAAACAAAAATTCTACTAGGCCAATGTAATAGGGCCTGCAGAGCCTGTCATGGGTTCAGGGTTTTCCCATAAAGTTAGGTGTGCCTCAGATACTACTCCCAGGTCCTGGCTTTAACCTCAAAGGCCCTCTGCCTGTCCTGCTCTGAAACCTCTGGGGCAGTAGGCATTGACTTCTGGGCCAGGGAGTAAATGTTCCGTGTCCTTATGTTCCATGTCCTTACGTGAGCTTCCTATTACCCATTAGCATTGTTTTATGAAGTTTTCAATTTTATATCCTGCCTAATTTCAAAAAGATTGTGATCATCACTTTAGTGGATGATTTGCATTGCAGCAGCTGTTCTCCTAGTCCTAATTAGGGTTTGTCCCTGAGGCCTTTCTTGGGGAGTTGGGATGGGGGCGGGAGAATATCTCAATCTGATGTCGGAAGAGATAAAGACCACAGGAGTGAGAACTGCCAGTTCCAAGGTTTCCATGACGTTCTGGGAAGCCAGGAGAAGTGACAAGTGGAGAGCTGGCATGCCAGGAGCCTGGTGACTTGGATTTTAATCCTGTCTCCCACTGATGACTCTATGGCCTCCGCATACTTCAGTGCCCAGGGTCAGAGTTCCCTCCTGCCGCCTCTTTTTAGTCAAGAGCTAGAAGAATGGCCAGCTTCTTTGGGTGGTGGCAAAGGGGATTGTTTATTTATAGTACAGATTCCTGCCCTCCCCCTTTGACCTCCTGAATCAGAATCCCTAGGGACAGGGCCTGGAAGTTTGATTTTTTTAATATTTATTTATTTATTTTTAAATTTTTTTTATTTATTTTTTTTTGAGGCAGAGTCTTGCTCTGTCACCTAGGCTAGAGTGCTGTGGCGTGATCTCGGCTCACTGCAACCTCTGCCTCCCGGGTTCAAGTGATTCTCCTGCTCAGCCTCCTGAGTAGCTGGGATTACAGGCACGTTCCACCACGCCTGGCTAATTTTTGTGTTTTTAGTAGAGTTTCACCATGTTGGTCAGGCTGGTCTCAAACTCTTGACCTCATGACCCAGCTGCCTCGGCCTCCCAAAGTGCTGGGATTATAGGCGTGAGCCACAGCGCCCACCTGAAATTTTGATTTTTTTGATGCTCATCTCTGGGTTGATTCTGACACTCAGTCACTTGTGGGAATTGCTGATGTGGACAATGCCTAGGGATCCTTCTAGCTAAAAAGTTGAGACCCTATTTTTTGGATTTACAGGGCCTCCTCAGGAAGGGGCAGGCACCCTCAGGTCTGCTGTGTGTGCCCTACCATTCCTCTCTCTGTATCACAAACTGGCACCTAGAAATGGGTCTCCATGCCCAGTTGTTGCTGGGGCACCCTCTATGAAGCCCTGCTGGCTAGTATTCCTGTAGGACATATTTTCTGATTTCCGGGAGTCTGAGGTTCTACAGAACGACCCTGGGGAAACACAGGAGTGGCATTTAGACAACAGCATTCTGTAAACGCAGTGCCAAGAGCTCAGGGAAAGAATGGGGGTGGGGTTGATCGGAGGGAAGACACGGATGGATTGGTGGGGGCCCTTTGGGTAGGGAGATCTCATGTGCGAGGCTGGAATGAACATGAGGTGCTGTCTCCTTCCTTTCTGGTGACTCAGCTGTGTGGGGAGCTGGGGGATAGAGACCTGTCACCCAGAGGGTTCTATCCCCAAAACGTAAACAGTCATCTTTCTGCGAGTACAAAGTCCTTGAGGTTTAGGCCCAGATCTAAAGCAGGGCAGAGAACTTAGAACTTGGTAGCTACAAAAAAGTTTTGAAAATCTTGCTGGCATTGCTCTAATAGGCCGTAGCCTCTGTAACAAGGATATTTGCCATCATATTGAAAATAGTAAGAAAGGAGGAAAGAAAAGAAAGTGCACAGTGCTTTTGAATACATAACCTAGACCCTCTGCGGAGGCTTCTTGTTGTTGTAGGGCTTTTGGATTGTGTGCTTGGTTTTTTTGTGTGGTTTTTAATTTTGTTTTGTTTTGTTTGCCCTTTGTTTTTGCTTCAGCTTTGAGTTCCCCTCCACCCTCAAAAGGAATAGAATTTTACTGGAAAATGAAAATATAGAAAAGTGAAGAAATCTTAACTGACCCAGAAGTATATCCTTAATATATACATCCTTCCAGTAATAGTAATAAAAAAACGCCCAATGGTTTTTCAAAGACACTTCTCTATAATTAAGAAATTTGTTATCCTATTACCCTTGCCCTTCAATACACACACACACCAGAAACAACAGTCATCTGCCAGTAATTCCTAGCTGGGCCCATTTACCAGCTGTGCACTGATAATGATTTACTTCGTAGGCAGTACAGTTGTAAATGCTCTTCCTCCGGTTTATTTCACATTTGCCCTGCTCCCTGCCTCCATCAACCAATTACTACATTTTTGTCAAGATAAAAGTGTATTCACATGTTTTTATAGAGTCCTTCACCGTGGTTGGAGATGCCCTACTCACCTGTCTTCTCAGATAAAACTTGGCATTTAAAATCTTACAAATCTAGATGAGCAAAGAGCTGAAGGTTCTCAGATTCCTTTGATTAAAGACTGACCACAGTCTCTAACTGCATTTGCATTTCCAACTCTGTATTGTGGATCCATAAGCTAAGAACATTGCTTTTATTAAAATTAGGTTGGTTTTACTTATCTTACTGAGCCCGTACTCTGTGCAGAGAACTGTGAGTTCTCTGGATGCGAGCAGCTTACAGGTCAATGGCAAAGACAGGGCTGTATGTGGAGAAATTTGTTATCCTATTACCATGGGTCCCTAAGTGTGTATTGTAATTTCTAGAAAACTCCTAAGTGTTCTGAAAACCCTGCCACCCCTTAGTGAACATACATTCACAGTGGATGAGGATATTGTACCTAATGAGTAAATTCTGCCTCCCACTTCCATGCACAATATTTAAACAGCCACCAGTGCAAGTGTGTATAATGGACCATCATAGTCTTACAAGGGTTCTGAGACTCATAGCAACAATTTCTTATGACAGGGAAAAAATCATTACTTCTCAAAGAAACCAACATTTTATTTCAGACATAGATACCAAGTAAAAACAGTACTTGTATTATTTTTCTTTTTAGTAGTTTGATACTTTTCTTGTATTAACCTTGACTTCGAAGAAATTTCATAGGCTTACATCAAAAACACTTGGGAAATTTGTCTTGGCTCTGTTCCAATGAGGCCAGTTATTCTACAAGGGGTTACTGGATTGTGTTGGGCCTTCATGTGGTGTGTATTTTAGAACCCCTGAATTTTAAACTATTTGAGTTCCTTTGTAAGGATCCTTTGATAAAGTGGCTAGAAGAAAAGACTTGCGTGAAACTCTTGAGTCCGATTTCTGGCTGTACTGCTATTGTCTTACATGGCTGAGCCTGGGTAAGTCTTGTCTCAGTTCACACTTCAGGCCCCCAGTGAGTGAGGTGGCTGTGATGACGCTCTTGTTTAACAGGCAAGTAAAGCCAGGGTGTTGAAATCTGTGGAAGAAAGGAACCATGTGGAAGAGCATGTGCTAATGATCTGTCTGATGAGAATTGTGTGTATAGATTTGTGTATACACAAATGTGGATGTTTACTGTATGAATCAATGTATGAATGTGTCCAAGAACTCCGGAGTTGATAAGGGCTTGTAATGCACTTAAAGGTAGCTCACCACAAGACAATCTTCCTGTCTGAAATCAGCATTGCAGTCCCAGCCATTTCCTGAAGCTACCGCCTTCACTTTCTCCCCAACTCTGAAATGCTTTTCACTCTCTCTACCTAGGCTGAAGCCGATGTAGCTTCTCTGAACAGACGCATCCAGCTCGTTGAGGAAGAGTTGGATCGTGCCCAGGAGCGTCTGGCAACAGCTTTGCAGAAGCTGGAGGAAGCTGAGAAGGCAGCAGATGAGAGTGAGAGGTGAGAATGCCCCATCAGCCATCTTTTGCAGCTGCCTTTCCTGGTGGAATAAACCGGAGGGCTCCCGTGATCTTTGAGGTTTAAGAATTTTTCAGTCCCCTGGTGGTGGGATCATTTCCTCTATTGATCCCAGGTATAACTCAGTTGGTTTTGTTCATTTAGCATCAGTGAAACACCTACTATGTCCAAAGCACTGTCCTAAGCCCTAAGGTTACAAAGAAGAAGAAGATCTTGTTCTTGCCTTCACAGAGCTCACCCTCTAATGAGGCAGACAGATATGTAAAGGAGAAGTGTCAGGGATACGAGTTGGCCCTTTCATTCCTACTGACCACAGAGCAGTTGTGCATTTGTTAAAGTATAACTTTATTTTATAATATACCAAGGAAGCTTAGGCCTAAATAAAGGAACTGTGGACTATCAGTTGTCAAATAGCTTAACAAATAGGTGGAAGAAAAAACACAAAGCAGAAATACGGTCTGCAAAAGTAAAATATTTTGGACTTGGTCTCTATACACACAAGACACGTGCACACAAATAGTCAGATGCTCGTGTGTTCTGAGTCCTCCTCTGCTGTAATCTGGCTCTAGCTGAATCATTACTCTAAGATTCAGCTCTGTGGTAGTAAAGGAAAGCATGGTTTGTATAGACCAGCACAGCCTTGGGTGGTCTAGAAGGCATTTTCCCTTATGCTCAACTGTTGGAATTAAGGATTTGCCGTTTTGCATGGAAGTACTTCAAGAGAGACTCCATGAAGTGAGAGAGCGTTCTGCTGCTTGAGGGATGGCATAGCATGAAGGGCTCAGAACACTGAATGTGTATCTATCTGTGCTGTGACCTGGGCAAGTGAAGGCAGTCAGTCATCTTGTCCATTTCTCACTCTTTGAAGTGATCCTGCCACCAGGTACCCGGTATAAAGAGTGATTTCAGACTTTAGGATTGGAGAAGATTTTTAGCTAAACTTTTTAGGCCATTATCCACTGCTGCTTAGTGTTTCTTCACCAACCAAGCATTTTGGACTTCTTTAAGATGCCTAATCATCTCTTACAGTGTACACATAAGAGCGGTTTTTGTGGCTGACTTCTTTCTGAAATATACTTGTTAGTGCACCTTAAAGGCAGTCTGGTAATGTTAGACTTCGAAGTAAAGGGGACTTGGGGGTCATTTAGTCCCTTAGTTTTACAAATGAGAAAACTAGGGCTCAGAGACGAATGTGACTTGCACCAAGGCTCACAGCATATTTGTGGCTAAGCCAAGACTGCGACCCAGATTTCCTCAACTGTATTCCAGTGCTTCATCAAAAGATAGTGGGCCAGATGCAGTGGCTCACACCTGTAATCCGAGCACTTTAGGAGGCCGAGGTGGGCAGATCACTTGAGGCCAGGAGTTCGAGACCAGCCTGGCAAACATGGCATAACCCCTAAATCTACTAAAAAATACAAAACTTAGCCAAGTGTGGTGGTGCACACCTGTAATTCCAGCTACTCGGGAGGCTGAGGCAGAAGAATCGCTTGAATCCAGGAGGTGGAGGTTGCAGCAAGCCAAGATCACGCAACTGCACTCCAACCTGGGTGACAGAGTGAGACTCTGTCTCAAAAAATAAAAATAAAAAAATAGTGGTTCACTTATACTGCCTACTTAAATTTTGATAAATGAATTCCATTTTACATGACTTGTTATTCCATATATCTGTAAAATATCATAGGTCAGTTAGTATTTTTCTGAAACATAACACCATGCCATAGGACCCTAATACACTCAGTATAGAGGACAGTGTCAGGCCTGTCTCCCAGCATTGCTGTCATGAAAAGGTTCCATTACAGGTAAAACTTAATTTGAAGCATTCAGTTGAACCATAGGAAATTGCCATTATTACTTGTCTGAAATGGTCAAATATCAGCATTTTTTGTGGGCCTACTAGTTTATTAAATCTAATATTAAGTCTAATATTTTATTAAGTCTAATATTTTTGCTTATGGTTGGCAGGGTAAGAAGATTCTCTAGAAAGAGGTATATAAAGATAAGTTTGATTTTGTTCTAGCTTTGATTCATGTGCAAGCTGAGGCTTCCCACAGGAAAGGCAAGAAATCTCATTATCTTTTTAATAGTAAAGCATATTGGCTTTTCCGGTTTCATGCTGCCAAGATTCAGACAGGATCCTGACATGGTACCTTTTATCATTAATGTTAGATGCCTGATAGTTTGATCGGTACTCAAGGTGAGAGAGTTCATTCACAGTGAATGAACAGAGAGAAATGTGTCTCTTTTTTCCACCTTTAGCTCTGGAAATTGTTGTTTCCTGGTTTGGAAAATAAAAGTAGCTCTGTGCTCTATTTTGGTCTACCACTTACACTAAGCCTCACAGGCCACAGCAGTGCAGTGTGCATTTGGGAAAGTCAGCTCTAAATCTTGGGTTTTCCTGCTTGTCTTTCTTTCCAGAGGCATGAAAGTCATTGAGAGTCGAGCCCAAAAGGATGAAGAAAAAATGGAAATTCAGGAGATCCAACTGAAAGAGGCCAAGCACATTGCTGAAGATGCCGACCGCAAATATGAAGAGGTCAGGTCCTGGGGCCCACAGCCTTGTGGACTTCCAACAGTGGCCTTCAGGAGGCCAGGGAGCAATGCACAGTCTTGATTCCTCAGTGAGGCCATCTGCTTGGTTGGCAGAAATGGGTGGTTTCGAGAAGCAAAGTTCCTTTGTCTCCAGAAAACAGTTCTCATTGTAATCCTGCTAGGGGATCCCAGGCTTTATCAGGAAGCCGATCAGTGGCACTGGGAAGAAGGACCAAAACTCCTCTCCCCAAACCACAAAGACCTGGACAGAAGATCTTTGGCCAGAAGGGAGAGTTGGGCCCTGTGTCTTGTGAAAGGAGGCTCTCATGCTGTCATGGTGCAAGCCACTTCTTCTCAGAGTCACCTGGCACATCCAGATTGGGCAACCCAGAGACCACAGACAGTTTCTCAGTGGATTCATGGAGGCCTCTCTCCTCAAGGGTGGTAGAAAACTATTATCAATGCAGATTTTCAGTAGAATTTGCTGCTGGTCATGTTCCCATGAAAACAGCCTCCTGCGATAAGAGGCAATATGATTATTAAGATTTCTGTTTTTTCCTTATTGGATCACATTGTGGCTATCCTGAAACAGCATTGCCCCTCCTTTTCATTATCATTATTACCTTCAGATTACACTATGCTCACAAGTTTGATCTGCTTCAGAGGCTCCCTTCCTCTCTCTGGTTCTTCCACTAAATACAAATTTGATTTTGTCAATTATCTTACCAACTTGTGTCACGTTCGTGTCTCTCCTATTCTTCCTCTGCAATAAGGAGGTAGATGTACAGATCAGCCATCGAATTGAAGGAGTTCTTAGGTTTATTTTGTTTTCCTGGCAGCCCCCACCTTTTCAGTATATGTCTCATCCTACTGCCGTTTTTGAGATTGTGAATTTGTATTTTCTCCCTCCTTCCACATTTTGGCCTGGCTGCCAGTTCCAGATCAGACTTCCAATTGGGACTGCCCAAGCACAGCTGACCATTCTGAGTCTGAGCAGAAGCCTCTGATCTCCTCTCTGCTCGCACTCCTAATGGAGAGTTGCTGCTCTCCAGTCTACCAGAAAGAGGATCATACTGTTTGTAGACAAAACCCTTAGTGCCTGATGGGATCTGATCGCTACCCCCCTGCCCTCCTACACAAAACTTGCAAGATCCATGGTGTGTGTGTTGTGTTTTCCTGCTGCAGGTGGCCCGTAAGCTGGTCATCATTGAGAGTGACCTGGAACGTGCAGAGGAGCGGGCTGAGCTCTCAGAAGGGTAAGCAGGCCCGGCGCCAGGAGGCCACGAATGGGGTGCTGCAGAGCAGTGACTAAACAGCATGACCTTCTGGCAGCTGCACATTACCTGTTTCAGCTCCGGGCTCCTTTTGTGCTCATTTGATGTGGATGAGCCACGAGTATGGAACATGGAGGACTCGTGTGGGGTGTCTATGTATGAATGCGTGTATCACTGCATGCCTTACCTGCACACTGATTTTGTGAATGGCCTTGTGCATTTCCTGTGTCCACTAACAGCCAAGTCCGACAGCTGGAAGAACAATTAAGAATAATGGATCAGACCTTGAAAGCATTAATGGCTGCAGAGGATAAGGTACTGATGGCTCATGTGTGGTTTTTAGGTTTCACTGCAACCCAGACGTCTTTCAGCTTCCAATGCCTACTGGTTCGTTTGGTATAACGACTGCACCTTCACTTCACCCTCTGCTATTTATATCTTGCTTTAAGTGCTTTCCCTTGGTCCTTTATGCTCCTTTGTTTTCCCTTCATAAATGCTCTTTGGGCAGCCAAAAAAGGAGCCAAATTATTGCACTTCAAAGTTGTTGGATTTTGTCACCCTGCCTTCTGCTGTTGCGAGGTTGGGGGGCAGTGTTCCTGGCAAAACTAAACACTTTAATACCCGATGATTTGGCTACTTTCAGGCAGCCCTTCGTCTCTAGGACTCGGTTTTCATTTTTTCCCATCCCTCTCCTTTTTCTCTCCTCCTTCCTTTGGCTTGTCTCCCACCCTTTCTGCCTCTGATCGAAAACGTTAGCAAATGTGCCGAGCTTGAAGAAGAATTGAAAACTGTGACGAACAACTTGAAGTCACTGGAGGCTCAGGCTGAGAAGGTAGGCCAGGAGCATGGTGTGGGGGAAAGGCGTCTTTTAAGAGCTGCTCCAAAGAGGCCCTGCCAGTGAAAGCAACACATACAGTAGACATTTTAGTAAATGGCAATATTGTGAGGTGATTTTTGGAGAGTTACTAGGTAACAAATTCTTTTTATTAACTAGAGAATTTATTTTATCTTAGGGATATGAGTCATCAATTTAATTTAAACCAAGTGCCAAGTGGATAAGTTATCTTGTTGTTATCCCATGTAAAACAATAGGCAAGAAAGCAGAGAATGTATTGCAGTGTGCCATTCGATATCAGAGGTTCCATTACCTCCTAAGAGATCCTTAACATCTGTTGGCTGGGCTGGCGAGTTCTTTGCATGAGAAGCCATGAGTAGATTGAGCTGCAGCCTGACATCTGGAATGCTCTTTCTAATTACAGTACTCGCAGAAGGAAGACAAATATGAGGAAGAGATCAAGGTCCTTTCCGACAAGCTGAAGGAGGTAATATGAGAGTTGTGGATGAAGCCAACTGGATTTTAAATGAGTTTGTTTTCATGGAACTGGTCAGGGCCTTTTCATTTTAAAGTTCTAGTGATCCAAGTCAGGAATATTCTAAGGTTGCCTTGGAGTGTGTGTACAGTGCTAGCTGCCATTTCTCACAGAGGTGACTGAAACTGACAAGTAGTTTCAGATCCACTTTATGGGTGATGTGCTTCATTTACATCCTCTAGTTTCCCTGTGTTTGTAGCTGCGGGAAACACCAAACTTCCCAACTTTAACTCAAATAAATCATTACAGGCTGAGACTCGGGCTGAGTTTGCGGAGAGGTCAGTAACTAAATTGGAGAAAAGCATTGATGACTTAGAAGGTAAGATCTTAAGTAGTGTTTTTAGTTTAATCCTTCTGGTGAAATAGTGATGTGGCAAAACAATTTTCCAATTCAAGGGCATCCACCTTGATACGCTCCTTTGCACCTGCACATTCTTCCTGTCTGTCCTCTGGGGTTTTCCTCTGTGGCTCTTAAACTCATGAACCTGAGTCTTCTGCTCACCAGGTGACTAGTTAGCTACCAGCCATAGTGGCAGATGCCATCCAGCTTGACTTCATGCTCATTAGAAGTGTGGCAGGTTTATTTTTCATTGTGAGTGAGGTGCTTATAGGTGAGAATGACTCAGTATATTTTATATCTTTAGTGTCACTTCCTAATTAAATTGGGAATGATGTGGTGATTGTGGACTTGTTTTTAGAAGAACCCATCTTCTTCCAAGTATGAATTCAAAGTAAGGATTTGGGGGTTTTTTTAAGTCATGTATTATCTTATCAAACTACTTTATATCCTGAAGGAGGAGGGAAAAATTATACTTAAGCATTTCTCCCCTAAGGCACTTAGGTTTTATTTTAGTAATAACCACTCTATCTCACCGATATCCTAAATGTTGAGCTTTGAGGTTTGTGAAGGATTAGCTGTGAACAAGAAAGAAAAAAGACAAACAAATATATACATCACAGAAGGGATTAGAGAAGGAACTAGTGTTTGGTACAGATAATCAAAATAGTGGAGAAGAGAGAATGACAAATGGTTGCAAAATGATCTGCCAAAGTGCAGCAAAGTATGAAACCTGCAGCATTACAAAACTAAATTGCAGACTTGCCATACCACTGCCATATAAAGTGTGGCACTCATTGCTTTTCAAGCCTCCTGGACCAGTAATAGGCACCTTGAGTGGGAAGACCACAGGAGTAGCTTAAATGACACTAAGAAATCACTATCCCAGTGGTCTAGTGTGGTCAGGAAGTCGGTGGTTTGAAGGTGGAGCCAGATAAGGACTACAGGCTGTAGTCACAAATTGTTCTTCCAAAACACTGCTGTTGGATTTTTTTTTCCCATTGTTTATAGCTGCAGATGGCTGACTACTCCAGTGTAATTAAAATATAGCTCTGCAAAAGAAAGATGTTCCATTAGCCCCTGTCTCCCCTCACCAGGAGACATCCTTCTGTGGTTTCGTTTAGGATTTAACATGGTTTACTGATATACCTACCATATTTGTTATGATTTTCGTATTGAGTCTTTCTCATTTTATTTTCTAATGGGTTTTGTTCTCTTTGTTTTTGTTTCAATTTATTTAAAACAAAACGCACGCCTCCTGCATTGGCCACCTGCTGCGACACCAACCCCTTCATGCATTGCCCTTTTCTTGCTGCTGTGTTGGGATGGTGCATGCACCACCCTCACTCACCTTCCATCTCTTGATCACTCTCCATGTTCTTGCACCTCTGCCTTCCACTTCCTGGTCATAGACGAGCTGTACGCTCAGAAACTGAAGTACAAAGCCATCAGCGAGGAGCTGGACCACGCTCTCAACGATATGACTTCCATGTAAACGTGCATCCACTCTGCCTGCTTACACCCTGCCCTCATGCTAATGTAATAAACTCACCACCATCCCTTCCTTGCTCCCAGATCTCCATCTTTGCACTCTTGTGTTCACCCTTTTTGTCATAACCTAGAATAGTTATTGTTTTTTCACTTTCTACCAATATGAAGGCCAGCTAGATTAAGTGTCTATACAAACCATTTTCTTTTCAGAATCCTTTTATTTTGTAAGTGCTAAACTAGAGCAGTGAACTAGAATGAGTGACCTTGAGCACTATCCTTTTGGGAAATTAAGCTAAACTCAAGTAAAACCAGACGGCCATGCCGTTTGTTGTACAGGAACGTCTCAAGAAATATCAAAACTTTGTTTCCTGAGATTCAACTAAGTACAACATAATCATTTTCTTTTTTTTTTTTTTTTTTTTTTTTGAGACGGAGTCGCTGGGCTGTCGCCAGGCTGGAGTGCAGTGGCCAGATCTCAGCTCACTGCAAGCTCCTGGCCTGGTTTGTGCCATTCTCCTGCCTCAGCCTCCCGGCAGCTGGGACTACAGGTGCCCGCCACTGCCTCGCTGGGTTTGTATTTTAGAGATCGGCTCAGCAGCTGTGATGGTCTTGATCTCCTGACCTCGGATCCGCCTGGCTCGGCCTCCCAAAGTGCTGGGATTACAGGCTTGAGCCACCGCGCCCGGCCACATAATCATTTTCATAAAATAAATAGAAATTGAAGGAACCCTTAAAGTGTCAGGTTATTGAGAATCTGAGGACAAGGAAATTGGCATGATCCAATACAGCCCTAACAGTGGTACTATAAAAGATCATCTCTTTTACTTTTAAGAATTCTAGAGTAGGCCAGGCACAGTGGCTCACGCCTGTAATCCCAGCACTTTGGGAGGCCAAGGGCGATGGATCAACAGGTCAGAGATTGAGACCATCCCGCCACCACGGTGAACCCGCCCTCTACTAAAGATGGTTGTGTACCATTAGCTGGGTGTGGTGTATGGCACCTGTAGTCCCAGCTACTCGGGAGGCTGAGGCAGGAGAATGGCGTGAACCCGGGAGGTGGAGCTTGCACTGAGCCGAGATCACACCACTGCACTCCAGCCTGGGTGACAGAGCCAGACTCCGTCTAAAAAAAAAAAAACAAAAAAACCCAAAGAATTCTAGAGTGAAAAGAACCCTCTGCTGAGTAACTAAGCCTTTAATTTTCTGTTTTCATGAAAAGAATTAAAATACCCACGATAAATACTTACCACAACCTGTGTCAAAGAAATGGGAAATTCAACACAGATTGTACAATGTGAGCTTGGGAGTTAATGGCCCACATTTTACTGTTAGGCAGTAAGAGTTGGAGTAGGTAGTCTTGTTATCATGAGAAGAACCTTCAACAGATACAACTAATTTACGTATTTACGTATTACTAACCAAACTTCAATATTAAACTTATCCTACTACTTTAAATTCTAACCTGGAATGTTTCAGAGTTCTTCATTCTAATATCACCCTAAATTCCACTGAAGCTGGAAATGTCATTTTCCAAGCCCACCTGTCATTCATTTACCCATGCAGGAAAAATGGTAACTTGAAGAGTATGGCATGTGCCTGTGGCCTTAGAGGTTATAGAATCCCCACACTCAACAAAAAAGCCCCTAGAGACATGACTGTTGCCATGGAAACCAGAGAACAGTCTGTCTTCTCACCCCTCATTTGTAAATGAGGGGGTGGAGCTGATCATCTGTCTCTAAGGTCTTTTCCAGTACTAAAATGTGGTGATTTCTTTGGGAAAAACTTTTTGCATCAAGTATGATTAAATATTCTGAAAGATGAGTGTAGCTTAAAATTTGTTTTTAAATTCTGTTCATGGGTTTTCTTAAAATGGACCCTTGCTGAAAGGCCGCCTGTGACGGCCTCAGGTGGGACGACCTCCCAAGGGTGCGGCTGGCAGTGGGTTTTGCATGACTGCTTCTTGTCTGTGTTTCAGGTGCTGTCATCTATTGGTTTGGTTTTCTTTTTTCTTTCTCTCTTTTTTTTTTTTTCTCATCGCGCCACTTTTTTTTTCCTCCCACCTTTTTATCTTCACACAGATAAGTTTCTTTGCTTCACTTCTCCCAAGACTCCCTCGTCGAGCTGGATGTCCCACCTCTCTGAGCTCTGCATTTGTCTGTTCTCCAGCTGACCCTGGTTCTCTCTCTTAGCATCCTGCCTTAGAGCCAGGCACACACTGTGCTTTCTATTGTACAGAAGCTCTTCGTTTCAGTGTCAAATAAACACTGTGTAAGCTATTTCTGTTTGCTATTCTTTTTACTTCTTATTTATTGACATTTTAGTTTCAACATTGAATAAAACTACAAAGCTGCTTCACATATATGAGGGTTAGTGTTTGGCTGCTGCTGTATTTTTCTTTTTAAATTCTGAACACTATATAGAATTGTATCAGGAGTTTCTAAAGCAGTGGTTCCTTGTTGAACTTTAACAGAATACCCAGGCCTGCATCCCTCTGTTTTTCAAAGGTTAGAATGAGGTCTGGACATCTGTGGGGGTTTTGGGGGAATTGTGATGGCTCTGCTTTGGAGTCTGGGACACACAGGGGACATTGCTTGTTGAGAGTTGAAAGGTCTGGCTTGATCAGTGTGTTCCTTTGCTGGAGGTTTAGCTCAGGATGTAGTGACTCCTCTATGTTGATGTTTCGGTGGCCCTGCTTGGGACCAAGGACCTGGCTAACTAATCAAAGGCTCATGATGAATGGTTCCGTAGCTGTCCCATATTACTAGGAAGTTATACATTGAGAAGGGTGAGAAAGAATTTGGATTCAAACAATGTAAGTTTTGGTTATTGTCGATCATCCTTTTATAGCACAAAGAAAAGTTCAAGCTTTTTTGAAGTATATTCATGACTCAGCCACTTTTATTTTGGTCATGAAAATGACACCTTAGGTTTTCTAAATATGATTACTCTGGTCAGTCGTGATTTGTGATTTTTAGCACATACTCTTTTGGAGGGATTGTTCATAATTTTTGTGTTCAATGGCTGTGTTTTCATTTGTGGACATTTTTAAAATACAGCAATGAAAGTTTCTTTTTTTTCTTCCCAAAAAGATAGTTGGTGGAAATTGTTCAGAAGACAATTGTATTTCATTTGGGCTTCTGTTTTATTTCACAAACAGCAATTAACTGATTTAAAAAAAAAAAATACATTGTAAAAATTAGAACTTTAACTTATATGGACTTTAGTGTCATAATCCCCAACATTTCTCCTTCCTCAACAATCTAGCTATTTATTTCTCCTGGTTTTCTTTTTTAACATGGATGATCTGCATGTTTTGTATATAGTTTTTGTAGCCCGAGAGGGCTGATACACCACCATACTGAAATAAATTTGGACAAACTTGATAGTGTCATTCTCACTCTACAGAGACTTCAAAGCATAGAGGAAATACCTTTTTAAAAGAAAGCTGAGAATTAAAGTATTGTGGTCGTAGTATGGTGGACTTTTAGAATCTGGACAGTGTCTCTCCCTTGAGTGTATAAAGACTTCTATGATTTCATGTTTTTCTTAAGGCTCCTTGGGCCTGCTTCTATGATTCCTTCCTTGTTCTTTTTTAAATTCAGAATAAGAGAAGAGTACCCTTCTCTGAGTAAATTCTGCTTCCTGACGTAGACAAAATGCCAAGTCTGAAAGTTCTGCTGAGCAGATGTTCATGTAATTCTGGAGGCACATCTGTTTTTTGGAAATCCTTCCAGAGACTTTCACACTTTCTATCAGTACACTCTACAAGGGGAAGTGGGGCACTAATGGACTGGGAGGGCAGGTCAGGAGTAGCCCAAGGTGTGCACGTGCAAGAGGCAAACAGCAAGTCAAGTTTATCAAGAAATTGTTGGAGCCCAGGCTTCTGGTTCAAAGGGCCAGGTCATAGCTACAGCTGCTCCAGTGGAGGCCAAACCAAAAGCATCACTGAGTTTGGGCACTTGAAGCTTCAGACAGCTGGGAGTCTCCATAGAACAGGAGGGAAAACACTTCCAAGGATATGAGCATGTCTTGTGCCTGCCTTTCGGCCACCCATGCACACCAGCTCCACAGCAGCTGAAGCAGAGCAGGTCCAGAGGAGGCTGTCGGAGGGACCGCTGTCCTTCCTGCTGAGTTCACACTGACCCTCTAGATTCTCCAGATTTTCGCCAAAGTTCTCCCATTCTAGCCTGGCCAAACATTTGGGCTCAGCAAACTGAGACATGCTCCCTACCCATGGTGACAGTTCCCTGTGTCCGTAGTGTGAATGTAGTCATGGGATTTATGTCTTGCAACCCCCAAGCATATGTCACTTGCAAAACACCGTGGGAAGCAGTGGGGGTGTGTAAAGAGATGGGCTGGAAAGGCTCTTTGCCCTCGATGAGCTGGCCATCTGGTGGGGAGATAGAGGAGTGAAGCGAGTCTGAACTCATAGGCATGTGCATTTGGAGCCAACAAGGAAGAGAGAACTGTTCTGACTGGGAGCTCCCTGGAGGAGGTAGCTGACATATGACTGGGGTTTTGCATATTCAGAAAATGTGGATGAGTGAGGAGGACAGAGCAGCAGATATTCCAAGCGAGAAAACATAACAAGCATAGCATCCTCCCATGTCCTACCATTTATGAGAGAATGTTAATGTGAGAACTGCTCAATCTCCCAACAGACCTGGGGGCTGCAGGCACATTTTCCCCAGGGGTAGGACTATTAGCTTTTCAAGATCATGAAGTATTTCTAGGTCCAAGTTGTCACCAGCATTCAAAGCTACCCTGCATCCTCCGGCTGTTGCCAGTGCAGAGCAGGCTCTTGTTTGTCATAGTGTGGGTGTCCCCTGGATCGTCAGATACAGACACTCCTGCAGTTGTTTTCCCCCAGAAGCAGATCACGTGTCAGTGTGTAAACTGTATATCACGCTGGTCTTCATGTAGGTGTTGCAAGTTCTGTTCATTTTATACACATCCATTAGCACCACACATGAATGCCATCCTCTTCAAGAAGTAAGCAGATAGGGCCGGGCGGGGTGGTGGCTCACGCCTGTAATCCCAGCACTTTGGGAGCCTGAGGCGGGTGGATCACGAGGTCAGGAGATCGAGATCATCCTGGCTAACACGCCGAAACCCCATCTCTACTAAAAAATACAAAAATAATTAGCCGGGCGAGGTGGTGAGCGCCTGCAGTCCAGCTACTAGGGAGGCTGAGGCAGGAGAATGGCGTGAACCTGGGAGCCGAGGTTGCGCCACCGCATCCAGTCCAGGTGACAGAGCGAGACTCTGTCTCAAAAAAAAAAAAAAAAAGAAGTAAGCAGATAAATTCTAAATCAGTGTTGAGTGGTGACAAGTGCTTGTTCTTTTGCTGTTTGAATGGATAACACTATCAAAGCTAGATGAGAGTCAGAATGTGTACGCTGTATCGTGGTGACTGGGGGAAGGACAGGGACTTAATTCCAAATTTCAGGAAATTTCAGTGCAGCAAAAGCAGTAACCCCCAGTTGGTACTACCTGAGGAGAAAGCCTGCCCTGTGAGTGGAGAGGAAAGGGGTTCTGGAAGAGGTGGGCAGCACCGGGCAGGTCGCTAAGTTTAACATAGCCCTAGCAAGGGGTGGATGTCGCACTGGGCTCACCTCCAGCCAGGCCTCCATTCCCAAATCTGTTGCCAGCTCACAAAGTGTATGGCTCAGCTCACAAAGTGAGCTCATGTATGGCTCAGCTCACAAAGTGATTTAGTGAGGTATAAGAGGAACGCGCACTCTTCCTCCTCCTCTTATCATGTTGCTCCTCCTCCCCTCCTCTCCCCACCAAGAGAGAAATTCTGACCCTTCCTAAGTCTACCAAGCTTTTTAGGATCTACCCTTCCTGAATGCAGGACAGGTGACTATGGGGTAAGAGTAAACTGCTCAGCAAGTGACCAGTTGCTGTCCTGCTTGAGGTCTCTGTTCTCTATTAACTGCCTCTCACCCAGTCTGCTAACCTCTCTTCCTTCTGCCTCTTTTCTGCTAACCTGCTTGCTGACCTGTACAGATCAACTCTACCAGCAACTTGAGCAAAACCGCCGCCTCACTAATGAACTAAAGCTGGCTCTGAATGAGGATTAAACTTAAGAGTGAAAAAACTTGGGCTGAATTCTAGGAGTGGAGCCCATGTGCAGAAAATCTAAGACTGTCCTACCTTCAACTAATAGAGTTGAAAACAGTTGCTTTCTGCAGAAATGCAAATACAAGGAATTGGCTGAAAGGCTGGCCTTGCCTGCATTTTTCTCTGTATGGCTGGAATAATTATGTTCTCTTTAATCACAAAACAGCTTTTATGGTAAAATACTTATGTCAATTCAGCACTGCTCTTTGAAATAGCAGGTCCTTTTGTTTGAACTGATAAATAATGAGGAGCTCCCCCCCAAAAAAATGTTTTCTATTTCCCGACAGCCATGAGTCCTACTTTAAGTATACATATATATGTGTGTATATATATTCCTATTAGATATTCATATTCCTAACTTCTAAACATATGGTATAGTGTTTGAAATATGATTAAATGTTCCTATGCTTGGGCGAAATAGCTTTTGAAAACAGGAACTCATGCCAGAAGCTCCTGGTTGTCTGAAAGGTATGCTTTACTCAGTCTAATGGTGCTGTTGGAGTCTGGGGAGAATGTCATGCTAATACATAGAACACTATAAAAATATTAAGAGAATGTCCTAATGAAGTGTGCATGAAACATGTTGATAATTTTTTATGAGCAACAGAAATAAATCATTTTAAAAGTTCTCAGAAAACCTATTTATGTCATCTTTGTTTTTGTGAGTTTGTGTTACCGCACAACTCCTAGACTTTTAACTGCCTGTACCTCCAAAATGTCTGCCGTTTGTAACTTCTCCAGTCTGTATAACAGTGCTGCAGCTGTATTTGGTTTTTTACCTCTCCCTGTTCCCACGGCACACAGTCAGTGAACCTTCAGCAAACCCCATGTGCATTTTATCTTCAGTGCATTGTTGGTGGAGGTGCACCTGACTGCTCTATGAGAATCCGTGCCATGGCTCCTTTGGGTCAAAGACGTCCTCCCCCCATCTTAGGTTCTTGTCTAGAAATGAGTAATGTCTTACAAGCATGCCTAGTTCTAATCATCTCATCCTGTGTTTGTGATTGATGTTTGCCTGCCTAAATGTACAAACCACCATTGTGTCCAAAGCACAGCTATTGATGACTTAATTTTCTAATCCCACCACAGAGAAAGTGGCTCATGCCAAAGAAGAAAACCTTAGTATGCATCAGATGCTGGATCAGACTTTACTGGAGTTAAACAACATGTGAAAACCTCCTTAGCTGCGACCACATTCTTTCATTTTGTTGTTGTTTTGTTTTGTTTTTAAACACCTGCTTACCCCTTAAATGCATTTTTATTTACTTTTACCACTGTCACAGAAACATCCACGAAATACCAGCTAGGTCAGGGGGTGGAGAAAACACACACAAAAAGGCAAGCCCATGTCAGGGCGATCCTGGTTTAAATGTGCCATTTCCCGGGTTGATGTTGCCACGCTTTGTAGAGAGTTTAGCAACACGGTATGCTTAGTCAGTGTAGGAATCCTCACTAAAGCAGAAGAAGTTCCATTCAAGTGCCAATGATAGAGTCAACAGGAAGATGAATGTTGGAAACACAATCAGGTGTGGATTGGTGCTACTTTAAACAAAAGGTCCCCCTGTGGTCCTTTGTTCAACATTGTTCAGTGTAGAACTCTGTCCAACACTAATTTATTTTGTCTTGAGTTTTACTACAAGATGAGACTATGGATCCCGCATGCCTGAATTCACTAAAGCCAAGGGTCTGTAAGCCACGCTGCTCTCCGAGACTTCCATTCCTTTCTGATTGGCACACGTGCAGCTCATGACAATCTGTAGGATAACAATGTGGATTTCCACTGTTTTCAGTTCTTCATGTTAAAGTGAAAGATTTAGACACTACATCCAATTGGTAAAGGACATTTTCTTGAGAGTTATAACTATATGTAAACATTGTATAATGACATGGAATAAAATGCACATTGTAGGACATTTTCTAAATTTGGTGGTCCTGTCATTTGTATGTTCTTCATTTGTGGACTTTTGATCATGCCACTGACCTGCCTTCCGCCACAAATAGGTTCTCAAAACGGTATCCCAGAGTCCAGGGGAAACTGGGTTTCATGTGTTGATTCTCAGAAACACTAAAGGCAGCGTTATTTTGGTCTGTTAAAGTTATAACCAAGCAGGAGAGGCCCTTTCCAAACGTCATTTTCAATGTTATTGGTGTATATCTGCACATCCATGTAGGACTTTGGCAGTGGCTTTACTGGTTTGGGGATTTTTCTTCCTGACATATTAGCTAAGTCTCTAGCAGTGGCATAGCCACACAAGAACCAGTGATGGGTTAATGTGCCAGATCTGCTGTTTTCCACCAGCAATGTGATTTGACTGAAACTAGTGCTTTAGCGAGTCTTTATGACCTTATGCTTCCCAACTCCCGTGAGTTCTCAATTCCAAGACGTCTCCATTTTCTCAGACTTGGAAACTAAAAATGTCATCAGTCATTTCCCTAGCTCTTGAAGACTCTAAGCAAATAAAAATAGATTACAAACAATACTGGCTTCAACTGTGCTGCAGGGAGAAAAAAGGATGTTCTCACCAAAAGCAAACAGAATGGAAATAAATGAAAACTTGTTTGGATGCAGATATATTTTCATTCAAAAGTATTAAATATCTCTGTAGCTGTACTTCCATGCCCCTTAATCAGGAATCTCTTCTCCACAGAAAGACAAAGGCTGTAAGGCAAAGAATCCAAGCAGGGTCCCGGAGCCTGGTTTTAGGTCTTCTTCCAAAAAGCTGTCCCCTTGCTCATGGCAAATAAATGCACTGGTCTCAACCCTCCTACAGTTTCAGCACCCCTAGCCTCCCCTCTGCCAATCCTCAGCTAGGAAAAACCCTCTCTGCATCACTGTAGTCATGGAAGCCTTTCCTAAACCTGGCCTCTTTCACTTGGGAGCCAGATCTGGCTTCAAATCAGGACTCCACCTTTATTAGGCTGCCTAACCTGTCAAGTTCCTAAATCTGAGCTGCTCCATCTTTAAAATGGAGATGAGATTAGCACCTAGCTCATAGTTTATAATTGTGGGAGTCGAATCTGTAACCACTTCAAGTACACGGTACAGTACCAGGCGCCTAGGGCTTGTTCCGTGTAAGTTAACTGCTCGGCCAGGCATGGTGGCTCATGCCTGTAATCCCAGCACTCTGGGAGGCTGAGGCAGGTGGATCACTTGAGGTCAGGAGTTCGAATGAGACCAGCATGGCCAACATGGCAAAACCCCGTCTCTACTAAAGTTACAAAAATTGGCCCAGGCACGGTGGCTCACGCCTGTAATCCCAGCACTTTGGAGGCCGAGGCGGGCGGATCACGAGGTCAGGAGATCGAGACCATCCCATCCCGGCTCACACAGTGAAACCCCGTCTCTACTAAAAATACAAAAAACTAGCCGGGCGTGATGGCGGGCGCCTGTAGTCCCAGCTACTCGGGAGGCTGAGGCAGGAGAATGGCGTGAACCCGGGAGGCAGAGCTTGCAGTGAGCCGAGATCGCGCCACTGCACTCCAGCCTGGGCGACAGAGCAAGACTCCGTCTCAAAAAAAAGAAAAAGTTACAAAAATTAGCCAGGCGCAGTGGTATGCACTTATAATCCAGCTACTCAGGAGGCTGAGGCAGGAGAACCGCTTGAACCCAGGAGGCGAAGGTTGCAGTGAGCCAAGATCATGCCACTGCCTGGATGACAGAGTGAGGCTCCATCTCGAAAAACAAAACTTAACTGCTGTGGTCCTCAACTTGCCATTTGTGCTCCAAAGACCACCCATCCTTGTGAAGCTAAGGGGAGACTAACATTACCCCAAGTTATGATGACGGTTTTTAATACTTTCATATGCTGTTTATGTGTGCTGAACAACTTGTACTTACAAGGGCTATTTCACTTAAGCCTCACATCACTGATGCTCAGAGACTCAGTTCAGTAGCTCCCAAATAGTGGGGTTGGGCTTCAAACTCTGGCCCTCTGTGACTCCTGAGCCCTGCCTGGAATCTCCTTCCCCTTGTTTCAAACATTTTACAGCAGAAGAAAAACAGTTTCTAGATAACAGATGAAAACAGACGAAGCCACAGGTATAATTAGGAGAGGAGGAGGCTGGGAAGATGGAGGTGGAGTCAACAGTTTAGCAGCTGACATGACCGCGAGGGAGTGGTTTAACATCTGACTTCCCCTCTGGGTTCCAGAGATCAGACGAGATCAGTTAATTATGAAGCATCATGCCAATTCGAAGAATGATTACCTAATCTTTCAGATTAATATAAAAAAGGAGAACAGCCCTGTCTCTACATGGTACACGCCTGGGGTATGACTGGGTGTGATAACCTCTGAACATGCCACTCCGTGAGGTCAAGGTACAGAGATTAGGACTCTTCAATATGCAAAGGCCAAGGCTGGAAGCTGAGATGGTCACCATTTAGAGAACCATGAAGTGTAGAGAGAGAATTCAAGATTCATATTCTAAATTCCATTGCTGAAACTTAGCAGGCCCAGATTTCAGAATGAAGAGCTGGAGCAGTTGCCCTGTTCAGAGTAAAACATTGTGGAACTCCACAGAGAAAGGACACAGATAAAAACATAAGCATCTTCAAAAAATAATCAGAGTTCTACAGTTTGTTTTGTTGTTGTTGTTTTGTTTTTTTTGAGACAGAGTCTCACTCTGTTGCCCAGGCTGGAGTGCAGTGGCATGATCTCAGCTCACTGAAACCTCCGCTTTCTGGGTTCAGGCAATTCTCATGCCTCAGCCTCCCGAGTAGCTGGGATTACAGGTGCATGTCACCACGCCTGGCTAATTTTTGTATAAAAATAAAGAGTAAGAAAGTACTCTAAAAAGTAGAGATGATGTTTCACCATGTTGCCCAGGTTGATCTCGAACTCCTGACCTCAAGTGATCTGCCCACCTCGGCCTCCCAAAGTGCTGGGATTACAGGCATGAGCCACTGTGCTGGCCTACAATCAGTTCTTAAGAGAAAAAAGAAAAGTGCTTTGTGGATACATTCTGAACTATTTCAAACTGACATTGAAGAGAACAATTCCCAGCGGTGGCTCACGCCTGTAATCCCAGCACTTTGGGAGGCCGAGGCAGGCGGATCATGAGGTCAGGAGATTGAGATCATCCTGGCTAACACGGGGAAACCCCATCTCTACTAAAAATACGAAAAATTAGCCAGGCGTGGTGGCGGGCGCCTGTAGTCCCAGCTACTCAGGAGGCTGAGGCAGGAAAATGGCGTGAACCCGGGAGGTGGAGCTTGCAGTGAGCCGAGATAGCGGCACTGAACTCCAACCTGGATGAAAGAGCGAGAATCTGTCTCAAAAAAAAAAACAAAAGAACAATTCCCCTCCTTATTTCCCCTCCTTATTGTTCCTAGAGATGTCATTAGCAGAAACAAAATCTAATTTTTGCATATGCTGGTTTGTATCCTCCAAAGTTCAATACTTTGGGCCTGATTTCTTTTTTCTCCGGGAAAAAAAAATTTATATATATATCTGTTTTACTCAAGTATTTGAATGTGTGTTAACCATTTTTTCAACTTGTCAACACTATTTGTAGCAGTTTTTTTTTTTAAATCTACAGTCAGATGTATATACAGGGGGAAAAAAAATCCAAATTCTCCAATCAAAACAAAAAGCACTAGGGTGTTCAGGGAGCCATCATTTCCAGAATTGGAGACAAGGGTTTGGAAAGAAATTAGAAATGTTGGGCAATACAAGAAGTGTTCCTTCCATTATACATACTTTTTGACATTGAGGGTTTTCAGAGCTACATTCCTCCAACAGATGTCATCAATTTTGTGTGTCAATGAATGAAGCTCTGTTGAGAGTTCACTGATATGAATGTAACTTTTGCCAAATTCTTGACAAATGGGCATCAACCCAGAGGAAAAGGCTGGTTGCTGCTGCCTGTGAGAGCTTTCTTTCCATTTGTCACCAAAGCCATGGAGAAGCAAGGGTCGAGTCCAGGCCATATTAGGGCCTGCTGAGGCTGTTACCCTAAACTTAAGTGCTGATTCAGAACTGGAAGGAGCCTTCAGATCATTGAGGACAGAGAAAAACGAGACCTAGAAAGATTTAGTGTCTTGCTCAGAGTCATCCAGCTCCCGTCAAGGCGGGCAGTGCAGCGCGGGGCCTGGAAACCAGAGGTGCTGGTTTGGCATCCGCTCCCTGCTTCCAGGCCGGCCCAGGTTGATGTTGCCATCTGGGCGTTGATTTCTCCATCCCTCAAGGAGGTGGTTTCACTGCCCCTCTCTGCATGCCCACTCACTTCCTCAGGGCCGATAACCGAACGGGGCAGTGTGTGTAGAGTCCCTCTCTTGTTCCTTAGCTGCAATCCTTTTTTTTTTTTTTTTCCACCTGCATTAGGTCCTTAGGGAAAATGAAAGTAACTTTTTCCTTTTGAAATGAAAATCCCCAGTACTACTGCCCCGGAGGACATTCACTGCAAGGCCATGGTACCCCTCAAGTGGCCCAGAAACAAAGCTCAAGTCACAGTTTCAAAGTTTGTTTTGGAGTTGTTAATCACCTGTGCACAGGAGGCAAAGAACGTTTCAAAGTAGTAGATTCAAATCTCACGTGGAAGCTAAAGGCTGGCTCTTTTGTAAGTTTCTGTTACTCCATTCTCAAACTGCATTTGGATTTGTTGTTTCATGGAAGTGAACAGAACACTGCTCTGAGGCCTGGCATCGGATGTAAATGAAGGCAGTTCAGCCCTCATTGATTCTAGAGGAGCCCCGAGGCAGATCCTGTGGAGCCGTGGAATCCACCGTCTCCAGGGGGAACCTAATGACCGGGAAGGTGAAAAGTGCTTTGTCTGTGGCAGGGGAGCAGTTGTGTCTCCTGAGGGGCCGACTGGGCACAGGGGGGCCGAAGGAGCAGAAGAGTCGTCTCCTCTCGGCGGATGCTGCATGGGGATGGGGTCAGAGGGACCGGCACACATCATGATGCTAAGTCCTGGTCTGTTTTCAACTCCAGAGACACTCTGAAAGGATTTGAAATGCTGCCTTTCCAGTGGAACTCTTGGTTAGACTCATGAATCCAGTGTCAAAACTCCCAGATGCCTGCAATGGTATAATACAGCCCTTTGGCCTTCTGGTGAGCTGGGATTCGATGGACTGCCCACATCCTGCACCTCCACTTCCCCACCTCACCCCAAAGTCCACTTCCTCTGTGAAAACTACACTTCACAATGAAACACTTGCCAAGGAACTGCTTGAATCATGCTGTGGTCAAGGATGCCTTTATCTGACGTGAGCCCCATCGCTATTCCCAAAAGGATTAAGTGTAGTTGCACAAAGTCCAGTGATGTAAATATTAGAAATGGGAACCCACACCCAGGCAGTAGGGGCTTTTGTTTTTGAAGGGGATGCTGGCTTCCTAAAGGATGGCCAGAGCATACCTGCATCTCAGAAGCCTGAGCCAGCGGGAAGTGATTAACTGCTGGTTTACTCAGCTCAAAACCTGTCATTCCCATGATGTGTTTTCCTGCTATCTTCACACAAAGCACTCTTTTCCAGAACACTCCAGGACTGTCTGCCTAGCACCTTCTGGAGAAATTAAAAAGAGCAAAGGCAGAATAATTTGCCTAAGAATAGGAATATCAAGAAAATGTACCTCAACAAAGCGTTGCTAGGCTTAAATCCTGGCCAAACTGCTCACCTCTCTTCAGTTGCTAACCCGCTACCTGAAACCTCCTATCTGCCATGCCTCCTTTTTCTGGCTTTCGTTCTTCCCTTCTGGCTACAATTTTTTGTTACTCTAATCTCTTGTTCTGCTCACTTTCTCTCAGACACAGAAAGAGCTTAACTAGAATCATGAAAGTTAAGATTCATAATTTTGCCTAAAAGACAAATTGTATCTCCACTTAAGACTGGTTTACAGTATTTGGGGGACTGTATTTTTGGGCTCGGGTGGGCCGGAGGAGTAGAAGAATCAGCTCCTCTTGGCGGATGCTGTGTGGGGCAGGGGGCCGAGAAGCCAGCACACATCATGATGGCAAATCCTGGTCTGTTTTCAAGGTTGGGGTTGTAGGACAATACAGAAAAAGTATAATAGACGTCTTGCCCTCAAGGAGTCTATGGAAGCCACTGAATATATGCACAAACGCACTAAAAAATAATAAAACAGGAAAGGATTACATGGCAGATTGAGAGTAAATGATACCAGACTACATGGAAACAGATGTCATGCTCCCTTCCTGGGAGATTTTTAACCGTCTAAAACCAGTAGAAAAGGCTCTCCTGGGCATGCTGTATAATTTTCTCAGGGGTACTCAAGCCACAAGCAAATCACCACTCACCCCAGCCTCTCAAATCTTAGAAACGAGCTCTGCTAGTTTAAAAATGCTTTGGTTTTACTATTTACTCTGGCTACGAAATTCTTTGTTCATTATTGTAGCTTCATTCTACGAAATTCTCATTTTGAAATCCTCCCCTCTTACCCTCCTCTCATTCCTTGCTGTAGACCATGTAGTTGTGTTTTTTTCGTCTGTTTGTTTTGTGTTTTTAAACTTTTGGTCTTACCATACCTTCGCTTTAATCCTAGAGCATCTCTTAAGCTTTAGAGGAAAGAGTAGAGTAGGCTCTTAGAGCCTACAAAATCAGCTTCCTACTCCACCAGGGAGGTCTGAAGGAGCCTTTGATTTCTGGTAAAGCAAATGGATGAGGATTGCGGCTAACATTCACTTCTCCCATGAGAAGGCTCCCCAGGCTGATTGCTATAGTCACTACTGCAGACAGCCACCTGATCTGCTCAGGCTGCCAGACTTCAGAAGCCTCAGCCAAGTTCAGAGCCTCCCTAATGGGCTAGGAGCCCTGGGTGTCTCCAAATAACCCATTTTCCAGCCTTCCAAGAAAGAGGAGTAGTGGGGCAGTGGGCAAGAGAGAATTGGGTTTCAGTGTTGTTTTCATGTGAACTGCTGGGGGCTGGGAGCTCCCCTTTTGCTCTCCTCGTTTTGGTTCCTACCCAAGAAACATAAAGTATTACTGATAAACATGGATAATTTAAATTTGGATAAAAACGACTTGAACCTGAAGAATTCATTCCAATGTGTATAGCAGCAATTGATGTGGGTTGTGTATTTAAAGGAATATTTAAATTTCATGCAGCAATTTGCAAGTTCAAATGAAAAGCTATTTGGCACATTTGGATACAGAGTTTCAAGGGAAATAAGCAAAATGTACACATAAGGTAAATGCCACCATATAATTGTGTACATTTTTTATTTGTCACAAAGCATTACAAAAACAATGGAGAAAAACTATGAAGGAAAGAAAGGTCACCATTGGGAAAAAACACTTTTATTTTCCATATGTTTTGCCTGTGTGTTTATGGAAGGCTTTTTATTAAAAATTGTGGTTTTATTCAAAAACTTTTGCATAAGCATCTTCCTGTGTTGCTTCACCTAGTCTTCTGGTTAATGTGCCAGAATTTTTTCTCCTATTTTTGATCATTGGGTTTTTGTAATTTTTTGTTCTCACAACTAGGACTGATGGGAGATTTTTTTGTAATATGGGTATTTTCTGACTTGTAAGAAGTGAAAACATACACTTAAAAAAAAAAAAAAAAAACTATTTCATTTAAGCATAGACATACCCTAAATATAGTGTTAAGTTGTTTTTTAACTATGTAGTGATTACTGCTCCGGCCTGGACTCTAGCCTGGGTGGCCCTTTTTTGATTTCCAGGCCTCAGGTTCTTAAAGGAGAAAACTTTTCCCAAACTGGTGTGGTAAAGCCTTTAAGAAATCTAGTTCCGGGTCAAATGGTATTTCTAGTTCTAGATCCTTGAGGAATCGCCACATTGTCTTAATGGGTGCAGCACACCAACACGGCACACGTATACATATGTAACAAACCTGCACGTTGTGCACATGTACCTTAGAACTTAAAGTAAAATAATAAAAATTAAAAATTAAAAAAATAAAAAACACTTTAAAATGTTAAAAAAAAAAAAAGGAAAAGAAAAGAAAGAAAGAAAAGCTAGTTCCAGCCAGGCGCGGTGGCTCACACCTGTAATCCCAGCACTTTGGGAGGCCAAGGCGGGCGGATCACCTGAGGTCGGCCAGTCAGCCTGACCAACATGCAGAAACCCCTTCCCTACTAAAAATACAAAATTAGCCGGGTGTGGTGGCACATGCCTGTAATCCCAGCTAATCAGGAGGCTGAGGCAGGAGAATCGCTTGAACCAGGGAGGCAGAGGTTGTGGTGAACTGAGATCGAGTCATTGCACTCCAGCCTGGGCAACAAGAGCAAAACTCCATCTCAAAAAAAAAAAAAAAAAGAAAAGAAAAGAAATCTAGTTCCACACGTTACCTCTTTCCTCCTCCCTCATCTGTCCTGCTCCCCCAACAAAAACACAAATTTGAGCTTTAAGACATGCCTTCACCACAGCCACCCGGCTCTTTCCTGTACCCCTTGTCTAGACCCAGAGTTGATAAAAGTGAATGATGGGTGTGTGGGCTTAGAGGCACTGCCCCGGGCCTCAGTTCTGGGAAGATGAACTGGATGATGAACAGTGACAGGAGGAAGCAGCCATATAGAAAACTTAACCGCCCTGCTAAAGAGGCAGCCTAGATAATATGTACAATCCCAGCCTTCGAAATTAGACTGGAATGTAAAAGCCACCTGTGCCACTTACTGGTTGTGTGACTTAAAGTAAGCGGCTCAATTTCTCTGCGATTATTTCCGCATCTGCAAAATGGGGATAATAATAATAGTGCACTGCATTATAACGTTCAGGGCATGAATAACCAAGATATTGCATGAAAAGTTTTAGTATGGTGCCTGGCATAGCAAACTCTCAATGATAGACAACTTCTATTGCCCTGTTCTTTAAATAGTCTTAGATCCTGGCAATCAGCCCTTAGAAGTCACGCTCCTCAGGATTCAAAGACAATGCCGCCCCTCACCTCTTCCCTCCTCACCTGTCAGGCCGCCCTAGAGTGCTGTCATTTTCTCCTTCAAAGCTGCCTCTGATGTTCACTTCACCAGGATGATTCATCGGGATGGGTCAGGGCTAGTGGTGAGTTAGCCTGATAGCCCAGCTGGATCTTCCCCTGAAATCTGACGGAAGCACACTTCACCGCCCGTCAGGTCTAAAGTCCGGCATTGGTGAGCAGTAAGAAGAGCCCCTCTCCAGCGTGGGAGGAGGGGCCTCGAGTAGACCCCAATGACCCACCATCGCCGGCTCTCCAGGAAGTGCCTCGCTGGTGGCATCCAGAAGAGGTGCCCAGGTCCTGTGTCTCCCCAGGGCACACTGGGGTTTGCCACCGGGGTTAGGTTTCCTGGGGACTTCTCAATGACACTATGAAAACCTAGCTCACCTCCTTGTTGATCTTACTGTCAGACACTAGAAGGTTTCCTAGGGTACTCAGAAGTTGAGTTCAGACAATTACAATATCCTGGTCCTCTGGTGAAATCGTTAGCATTTGAGGGGCTGCTTTGCGGTTCCCTCTGTTGGGCTTGCGGCTCCTGCCTTTGTGTGTTTAACCTTTAAACAAGGGGGTCGGCAGGAGGAAGCAAGCTGCTCTGTCACAGCTGGTCCTGGCGATGCCGGAGGAGGCCCAAGCTGGAGCTTCCTAGTTAGCTTTGCCTTTCACCTAAAGAGGATTTCAGGTATAGGGCAGGACGCAGGGACCCAGCCAGCACCAGGAATAAAAGCCAAGTATCTACTCCATGCTTTTGGTTCTGGCTGGCCAGGGCATCTGACACCAGGGAACATCTTTCCTTTCACACTCTATTGTCCTGGGGCTTCAGTTACATTCTTGACTGAGAGCCCAGGAATGAGGCTAGCGGGCACTCCAGAAATTAACCTCAGAGAGGTGACTGCGTGTGTTTTTAGCCTACTCTCCTCCCTAACAATGGTGCACACCATTGGTGTTCCAGGTGGAGGGGTCACTACCCCCTCCAGTAGCTGAGCAAACATCCCTTAGCCTCACATCTGGGATTAAAAGGAAGCAGGAGGTCAGCTTCCCGCTCATTAGAGCTGGATTATCCTACGAGGGTTTGTATTGAATGCATTGACAAAAGCATGGCACCCAAAAGAATGAGAAACAGTGATAGAATTTTGCTATTTTATATTTCAAAAAAAGGCATTGGCTAAGTGTAGTGGCTCACGCCTCTAATCCCAGCACTTAGGGAGGCCGAGGCGGTAGGATCTCTTGAGCCAAGGAGTTTAACACCAGCCTGGGCAACATGGCAAAACCCCATCTCTACAAAAAATATAAAAAATTAGCTAGGTGTGGTGGCAGACACCTGTGGTCCCAGCTACTTTGGAGGCTGAAATGAGCCTAGGATCAACTGAGCCTAGGAAGTCTAGACTGCAGTGAACCGTGATCACACCACTGCACTCCAGCCTGGGCGGGCAACAGAGCAAGACCTGTCTCAAAAAAAAAAAAAAAAAAGGCATTGAAAAAGTCATTATTGGAAAAATATGAATATGTAGTCTTATTTCCACTTGTTTAATAGTTTACTGATGTTTTATCTTGAGTTACAAATCTCTTTGGTGCAAAGGATGTCTCATGCTAGCTGCACATCTCGCCGGTCTCCTAGCTCACCACCACAGAGAGTTGAGCCCTGCACAAGCCCCTGGTCTGTGCCCTTGACTCTCCCAAGGCCACCACCCCACCTTCCCCCACACTCAGAGCCATCAGCGTCACCACCACCACTGATCGTATGAAGACATGCCGACCACTTTTATACTGCATGTGCTATGTTGCAGATACTTTTGTGAATCAGCAACACTGATCAAAACCCGAGTTCAACCCTTAGTTCTTCCCAGTTAACAACTGGGGGATTTGAAGCAAGTTTCTCAGCCTTTCTGAATTTCAGTTTACTCCGCCTCTCTGAATGTCAGTTTCCTCCTCTGTAAGAGCCTGCCCCTTATAGTTGTGTTAAAGAATTAAAGCTATCCCAGCTACTTGGGAGGCCGACATGGGAGGACTGCTTGAGGCCAGGAGTTCAAGACTAGCCTGGACCATAAGCAAGACCCTGTCTCTACCAAAAAAAAAAAAAAAGTTGTTTTAATTAGCCAGGTGTGGTGGTGCATCTGCGTAGTCCTAGCTACTTCGGAGCCTGAGGTGGAAGGATCACTTGAGCCCAGGAGTTGGGGACTATCGTGAGCTATGATCTCGCCACTGCATTCCAGCCTGGGAGACAGTAGCTCTGACCCTCATCTCTAAAAAAAAAAAAAAGGAAAAAAAAGGCCAGGTATGGTGACTCACATCTATAATCCCAGCACTTAGGGAGGTCGAGGCAGGAAGATCACTTGAGCCCAGGAGTTCACGACCAGCCTGGGCAACATAGTAGACCTCATCTCTACAAAAAAAAAAATTAACAATTAGCCAGGCATGGTGGCATGCACCTGTAGTGCCAGCTACTTGGGAAGCTGAGGCGGGAGGATCGCCTGAGCCCAGGAGGTCAAGACTGCAGTGAGCCATGATTGCACCACTGCATTCCAGCCTGGGCAATGGAATGAGACCCTGCCTCTATTTAAATAAGTAAACAAACAAACAAATAAGAATAAAAGGTAAAACATGTCTGAGACCTGGTACATGGCGGACTACCTATAAATATTAGAATTATTCATGCTGTTTCTTCACTCCTGATCCGCCTAAAGAGAAGATAGAGTAGGTCCCTTCTCTAGGGAAAAGGAACCACAACCACCACCATCTCAGCTTGAGGGACTTGTAGCGAAGCTTTCCCCTGTGAAGCAACCTCGGGAGTCTCCAGCCTCCATTGCCCCACACCTTGGAAGGGAAGGGGCTTCTCTGGAGAGAGGTTTGTTCAAATGTCATTATTTTCTGAAATCATTGCCCAATTTTTCCTATTTTAGAGTCAGCCATCCGCTACGCACCAGGTGAGTGCGCCTGAGAAGCCCGTAGCTGAGCAGTCCTCGGGGAGTGAGATCATCTGGAAAGCCAGGGTCAGCCTGGAGCCTCCCTTAGTTTCAGCAACTCATGCATGTTAAGACAGGCCCCTTCCCCAAGCCCCCGTGGCTGCGAGACGGTGTGGGAGGGTGAGGAAAGGTGTAGAGGGGCACTCCCCACACTTTAATGAGCACAGGAGCCTGCCAGGGATCTTGTCCAAATGCAGATTCTGCGGTGGTGGGGGCTGGCTCCAGCCTCTGCATTTCTTGCCAGCTCTGGGTGTTGCCGGTGCTGCTGGCCTGTGGGCCACACTTTGAGTAGCAGGGCTCTGAGATATGATGTGGTATGTGACATGGGCATTACCCAGAGGGACTGTAGGTGTCACAGTGGTTGATGGCAAGCAAAAGAAACCAGTTCATTCAGCTTAGGATTCCCAGCCCTGGAAGGGAGCACCAACGGTCAGGCTCCAGGCCTCACACCAGCCTCAGCCCTGGGATGGTAAGGCCCTGGGAGGAGTCCCATCAGACTGTGTACAGTGAAAAAGAGGTCATTCCTCAATTCTACGTCAGAAAATCGGGGCATCTTAGGAAGGGGACATGAGCACGGTGTCCAAAACCCACAAATGCCCACTCCAGCGGGGATTCCTTGGAGCCAGGTGAGTGGGCGGAGAGTGAGATCTGGAGGTCCTGATGAGTCTGAGACAGCGCCACAGTGCAGTGGTATGATTGTAGCTCACTGCAGCCTCCAACTCACTGAGCAATCCTCCCTCCCGCCTCAGCCTCCTGAGTAGCTGGGATTACAGGCAGGCGCCACCACACCCAGCTAATTTTTTTTTTATTTTTTGTAGAGACAGGGTCTCACTATGTTGCCCAGGGTGGTCTCAAACTCCTGGCCTCAAGTGATCTTTCCACCTCAGCCTCCCAAAGTGCTAGAATTACAGGTATGAGCCACTGCACCTGGCCCCTTCTTAAATTTTGCAAGCTAGGTGCTTCACCTGACTCCAGCCCGGTTAGGGAAGAGTAGTCACACTTTGGTCTCCTCTTTACTCTTCCACCTGGGCAAGCTACCTCTGGGCCTCTATCTTTTCCCTCAAGCAAATGAGAACAAGGTAATAGTAAGAATGTTGCTTACCATAAACATCTTCAGAACTTATTCACCTTGAAATGGGTAGCACCTGACCCAGGGCCTGGCATGCTCAATCAATGTTTGTTCAATGAATGAATCAATTCCACCACTAACTGGAAAGGACCTTTCATTGTTTAACAGTAGTTGTCTCTCTCAGAGAGCAGAGGCTGTTCTTGCATCATCTTGCACTTAGTGTGTTCCTGGAATGTAACAGAGGTCAACAGAAGTCCACTGAACTTGATGAAGGTGAAACTCATTTCACCTGAAGGTAGAGTTAGTAGTTGTTTACAAGGTGTCAGATGAGGGATCGTCTCCAAATTATTTTCAACTCTTTTGAAATTCCTCTGTTAATAACTTATTCCTTTGACTTGCATTTTCCTTACCCACTTGTCTTGTTTTAAAATGCCAGTAGGGAAAGGTTACATTAACCAAAAACCAAACTTTAACTTCTTTGCATGTTTGCCCTGGGGAACCTCTAAATCAGAGTTTGGCAAACTGCGGTCTGTGGGCAAAATTCAGCCCACCACTGTTTTTGTACAACCTGAGAGCTAAGAATGGCTTTTTAATTTTTTAGCGGTTGAAAAAAAAAACTCAAAAGAGGAATAATAGTTTATGATATGTGAAGATTATATGAAATTCAAATTTCAGTGTTTGCAAATAACGTTGTATTGGAACATAGCTGCATTAATTCACTTACGCGGTGTCTGTGGCTGCTTTGGTGCTATGACGACAGACTTGAGAAGTTGTGACAGAGACCTCATGGCCCACAAAGTGTAAGATATTTGCTGTCTGGCCCTTTATAGAAAAAGTTTGTTGACTCTGAAGGGAAGCTGTCTCTTCTCCTGTGTTTATTCCATCAACTTGTTTTGGTATTTTTTAACAAAATCACTAGATAGAATCTCATTTTAATAGAAACGATCACTTAGAGAGATAAATAGATTCCCAGAGAGTTTATGTGTAAATAGAAGTCTTATTAATAGAATCATATTTTTACTATTCTGTTTAAAATTTTTTAGGTTAGAGAAATGAAAATGTTGTCTCTTCTAGTTTTGGAGGACAGGTTTGTCAGAAGCAGGGACTATGTTGCCCTAGAGACAGCTCCTTTTTATCTTGTCTTTTGATTTTGTTTTTGTTTTTGTTTTGTTTTGTTTGAGACAGGGTCTTGCTCTGTTGTCCAGGCTAGAATGCAGTGGTGCTATCGTAACTCACTGCAGCCTGGACCTCCTGGGCTTAAGTGATTCCCCCACCTCAGCCTCCTGAGTAGCTGGGACTATAGGTGCAAGCCACCATGCCCAGATAAATGTTTGTGTTTTTTGTAGAAACAGGGTTTCTCTATGTTCCCCAGGCTAGTCTTGAACTCCTGAGCTCAAGTGATCCTCCTGCCTTGGCCTCCCAAAGTGCTGGGATTACAGGCATGAGCCACAGTGCCTGGCCTAGTTTGTCTTTTACTGTGGGTCATTCTTGGAGCTCAGGCCTATCGGCACTGGTGCATATACTTAATCTCAGAGCCTCAGCTCACTGGAGGCAGACTGAAAGCAGGGTCTAGGGCAAGTACATCGAAGCTGTAGTTTTGAGTTATGACCCAAGCAAGGGAGAGACTTTTCCCAGGGGTAGAGAAGGACATGATTTACTGGAATAGTCCCAAGAATATGCCAGAAAATCATTTGTCTGCAGCTAAATGGTTTCCATACTGCAATGAGTAGGAGGAGTAAACAGGCAAGGATAGGAATTCCAGAAGTGGTTTTTCTCCCATTCTCCCCCACCCCCAAGTTTACTGGTAAATGTGTGATTTGTCATTTTGCCCCCTGCACCTCATATCCCCACATGTACTCTCTCCCCAAACTTATGGTTTTGTAACTGATCAACTTCAAGCAAAGTACACTTGGGCTGGGTTGCCAGCATAAGAATTTTCAAGTAGAGAAAGCTGGTGAAATCTGATCCTATGTGATTCCCCTGGTTCTATGGAATTCTAGACTTTCCCGGATTTGCCAGAGAGATTTTGTTGGTCTCACCAATATGAGCCTTGAGTGTTACAGCAGGGTAATGCATAAGAATTCCCGGGTCCATAGCAGCACGTGAGTCTTCTAGGGGCACTCTGCGTCGCTGAGAGCAATTTAAAGTCCATTCCACCGACGGGATGTGAAATGAGGGGAGTTCATGGAAGGCCTCTGCCTGCCCGCCTCTGTTGACAGTGAAGCTTTCAAACTCCCTGTTTCCATAGCTTAATGGAGTGTATGTTATGAAATGCCTTTAAACAAAGAATCCCCAATCTTTTCCTGATGTGAAGAAACTTTGAATTTTCCCAGAGTCATAAAATCAGCGATACTAGAATTGGAAGGGAGACCTCGTTTTACAGATATACGTAGAACTGAAGCCCAGATTGCACTTGCTGAAGCAAGTTGCCCAAGATCTGCAGCTAAGGGGCAGCAGGGTTCACGTTACACTCCAGGGTCCCTGACATCACATCCAGAGCATTTCCCCTTATGCTATAGTCTCCCCATGGCTGATCGGGGTGGGAAGTGGGGGCGGAACTACAAAGACACATTCTTGGTAGATGGGACCAAGTCATCCAAAAGAAGACAGGAGCTCCTATATGCCAGAGGGTGGAAGCACTGATGGCTGCCACCTCCGTCTCTGATACACACTATTGATGTTTATATATATTTTAATATATAAATATTCTATATGATATATTATTAAAACTATAATATATAAATTATATATTTATATAATAAATATATATAAATAAATATATTATATATATTTTATATAAATATATTATATAAAATATTATATATATAATATATTATATATAATATATAATACATTATATAATATATTATATAAATATATAAAATATATTATATAAAATAATATATAAATAAAATATATAATATATATAAATTATATATTTATTTGTATTTATATATTATATAATATATACCTATTATATATAAATATAATATATTTATATATATAACAAATATATATAAATAAATATATATATTTAGACAGAGTTTCGCTCTTGTCACCCAGGATGGAGTGCAGTGGCACGATCTCAGCTCACTGCAAGCTCCGCCTCCCGGATTCAAGTGATTCTCCTGCCTCAGCCTCCCAAGTAGCTGGAATTACAGGCTCTCGTCACCATGCCCAGCTAATTTTTGTATTTTTTAGAAGAGACAAGGTCTTGAACTCCTGACCTCGGGTGATCCATCCTCCTCGGCCTCCCAAAATGCTGGAATTACAGGCGTGAGCCCCCACACCCAGTGATGTTTCTTCATATTATGTAAAGCAGGAAACCACAGCTTCAGGACACTTGCCCTAGACCCTGCCAATTCTAAGCTGCCACTGGTTCTATGGGCTTTTCATTGCTTGCCTTATTTAATACAACTGCATGAGGAGGTAATATCCCCATTTTAACTGCTAACAAAATTGAGGCTCAGAAACGGGCACAGAGCTGGGAAGTGGTAGAGCTGGGATGGGAACACAGGACTGGCTAGGGGCAAAGCTCACTCTTTTTTTTTTTTTTAAACCATTTCATGCTGCTTCTCTGCTGAGAATGCTAATGAGATGCATTCTCATGAGGGGAAGAGGAGGCGGTCAGTTTGAGGATGAGTCAGGCAAGGCTTCCTAATCGACTGCCCATCTGCCCTTCAGGGAGCCCAGGGTTGAGCTGTGAGGTGGAAGTCCAAAGGAGAAAACAAGCTGCCCCCAGCTGAGAGAGCTGATCCCCTTTCCCCAGAGTGTGGCCCATGGCCTCACTTCTCCCTGTCCCTGTGATGCATAGGGCAGAGCAGTGTACTCATGCCCATACTGGCTGCTCCTGTATGATAAGAGATAAAGAGTGGATTGTATCCTAAACCAGGGCTAAGTTTTATGCTGTCCTTTTTCAAGAAGAAAAATAACTATTATATACTCTGTATGGTGTCACCTCTTAAGAAAAATCCCCCCAAAAAGGGTGGGCACAGTGGCTCACGCCTGTAATCCCAGCATTTTAGGAGGCCGAGGTGGGTGGATCACTTGAGATCAGGAGTTTGAGAACAGCCTGGCCAACATAGTGAAACCCCGTCTCTACTAAAAACACAAAAATTAGCCAGGCGTGGTGGCGGGTGCCTGTAATCCCAGCTAATCAGGAGGCTGAGGCCTGAGAATCGCTTGAACCCGGGAGGCAGAGGTTACAGTGTGCTGAGATCGCGCCACTGCATTCCAGCCCGGGTGACAGAGCGAGACTCCGTCTCAGAAAAAAAAAAAAAAAAAGAAAAGAAAAGAAAAGAAAAATCCCCCAAAAGGATTGGGCATTTGGACCCAGCACATGCTGACCACGCCAACAGAATCAGCCTTGTCATTCTTTCACTGGTTCATCTGGGTGTGTGTGTGTTGAGGGGGTGATGGGAGCTCATAGACCAGGAGGTGCCAGGTCTCTGTCCCCTCAGTAGCACCATTGTGCCATTAAATGGACTGTCACACATACATTTCAGTCCAGACACCCCTGCCCACCAGGACCATATTATCACTCTGTGGACCCGGACCCTGGGTACTGTAGCCTTCATGCATCCCTTTATGAAAAAAAATATTAAAAATCATACTTTACATCTGCATTGGTAAGAAGAAAAATAGATTTGTATTACATATTAAAACTTTGTATTTGACCTAAAAGTTATTTTTTTCTCCCGATTTTAAAAGAAATCGCATCATTTCCATGGGTCCTATTGTGGGCCCTGGGCACTGTGCCTCCTGTGGCTAATGGGGAAGCTGGCCCTCTTCCCACCCCGGCCCCTCCCCGCCCCACCCTCTGCAGCACTGTTTACTTCAACAAGCAGAGAGCTTCTGTTTGCTGAAGGAAATTCACAGCGCAGTGCATTTCTTCCCTGAAGAAAGCCGAGTAATAAAAGGCAGTCAGGGAGAAAACAGGACCTTGAGGAAGCCAGGACTGCAAGTCGAGAGGCTGGATCTCAGCTGGGGCTTTGCTACAGGGCTCCTCAGTTGTCCCATGGAGACAGAGCTCTGTCTCTCAGGGGTAGGCTGAAGGTCAAAGGAGCCCAGAGGCAGGATCAGAAGCAGTTGAAATAAAGCCAGAATTCACATTCATCTTATTACTTTCTTCTCTGTTTTTGAGACAGGGTATCTCTCTATCACCCAGGCCGTAGTGCAGTGGCGCAGTCATGGCTCACTGCAGCCTCAATTTCCCAGGCTTAAGCGATCCAGATGCCTGAGTAGCTGGGACTACAAATGTGCACCACTAAGCCCAACTAATTTTACTAGTAGTAGTAATAGTAGTAGTGGTAGTAGTAGTATTTGTAAAGACGGGGTCTCCCTGTGTTGCCCAGGCTAGTCTCAAACTCCTGAGCTCAAGCAATCCTCCCACCTTGGCCTTCCAAAGTTCTGAGATTACAGGCATGAGCCACCGCATCCGGCCTCATCTTACTACTTTTTTTATGGTGAGAACAGGCCAAAAGGCAAGCAAAAGCCTTGTCCTGAGAGATGGTGAGATCCCCATCCTGGGATGTGTCCAGCAGCAGTTCCTGCCCAGGAAGCTCTGGAAGGGATGGAGGCATCGGATAATGCTTGTGCAGAGATGCAGCAATGTTGCTCTGCAGATTCAAGGGCGATAGGGACTGCAGGCATTCCTGGCTGTTTGAAAGAGAAGCAGCCAGACAAGGGAAGTGGTTGATGTGATGCAGGCTCCCTGGAGAGCTGCCCTTGACAGGATGTGGAGTGAGAGAGGGTGGGCACTGGGAGGGAAAGGGTGGAGCCAAGCAGATGCCAGGAGCTTACAAGGTATGTAAGTGCCAGTTCTCGATGGTCCTCAGAATGTGTCCAGGTATCAACCTTATGAAATGTCCATGTAACAATGAAGGAGCTGGGCTTTGCGGTCAGTTTTGATACCAGCGGAAACTGAAACACAGGCAGATAGACACACAGGAGCAGGGAGCAGGGAATGAGAAAGAGGCTGGGAATGAGGTGAGGGGTGGGGCAAAATCTTGGGAAGGGCTCTCAGCAACCACCAGCAGAGCCATCTGGTCAGCAGGGCCCTGGGACAGGGCCTCTGGTCAATGAGCCTTTTTCAAAGGCCTGTGAAAATACGTGACATGCCAAAAAAAAAAAAAAAAAAAAAAGTTATTGTATCTAAAATATAAAGGGAAAAGTATGAAATTGAAAGGAATACATTTTAATTAAATGTCTATAAAACAAACAATGTCAACTTCATTCATGTTTAAATTTAGTGTTTCTGGATTCTCTGTTTGAAAATAATACTAAGGTTTGGTTTTCTCCCTCCACAAAACGTACTGTGCATGCACAGTGCCGGCCTGGAGAACATAGCCAGACATGTAGTCAGTGAGCAGCTAGAATTTCAAAAGCAAGATTAATAAAGTCTTTTTGATCCTTTCCACAGCAAAAATGTGACACTCAATGTGAAATATGGGCATATTCTAATGTGTTTGATATGATGTGGAATGTTGACTCCATAACTAAAAGACCCTGGGACCTGTAATGGTCTTAAACTGGCCCTGGAATTGGGGTCCAGGCTAAATTGAACCAAATCTCGGAGGAGTGAAATGAGGGCCCAGCTGATGTCTGGGTAATAACAAGATTAGATGGAACCTCAGAACCTTCCATCTGAACACAAGTGCTTTTAACCCTGAAGGGCTGTTCAGACAGATGAGCTTTTAGAGGGTGGACGTGAAGTTCTCTGGGAGGAAAAAGCACCTTTCAAGCGTGATGAACTGTTAAGTTAGGTCTCCACTAGGGCTAATGTAACTCAGGAAACAGAAAGTGAGCCAGACCAAGTGGGTGGTAAACGACTGCTTGACCGGGGGCTGGTGGCTGATGGCTACCACTCAGCAGCGGCAGGTCTCCTGACTGCAGCTGGGATGTGTCACCCACTCCAGCACTAAAATTCAACACTGATTGCCAATTCCCCTTTGAAGGGTATTATTTTCTTTAATGATTTCACTCTTCCACTTGAGAAAAGGGAGGAGGAAACAATTGCATTCTCCAGACACCTCTTGCCCCTCGTTCTCTGCCTTCGATCCTGTTCCCAAGCTTACGCCATTTCATACCCTCCCTGTCACGCCCAGGTGTGTACCCTCCCTGCCCAGCCCTCCCCAGCCAGGTTTCTTTGGCTGTGAGGCAGCAAAGGTGCCCAGCAGACAACCCTTCTGCCCTCTCTCAGGCTGCATTCAGAGTTGGGAGCAGAGAGGCCAGACGGAGGAGGATGCCACCCAGCCTGGCCGCACAGGGCCCAAGGTGACTGGGTGGACCCAGGCTTCCCTCTCACCCCACCCCAGTGGCTCCGGGCAAATGACCTCAGCCTGAAGCGACCAGTGAGGAGGCGTTTGTAGGGCCACTGGGGTCTGCTAGCTCCTCACTGGCAGATGACCTGGGGGAGGCAGTTTAATAGGTGTGTGTGCCCTTCTGTCATGCGTGTCAGTGACCAGAAAGGCAGAGACCAAAGAGCAAAGGTGAGCGGTGACCCTCTCCCAGCGAGCAGGCCTGGCCCTCCTTCCCCAAGAGCCGTCCCCAGCCCTCCCCTGCCCTCCATGACGGAGAGCACACGTGGCCACTGTGGTTTTCATAATAATGAACTCATGAGGAACTAAAATTCACCTAGCACTTTCCGGCTCCCAGAGAGCATTTCCATTTGATTTGGTAGTGACAGTGATGCTGGGAACAAAGCAGGACAGGCATCAGCACTGTCTCTGTGTAATCGGTGACAATGCGGTTCCAGGGTGCACTGTCTGTGGCTAAGATGTGGACAAGCCCAGTGAGATTCAAACCTGGGTCTTCTGACTCTAAGACCCATAGTGAGCGGGCTTCAACCCTAAGAACCAACGGTAAGCACCAGCTCTCACTGAGGAGACAACCAGGAAATGAGTGTGGATTTGGAGTTGGGATGCACACATGGTGAGTAGCCGTGACCCTAGAATCAGAATATCTGTCTCAAGAAGCTTTCAGGGCTCTTAGTGCACCCGAAGACCCAATCTGCTGAATCATTAATTCACTCAATTTAATCCATTTGTCAAATGATTAATTCACTGATTTTTCCAAATTTACTTGTTGTAGTCGTAACAGCTTGAACAGTAATGTTTTAACAGTGAAAATGTTGGCCAAACAAAAATCTGTAGAAATTAACATGTTTTGCACATGAAAGGCTACCTTCTGGGCAGAATTCCAGCCTTGAACTGTATAATTAGATTGTCTTGGGTACCTCTGGTTTCTTTACGTGCTTTTGAATGTAAGTGTATATTTTCAAACTTGAAACACTTGAAATATTTTTTTCATCAGTTTCTCAAAAGACATTTAAGCCTTAACTTGATTGAGGAAGTGTGGAGAAGTAGGTACACAGAAGAATCTGGCCCTGGAGGCAGCCCTGCCTGGTGTGTGAGCCAGCTCTGCCCCTGTCTTAGCTTTGGCACCTTGGTCAAGTGACTTAGACATATGTGATAGGAGCTCGGCCATATCGCTTACAAATACTAGGGGGAAAAAACACATCATAGCAATAACAAGGTTATTTCTAGGTGGTGGATTGTGAGTAACTTTACTTGCCTCTTAAAATACTTTTTATTATTTATTTATTTATTTATTTTGAGACGGAGTCTTGCTTTGTCGCCAGGCTGGAGTGCAGTGGCACCATCTCGGCTCACTGCAACCTCCACCTCCCAGGTTCAAGTGGTACTCCTGCCTCAGCCTCCTGAGTAGCTGGGATTACAGGCATGTGCCACCACGCCTGGCTAATTTTTGTATTTTTAGTAGAGACAGGGTTTCACCATGTTGGCCAGGCTGGTCTCGAACTTCTGACCTCAGGCAATCCGCCTGCCTCAGCCTCCCAAAGTGCTGGGATTACCGGCATGAGCCACCGCGCCCGGCTAAATACTTTTTGATGTTTTAAAACATCCGTTGAATAATTTTAAGTGTTCACTGTGGAAGAGGAACCACACCAGAGGGCTTCATATATGTTGTTTTAAACCATATATGTTGTTTTAAACTTCATATATGTTGTCATAAACCCACAAGATAGGTAATATTATCACTCATTTACAAAGAAACTGAGGTTCCAAAGCATTAAGTAACTTGCACAAATCCCACAACTCTAACGAGCCTGGTTTCCAATCTGTCTGACTTCAAAGCTCATGCTAATTTGTACTTTCTCTGGCTCAACCGGTGTCCTCCTCTATTAAGTGGGTGTAATATTTGTATCTTAAAATATGGTGGGAGGATGGAATGAAATGATAGGTATGAAAGTCCACCGCAAATGATAAAGCCTTCAACAAAGAATATTAATAACGGGTAACGTACACATAGTGTGCGCCCAGTACTGGGCTGTTCCAAGGGCTTTGTAGATACCACGTTCCCATAATCATCTCAGTGATGCTGTGAGGCAGATGGCCATTATCCCCATTTTACAGAAAGGATATTGAAGAACAGAGAAGCTAAGTAATATGCCAGGGTCAGACCACTGCACATTATACCAGTTATCCAGATGGGAGCCTTTCAATTAGAAATGACTCCCAAGTCACCTGTTTCCCAATCTTCTCCCCAACTCCTTCCCCAGGGATACACTGTACCTTACTAGGTGGTAGGTTGTCCACCTGGCTCAGCAGGAGGTCAGAGATGAGAGGTCAGACATTAGGTTTAGCGCTCGATGGCAGACATTAGGTTTAGCGCTCGATGGTATGCACAGACCTTGCTTTCTGAGGACTGCCTGGGACAACCACGCACTCCAAAGACACTGCTGCCACCTGCTGTTCACACGTTCTCCACCCAATGGCTTCTCCCCAGCACCTACATGCATGATCCTCTCAAGAACATTACCGTCTTTCCCAGACCCATTCTGCAGCCTGGGTAAAAGAATTTAAACTTTTGCTCAGTTTCAAATGCCAGAAGGGTAAACCCTGAGAAATAGAAGAGCTTGAATAAGGGAGCTGAGACACACTTCTGAGCAGTGTGACCTCAGGGCCCTTAGCCTCTTTAAGTCTGTTTCTTCATTTGTAAAATGAAGACACCATAATAACATGTGCTTCACGCAATTGTTTTTAAGATAAAATAAGATATTTTTTCCAATCTACAAGTTACTTTCCTATCAGAAAAAAAAATGTTAAATATGTAAAGGGAGCAAGGCAGGATGGGACACAATTAAACATCCTAAATACCTAAAATCATCTCTGCTTACATTACCGTTTTTAACAAATCTTTAACATTTTTTCATAATAAGGCATCTTGATTTATATTTTGCTACTGATTTTGAGCTTATCAAAGTAAATTCTGTCATTCTATTTGCATTTTATTGAGTATCTGAACCAGAAATGTGAAATGGGGAAAAGGTTACCTGATTTTTTTTTTTTTTAATGAAAAAAGGTTTCATAATTAAAATGGTCTCTTCCATCTGAGATTCTCAGAATATTTCCAAGATTCTGGTTCACAAGTTTCACATCACTTCTTTCAGGCAAATGGGCAACCTAAAACAGAGAAAATTGGAGTGGCCTTTTTCCACTGAAGTTCCCTTGGGAACTGACACAAATAGCAAAGCTAAGAGGCCTGGCTCCCGCTACGCAGCTATAAACATCACACCAGATTCTGTTTGCCTGAAAACTCCTTCTGACTGAGTCTAGATGCCAGTTGTTAGATGATAGTCAATTTGCATGTTGTAATATTCCTGGATGCTTAACTTATGTTGCTGGTTTAGAAGTTCAGTAAAACTGAAACTGTATTATTAAGTTCCAGTAAGAATGTGTAAACTATTTCAGTAGTATCCACCCTGCTGCATACCATAGACCTGGATATCATGGTTTAAAGGGGCAGATCTAGCTGCTCTCACCCTCTCAAGGGGAGGTTGAGTACCAGCTCATTCTCCTATGTCTTTGGTATGGACAAAAGGCTAACTGAAGATACTATCAGCTACCTGGATTTATCTTTCTGGTGACAAAACTTTTCCCTCTAAAAAAGTAGCCCTTGAAAATTGTCTTTCCTTTGTGGAAATAAAAATAGCATTTTAAAAGAATAGCATTTGATACCTATTAAATTAGTAAAATTTTATAATAAATTGCTCAATGCTGGAATGTTAGCAATGAGATAAAATATGTTAACGGCATCAAAATTTGTGGGGTCCTTTTGAAAAGCAATAAAAATATATTTGCAGGAACTCTAAAGAGTTTTTACGCTTTGAGCTAATAATTCTATCCTGGAGACTTTAGTTTTCAACAAAGGCAAAAAGCTATATTTAAGAAGCCAGTTGTTGTAGCATTATTTTTATTTTTTGAGACAGCATTTCTCTGTTGTTGCCCAGGCTGGAGTGCAATGGTGCAATCTCAGCATACTGCAACCTCCGCCTCCCAGGTTCAAATAATTCTCCTGCCTCAGCCTCCCAAGTAGCTGGAATTACAGGTGTGTGCCACCATGCCCGACTAATTTTGTATTTTTAGTAGAGATGGGGTTTCACTATTTTGGTCAGGCTGGTCTCAAACTCCTGACCTCAGATGATCCACCTACCTCGGCCTCCCAATGTGCTGGGATTACAGGTGTGAGCCACCGTGCCTGGCCTGTTTGTTGTAGTATTATTAACAGTAGAAAAAGAAAAACCTGGAGACAACCTACATCCTGACCCAAAAGGAATCATGATTAATTCAGTTCATGGAATGTTATTTCACCATTAAAATGATAAACACGGAGGCTATGTAGGAATGTGGATGCCTATCAAAGTATAATCACAAAAAGAAGAAAAAAGAAATGTGGAGAAATGCTTAAGTGAAAAAAGGGCAGAATACCAAAATGATATGTACATTGTAACTACAGCCTTCTTAAATTTAAGTGCTCCTGCCAACTAGGCTGTAATGGGCAAAAACACAGAGCCGTGTTAAGATGGTAGAATTCTGGATGATTTCTCTCTTTTTATTTCCAAATTCCCTTAATATGTTTTCATTATAAAAAGAAAACTGGGGGCCAGGCGCGGTGGCTCAAGCCTGTAATCCCAGCACTTTGGGAGGCCGAGGCGGGCAGATCACGAGGTCGGGAGATCGAGAGCATCCTGGCTAACACGGTGAAACTCCCGTCTCTACTAAAAATGCAAAAAACTAGCCGGGCGAGGTGGCGGGCGCCTGTAGTCCCAGGTACTCTGGAGGCTGAGGCAGGAGAATGGCGTGAACCCGGGAGGCGGAGCTTGCAGTGAGCTGAGATCCAGTCACTGCACTCCAGCCTGGGCGACAGAGCGAGACTCCATCTCAAAAAAAAAAAAAAAAGAAAACTGGCCTTTCAGGGTGTAGATATTCTGAGTTAACCTAGTTGCTCTACAGAGTACCTCTTTCTCCAATGGGGAGGCAGCCATGATCTATTTGGAAAAGCCAATGATTTCTCATTCTATCGTAGTAAGCTGCAAAATAAATCCATCAAGCACTACAGTGATCAAACATGATATATTGCAATTAGAAGAAGCAAGGCAGAAAAATATCCTCTATTAAAGAATCTTGTGCTTCTAAATTTTCAGTATGTTGATCTGGGTTGATCTGTGCTAAGGTGACACTTGTCCAGACTTGATGGAAGAATTATAAAGTGACTATGAAATATGTCAAGGCCTGTTTCAGTACCAACTTGCATGTGACTAGCACTTTATAATTGTATTTATTTATTTATTTAGAGACAGTCCCACTCTGTCACCCAGGATGGAGTGCAGTGACGCAATCTCAGCTCACACTGACATCCGCTTCCCAGGCTCAAGCAATTCTTATGCTCCAGTCTTCCAAATAGCTGGGATTACAGGCACCCGCCACCATGCCCAGCTAATTTTTGTAAATTTAGCAAAGACAGGGTTTCACCATGTTGGCCAGGCTGGTCTCGAATTCCTGACCTCAAGTGATCCACCCACCTTGGCCTCCCAAAGTGCTGGGATTACAGGCATAAGCCACCGCACCCAGCCTATAATTTCTTAAATGTTTTCACATCTTTTATCAAGTTTGAGTTTCCCAACTCTGTATGGAAGGCAGAGCATGTAGTATTTTATACATGGGGACACTGAGGCTTAGAAAACTAAGTGATTTGCCCAAGTTCACACAGCTAGTAAACAGCAGAGCTGAAATTAAACGTTAGAGAGCTGTCTGTCATAAGGGGACATGAGTAAACACTTTCAGTGAGTGTTGGCATGTAGCATATCAACTCTGAGCTACATGGATTATGGAGAAAATACTGATTGACTTTTTAAGCCCGGAAAGGAATTTTTTTTTTTTTTTTTTTTTTTTTTTAAGACGGAGTTTCTCTCTTGTTGCCCAGGCTGGAGTGTGATGGCGCAATCTCAGTTCACTGCAACCTCTGCTTCCTGGGTTCAAGCAATTCTCCTGCCTCAGCCTCCCGAGTAGCTGAGATTACAGGCATGTGCCACCACACCCAGCTAATTTTGTATTTTTTTAGTAAAGACGGGATTTCTCCATGTTGGTCAGGCTGGTCTGGAACTCCCGACCTCAGGTGATCTGCCCGCCTCGGACTCCCAAAGTGCTGGGATTACAGGCATGAGCCACCGTGCCTGGCCCAGAAAGGAATGTTTTGTGAGGTATGAATGGTTAGTGTGCCTGGGGAGGCCCATGCAATGGCGTGTTGGAGAATCTGATAGCAACATGGTAAGGCCAGAGTGTGGTACAATTGCAGGAAGATGACTCAGGACCTCGGTACCCACAAACAGGAGGCATCTATGAGAGGGAGGCAGAGGTATGCAGTGCCTGATGGAGACTTTGGGAGGAAGATCTAAAGGTGGACCTAGCCTTAGATCTTTGGTCCCGCAGTGATCAAGAGAGCTCAGAGGAAAACCTTTCAAACTTAGACTGGGGCATAGAAATAAAGGGAATAACTCTTGAGATGGTTTCTAAGAAAGAACTAAGTAGCCACACATTGATAACAACAGTCATATTCCCAGCCTCCCTGTGGTTCCTGACATGGCTCTGGGCACCTATGCTTGAGCCAGCAAGCTCGGGCTTCCCACACTGGGATCTGCAGACTCACCCCCAGACACCTATGGAGTTTCAAATTCTGTCTTTCCATTTGATTACCATTTAAAATTACATTCATGGTTGCAGGTTCTGGGTCCTCTGGCCAGCCGCTGAGTACCATAACATGGTTTCACAATCTACATTGGCACTGTGTTTAGATGGGATTGGAGCCAAATAATGCTATTTGCATTGTCACAGGCTAGAGGGAAAAAGAATAGAGGTGGACTTACTATGTAAACAAGTAGAGGCCAAAGGACGTCACAAAGCATTGTATGCCAAATGTTTTCCTAATCACTCAAATGGAAAACTGGTGGATACGCAGAGTTAACATACAGTCCATGGGGTATAGGCATGGAACATGCTCAAGAAAAAATATCTGCCCACAACCCCCAGAGCGAGGTGCAGACGCCAACCAAGCAAGCCAGAGTCAGGATCTGGTTCCTGGAGGCTGGAATCCAGGGAAGCCAGAGAGGAGAGAGCCAGAAGGTGAGTGAGTATCCATATTCTTCAACAGCAGTCCAGTGCTAAGACAGGGCATGAGGACCAGCTCCACCGGAAACCAGCCAGCATCTTAACTGGGCAGGAAGGGAAGTGTGTGCTGGGCAAGTGGGGCACGTGACAGAGTGGAACTGAAGTGGCCGTCACTTGCCCTTAGGCCAGCAGGTAAGATTGGGGTGACCCATGTATTTTATGGTAAGGAACAAAATCATTACCATGGCATTGTCTTTTTTTTTTTTTTTTTGAGACAGTCTTGCTCTGTTGCCCGGGTTAGCGTGTAGTGGCCCTATCTTGGCTCACTGCAACCTCCGCCTCCCAGATTCAAGTGAGTCTCATGCTTGAGCTTCCCGAGTAGCTGGGATTATAGGCGTACGCCAACACGCCCGGCTGGATTTTTGTATTTTTAGTAGAGATGGGGTTTCACCATGTTGGCCAGGCTAGTATTGAACTCCCGAACTCAGGCGATCCACCCGCCTCGGCCTCCCAAAGTGCTGGGATTTTTTTTTTAACACCTCCATCCCCTCAACCCCTCTCTATCGTGCAAAGTGCAGCCAAGGTCGAGAATCCTAGATGTTAATGATGAAGCCGGAGGTGTGGCTGGGGTCACTGCGCAGGTGTATGTAGATCTCCACAATGAGGCGCAGGGGCATTCCTTAGAAGTGCATTGGGTATTAACAGTGATTAAGCATTAATTTGCTTTCCTCATCCCTTCCCCTTCTCATAATGTGTAATTGAACGAAAGTAATGGAGAGTTTGGAGCACACTGGCCAGGCTTCCTGTCCAAGAGCCTTCAGCCTCATCCTAAGGTACACACTCCTCTCCTGCACTGTGTGCTGGGAGGCTGGGTTTCTAGCCTTTGGGTAGCAGAATCTGACTGAATGTTCCAAAGGGGTCCACTCACTTTAACAAAGGACTTTTTTTTTTTTTTTTTTTTGAGACAGGGTCTTGCTCTGTTGTCCAGGCTGGAGTGCAGTAGCACAGTCTCAGCTCACTATAATATCTGCCTCCCGGGTTCAGGCAATTCTCATGCCTCAGCCACCAAGTAGCTGGGATTACAGGCATGTGACACCACGCCCGGCTAATTTTAGTATTTTTAGTGGAGATGGGATTTTGCCATGTTGGCCAGGCTGGTCTCGAACTCCTGGCCTCAAGTGAGCCACCTGCCTTGGCCTCCCAAAGTGCTGGGATTACAGGCTTGAGCCACTACCCCCAGCCACAAGTGACTTTAATTAAGAGATCCAAATGGTGCCACCAGGACACTTAGGCCCAGAGATTCAAATGTGAAATCCTGGAAATTCTGTCTCAACAAAGCAACCAAGTGTCTTGTTATTTAAAAAAAAAATCACATTGTGGCCAGGCGCAGTGGTTCAGGCCTGTAATCCCAGCACTTTAGGAGGTCCAGGCGGGGGTATCACTTGAGGTCAGGAGTTCGAGATCAACCTGGCCAACATGGTGAAACTTTGTCTCTACCAAAAATACAAAAATTAGCTTAGTGTGGTGGCGCACGCCTGTGGTCCCAGCTATTTAGGAGGCTGAGGCCTGAGAATCACTTGAACCCAGGAGGCAGAGGTTGCAGTGAGCCAAGATCATGCCACTGCACTCCAGCCTGGGTGACAGAGTGAGACTCCGTCTCAAAATAAAATAAAATATAAAAAAATAATATTGGGGGAAAAGTGTTCATGCAGATTCTTATACCAGAGAATCTATTCTAACTGAAAAGGGAAAAAGGGCAAGGATTCCAAGACATGCCTGTTAGAGACATCCAGCCTACAGCAACGAGGCAGAGATTGCTCTGGACTGCGTTGACTTTTGCACCCAGAGTTATTTGGTTTGACAGACTGCCAAATCCTGAAGTTCAAAAGACCGTCACAAGTGGGGAAAGGGGCCAACATTCTTGGGGTTGGATTCCCAGAATTCTCCAAATATGAGTCTCCATAAGTAAGCCTCTCAGTCTAAGGCTCCCTCATGATGGTGGTTTGGTTTTAGAGATAGTCCCTCTCCCCACTGCAAAGAATGTTAGGGGAATTCTGATGATAAAAGCATCAACCATGTCGGCCACCTACGAACTTGAACTTAGATATGTAAACTTCTCCCAGAAACCACCAACATAGTCATGTCTGAAGTTCACAAGGATGGAGCAACCCCCTCACACTGAAGGCAGCTGTTTTCATTAGGCCTGTCACAAAATACACAAGAGCTAGCATTTCCTCCTTTTAAAAATGTTTCATTGCAGACCAGGCACGGTGGCTCACGCCTGTAATCCCAGCAATTTAGGAGGCTGGGAGGGTGGATCACTTAAGGTCAGGAGTTCAAGACCAGCCTGGCAAACATGGCGAAACTCCATCTCTACGAAAAATACAAAAATTAGCTGGGCATGGTGGTGCATGCCTGTAGTCCCAGCTACTTGGGAGGCTGAGGCATGAGAATCACTTGAACCTGGGAGGTGGAGGTTGCAGTGAGCTGAGATCACACCACTGCACTCCAGCCTGGGCGACAGAGCGAGACGCTGTCTCAAAAAAAAAAAAAAAAAAAAATCAGACTACTTAATAGTAACTTACATATGCTGTGAAGCTTGATTCCATCTTCGAAACTTTCCACCTCTTGCCTCGTATTCAAACTGTCACCATCTCCTGTTAGATTTTTACCGCCAAACTACCTCTGAGAAACCAACCACTCCTCTTCTTCTCCATTGTTACCACCCCAGCCAGGTCACCTTCATGTCTCACCTCTGTTACCAAAAGAACCTCCTAACTGCTCTCCCTACACCAATCCTGTCCTCTCCTCCCTCCCCATAACAGCTGTTCACCACGCTACAATCAGGAAGATGGTTTCAGCACACCTGATCCGTCCCCTCTCTCTTCTTGCTGAAAATCTTTGCTCTTAGGCTAAAACTCAAAACCCTCAGGTTGGCCCCTGCCTGCCTATACAACCCCCCTTGACCTTTCCTCCCCATCTGTCTGTCTCTGCCTGCAGCCACAGCCACCTCCCAGCTCCCCGACTCCTCCCTGTCACCTCTCCGATAATCACAGTTCAAATGGCACTTCCATAGGGAAGTCTCCCTTGAGGACCCCCAATCTGGGGCAGGTCTGTTTTAAATTTTCATTAACCTTGTTTCTGTCTTTAAGAGCAATTAATCTTCATTTATAATTACACATACTTGAATGTGAAGATGTGATAACAGAAAATTCATTTTCTCTACTGGCCTCTAGGCTCCCTGAGCCTTACCCAGAGCCTGGCGCATAAACAGGTTCTTGCAGAATGTTTGTAGGATGATTTTTCAGAAAGGTAAAAATTGACTAACACAGAAAATTGAGAATCAGTTTTTTTTTTTTTTTTTTTAATTTTTTTTTTGAGACGAGTCTCGCTCTGTCGCCCTGGCTGGAGTGCAGTGGCACGATCTCAGCTCACTGCAAGCTCCGCCTCCCAGGTTCACTCCATTCTCCTGCCTCAGCCTCCCGAGTAGCTGGGACCACAGGTGCCTGCCACCACATCCAGATAATTTTTTGTATTTTTAGTAGAGACAAGGTTTCACCGTGTTAGCCAGGATGCTCTCGATCTCCTGACCTCATGATCCACCCGCCTTGGCCTCCCAAAGTGCTGGGATTACAGGTGTGAGCCACTGCGCCCGGCTGAGAATCAGTTTTTTTAAAAAAGGTCACCACGAAGGAGGTATTCCCCAAATTTTGAGACACGATTACTAATAAAACTCAGTACATAATGGATGAGATTATTTCTGCACAGAATCCAGAAAGGAAAGTCCTAACAAGTTATCAAAAAGACAGGAGAAGGGCAGAGCAGAGCAGACTTTGGAACCTGGGATGTGTGGCCAAAAGTCAGAGAGGTAGGGAGAAAAGGGCAGGGAGCTGTGAGGTACTGGATAACACTGGGTCAAATGCTATCACTGGGGACTGGTTTGTAACATGATCTGTCAGAGAGGTTAATGGATGGGCACCATTAATGGGAACCCAGGATGGGACAGGTCCCATCAAGCAACCATAAAAGATGACTTGTAACTGTATCAGAGATGGAGAGTTGGGAGTAAGTGGAGCAGTACCTGACAATCAGCACTGGAGTCCATCTGACAAGAGTCTACAGTGTCTACAAGAAGGGAAGCCTGAGTGTCAGAAGTTTCCTCTCCTTGTTGATTGGATGGCAGACTGAGGCCCAGCTGCTTTGCAGCCAGCTGATGACCCGTTCATGGAGGTTGGACACACCCCTGTACTCTGGTTTCAGGTTCCTCAGCAGTCCCTGCCCATAGGCTGGCTTAACTATGATCCTGCTATGGGAAGAGAAAAAAACTGACGGAAGGAGATAGGCTGAAGAATGGCTCCCTCCAGATGTCCATGTCTTCATCCCTGGAACCTGTGAATACATTACTTTATGTGGCAAAAGGGACTTCGTGGCTGTGATTAAACTAAGAACGTTGAAATGAGGAGATTCTCCAGGATCGTCTGGATGCTCCAAATCTAACAAGAAGGAGTCCGGGTCGTCAGAGTCATAGAGGCTGGAAGCTGCTATGCTGCTGGCTTTGAAGGCAGGTGAAGGGGCCAAAGAATGAAGATGGTCTCTAGAATCTGGAAAGGGCAATTAAACTGATTATCCCCTAGAGCTTTCAGAAGGAAGGCAGCCCTGCCCACACCTTCATTTAAAACCAGTGGAACTGATTTCAGACTTCTGACTGCCAGAATTGTAAGATAATAAATGTGTATTGTTTGAAGCTACTAAGTTTGTAGTCATTTGTTACATCAGCAACAGAAAACTAATACGCTAATGAGCATAAATATCTGGTCAACAGATCAGTCAGTACCCAGATCATTCATGAGCCTCTGGAGAGTCTGGTATCTGTCATTCAGTCCCCTGGGCCAGATTACTGCTAGGAGGTCACCAAATCAAGTTTCTGGATCTGCTAAGCTGAGTCCTCATGTAGCTGACCTCAACCTCTCCAAGGTCCTTCCACCCTGGGAAGCCTGGCCTGGCCTGAGGAACGGCTGGCTCTTCCTCATGAAAACCACACCGACTGGTCACTGATCACTCATGATTTGTGGGCTGTCAGGTGAGGTTTGGGAATACAGCATAGACTTTGGTACCAGGGAGGCCTGGTTCACAGCCCCTCTCTACCAGTCGTGTGATCATGAATGAGTTACTTAACTTCCTTCAACCTGGAAAATGGAGGTGATATCTCTCTAGTGTATAGTTCTGTAAGGATCGACAGAGACAATATGTACCTAATACCAAACACAGGGTCAGGCCTAGGGTAGGCTTCCGATCAAGCTTGCCCCTTCCTGCTCACATACCCATGAGTCTCACCATGCTCATCTCTTTGTATACTGGACACTTCAGCTACTTCCTCTTCCGTGTTATAAGCCCCATGGCGTCCCTGTGTTCTGTTAGCCCCCTGGCTACAAGTCAGTGACCTTACCCATCATCTTCCTAGTGGCCTGCTGACTTAGTTGGGGTTTCCCCACAAGTAGAACCTGAGACAAGGATTCCAGCTCAGGTAGTGTGTGGGAGATGAGCCTAGGAAACACCACTGAAGATGTGAGACAGGGAAAGGAAGGAGACAGTGAAGGATGCAAGATCATGCAAGTTACCTACATGGCTGAAGCTTGATCCCCTCGGGGAACTCAGAAACAGTTATCCCAGAAGGGCAAAAGTGCTGAGGCATTTTACACCTACGCCCATCCATCTTTATTTTTTTGAAGGGGACAGCAATTAGTCCCCAACACTTCCTGCCTGCTGCACTCATGGACAAGACAGGCTCCAGCACCAGAGTCCTCAGGCAGGCACTGGCAAGTGGAAGGGCTGACATGGGGAGGTGGGAGCCACAGCTGCCACATCTGAGGAGTGTCACTTTGGCTACCTGTCTCCCTGGTCACAGCTTCCCCTGGCCTTGCCTATTCCTTGACCAGTCATGAGCTCGACCCGCCTATTGCATTGTTCAGACCTAACTGCATCCTAGTCTCTAGCTCCTCCAATTTGCAAACAGATAAATGAAAGGAATTTGTAAAAAGATTTTATTGTATATATTTAAGATATATAACATGCTGCTTTGATATACGCATAGATAATGAAATGGTTTGTGACGAGAAGGGAGACCATTTCCTCAGCAAACTAACAGCTGCTGTCTCTGGTCTGGGCCTTCTACTCTACCTTTAAATATCCCGCATCGCTATCTCCATTTTGCAACTCTTACAGCTCCAGTCTGCATATGTCAAAGGCTGATCAGGTTCAATAAAATTTTTTTGTCACCTTTAAAACCTCTAATTCTTTCTCCCAGCTAATCACATAAAAGTTACAAGCATCTCTGGGTTATCATTATGGCCCTGTTATCATTACCTGAGAATGTTTGAAAAACATCCCACAGAGAACTCTAACTAAAAAAGTCTGGAAAACAAGAGGGTCACCGTATCAAACACTTGTTTATCACAGGCCGGGTGAAGCGCTGGGAGACGAGATTATTAGATATACCCAGGACTCAAGATCCAACTCTGACACCCTAGATGCTGTTCATTAGTAAGAAATCGTTATGGAGGGCCTGCTAGATGCAGAGTGCTTGTGTTGGGTTCCATCAAGAACAGAGAGAGGCTTGAGAAGCTTCCAGAAAGAACTTCTCTTTCCTAAAACAATGCTGAACCTATTCCAACTTCCACTATTAGGAAGTCTTTTTTCTTTTCTCTCTCTCTCTTTCTTTTCTTTTCCCTTTCTTTCTTTCCTTCCTTCTTTTCTTTTCTTTTCTTTTCTTTCCTCTTACCCAGCATCATCTTCTATAGTGAACCTCTTGCTGAGAGGTTTAGAATTTTTGTACTATGTGGCTGAAAGGGACCTCAGAATGCATGCTGGTTTACAGATACAGATCCTGACATTCGGAAGGGAAATCATTAGCCTGAAGTGAGCCCACCTCATTGGTGGTAGAACAGGGCCTGAAATCCTTGCCTCTTGTCCCTAGTGCTTCCCTGCTTTATCCTTTAAACTGTTACTAGGTCGGGCGTGGTTGCTCATGCCTGTAGTCCCAGCATTTTGGGAGGCCGAGGCAGGTGGATCATGAGGTCAGGAGTTCAAGACCAGCCTGGCCAAGATGGTGAAACCCTGTCTCTATTAAAAATACAAAAATTAGCCAGGTATGTTGGTGGGCACCTGTAATCCCAGCTACTCAGGTGGCTGAGGCAGAGAATTGCTTGAACCCGGGAGGTGGAGGTTGCAGTGAGCCACGATCATACTACTGCACTCCAGACTGGGTGACACAGCAAGACTCCATCTCAAAAAAAAAAAAAAAAAAAAATTGTATATAAGGCAGCCAGCACATAGCAGTCACAAAGCAGTCTAATAATAATCATGAGCTGTCACCATTTGTCTCCCTATAGGTGTGACATGGCTTAGTCCAACTTAAGGTCCACTCCTGACTTGAATTCCATTTTCCAGACCCCTGATAGGTTTGGTTCTCTCCAGCTAAAACTCAAGATCTACAAATGAAAATCTTCAGAGAATTCAACTTAGTAGCAGACTGCTAGAGCTACTTTGTAAAGCAGTAATTATAACCAATTGATTTCACCATTTTTCTATAAAAAGTGCAGTTTGACACTCATTCATATGAAGTTTTCAATACATGTTTGTTGAAACTTACCATGTGACCAGCATTGGGCTCACCCTGGAGAAAACTAAGTCTCTAATCTGAGGGAACTCACAAATCATTGGCAGAGAAATCTCAAAGAACAAACCCAAAAAGTCTAGTACAATTGTAACATGGGGCTAAGTGTGACAATAGAGGAATGCAGGGCACAAAGAGGGAGGAAGACACTGTTTGCCAGGTGGACGCTGGAGGGAAAAACGTTCCAGGAAGAAAGAAAGCCTGTCCAATGCCCTGGAGGCATTTAACAGCCATCTATTTTAATAGAACTGAAATCGACTCACAGCGGGATAGAGATGGGGTAGGAGGGAGGAGCCTGATTCTGAGAAGCCCTTTGTATCAGGCACGTTCTTAGATGCAAATTCAAAGACCACTCTGGCCAGTTAAATAGAAAATGAATTTATTAAAACATATGGGGTGGGATGGCTGCATATTTCATCTCCTCATTTGAGAGGGAAAGTGGAGTTATTTTTAATTATGCCAGGATTGCAAGTGTAAAGGACACATGAACGGAGTCTTTTAAGATTCGGGTGCTCCTAGAAGCTGGGACATTGAGAGCGGCCTTGCGACTGATCCAGTGGTGGGTAAAGTGGGGCAGCCCTGCCATGCTATGAGAGCCCCTGCCGTTTACTGCCCAGAGAGTTGCATGTCTCATCCAACACCCTCAATGGCATTGCCAGCTTCTGAATATGTGCACCTCTGATTGGTGAGGCCTGCTTCACACACGTGCTGCCAAGCGAAGGGAGACGGACTGGGAAAGCAAATTCCTGATGGCACCACCTACCTGCTTCAGCCGGGACCTCCCTGCAGCTTTGAATGGCACCCTGGTCAGCTCCTGGACAGAGGCCGTTGAAGTGGACTTGGCAGGGGAAATAGTACCTGAAGCAACCAAATGTTCACTTGAAATGACACTGTTTTGATAGCTAGATGTGACAGATAAGGTGTTGGACCAGATGGAGATATCACTAAAATCCCCCTCTACCCAGGTGGGGAGGGATTTGGCCAAGCAAAGCAGGTAGCAATTACTGGGAAAACCAAAACCTTCGATGTTTATACTCCAGTGGATTGGGAGCTCTTAAACAACCAGTTACAGTTGTTAACTGCCCTCTTGGGGCTATGAAAAACCCAGACCTTCCAGGGTCAGAGGCCTGGCCTCCCTTCTTGGCAGAAGAGGAAATGAAGTTCATTCCTTTGTGGTGAACCTGATTCTGTAAAAACAAACCCCATTTTTTTCTCAATAGGTTATCCTACCACATGTCCAACCATAGGAGTCTGGAGTTTCTCTTATTGGTTAAGCTTTAGAGCATTTTGAATAGGAGTTAGATATGGTTATATTTGAGTTTCAGAACATTCATCCTGGTTCATATTTCATCTTTTTTTTTTTTTTTTTTTGAGACAGGGTCTCACTTTGTCACCCAGGCTGGAGTGCAGTGATGCAATATTGTCTCACTGTAGCCTCAACCTCCTGGGCTCAAGTGATCCTCTCACTTCAGCCTCTCAAGTAGCTGGGACCACAGGCGCACACCACCACACCTGGCTAATTTTTGTATTTTTTGTAGAGACGGGGTTTCACCATGTTACCTAGGCTGATCTTGAACTCCTGAGCTCAAGCAATCTGCCTGCCTTGGCCTCCCAAAGTGCTAGGATTACAGGTGTGAGCCACCATGCCTGGCCATCTTTATTTTTTTAATTAAACTTTTCCACAAGTTTATTGCTAGCACGTAGAAACATAATTGATATTTTATGCTTATATTGTATCCTAAACCTTGCTGGACACACATTTTAATTTTAGGAGGTGTTGGGTTTTTCTTTGCCTTTTAAGATTTTTTTTTTTTTTTTTTTTGAGATGGAGTCTTGCCCTGTTGCCCAGGCTGGAGTACAGTGGCGTGATCTCAACTCACTGCAACTTCTGCCTCCTGGGTTCAAGTGACTCTCGTGCCTCAGCCTCCCGAGTAGCTGAGACTACAGGCATGTACCACCATGCCTAGCTAATTTTTGTATTTTTAGTAGAGACAGGGTTTTGTCATGTTGGCCAGGCTGGTCTCAAACTCCTAGCCTCAAGCAATCTGCCTGCCTCGGCCTCCCAAAGTGCTGGGATTAACAGGCATGAGCCACCGCGCGTGCTCCTTTAAAATTGTTTATGTAAGCAATCATGGCATCTGCAAATAAGGACAATTTTATCTCTTTCTTTTTGATCTGTGTGCTTTTAATTTTCTTTCTTGCCTTATTGCACTCGATATCATTTCTAGCACCTTGTTGAATAAGAATGATTAGAGTGGACATACTTGCTTCGTATGTCTTTCCCACTAAACATAATGTTAGCAGATTTTTTTGTTAGATGTTCTTTATCAAGTTGAAGAAGTTTTTTTCTATTCCTGTTTTTCCAAGAGTTTTTTCGGTCATGAATGTGTTTTGCATTTCATACGTTCACATAAATTGATATGATCGTGTGATTTTTCTTTTTTAGCTTGTTAATGTGGTTAATAGCATACACTAAACTGAGATATAGTAAGACAGGACTTGTGGCTAGAAGAAGCTATAGAAGAACATTCCTTCTTCTAAAGAAATCGCTGCAGAAAGAGATAAGGTACTACTTGGGAGGACGAGGCAGGAGAATTGCTTGAACCTTGGAGGTGGAGATTGCGGTGAGCTGAGATGGCACCATTGCACTCCAGCCTGGACAACAAGAGTGAAAGGTAATAAAAGGTCTGTTTGTAACTTCATATCTTTGGTGCGGTGTGGAGCTAGAATTCCAGAAGCAATAGATTTTAAAACAGCTTTAGGGAAATGAGTGGAGCTGAAATGAGACATAAAGAAGGGAGATGGCAAGAGAGAGAAAAGAGGAAAGGAGAAAGGGAAAGGAGAAAAACATCTCTAAAGGGAAAGGAGATGCCTGCTGAGCGTCTACTGCGTGCCCTGCGCTGTTCCAGAAGTTGAGGATCCAAAACATCTTCTAGGCTCCCCAAAGAAGTCCCAGTCTGGTAAGGAATCTGACAAGTAGTTAAATGATACAAAGTGTTAACTGTCGTTAAGGAAGTGTGCACACTGAGGGGCAAGATGGTTAGGGCGAGAACGCCCATGGGACGGGAACTAGGAAGGCTTCTTGGAGGTGACGCTTGATCTGAGGGTAAGCAAAGGAAAAAAAAGGAAAGAGAGACAGAAAGATAGGAAAAACAACGAAGAGACAAGAAAAGGCAAAGGAGGAAGGGCTCGATGCGATCGGCGCTCGGGTCGTCAGGCGTCGACTGCTAGGGTCTGACCGCGGTCCCCGCCCCCGTCCCGCCCCCTGTCCTTCCCTCCGCCCCGAGCCGCGGCCGGCCGGGTCTGCGTGAGTTCGGTGGCGGCCGGCTGTACAGAGACGCCATGTACCGGCTCCTGTCAGCAGTGACTGTCCGGGCTGCCGCCCCCGGGGGCTTGGCCTCGAGCTGCGGACGACGCGGGGTCCATCAGCGCGCCGGGCTGCCGCCGCTCGGCCACGGCTGGGTCGGGGGCCTCGGGCTGGGGCTGGGGCTGGCGCTCGGGGTGAAGCTGGCGGGTGGGCTGAGGGGCGCGGCCCCGGCGCAGTCCCCCGCGGCCCCCGACCCTGAGGCGTCGCCTCTGGCCGAGCCGCCACAGGCGCAGTCCCTCTCCCCGTGGTCTCCGCAGACCCCAGCGCCGCCCCACTCCAGGGGCTTCGCCAGAGCCATCGAGAGCAGCCGCGACCTGCTGCACAGGATCAAGGTGCGGCCACTGGGGCGGGGGACGTAGGCGGCCGGGGACCCACCCCTCTCGGCGGTGCTGTCGGGGGCTGAGTGGACCCCACCCGGAGCGGCGGGGTGCCCGCGATCGGCTTCCGAGAAAGACTTCCCATTTCCCCACCGCCAAGCCATGGTCAGACGCTCTTGGGGGTTCCCCAAATCTGGGCGGAGGTCACCGCCTGTCTCGGGGACCGCCCCTTCCCCCTAGGAGGCGGACAGGCACATCCCTTGCTGTGAGTGAGTGAGCATGGCCTGGGACGAGGTGGGCGGGGCCCGGCTGGAGGGGGCGGGGCCCAGACTCTGGGGGCGGGGCCTTGGAAGGTCTTCGAGGAGTGATCTGGGCTTTTTTCAGCAGGCCTCTAACTGTCAGTTCTTTCCCTTCGGTCTTAGGATGAGGTGGGAGCACCGGGCATAGTGGTTGGAGTTTCTGTAGATGGAAAAGAAGTCTGGTCAGAAGGTGGGTTCAGAAAATTGTTGTTTTGTTCTGTGCCAGTTGGTAAATAAAATATTGTTTTACTGGTTAGAGTGGATCCCATGAAATGCTATTGCATTTACTTAAAACGATGCATACTGTGGAGAAAACATCTAACATAATAAAGAGTCAGGTGCTTTAAATCACAGTAAGGCTTAAAATGTGACTAATAAATTGGAGTCATAAAGATGGCTTGCTTCTATCCACTCCCACTTTTCTCTTAGGACTGAATTTATTGGTCTGAAAGTTGTGTACAGTAGTCCCTCCTTATCCTTATATATTCCAAGACCCTCAGTGGATGCCTGAAAACGTGGATGGTATTGAACCCTGTATATTCTATATTTTCTCTTACATATATATACCTATGATAAAGTTTAATTTATAAATCAGTCATAGTAAGAGGTTAACAATAATAATAAAATAGAACAGTCACAACAATACTCTGAGTGGCATGCAATTTAAAACTTAAGAATTGTTTATTTCTGGAATTTTCCATTTAATAGTTTCGGACCATGGATAACTAAAACTGAGGAAAGCGAAACCACAGATAAGGGGTGACTACTGTGTAGAACAATCCATTAACTGAGTACTTGTAGGTAACATTTATGGGTAGATAAAACTCAGAATTTGTGAATTTTTGTTTTTTAATTAAGTTAACAATTTGTTGAGTCCCCTCTTCTGTAAAAGGCAGAGTACTAAGTACTGGGGTTATACACTATTCCTTGTCTTTAATGACTTTTCAGTCTACTTTCTTAGACTTTTTACCAGGCAGAGATGTCAACTATTTTTTTCAAACAAAAGGCAAGAAACTTAGGGAGAGGGATTTCTATTCATTTTATGATACTTTTATCAAGGAATTATTTTTCATAACTTCTCTGTTGCACAGAAATTGATCTAATTGGTCATCCTAGGTTTCTAGGAGTTGTACTTTTAGAAAATGATGTTTCAGGCCGGGTGCAGTGGCTCACGCCTGTAATCCTAACACTTTGAAAGGCAGAGGCAAGTGGATTGCCTGAGCTTAGGAGTTCGAGAGCAGCCTGGGCAACGTCGCAAAACCCTGTCGCTACTAAAAACACAAAAAATTAGCCAGGCATGCTAGTGCGTGCCTGTAATATCAGCTACTCAGGAGGCTGGGGCACAAGAATCGCTTGAACTTGGGAGGTGGAGGTTTGCAGTGAGCCGTGATCATGTCACTGCACTCCAGCCTGGGCAACAGCGAGACTCTGTCTCAAAGAAAAAAGTTTCATATGCCATTTAAAGGCAGTAAGTTGATGGAAGCAGTAGGGGTTTGAATTTGAAGAAAAATGAGCCAGTCGACGTGGTGCACGCCTGTAATCCCTGTGCTTAGGGAGGCCGGGGAGGAAGGATCACTGAAGGCCAGAAGTTTGAGATGAGCTCAGGCACCATAGTGACACCTGTGTCTCTATAAAAAAAAATTTTTATTGTATTATTAATTATTTTTATTTTTTGGAGTTTCACTAGTTGCCCAGGCTGGAGTACAATGGTGCAATCTCAGCTCACCACAACCTCCGCCTCCCAGGTTCAAACAATTCTCCTGCCTCGTCCTCCCAAGTAGCTGGGATTACAGGCATGCACCACCACACCTGGCTAATTTTTGTATTTTTACAAAAATTAGAGACGGGGTTTCTCCATGTTGGTCAGGCTGGTCTCGAACTCCCGACCTCAGGTGATCCGCCTGCCTCGGCATCCCAAAGTGCTGGGTTTACAGGCATGAGCCTCGGCGCCTGGCTTAAAATTTTTTAAAAAAGGAAAATGATTCTTCCTTCAAGTATAAGTATAGTCTGATCATTATACCTAATTTATGATAAATCTCGTAATCAAAAATTACATAAATGTCAGCTTTATGGACTTTATGCAAATATTTTTTAGATATTTACAATTATACAATTTTATAGTCATTGTATTCCTTTTATTTCTTTTCAGATCTTGGTTTTCTGTCTTTTATTTATTTATTTATTTTTTGGACAAGGTCTCTTTTTTGCCCAGGCTGGCATGGAGTGGTGTGATCTTGGCTCACTGCAGTCTCAAACTCCTGGGCTCAGATGATTCTCCCATCTCAGTCTCCCGAGTAGCTGAGACTACAGGTGTACTCCACCATGCTAGGCTTTTTTCTTTCTTTCCTTCCTTCCTTCCTTCCTTCCTTCCTTCCTTCCTTCCTTCCTTCCTCCCTCCCTCCCTTCCTTCCTTCCTTCCTTCCACTCTACCACGCCAGGCTTTTTTCTGCTCTGCCCTGCCCTGCCCTTTTTTGTATATTTTGTAGAAATGCGGTTTCTGCCATGTTGCTCAGGCTAGTCTCGAACTCCTGAGCTCAGGTGATCCACCTGTCTCCACCTCCCAAAGTGCTGGGATTACAGGCACTTTCTCTTTCTTGGTTAGATTTACACACTTGCAACCTGTGAGAACATGGAAACCAAATTTAAAATTTTTTCTGGAAAAAGCTTTAAGTTAGTACGTAATTTTTCTTCTGGTTTGCAGCCAAATTAAATTGATGGTTAGCTAGATTTGGTTTGTGGGACATCTTTTCATACTTTTTTTTGAGACAGGGTTTCACTCTGTCGCCCTGGCTGGAGTGCAATGGCGTGATCTCAGCTTACTGTGACCTCCGCCTCCCAGGTTCAGGCGATTCTCCTGCCTCAGCCTCCCGAGTAGCTGGGATTACAAGCATACGCCACCACGCCCAGCTAATTTTTGTATTTTTAGTAGAGATGGGGTTTTTCCATGTTGGCCAGGCTGGTCTCGAACTCCCAGTCTCAGGCGATCTGCTCGCCTCGGCCACCCAAAGTGCTGGGATTATAGGCATGAGCCACTGCGCCCGGCCCACACTTACTTTTATTGAGTGGCTATTTCAAGGAATTTGGTGGAAATTTACTCAAAAGTCAAAAATAAATATAATCTGAAGAAGAATAATGATGTTTTCTTTAAATAATAATTTATTTAAAATATGGAATAACTCAGTTGTTTAGATAAGCTAAGAAAAATTTGTATCTAAGTCATAGAAAATTGCTATTGCAAACAGGGTACAATTTCACTTTAGTTATAAGGTTAAATTGTTAGACTTACCAGTATACTAAGATTTTAATCCTTTACATGTCCAGTGTTAAGTAACTTATAAAAGTGGAGTATCTTTTCTTTTAGATAAACACAGCATGTTTAAAGATAGTATTATTTCAGTTTTTGAAGACTTGTTTGACCATGAAGCCTTTAATAGTGACTTTTTACTTTTTTCCTCCAAAGGTTTAGGTTATGCTGATGTTGAGAACCGTGTACCATGTAAGCCAGAGACAGTTATGCGAATTGCCAGCATCAGCAAAAGTCTCACCATGGTTGCTCTTGCCAAATTGTGGGAAGCAGGGAAACTGGATCTTGATATTCCAGTACAACATTATGTTCCCGAATTCCCAGAAAAAGAATATGAAGGTGAAAAGGTAGTGAAACTCACAGTTCATTTTACTAATGGCATGTTAAATGGTTTATGCTAGAATTTATATTTAAAATGTTTCATAGGATTCTTTGGCTTTTTAGTTATTGTTAATGTATTAGGTTTTTTTCATCAAGATGATAATCAGGTAGGTATTTTTCTGAAATTTGAGGCTAAGGATTTGTACATGACATTTTCCCAGCAGCAGTTCAAAATGGAAAATATTACTGAGACATTATTCCAAGGTAACTAACTTTCTGTTTTTCGGGTTAATACTGTAATTGAATTTTCGTGTTTTTACAATTAGGTTTCTGTCACAACAAGATTACTGATTTCCCATTTAAGTGGAATTCGTCATTATGAAAAGGACATAAAAAAGGTGAAAGAAGAGAAAGCTTATAAAGCCTTGAAGATGATGAAAGAGACTGTTGCATTTGAGCAAGAAAAAGAAGGCAAAAGTAATGAAAAGAATGATTTTACTAAATTTAAAACAGAGCAGGAGAATGAAGCCAAAAGCCGGAATTCAAAACCTGGCAAGAAAAAGAATGATTTTGAACAAGGCGAATTATATTTGAGAGAAAAGTTTGAAAATTCAATTGAATCCCTAAGATTATTTAAAAATGATCCTTTGTTCTTTAAGCCTGGTGAGTGTTCATCCCTTCTCTTAACAAAATCATCATTACTGAAATGTTAATTTTCAGGAAATCCAAAATGATACCATCCTGAGTGCATTCAGTGAGGCTAATGTTTGTGATATGGGCTAGTCTGGTGCTTGTGTTTTTATCTGTAGTTTCTAACAAAGCCTAGCATCCAGGCAACTCGTTGTTTAAATTTTGCCTCATTGGAGACTACCCAGTCATTTAGAGGATTCTCAGTATCAAGATGTTCATGCAAACTTATGGAGAAATGTTGGAATAATAGTTCTCTAAATACAACCTGGACCAAAATAGACATGTTAAGGTATTGCTGATATTTTAGTACTTGGTTAGAATTTAAATTGCTCAGCTTATTTTGTGCCTTTATTTCTTAAAGAAATGAGCGTTCATCAATAATTTTTCCCAAAAAGCTGATCTATACAAATAATTATCTTTGTTTTATTTTTTGATTTGGTGCCTATTGAAGCTACTTAAAATCTAAATTTACCATAGTATAAATTATATACTTATATTCTATTTTCATTTTAAAAGCTTTTAGTTGAATAGATATTATATAAATATAACTAATAAGAGCAAATAAAATATATTTTTGGATTTTATCTTAAAAATGAAGTTCCATGCTGGGCACAGTTGGCTCACGCCTGTAATCCCAACACTTAGGGAGGCAAAGGTGGGAGGATTGCTTGAGCCCAGGAGTTTAAGACTAGTCTGGGCAACAAAGCAAGGCCCTGTCTCTACAAAAAAATTTTTTTAAATAGTCAGGTTCAGTGGCCTGCGCCCGTAAGTAGTCCCAGCTACTCAGGAGGCTGAGGCGGGAGGATCCCTGAGCCCAGGAGTTCAAGGTTGCAGTGAGTTACGATCATACCACTTTACTCTAGCCTGGGCAACAGCAAGAGCAAGACCCTGTCTCAAACCAGTTTGAGTTTGTCCAGAACCCAAAATGATATAAAGTTATTTATTTGAAATACTATATATATTTGAATATGTATTTAAATTTAAATATGTATTTGAAACAAGGTTAGTGTGCCTACATTTTATTTTATTTTATTTTATTTTATTTATTTATTTATTTATTTTTATTTGAGATGGAGTCTGGCTCTGTCGCCCAGGCTGGAGTGCAGTGGCACGATCTCAGCTCACTGCAACCTCCGTCTCCTGCGTTTAAGCGATTTTCCTTCTTCAGCCTCCTGAGTAGCTGGGATTACAGGTGCCCGCCACCACACCTGGCTAATTTTTGTATTTTAGTAGAGACAGGGTTTCACCGTGTTGGCCAGGCTGGTCTCGAATTCCTGACCTCAGGTGATCCTCCCCTCTTGGCCTCCTGAAATACTAGGATACAGGAGTGAGCCACTGCTCCTGACCCATATATTGTATTAAAATAAGAACATGTTTGCCCATTTATGCCCTAAACAATGAGTAGAGGTAGATTAAGAACAAAGTTGACTCAAGAAATCAAATTTGCTTTGCTTTTCTTCCTCTTCCTCTTTTGGTGTCACTTTGAAAGATTTTTGTTTTGTTTTGAGGTAGGATTTATTTGCTTACTTTATTATCAGAGAAAGGAGCAGATTTATGTGAAATGTTAAGTGTGCTGATCATAATTTTATTCTTGTGTTAAGGACTTGGAATAAGGACAATTGCAAAGTTAATTCAATATGTTGATGTGTTTGTCCTGTGTTCTTTTTCTAAATGCTGCAGTAAAATATTCCTGTTTTAAAGGTATGCTAATTTTCAGTGGGAATATATTTTATGTAGTTTTGAATAATAATCAAGCATTTTCTTTTTTTCCTCCTTGCAATGATGTCTCAAGGTAGTCAGTTTTTGTATTCAACTTTTGGCTATACCCTACTGGCAGCCATAGTAGAGAGAGCTTCAGGCTATAAATATTTGGACTATATGCAGAAAATATTCCAAGACTTGGATATGCTGACAACTGTGCAGGAAGAAAATGAGCCAGTGATTTACAATAGAGCAAGGTAAATGAATACCTTCTGCTGTGTCTAGCTGTATCACATCTTAACACTATGTTATTAATTAAAAGTCACATTTTCTTTGTTTCCATTCCAAAATCAACTTGCCACATTTTGGGAGCTTTTCTACATGTCTGTTTTCCCATCTGTAGAGTGAAGGAAGTAAAACATGTTTATAAAGTACACTAAGACCCTTTGATGAAAGACAGCAATACTATTAATAATTCAAACATGACTAATGAAACCAAAATTGCACCCACCCTGAGCATCTGTAATTTGCTCTTTAACCATTCCTTTTCTTATGTTTTAACGAATGCTTTGTTTACGTGTTGTTAGTTTTTAATGGCTTTCATACTGTTTTGAAATAATGTTATACTTACAGAAAAGTTGCAAGAGTAATACAAAGAATTCACATATCCCCTTTACTCAGATTCCCTTAATGTTAGTTTACCCCATTTGCATTGCCTTTCTGTCTACACGTGTTTATTTCTGAACCATTTGGAAATAAATTGTAGACGTGATACCCCTTTACCTATAAATATTTAAATGTGTATTTTCTAAAATCAAGGACATTCAGGGCCGGGCGCGTTGGCTCACACCTGTAATCCCAACACTTTGGAAGGCTGAGGTGGGTGGATCACCTGAGGTCAGGAGTTTGAGACTAGCCTGGCCAATGTGGTGAAACCAACCCTATCTCTACTAAAAATGCAAAAATTAGTCAGGCATGGTGGCGGGTGCCTATAATCCCAGCCACGCAGGAGACTGAGGCAGGAGAATCTCTTGAACCCAGGAGGCGGAGGTTGCAATAAGCGAGATCGTGCCATTGCATTTCAGGCTGAGTAACAGAGCGAGACTCCATCTCAAAAAAGGAAAACAAACAAACAAAAAACCAAGGACATTTGGGAAATTAACATAGATACAATGCTTTTATCAAATCTACAGGCCTTACTCAAATTTTGCCAGTTGTTCCAATAATGTCCTTTATAGCAAAAGAGCAGAAAAACTTTTTCTGGTCTAGGATCTAATCCATGATCTCACATTGCATTTACTTGTCATTTCTATCAGAAGTCACATGACATCAATTTGTCCCATTATTGCTGATGGTATTTTAATCACTTTTTGAGGTGGTGCCTGTCAGGTTTTTATAAAGTTACTATTTTTACCTTATAATTAACAAGTATATTTGGAGGAGATAATTTAAGATGATGTAAAAATCCTGTTTCTCATCAAACTTTCTACTAGTTTTAGCATCTATTGATGATTCATGACTGAATCAGTTATTACAGTGATGGTTGTCAAATGGTGATTTTCTAATTCCATCATCCATTCTATATTTATTAGTTGGCATTCTATTATAAGAAGGTGCGGGCTGGGGGCGGTGGCTCACGCCTGTAATCCCAGCACTTTGGGAGGCTGAGGCGGGCGGATCACTTGAGGCCAAGTTTGAGACCAGCCTGGCCAACATGGCGAAACCCTGTCTCTACTGAAAATACAAAAAATCAGCCAAGTGTGGTGGCAGGCACCTGTAATCTCAGCTACTCGGGAGTCTGAGGCAGGAGAATCTCTTGAACCCTGGAGGCAGAGGTTGCAGTGAGCCAAGATCATGCCACTGCACTGCAGCCTGGGTGACAGTAGACTCTATCTCAGAAAAAAAAAGTGCTTTCCCTGCTCTCTTATTTATTTATTCATACTAGTATGCATTCATGGATTCTTAGTTTAGTCAGTGAGTTATAATCTGTCACTGTCATTATTTAATATATTGCTTTTAAAATAGTATATGAAATATTAAAACTGTAACAGTAAATGGTTATTAGATTGCTTACCTATATGTGTAGTTTTTGTTTTGTTTTGCCATACATTTGTAAATATTTATTGAGCAAATACTACATGCCACATATTGTACCACATAGTAGAGCTAACCTGACATAGCTCCTGCCCTCCAGGAGCTTAAAGACCAACATCCAGCAAATAAATCAATTAAGTACATAAATTTTCTTTCAAAAGGAATACATGTTATGAACAGGCACAGTGGCTCACACCTGTAATCCCAGCACTTTGGGAGGCCAAGGCAGTAGGATTGCTTGAGCCCAAGAGTTTGAGACTAGCTGGGGCAACGTAGTGAGACCCCATCTCCACAAAAAATACAAAAATTAGCCAGGCATGGTGGTGCGTGCCTGTCGTCCCAGTTACTCGGGAGGCTGAGGTGGGAGGATTGTTTGAGCCCAGAAGGTAGAAGTTGTAGTGAGCGGAGGTCGCCCCACTATACTCTAGTCTGAGTAACAGAGCAAGACTCTGTCGCACCCCCCGCCAACAAAAAAAAGAATATGATTAGGTAACATAGTTATCAGTGGGGCCACACCGCCCTTTAGATATGTAGCTAACATGGTAATCCCCTCCTTTTTGTAATTATTATTTTAGATTCAGGGTGTACATGTGCAGGTTTGTTACATGGCTATATTGTATAATGCTGAGGTTTGGACCTGTCACCCAAATAATGAACTTATGAACTTAGTATCTAATAGGTAGTTTTTCAACCCTTGCCCTCCTCCCTCCCTGCGTCCCCCTTTTTGGAGTCCTTGGTGTCTCCTGTTTCCATCTTTATGTTCACGTGTACCCAGTGTTTAGCTCCTACTTATAAGTGAGAACATGTGGTATTTGATTTTCTGTTTCTACATTAATTCACTTAGGATAATGGCCTCTAGCTACATCTATGTTGCTGCAAAGGACATGATTTTGTTCTTTCTTATGTATGTGTATATATTTTTAAATGAATGATTTTCTGCTTGATTTTATGTGTGTTGATAGTGAACATTAAAATGCTCTTCTTATTTGGATTATGTAGACCTCTCCTACATGCCATTAATAAGGGTAATTAAGATTCTGGGGGTGGGGCGAGGTGTCTCACACCTGTAATCCCAGCACTTTGGAAGGCTGAAGCGGATGGATCATCTGAGCTCAGGAGTTCAAGACTAGCCTGGGTAACATGGTAAAACCCCATCTCTACCAAAAGTACAAAAAAATTAGCCAGGCATGGTAGTGTGTACCTGTAGTCCTGACTACTTGGTAGGCGGAGCTGGGAGGATCACTTGAGCCTGGGAGGGTGAGGCTACACAGAGCTGTGATTGCACCACTGCACTACAGCCTGGGCGAGAGAGGGAGACCCCGTCCCAAAAAACATTTTTTTGATATATTATAAAAATACAAAATAGTATCTAACTAAAGTAATTGAATACTTAAAAACTATCTGGGTGTAGACACTATTTTACAGTGAGGCATCCTTAGGTACTTTTAGTAAGATTTAAGATTTAAAACATTTAAACCACATTTTCTCTCCATTTTCTTCTATAGCTTTTATATATAAAATATCAAGTTCAAGTTACTTATGTAAATTTGAATTGGGTGTTCAAACAAAATCCTAGGTGAATTGCTTAAGCAGACTTTAATATAATTTATGGAGAGGCTTTTAGAACAGATTTTGACAAGTTAACTAGAATTTTTACCCTTAGGAGTGAAAAATGCTATGATTTTATATAATTTCATATTTGATTCATTTACCACTATAATAGGAAAGGGTTTAGTCAGCTTTTTAGCCTTTACAAATTTTACAATTTAATTTATGCTTTCTGTTATGGAGACATTTTCTATGACTTAGAGTTTTAACTTTAATTTACATAATCTAAAATAATTCAGGCCAGGTGCTGTGTGGCTCATGCCTGTAATCCCAGCACTTTGAGAGGCCAAGGCAGGAGGATCATTTGAGGCCAGGAATTTGAGACCAGCCGTGGCAACAGACTGAGACCCCATCCCTACAAAAATTCTTTAAATAAGGAGGCGGGCGTCGTAGCGCACGCCTGTGGTCCTAGTTAATCAGGAGGAGAGAATCACTTGAGCCCTGGAGTTTCAGGCTGCAGTAAGCTATGATCATATTCTGCACTCCAGCCCGGGTGACAAAGCAAGATCCTGTCTCTAAAAATTAATTAATTACTTGGTTAATTGAATAAAACAAGCACAAGACTATATAAAAGTGCTAAAAAATTTACATGTTCGGTTGAGATGAGACAGGATTAAAATAATGTGAACCAAATACAGATTTCTTGTCCGAACTGGTATACTTCAAAAATCACACATGGAAGTATTGAATTTTAAAATTACAAACATTTGAGCTTATTTTGTAGAGAAAAATTTGAGACACAGTGTTAGCAAATGCAATAAAAATTTGTTTGACCTTTTAAAGTAATTTGGGATTTTTATTATTAGAGGAAAAAGTATTTGGAAAGCAAATACTTGATAACTTTTCAAAAATACTTTGTTCAGAAAGAACAAAGAACACTCATGAAAGGGCAGTTGTGTCAAATGTTAGGAGGGTGAGTCAGAAGTTTACAAAATGGCCAGTTGAGTTATATCTTGATTATTTATGGTCAGAATTAATTCAATTCGTTAAGTATTTGTATTTACTGAGTTTTATCTGTTTACTCCTCTCTCTTCCTACCATAGTGGTATTCAAACTGTAGGTTTGTATGTCCAATTATTGAGTTGGAAAATCAGTTTAGTGGGTTGAGTAGCAGGATTTCTTTTTTTTAATAGAACAAAATAGAATAGAATATGATAACGTACATCGCAGGTAGTAAAGGTAAATATAAGCTTTGGGATAAAGGCTAGGCTGCTGCATTAAGGAGACACCAAAATGCAGTGGCGTGAGGAAAACAAAAGTTTAATTTTCCATGCAGCATTCCTAAGGTGAACAGTTCTGATTGGTTCCCCACAAGCCTTTAAGAGGCCAGAGTCATCCATCTTACTGCTCCTCTCTCCACAGTGGTGTCCCTGTCTGTACACCTGAAGCTCAATCATAGCCCCGAAGGTGCCCCAGCCTCCTGAAAAGAGACAGGGTATGGAGCTTGTACTCAGGGCCTTAAGGTCCAGGCTTGCAAGTGTCACACTTCATTTCTGTCCACCTTCTGTTGGCAAAAACTTAGCTATATGGTCAAACTTTGCAACAAGGGAGGCTGAGAAATGTAATTTCTAGCTGAGCAGGCATGTGCCTTGCTTTACTTTATTACTAAGGAAGAATAGAAGAGTCAGTTTTGTGAGCAAGCAGCCATCTATGCCACTGGCCACTGTGTTGCTCCATAAAACTTCTGTTTTAGAAGGGTGTGATGTGTGTATGTGTGTGTGGGTGTGTGTGTGTTTTCATTCAGTCGAAAGGAGAAATGTATTCCTCACTGTGGGTTGAGGTTAAAAAAAAATGTTTGAAAGCCATTCAGTGGAATATATCAAACTAAAATTTTATTATATTTTTTACTAGTAATTTGTGAAAGGAGTTTTGGGATAGAATTTTGAAGCTTAATTAGTAATAGGAATTTTACAGTTATGGTGTTTTATTTTCCATTTTATTATTTGATTTGTTAGAAATGTAGCACATTTAACAAATCAACTATTACTTTTACCTTGCATATTTCCATTAGTACATGCTTTACAAATGGTTTAATTGCACTTTATAAAGAAATAGATGAAATGGTGGCTTTTTTTGGAAATTTTTTTAGTTTTATGTTCCTATCTCCATACTAGTTTTGTTCAATCTGTTGTATTTAAATCATAATTTTTTAATTATCAGCTTATTTAAAAGGATTAAATATGCATTGCAAATCAGTCTATGGCCTAAAAGAGATTTCTTGGGGACCCAAAATAAATTAGGTTAGCAACAAGCAATGAATTTTAATTTTTTAAATGGCCTGTGGTTCTCAACTACTTCAGACTCTTTGTGTTTATTATTTTTGGATCTAGCATTATATTTTACTGGAAAGCACAGGAAAAATGATAAATACCATTGGGAGGTCGAAAGGGGTGTATTGCTTGTGCCTTGGTGTTCAAGACCAGTCTGGGCAACATGGTGAAACCCTGTCAGACAATACAAAAAAATTAGCCCGGCATGGTGGCATGAGCCTGTAGTCCCAGCTACTTGAGGGCTGAGCAGGGAGGATCACCTGAGCCCAGGAAGTTGATGGTGCAGTGAGCTGTGATCGTGCCACTGCACTGTCACCTGATGATGGAATGAGACCTTGTCTCAAAAACAAATGACAAATACCAGAAGTTGTCAGTTGAATCTAAAAAAAGTTTCTCTAGTAAAGATGGCATAGATGCATGACCTTACTGTGATTTAGATCTAGACATTTGAAAATTTGAAAATGGATGTCTAGCTCTGTATATAAGGGAGAGAAGGACATTATGTCCACTCATCGAGCCTCTTTTCTAAGCTAGAAATGAAGGCTCTGTGAATGTGCAGAATGCAGAGCAGCTATTGTTTCCTGTTTTCTTGATGAGTAATTAACTTGTGACTTGCGCAAGAATCAAAATTGCCATATGATGGTGAGTTAATTTCATTTTCTTTTTTTTTTTTTTTTTTTTTTTTTGAGACAAGATCTCACTTTGTTGCCTTGGCAGGAATGCAGTAGCACAATCATACCTCACTGCAGCCTTGAACTCCCTGGCTCAAGTGATCCTCCTGTATCAGCCTTCCAAGTAGCTGGAACTACAGATGTGCACCACCACACCTGGCTGATTTTTAAAATTTTTTTGTAGAGATGAGATCTTGCTGTGTTTCCCAGGCTGATCTCCTGACCTCAAATGATCCTTCCTCCTCAGCCTCCCAAAGTGTTGGGATTACAGGCGGGAGCCTAGCTCATTTTATTTTCTATTCTTTGAAAAAAGGCAATGGGTTTCTATCTCTAGTGTTAAGGGTCCCTATCAGCTCTGAGATGCTTTTGGTTTGGTGTTTTTGTTTTGTCTCGTTTTAATTCGTAGTAGTTCTCAGTGGTTCTAAAGGGTAGTTGATTCATTTTAGTTAGATAAAATGGGCTGCTGAAATAAAAGAGGGCACTAAAAGAAGGAAATATTGTTACCTAGGAAAATGTTTTATCTATTTGCTTTATTTGTTTTATTTGATACAGTATCTGTTTGGGTCTCTGAAACTCAACTCTGATTCTTTTTTGTAATAATTATTTTAAAGGAGTTTAAAGGCACCAGCTTTTGGGGGGGAGTTCGGGGAGTAAAAGAAATCTTTTCAAAGATATAGACAAAAATAAAACCTTAAAGTAAAACTTAATATATATGTTTGTATTGATTTGTTTTATGGTACCATTTTGCAGGGGAAAAAATGTTTCCAGCTTTGTTATGTAGTCTACTGACTTGTTGGGTATAACCATAAACCTGTTTATAATATCCTGACTAAGGCTTTTTAGAGTTACTGTTTCCAGGAGTAAATATTTCTCTTCTTTACCATTTCTTTGTGTGTTTATGCACATGTTGAAAATAGTACCACACGGTGTCTGTCACCTGTTCAAAGGATCTCACCAGAATCCCACCTCACAATAGCACTGAAATTCTTTCGCTCAGATTTGAGTCACAAGATCACACTTAGCTGTAAGGGAGGCAAGAGAATTGTTTTTAACTGGGTATGTTGTTGTCTTGAATAAAATTGGGATTTTCTTAAATGGAACAGTGGGAACATTGATTCTGTTTAGGCGCATAACTATTGATTCTGTGTAGCAAATATACTCTGTATAGGCAAGTACACTAAATAACTGTGTAAGTGAACATCACAAAGGAGCCCATTGACTGTTCTTGCCACTGAGAGACACTCAATTTGTTGATGGGGACTCCTCAGTCAATGCCTCAGCTTATTATTAGAACTTGGCCATTTTTTTTATGTGTTTGGCACAGTGTTTGCAACAAAAATTTCTGATTTTATAACTAGATGGGATGAAAACCAAATAAAATGAATGTTTTCTGGAGTGTTTGCTGTATTTTTTAATGTTTAAAATTTTTAATATCAATTTTTATGGGTACAGAGCAGCTGTATATACTTACGGTGTACATGAGATGTTTTGGTACAGGTGTGCAGTGCATACCAATCACATCGTGTAAAATGAGTTATCCATCCCCTCAAGTATTTATCCTTTGTGTTACAAACGATCCAATCCTACTCTTAGTTATTTTTAAATGTACAATTATTATTGACCATCATCACCATGTTATATTATCAAATACTGGATCTTATTAATTATTTATGTTTCTTTTGTACCCATTAACCATCCCACCTTCTCTCAACTTTGGCTGCATTTTGACAGTATGGATATGGCCTTTACCTTCTATTTCTAAAGTGTCTTCTAGAATTAAGAATTGTTCCGTATCAAGCTCTTTTTCATGCCTTTAGCTGACAGACTCTCTACTAGTAGTTCAATCCAAATGTAAACTAAATGTTAAAGTGGGATTGTTTTTATAATATGCATTTGAAATTCTGTTGGTTTTCAAACGTCTTATAACAATACATACCAAGTGATGAATATTGTCTCTAAAGACATTTGAGAAGCATTTTGAAAATAAGGCTGGGCGCGGTGGTTTCATGCCTGTAATCACAGCACTTTGGGAGGCGGAGACAGGTGAATCACTTGAGCCCAGGAGTTCAAGACCAACCTGAGCAACACGGCAAAACCCTGTCTCTACAAAAAATACAAAAATTAGCCAGACAAGGTTGTGTGTGCCTGTAGTCCCAGCTGCTCAGGAGGCTGAGGTGAGGGATTACCTGAGCCTAGGATCACACCACTGCACTCCAGCCTGGGTGATAGAGTGAGACCCTGTGCCCCCACCCTTGAAAAAAAGTATTTTTAGTTTATAAGTTTGTAGATGTAGATTTCTGTGGTTATATAACATTCTTGTGCAGAATCTGGAGATTCTTATAAATAAGTATGAAGAAGCTGTTTGTCATCTGGCATCGTCCCATCAGTTAGTTACAAAAATGTTTCAGCAACTTAGTCAAGAACTTGTGTCTATATTCTTTTAAGCAGAAATATTTTAGGAATTTGAAATAGTAAAGTTTATCTTTCAGCTGAACAAAATTATTTTCATAAAAATGTACTCATTGGTCCTATGTGAAAAGGAACTAAGAGGTTAAAATCTAGAATTTGCTTATTAAAACTAGAATTCTAAAGTATAGAAGTCTCCATATTTTAATATTTAAAGGAGGAATAACTGAGGAGTTCTAGTTTCCAGTCTTAATGTAAGTGGTTTGAAATGCTTTTTTTTTTTTTTTTTTTTTTTGAGACGGAGTCTCGCTGTGTCGCCCAGGCTGGAGTGCAGTGGCGCGATCTCGGCTCACTGCAACCTCTGCCTCCCGGGTTCACGCCATTCTCCCGCCTCAGCCTCCGAGTAGCTGGGACTACAGGCGGCCGCCACCACGCCCGGCTAGTTTTTTTGTATTTTTAGTAGAGACGGGGTTTCACCATGTTAGCCAGGATGGTCTCGATCTCCTGACCTCATGATCCACCCGCCTCGGCCTCCCAAAGTGCTGGGATTACAGGCTTGAGCCACCGCGCCCGGCCTCTGAAATGCTTTACTGTTAAAAGGAAGTTACAGAGCTGGGCGCGGTGGCTCACGCCTATAATCCTAGCACATTGGGAAACTGAGGCTGGCAGATTACATGAAATCAGGAGTTCCTGACCAGCCTGACCAACATAGGGAAACCCCGTTTCTACTGAAAATACAAAAAAAAAAAAAATAGCCGTGCTTGGTGTTGGGCACCTTTAATCCCAGCTACTCGGGAGGCTGAGGGAGAATCGCTTGAACCCGGGAGGTGGAGATCACAGTGTGCCGAGATTGTGCCACTGCATTCCAGCCTGGGCGAAAGAGCGAGACTCTGTTTAAAAAAAAAGAAAAAATCGGCCGGGAACAGTGGCTCATGCCTGTAATCCCAGAACTTTGGGAGGTGGAGGCGGGCAGATCACCTGAGTTCTGGAGTTCGAGAGCAGCCTGGCCAACATGATGAAGCCCCCGTCTCTACTAAAAATACAAAAATTAAAAAAAATTAGCTGGGCATGGTGGTGCATGCCTGTAATCCCAGCTACTAGGGAGGCTGAGGCAGGAAAATAACTTGAACCCAGGAACAGTGAGCCGAGATTGGGCTACTGCACTCCAGCCTGTGCAACAGAGCAAGACTCAGTCTCAAAAATCAATAAATAGACCAGGCGCGGTGGCTTACGCCTATAATCCCAACACTTTGAGAGGCCAAGGTGGGCGGATCACTTGAGGTCAGGAGTTTGAGACCAGCCTGGCCAACATGGCGAAACCCCATCTCTACTAAAAATACAAAAATTAGCCGGGTGTGGTGGCGCACACTTGTAATCCCAGCTACTTGGGAGGCTGAGGCAGGAGAATTGCTTGAACCCAGGAAGCGGAGGTTGCAGTGAGCCAAGATCGCGCCACTGCACTCCAGCTTGGGCGACAAGAGTGAAACTCCGTCTCAAAAATAAATAAGTAAGTAAATATACAGAAAAAAATTAGTTGGGCATGGTGGCAGCACGTGTAATCCTAGCTACTGGGGAGGCTGAGGCAGGAGAACCAATTGAGCCTGGGAGGCAGAGGTTGCAGTAAGCTGAGATTGCACCACTACACTCCAGCCTGGTCAACAGAGCGAGACTCCGTCTCAAAAAAAAGAAGTTACAGAAAGCTGATTATTGGCTGGGCACAGTGGCTCATGCCTGTAATTCCAGCACTTTGGGAGGCAGAGGCGAGTAGATTGCTTGAGGCCAGGAGTTTGAGACCAGGCTGGACAACAGTGAGAACTTCATCTCTACCAAGAAAAAAAAAAAAAAAAGAAAGAAAGAAAAAACTTAGCCAGGTATGGTGGTACACACCTGTGGTCCCAGCTACTCAAGAGGCTGAGGCAGGAAGATTGCTTGAGCCCTGGAGGTTGAGGCTATAGTTAGCCATGATTGTACCACTGCAGTCCAGCCTAGACAATAGTGCAAGACTCTGTCTCAAAAGAAAAGTGGAAATTTATTTCTCAGTGGAAAAAAAATGTGTTTCTATTATGTAACTTCTTTTAGATTTAATTTGACTTGGTTGGCTGGAATTACAAATATAATCAGGAGTTGGGGCAGAAAGTAACGAGGGCCTAAAATTTGAGAGTTGCCATAGGAATGGAAGGAAGGGAGAAGGGTAAGACACAAAGCAGAGATTGAATAAACAGGATTTAGCATCTTACTGGATGTGAGAGTTTAGGGCAAGAAAGTCATTAAAAGTTGTATAATGAAGGCTTTAATGGAGAGAAAGAAATATGACAGACATGTTGATTTTGAGACAATGAGAAAACCACCTATCAAGTCATTGGTTCTCTAAAGAGCATGCTAAGATCCCCTTTAGACTTTTTTTCTTTTTTTAAATCTTCAGACACAAACCTGTGGCCACTCCTTTCCTAACTGCCAGCCCTACTTCACCCAATATTATGACTTGTACTTTTAGGTTACGTATAAGAATCTTGAAAAAAGAAGAAAGGATTCAAACTAGGGTTTGCTAACTCCAACCTTTCCCACTGCACCAAGAAACTACCATGTCACATCATTATATACGATATGTATATGGTTTTATTTTTAGAATTTTTTTTTTTTAGATAGGGTCTTGCTTTGCTGCCCAGGCTGGACTCAAACTCCTGGGCTCAAGCGGTCCTCCTGCCTCAGCCTCCCAAGTCACTGGGATTACAGGCACGGGCCGCTGCACCCAGCTTATATGGTATTTTTATCCAAGAAATCTAGTCATCTTACAAATAACCTTATTCCTAAACATCCCAATATGCTTTGGATGTTTACAGTGTTGGTTATAAAATTCACTTGTGGCATGATTCAGCATTAACCACAAGGACAAGGAATATCTACCAAATGATAAGTGTCTCCATATGCACAGGGCAAATATGTCATGTGTTATATTAATTTTTGCAGGTATTAAAAGTTTGATACACTCAGCATGGACAAGCCATACCAATAGAAAAAAAACCACTTTCTATGCTTTAATTCAAAAGGTAATTAGACTACCTTACTTAGTATCTGTGTGTCATTAGGACCTGAATCATACTGAAAATTAGTGGTTAGTTTATAGTTTCTAAGAATGTATGATCATTACATTGAAATACAATCTGTCTCATGTACACATTTTTCTATCATGTGTGAAGTCAGTGGTTATTAAATTTTTAATGATCATTTCTTATTTCCTTTTAGATTTTATGTTTACAATAAAAAGAAACGTCTTGTCAACACACCTTACGTGGATAACTCCTATAAATGGGCTGGTGGTGGATTTCTGTCTACAGTGGGTGACCTTCTGAAATTTGGGAATGCAATGCTTTATGGTTACCAAGTCGGGCTGTTTAAGAACTCAAATGAAAATCTTTTACCTGGATACCTCAAACCAGAAACAATGGTTATGATGTGGACCCCAGTCCCTAACACAGAGATGTCTTGGGATAAAGAGGGTAAATATGCAATGGCGTGGGGTGTGGTGGAAAAGAAGCAAACGTATGGTTCTTGTAGAAAGCAACGACATTATGCTTCACATACTGGAGGGGCTGTGGGTGCTAGTAGTGTCCTACTGGTCCTTCCTGAAGAACTGGATACAGAGACTATAAATAACAAGGTTCCCCCAAGAGGAATCATAGTTTCTATCATATGTAACATGCAGTCTGTTGGCCTCAATAGCACCGCTTTGAAGATTGCCCTTGAATTTGATAAAGACAGATCAGACTGATACTTTAACACCACAGGTGCAAAATGAGTTATTTTGGGGTTTTTTTGAAACATTAAAGTTCCAAAACATGAAATTTTTAAGAATAAATTTGAAATAGAGTATAATTGAATGCAGAGAATTATGTACCTCTAATTGCTTAATTTTGTAATGGTCTTTTATTGTAGAATTGGTTCTTTATACTCAGGGAAGTAATTCTATTGTTTTTACTTTTTGAAAAAAAGTGTTAACTCTTGAAATAAAATATTCTGATAAAATATGTACTTTCTGCATGTGTAATACAGAGAAAATATCATTCAACAGGAGCCTCCAAATATCTGAGGGTTTTTTTTTGAAATGGATTCTTGCCGTGTTGCCTAGCCTGGAGTGCAGTGGTGTGATCTTGGCTAACCACAACCTCTGCTTCCTGAGTTCAAGCGATTCTCCTGCCTCAGCCTCCCAAGTAGCTGGGATTACAGGCACCCAGCACCATGCCCAGTCAATTTTTGAATTTTTAATAGAGACAGTGTTTCGGCATTTTGGCCAGGCTGGTCTTGAACTCTTGACCTCAGGTGATCCATCCGCCTCAGCCTGCCAAAGTGCTGGGATTACAGACGTGAGACACTGTGCCCAGGCCAAATATCCTTTTAATAGGAGAGCAGTAACAAAAGCATGAGAAATAGTATATTATCTACTACAGCTTAAAAGAAACGTTCAGGGAAGGAATCGGGAAATCGGGAGCAATATAGTCATGTGGGTCTGGCGCAGTCTCGAATGAGGTTGCAGACAAGGTGTTATGATCATCTAAAGAATTCTCCAGGGCTGAAGGAAAGGCTTCCACATGGCTTGCTTGCATGACTGCTGGCAAGAGTCAGTCCTCTGGCTGGTGGGTGGCAAGGGGGCTCAGTTTGTCAACACATGGACCTCTCTGTAGGGCCGCGTGAGTATCTTAATGTCATGGCAGTTGGCTTCCCGCAGAGTAAGTGATGAGACAGAGAGTGCCAGGCAGAAGTCACTCTTATAAACTAGCCTCAAGTCACATACCATCACATTTGCCAAATTCCATGGGTTACATGGGGCCTAATAAATGTTGGAGAGTTTATATCGATTGTGAATATAAGGAGGTAGGAATCACTGGGTGTCAACTTGGAAGTTGGGTACCAGAGTCTGACCTGTGGTCCCCAGTGATTTATGTCCTTCCCAAAGCAAAATACTCTTACCTCCTTTCAAATCCTCCAAAAGTTTCACCTTAGTATAGCATCAGCTCAAAGCCCAGTATCTTATCATCTAAATCAGGTCAGGTCCAAGTGTGAATGAGGGCTCCTTGGGATGAGTTCCTTAGGTACAGCAACTCAAGTACAGTTTCTTGTAAGACCTGTGAACTTTAGTTATTTGCTCCCCACATGTGTAACATATAATAGCACAGCAAATATAGGACAATTGCTAGATACCGTCCTCTTCAAAAAGTAGGGAAATGGAAGACATACAGGAGACTGGCAATACTGAAATTCAGTCAGACAGAAGTTGGCAACTCTGATTAGTACTCAAGCCTTCAGAATAATTCTTACCTCTTGGCTATGTTCTCTGGGCTTTTAGTTCTGCCTTATGAGTTATACTTTTTTCTTTTTTTTTTAAGAGACAGGTGTTCACCATGTTTCCCGGACTGGTCTCCAACTACTGGGCTCAAGTGATCCACCCACCTCAGCCTCCCAAAGTGCTGAGATTATAGGCATGAGCCACTGCGCCCAGCCCTTGAGTTATACTTTTTTTTTCTTTTTCTTTTTCTTTTTGAGACAGGGTTTCCCTCTGTCACCCAGGCTTGAGTACAGTGGCACAACCTCGGCTCACTGCAGCCTTAGCCTCCTGGGTTCAAGCTATTCTCAGGGTTTCCCTCTGTCACCCAGGCTTGAGTACAGTGGCACAACCTCGGCTCACTGCAGCCTTAGCCTCCTGGGTTCAAGCTATTCTCCCGCCTCAGCCTCCCAAGTAGCTGGGATTACAGGTGCGTGCCACCACTCCCAGCTAATTTTTATATTTTTAGTAGAGACAGGGTTTCACCAGTTGGCCAGGCTGGTCTTGAACTCCTGACCTCAGGCGATCTGCCCCCCTCGGCCTCCCAAAGTGCTGGGATTACAGGCTTGAGCCACTAAGCCTGGCCACTTCCCTATACCTTTTTTCATGAAAGGTAGCATATCTTTCTAGCTGAGTGGTTTTCTCAGTCTGCTTTCCACTTGTAGAAGTTTGGAGACCCAAAGGCCTTTTTGTACTCTCTCTGTCCTTTCAGTCTAAGTTAACAGTGACTCTGCCAATATAATATTTTATTTCTCTAATATTTGAATTTGTTTTAGCAACCCTATTAGCTGACAATATAACATTTAAAAATGTTAAGAGTATCCTATGAATCTTACTGGGGTTTATACCAGTAGACAAGGTACCCCAAAGTCCCTTAAGAATAGCCCCTCTCTAACTTGGGGCTTGTCTCTGCCGAGATAATGGGAAGAACTACTTACGCTAATAATCTAATGAACTCTTGTTTAAATAGTTCTCTGAAGCACCATGTTGGTTCATTTTGAGGTCTTGAGAAAGGATTGTATAGTCATGCCCTCAATTTCATCTTTAGACTATGTTTTCCTGGAAGTGCCCTCAATTTTATCTTTTTCTTGAAGCCATTTCTTAATTTTGGCATCATTTGCCATCTGAAGTCTGGCAATTTTTTAAACCATCAAGTATTAATTCTTTATCAATAGTTCTTCCTATAGCTTATCTTTCTCTTGCATGTTAGTATAAGCAACAAGAATTAAGGAAGCACTTCAACACTGTGTATGGCTCTCTGCTCCTTCTCTTGCCCTGTGACATCCGGGCTCCCCCTTCTCTTTCCGCCATGGTTGTAAGCTTCCTGAGGCCCTCACCAGAGGCGCATGCCAGCACCATGCTTCCCGTACAGCCTGCAGAACCGTGAGCCAAATAAACCTCTTTTTATAAATTACCCAGCCTCAAAACAAACAAATTTAAAAAAGAACACTGTATATGGAAATCCCATCAGCTAATCACCCAGTTCATTAGGCACATTTTCTATTTTCTGAGTTACTCCTGGTGACAGTGTTGCTAAATTTTCTGTCAGTACTAAACAAGAATCCCCTCCTCTAATTGCCAATAAGATTTCTGTTACTTTTCTTAAGACTACATATGGAGCCTCCTCAAAGGCCATACTTCTCAACAATTTCTTCAAGGCTCTTCAGGTTTTCATTAACACTCTCCTCAAAGTCCTTCCAACTTCCATCCACTGCTTTGTTCCAAATACACACACACACACACACACACACACACAAAATTCAGATATAATTCACAGTCCATATGCCATAAAATTCTTTAACATGTACAGTTCAGTGGTTTTTAGTATAGTCACGAGATTATACACCCATTACCACTATCCAATTCATTTTCACCACAAGAAGAAACCTCATACCCATTAGCATTTGTTCCCCATTCCTCTGTCCTTCAGCCCCTGATAACCAGCAATCTACCTTCTATCTCTTTGGATTTGCCTGTTACGGATGTTTCATATAAATGGAATCACACCATATCTGGCCTTCTGTGTCTTGAGCTTTTTCCTGTAGTATAATGTATATTAGTTATCTATTACACATAACAAATTACCCCAAAGCTTATTGTCTCACCGTTTCTGTGTTTCAGAAATTTGGGGGCAGCTTTGCTGGGTGTTTCTAGCTCAGGGTCTGTCGTGAGTTTATAGACAAGATGTCAGCAGGGGCTTTAAGCATCTGAGGGAAGGCTTGACTGGGGCTGGAGAATCTGATTCCAAAATGATTCACCCATGTGGCCATGGGCAAGAGGTCTTTGTGGCTTGCTGGCTTTGGGCAAGAGTTTTCAGTTTCTCACCACATGGCGCTCTCTTTAAGTTTGCTTGTCTGTGCTATGGCTTCCCTTTAGAGCAGGGGATTGAAGAAACAGGCGAACACCTCAATGTCTTTTCTAATTCAGCCTTGGAAGCTATATGCCATCACTTATGCCAAATTCTGTTGGTTACAGAAACCAACCCTGATTTGGTGTGGGAGAGGACCGTACAAAGGAGTGGATACCAGAAGGTGGGGATCATTAGGAGCCATTTTGGAAGCTGTAGTGTTTAACATATTGGGGAATTTTGTTCTAACAGCCATATATCATGTGTACTAGAGATTACCGGTGTGCCACTGAACTCAGGAAAATTCAAAAAGAAATCAAAATTTTTATACACTCTAATAAAAGAAGGGCTTTTCTTTAATTCTGAGCCCTAAATCTGCTTCTTCACTTAACACTTGTTATACAAGTAAATGGATATCTCTGAGTTAGTTGAAGTAGAAAGAGAGCAGCTCTCTAAAACAGATCCGTTTCATCTCCTTCTTTCTTTCTGACTTCTGATCTCTAGGTCCTGTATTTATGTTTGTCAAATTTTCAATCCATGCCCTTAGATAAACATAAAAATGTCATGCCTTCCTTTAATGTTATTTTAACATTAAATATGTAATGTTTCTTTAATGTTAATGTTTCATCTTATTTGGAATTTATTTGTTTTTTAGAAACAGGATCTTGCTCTGGCATCCAGGCTAGAGTGCAGTGACGTGATCATAACTCACTGTAACCGGGCTCAAGTGATCTCCCACCTCGGCCTTCCAAAGTGCTGGGATTACAGGCATGAACCACCATGCCTGGCCCCCATTTGGAATTTTTATTTATTTATTTATTTATTTATTTATTTATTGAGAGATAGGGTCTCACTCTGTCACCCAGGCTAGAGTGCAATGGTACAATCATGGCTTACTGCAGCCTTGACCTTCCAGGCTCAGGTGATCTTCCCACCTCAGCCTCCTGAGTAGCTAGAAATGCAGGTGCATTCCACTATGCCTGGATAATTTTTTGTATTTTTTGTAGAGTAGGGTTTTCACCATGTTATCCAGGCTGATCTCAAACTCCTGGACTCAAGCAATCCTCCTGCCTCAGCCTCTCAAAGTGCTGGCATTATAGGCGTTAGCCACCGTGCCCGGCCACCAATTCTTTGATGGCCACGATTTCCTCCCATTCCATTATGCATGCAACTTTGCAATGTGATTTTGCTGCTTTTTCCAACCAGAGGTGGAGCTCTTTCTCCACTCCCTTGAATCTGGTCTTGCTTTATGATTTGCTTTTTGACCCATTGAATGTGGTGGAAATAATGTTGCACAAGTCCCACCGCATAGGCTTTAAGTGGTTTTCAAGCTTTTGTCTGCCACCCTCTGAGAACACTACCCCAAGATTGCCATGTAAAGAAGCCAGACTAGCTTCCTGGAGGATGGGAGGCCACATGGAGGGGAACAGAGATGTCCCAGCTGACAGCTAGCACCAGCTGCCAGACCTATGACTTGAGCCTCCAGGTGAAGGTGGCTGTGTAAGTGAACCTAGGTGAGACCAACAGAGTAAGCGGCCAACCCATATAATCATGAGAAATAGTAATAAGTCAACATTTTAAGCTATCAGATTTGGGGGTGACTTGTTTTGTAGCAAAAGTTAACATATCTATGCTCCAGTGTGGTGGTAAGGTGGATAAATAACTTTAGGGAAAAAATGGAACATTAAAGTACTGGATGTTGAATAGACATGACTGCTTTCCCCTTTAAAAAACACACAAACTATTTTTTTTTTAAGATGGAGTTTCACCCTTGTTGCCCAAGCTGGAGTGCAATGGCGCGTTCTCGGCTCACTGCAACCTCCGCCTCACAGGTTCAAGCGATCCTCCTGCTTCAGCCTCCTGAGTAGCTGGGACTACAGGCACATGCCACCACGCCCAGTTAATTTTTGTATTTTTAGTAGAGACGGGGTTTCATCGTATTGGTCAGGCTGGTCTCGAACTCCTGACCTCAGGTGATCCACCTGCCACGACCTCCCAAAGTGCTGGCATTACAGATGTCAGCCACCGCACCCGGCCCACACAAACTATTAACAGAGCACTTACTGTGGGAAAGGCATTTTGCTAAGCACTTTGTATATGCTATCTCATTATACCTTCAACATAATTCTATTAAGTAGAAATACTATTTTTCCCAAGGTCACAAACCATTAACTAGCACTTGTTTCAAACCCACACATATCTGACTCTAAAGCCTGTTTTAACCATTATCGTGACTTCCCATAAAAAGCATCTCTAGGCCAACGCAGTAGCTCACCCCTGTATTCCCAACACTCTGGGAGGCTGAGGTAGGCAGATCAGTTGAGCCCAGAAGTTTGAGACCAGCCTGGGCAACATGGTGAAACCCTGTCTCTACAAAAAATACAAAAATAAATCAGGTGTGGTGGCATGGGCCTGCAGTCCCAGCTACTTGGGAGGCTGAGGTGGGAGGAGGATCACTTGAGCCCAGGAGGCAGAGGTTGTAGTGAGGCGAGATAGCACCACTGCATGCTCTAGCCTGGGCAACAAAGCAAGACGCTGTCTAAAAAAAAAAAAAAAGTCATCTCCAAAAATTTACCAATCCAATAACAGTCATATTTAACGGCATGCAATTTTATTGATGCAGTCTTCAGTTTAAAAGTTTGTCACATAAAAATGAATAAAAATAAATATGTGTTGTTATTTTAATTAGTTGGCTACAAATAAAGAAAAACAACTTCAAATTAACACAAAGACAAGATAAAGAAAACATAGGGTCATAACCTTACACACCCCTCTGTTCTAAATACATAGCATGATATCTAAAATGTGTAATGAGAAAATTAAAAAGACTTTCATAGCCACAAAAACACTGAACAGGGCTGAAGCCGAGGGTCTGCCAGGCTCTGGTTCAGAAGGTTGTAGCAGCTCCAATTTCTGTTCCTGTAGAATAACTGAAACTAACACTGCTTCCCTAAGATTTCAAATGAAAGCTTATTAACTGAATTAGGAATATTCTGCCTAATTCTTTGAAAGGTGAGGTTTTGCTAGGCATGAAAGTGAGCGTAGACCTGGTAGAGTAGCGGGGAAGCAAGCCAGAATCGGTAGAAAAATCAACGGAGAAAATTTGCTATTCTGGCATCTCCTTTGAAACAAAATTCAAAGGCTATGTCAATGTCGATAAATAGCAAACACCATGACCTGATGTCATTTTCTTTTCTTCCTTAGGCGCAGTCTTGCTCTGTCGCCCAGGCTGGAGTGCAGTGGCACGATCTCGGCTCATTGCAACATTCTCCTCCCAGGTTCAAGCCATTCTCCTGTCTCAGCCTCCTGAGTAGCTGGGACTGCAGGCGCCCGCCACCACGCCCAGCTAATTTTTATATTTTCAGTAGAGACAGGGTTTCATCATGTTGACCAGGATGCTCTCAGTCTCGACCTCCTGATCCGCCCGCCTCAGCCTCCCAAAGTGCTGGGATTACAGGCGTGAGCCACTGTGCCCGGCCCCTGATGTCATTTTCTATGCCTGTAGTTGTGAAAAAGTAACTGTAAACTCCTAAAAGAATACAAGGTCATTATTCTGTAAAAGTTATCCTTTTCTTTGTGAAATGCAACAACGTACTCTATTCCTTCCAAAGATTTACATTTTTTTCCATGGAAAATTACAAAGATATGGGAGGCCGAGGCGGGCGCATCACGAGGTCAGCAGATTGAGACCATCCTGGCTAACACAGTGAAACCCCATCTCTACTAAAAATACTCTTAAAAAATTTAGCTGAGCATGGTGGCACGCGCCTGTAGTCCCAGGTACTCGGGAGGCTGAGGCAGGAGAATGGCATGAACCTGGGAGGTGGAGCTTGCAGTGAACAGAGATCGCACCACTGCACTCCGCCTGGGCAACAGAGCAAGATTCCATCAAAAAAAAAGAAAAGGGAAGGTAAAGGTAAAGGGAGGGAAGGGAAGAATTACAAAGACATAATTTAAGAATCTCAGTTTCCAAATATGGGGTAGAATTTTACAACTGTATATTCTGTGGTAGCAGAATAATGGCCCTCTAAAGATTCCCATACCCTAATCCCCAGAACCTACGAATATGTTATCTTACATAGCAAAAGAGATTTTGCAGATGTAATTAAGAATACTTTATTTGGCTGGGTGCAGTGGTTCACACCTGTAATGCCAGCACTTTGGGAGGCTGAGGTGGGCGAATGGCCCGAGGTCAGGAGTTCAAGACCAGCCTGGGCAACATGGCGAAACCCCCATCTCTACAAAAAATAAAAAAAACTATCTGGGTGTGGTGGCACGTGCCTGTAGTCCTAGCTACTCGGGAGGCTGAGGCCATATCACTTGAACCTGGGAGGCAGAGGTTGCAGTGAGCTGAGATCACACCACTGCACTCCAGCCTAGGCAACAGAGCAAGACTCCATCTCAAAAATAAATAAGAAGTGAAAACACTCTAAATGTCTATAAACTGATGAATGGATAAACATTGCATATTATTATACAGAATACTGTCAAAAAAAGGAATGAAATATTGATTGATACATGCAACAGCATGGACAGCCCTTGAAAACATTATGCTAAGTGAAACATACAGAAGCCACATAGCATATGACTCCATTTATATGAAATAATATTATATGAAATATTGAGAAGCAAATCCATGGGGACAAAAGTAGCTTAGTGTGGCTACCAGTGGCTGAGAGGAGGAAAGAATAAAGAGTGAATGCTGATAGGTATGAAGTTTGTAAGGTGATGAAAATGGTCTGGGATTAGACAGTGGTGATGGTTGCACAACCTTGTAAATATACTAAAAACTACTGAACTTTACATCACAAATGTTGGATTTTATAGTATCTGAATCATTATCTCCAGAAAAATAAAATAAAAAGGAATTAGAGCTTTATCAGATGACTTACAGGAACAACCAGGCACAAAACCATTTGTCATCTCATCAGGCCAAAAGCCAAGAATTTCATTTTATTTTTAGCTATCTTTTTTTTTTTTTTTTTTTGGACAGAGTCTCGCTCTGTCACCCAGGCTGGAGTGCAGTGGTGCGATCTCGGCTCACTGCAATCTCTGCCTCCCGGGTTCATGCCATTCTCCTGCCTCAGCCTCCCAAGTAGCTGGGACTACAGGTGCCCACCACCATGCCCGGCTAATTTTTTGTATTTAGTAGACATGGGGTTTCACTGTGTTAGCCAGGGTGGTCTCGATCTCCTGACCTCGTGATCTGCCTGCCTCGGCCTCCCAAGGTGCTGAGATTACAGGTGTCAGCCACCGTACCCGGCCTATTTTTAGCTATCTTTATGTAACTGGTTTTTCCATTTATGGAAGGCTTCCCCTAAAAATACACTCATTAAATTTATGGAAGTTTTCCTTTAGAAATATATTTACATTAAAATATGAAGTCAATATAAATAATAGTATTTAAAACATTCAGTATATAATAATGTATGTGGCTGACCTGAAGTTTGGGAAAGTCCCAGTGTCCTATTCAGCACTTTTCAAAACCAGTAATACCATCTAGATTAGTAATAAAGTAAAACTTAATAGACCATTCGTTTCCCAACGCCAAGTAAATCCTTAGATGTGTTCTTTTTTTGAGACACAGCTTCACTCTGTCGCCCAGGCTGAAGTGCAGTGGTGCGATTTTGGCTCACTGCAACCTCTGCCTCCTGGTTTCAAGCAATTCTTGTGCCTCAGCCTCCCAAGTAGCTGGGACTACAGGTGTGTGCCATGACCAGCTAATTTTTGTTCTTTTAGTAGAGAGGGGGTTTCACTGTGTTAGCCAGGCTGGTCTCAAACTCCTAACTACAAGTGATCTGCTGGCCTCCGCCTCCCAAACTGCTGAGATTATAGGCATGAGCCACTGCACCCAGCCCTTAGATGTGTTCTTTAAAGTATAATCCTTTTTTAAAAACTACTTCCAAGGGAATTTTCAGGGGTTAGATGAGTCCTCATCATAGGTTTGATTCCTTGTCATCAAAAGCTGTCATCCCCACTGGCTCTCCTCACAGCCAAGTATCCTAAACTGTGCAAGCTGAAGTATCTTGGAGTAACTGAGGAAAAACATTGACACTGACACATCTTTTGTATAAATTACTAGTTCCAGGTACTTCCGTTTCAATATGATATGGCACTACCTTCCCTTTGATGGCATCCTATCTTTGTGAAGCTGGGCTTGGAGCCACTGCTGTGACAAAAAGCACCATGCAAAAATCAATGCAGAAGAAATAAGGACAATGGGGTCCAATCTGATTCCCATTTTGAGAAATTGTACGGAGCCCAAAAGGCACACACATTCCATTAGTAACTGTGATGATTTAAGGATGAGATAAAAATTATCACATCAGGCTGGGCACAGCGGCTCACACCTGTAATCGCAGCACTTTGGGAGGCCAAGGCAGATCACCTGAGGCCAGGAGCTCATTACAGCCAGGGCAACATAGCCAGAGCCCCATCTCTACAAAAACATTAGGTGGGCGTGGTAGCACATGCCTGAAGGCCCAGCTACGCAGGAGGCAGAGGTGGGAGGCTTGCTTGAGCCCAGGAGTTTGAGGTCATAGTGAGCTACGACCCTCCAACCTGGGCAACAGAGCCAAGACCCTGTCTCTATTTTTTAAAAAATCATCACATCACTTTTGCTCGTGTATAATTTTTTTTCAAATGGCTACTAGAGTTGTTAGAACATAAGTTAATAAACGTAACTGTTAGGTTTTTCTTTTGGCCAAGGGACAACCTGAAAAACATTACTGAGATTCTAACGATGTCAGAAACCAAAAGTCTGAGAATCTCTGGGTCATCTACTTCTATATATATATATAATATATGTTATGTATATATGTATATATAACATACATATAAATATATACATAATAAAAATATATATAATATATATGCATTTTTTTTTTTTTCTTGAGATGGAGTTTCACGCTTGTTGCCCAGGCTGGAGTGCAATGGCGCGATCTCAGCTCACCACAACCTCCACCTCCCAGGTTAAGTGAATTCTCCTGCCTCGGCCTCCCGAGTTAGCTAAGATTACAGGCATGCACCACCACGCCCCGCTAATTTTGTAATTTTAGTAGAGACGGGGTTTTTCCATGTTGGTCAGGCTGGTCTTGAACTCTCGACCTCAGGTGATCCACCTGCCTCAGGCTCCCAAAGTGCTGGGATTACAGGCATGAGGCACTGCACCCAGCCTTCCTTGTACAAGTATATACACCCCAAACTTGCCATCATTCTTCAGTTCTTGTGCAAGAGTTCTCTGATTTAAGCAGTATGTAAAAGGATCAGTCACTCACATTAGAGGCCTACCTGTTGATAGGAAATGCCTGTTTTAAGTACCTGCCATAAGGTAACAAATCAAGTAGAAGCAGAGTAGAAACCGGACTATCTTCCTAGTCCGATGAGGAGTTGTACAGTGAGTGGATACACTCCCCCTCTCAGCAACCCAGGATTACTTCATAAACTATGAACATGACAATGAGGCACCAGAACTACTCAACACACATCTGTAGTCTCTGGCCCCTATCTGGGCCAGAGAATTCAACACCATCTACTATCCCCAACCAGGACTTCTGCGGGCAAATCATGCCACTTCTGATCTCTCCTCAAATTTTCTACCCTAAAAAGGAGCTTCCAATAAATAACTCAGACCCCAGCTAGCAGTTACTGTCCTAAATTATATAGTAGTATAAGGCGGCCACATAAATTCAAGGCATTACACTGTGATCGTTACTGTGTTAAATACGTATTTTTTTGAAGCTATTCTTTTTAATTATATTTTAAGTTCTGGGGTACATGTGCAGGATGTGCAAAATATGTACTTCTTTAAGATGTTTTCATAGGTACAACAGCAGAACTACATTTAGAATTCACAAATAAAAGACTTTACATTTGTAATCCTTTAATCCCATTCATAGCAATTTGGAAAAGGAATGAAAACAAAGTATTTAGGGTTTCTACTCTTGAAAATGAGACACAAATTAGCTGGGCATGGTGGTGTGTGCCTGTAATCCCAGCTACTTGGGAGGCCAAGGCAAGAGAATCGCTTGAACCTGAGAGGCAGAGGTTGCAGTGATCCGAGATTGCACTACTGCACTCCAGCTTGAGCGACAGAGCAGGACTCTCTCTTAAAAAGAAGATACAAACTAATCAGAATAAATTTAAAAATGTTTAAACCAAATTCATATACACCGTATATATAAATGTATGTCATACTTAACATATATTTAAAAAAGAAAAAAGAACAAGAGGGGATTTGTCCATAATCAAAACTTTATTGAAAAACGGACACCAAAATAGGAGATTACTGTTGTATACCTTACAAAACCAAATGTAATTACATTATCTTGGTAAATTAATTAGAATTATGGAATTTATGATAAGGCTTTCTGTGAGATAACACAAAATTCAGGAAGCTGTTTGAATCATTAGTGTTGCTTTCTTCTAAATGAACACCCTGCAAAAGAATCATGAGAGTATATTAAACAAGTGCATTCTACCTTTGCTATAATTTTAATAACAGAAAGTACTTTTAAATAAAATACAGAAGTTTTAAGAATATTGGATTAATACTCATATACAGATTATTTATCCTCTTATACCAGAAATTTGCTATAATACATCTATCATATCTGAGTTTACTCTGGTATGACTAAGTGTCACTCCTATTTCTTAAATGCTATGAAGTGTACTTAAGACCATGAGCCTGAATTCAACAGTGACGACTGTTTCAAGCAAGCTGTCAGAAGATATACTCTTCATTTTTAGGAACTATTCTGAATACTTTTCTCAAGAAAATAATTTTGATTAGAGGTATTTTCAGACCTATTAGGAAAACTCTAGAACAGATACACCCATTAAACCATCTGTCAGCATATGGGCACTAAATTCCAAAATCATGACATGAAATAAAGGTTTCAAAAATCTCACAAGTATACCTAGTACTATTACTCTGAAAATATCATGTGCTGACTTCATATTTAGATCTCACCAGGTCACACCAAAGAGATGTCCGATTTGCTGCCAATCCACTTGAACTCTTCCAGGGAGAACATGGAACTTACAGCTCCCCAAAATATCACAAGCAAATTTCTAACATCATTATGGAATGGTAAATTTACAAGTATTACTATGGAAACTATATACACAATTTTTTTTCTTATTGCACTAAAGTGAAAGAAGAATTAAAATTAGGTTTTTATATTAATCATTGCAGTTGCTCATAAAAATAAAAACTCTGGTATTTTAACTTATACATTAGCTATCTGTTGCTTAGCTGGCAATGATAAAAAAAAAAAATTATTATATGTACTAAATACAAAATTTTGTAAAAGAAATTTTAAAACTCTATATGGTTTTAAAAATCCGTATGTCCTGTCCGGGGAGGTGGCTCACGCCTGTAATCCCAGCACTTTGGGAGGCCGAGGCGGGCGGACCATGAGGTCAGGAGATCAAGATCATCCTGGCTAACACAGTGAAACCCTGTCTCTACTAAAAATACAAAAAATTAGCCAGGCTTGGTGGCGGGCACCTGTAGTCCCAGCTACTCGGGAGGCTGAGGCAGGAGAATCGCTTGAACTCGGGAGGCGGAAGTTGCAGTGAGCCGAGATGGCGCCACTGCACTCCAGCCTGGGTGACAGAGCGAGACTCCTAATCAAAAAAACGAAACAAAACAAAAAAACCGTATGTCCTATAACATGTAGTTGTTCTTTTGCTTCTATTCTGATTTAATTTATTCCAAGTTAAGCAAACTAAGTGAATAAATATAAAAGAACTGGTGTTCTAAACTAAGAAAAAATAAGTCAATGGAGTTCCCTGCAAGGTCAAGAGTATAAATATATCCATTTGAACAGGATATTCTTTACTGAAAGCACACAACCAAAGATAAGTTATTTTGGTAATCATTAAGATTTCTTTAAACTTTTCAGTGAAGATAGAGACATTTATACTCATAAATCTCATCACTGGGTTGGAGAATGCCAAATGATGTACCTTCTGTGAGTCTGGCCTTTCCTCCTGTAGGCTGGCACAACACTGTTGAACAACCTACACAAAGAACCACTGTCTGAGCATGGCTGAAAACCGTGGTGATCTTGTAGCAACCTTAAAAAAAAAAAAAAAAAGGCATGTTAAAGTGAAAAGCAGAGGAAAACAGCACCTGTTCATTTCCGGTAATATGTAAAAAAAATTAGGAACTTTAGTGCTATGAAACAGCAAGCCATATGTGTAACATAAACTTTTTTAGCAGCGACACAAAATTTTTAAAAACAGGTAAAAATCAATAATATATTTTATTAAACTTAGTATTTCCAAAATATCAACAGACTTTTCCTTGTATCATGAAATAGAAAACTCATCATCTGACGAGCTTAAAGACTAACTCAAATGGCATATCTCCTTTGAATGCCCGTTTTCACTTACCCCGAAATGTTTCTACAATGGTTTCAGTACATTGATTATGAAAATGTCCCTGACATTTCCAATTCTGTAATCCCACGTCTACTCAACAGAGGGTTCTAATGTATCTTACCCATACACACCACACTAGCAATCCCTACAGAAATTTTCCTTAGTAAAGGAATTAAGATTTCAAATTTTACCTGGGCATTTTACATCCATAAAGTAAGAATTTGGACTTTGTACGAGGCGTTTCTTTTTATGTTTTTTCTTTTCCTCTTCCAAGGATGGATGTAGTAAATCTCTAGCCAACTGAACAAAGAAGCATATTATTACTATTAGTTTTAAACCACAATGCTGGCACATTTAACCATACGTAAAATATACATGCAAAAACCGGAATAAAGGTCATCCTCGGCAGAAGCAACACTTCAGATAGTAAAGTTATTTTTCGAAACCTGTTAATAACTTTCATCAATACTTTCCGTAATACTTGTGTTCTCCAAGTCCCTGTGAAAGTGCTTTCGGGCGATCAGGAAACATATGGTAAGGCAAACTCTGTCCTTTACTCAACTGCGTAATGAACTGTCTTCAGGGAAAACTGCGCGAAGTCGAGGTGCTAACAAAAGAAAGTGACCCCGACTGTGGACTCGCTTAGAGTAGAAACTGCTGAAGTAGACCAGATAACGCCAGCGCCCGGGTGATTTTTGCTCCTGGGGCTCAACAAGCTGATCTGACAGGAATTCTGGCTGAGCGACCGTCCTTGACGGAATTCATATATAAAGCAACAACGACGACAGTTTTTTTAAAAGGAAAACAAGTAGGAAATCGCTTTCGAAAGAAGGCAGAGGGGGCGAGAAACACCAAGCACTAGGAAAGCAAAAAGACCCAAAGATCACAGCCTCAGGGACACCCATCAAAAACCAAGACGGCTCATAAGCTACCCAGAGAGCTGTTCCCCTCCCAGCCACCGCCTCTGAATTGCAGCCCACGCCCCTGCAGGGCCAGCCGCGCCGCGCTGACCGGGCAAGTCACTACATGCCCGCCACGCGCGAAGACGCTGCGCAACCGGAGCCGCCTCGCCACTCTCGGACACTACAGGCCCGGGAAACAGCCGGACTCATCCGTCCCATAGGACCCTCGGTAAAGAAGCCCAAAACAAACCCGGAGCCCGACGTAAACAACTTACAGGCATGTTGATCCTCTCGCAAGCCCAGCCCTCACAGACTTCTCAGCGTACACCGCTGGCAAGCTGCACGCGATCTGCTCTCGGCATCAACTTCCGGGATAGAGGCGGCTGGGAGGAGCAGCGGGGCGGGCCTGTCCGCTCTAGGCCCTCCTCTCGGTGGTAGGCGGGGACCCTCAAGCCGGGTCCACTGGTCCAGGGCGCAGGGAAGATCCGGGGATGGTGCGCGTTCGAGGGTGCCAAGTCCCGTGGGTCTAACGGGTTCGTCGGCGAGGGCCGCGGGCTCTGCGATGCCTGAGGCCAGAATCTGACGGGGGAGCGGCCTCGGGCTTAGGCCATGGCGAGGGAGCGCCGGTGACCACCCTGGCCGGCGCCACTCCGAACCCGGCTGGCCCTCAGCGCCGGCCCCGGCCCCCTGGCCCGGCCGCTCTCGCTTGGCTCTGGGGGTGGGCACACGCGGCGATGACACTATTCTCTTCTTTTGTATATTAAAAAATACAGTATGATTAACCATTAATACGTGCCAGAAAGATTATGAAAGAGGCTCGTATCCTTTTGGCTTCCCTTTCCAAGGCGGAGATTTCGAAGTTTTCTGCGGGGTGTGGCGGTGCCTTAGGTTTGCGGCTGTGCCTTAGGTTTGCTTTGTTCGGAAAATAAGTTTTTATAACAGCACGGATTCGCTGCTGTGCCTCGGTCACTAAGAGACCCACCCCTTTCTGTCTTCTGAGGATTACACGTACTTTGCAGAGTGGACAACTCGGGGGCCTGAGAAAGGCGAATGTCACCGATGACAGAACATGAGTCTTTATCATTATTATTATTTGAGACAAGGTCTCGCCCAGGCTGGAATGCAATGGTGCCATCACAGCTCACTGCAGCCTCGACCTCCTGGGCTCAAGCGATTCTCCCGCCTCAGCCTCCCGAGTAGCTGGGACCACAGGAAGACGCCACTTTGCTTTTTTTTTTTTCTTAGAGACAGGGTCCTGCTATATTGCCCAGGCTGGTATCCAACTCCTAGACTCAAACAGTCTTCCCACCTCAGCCTCCCAAGTAGCTGGGACCACAGGCGCGTGACAGCATGCTCTATTTTTGAGGAGGAAACTCTATGCTTGAAAGATGGGTGTCATGGGCGACCAAAAGGCAAGAAAGACACTTGACCAGAAAATTGGCCTAACTGGATTTTTTTTTTTTTTTGGCAGAGTCTTGTTCTGTCGCCCAGGCTGGAGTGCAGTGGCACAATCTTGGCTCACTGCAACCTCCGCCTCCCAGGTTCACGCAGCCCTCCTGCCTCAGCCTCCCAAGTAGTTGAGATTACAGGCGTCTGCCACCATGTCCGGCTACATTTTGTGTTTTTAGTAGAGACGGGGCGGGGGGGGGGGGGTGGGTGGTTTCACTATGTTGGCCAGGCTGGTCTCGGACTCCTGACCTCAAGTGATCCGCCCACCTTGGCCTCCCAAAGTGTTGGGATTACAGGCGTGAGCCACTGCATCCGGCCCTAACTGGATGTTCTTAATCACCTTATTTGTCTTTGCAAAAAGGATACATGTATAATATACATTTTGGGAAATGCAGAAAAATAGAAGACAATTTACCATCTGGAGATAAACATTTTTAACTTTTGACCAATATCCTTCCTAATATTTTTTACTCACTTGGATATACGTTTATTTTGGGTTTTGACTTAACCTAATTGGGATCATCTTGTGCATAATCTTTTGTAGACTTGAGTTTTCCTCCCACTTACTATAAAATGAGCATCACTCCATGTCACTACATTTTTTTTTTTTTAAACAAGATCTCACTGTGTTGCCCAGGCTGGAGTGCAGTGGCATGATCTTGGCTCACTGCAGCCTCGACCTGCCAGGCTCAAGCAATCCTCCCACCTCAGCCTGCTGAGTAGTTGGGACTGCAGGTGCAAGCCATCACGCCTAGCTAATTTTTGTATTTTTCATAGAGATGGGGTTTTGCCATGTTGCCCAGGCTGGAATATTCTACATTATGCTTCTTAATGGGCATGTAGCATTTGTCCTGTGACTATATATATATTCATTTCAGCCATACATGAAATTGGGCATTAGGTTTGGGTTTTTAAATATTTGATACTTAAAAATTAATAAAATATTGGTAAATATTAAATATTTCTTGCGGATAAGTATATAGAACGATAGAATTGTATACACAGAATAATGGCCCCCAAAGACATCAGTGTCCTAATCCTCAGAACCTTTAGTTACACGGCAAGTGGAATAAAGTGCTGATTAGCTGATTTAATCCAGAAACATTATCCTGGATTATCTGTGTAGGTCCAGTGGAATCACAAGGGTTCTTGAAAGTGGAAGAGGAAGACAGAAGAGTGAGAAAGAGATGTGGTAATGGAAGAATGTCTGAGAGGTGCTATGTTGATGGCTTGTAGATGGAAGAGAGCCATGAGCCAAGGAATGTGGGCAGCCTCTAGAAGCTGGAGAAGGCAAGGAAATTGACTCCCTCCTGGATCCCCCAAAGAGGGACACAGCCCTGCCAACATCTCAACTTTAGCCCAGTAAGACCTGGCTCAGACTGCTATCCAGAACTGTAAGATAATAAATTTGTCTTGTTGTCTGTAATTTCAGCACTTTGGAAGACCAAGGCGGGCAGATCACCTGAGGTCAGAAGTTCAAGATCAGCCTGGCCAACATGGTGAAACCCCATCTCTACTAAAAATACAAAAATTAGACGTCGTGGCACACACCTGTAGCCACCAGCTACTCGGGAGACTGAGGCAGGGGAATTGCTTGAACCTGGGAGGCAGAGGTTGCAGTGAGCGGAGATGGTGCCAATGCACTCCAGCCTGGGCAATAGAGCGAGACTCCATCTCAATAAATAAATAAATAAATAAATAAATAAATAAATAAATAAATTTGTGTTGTTTTAAGCCATTACATTTATGGTAATTGGTTACAGCAACAATAGAAAACTAATGCAATAATGAAGATGCGTGTACCCACTACCTAGCTCTGTCAAAGCTTAACATTCAATACTCCCCCCCAGCAACTTTTCATTATTAACACTACAATAACATTCTTGGAGATACGTTTTTGTGTTTGTCCTCATTCCCTTAGGATCAATTCCTGGAGGAGGAATTGCTGAGTCATACGTTATGCACATTCTAAGGTTTGTAATATAAACTGCCAAATTACCCTCCAAAAAAGCGAAACCAATTTATATTCCAGATATAAATGTATGTGAATGTCCCTTTCTTTGCACCCTTGACAATACTGGATATTATGTTTTTCCCTATCTCAATCCAGAAGAACTATTGTTTTGAACTAATATTTTGTCATATTTCATTATTGTAATTAATATTTTCCATATGCTTATTGTCGATTAGCATTTTTCTGGGTTTTTTTCTTGTGTTTTTGAAAACAGGGTCTTGCTCTATTGCCCAGGCTGGAGTGCAGGGGTGCAATTATGGCTCCCAGCCTCAAGGAATCCTCCTGCCTCTGCCTCTGCCTCTGCCTCTCAGAATGCTGGGATTACACTGTGACCCACTGTGCCCTGCCTAATTTTATTTTTTGATGATTTGTTTTAATCATGCGGAAGTTTTTAATGTTATATATTCACACACACACACATATTTCAAATCTATTGCTTTTTTCCTTTTTGCTATTGTTTTTAGAGAGGCATTGGTCACCGTAGGATTAACTGAATATTTGCCCTTGCTTTCTTCTAATTCTCTTGTTATGATATTTATTCTTTAACTTTTTAATTAAGTTGGAATTTATTTTGGCACTTCATGTATCATAGGTCTCAGAACAATTTCTGATTATTAGGCCTAGTGATGGCTTCAGTTCTTGTTAACGAATGCCCATTACAGTGTCAAAACCCTCCAGCCTCTGACACAGTCAGAGGCAGCCTGAGAAATCAAATGTTCAAGGTCCAGAAGACCTGGACTGTAATTACAACTCTGCCTTCTCCTCCTCCAAAGCTCAATTTCTCCTAAAATGTTTTCAGGCCCCTGCACTGATGGCAGATGCAGGGCCCTGGAGTCCCTTTGCCTTGGCAGCCTGCTCTCAGGGATCGTGCACCTGGCTTTCCAAAGAACTGTAAAGCACCAGTCAAAATCCTGTTTACTGTCCTGGGAACTTTCCAGCTATTCTAGCTAGCCAGGTCTAAGTAGGCGCCACTGAAACCTCCCATTTGGCACTGGCTCCCTTCACCTCAGAAGGGTGTGGCCATCTCTACTCCCATCTCCCTTTACCAAATTATTATTATTATTTTTTTTCAGATGGAATTCCAGGCTGTAGTGCAGTGGTCCAGTCTCAGCTCACTGCAACATCCACCTCCTGGGTTCAAGTGATTCTCGTGTCTCAGCCTCCCAAGTAGCTGGGACTACAGGTGCACGCCACCATGCCCGGCTAATTTTTGTATTTTCAGTAGAGATGGGGTTTCACCATGTTGGCCAGGCTGGTCTCGAACTCCTGACCTCAGGTGATCCGCCTGCTTTGGCATCCCAAAGGGCTGGGATTACAGGCGTGAGCCACCGTGCCCAGCCTCCCTTCACCAACTTCTAGTGCTGGGAAAACACACAGGTGTTCCGGCAGGCTAAGCCGGGAACCCAACGAGTGCTAAATTTCAGGCCCCAAGTGCTGCTCTAAATAAATCAGATCCCCAGCTTTCCCCTGGACTGAAGTTTTTCATGCCTATGCCCTTTTTCCAGAAAGATGATCAAGGGGTTAGTTTAGTTTTGCTTTTAAGAAATTCAGGCCAGGCGCAGTGGCTCACGCCTATAATCCCAGCACTCTGGAAGGCCAAGGTGGGTGGATGATTTGAGGTCAGGAGTTCAAGACCAGCTTGGCCAATATGGTGAGACCCCGTCTTTACTAAAAATGCAAAAATTAGCCAGACATCAAGGTGTGTGCCTGTAATCCCAGCTACTCAGGAGGCTGAGGTAGAAGAATCATTTGAACCCGGGAGGCAGAGGTTGCAATGAGCTGAGATCGCGCCACTGCACTCCAGTCTGGGCAACAGAATGAGACTCCATCTCAAAAAAAAGAAAAAAAAAATTAGAGTTTGAGGTAGAGGTCCTAAAGATAACTTTTCTTTTTTTGAGTCAAGGTCTCACTCTGTTGCTCACACTGGAGTGCAGTGGTGTGAAACAGCTCACTGTCGCCTTGACTTCCTGGGCTCAAGCGATTCTACCTCAGCCTCCAGAGTAGCTGTGACCATAGGTGTGTACCACCACACCTGACTAATTTTTTAAAAATTTTGTAGAGACAGGGTTTTGCCATGTTGCCCAGACTGAAGATAACTTTTCTTTTCTTTTTTTTCTTTTTTTTTTTTTAGATGGAGTCTTACTCCGTCATCCAGGCTGGAATGCAGTGACATGATCTCAGCTCACTGCAACTTCCACCTCTCAGGTTCAAGCAATTCTTCTGCCTCAGCCTTCCCAGTAGCTGGGACTATGGGCATGCGCCACCGCGCCCAAGCTAATTTTTATATTTTTAGTAGAGACGGGGTTTCACCATGTTGGCCAGGCTGGTCTCGAACTCCTGACCTCAGGTGATCCACCCGCCTTGGTCTCCCAAAGTGCTGGGATTACAGGTGTGAGCAACCATGCCCGGCCTAAAGATAACTTTTCATACCCTTTTTAAGTATTTTTCTGAGATACTCCAAGAAACCTGTGTCATCAGGAAACTAAAACAAGACTGCATTCTTTTTTCTCTTCCTTCTATTGTCCACCTGTTGGCAGTTATTAAAGTGCTTGTGGCTCATTCTCAACACACTCCTGAAATCAGCAGCAACTTCTGCAAGTGTGCATCTTTTCTGCATACCAGTTCTCCAACAGGACCACACCCATGGCCCCCAAAGTGCCAACTGCAGAGTTGCAATCTATCTGTTATTCATGAGGATGCTTCATGAAACTCTCTTCAGTCATCCCTTTTGAGTGGCCATCTGTGATCTGCCAGGACCCTGACACAAGGATCCCCTGTCAGGATGTGGTCCTCTTTTAGCCTAGAAGGCTTTGCAGTTGAGGTCCATCTGCTCCTTGTCATCAATCAGACCAAATCACCGCAGAAACATCCTTTGTCCCTGACTGTGGGACCATTCAGTTTTAACGGGCTGTGGCTCCTCCTGTTCTATGCTTGAAATGGATATGGGAATCTTAAAGGAGACAGCCTATAGTCCTAGCCATGTAGATCCTTGCCACTTTGTGGACCAGCCGCCTACAAACTTTTTGGAAATAGAGACTCTCAGGCTCCGCCCCTGACCTACTGAGTCAGAATCTGCATTTTTAACAATGGTGATCCTTGTGCACATCCCTGTGTGAGAAGCACTGGCCTAGATATATCACACTGCCATTCTCTCTGGAGTCTTTCTGCCTCCCTGCTGGGGCTGTCAGGAAGCCAGAACCCAGATTTCTGCCACTCCAGGGTAACAAACCAAGAATTTTTCTCTATATTGGAACAGGAAAGCACTCTTCTACTGCTTCTCCAAGATACTCTATTCATTCCAGCAAATCTCACTCTCTCTTACCATATTTAGGAAAATTTTAAGTCAGTGATACCCAAAGTTGGTTGCTTTTTGGAATCACCAAAGGCAGGTGAGGTCAATTAAATTAGAGTATTTAGGGGTGGAACCCAGGCGGCAGTATTTTTAAAACTCCCCAGGTGATTCCGTGAACAACCAGGGTTGAACTTCCTGCTATAAGTTGTCTGGAGGGCTTAGAATTTGTAGAAGCAAAGCCCAGAAAGTACTATACACTTCTAATGCTTAAAAGGAGAGTGAGGGAAACATGCAGGAGAAAAAAATCATTAATATTTCAAAATAGCCATTCAAAATAGCCAAGCTTGGCAGCCAGGTGAGATCTCCCAGCACCTGTCCTGCTTGCCTTGATGATCAGGTCTCTTCATTTCTCCTACCATTGCTTCCTGCAAACCTTCTCACTATCCACCCGAGGCTCCAGGGAAGAGAGTGACTGAGACGCACGGTGTTCTCTCAAACTTCATTGTAACCCACGGTTCATAGTGTCAAGTTTATGAAGGTGCTGAGGCCAGCATAAATTTATGCAAATAAAATCTTTCCCTTTTCTGAACTCTTATTGCCTACCTTTACCACTTGTCAATAACTACTGCTGTCTTGTATGAACTTCTAAAAAAATGCTCTTATACTGCTATTTCACTTTCCGTGTGTCATACCTTGTCTTCCCCAAAAGTCCTTTGGCTTTTTTTTTTTTTTTTTTTCTGAGATGGAGTCTCACTCTTGTCACCCAGGCCGGAGTACAGTCACACGATCTCAGCTCACTGCAATCTCCACCTCCTGGGTTCAAGCAATTCTTCTGCCTCAGCCTCCTGAGTAGCTGGGATTACAGGCATGCACCACCATGCCTAGCTAATTTTTGTATTTTTAGTAGAGAGGGGGTTTCACCATGTTGGCCAGGCTGGTCTCAAACTCCTGACCTCAGGTGATCTGCCAACCTTGGCCTCCCAAAATGCTGGGATTACAGGCGTGAGCCACTGTGCCTGGCCCATGGGGTTCTTGAAGATCAGGATTTGGTCTCATCTCCCCAAAAGCCTAGCACAGTGCATAATGGGCACTCCAGGAATATGCTGAGTACCATACTCAATAGAGCTGACTTGATGGTCATTCTTTAACAACAATTCCAGTTATCTAGAATCCCTTTCTTCTCGTCTTAGTTTTAGTTGATCCTTCTTGATGCACGCCTTTGATCATTCCTCTATCTCACCTTCGTGTTATGTAAAGACCAAAAGACGACTGAATTCTGGCAAAGCCTCAGTTAACTTGTTTCTAAAATTAGGAAAGGCCAGGTGCGCTGGCTTACAACCGTAATCCCTGCACTTTGGGAGACCAAGGTGAAAGGTTTGCTTGAGGCCAGAAGTTCAAGACCAGCCTGGGTAACATAGCCAGATCTCATTTCTACAAAAAAAAAGAACATTAGCATGGTGGCATGTGCCTGTGGTCCCAGCTACTCAGGAGGCTGAGGGGGGAGGATTGCTTGAGCCCAAGAGGGTGAGGCTGCAAAGAGCCATGATTGCACCACTGTACTCCAGCCGGGGCAACATTGAGATCCTGTCTCCAAAAACAAACAAACAAACAAATAAATAAGATAAAATGAGAAAAGTGATTCAAAGTCACTGCAGAATTAGTGCGACACTGTAGTAACCTCTGCTTCTTCTTCCCTTGGGAAGTGAGTACAAGCAAAATAAGTGAAAAGCATTCTGTTTTTCCATTAAATAAAAGCTGACTAAAAGGTTAATGAGTTAAAGGGCTCAAAGTATAAAGAAGAATGGTGTTCTATTTATTCACACTGAAAAACTTATTCAACTATTTATGGAATGTCTGCTGTATACAAAGCAGTAAGCAATTTGGAAACCCTACTTCCTGCGAGCACAGAAACTTCAATAGCCGCTTAACCTCTCTAAGTTTTGCCTCTGTCTCTAAAATGAAAATATTTATACCTATTTCATAAGATTATATGAAGAAAAAATGAGATGAGGCATAGTATACTGCAAGTGTTCAATAAATGCCAACTGTAATTCCTAGTGGTTGTCAGGAAGCCAGAACCCAGATTCCTACTACTCCAGGGTAACAAATCAAGGATTTTTATCCACAATGGAGCAGGAAAGCACCTCTCTTCCCCTCTTCATTTAGAATGAACAAAAATACTTTGTTCATTCCAGCAACTCTCATTCTTTCTTACCACTTCTAGGAACTCTTTAAGTCAATAAAATCCAAATTTGTTGTACATTAGAATCACCAAAGGAGAAGCTGAAGTCAATTAAATTAGAGTACTTGGGGTAGAACCCAGGTGGCAGTATTTTTTTAAACTCCCAGGAAATTCCATAGCAGCTAGGGTTGAGAACCACTGCTGTATAAGTTCTCCGGGGTGCTTAGAATTTGCAAAAGAAATCAGTTGGCTCTGGGAATCTTGGACTGATGGCATTTCCCTCATAACAACTTGTAAAATGCAATGTCATTACAACAGTTCTGCCTTAAGGAAGATTATGAGAATATGTTCTATCTGCAAAAAATACTTACTGGAATCTCTGAATCAAAAGCTAGGAGATTGTTATTTCAAGATCCAATATTTGGCACAAGGAGCCACTTATACAGGATAAGCGCTGGCCAGCAGAGAACTTTAACTTCCTGTTTCCAGGGGGCCTTCACCTTGGAGATGTCTTCCCAGTCATGTTACATAGTCATTCCATAAGTAGCTATGCATAATAGGCCCCTTCAATATACAGACCATAGTTATTTTGGGTTTTCCTAAAGACAGCAAATATGGCCTACAGGGCAGGTGAGACTAGGAAATCTAGTCTTCCCTAAGTATTTCCCCCAATATTTCACTCATCCGAAACTCATTAACTAAATGAAACCACTTAAATTCCAATTGCCCTCAAACAAAAGTGAAATAGCAGCCAGTGATATACTGATACACTTATGATAATCTGAACAGGACAAGTAATAATTCCCTGTTATTGTCAGCTGGCAGTGTGTTCAGTCATTGGGCCTATTTTAAGAGAGAAATGGGCAAATTGGAGCATGACTAGAGAAATGTGATAAGAGTGATGGGAAACTGTTTATAGGAGCCAATGATACTCATCCTGGAGAAATAAAGCCTTAGAGGAGATGAAATATCATCCTTAATTAGCTCTACAGTTTATTTTTATTTTTATTTTTTTAGAGACAGAATCTCACTCTGTCGCCCAGGCTGGAGTGCAGTGGTGAGATCGTAGCTCACTCATAATCTCAAACTCCTGAGTTTAAATGATCCTCCCTCCTCAGTCTCCTGAGTAGCTGGTACTATAGGCATATGCCACCATGCCCAGCTAATTTTCTTTTTTTGGTAGAGATAGGGTCTCCCTATGTTGCTCGGGCTGGTCTTGAACTCCTGGCCTCAGGGGATCCTCCCTCCCACCTTGACCTCCCAAAGTGCTGGGATGGTAAGTGTGAGTCACTGTGCCCAGCCTAGACTTGTTTGTAAAATGAATGATATGTATTTCTATGTTCCCTCCCTAGACAGAACTTCGATAGGTGAATTCAAATTAAAAAGCAAGCAGATTTTGATACAATATAAGGAACAATTAGAGCTGTCTAAAATTGGAGTGGATTGTCCCTAATGTGAAATGATGTTTTTTTCTTTTTTTTTCAGTAGAGATGGTTTCTCACTATGTTGCCCAGCCTGGTCTCGAACTTCTGAGCTCAAGTGATCCTCCTGCCTCGGACTTCCAAACTGCTAGGATTACAGGCGTGAGCCACCACACCTGGCCTCTAATCTGAAATTCTATCTTTAATGTATAACCATATTATTTACAAGTCAGAAAGCCATGTCCCATAGAGCCCTTACTCTGTGCAATGTATTATACCCAGGCAGGTAAAATTATTAAGAAGGTCAACTCTTCTTTACTCAAGGCCAATGTTCCAGTCTGTGGATTAATCTAATAGATCATTCTTTCTTTCATTTTTCATTTCTGCTCCCTGCTTTCTGATCAGAGGATAGAGAAAAAGAATCCCAAAATGATCAATACAGTATTTTATTAGCAGTTCTGATGATAATGGAAATACTCCAAAAAGACTTAGGCATTACCAATCAGAAGGTTGTGCTCGTCTCTTCCCAACTGTCTGTAAATTGACTTCACCTTAGTAGATTGAAAGTGGTCATAGTGGGAATATTTTCACCATGTAAATTAGCAAACACTACTGATCAGCACACCTACCCCTTCCTCCCCACCTCCAAGCTCATTGACCCTACTGCTTGAGAGTCTATGCTACCCAGTGACTACTGGCCTGGCACTACTAAATGACAATAGCCCTTCTAGTAGATTGTTCAATTATGTGTCTCTGTAAAAATATATTTAAAGCCAATGCTATTTCACTTTTTTTTTTTTTTGAGATGGAGTTTTGCTCTGTCACCCAGGCAGGAGTACAGTGGCACTATCTCAGCTCACTGCAACCTCCTCCTCCTGGGTTCAAGTGATTCTCCTGCCTCAGCCTCACAAGTAGCTAGGATTACAGGCACCCGCCACCAGACCCAGCTAATTTCTGTATTTTTAGTAGAGACAGGAGGTGGGGGGAGGTCTCACCATATTGGTTAGGCTGGTCTTGATCTCTTGACCTCGTGATCTGACTGCCTCGGCCTCCCAAAGTGCTGGCATTACAGGCATGAGCCACCGTGCCCTGCCCTAAAAACCAATGAATCGTATGCTTTAATTGGTGAACTCTATGGTATGTAAATTATATCTCAATAAACCTGTTAAAAAAACTAAGTGCAGGAAAGAAAACAGTTTTATTTTATTAAATACCTGCTAAATTTTGCCAGGCACATTATCTCATATGATCTTTTCAGGAATCCCTTTGGATTCTAGAGAAATTAAGAAACTTGTCTTGCTGGACGCGGTGGCTTATGCCTGTAATCCCAGCACTTTGGGAGGCTGAGGCGGGCGGATCACGAGATCAGGAGTTCCAGACCAGCCTGACCAACATGGCAAAACCCCATCTCTACGAAAAATACAAAAATTAGCCGGGCGTGGTGGCACACGTAGGAGGCTGAGGCAGGAGAATTGCTTGAATCCAGGAGGCCGAGGTTGCAGTGAGCCAAAATCATGCCACTACACTCCAGCCTGGGTGACAAAGCGAGACTCTGTCTCAAAAAAAAAAAAAAAAAAAAAAAAAATGCAGGACAAGTCACAGAGTAAACTGTGTCTCCTGAACCACTGAGACAGGGCTTCTTAAAGCCCTCCATCTAGACAGAGGATTTGCATGTGAACCCGGGGCAAGGCCAAAGCTACAGATGAGTATCAAATGCCCCAGCAATGGGACTGACCGATTGTCAGGGGAATTGGCAAGACCAGTGCCAATCCTGTTTCATTCTGGGTATGCCATCTATAATGCCATCCATCCACTTTCCTACGACACAAGAAGGTATATCAGGAAGTGACTAGGAGAAAACATTATTTTAGGGATAAGTGTGAATCTGTTGCATTTAATATTATCATCAGTAAAAATGATCTGTGCATGTCTGATTTAGACAGGCAAGTTGAGTGTGATGGGACTAGCAGGGTAGGTGTGAACAGGCAGACCCTTTCTGTGCAACCAAAATCTCTGGCTAAGGCTCTCTCCCTGCCAGCCCATGGACTTAGCCAAGGCTCCTTGGGTTTCCAGTAACAGAGATATCTCACACTTGCCTGAGCTAAAATGCAGAGTGTGCTGGGCATGGGCCAGGGCAGGAAGGGCAGCTGGGCCTCATGGGGTGGGAACAAAGCCCTGAGAGGCCACTGCGAATGGAGACAGCCATACTCTTGCCACCTCCTTTTTTCTCTTGGGGTGACCTGGTTTCTCATCTCTCTTTCTCCCTGACACTGTGTCAGTTTCCTTTCTGCACAGCCCAGTTTTCCTTCCATAGTACATAGTGAAAATGGCCAGGCCAGTCCCCCATTATAAGCTGTCCTAGTTCCAGGGCCAACTGAGACTGACCAGAGGCCTGTGTCCTAATTCCAGGTGCCCTGGAGAGAGAATCTGGTTGTCTCAGCTTGAGTCAGGAGTGTCTACCCTGGTCATCTGTGGTAGAGCTGCAGGGCCACTTGAGGAGATGGTGACTGCTGGGGCCACGCCTGTGGAAGGAGGCTGGCGGCAACTTTGAGGAAAGGAGGCACAGACCGAACAGAAGACCCTAAAGGTGCCCACTCCCTCCAGGCATCTCTGCTGCCTTTGGCACCGCAGCTGGTGGCTCTGCGCCCTCCCCTCCAGGCTGCCTGCCTTCTCCCTCAAACCCCCAGCATTAATGGGACATCGTTTGTTAACTGAAAACATTTTCTCCACAAACTTCAGCAAACTGGTGGTGAATGTCTACAACAAAAACATTTTTTCTTTTCTCTCTCTCTCTCTCTCTCTCTTTTTTTTTTTTTTTTTTTTTTTGAGACAGAGTTTCGCTCTTGTTGCCCAGGCTGGAGTGCGATGGCGCGATCTCAGCTCACTGCAACCTCCCAGGTTCAAGCGATTCTCCTCCCTCAGCCTCCTGAGTAGCCACCACACGCGGCTAATTTTGTATTTTTAGTAGAGATGGGGTTTCTCCACATTGGTCAGGCTGATTTCAAACTCCTGACCTCAGGTTGATCTGCCTGCCTCAGCCTCCCAAAGTGCTGGGATTAAAGGCATGAGCCACCGCACCTGGCCAACAAAAACATTTTTTCATATGGAATAATCAAATCTGGGGACCACATGTTGAGGGGAGAAACCATTTAAACTAAAGACATGCCAAGTACATTGGAAGTGAGTCAGTTTACAAGGATCTACGTGTGTCTAACAGTATATTTTACAACCAACAAAATTACTATGTATAATATACAAGTAATTCATTTGCAAAATGCCTTTTTAAACAGCCCTCACATTATGTCTAAATGAGAACTATCTTATTCACACTTCTTCAAGTGGCCAAAGAAGAAAATCTGAAATTAGGGGCAAGAAGCAGAAAATCTAGAGGTTCTTACCTAAGTGGGTTCCTGCTTCTGATTTATCAGGTGCCATTAAGGGAACTATGGGGCACATTGTTAAATCCAAAAGCTATACTGTGAGCCTTGAAGAGCAGCTAAGACTCCTTCCCCCACAATCTCTGATAGTGGTTGTGGTGGTGATGATGGTGATGATATCACCTGAGCACTGATTTTGTGCCAGGCACCATGCTAGGCACTCTTCACATGGATTATCTAATTTGATCTTTCCAACATCCCTATGAGGTAGATAGTACTATTATCCCCATTTTACACATGAGGAAACTGAGGCACAGAGCTAGTTAAGTACCATTCCTAAGTTCTCAGAACCAAGCTATAAACCTAAGTCTGGCTGAAGCTGAAGACCTTTAATCCTTATGAATATAATATATCTAGATCTTCCAACAAGATTTTTTTTTTTTAATTTTGAAAACAAAGCTCCCTCATGGACATTAGGCTTTCCTATCATTTTCATCACTCATTACGTCTTTTTATTTCCAGTGCATTTGAACAAGTGTCTTTTATGTTTCCTATAAAGAAGTACTGAGGTCAAGGGCAATATAAAAATGCTTAAGACCCTCTTGGGGTTTTCGAGGAGTTCAAGGTCATCTAATATGAGGAAGAGCCTATATAAGCATAATGATACCACAACACTGAATATGATCTGTCATCCTAGAAACACAGGGCTCTAGGAGATTAAGGGAAGGAGTGGTCATGTCCACTAAGCATATACAAGTTAGGATCTGCTGCAGGTGAATGTTGCTAGATGAATCGTGTGAAAGAGACAGAAATCCCATGTTAGCCACAGTAACCAACAGTTCCCAGGTGTGATACTCGGTGGGACCACTATGACTTCTGCTAAGTTAGGTAGCCATGTATATTAGTCTGTTCTCACATTGGTATAAAGAACTACCTGAGACTGGGTAATTTATTGAAAAAAAGAGGTTTGACTCACAGTTCCACAGGCTGTACAGGAGGCATGGCTGCGGAGGCCTCAGGCAACTTACAATCATGGTGGAAGGCGAAGGGAAAGCAGGCACGTCATTTTCGTTTGTTTGTTTGTTTGTTTTTGTTTTTGAGACGGAGGCTCACACTGTTGCCCAGGCTGGAGTACAGTGGCACGATCTCGGCTCACTGCAACCTCCGCCTCCTAGGTTCAAGCAATTCTCCTGCCTCAGCCTCCCGAGTAGCTGGGACTACAGGCACACGCCACCACGCCCGGCTAATTTTTTGTAGTTTTAGTAGAGATGGGGTTTCACTGTGTTAGCCAGGATGGCCTCAATCTCCTGACATCGTGATCTGCCCGCCTCGGCCTCCCAAAGTGCTAGGATTACAGGCATGAGCCACTGCGCCCGGCCTAGCACGTGTTACATGGCCGGAGCAGGAGGAAGAGAGCGAAGGGGGAGGTGTTACAGACTTTTAAACAACCAGATGTCATAGAACTCACTATCATGAGAAGAGCAAGGGGGAAGACTGCCCCCACGATCCAATCACCTCCCATCAGGCCTCTCCTCCAACACTGGGGATTACAATTCACACATGAGATTTCAGCAGGGACACAAATCCAAACCATATCACCATGTCTTTAAGTGAAGTAGGAAAGACACAAGACTTTAAAGGAAGGAATGGATTCTAGACAGGCCTGAGCCTTGTAGCGTGTTCTCGGTAAGCACTGTCCCTGAAGAGGAGACTCCTATCATGAGCTGTCAGCCAGCAAACCCTGGCAGGGATGATAGGAAGACCCACAGAGGAGATCTTCGGAAAGAGCTCTTCCCTCTGTGTGACACTTTAGATCTCAAGGATCTCTCCAGAACAGTCCCAGGAATAAACGGATATACCTTGTTCTTTGCACTTTGATTGCAAAAACCAGCCCATCATCTGCCACCAGCTGGACCTAGTGAATTTTGGTGCTGCCTGCCATGCAGACATCTGAGACGTGCGTTGATTACATGCTCTGCCCCCCACTGCCATTGCTAAGCCCTGCTTTCTGTTCAGGCAATGTGAGCCGGCTGTGCCTTCCTGCTCCTCTGTTGTCTGCAGCAGTCTGTGATCAGAACGTAGAGGCTTAACCATAGCCATGGAAAGCAGGATGCACTCCAAACTTAGCTGACTTTGGATAAAATGGCTCTAAAGCTCTTTTTCATTTATATACAACTTTACATTACAAAGCCCGTCACAATCAGCATTAATTAAACCTGCCACTCATTGCCCTCTGAGGTAGAGCTGAATTAGTCTGCTCATTTTACAGCTGACAAAACAGACAGAAAGGCTTAAGGATTTGCTGAAGTGAAGTGGGGTTCAATCAAGGAAGCCTGGCATGATTCCCTTTCTAGTTCATTCTTCTTCTCCTGGAGGAGGCCTTCAAAATGCCTCGCTCCTAACTCCGAGCAGCTAAAGGAAGCCAAGTGGGAAGAGGAGCTTGGCAGAGCAGCCGTGGCGATCTAGAACAGAACATCAGTGTGAGGTTTGGACGATGTGAGCACAGCCATGTCATGTTTTCCTGATTTTCAGTAGATATTATACACATGCGCATGCACGCGCGCGCACACACACACACAGTTTCTCTTGTTGGATCAGGGAGTAGAAGGATGTTGGAACATAGTTGGAATGCTGGTTGGCAGCAATGCTCTGATTGACCTGGTGGCAAAGTGGCCCACCCATTACCCACACTCCAACCACTTACTAGAGCCTTTATATTAGAATTTTAAACAAACTCAAAATCAAACACATTCCAAGGACAGGCCCGGTTTCCCATTTTGTGGGGCCTGGAGCAAGAATGAAAACGAAAACCAACATATCATATGTCTAAATATTTAAAAATTCTAGCCAAAGCTAACAAACTTGGGTTTCCTATCTTGACAGATATACCTTTATAATGATGCAGATAATTGGTTTGAATTTAGAATATTTCAGCTCCTTAGAGCTCCATACCAAAACGTGGTGGCTCAGGAGAGCAGCCCTGGCCCAGAACACTGCCCTTCCTTCACCCTTCAAATTGGGCCCACATCATGAAGGGCCTCACACACACATGATGTGGATTCCAGCCCATATGTCCAAGTGCTGGCCATATCATCACCCCCTTTTGGTTACCACTTGGGCCTATGGCCCAATTGTACAGTCCACCCTCAGTATAGATCAGGGCCGGGTGCAGTGGCTCACACCTGTAATCCCAGTACTTTGGGAGGCTCACTTGAGGTCAGGAGTTCGAGACCCACCTGGCCAACATGGTGAAATCCTGTCTTTACTAAAAATACAAAAATTAGCTGAGCATGGTAGTAGACGCCTATAATCCCAACCACTCGAGAGGCTGAGGTAGGAGAATCGCTTGAACTCTGGAGGCAGAGCTTCCAGTGAGCTGAGATTGCACCACTGCACTCCAGCTTAAGCAACAGAGCAAGATTCTGTTTCAAAAAAAAAGAGAAAGGGCCAAGCACAGTGGCTCATGCCTGTAATTCTAGCACTTTGGGAGGCCGAGGCGAGTGGATTGCCTCAGCATAGGAATTTGAGACCAGCATGGGCAACACAGTAAAACCCTGTCTCTACTAAAATACAAAAAATTAGCTGGGCGTGGCCGTGTGTGTCTGTAATCTGTAATCCAAGCTACTTGGGAGGCTGAGGCAGGAGAATTGCTTGAACCCGGGAGGCAGAGGTTGCAGTGAGCCGAGATTACACCACTGCACTCCAGCCTGGGTGACAGAGCGAGACTCCATCTCCAAAAAAAATAAAAAAGAAAGAAAGGAAGGAAGGAGGGAGGGAAGGAAGGAAGGAAGGAAGGAAGGAAGGAAGGAAGGAAGGAAGGAAGGATAGATAAGGAGAAGAGGTCCATACCAATCCTGGAAGCAGGGCCATTGGCAGGGAATCCTGAGTTCTGGGTACCTGGAATGTAGCCTAAAAAGATGGCATGGCTCTGGGTGAGTAAATCCACTTTGTCTGTAAACTCCTTGCCCAGTGGAAAGGACTGGCCAGAAGAGAACAAGGGTATCATAGGGCTCTCTACACAGTGGGCCCCAGGGGAGAGGCCCCTCTTGCCAAGACCTAAGGGCAAATCGTATCTGGACAAATAATAAATAAGCCAAAGGTGTGAGTTAATAGAGTCTGCACGAATCTGGGTACCATTATTTCTACCTCAACTATACAACACAGAGGCATGAGCTGTTTCAATATTTTATCTGCTACCTCCAATAAATAACTTACTTATACTGTGCAGTAGGCATTATCTCCAGTAGGTATGAGAGCCAGAGAATGAATGAATGAGCTCCATAAGTAAATATTTTACTGCTACGGTTGCACTCCCATGCAAAACCGGACATCAAAACTCTAGAGGGTGATCCAAAGGTCAGTGCCACTGCTGCTGCCTCCCCAGAATGGACCAAGGGGGAGGAATAAGAGAAGCTTGACTCCCTGGACCGCTGGGCATTGCTTTTTGTGGGGTTGCTTGGGTCAGTCAAGGTTGTGAGGAGCTGTCAGACAACACAGCTTCTGTCCACATCATTTCCTTCAGAATCAGTGTCATGATCACAGTTCTGGCTTTAAGATGCAAAGAAGCCAAAATTATGAGTTTCCTTATTGTTCACCCATATCTCAGTTTTGCATAATAATTTACAATATTTAATATTAAGGGAAAAATGTCCACATGTAAAAAGTATTTTCATCACCAAATTCTCAAGGCAAAAGATGTAAGGAAATGTGTACAATGTTTATTTTGATGCAAATTTGTTGTTGTGTGTTTAAATGCTAACAGCATTGAATTCTGGATTCTCGGTTCAGGCAAGGGTTCCTCCAACTTTCTCCAATAATATTGTTCCTAAAGGAGGTGACTCAACGCTGGTCAGCAAGACTTTGCTGGGATGGTTCACCCAAGAGCATCTCTCTTAGGTGATGCTGATGATTGCTAGTAAAACTCGATGTCACTGATACTGAGTGTTGTAACCTTCCATTTATCAACAATAGTTAGGGAATTAGGTGTTCTAATACACTGGGTAATCCACTTAATTATAGACTAACAGTATCTAAAGAAATATGAACTAGTTTTGAAATAACTATAAGGCTGGGCACAGTGGTTCACGCCTGTAATCCCAGCACTTTGGGAGGCCGAGGTGGGTGGATCACTTGAAGTCAGGAGTTCAAGACCAGCCTGGTCAACATGGTGAAACCTCATCTTCACAAAAAAATTTAAAAATTAGCCAGGCATGGTGGTGTGTGCCTGTAATCCCAGCTACTTGGGAGGTTGAGGCAGAAAAATCGCTTGAACCCAGGAGGCAGAAGTTGGAGTGAGCGGAGATTGCACCACTGCACTCCAGCCTGGGTGACAGAGTGAGACTCTGTCTCCAAAAAAAGAAAAAAAAAGAACTATAAACTAGCACAACAGTACATTACCAGCATATCATAATTCTACTTAGTATTTTAACTATTTAAGTGTGGGTCCTACCTCCTGTGAAGGCCATAGGTTTCTTATTGAGTGGTCTGTGTCAGTTTCATCTTTATTCCTCTTATGGTATCTAGCAAGTTGATTTATATATTGTAGGTGCTGAAAGAGTTTTTGTTGAATGAATGAAACTATAGAACACAAACTCTCATTTACTAACATGACTTAATCCTTCTTTGATGACTCAGAGGGCCCTCCAGGATCACACATTTCTTCAAGGTTGTTATTATGTGCATTATCTATGGGGATGTTTAAGCATAGACCAAGTGGTTGAACAGGGAATTCTTCAGTGACTGGAAGATAGGACTTGATAACTACCAGCTCATTCCAATTCTGTGTGTATGTGTTGAAAAGTCAAATATAGAAATGATCTCATTTATTATCACCTGAAAGAACATGTTTATGAAACCAGGAGATTACAAGTGAAAACTGTTAAATAGCCTCTGTTAATAAGCCTTAACCAGAATTCATGGTCCTTGACCATGATAAGCCAATTAATCTGAAAAGGTAGGATACCATTAGTGCTGTGAGCGTATTATTACCATTATTTAATTTTATTAAAACCTGCTCAGTAGATTATAATTTACTAATTAATGCAAACATATTTGTCACTATGTGGCTAATATATGCCAAGCCTGTGTTAGTCAGTCATTAGGGATACAATGTGAATATAATTCATGCCCTCAAGAAATTTAAATAATTTTTCTGTAAAAACATTTCATTGTGCAGATCATTTTTACAGCACTTTAAATGTCAACGTGGGAAATTAGCCTGGGTGTGATTTGACCTTCTAACCTAGCCTATAATTTGTTCAAAATACAGAACAAGACAAAGCAAAAAATGCCAATGTTAGCTTAATTACTTGACATTAGTCTTTTTCTCAAAAACGCAATATACAGAATGTTCATTCAGAATTTTGGGTAAATATGCTTCTGCACAGAAGGTGATTTTCATTCCAGGTTAGTACAACATCTGCCAGTGCCCCAGAGCTTGAGCGTGAAGCGGCCTCCCCAGGTGTGGAGGACAGAGAGACATCACAGCACTCCACCCTCTTCTCTGATCTTTCTGTGGATCTGATAGTGACAGAGGCGGCAGCAGGGAGCCCTACCCTGGGACGCAGGAGAAACCTGGGAGGCAGGGACGGGTGTTCTCAGGCCAGTCTGTCAGGAATTCAGGAGATGGATGCTGCCGTCTTTCCTCATAGCTTCCTGTAAACATGCTGATTTTCAACTTGATAGTAGGACTTTGCTATTTAGTGTTTTCATATCTAAAACTAGGGGGTTAGGTTGCGGGAGGTGGCTTAGCCTCTAATCTCAGCACTTTGCGAGCCCGAGGCGGGCAGATCGCTTCAGTCAAGGAGTTTGAGACCAGCCTAGGCAACATGGTGAAACCTCATCTCTGCCAAAAAATAAAAATAAAAATTAGCTGGGCGTGGTGGTGCGGGCCTGTGGTCCCAGTTGAGGCGGGAGGATACCTTGAGCTGAGGCGGGAGGATACCTTGAGCTGAGGCGGGAGGATACCTTGAGCCTGGGAGGTAGAGGTTGCAGTGAGCCAAGATCGTGCCACTGCACTCCAGGCTGGGTGACAGAGAGAAACCCTGTCTCAAAAATAAATAAATAAATAAGAAAATAAGGGCCGAGTGCGGTGGCTCACGCCTGTAATCCGAGCACTTTAGGAGGCCAAGGCGGGTGGATCACCTGAAGTCAGGAGTTTGAGACCAGCTCGGTCAATATGATGAAACCCCGTCTCTACTAAAAATACAAAAAATTAGCCAGGCGTGGTGGCGGGCGCCTGTAGTCCCAGCTACTCCGGAGGCTGAGGCAGGAGAATCGCTGGAACCCGTGAGGTAGAGGCTGCAGTGAGCCGAGATCGCGCCACTGCATTCCAGCCTGGGCGACAGCGTAAGACTCCGTCTCAAAAAAAAAAAAAAAAAAAAAGGTTTAGATTAAATCAGTTTCCTACCATACAGTCCGCAGGACATAAGCCCCATAAGATGCGCCATCAGATTGGAGTGTGGGGAAAGCCGTGTGCCACACCTTGCCGTGGAGACTCACAGCTGCGCCTCTGCACACTGATGTCAGAGAAGCTGCACCGTCTAAACAACTGATAGCAGCATTTCTCAAAATGCTTAGCCCTGAAATCTTTTCTTCTTGTGTCACCTACTAGCATCTGCTGACTCACTTAGTGTTCTGAGGTACACATTTTGAGAAATCCTGAAATACATCTCTATAGTCATTGGTTTTTTGTTTTGTTTTTTCTCAAGATGGAGTTTCGCCCTGTCACCAGGCTGGAGTGCAGTGGCGCAATCTCGGCTCATTGCAACCTCCGCCTCTGGGTTCAAGCCATTCTCCTGCCTCAGCCTCCCGAGTAGCTGGGATTACAGGCGCCCGCCACCTCGCCCAGCTAATTTTTGTATTTTTAGGAGAGACGGGGTTTCGCCCTGTTGGCCAGGCTGGTGTCAAACTCCTGACCTCGTGATCTGCTCGCCTCGGCCTCCCAAAGTGCTGGGTGGTATTACAGGCGTGAGCCACCGCACCCGGCCTAGCCATTGGTTTTTTTTTTTTTTTTTGTTGTTATTTGTTTTTTTTTTTTGGGGGCCGGGTCGCTCCTGTCGCCCAGGCTGGAGTGCGGTGGCGGGATCTCAGCTCACTGGCTCCGCCTCGGGTTCCATGTTCTCCTGCCTCAGCCTCGAGTAGCTGGGACTACAGAAGTGCCACCTCATGCAGCTAGTTTTTTGTATTTTTTTTAGTAGGGAGGCCAGGTTTCACACGTGTTAGCCAGGATGGTCTCAGTTCCCCGGCCACCGTGATCCACCACGCCTCGGCCTCCCAAAGTGCTGCTGCTGGGATTACAGGCAGGCCACCGCGCCCGGCCGCCATTGGTTTTTATGGCCTCTTTTTTTTTGAGAAGGAGTCTCGCTCTGTTGCCCAGGCTGGAGCGCAATGGTGCGACCTCAGCTCACTGCAACCTCCGACTCCCTGGTTCAAGCGATTCTCCTGCCTCAGCCTCCCGAGTAGCTGGGATTACACCACGCCCAGCTAATTTTTGTATTTTTAGTAGAGAACGGAGTTTCACCATGTTGGTCAGGATGGTCTCAATCTCCTGAACTCGTGATCCGCCTGCCTTGGCCTCCCAAAGTGCTGGGATTACAGGCGTGAGTCACCGCGCCCGGCAGGTTTTTATGGCCTCTTAAAGCAAGAAGTAATCTTAGAAGTCAGAGGTCCATTGAGGTTAGATAACCTATCAAGGATCTCAGTTAGTCAGCGGACAGACTAGGTCCCTTTCATCTGTCAATTTCTTACATTCTGTATTCTCATAACCTTGATGAATAAAATTTTACTGTGAGGAAAGCTAGAAAAAGCATCAGCAATTGAAATCCACAGACAATTCCTAAGCCCCAGAGTTTCTACTTTTCGGTGAGCCCTGTTGGTTGAAGTGACTCCTGATTAAGCAAAAGCGATTAGAAATACTATATTTTCTAATGATGACTATCTACAAGCTAGTGAAGGTGTTATTGAATAGAGACTTATGCACTGTTCGAGAAGCCAGTGAGAAGAGGGAAAGGGGAAACAAACAGTATGGAGTCCAGAGCCCAGGTAATTAGCTCCTGGTGATGAAAAGTAAATTACTTTTTTTGATACTGAGCTCAAGGAGATCCTTTGATTTTTTTTTTTTTTTTTAAGTACTAAGTATGAGTCACAGATTCAGTTGGTGTCAGTCTTGAAAAAGAGAACTGATACTCTACTGACCTTAAAGCCTTGTCTCCTAGATAGGGTCACCTTTTTGCCAGCTCGAAAAAAATCTCACACATCTCTTCACTTGGTCTTTGCCTTGAGTTAAAAGAACGCAAATAATTTTAGGCTTTAATCTCTTTTTATGCAGTCTGCTTGTAAAGAATTCTTTAAGTTGGTGCCTGAGTAAACAACGGTATTCTCCCAGCAGTTAATTCCACTGGCTATTCCGCAGTCCCAACTATAGTATAGCCTAGCCCCAAAGTAATTAAAGAAGCAAGCAATTTGCATTCTTTTTCTACAAAACTACTCTTGAGTAGCAGATGGCAAACACAAATGTTTTGCTCTAGAGACATATGGAAACCTCTCTGTTTCATAAAAGCCTCAATAAATATTAAACCCCGAATGATGCCTTTCATTGCAGAAATAAAATGTGATAATCCCCCAAACAGCCTAATTAGACCATATAGCTACTTGAGTTTCAGAAAGCGGTAGGTGGGAAATTACAACGTGATTGGGATTTCATTCTCGGTTTCTCTTAATCTGAATATTCAACCTGGCCCAAAGGAATCACCTATTCAGCCTTATTTATTCAGCATTCTATCAGGTTATCATCATCATTTATCCTTGTAATTTTAAAAGTGAATAATCAAAGAGTCTTGCTTGATTTCATATTAACTCTTCAGTTCTGTCTAAACCAGTGAGAGCAAGGAATTTCACAAAGGGACAGGGTGTTTTATCACAGGTTCTGGAGCAATTCAACGTGTTCTGTGATTAACTCTGTTTATAAGCCCTTGCTATTGTTAAACTAGAAAAAAAAAAAAAAAAGTCAGAGCCAGGCACAGTAGTGTGCACCTGTAGTCCTAGCTATTCGGGAGGCCGAGGCAGGAGGATCACTTGAGCTCAGGAGTTTGAGGTTACAGTGAGCTATGATTGTGCCCATGAATAGCCACTGCACTCCAGCCTATGGAACATTGTGAGACCCTGCCTCTAAATATATATAAATAAATAAATATATATATATATATGTGTCTATGTTTAAGGTTATTCGGGAAATGATTATGATTATTCATATTAAGTAGCAATTGCAGGCAGAAATCTGATTGGAGTTGGCTCAAAGTACAAAGCAGAATTTCATTTGTCTCTTAACCCAGTAGTTTGGCAACCCAATAAATCACTGTTGCTATCTCAGGACTGAAACTTTGTGCTCCTTGGAAAGAGAGAAGCACTGATAACTGAGTCATAAGGGTGAATCGAATTTTGTTTAGAACAAGGAACTAGGTGTCTTGGGCTCCTTTCCTAGCTGCATACCCTACATGGCCTCAATGGGACTCACAAGGCCTCTGACATTGCTGATAAATCCCCCGATTCACCAGGGTGTTTGGGTGGCTCAGGAGACTATTGTGTGAAAGACCAGAACTTCCAGGTCTCAGGATATCTGTTATGGAGGCCTGGATTCAAGAGTTCAAAGGATTTTACAGATGGGAATGGATGATGTCATTCAGCTCCTCCCATTTTACAGTTAAGGAAACTGAGGCACAGAAAGGCTGTGCTTGTTTAAGGTCACAGAACTAGTTAGTGGCAGACGGGAAACAGAACTCAGGTCATCTGATGCTGAGTTCAGTCCTTTCTACAATTACAAAGTTCCAGGACAGATTAGTCAGAGCCTGATAGAAAAATCAGAAAGTTGGCTTCAGGAGCCATTTAAGGGTATAAAGCCCATTTTAAACTCTTTGCTGCCAAAATGGGCTTTATACCCTTAGCTGATTCCTGAAGTAGGGCAGAAAAGGGACCAGGTGTCGAAGTGCTTTGGTTAATTCTGGCTTTGGGCTACCCATTCCCTCCTCAAGGAGGCCATATTTCCTTCTTCCCAGTTAAGCATCAACCCATCTGTTTAGAGAATGACAAATTACACTTTTTCTGGATTCATTTCTGTGATTTCTCCAATGTAATCCATCACTTGGTAGTACTTGACACAAATATCCATGTGATGGGCAGGCATGGTGGCTCACACCTGTAACCCCAGCACTTTGGGTGGCCAAGGTGGGCAGATCACCAGAGGTCAGGAGTTTGAGACCAGCTTGACGAATATGGTGAAACTCTGTCTCTACTGAAAGTACAAAAATTAGCCAGGTGTGGTGGCGTGTGCCTGAAATTCCAGCTGCTCAGGAGGCTGAGGCACGAGAATTGCTTGAACCCGGGAGACAGAGGTTACAGAGAGCCGAGATCGCGCCACTGCACTCCAGCCTGGGTAATACAATGAGACTCAGTCTCAAAAACAAGCAAACAAATATCCATGTGCATCTGACACACAAACACAGATGGTGCTCATTTGTTGGTTTCCTAGCCTTATCTTCTCCAGTCTTCACTAAGAGAACCCTGTGTTTAGGGTGAGGCTGACTCTACACCCAGTCCCAGCGGCTTAGATCAGTTGACTGAGGCCACTCTCTTGGGACCTGGATAGGTTCAGGGAAGGGCAGTCAAGGCCCATGGAACTCAATTCCTGGGTATTTATTTGAACTCTTGGGGAAAAGGATTCTCTACATTCTGCTCTGTGTGAATATGGAAGCAAGGAGCCCCACCAGTTTCAGGAAGACATTTTGCAACCACCTGGGGCTAGCCTATTGAAATAAGTGCTATTTCGAAGACGTGTTGCTAAGATGCTGACAGAGAGAAACCAGGAACTGGGCATATAATTTGAGCTACTGGATTAAGCCTCATCTGTCACTAGGCCTATATCTGATAATTTTAGTTTAGGGTTAAATATTTTTATGGTTTACTTAAGTATTTTTATTTAGGTCATTTAGTATTCTGTTATTTACTACCATAAGCATCCCAATACCTGTTCTGATGCTGATTGTGAGTTTCAGCATGTCTTGACTTTGCCATTGGATAAGAGTCCATTTTAAAGTTGGCCCCAAGAGACTTAAAAAAAAAAAACAAAACCAAAAAACTCAAGTTTACAAGAAGCTCTACCCAAAATGCATAGTCCTTATTGCACGTCTTACTTTACACAAAATCCCACAAAACAACAATGCCTAGCTTAATGAAATGAATGAATTTTACTAATATTTTATTGTCAGCAACTTTATTATCAGAGAAAGAAATAATATAAGAGGTATTAGAATGAATTCCTTCCAAACCACCTTTGGGTGCAGGAGTCCTCAACTCCCGAGTGGGCCGGTTCCAGTCAGTGGCCTGTTAGGAACTGGGCTACACAGCAGGAGGTGATCAGCAGGTGAGCAAGCATTACCACCTGTGCTCCGCCTCCTGTTCGAACAGAGGTGGCACTACATTCTCAGAGGAGCATGAACCCCATTGTGAACTGTGTGTGCAAGGGATCTAGGCTGCACACTCCTTATGAGAATCAATGCCTAGGCCAGGCGCAGTGGCTCACAACTGTAATCCCAGCACTTTGGGAGCCCAAGACAGGCGGATCACCTGAGGTCAGCAGTTTGGGACCAGCTTGGCCAACACGGTGAAACCCCATCTCTACTAAAAACACAAAAATTAGCCAGGTGTGGTGGTGTGCGTCTGTAATCCCAGCTACTCAGGAGGCTGAGGCAGGAGAATCGCTTGAACCTGGGGAGTGGAGGTTCCAGGGAGCCTAGATCATGCCACCGCACTCCAGCCTGGGTGACAGAGTGAGACTCTGTCCCAAAAAGAAAAAAAAAAAAAAATCTAATGCTTGATGGTCTGTCATTGTCTCGTATCACCCCTAGATGGGACCATCTAGTTGCAGGAAAACAAGCTCAGGGCTCCCACTGATTCTACATTATGTAGAATGTATATAATGTAGGGGTCTTATCATCTCTCACTTTTATCTAACTTCTGCATTCAGTGGTGGTATGCATAGTATGTAACAATCAGTTTGGCACGAACACTTGACCGAGCAGATTGGAAGCCTGGCCCATCAGAATGGATGCTCAAATAATCAAAATCAACACCCAACCAATTAGAATGCATGCCCCACTAATCCGAATGAAAAGCCAACCAATCAGAATGGACAACTTATCTTGACCTATCAAGATAAATGCAGTGTGTACAAGCCTCACATTTACCATTGAATTTTTCACTTGTGGTCTCTCCCCTCAATTAGCTGGGAGCAAACTGAGGGCAAGGACCACACGAGACATCTTTTTGTATCCTCCAGGTGGCCTTGCTTAGCTGGTTTCAAACTGTGAACTTAATGAACGTTTGCGTGGACATTTTTCACCCAGTGATTGCTCAGGAAGTATCAGTGAGTGGAAAGGGTACAGTTTGTCCCTCTGATTAGGATAATTGTAGAATTATACACTGGAGTATCACTAAATAGCATTTTCTTTATGACACACAGGTGATATGAAAAATTGGTGTTTTTAAGGGCTTATCATTCAGTGTGATCTTGACAAACCAGAAAAATAATATATAATTATGCTGATTTCTTAAACACAACAATGAATAGTGTACTTACCGAATGAATAACATATAAATACAAGGTAGAGTACAAATAGGTATTAGCGAGGTCCCAAACACCTATTATAGCAAATCATAAACTAAAGGTGTCCAGATGTTTTAAAATTAGCTAGACTGCTGAGATGCCAGTCAGATCTTTATTCATTTGTTCATTGAACACCTTGAGTACCTACTATGTATAAAGCATGCTGGGGATGCAGCAATACCTTAGCAGTCTCTTTCCTCAAAGAGCTCAACTTTTAAGGGAGCAGACAAAGAAGCACACAAACCATTCAATAACAGAGAGAGAACTTATTCAACAGCTGAGTCATCAGTCAGTGAAGATAATCACCATAAAGGACATCTTTGTAGCCCACCGGGACAGCTGTGCTTAACTGATGGCAGAGGGCCAGAACCTAAGAGCGGCTGGGCAGAAGTGTCAACCGAGATGGGTACACACTGATTCCCAGAGGCTGCTTTGCCTTTAATTTTTCAGGACCATGTAAGCTCCTGGATTCTTATAAGATACAATTAAGGAGAGGAAAAGTCCCAATAATAACTGATACTGGGCCGGGCGTGGTGGCTCATGCCTATAATCCCAGCACTTTGGGAGGCCAAGGTGGGTGGATCACCTGAGGTCAGGAGTTCGAGATCAACCTGGCCAACATGGTGAAACCCTATCTCTACTAAAAATATAAAAATTAGCCGGGCATGGTGATGGGCATCTGTAATCCCAGCTACTTGGGAGGCTGAGGCAGAGGAATTGCTTGAACCCAGGAGGCAGAGGTTGCAGTGAGTTGAGATTGTGCCATTGCACTCCAGCCTGGGCAACAAGAGTGAAACTCTTTCTCAAAAACAATAAAAACCTGATATTGGTTTTGCCAGCCTTTGATAAGTAGGAGTCTCAGTCAAATTTAATTTCATTAAAGCAATTAAGAAAGGTGACATTTCTTGCTCTCAAGTGTCACAGAGCAACTTAAACCAGTTTAATAATTCTTAAATTATTTTGAAAATTTGCTTAGAGAACACACAGACCCTCAAGACTATGTTTGTAGAATCTTGGGGGTGGACCCCCAAGATGAATACATTACTGTGGAGAGTGAATAATGCCTTTGGCATTGTGCAACATGGCAGTCTTGCTTGCTACCATGAGGAAAGTTAGCCTGAGGACAAAGTAAACGCAGAGGAGAGCACGAACAAGAGAATACAGGAAAACGAACTAAAACTTTGATCAAAACCAGCCAAAAGCTCACACAGACCTCATACCAGACAGACCTTTCAGCAATAACCCATTTCCTTAGAAGGTTCACAGGGAAGAACTCGGATTGACGCAGCCTGGGTCATATGCCTACCTCTGTGGCATATGCAGAGAAGTGACATGATTCACAGTCACCATTAGAAAGAGGAGTAGCTTTCCAAAAGCAGAAAGAGTGTTGGTCTGACAAAATTCACAGCAGGTAGACTCCTTGGACATCTAGATTACTGTAGTCAAGCTGTCATGTACAATGTTAACCCTATAGAAGGCTTCAATAAACATTCGCTAAATCAAATTGAATGTGCTGGTCTGCCTAGTGCTCTGCAGTCATGTAGTATTTATAGGGTGGGCTTGGGAAACTGACAGAAAGTATTGATGTGGTTCACTCAGAGCATAGTAACTTGAGTTTAAAACGGGGTCCACTGATAGCTCTCAGAGAAAGAAGGAACAGTGGCAACCAGCAACCTGCTACCTTAGGTAACTGTAGTGCTACAGATATACTTAATTTCCAGTCCTTTGAGCAAAATGCCTTCATTCAAGAGTACTCAGTTACTGTTACCAGACTCTGATATCTAAATAACATTGTTGCACAAAATATGAAAATGAATAATGTGTAAGAGAAAAAAACCTAATTCTTTTTGAAGTAGTATCAATATGTCAAAATGCTTGAATGGTTCAACAGTGGTGCGCAAACTTACCAGCTAGAAAGTCCCAGTATTATATATACTTGGTAGCAGAGAAAAACTGGGGAAGTGAAAATAAGACAACATTATTATTTTTTAAAATTCCCACCAATTAACAAAATTCCCCTAAGAAAATTTAGGGACTTTAAAATTCCTAATGCTAGTTTCTCTTTTGAACTTAAGTTCTTTACCGTATCACTTTTATTCTACATTTTTATTTCTACATTTTGATTCATATAGAAAGAGAATGATAATAGTTGCATACAGACAGTGGGACTAAACATGATTTTAATAAATATACTTTTTTTCTTTTTTTTGAGAGGGAGTCTCGCTGTGTCGCCCTGTGGCGCGATCTCGGCTCCGCCTCCCGGGTTCACGCCATTCTCCTGCCTCAGCCTCCTGAGTAGCTGGGACTACAGACGCCCGCCACCACACCCGGCTAACTTTTTGTGTTTTTAGTATAGACGGGTTTCACCGTGTTAGCCAGGATGGTCTCGATATCCTGACCTCGTGATCCGCCCACCTCGGCCTCTCAAAGTGCTGGGATTATAGGCGTGAGCCACCGTGCCCGGCCATAAATATACATTTTTAAAAAGAAAGAAATTTCACTCGTCTTTGCGGAATTTTTCCCCCTTCTTTTCCAGGAATGAGGAGGAAGGTATAGAACAATCCACACTGTTCAGACCATGGCTGAAGTCACGTTCAGAGGCTTGCTCAAGGACTGGCTTGGGCAAGGAGACTCTGCCTGTGCCAGAGAGCAGAATCTTTCTTCATTAGGGGCAGACACTGTGACTTTGACCTCATTAGAGCTTTGTTCCTATCTAGTGGACTCTAGGAATGAGACATTCCGTAAGCAGCAGCAGCAGCAGCAGCAGCAGCCCTCTGGCTACTGTATGATCAATAAGTTAATGATGATGCATTTCATCTTTTACCCACATAGAAAATGAAGGCCAATTCCAGGGCCAACAAAGTCTTCCGCCACAATGCGACCAAGAATGGATTATCAGTGGTACTGTTCGTAAAGTCACAAGGCACACAGTATGTGTCTTAAAAAGCCTACTGGCTTGTTCAACTAACTGTCCACGTTTTTTTTTCTTTTCTTTTCTTATTCCACTAATGGTGGAGTCCACTGGTTCCCTTAATAACCTCTAGCCTTCCAGAAGGTGTTTCCTTATAGCTAAGATAAATGGTAAATGTCTGGACCAGTGGTTCTTAAATATTTTGGTTTCAAGACCCCTTTATCCTCTTAAAAATTATTGAAGACTCCAAGAAGCTTTTGTTTATGTGGGTTTTATCTGTCCGTATTTGACATATTAGAAATTAAAACTTCCAAGGGAGAACAACAGATGAGAGACAGAGAGCCCTGGCAGGGTGGACTCCTGGTCCCACACCTCCTTAGCCTTTTGCTTCCACATTACCTGAACCAGTCAACTCCCTTTTCACAACAGCTAATCCGGTAGGGTTTCTGCCACTAGCAAATGAAAGGGGACTGAACAATACACCCACAAAACAAAGAATTAGCCTAAGACAATAAATAATAAAGGATTAACTTCAGTATAACAGAATACTGTTTCCCCCTATATTCGTCATCAGTTAAGTGAGAGCCTACTGAAGACTAATGAATAGTACCATCAATGCTAACAATGCCTTATGGGTTTCAAAGAACTTCCACATTATTTAAGTTTCACTAGAACCCTATGAAGTATCTTGTTTCATATCCATTTTACAGATGAGAAAACTGAAAAGTACAGTGTTTGCGTGACTTGTCACAGCGGTTATGCAGCAAACCCAAGACTAAATTCAAATCTTACTCTCTAATTTCCCGTGGCCCGGTTCCCGCCTCACAGGACGCTTGCAGTTTTATGGGGCACAGACCTGTAGCACAAGGTTTCCCAGATTTAAAAATCCATCCTCCTGCGAGGAGAGAAGAGCGATCAGCGTAGCAGATTCTCTAAATACTCATCGTATTTGGCTCTGGTCTGTGTGGCTTGAAGAAGGGGGCACGAGTGAGGTTCGAGTTAGCATGGTAACCATTCTTTCTCAGCTCTGTGACTGAGGGGCTGCCGGAGGGGCGTTATAGTGGTTCTGGGCATGGCCTGGGGGAGAAGCTGGATAATGCACTCTGCAGATAACCCGTAGGCTGCGCCACAGCAGCGCCAAGGAAAGAAAGCATCTTTGCTCCAGGTCTCGGCGGAAGAGATGCGGGAACTACGGGGCTCTGATTCTGAGGTCCTGGATTTGGAAGGCGCCCGCACACAAAGAAATTACAAAGTTAAGTTCCGGCGGCTCTACCAGCAGAGTTCGAAACGGGGCGTCCCTTCCCAGCTCGGGTGGAAACGCCTCCACCCTGTCACCCCGCCCATAGCAGGTCTTTTATCCACTGGAGCCGCCTGGACAGTCCGCGCGGGGCACGCCCGAGGCTCCCGGGAGGAACTACAAGTCCCATGAAGCCCCGGGGCGCGGGCGGTGATGACGAAGCCCTCGCGGATTGGCCTCACGGGGAGGGGCGCGCAGGCCTTCTCTGAGAGGAGGGGCGGGGCGCGGGGCGGAGCGAGCAGCGGCGGATTGGCGGGCACGCCCCCTCGCCCGCGGCCCCCTCCTCGCTTCTCTCCACTGCCTCCTCTGGCTCCCCGGTCAGAGGGCCGGAGCGAGAAGATGGCGAAGACGTACGATTATCTCTTCAAGCTGCTGCTGATCGGCGACTCGGGGGTGGGCAAGACCTGCCTCCTGTTCCGCTTCTCAGAGGACGCCTTCAACACCACCTTCATCTCCACCATCGGTGAGGGAGGGGCCGCGGCCCGGGACCGGGGAGAGAATTGGGGGGCGGGTACGAGGGGACGGGGAGAGGGCGGGGGGCGCTTGGGAGCCCGGGAGACGAGTTCCCGGGGACTGCAAGGTGGCGGGGGCACTGAGAGGGGCGAGGGCGTTTGAGGGAGAGGGGCGAGCGGGAACGTGAGGCTAGGGCGAAGGGGTAACTTGGGGGCAAAGGAAGGGGAAGGGGAACAGAGGAACAAGGACTAGGGGTATTGGGGGAACGAGAGGGTTTGCAGACTGACAGGGAGGGGTCTTTGAGGGACAAAATGTGTTGGGGGAAGACGCAGGAAATCTCGTGTAGAGAGAGAAGGGTATAGTGGACGTGCAAATGGATTAAAAGACAGGAGAGGAAGGAAATGTGAAGGGGGAAATGAGGGATGGGGCAATGAGAGGGATGTGAAGTAAAGGGACAGAGGACACAAGGGACAGAGAGGTGAGAACCAGGCAACTGGAAGGGAATTCAGGGGAATGAGCGGTCAGGAGGTGAGGAAGAAGAAGGGGACGGCTGGCCACAGGAGGTCTGGACCGAGATGTCGTAGGAGGGGGCAGAAGAAAATTGTAGGTGGAAGAAGAGTTCAAGGGATCAGAGGGCGGAATGAGGATACTTGGTGGAGAAAGTAAAGGAGATCTGGGTGTGAGACAGAAAGGAAAAGAGGAAGCAACATCATAGTAAAGGGAGGTTGAGCAGAGAAGACAGAGGAGATGGAAAAGAGAGGAAATGGAAAGTAGTGGGGCGCAGGACTTGCTCCAGTAACTGATTACCATGTTCTCTTTACTTCCTTTGGATCAAGTGCAGGAGAAAGCAAAATGTGACTAATGATGGAATAATGTCTGTAGAGCGTTAATTTGTTCTGTGAGTGTTAATGGATGTTAAGGGAATTGGTGACTTTTGGAAATGATGTGGTCAGGAAAATATGGTTCACCTCTTTACTATGATCTCCTGAGAAGCAAGACTTCTCAGTATTTTAAATCCTTGGGTTTGAATGTTTAACAACTTCTCAGCCAAGGAATTGATCTTATGTTCTACCTGCCTCCCTGGATATTTTGCTTTGGTTCTAATTATTGTTAAATGAATCACAACATGTGATACACCTCTAAGTTACTTCCAATTGATTCAAGAGTCTTTCTGATCTTGGCTGGGAGCTGTCCTTTCTACTTTTGTGCTGGAAGACCCTGTGTTCAGGTAACAAAATCTCTTAACTTACCATAAACTGAAGACCAAGTCAAAGCTGGTTTTAAGCTGTCTTAGAAGTGACCACCTTAACATCATTTCTCCTGTTAAATAGCTGCAGGTTAATTAAGTACCTTAAGAATATCTCAGCTTTTGGTTGTCTTGGTGATGTTTCTGGCCTCTAATAGTGGCTTATTTAGGCATCTTTCATATGGTTCTTACAGCATATTTCCCCATGAATTTCTGGGTTGGGAAATAATAGAGAGCTAGTGCTTTGGTAATACGTGTGTTTAAATATTTGTGTATTTTTAAAAATAATTTATCTTTTTTTTAAAAAAGAGTATTTGGTGTAGAACACTCTTTAAGTATTAGAAAAGGCTATGGTTTGTTTGCTCATTCTGGCTTCTTTCATATAGCTTGAACGGTCTAAAATCTCCTGGGTGTTATGATGTCTGGGCTTAAGGAAGTTTGAATTGCAAGTTCTTGGCAGTCAGTCTTGAGTGGGACTTTTTCTTTTCTGAAAAAGCAGATTTTAAATGTCATCTCTAAAGTATATTCCTAAGATTTGGTGGTAGCTGCTGGTACAGCAACTAAAGGGCGTTAATTTTTGACACTGGTATTAATTTCAAAGCCTCAAATAATGACTTTTCATTGTTGAATGCATACTGCGGTACAGATGGTAAAGGATAATTTCTAACAAGTTGAGTGGGTGTCCTTTTGTCCATTCTGTATTTGAGCCTCCCAGAAGTATCTCCTGCCTTGAAAGTAAGTGAATCTCACTGATGCTGTTTTTGTTAAGCTTCTTGGATAACTTGCTTGTTTGTGATAGCTTTATTCATTTTCTGTTTTTCCCTTAATTTTTGTCCCATGTTTCCTTTAAGGGTGTCTGCTTCCTTTTAAAATAGTACCTTTTAAAAATTACTTTTCATTTTGAAGGGTTTAAATCTATCAGTGGATTTCAAAAAATGATGGAAATGAGGTTCTTTGGAGGGTGACAGCTACGAAGGCATGAAAACCAGTGCTCTGAAACAGATTAGAATAGGAAGTGAACATGAAAAGGAGGTGAATCTCATGTGAGATCTTGGTCTTTATATTTTCTGTGAGGTGGATGTGGTAAAAAGAGGCTGTGAGCTGTGTCTTCAGTTGACGTGGAGGAGGGGAAATCCCGTACCTCTTATTTAGCCCCAGAGCTCCAACAGGAAGTGGTAGCACACTGCCTTCAAACAGCAGAATTTATGTACCTGAAACCTAATGCTCTGCAGTCAAAATTAAGCTGGGAAAATAAGGTGAATGTTAGCATCATTCTGGTTCCACAGACTCTTCACTGATTACAAGTATAGATTTTGGGTGTTGACATCTCTAGCAGGCACTCCCTGCATGCCCCTCACCTCATTCCCAGGTGATCTGAAGTTATTGAGGTGACAGCCCGTCTCCTCCCTAGTCATGAAGTACCTAAGTGTGTAAGTTCCTGTGCTTTTCTGACTGGGTTTTGATGAGGTCTGCCACAGCATTGCTGACAACACTTGATAAGCTCTGTGTCATACGGGAAAGATGCATTTCTTAACGCCTGGGGTTTGTGTGTATGTGTTTTGGTAGATATGTATAGGTGTCTGTTTCTTCCCATGAAGATACATTTTAAGTCTTAGTTTTGCTTTGTCAAAGTTTTAGTAGTTTTAAAAACGGGAATCTGCCATCTTTCGACACTGTTTTGATAGGGGTTCTGTCATCAAGAAGGGAAGGAGACAATTAGTCATTTTGATTCCAGATACAGTTGTCTCACAGATACTTTCTTCTTCTCACTTTTCTAAGGTCTTGCTATTGCTGGGGTCACACTTGTAACCCCAGCACTTTGGGAGACTGAGGTGGGAGGATCACTTGAAGCCCCAGGTTCAAGACCAACCTGGGAAACATAGCGAGACTCTGTCTCTACAAAAATACAAAAATTCACCAAACGTGGTGGTGTGTGCTTGTAGTCGTAGCTACTTGGGAGGCTGAAGCAGATCACTCGAGGCCAGGAGTTTGACACCAGTCTGGGCAACACAGCAAGACCCCATCTCTACAAAAAGTAAATTAAAAAATTAGCCAGGTGGAGTGGTGCACATCTTTAATACTAGCTACTCAGGAGGCTGAGGCAGGAGGGTAACTTGAGCCCAGGAGTTCAAGGTTATTATAGTAAGCTATGATTGCACCACTGCACTCCAGCCTGGGAGACAGAGCGAGATTCTGTCTCTAAAAAATAAATAGATAAGTAAATAAATAAGGTTTTGCTATCTTCTCCGATATCGCAGGTCCCCTCAATTTTCTTTTTGCTCTTTGAGGGGTGGTGGAAGGTAGATTTTATTTTATCTTACTTATTGAAGATCTTCTAGGATATCTGTCAATAATTTAGTTAACTATGAAGAAGGGATGTTTTATCCATTTGAAATTATTGGTCCAGTGCCTAGGACCAACCCGCCTTTCAGTTCAAATGTTTGAAAATTGAATTTTTTTTATTGGCTCTAAAAAACCCTATGTAATCATAATTAACATTTAATTGGCTAGAGTGGCTCACGCCTGTAATCCTAGCACTTTGGGAAGCCAAGGCAGGCGGATCCCAAGGTCAGGAGATTGATACCATCCTGGCTAACACAGTGAAACCCCGTCTCTGCTAAAAAATACAAAGAATTAGCCAGACATAGTGGCAGGCACCTATAGTTCCAGCTACTTGGGAGGCTGAGGCAGGAGAATGGTGTGAACCCGGGAGGCGGAGCTTGCAGTGAGCCGAGATCGCGCCACTGCACTCCAGCCTGGGTGACAGAGCAAGACTCTGTCTCAAAAAAACAAAAAACAAACAAACAAACAAAAACACATTTAATTAAATGCCTGTAAAATGTAACATAAAGACAACTAGGAATGATAATACAGTCAGCTATAGATTATATTTCCTATGGGAAATGGATGCATTTTAATATTGATATGAGGGCATACCGACATCTTGAAATGGCTCTACACAGAAAAAGGTGCTGGCTGAACAAAAAGAGATAACCCAGCCCTGTCCTCTTGACAGGACAATCAGAGCTTCTTCCCTTTGCCATCTCTCTCCTGCCCTGCCCCCTTCTTCCTGTTAGGTATTTCCTGAGTGGTTTCACTATTTAGTATAGTCATAGCTTAATAGCAGGAAGAGTCTTAGATATTATCTACTTTATTCCTGTCCCAATTTTATAAATAAAAAAAATGAAGGTTTGACACCCTGAAAATTACACAGCTGATTATAGCAGATGCTGTAGCGAAACCCCAAATTCAAGTCTGTGTCACTTTTCACAACTGAGCTGCTACTATTCCTAATCAGTATGATTATCCGCATTAATTCAAGTCATCACCTTTTCCAGGGAAGAAGTAGAGTTTGCACATATGCCTTTATGTGAGGGAAGTTGAGACATTTCCATTTCGATTAGCCAGGTCTGTTCAGGTGAATAGCAAATGTTACTACAATGACTCTGAGTTCTGTTGGACTTTATACTGGAATAACTCAGTGCATAGTAGTCCTTTGCCCTTTCTTTCTGTGTCTATAATTTCAGATTAGGAGAAGAAAGTGTATCCCATCATTAGAATTTCTTCCATACATAAAGTAACTAATAAAATCATATGAATGGGGGTATGTCGGTAATTGTTGCAGCTTAGTCTCATCAGAGTACTTTTAGACATTTTATTCTGTAACATTGGATATTTTTCTTGGGTTCACTTTCCTTAAAATGTGGGGTTGGCACACTATAGCCCATGGGCCAAGTGTGACCTGCAGTCTGTTTTTGTGCAGATCACAGGCTAAGAATGGTTTTTATATTTGTTTAAAGGTTGTTAAAAAATAAAGCAATATGCACAAGAGACCATATGTATCCCACAAAGCTTAAAAATATTTACTAACTGGTTCTTTGTAGAAAGTTTGCTGATCCTTGCTTAAAATTAAAAACTGTTTTTGGTTGGTAGCATTTCAAAGCTTTTATCAAGACTTATTGACTGAAAAACAAACTTTGTCATATTTACATTTTTATCCAAGATGATATCAACATTTGGCTGAGCATAGTCCAGATATGTAGAGCAAGTTGATTTTCATTTTCGTAGTTGTTTTCCTTGGTTTCAGCTTCTCAAACAAAAATATGCAAGGAACATGCAAGTTCAAATTGAACATTTTGTACATAAAGCCTTATTTTAATGTCATTGTGTTCTTTCAAAGCTGCCAGTAGATTTCCCATCTAAGCGATAGCTTTGATAATGACTCTGGTTCAGAAAAAGTTGAATTTAATACTTGATCATAAAGGGTTAAACTCATCTCTTCAATCCATGTTCTAGTGAATGAAAAAAGCCTTCCTACATATAAAGGATGGACATGGGGAAACTAAGTCTTGGGTACAAATATGGATCGGTCTGAAGAATGTGTACTTTAATGAAGAGCTTCACCAGCTGTTCTGCAGGCAGCAAGTCAGGGAGGAGGTTCTCTTGGCAACAGCAGCGAGATTGTTTGGATCCACTGAGAAAAGCTGGAGGGAAATAGGTTTAGGTATTGTTTTAGAGGTAAATAGTCTGTGAGGACAAAGAAAAATTTAGCAGTATATTTTTGAATTGAATTCCATAACTGAATCTGAAAAGAACCATAGATCCTGAAGTGGATGGGTAGGGAGCTGTCGGCCTCAGGTCGGCTCTAGTCTAGGTCCTCCTGTCTGCGCCCAGCTCTGGACATCAGCTCTCCTGTGTGTGTTAGAACTGTTACTTGAGAATATTTTGCAGGAATAGAGTTTTCATAGCATGAGAAGAGGGTTGGGGTGAGGATGGGGAAGTAGATTTTAGGTGGCGAGTAATGTGGGGTATGATATCGCTAAGCTTCGGAAATGCAAGTAGCCATAGAAACATAAAAAGGGAAATTCAAGGTAAGATTGTAGATTCTTACTGCCTAGGTTAGGGGTTGCAAACTCAATTGGGTCTGGTGGGAACTATGAATAAGGGGAGTGGACCAGAATGGGAAGCAGCAGGGTGTGATGTGGACCCTGGATTGTATATATTCCCCTCTCTGAGGTAGTGGCTGCTTTTTATTTGCAGCTTTACCATTGCCATGCTGGAAAATCATCACGTATTTCAAGATTTGCTGAAAATTTCTCATAAAAATTGAACTTTATGGGCAATTAATAGAAACAAACAAAAAACAATGTGAGAGTCATTACAGTAAGGGCCAAACAGACATGTCTGTGGGCTAGATGACGCCTGTGAGCTACCAGCTTGCAAAGCAGGCATGGCCATCAAGGATGTGTGCTGGTTCCAGTACTTTAAAATAGATCCTTTATCAGAGCTGGTATTGACATGAAAAAGCCTTAAGTTATTTTCATTTTATGGGAAGATGAAGTGGACTGGCATGTTTGGCATTATGGAGATAGCGTGTTGAATTAAGAGCCACGGGGCATCTGCTCTTCTAGCTTTGTGGGCTTTGGGGAGTCAGTTATCCTTCTAGGGCCTTGGTTTCTTATAACATAGTGTAAGAATACTATGTCTACCTTTCAGAGTTGCTGTGAGCTCCTTAAGGCAAAAATCAAGTCATGTTCACCTTTTAAATCTCCAAGGCCTGTATTAAATGTCTACACACTGGATGAATGAATGGATGAAGGAATGAATTGTGAAAGCCCTATATGAGCTGTAAAGCATAGCTTGAATTTGTTACTCTTCTCTTTCACAATATTGTAGATTATTAGATGATATTTGAGTTAAGATGAAAAGTGTTTAATTTGGACTCTTAACACAGGAATGTTACTTCCCCCAGTATAAAATGCTATATATCTTTCCATAATCAGTTTTAAAGGGTTGTTTTAGATTATCAAAGATATTTCACTTATCTTTCAGTCTCCATAATAAGCTGTTTTAACACCAGCTTCCAACCCCCCACTAACATAAATACCAAATAGAAAATGAGTGAAATCACTGGGTTTGCATTATAAGAGCCATTTCAGCTTTGTCTCTGCCCATTAGCTTCAAACAATGCAACAGATGCCTGTTAACAGTTTCATGCCCATTTTTAATTAGCAGATGGAGCTGTGTTTGTGTCTGTGTTCTGCCGAGCACTCATTTGAGTGACAGGGTAGTGAGTGGATTAGACCTGGACTGGGCGTTTGGGTTGAATAAGGCCAAATTCTATTAAAAAAAAATTTATATAAATATTTTTATATAGACCCCTTGTGTATCTCACTGGAATAGCATATGTCTGTAGTGTTGATGTTTATGGTTATGTTTTATTCTCATCTTACGGGAAAAAATGATCATTAGTCTTGAAACTGTCATGAAGTGGCTTTCTTTTCTTTTTCTTTGCTTTTTTTTTTTTTTTTTTTTTTTTTGAGACAGAGTCTTGTTCTTTTGCCCAGGCTGGAATGTGGTGGGACAATCTGCAGCCTCCGCCTCCTGGTCTCAAGCAGTTCTCCTGCCTCAGCCTCCGGAGTAGCTGGGACCACAGGTGCACACTATCATGCCTGGTTAATTTTTGTTTTTTTTTTTTTTTTTGGGGCGGGTCTCGGCTCTGTCACCAGGCTGGAGTGCAGTGTCGGGATCTCAGCTCACGGCAAGCTCCGGCCTCCGGGTTCCACGCCATTCTCCTGCCTCAGCCTCCCGAGTAGCTGGGACTACGAGGCGCCCGCCACCGCCCGGCTAGTTTTGTATTTTTTAGTAGAGACGGGGTTTCACCGTGTTAGCCAGGATGGTCTCCATCTCCTGCCCTCGTGATCCGCCCGTCTCGGCCTCCCAGAGTGCTGGGATTACAGGCTTGAGCCACCGCGCCTGGCCAATTTTTGTATTTTTTATAGAGACGAGGTTTCGCTGTGTTGTCCAGGCTGGTCTCAAACTCCTGAGCTCAAGTGATCTGTCTGCCTTGGCCTCCCAAAGTGTTAGCATTACAGGTGTGAGCCACCACACCTGGCTGCAGTGGCTTTCTTTAAAGACCCATTTCAATATTTTGGCGTAGTATGTTGAGGAATATGCAAAGCTAGGATGAAAAATATCAATCCTGATGGATTGATAGTGGCTGCCAGGAATGCTGTTTTTTGTTGAGTTCTGAGGTCCCATCTGAGCTCAGCAAGGCTGAGGGCTGTGATGGATTTCTAATGTCTGCCATGGACAGTAGGGAAAGAGAGGGAGGGTGGCAACTTCCTACACATTTGCTGTGTTCTAAAATGATTAGGTAGCTATTTGCTGTCCAATATGTTATGGCTAAATTTCAGTATTAGTAATATTAGTAAATAAGTATTAGATATAGTATGTCTGGAGAGGTGCCCTTTTCCTATGTTCAGTTTTGTGTTTTGGGATTTTTCTTATTTCGAGTTGAATTAATAAGAACCTGAAAGGAGGTAGGTACATGATTGTCCTTAGAGGAAGAAATAAATCTACTTTTCAAAAAAGGTTACTTAGTTGCTTGGGACTTCCTTTGGGAGGCCACAGAAAGTCGTGGAAATAGTTTGGAAACCAGGTTCTCCACAGCAGCTCAATTAGCTGTGATGAAAGTATTTTCTTGCTGTCCTACTTGTAGCATTTAGCGTTAGTTTAACTAGGCACTTTGGTATTTACCTGTTACTGCAACTTTGGACATTTTCCAGGGAGCTCCCATCTTCCTCAGCCCAGAATTTTAATTCTTGGCTCTCAGGGAAAGTGCTAACACTCTGCTTGTTATCATGTTCATCATATTTAGGCTTGCTACCTCTGAGAAAGCCTGGATAATGGTGCTACTTGTGGTCTCGTGACAGTATTGCAGGATTTCAAAGCACTTTGCAACAGCTCAGTTGGGGATGGAATCCCACTTCATCATGATAAAAACCATCCACAGAGCTGTTAAGCAACATGTACGGCCTTCTGCTGGCAGAGCTAGGACTGGCATGGCTTCCCATATCACATTATAATTTTGCATATTTTGGCGAAGAACTTGGCGGTAATTATTTTAATAAATCATAGATGTTATTCTGATGTATAAAGTGGAAGGACAGTCTCTGAAGATGTATGGTCAAGTTTTCATGTGAAGTATTGGATGATATATTAGAAGTTGAATTGTAAATGCATTTCTTATGCAATATTTGTTTATCTGGAATGGATATTGCAGCATACTCTAATCTCCTTATACACACATACATACGAATACACAAAATCCATTACAAAAAAAAAGAGTTTGTGTTGTGAGATGTCAGTAACTAACCCTTCTGTAATTTGTCTATTACTTATGAATTTGGATGTGATCGCTGTTTATGGTTTTCAACAAGGAATCATTTACTTTTTCTCTTCTAAATAGCTCTGAGTAAAATCTTGATACAGCATGGAAAACAATTCTTTATTGAAAGTCAACTTTTCCCCTTTTGGAATGACTCCAACCACTTTCTTACTTCGCTGTCCATTAGCACCTCACCCGTACCAAGACTGAGGGAGAGGGGATTAGGTTGGGAAGAGAAAAATGAAAACATTTCCCTTCCCCTGTCTGTTTCTTTGGCTACTTGGTTCAGTCTCTTTTTGCTTTTGTTAGCAGCTGGAGTAAACTACTGGGTGAAGAGTTAGAAACGTCTCTGTAAAATAGTTTGAGAATTAATAGTGACCTTTGACTTCTATTTTTCTCTTACATTTAGAACTAGATAATTTTTAAAAATTGGTGCCTGTCTCAGTCATAGCCAGTAATGAACACAGACCAGGGTGTTGTCCACAAACAAAATAATTTGAGTTGTTCCTTTCGCTATTTTGTCTACATCATTTTGAAAATTTCCAACCTTATAGAAGGATGACAAATTTGTGGAAAAAGTGAAATAATTTCTTTAACATACACAAAATTCCATTATAATTAAGTTGAAAAACATGCATATATAAGTATATATAATATCATCAGAGTTGTGTCTTCATTTTGGCCCTTCAGCCTTCAACTTTGGGTTTTTTGTTTGTTTGTTTGTTTGTTTTGAGACTTTGTCATCAGGCTGGAATTAGTGGCCTCTTGTGCACCACCACACCCAACCAATTTTTGTATTTTTTGTAGAAACTCGGCTTCACCATGTTGCCCAGATTGGTCTTGAACTCCTGAGCTCAAGCGATCTGCCCGCCTCGACCTCCCAAAGTGCTAGGATTACAGGTGTGAGCCACTGTCCCCGGCCAGCCTTCAACTTTGATAAGCACTATTACATTTTAAATTTATGTTGTGATCTTATTATATGATTTACCATTTTTTGTTCAAGTTATCTCTTAATTCTTATTTTAAAAAGTACGTAGGCCTGTGACAAAAAATTGGTTTGTGTTTTGAATTATTCATGGCACAAGCCCCTCCTGAAAACATCAGACTAAACTGTTTTCTGATCATGAAGGGTGAGTGCAGGCCTCGATGGTCTTCAGGTCTCTTCTGGCTGCAGCTTTCTGTGAGTCTGTGAAATCAAACAGTGTCTATAAAAGGGTTTGTCCTTTTCTTTCTTCAGTTAATGATTGTGGATGAGGATTCTTTGCACTGGTAGATGCTAGTGTTTTGATGACATGAAGACAGAAGAAGAAGTAGTATTAGTTAATTCAAATAAGCCTGTATTGATCTTGTAAATTGGCTAAAATCTTTGTTGTACTAAACAGATTGCTTAATGTTTTTGAATCCTATTCTTTAAAATGCTTTGGTTTGAGTAATAAAGCTAAACATCCCCAGAAAAATAACTTCTTGAAAATTGTAAAACTATTTATTTGAGAAGAAATGTATAAAGCATTTTCAAATAGTCTCATTTTCTTCCTATAAAACATGATGAGGCTAGGTACAGTAGCTCACGCATGCAATCCCAGCACTTTGGGAGGCCAAGGAAGGAGGATCCCTTGAACCCAGGAGTTCAAGACCAGCCTGGGCAACATAGTGAGACATGCGTCACCACAAAAAGAAAAAGCAAGACAAGACAAAAAAAAAAAAAAAAACCTCGTGCTGAGGTAGGTGAAAAATAGTCTAAAATAATAGGAAGCCCTTTGCTGGTGCTAAATTTCCATTTGACAGATGGTGGGCCTGAGGCCTAGAGGCATTGGAGTTGCCCAAGGTCACACAAAGCCTGACATTGAGCATTTGTTTTTTAATTTCAAATCTATTTTCTATTACACCCCATTGCCTTCATTTCTCTTGCTGTGAAAAGACACTGATGGTCTGGCATACAGTCTGGGCATAGTCAACATTTTGTGGGAGAAAAGGAAGGAATTGGACTAGGAGATCTGGGATGCAAGTACATATTCGGCCCTTGATTAGCCTTTTGCTTTAGGGTTAAAAGGGAGTGGCTGGGGTGGGTGAGATTTTAACTAGATCTCCAAGAACCTCTTTCCTCCTTGCTTATGAAGTTGGGGGTGGGGGTACTCTATTGGTTTGTCAGTCAGCTACTCATGCCAAACATTAGGTCATTATCATTTTCACTAAATTCACTCATTCAACACTTTTTGGTCTGCAAAATTTTGAAAGGGGCAAGAGTTAATGAGTATCCAGGCAATTTTAGCACAATGATGAAAAAGGCTACAAAGGAGTAAATCTACGTGTTATGAAAGCGTGCAGAGGAGAGGTCGGGGAAAGATTCTAGGAGGGAATTACGTCTCAGCTCAGATTGGACCCTGAAGGAGGAGTTAGTTGTGTAGAATGGAAGAGAGAAAGGAAGGGAGGGAGGCTCTCCGGGCAGAGCCACTCCTGCCCACCAGAGAGATAGCATAGCCCTTGAAGGAGGAACTTGAAGACATCTTGTTTGATTGAAGCCTCAGGGAAGTGGGGGATTTGACAAGAGGTGAAGTTGGGTCATTAGAGGGCAGAAGGGCTTCTAACCTTATTCAAGAGTCTGGACTTTATCCTGGAGCAGTAGGGAGCCACTGTAGGATCATATATGGGGAGGCCAATTAGGACATTAAGAGACAACAACATTTGCCCATTCGCTTCACTTGGACCTTTGCGGTTTACTTTCACTTTCATAAGTACTTTCACTTATGTTATTACTTCATGTAAACTACTCAATAATCGTATAAGGTAGAAGGAGATGGATATCTCCTTGTTGTAGACAAGGAATCTAAAGTTCTGAGAGGGTAATTGACTTGATTAATCAAGTAAGAAGCTAGAGGGGCCAACACATGAGCCTTGCACTTCAGTTCTGGGCTGTACTCTAGCCGCAACAACCTGTTCCTCTCAAAACAGGTGCTGGAGTTTTCCACGGGACTCAGTGTGTTGGGCACTTAGCAATAGGACCAGTCCCTTTCAGTGGTCTGTAAGAACTATTAAAACTGACCAACAAACCCTTGAACAGTATGTTGAGTGGGAAGATGAAATCAACCTCTCTTTGGACAAACCTGAGTAATAGCTAATGCAAACATGCATCAAGTTCCCTCTTGGCCCCTGGAGGTCAGTGGACTTATGATTTGGGGCTGTCTCCTGGTTTCTAACTCAGGCCCTTAGGAAGCAATCAAATATGTGTACAGCAGAATGGGAACAGGAGGGGACAGAGTTTAATTATGAATCTGACTCTTTTGTGAAAAAGAAGCTAATTATATCAGAAATCTCAGTGTTGTCTGTCCACATGGGGACTGTTGGTTTGTTATGCTCTATACTGTTGGCCTTAGACTACTAAGTGCTAGGAACAGCTACCTTAATTGTGAGCTTCCTTCCTTTGGCAAGTTAAGTTTAAACTTCATGTCAGCCTGTCCTTTTATTTGAGGGTGAAATTTTATCTACTCTAGCTTTTGTTTGTAAAAACCTTATTTGGCAAAGTTTTCCTCACAGACACAGTAGCACTGTAGACTAGATGAACACCTGATTTGTTTGAGTCTCCGTAATGCCAGTGTGATCCAGAAAGTAGGGAAGCCCGAGCAACTCAACTTTTGATATAAGAGTCCACTTGCTAAAATGCATGAGCTTGCCTCATAGTTAAGTCTCTGAGCCCTCTCTTAGCCTTTATAGTCTTGATTTATGCAGTGGTCATTGGTTTCTCTATGGCCCCAAAGGATTAGGAGCAGGGCTGAGGGCCTCTTGGAGGCAGGCCACCAACATCGGAGAGGAAAAAGTGGCAGTGTGGGACTATGGAAGACATTCATTATATGACTTCAGACAAGTCGACAGTAAACTTCCTGGGCTTTTATTTTTTCATGTGTGAAAAGGAAATGTTGTGCTAGATACACTAGATACAAAGTCTCTGTCCAAACTGTGATCCTAAGTTATAGCCAATGGACTCACTGACAAAATGGAAAAAGTAGATATAAGGACTCAAAATAATGGTGTAGCTAAAAGAACTTGGGCTTTTGAGATAGAAACTCCAAAGTTCAAATTCTGATTCTACGACTTCCTGTTTGAGAGCCTTTGGCAAATTATTCAGCCATTTTCTTTATTATGAGAAGGATAGTAACTCCCTTGTAGGACTTTTATTTTATTTTATTTTTTGAGAATTGAATGCTGTTACTGTGTATGTGATATGTTTGGCACATGGGAAGCACACACAAAAAGTGTGTGTAAATTCATATGAATGAAATCAGTCCCTAGTTCACTGAGGGTAGGTCCAGACAGCTATAAGAACCTTGGTAGTCTTTGGGGGCTTCATTGTTATAGCACTTGATTTTAATAAGAGCTAACATTTATTGAATGCTTACTGTATACCAAATTCTAGACATTAACATTATTTAATGTTATTGACCCATTTAATTCTTTCAACAGCGTCTTAGTTGTGTTCTGTTATCCCCATTTTCCAAATGAGGTAATTGAGGCACAGAATGGTTGAATAACCTTTCAAGGTCATATAGCTAGTAAATGGTAGTCTAGTTCCAGAATCCATTTTTAACCGCCATTCTTTTTTTTCTATCCCAACAGTGACTCAGAAGTATTTTTTCTGATTCATAATCTTCAGGGAGGTGGTACGGTGCAGGGTGAACTGTGGGTGCCACTCCTTACCAGCTGGGTGACCTCGATGTGGTTTTTTAACCTGCGTGGTCCCTTAGTTCCTCTTCTCTGCAGAGGATTGTCATGAGGAGGTTGAATGAAGTACTGTGGTAAAGCATTAATGAAGCGCAGGGCCTATCACGCGGTCAGGCTCAGTATATGGTGAGAGTTTTTTTTTTTTTTTTTTTTTTTAATCCAGGTAACATAAGAAGCACCTGTTAGCATGAGTTCCCTACAAAATATGAGCGGGAGCATTCATTTTGGTTACTTAAAGGAATGTAAGTTTTCTAGAAGATTACTTCTTAATAAAGTTTAGGACTACATGCATTTTACAGAGCTAGAATTAGAAATATTTGTCTTTAAACTCATCCCCAGAGTGATGATAATTATCCCCTACATCAGCGGGTGTAAGGAGGCATTGAAAATCAGCCCGTGACCTCGGGTGCAGCATGTTAGTGTAATATAAGGAGCAAGTTCTTCCAATTGCTGCACACTCTCAGGGCATCTTGAATTCCTACTTTGGGTGAAAACATAAACAAGAAACAGCGTAGAACACCCTGTCTAGAAGGGACAAATGTTTCCATTTAAATATTCTAGTTCAATACCCTCTGTTAGGGCCCTGAATTTTAAGTACAGTGAGTTTCTGAGTGAAATCTCCTGAATTTTAATGAGTTTGTTTGCATACATGAATTTGAACAATACATTAAATCTTAAAACACAGAAGCTGATTTTAATGGAGTAAATTACCCAACTTCAAAGTTAGTTAATAGGTTTTTCTTTCCCTAATAATCAAGGTGATACTTCCATCTCAAAAAAGTCATTAATCATACTTTTACAGTATCAATACATGCTGTTAGTTTCTTTTTCATCTTTAAACTGTCTCAAGAGATTTAGGAAAATAAATGTGCATAAGTGAACATCAAGTGTGATTTCCTCCCTTTAACACTTTTTCTCATACAAGGATGAGGGCTGGGTGCAGTGGCACATGTCTATAATCCCAGCACTTTGGAGGGCCGAGGTGGGAGGCTCGCTTGAGCTTGGGAGTTAGAGACCAGCCTAGGCAACATAGGGAGACCTCATCTCTACAAAAAATAAAAACATTGGCTGAGCACAGTGGCTCATGCCTGTAATCCCAGCACTTTGGGAGGCCGAGGCAGGTGGATCACCTGAGATCAGGAGTTTGAGACCAGCCTGGTCAACATGGTGAAACACTGTCTCTACAAAAACAATTAGCCGGGCATGATGGTGGGCACCTGTAATCCCAGCTACTTGGGAGTCTGAGGCGGGAGAATTGCTTGAACCTAGGAGGTAGAGGTTGCAGTGAGCCGAGATCGTGCCATTGCACTCCAGCCTGGGTGACAGAGTGAGAATCCATCTCTAAATAAATAAATAAAAATTAATTAATTAATTAAATTTAAAAATTAGTCAGGTGTGATCATGTGCCTGTAGTCCCAGCTATTTAGGAGGCTGAAGTGAGAAGATTACTTGAGCCCAGGAGGTTGAGGCTACAGTGAGCTATGACGGCACCACTGTACTCCAGCCTGGGCAACAGAGTGAGACCCTGTCTCAAAAAAAAAAAAAAAAAAAAACACACTAGGGACAAGGGCATGAAGGGGGGCGGTGTAAGGAGGACAGATTTTATTCTGACTATAGTTACGTTCAGGGAAGTGACACATTTTATTTTATTTCTTTGCTCTGAAAACATGTGAGGTTCATAAGAAGTGACACATTTGATTTATAATTTTAAAAGCAGTTTTAAGAGAGTTTATTTTGACGTTTAATGGCACTGAAAACCCATGCCATGAAACTCTCGGGTCCAGTCTGTTCCCTAAAATTTTGATGTACCCAGAAAAGCATATTGTAAAAAATGTTCAGATGGTGAGAGTTTTACTTTCTAATAAAACATACAGATTTGTGATGGGGAGTTTAGTTCATGGGCAGTAAAAGCAGTGAAATGTGCCTTCATGGTGGAAGAGCAGGAGCTTTCAGGGCCTGTCATACCCAATTGGAAGCTCCCGGAGGACAGGAACTATGACTGGCGTCTTCAGAGCTCTTTTATCTGGTGCTTAGGCACACAGTATCTGTTTTTGGAATAAGTGAACTAACACCATGTATTTCCTTCTGAGGAATGACTCTTGGGCTCCTGCAGTAGTGATATCTCCTCCATTAGCACATACATGCGCCTCAAAGGATGTGTAATTATCACCTATTATGCCTACGGTCTTTTTCTAGATGTGAAAGCAATAAAATCAGCCCATTTCTTTTTTTACCCAGAGTATTTATCTATAGTAGCAAATGCCTGCTAACTTCATTTATGCCACACATAAATATGTACAGTTCCTAGTGCAGAGAAGGCCCTCAGTAAATGTTTTTTTAATGATTGTGCAGTTGATTGCCCATAGCAATCGCCTTAAGTCCCAGCTGTTGGTGTCTCACTGAAATCATAGCAGAAGACTCCCCTCTCCCCCTCATTTTCCTGAAAAGATCCCCTATTCCCTAACAAGTGCTTCCCCAGCGTCCTTTCTTCCATCTCTGGTTTCTGGATATTTTCACCTTTCCTTGTTTCTTTCGCCCTTCTCTCCAAGGAGCCAGTGCTAACCTGTTGGTTGGTATGCTTGATGTAATAATACCTTCCCACTCTCCTGGGACCTGGCCCTGACAGTCATTCCCCTCCTCTCCTCCATCCTCTGTCTTCTCTGTCTAGTTCTCTGCTTGCCCTTTCTGCTCTGCTTTCAACCCTGTTGAAATCATCCTCATTCTAAATAGAATATCCCGTAAACTCACTGCTTTCTCAAGTCACCCATCTCCCCTTTCTCCTTCCTTGTTCCTTGATTTCTTGAAAGAGTAAGTCTTGTCCCCCATCTCCTCACTCATTAACCCCTCAAAGTCCTGCTCTGCCCCCTTCAAAACTGCACTCAGGTCATCATGACCTGCTTATTAACAACTGTCCAGCGGTCCTTTCTCAGTCTTTGTCATCCTTGGCCTCTCAGCAGCATTTCACACTGTTTATTATTATCTGCTCCTTGAAACTCATTCCTCCCTCGGCTTCCAGGAATTGTCTGCTCCAGCATACTTCCTACTCTTCTAACCACACCTCCCCTTTCCATGGGTAGTCTCTCATTTTGCCTTTTAATGGAAGTCACTTCCAAGTGTCTGTTCTCTATGTTTTCCTTTTTTTCTCTTTTAGGAATTAGACACTTCAATAAAATTTGTAATTATACCTGTCTGTGTGATTATTGCATTAATGTCCGTCTCTCCTGCCAGATTGTAAACTCTGCGAGTGCACATACAGATCTATCATGGTTCTCATCATATCCGTAGCTCCTAGCGCAGTGCTGGGCACGTACAAGTGCTCAAAAGCTCCCACGTGGTGATAGAGCTAAGCTTGCTCCCTTCCATGTGTGACTACCCAACTTTCTGTTTCCTCCTCTTCCCAGCCTCTCTCAGACCCCTCTGTGTGCATCCCACCCCACAGCTGGTTCATATTTCTTTTTATCTAGGCACCCTTCGAATTGTCATATATTTTTTAACATTTTTTTTTTTCAGGTATCTAGGCTCAAAACTTGGAAGTCATCTTTGACTCTCCTTTTCTTCAATTTTTAATTTTTTTTTTTTTTTTTTGGAAAGGGAATTCACTTGTCACCAGGCTGAGGCAGTGGCGTGGATCTTTGGCTCACTGCAACCCCTGCCTTCGGTCTGCTGACCCCTGCTCCTAGTTTTGAGTAGCTGGGACTCACAGATCAAGCACCACCACACCCAGCTAATTTATTTTAGTAGAGATGGGTTTCACCATGTTGGACTAGTATGGTCTCATCTCCTGACCTCATGATCTATGGACTTCAGCCTCCTGTGTGCTGGGATAACAGGCTGTAGTTTCTCACCAGCCTGGTCCTTTCCCTCAACCTTATGTACAATTTGTTGCTAAGTCCTTTCCGTTCTTTCTTCTGCCACCCTAATTTAGGCCCTCACTACCTCTCTCTCTCTCTCTCCTGGACTTTGCCGTATCCTCCTAAGTGACCTGAGCACTTCCAGTCTCATTTGAGCAGTGTCCTTCCCCAATTCCATTCTATATACTTCAAGCAAATTAGTTTTAGAGCATAGCTCTGATGATCATATTAATCCCTTATCCCTCCCTTAAAAATCTTATTTTTTACTTTGTCCACTGGAATATATCATCATTGGCCTATCATTCCAAACTCCCTACAGTGTGGCTGCAGCTGTATCTCTCTCTGCTTTTTACAGGAATCCTAAACTCTCATCCAGGGACCCTCAACATCTGTGTTAAAATTGTATTGATTTTCACCTGACCAGTGTAAGGGTTTTAGAGGCCCTTACATGAGAAGAAATATCATTTTAAGTCTCTGAGATGATGTGCTTCTTACATTTTTGGAATTAGAATGGTCCTTTACTTATAAAATACTGGTAGTAATAGATGGTCATTATCTCACTGTCATTTGTGAAAGAAAAAAACTATTGTAATAGAATTCTTGCTATTTTGTTTCTCTAAGGGAGATAAGTTTTCTCCCTAAGCAAACTTTATGGAATAGTTAGTGCCTGACTTTCACCTTCTTTTATTCTCCCTGTCACCACCTTTTATTCTCCCCCGAGCATTTTACTAATTCACAAAATTAAGTAGTGGAAGATTAACTGCTCTACTGCTCTGCCCAGAATGGCAGGTTCCAGGAACACACCTCATTTCGGCCTGTTGACATCTTTCTTTCCTGATGTTCCTCATACGTCACTTTCTTTATGAGGCTATCTCAGAATTGTCTCCCTTTACCCCCAACCCAACCACCAAGATGCTTTCTCTTTCCTCAGTGGACTTTTGTAGTACTTTGGTCTCTCCTATGGCACTTAACACGTTGTTCCTGTAAGTAGAACCGTTCTTATTTCCCCAACCCTCCAATTCTAATGATAATTTTTTTTTTTTTTTTTGAGAGGGAGTCTCCTCTGCTGCCTGCTGGAGTGCAGGCGAATCTTGGCTCACTGCAGCTTCCACCTCCTGGGTCTGCTATTCTCCTGCCTCAGCCTCCCAAGTAGCTGGGATTACAGGTGCCCGCCACCACACCTGGCTAATTTTTTGTATTTTTAGTAGAGACTGGGGTTTCGCCATGTTGCCCAGGCTGGTTTTGAACTCCTGAGCTCGCACAATCCACCGGCCTCAGCCTCCCAAAGTGCTGGGAGCCACGATAAATTTCTTTAGGACAGAAACATGTTTTGTCTTTGTGTTCTTTGCATTGCCAAATACTGTACTTGGTATATATGTGGTGCTTGAAAAAATTGTCATTCAACTGAAATTTCAGGATGATATTATGAAATAATTTGATGAGGCCGGGTGCAGTGGCTCACGCCTGTAATCCCAGCACTTTGGGAGGCCGAGGCAGGTGGGTTACCTTAGGTCAGGAGTTTGAGACCAGACTGGCTAACATGGTGAAACCCTGTCTCTACCAAAGTACACAAAATTAGCCATGAGTGGCAGTCAGCCTGTAATCCCAGCTACTGGGGAGGCTGAGGCAGGAGAATCACTTGAACCCGGGAGACGGAGGTTGCAGTGAGCCAAGATCACCCCACTGCACTCCAGCCTGTGAGACAAAAAGTGAAAAAAAAAAAAAAAGAAATAATTTGATGAAATAAAACTGTCATTTTCTGGAGAAGGGAGCCTTTAAAGGTACTAGCTTAGAATTTTTTTTCTGATGATTCTGAAATTAGAATTATAGTTGCTTACTGAAACATGTTAGGAATGATTGCTCGTTTATCTCTTTTTTTTTTTTTTTTAAATTATACTTTAAGTTCTGGGATACATGTGCAGAACATGCAGGTTTGTTACACAGGTATACATGTGCCATGGTGGTTTGCTGCACCCATCAACCCGTCATCTACATTAGGTATTTCTCCTAATTCTCTCCCTCCCCTTGCCCTCCACTCCCCGATAGGCCACAATGTGTGATGTTCCCCTCTCTGTGTCCATGTGTCTCATCGTTCAACTCCCGCTTATGAGTGAGAACACGCAGTGTTTGGTTTTCTGTTCCTGTGTTAGTTTGCTGAGAATGACCATTTATCTTTTAAAGAAAAAATAATCTTAGACTGCAACTCTAGACATCTCAGAGTGGGATTCAGGCCTGCTGTGGTTGTGATGGTGAAGTGGAGAAGTTGCATGTTTCATTGGCTTTCTTTTGTGAAAAGTTGATTTTTATTTTATTTTGACAGAAGAGGCCCTAAAAATCTTCTTTTTCCCCAGGTAAGAGGCTACAGTTTCTTTGCCTCTGGCCCTCTCTAGAGCTGTCAGTGCCCTGTGAACATTGGCCTGATTTAGACAATGAGGCTTTCTCTGTGTGTTTGAGAAAGCCATCTTTGTGCTGTGCACAGCACTGTCACTTTCATTCTTCATTACAAAATGTTTCCTTAATGAATTTGTTTTTTCTTCCTGCTTTGTCTACCTCTACTCTCTCCCCTAAAATCTTTTGTTACTGAGATTGAATTGTGTGAAAGCAAACCTGGGTGAGAGATAGGTAGTGCCACAGCTAGGCCTCCTGCTGTCTGCACAAGGGAACCTTCGGTGCTGTCCAAGTACCTTCCACCTCCAGCTTCCCAACCTTCTGTGGATCATTTTTCAATTTTTTCCCACCAAAGCACTGAGACAGTTTTGGACGTGGGGAATGTGGCAGGGTTTCTGACATGGAAGACCCTGAAAGGAGGAGGAGGTGTGTGTCATGGCCTCCCCCTGACTTTTCTATTGAGAAAGGGGTGGGCAAGTAGTGGGTGGTAACTGCAACTGTGGGCAAGGCCCATTCTTGGCCTTCTTTTTTTCACTAGGCTGTAGGCTGGTTTTTATTGAGTGGCTGGTATGCAAATAAAAGATGAGAAATGTAATTGTCTTCTGAAGAGAACAAAGAGAAATTTAATTGTCTCCTTAACATCACACCACAGGCATTTTCTAGCAGCATACTCGAGATACTGTGTGGTGTGGTTCTGATTAGCTTTGAAGAGCCGGAGCTCAACTCAACCTGAGGAAACTCTTTTGCCAGAAGAGACCACTACATAAGGGACCCATCAGAGCTCTTGCCATATCAAAAGATAAACAGCAGGGAAAGAGTTTGGGGGAGGATTCTATGGTTGGAGATGTGTGTCTTATCTGCAAAAACCCAAATAAAAGTGAAAGACCAGCTCTGCTTTTATTAGCTTAAGTGTTCTGTGTTAAAATCTCTTTTGGCCTAACTTTTCTTTTTTGACAAGAGAACAAATAGTAGAATATCCTTTGTAGATCGGAAGTGTAGAAATTACTGAGAATACTGGGAAATGCTTCACAGATGTTCCTGAAACTACAGCCAGATTGAGTGAATTCTTGTCCCTTTCTGTGTTGGGAGGTTGGGAGATTATTGTCTCACGTCCTGGGATATTGTAACTGTGTTCTACCCCAGACTGTATATGTTCACCATCTCTCTCATTGAGATTCTTGTTTAACCCTTTTATATCCTTAACTTTGATGGCCATTAGAATAGGAAAGAATGTTTAAGGAAGACTTTAGAGAGAGCCGTAGTTTGATATTTCCTTTATAAAGCTTCCTGATACTGTGTTTAGTATTTACTTTCTTTAAATGTATTTTCTTAAAAGTACAGGTAGTGTGATAGAGTTCAAAATTAACTTCCAGTTAAATGTAGTCATAGTTTTGGTGGACTTTTTTGCCAAGCACCACATTTTTCTTAATATTGTCACATATTGACTGACACTAGTCAATTGTGACTAGTGACTGGTCATGATAGATATTGATAGACATCTCATATCTGTCATGGCTGAAGGGGAGTTGCCCCTAGTTGATCATTCATCATCATGAAGAGCCCTGTGTTTTTTTCTTTTTTTTTAGGGACAGGATTTCACTCTGTCGTTTAGGCTGGAGTGCAGTGGCGCAGTCACGGCTCACTGCAGCCTCGACTTCCCAGGCTAAGGTGATTCTCCCACCTCAGCTTCCCAAGTAGCTGGGACTACAGGTGTGTCCCACCATGCCCAGCTCATTTTGTTTTATTTTTTAAGAGAGAGAGTCTCTCTGTGTTGCCTGGACTGGTCTTGAACTCCTGGGCTCAAGCAGTCCTCCTGCCTCAGCATCCCAAAGTGCTGGGATTACAGGTGTGAGCCACAGTGCCTGGCCTAAAAGCCCCATCTTCCTGAACAGTGCATTGTAGTCTTTCCTTCTGAGTTGATGTAGAGGCATCCTTGGTGTATAACAAGCAAAGCATGCTGAACTAGTTCACAGCAAAACACAAACAACGAAAACTTGATATCCAGGTTGTTCTTGGATAGGTCACCATGTTTATCATTTTTAAACATCTTGGGTTGTGAGATAAAGTTGTTAAGGGAGGGATTGCACCAGCACATTTTTCTGTTTCAGTTCATGTTCATCTGACTCATATTTATTCTATTCTAACCTCATTTTGCGTGAAAATTTTTGTACTAGAAAATGTCACTTTCAGTTAGGGGAGGGGAAATTCTGATTGGGGGTCAGAAGAGTCAAGATGTATTAGTGATAATTTGGCATCACTTTTGATTGAAGGTAAAAACACAGGATCCCTAAAAATGTTGTAAAGTACAAAGTGATTCATATAACTAGACAGGGGAAAGGAAATGTCACTGCTGAGCTTTACTGTGGGAAGAGGGGGAGGTGAAGGAAATTATTACAAAATTTTCGTACGTGATGAGGAGACAGCCTCTGGACTTCCCCAAATATTTCCGTATTCCCTAAAACAGCTCTAGTGAATTGCTTCATGATTGGTGTATGAATAGCAAGACACTAGAACTCTTAAACTCGATCTTGAAAGGCCCATCTTCGTATATAATCATCCACAGATGTCCGTATGTGATTATATATTCCCATAGTGAGGCAATGATAAATGTAAATGAGAACCATGATATAATTTTGCCTTGCTCGCATGCACATTTTCAGAATATAATTAAAAGCACATGCCACTGTCAGTAGTTAACTATGAGGTTTGTCTTAGTTTTTTTATAAGACTTTGGCAGAGTCCTAAAGCATGTTTTAGTGTCTAAGTCCTCCCTCCCTCCCTCTCTTCCTCCCTTCTTTCCTTCCTTCCCTCCCTCTTTGGAATCAAAAAGGAACTCTCTAGGTTCTGACTATTCTCTTTTCAGAACTAGGGACAATTTTAGCTTGTACACAGATTAATTTTCATTTTTCGGCTTCTCTGCTGGTACCTGAAATTGTAACTAAGTTATTACTAGATGATTCCTTTCTGACTTCTTCCTTCAAATAAAATCCGATGAGGACAAATGTCTTCTAGGTACTATTTCACTACCAAAACCGGGTGGATATGTGTGGAGGGGGACATGGTGCAAAGCAGAGGGTAGGCTAGGGGTGCTGTTACAGTGTAACTTAGGTCAGTTGATTGGTGCTTAGTAAATCATGGTTTTCTGTATGGTGCCAAATGCTCAGAAAATCTGTACTGGATAAGGAATTTCTTGTTCAAGTATATGTAGTTACTGTACTTATGCCTAAAACTGGAATGTGCGCCTCTTTTAAATTCAGTAGGCTGTGCATTTATGACTATAGATGATACTGCTCTCTTTTTTAAAATAATGATAAAAGCTTAAGTTGTAAATTTAAGTTGTAATATGGACAATTAAAAAAAACCCAAAACAAAACAGTCTTTCTTCTGCTTATGGGGAATTCCTACATGAGTTTTTTCCAACTGCTTTTGTTTATATGAGTGTTGAAACTTAAAGTGAGTAAATTCTGTCTTCCAAATAATTTTCTACATTTTCCATTTATTCCCATCTCTTATGTCTGCTCTCAAGAACAAAACAAAAGTGGTTTCCAGGCCAGGCGCAGTGGCTCATGCCTGTAATCCCAGCACTTTGGGAGGCCGCAGCGGGCGGATCACGAGATCAGGAGTTTGAGACCAGCCTGGCCAACATGATGAAACCCGTCTCTACTAAAAATACAAAAATTAGCTGGGTGTGTTGGCATGTGTCTGTAATCCCAGCTACTTGGGAGGCTGAGGCAGGAGAGTTGCTTGAACCTAGGCGGTGGAGGTTGCGGTGAGCCGAGATTGCACCACTGCACTCCAGCCTGGGTGACAGAGTGAGACTCCGTCTCAGGGGGAAAAAAAAAAAGTGGTTTCCTTCTCTATACCAACATGTAAAATGTAGAAATTTCCAGTGTTTAAAAATTCTGATTGGCTCTTCCTTTCAGAGTATTACAGTGTGGGAGGTAAAGGATCTAATGCAGTTATCTAAGAGTTTGATTTCAGTTTGAAAAAGAGTTCACCAATGGTGTTGAATTCCTTGGAAATGGGTATGCTCAGTTTCTGTCTTTCTTTTTTTTTTTTTTTTGAGACGGAGTCTCGCTCTGTCACCCAGGCTGGAGTGCAGGGCTACAATCTTGGCTCACTGCAGCCTCCGCCTCCCGGGTTGCAGCGGTTCTCCTGCCTCAGCCTCCCGGGTAGCTGGGATTACAGGCACACACCACCACGCCTGGCTAATTTTTGTATTTTTAGTAGAGATGGGGTTTCACCACGTTGGCCAGGCTGCTTTCGAACTCCTAATGTCAGGTGATCCGCCTACCACAGCTTCTTACTTGATCTTAGCCAAAAGGCCCAGAAGCCATCCACCACGGCTTCTCAGAGTGCTGGGATTACAGGCGTGAGCCACCATGCCCAGCCCAGTTTCTAACACTTCACAAAGCTTTTGCATCTGCCAGTGGATGTGACCAGGGCGGGTTCTCTTGCTTCTAATTTCAGCAGCAGCTCATTTCTCTTTTTTAATGTAACCCTTGAGCTGTGGGGGTTAAAATCTGCTTCTGAGAATTCATGTTTCTTATCTTTTCCTCCTAAAACTGCATATAGTGGTGTTCTCCCCCACAAAAAGAAAAAATAAAAATAATTTCCTATGGAATACACATACAGTATTTAATTTTATTTTTCTTGTTTACTAAGGTCTTTAAAATTGAATAGGGCATCTGTTCTCAGACCTTCCACCTCATTCTTATGGAGTCAGGAGTTTGCATTCTCCACAGGATTCTGAGCTCCTTTCCCATTCTAGACACGAGAGATACCTGCTGTTGCTATTTGTGACCAAATACCATGTTTATCACAAACTACCAACAGGGGCTTTGGGAATCTGAAAGCTGAAGACATCACTCTTGATAATTCAGTCCAAGGGCCCTTTGTCCCTCATACCCATCCCTTCTCTACTGGGATTTAGACCTTTGCCTTTCTGCATCTGATCATAGTCTCATCGTGAAATGTGAGTACTTTCATATTAGATATTACTCACTGATGCATTGATTTTATTTTAAAATTCATTTGTATGCTTCTATACTGCTGATTAAAGTGTTGCAAAAATCGTCTTGATATTTTTTACTTAACTGCTGATTTTTCAAAGATATTAGATGAAAAACTGCCTTCTGGTCAATATCAAGTTTGTAAAGAGTAAGTAGTTTTTATGCTTATGTAAAAATTTAACCAATTAACACTGTATCTTTGTCATACTGTATTTCTTTGTAGTCTTTGAAGGAATTGAGAATCCCTGTATGACAGACTTTGCTACTCGTAAATGGACTATCAGAAGGAAAGTTCTTTCTAGTTTATTTTGAAAAATGCCTGAGGTCCTCATAATTTTCATTTTTATTTTAGCCAGTTTTAAAATTGTCAACTCAGTCTTATTTTCACAACCCTTTACTTTTTACTGAAAGTTGAAGTGGGAATTGGCAGAACATACAGAGGAAAGAGGAACTGTATTATATTTGCCCTTAAAATTTTTACCCTATAGACCAGGCACAGCTGCTCATGCCTGTAATTCCAGCACTTTGAAGGGCTGAGGCAGGATGATTGCTTGAGCCCAGGTGTTTGAGACCAGCCTGGGCAACATGGTGAGACCCCGTATCTGTAAAAAATTTTTAAAATTAGCCAGGCGTGGTGACATGCACCTGTGGTCCCAGCTACTCTGGCGGCTGAGGTGGGAGGATCACTTGAACCCAGGAGGTTGAGGCTGCAGTAAGCCTTTTTGCGTCACTGCACTCCAGTCTGGGCAACAGAATGAGACACTGTCTCAAAAAAAAAAAGAAAAATAAAAGAAAATTACCCTCTTCAAGAGTCCATAATTAGTATCTTAGTACCATATGATGTGTTTTTCTTCTTTATAATTTTTCATATATATTATCTACTGTGATTTCTCCTCTCTTTTAACGTCCATATAAATGTTTCAATCCAACTTTTACTTTAATTAATTAATTTATTTATTTACTTATTTTCTGGAGACGGAGTCTTGCTCTGTCTCCCCCACTGGAGTACAGTGGCACAATCCTGGCTCACTGCAACCTCCGCCTCCTGGTTTCACACAGTTCTCCTGCCTCAGCCTCCAGAGTAGCTGGGACTACAGGTGCACACCACCACACCTGGCTAATTTTTTTTGTATTTTAGTGGAGATGGGATTCTACCATGTTGTCCAGGCTGGTCTTGAATTCGTGAGCTCGAGCAGTCCACCTGCCTCGGCCTGCCAAAATGCTGGGATTATAGGCATGAGCCACCACGCCTGGCCTCAATCCAGCTTTTAAATGTTCAGTGCCACTGATTTAAAAGTTCTGACTTATGGTCGGGCGCGGTGGCTCACGCCTGTAATCCCAGCACTTTGGAAGGCCGATGCAGGCAGATCACAAGGCAGGAGTTCGAGACCAGGCTGACCAATATGATGAAACCCCGTCTCTACTAAAAATACAAAATTAGTCAGGCATGGTGGTGTGAGCCTGTAGTCCCGGCTACTTGGGAGGCTGAGGCAGGAGAATCACTTGAACCTGGGAGGCAGAGGTTGCAGTGAGCCGAGATTGGGCTACCGCCTTCCAGCCTTGGTGACAGAGTAAGACTCCGTCTCAAAAAAAAAAAAAAAAAGTTTTGACTTGTAAAGTATTCCTCCTCTTTTAGTCATAAAGTGGTATCAGTGCAGTAGTCTCTGTTGCTCACACACTGGGGGACTTTTGCCAGGGAGAAGTTGGCCTCTGACTAGATGCACATGGGTTGATTACATCTGTGTTTCTCTTAGTTCCACTGAATCTAATTTTCTTTCATTTCATTTCCTTATATCCTCTGAGCTCATGGTAGTTTCCTTCATCTTTAGAAAGAATAATCAGATATCTTGTTAGGTAAATCATATATGATTAATGTATGATTAGTCAGTTAAAAGGAATTCAAATGTACTTTGAAGAGATGGATGAAAAGATGGTACATATGGGGGCCTAATGGTTTGAGGAATAAGCATAATGGAGTTAGGGTTGTTCTATATGATTACTTTCTTTTTGTGTAAAAGATGTAAAAATAAATGTCCTTTACATTTAAAAGTATTGAATGGAATATGGGGGTTTTCCATTGGAAGTTTCTAATCTTTTCCAGTATTTATTCCAGCAGCAATTTAGACATTTAAGGAAAATGTTTTTCACTATGTGCCATGTTTTTGGGTCAGTGAGAAAGCCTTAACCAAGACGATTGTTGGGCGGTACTGTGTGTAATAACTCCAGATCCTTGACCAAGTTTGGAGAGTCACTTATGGCCATTTGAAACCAAATGAAGGATCAAAGGACTAATTATTTTGAATACCTCTGAGTGTTTTCCCCAAGCTTGAGAAGAGTTTCATTCAGCTATAAAATGCTCATTGTGCAAATGAGTGGTTTCCATGCTGTATAATTAAAGCATTGCCTTTAATAATATTTTATTACCTTTTCTTTAGCTTGTCTTTTTAATTTGAGGAAAATCTAAACAATTTAAAGTAAAGTAAAGTAAAATGTGATAAAGACAGTTTTTTAAACTGTCTTTAAATTTAAAGTAAAATGTGATAAAGACAGTTTTTCAGGAGAGAGAAGGGTAGATTGCTATGTTTATTCCACTTAGTATCTGTATCAAATATTTGTATCAAAAGCAGACTCTCACTTTAAAATTATTCTTCTAGTGGCAAGATTCTTTTCCCTTGATTGAGAGTACAGAGCTCACATAGTAATAACTGCTGTTAAAATAGACACTTAGAACTATAGAGCTAAAGCTTAGGTTCCAAACTAAGGGAAGCTGCCATTTTCTGAAGTAATGTGTCTTTCTTATTTAAAAGGACCAGTTCCTTTTTGTCTTTTTTCCCCTTCCTCCCTTCCTTCCTATTGCTTCATGTATGTTGTACATGTGGTTATCTGTTCTTTTTTTTGTTTGTTTTGTTTTTTATGCTTCTACCCTTATGTTGGCAAAAGAAATGTACCAATGGGAGGTGAAGGTTTAAATTATAACAATTGAGTTCATTATCCCAGTTTTATCACTTTCTACAAGTATAAGCAAGTTACTTATCTGGACCTCTGTTTCCTCTTATGTTAAATGGGGATTAAAGCCCCCTTGCAGACTTGTTACGAGAATAGTGATAAGGTATATTCAGTACCTAACACAGTGCCTGGCCCTAAGTGGGCTCTTGAGAAGTGATAGCTATTTTTATTAATGATAGCCTATCCCATTATAGCTGTCAGCATCATTATCTGTTGAGCAGGGATCTCAGGAGAGTATCTTAAAGAGTATCATTGGACTCCACTATACGGGGTTATCTAATCTGAAGCTCATTTTGTTTGGCTGCATTTTGTTCTAAAAGTTTGTGCTTTAGCCATTCTGGATTGTTTTAAGCTGGAGTCATTGATTTTGCAGGCAATTATTTCCTCATTTAAAGGGCATAGTCCCACTTCATTCATTTGAAATGAGGTCAGTTACCAAACTGCTGAGGTCTTCTGGCCTTTTGTGATGGGCCTTTCTCTCTTTTGTTTCTTGACCTTAGGCTGATAAATCAAGAAAAGTATCTCAGGTGATAGAGGAATTCCTGGCAATGTCATACTCAAAATATTAGGCATGTTGCTCAAGCAGTATTTCCATTATTGGAATTCTCCTTTTTTCCTTTAAATCTTAGCCTCCCTGCTCCTTAATATGTTACTTTACTCACAAAATAGGAAGAAAAAAAATACTTTAGAATAGCCTCCTAAGTTTAACAAATATTTTAAGGGCAACTATATACAAGACCCTGAAGTTGTCATTTTCCTCTCTCTCACTAAAAAGTGAAACTAAAATGACCTTTTCTTCCAGCAGTGGATTTGTTTTGTTTTGTTTTGTTTTGTTTTGAAAGAGAGATCACTGGGCGTGGGGAGGCTGAGGCGGGTAGATCACGAGGTCAGGATATCGAGGCCATCCTGGCCAACATGGTGAAACCCTGTCTCTACTAAAATACAAAAATTTAGCCGGGGGTGGTGGCGTGTGCCTGTAGTCCCAGTTACTCAGGCGGCTGTGGCAGGGGAATCGCTTGAACCCGGGAGGCAGAGGTTGTAGTGAGCCAAGATCACGCCACTGCACTCCAGCCTGGCGAAAGAGTGAGACTCTGTCAAAAAAAAAAAAAAAAAGAAAGAGAGAGAGAGAGAAAGAGCTTGAGAGAGAGAATGTGACCTTGACTTCCAGAATGTTCTTTAAGCCAATATTTTCAGTAAGTGTTGCAGCCCATTACTGGGTCATGAAGTCAATTTACTGTGTCCAGACCAACTTTTTTTTTTTTTTTTTTTTTAAATGAATTGAAAGAGAACAGACAAGAACATGAGAATAGATAAGAGAACACAGAGTCCACTGCACATGTAAGAGTAACGAGCAGTAAGAGTCAAGTGCTATTTCATAAAACTTTTGTTTCAGTTATGTAAGTATGTATATATGTGGAATGTGTTGTTATAGAAAAATTATTTCTTACCAGCGGGTCAAAAAAGGCAGAAAGCCACTGCTGTGGGACAGTTTGCCACTGAAGACTTGTCTCATTTTTTAGAAAAACCAATTCTATGGAGGCTGTATTTGATCAGACAGATCCCTTTTTTTCCATGAAAGAAAAGTGGGTCTTTTACTGTTGAGCCTATATTGATAGAAGGCTTCTGCTCCTGGCTTCACTGGCTGTGTTTTTGAGAGGGTCACTTGGGTAATGAGTCTATTGTCTCTCTTCTTTTTTGGTTTTCTGCTTTCTACTCTTTCTACATGAACTCTGGAAGCCATTCTAGTTGTTGGGAAAATGGTAGAAGTTCCCACACACCATAGAGACATCCGCAACATTTGGTTTTGTGATTGTTGTCCACGTGTTAAGAAAACTATGGTTTCTGAAGAAAGTAAGACTTTCTAACCAATATGAAATATCCAATTATTTCCCTCCACTTCAGTGGTAGCCCTTATATCAGGCCTTTTAATATAATTACAGAATTGGTATTTATTTCAGTGTATGGAATTTTAAAAAATCATCCAAACGCCTAAACCTGTCTAAATTAACATGTGATTAGAATTGAGACAATGGTAGCAGAACCTTTCATTCTATTTCATTTCTCTAGAAGAGACTGCATTGTTGCCTTTTCTTCGTTCTAAAATGAAGACATCTACTTTATGTATGCTTAGTACTGTTTTGTCATTTGTACTTTTCTTAATAATTTAAGAAAATTGTTCTAGAATGATCTTTAGGCAGTGTTTTTAATATGGATTACAACCCTTTATTGGGTCATGAAGTCAACTGTGTACAGACCAACTTTTTTTTTTTTAATGGAGTGAAAGACAATAGGACATGAACATGAAAATAGAAGACAGAGTAGTGTTCACTGCAGATATAAGAGTAAGGAGGAGTAAGAGTCAAGTGCTATTTTATGAAACTTTCAGTGGTTTCATATTTTAGTGTTTTTTTTGTGTTTCACTTTTTTGTTTTATCTCTTAAAGTTACCCAAATATGTAACTTCGTTTGCCAGCCATTAAGATGCATTCCAGTAGGATCAATTTGGACATATGTAAACCTGATTGTATTCCAAAGTAATTGATCAATGTCAAGAAGTGTTCATTGAGTGCCTATTACTTGCTTGGCAAACAGGAGGGAGGTTCCAAATGAAGTACTGTAAGTAAAAGATGAGGCTCCTGCTTTTTTAAAAAGGGTTTATCTTTCATTTATCCCTTTAAACATTTATCAGGCACTTACTCAATCAGCTGTATACAGTGCTAGATCCTCTGTTCAAGTGTAATTGGGAAGGTAAAACTTATATGAAACAACAAAAATAATTAAATGCCGCCTGCATAATGATATGCATTCTAAATTCTGTAGGAGTTTAGGGTAGAGAGTGAGCAGAGTTGGCTGGGATAACTGGAGGACAGAGGAGGTAGAGTTTCTGAATCTTGAAGCACTTTCAGGATTTAGATGGAAAGGATGGAGAATGTATCAGACAATGGGGAGATCTTGAAAAATGCTTAGAGGCAGGGAATACCACAGAGCATGAAAGGGGCATTTATGAGGTTGTTTGCTGAGGAATTGTGAAAAGTAACATTGGATATGTTGGATGGGGCCATTTATTTTAAGATGGGTAATTGTAGAGTTACATAAGCTAAAAAGGTATCCAGTATCCTGTGGTGCATACAGTCTACTTTGGGAGAAGGGAGGGATTATAAATAACTAGTGAAGCTATGCTGTGTGTATTATGATGGAAGCTAGTACTGTGCTGGAAGTATTATAAGCAAAAAGCTTGAGTGGCCATATCAGTGGTTACCTTTGAGCTATATTAGTACTGCTCTGGCTTAGGGCTTGGCAACATCGCTGACTCAGTGACAAACTTCCTTTTTGGAAGTCCTGGCTCCTGAGTTGCCAGCATGACACTCCTAGTTCACCGGGTTATTCTGTCCTGAACTGCCCAGTTAATTGTGAAGCTACAAGACAGTCCTGGCCAGGGCTCATCTCCACCGCTAGCTGGGGATCCTACCACATTGCTAGACAGGTTCCTGAATGGACTTCTCCTTCAGGACTGGGGCATGGCTGGGGGTCTGTACATGTGCTTGCCTTCCATCCTGGGCTCACAAATTAGTAGTGGAAATGCCTTCAAAGCAATTATTAAAAGTAATTATTGCTGTGATTTCACTTTTGATTCTCCATTTATTTCACTTCTGTCTGCTTATTTATTTACCTGCTTGATGTTTGTGGAGGTGTGTATCAGTTAGCTTTTGCAGTTATACAACCCCAAAATCTCAGTTGCTTGTAACAGTCACATATTTGATTATTGCAGCTGAGGATTAACTGTAGCCCTCGGTCAGTTTTCTCTAACTTTCATTCTTCCCTCTTTCTCCACCCAGGCTCCTGGGTCAGCTAGCTTCAGACTGGGTTCAGCTGATTAGAGACACTGGCAGGAAATAGTGCAAGAGGAGAAAGGGAGAAACCAAGATATTTCTCTTTTTCCCTTCCTGCCTTGGGTGGCTTCTGTAGCAGAGACTGTTTCTCTCTGGCCTTAGCTCTCACTGGACAGGACCATCATAGTTCTTGTCAAGTGACTCTAGGTCTTCAGTTCCCGTAACACCATCTCCTCCTTTTGTTTCTCCAGCTAAGGGGTGGTAGTGGCTCCCTGCTGTTGTGAAACCTTTTACCGTCCCCAGTATAGTTTGCAGCAACTTAATGGCTTATCTAGCTGGTTCCCTCTATTAAATTCCTTCTGTTGTAAATACAGTCATGCACCACATAACAACATTTTGGTAAATGATGGTCGTCCCATAAGATGATGATGATGATGATGATGATGATGATGGTGGTGGTGGTGGTGATTATTTGAGACTGATTCTCACTCTGTTGCTCAGGCTGGAGTGCAGTGGCACAATCTCGGCTCACTGCAACCTTTGCTTCCTGGGTGCAAGCAATTCTCCTGCCTCAGCCACCCGAGTAACTGGGACTACAGGGATGTGCCACGACACCCGACTAATTTTTTTTGTAATTTCAGTAGAGATGGGGTTTCGCCATGTTGGTCAGGCTGGCCTCGAACTCCTGACCTCAAGTGATCCACCCGCCTTGGCCTCCCAAAGTGCTGGGATTACAGGTGTGAGCCACCATGCCCAGCCCACATAAGATTATAATGGAGCTAAAACATTTCTGTTGCCTAGTGACATCATAACTATTGTAACGTTGTACTACAGTTACCTTATTTTTTAAATATAATTTTGGTATAGCCTAGGTGTATAGTGTTTATAGAGTGTACAGTAGTGTATAGTAATGTCCTAGGCCTTCACATTCACTCACCAGTCACTCATTGATTTATTCAGAGCAACTTCCAGTCCTGCAAGCTCCTTTCATGGTAAGTACCGTATATAGATATACCATTTTTATTTTACTTTTTTTTTTTTTTTTGAGACAGAGTCTTGCTCTGTTGCCCAGGCTGGTATGCAGTGGCTTGATCTCGGCTCACTGCAACCTCCGCTTCCTGGGTTCAAGCAATTCTCCTGCCTCAGCCTCCCGAGTAGCTGGGACTACAAGCGCCTGCACCATGCCTGGCTAATTTTTGTGTTTTTAGTAGAGACGGGGTTTCACTATATTGGCCAGGCTGGTCTCGAACTCCTGACCTCAGGTGATCCGCCTGCCTCGGCCTCCCGAAGTGCTGGGATTATAGGCATGAGCCACTGGGCCCAGCCACCATTTTTTATCTTTTATGCCATGTTTTTACTGTACTTTTTCTATGTTTAGATATGTTTAAATACATAAATACCACTGTGTTACAATTGCCTGCAGTATTTGGTACAGTAGCATACTATGTAGGTTTGTAGCCTAGGAGCAATAAATAGGCTATACCACGTAGACTAGATGTGTAGTACATGCTATGATGTTTGCACAAAGATGAAACCACCTAACAATGCATTCCCCAGAACGTTCTGGTTGTTAAGTGACACATGACTGTACTTGTACTGATTTTTAAGTGACATGACTGTACTTGAAGACACGTGACTGTACTTGTACTGGTTGTTAAGTGACACATGACTGTACTTGGTGGTTAAGTGACACATGACTGTATTTGACTTCTTTTTCCTGACTAGACCCTGACTGATACACTGTTCCAAAAAAGGAGTTTTTCTTTTGTCTTTATATTGTTTTCTTCTATAGTGCGGCCTCAGATAGAGGAATAAAAGCAACCCATTTTATTATCCCACAAAATGTCTCCTAATGAAGCAGTGTGATGTAGTGGACAGAGTATTGGATTTGGAATCACTGTCACTTATAGCACTGTGGTGTTGGGTAAGTCACTCATTCTCTCTGTGTGGAGGTTATGATTCCTGTTATACCCACATCTTCAGGGTTGTTGTCTGTGATGATCAAAACAAGGAAATGCTTATAAACTATCAGGCTTTATTCAAGTGATGCAGGGAGCCTCAATGATGTTGTAGAACAGTCTGCCAGCTGGCTGTATTTTATTTTATTTTTATCATTTGTAGTTGTTTCCAACATAGTTTCTTTCTCATTATAAACTCAGAATTGGAGGATGCTACTATAATTAGATAGAGAAAAGTTATAGAAAGCATTCATTCCATGTTGGAAGATATTTATGTGTGTTTAAAAGGTATGCTTCAAATGGCCAAGTACATTTGACCACTGATAATACCCCAGGTATCCAAACTTTTTTAGTTCTTCCTAGCCATACTGTAGAACCAAGATCATGTTTCCTGGAGCAGCATGAGTGTCACAGTCCCTGTCACATAGGCTGACATGGGATGGATTTCAATCATATGAGTGGAAAATTACCTATTGCCCTATCTCCTTAACATCTCTTATTTTGAACCTTGCCTTGGGAGATAGCTTCATTCTGAATCAAAACAGACCTGCATAGATGGGGTCTTCTCTAGTTTGTGAGGATGATCAGATCTATTTCAGATTAATCTAGAAATAAGGATTTCATAATAAAATGGCTATGCTAAGCATACTCAGAGGCTCAAAGAACTAATTCCTAATGTTTAGGTCCACCAGGAATGAACCAATTTTCCTTTTGTGATCTCGACATAATCTGGAGTTAGGTTCAGTTTTAAGGGATGTATTGGAAACAGATTCCTCCCAAATCCTCCATAATCTGAGCTAGTACCACCTCCAGGGTGGACTCTAAAGGTTGATTCTCCTGTTAGAGTCACTTGAGACACAGAATTCTCATCCTTAGCCCAACAAGGGAAAATCAGACGTCAGAGATGGGCAGACATGGGCTGAAACCCCAGCTCTGCCACTTTCTTGTTATTTTGTATAAGTTACTCAACCTCTTAGAGCCGTAGGTTCTTTATCAGTGAAATGAGGGTTAGGGATGGCTATTTCCTATAGTTCTACCTGGCACATAGTAGGTACACAATAAATATAATATCATCTTTAATGTAATATCATAATGCTTATCAAACAAAGGACTTTGGAGTCAGGATTCAAGACTGCAGCTGCACTACCAAAGTTTGCTGAGCCCCTTAGCCTTTGTTAATGTAACTTAACTGTGATGGAGTTTTTAGTATTACCATTCCTTATAAATATGTTTGATAATTTTTATTTTTAGCTAGTCATCAAAGGTCTTACAAGTCAGAATTTCAAACTTGACCAAGACTAGAGTTTATTTACTGGAGTGCTAGGAGAGAATGCAAAAGTAGTGGTGTATTGAGTACTTTTAATTTCTATTGCTGTCATATATTTTAAGCCGAATTTGTTTCTAAACAACATGAAAAGTTACTAATTACATTTTTTGTCATTTGTGACAGACAAATGCCACTTGCTTACTCTCAGCCTTTTGGGTGATAAATATATGCTTGCTTCTGGAAATGGCAGAATTAAAGCAGACAGTGTCACATTTTAGGAAATCATGGTTTTGTTAGTTTGTCATCTGTTGTTAATTCCTGCTCCTGAACAGCGAACCTTGGAATATTGTCTTTAACAAAGACACCAGTATGGAGTAGGATTTTCACATGATGAAATTTTAATGACTATTAGCGTAGGAGCTCCTTGAGACTCATAACTTCATTGTTGAATTCCTCAGTGCCTAGCATAGTGTCAGGCTCATGGAGGTGCCCACTAATTCTTTTTCTTTTTTCTTGTTTAGCTAATTGACAAGAGTAATTTATTATTTTTTTCCTTCTCTGTTTTTTTGTTTTTGTTTTTGTTGTTGTTTTCTTTTTGAGAGAAGGTCTGGCTCTGTCACCCAGGATGGAGTACAGTGGTGTGATCATAGCTCACTGTAGCCTCGACCTCCTGGGCTCAAGCGATCCACTCACCTCAACCCTCTCAGTAGCTGTGACTACAGGCGCTTGCCACCTGCCCGGCTAATTTTTGTATTTTTTGTAGAGACGGGATTTTGCTGTGTTCCCAGGCTGGTGTTGAACTCCTGGGCTCAAGTGATCCTCTCACCTATGCCTCCCGAAGTGCTGGGATTACAGTGTGAGCCACCGTGCCCAGCCACTCATTCTTTGTCAAATTAAATCTTGAAATTTGCCCTTTCATTAGTCAATTTGATTTTTGCTAAATTTGACTTCATTTGACTCAGGTAAACCTTATTGTATCTATCATGTGTGGTTGAGCACTCTTTAGCCATGTCTGTTACATAGCTAGAATGAAGCAGCCTCCGTCAGTTTTCAGAACAGAAAACTACAATTTGATCTATGGATTATATATATATGTATTTATCTACAATTTGATACATGGATTATACTCACATGTAGGATAAGGAATTGGTTTTAAATCTGATAAGGGGCCAAATCTCCCACTTTTCTGACTTCAGTATCATAGTCTCCAAATACAGACTTCAGCCTTCAACTTTGAGGCCTGCAAAGGTATATTACCTATCCAAAATAGATTAAATATCAATTTTTCAGAATGCACACATTTTTTCCTGCTTTCTTCTCTTACCCTCAGAAATTCATGCAAAGATTTGCCATCTATGGTTGTGATCTGTTCCTAAAATGGCCAGTGACATTTTCCTTCACACTTCTCATTCTGCTGATAGACCATTTGAGGTTAAAAATACATAGTCATTGTGTTTTCACATTTCTTTACTTCTTTGTGTTACAGGAAAGGGATTCTGATCCAGACCCCAAAAGAGGGTTCTTGGATCTTATGCAAGAAAGAATTCAGGGCGAGTCTGCAGTGCAAAGTGAAAGCAAGTTTATTAAGAACGTAAATGAGTAAAAGAATGGCTACTCCATAGACGGAGCAGCCCCGAGGGCTGCTGGTTGCCCATTTTTGTGGTTATTTTTTGATGATATGCTAAACAAAGGGTGGATTATTCATGCCTCCCCTCTTTAGGCCATATAGGGTAACTTCTTGACGTTGCCATGACATTTGTAAACTGTCATGGTGCTGGTGGGAATGTAACAGTGAGGACGACCAGAGGTCACTCGTGGCCATTTTGTTTTTGGTGGGTTTGGGCTGGCTCCTTTAGGGCAACCTGTTTTATCAGCAAGGTCTTCCTTTCCTTTCCTTTCTGCTTTCCTTTCCTTTCTCTTTCCTTTCACTTTCCTTTCCTTTGCCTTCTCCTTATGGAGCTCTTTCCGTTTCAGCTTTCATCTTATCCTTTTCTTCCTTTTCGATGGAGTTGCTCTGATTCACACGTGTCTCACATTTGTCACCCACTGCTGGAGTGTAGTTCCTGACCCAGTGACAATGAGAGACACAAACATGGCTCACTGCAGCCTCGACCTCCTAGGCTCAAGCAATTCTCCCACCTTAGCCTCCTAAGTAGTTGGAACTACAGGCACACACCACCACACCTGGCTAATTGTTTTATTTTTTTTTTGTAGAGATAGAGTCTCCTATGTTTCCCAAGCTGGTCTCAAACTCCTGGGCTCAAGCGATCCTCCTGCTTGGTCTCCCAAAGTGCTGGGATTATAGGTGTGAGCTACAGAACCCTGCCCCAGTGAGCTCACTTTATTAAAACTTGTACTGTTGCCCTCTCCTGTTTTACAGCTGATTAGATTAATTTAATATGGTTAATAAATTATGATATGGCAAACTCAGAATTATCTGTGTTAATTAGGGACAGGGATAGCCTGGAAAAATGAATTCTGCAAACGATGCCTTTCCTCCTGGATTTGTTTCTGCAGATGGTCATAAAACACAGCGCGTGAAAGCAAGTTCACATCTTGATCCCTTTCTTTGTTTCCCGCATGCTGTCTTGCAGGTGACAGCAAATAAACCGGAACTGCAGTATTAGAGAAGGAGGAACAAATTTGTGTGGGCTGTTTGGTAGATAATGATTGCAGTCCCCACTTAACACCAGCTTTTTTGATGGAGTGTGTGAATTAGTTGTTTGGTGCCATTTTTTGTGCTTTTTTTCCCCATAGAAACAACATTATACTAAATGCTAAGATTTTGCAAGGGCAGCCCCTAAAAGCTTCTTTAATTCAGAATTTGAAGTATACTTATAGCGAGTACTGTTTTCACTATCGTATGTATAATATTTGCTTCAAAACGTATTAATGCAAAAATAATGTAAGTGAAAATTTTAGTTTGTAATTTTGAAAATCATCTCACATTAATATACTTAGCCTAACATAGCTACTTAATTGTTTTACACGTTGCTTTCCGTATGTACATGTATTTTCTGCATAGTTGCAGACAGTGCATTTTATATTTTGCCACGTTTATAACATGATAACATAAATATTTTTGAGATCTCTATATAACCTTGGTAACAATCAAGGATCACTTCTAATAGCTTCAAAATATTCCTTCATGGTAAATAAGACACAAAGGCTTCAGTGGCTACCCCAGCATTGGGAAATAAGGGGTGGGGGAGAGGAGGAAAGCTATTTTCCAGGAAGTATTTCTATGCATGCCTAAGAAAAGGCATATACACTCCCAGGTATTCTGCTATAGAAATAAGGGTCATTGCCCTTCAGGACTCAAAGTCAGGCTCGAGATTTCCAAATGAGTCTTCAGTATCTTACATGTCAGTCATTTGGGGTGACCGCCTGATGATGACCTGTTTGAAAAGCATTTTGTAACTTGGAAAAATATGCCTGAGGAAGATAGGTGCTCACAGACATTCAGTGATCCTTAATGTATTTCTCCAGTATTTGAAAAGAAGGCATGGTCGCTCACACCTGTAATCCCAGCACTTTGGGAGACCAAGGCGGGCAGATTGCCTGAGGTCAGGAGTTCGAGCCATTCTGGCCAACCTGATGAAACCATGTCTCTACTAATAATACAAAAATTAGCCAGACGTGGTGGCGCGTGCCTGTAATTCCAACTACTCTGGAGGCTGAGGCACAAGAATCTCTTGGACCCTGGGGGCAGAGGTTGCAGTGAGCCGAGATCGCACCACGGCACTCCAGCCTAGGTGACAGAGCAAGACTCTGTCTCAAAAAAAAAAAAAAAAAAAAAAAAAAGAAGCCAAACCAAGGAAGTAATAGAGGACAGAATCCTTTGGCACCCTGTAAAGTTAGAAGAGTGTCTTTATTTTAAGGTGAATGGCTACATATATAGATAAGTGTAATTGGCCATGAAGGTGTTGTCACCTTCAAACTTTTTTATCATAGAGGATTGTGCTTACAAATCAGGAGGATGTAGTCACTGGTAGTTTTTCATTATTGATTGGCAAAAATACGGCATTTGTACCAAAATGTTAATTTTTTTACTCATCCTCTTACCTGCATTACTCTGTTGGTTATAACTTTACTTATCAGCAATAGCTTATTATAATTATCCTTCCATCACACTGGCTACAGTTAACTGTAAGTGCTGCTTAATTTTCATACACTTTTGTGGCATTGATGTTGGTTTTGATCAAGAAAAGGCTCTTGTTAACTAGATTCAGAACACTGGAAGTTTGCAGTTATGTTTGTTTATTTTATCATCTCTTATCACTTTTTTGTTGTTGTTGTTGCTGCTGAGACAGAGTCTTGCTCTTGTCACCCACGCTGGAGTGCAGTGGTGTGATCTCGGCTCACTGCAACCTCTGCCTCCTGGGTTCAAACAATTCTCCTGCCTCAGCTTCCCGAGTAGCTGGGATTACAGGCATGCACCACCATACCCAGCTAATTTTTGTATTTTTAGTAGAGACAGGGTTTCGCCATGTTGGACAGGCTGGTTTTGAACTCCTGACCTCAGGTAATCTGCCTGCCTTGACCTCCCAAAGTGCTGGGCTTACAGGCGTGAGCCACCATGCCCGGCCTCTTATCACTTTTTATTTAGAGAAAAGTCAGGGGGATAAGAGGATGAGAGAAGGAAGAGGCAGGCCTGCAGGAAAGAATATGATTTTACTAATTATTATATTATTTTAGAGACAGGGCCTTGCTCTGTTTCCCAGGTGGGAGTGCAGTGGCACAGTCATAGCTCACTGTAACCTTGAACTCCTAGGCTCAAATGATCTTCCTGTCTCTGTCTCCCGAGTAGCTAGGTCTATAGGCATGTGCCACCACGCCCAGCTAATTTTTAATTTAATTTGTAGAGATGGGCTCTCACTATGTTGCCCAGGCTGGGAGAGTATGACTTTAGATTTTTCTCTACTGCCTCTAGTAATTTGGTGAAGACCCTTCCTCTTCCCCTCTCTGCTAAAATGTTTATTTGTATTAACTGGGTGGGGAAAATTACCAAATTTTACAGTTCCTACCAATATAAGCTGAAATATTTCTGAACAAAGTGACTTGGGAATTTTCCTGGAAAGTAAAAAAAGTATATATAGCTAAAGTTTGTTTTAACCCTGGTTGCTATCTGATATATTATGTGGATAACAATCTTTTTTATTTTTTCTTTTAAGAGTTCATTCTAAAAGGGAAAAGATATATCATTTGTTTTTAGTTAGTTGTACTATGTAGTGTTGTTACTTAGTTCTATTAGTTTTTTTTTTAGCTTTCACTTACCTCTAAATGAATGGAAAGTATGATACATGGTCAATACTTGGAAAGAGCCAAATAATCAGTTTCACTGCATTTTTGGTGCAGCATCATTGGAATGTAGCTGTAATTTTTTCCAGTGATAATTCCAGTGATTTGGCAATATGGTCTTCCCTTAGCAATAGTGCCTTAGTGCCTAAAATCAGGGATTTACTACTTCTTCTTTTTTTTTTTTTTAACTTCAGTTTTTGAATGTCTTCAGAGTATTCACCTCACCCTTAAAAGAAACAGACCTGACTGAGCTGTCAGAATTCAAACAAGGAAATTCTAGGTTTAGGAAGTAATAGAGATTCATACTAGAGGGATTTTCCTGCTACAAAGGTACACTTTATTGGAAACAATGGATGGAGCAGGAGAGACACAACTGGTTTTGTTTTGGAGCAGTTTGGTTCTTGAGATAGTGATGAATTAATAATGGGGAAAGAAATGGAAGCTCAGAAGCATTCTGAACTTTTATTCTTTTTTTTTTTTTTTTTTTTGAGACGGAGTCTCGCTCAGTCGCCCAGGCTGGAGTGCAGTGGCTGGATCTCAGCTCACTGCAAGCTCCGCCTCCCGGGTTTACACCATTCTCCTGCCTCAGCCTCCCGATGAACTTTTATTCTTTAAGAAAGAATAAAAGGAAAGGAGTTGGAGACCAGCCTGGGCAACATGGTGAGACCCCATCTCTAAAAAAAAAAAAAATTAAAAACTAGTTGGGTGTGGTGGCATGTGCCTGTGGTCCTAGCTACTTGAGAGGCTGAAGTGGGAAGATAGCTTGAGGCCAGGAGTTAAAGGCTGTTCACCAGTTAGCCCCTTTGTGAAAAGAGACTTTATTGAAGGTAAAACATCTGTTCACTGAGAATCTCTAAAATCCACATTTTGACATCGTCAAGCTTATTGCTACTTCTAGATTGAGTAACGCTTGAAACACATTTCCTTTTCAAAGTGCAAGATTTGCAAAAGAGACTTGTCATGAAGTCTTTTGGCCTGGCTCAAATGGTGAGCTGAATGCTGGGTAATCTCTGCTGGCTCCTTAATCAGATTTAAAATTCTTAGTGTTTCCTAATTGTTTCTGCATACTTTATCTGAATTGTAGCTGTGTTATTACACTTTGTTTGCTATTTCTGTCTTTCTTGACTTTTGGTAGTTCTAGCATTATAGAAACCTTTTATTTGTGATTCAACACATATTTTGGTAGTTATCATTTGATATATAATTATTTATTTTGCTCATTTATTTCCCAGAGATATGTTAAGAGTTAATTAGATCATTATATTTTAATCTTACAAATTAAAGCCCTTCAAGACTCAAATAGAGACATTATTTAAAACTATTCTTAATTGTACCATTTGTATATCTGTAATGCATGTTTATGGCTCAAAGAGAAATTAGTAAATTCTTCCTAATTTCTGGAATTAGTTTATGAGTTTGTTATATTTTGTTGGTATGATTAGATCTTATGGGTACAGCTGTCATATGAAGAATGCCAAGAATTGAATTTAATTTAGTAACAAATAGAAAATTCTAAAACAGTGTAAAGCCATTCAGCTTTTTCAGCAGGAAGTGGTAATGTGTATCACTGTTGACTTATACATAAATGGCATTTAATTTGCCACTTCCTATTCATAGGATGTAAGAACCAAACACATCAGAAAATTCTAGTCCGTCTTCTTAGTTTATCAGGTATTTTTTTTAAGGGCAAGTTATATTTGCTGACCATTTGTTTGTCCCCCTTAAAAAAAATGCCCCCTTTTCCTCTGTTGGGTTGAACAAAGCTAACATAAACATATTTGGCTGCCAGTGATCATTTCACACTGTTGTTAAATGTTTTCTAAACTTACTTTTATTGTGTTTTTCCTCTTAAACTTTAGACTTTCTAATTTTCAAACAACAGTCAATTTTAATATAAATAAACCCAAATTTAAATAGTTCTAAATATATCCAGCAAAATAACTTGTACTTGGTGAAAATAGCTTTATAACTTAATGTGATGTATATTTGTGAAAGAACAATGCCTTGAACTCTTTTCTTTCAATCTAAGTAACGTGTTTTTTTTTTCTTTTTTCTTTTTTTGAGAATAGTCTCATGCCATGCCAGGGCTGGGGAGTGGTGGTGCAATGATCATAGCTCACTGTAGCCTTTAACTCCTGGCCTCAAGCTATCTTCCCACTTCAGCCTTCCAAGTAGCTAGGACCACAGGCACGTGCCACAACACCCAGCTAATTTTTATTTTATTTTTTTAGAGATGGGATCTCACTATATTGCCCAGGCTGGTCTCCAACTCCTGGCCTCAAGTGATCCTCCCACCTCAACCTCCCTAAATGTTGGGATTACAGGCATGAGCCACTGTTCCCAGCCTCGATCTAAGTAACATTCTTAATTTATTTCTACTTGTACATTTTCTCCAAGTCCTTTATTTTGAGAAAAAAATAGTTTAAAGCTTCAGTTTATAACTCATTTTTTTTTATTTCAGTAGTCAATTTTTCTAATTAGAGATTTCAACTAATTATCCTAAAATCAGCTACTCTAAAATTTCATTAATCTAAATTCACACCAAAAAAAGTATAAGCAAAATTTGATTGTCAAAGAAAGTTTCAAAACTGGCAAGAACTGTATCTTTATTGTTAATAAAAATCTTAAGCAAGGAGGTGAATGTAGCATTTCTTTAAAGTAGACTTCAATATTTGAGAAACTATTTTTCTATTTCTGGAAGATCTCTGAAATGTAAATAGACAAACCACATAACCCATATTCAGATAGCCTGGGATCACACATGTTTCCAAATGTACTTTTGAAACAAAGTCCTTTTTTTCCTCCTTTTTAGTTGTAAAAGCACAGTATTTAACTTCTGCTTCTTAAAGTGGGTCAAAGGGGATAGATAACCTTTGTAGAAAAATGTGCAGTGCTGTGAGTAAACCCAGCATTGAAATCTTTCATTGTTATCATTCATTGAAAGGCTGAATGACCCAGAAGTCTGAATTTTTTTTCAAGGTTCTCATGACTGCAGCCAAATTAGTCTTTCAAAAGAAATTCAGTGGGAACCAGGTATAGAAAACCTTAGTTGAAGGTCCCTGATGTTTTTCTACCCCTGATTTTTCTGGACCAGGCAGCAGACTTCCCTAAGATAGTACCCAAAGCAGGAGAGCTGTGTGTGTTCTAAGCTGCACCACCCACCGGCCAAAATTCATCAAGTCACAGCTCATGCTGGAGGTCAGGAGAACTAGCTGGCCCTAGAGAGAGAGTTCCGAAGGCCAAGAAAAGTACTCTTTCCCACACTCCAGCAATGGTATCCTTTCACCCATTCACAAACCCAGGGGCAACCTCCCTATTCTCTTGAAACAGAAAAGATTATGTTATTAACATCTGTTGACTGACTAGTTTAACTTTAGTGTAAAAGACTCTTGTCAATCTGGCCCTTTCCCATGTTCAATTATATCTAATTTGTGGAATGAAAAGTGGCCCAGTACTGCTCATTCCAAGTTCCTTTTCCCTGTTAGATCTGTTAACTATGGACTTGGGCCAGGTTGGAAGTTTCCTTCTCTCTGTTTTGCTGGCCAAGCCCTTCCCCTCAGCTGCCTCCAGCGACATCACTGGTTGCTGAGAAATCGCTGATAAGCAGTACTCTGGGTAAGTGCTTGCTCCTTACCCCTCACTGGTGCCTCATGGTGAGGTATCTGGGAGCTCTGGTGCCCTGTGGGTTGCCCTGGACAATGCAGAAACCTCAAATACCCAACTGCCTTCTCCTCAGAGGTGCAGGAAAGAGCCTTCTGGCCCAAACCTCCCACCCCAAGGGTGTGGCAATGGCTTGTCTGCCTTCTTCACTTGAATGGAAAATCAGAACTCCTTTGTTCTTCCTGCCAGAGTGCCACTCCCAACAGTGACCCAAATGTGTATTCTTCACTTTTTCTTGGTCCAAGTCAAAACTCCTTTTCCACGAGGTGGAGAAGAAAAGTCCCCAAACCCCCTGCTTGAAATCAGAGTAGCTAGCATTCCTTGCCACCCCAGTTCCCTGCTCTGCCCCTCACTTTCTGAACTTGATCCAATCTGAACTTGATCCAGTATTAGTTATCTGGAAATCTGACGTGTGAAGGCATGCATTCATTAATGGTGGTAGAAAAATCAACCAAAATTTCAGAGATAAAATGTACCCTAGAAGATTTAGTCAGGGAAAGAGCAGGCACTGCCATACCACCCTTGTTCGATACAAAGAAGGGCTGTAAGCCATTGGTGACCAGGGATGGATAGGGTGGGCTACCAAGGGCTCACAGGACCTCTTTATACTGTATTAAATAAGGGCGATAGAGCCTCCTTTTCACCTGACTAAATCTTGTAAGGTACCCCTCATCTCTAAAATTTGCTTTGGTTTTTAACTGCCATTAATGAACATGCCTCCATGTATGTTTTCCAGGTTACTAATATTTGCTTTTTAAAAGAATTTCAAAAACTTTTAGACCTATTAAAGTATAGCTAATATAAAACATTCCCATGTCCATGTACCCACCACTCAATTTTGGAAATAATAAATTATAGAGTCGAAGTCCTCTATGAATCCCTCCTCTTCCATTTCTCTCTAGAGGTAACATTGAGTATTATCCTCAATTTGTTAATAATCATTCCTATCCATGTTTTATACTTTAATTATACATATATATGAATGATAATACTGTTGTGTTGGTATTTTAAATATTTTTTCAGAAATATACAAATTGGTTTGACTGTATATTTCTGCAACTTGTTCTTTTCACTTACCGTCATCTTTTTAGATTCATCTATGTTGATAAATATGGCTTTTGTTCACTGCTCAAGTATTCCTTCTCTTCTTGTGTACCAAGGCATTCTGCAGTTGGTGGACATTTAAGTTGTTGCCTGTGTTCTATACTATGACCCTTAAAGAAGAGGTTTCCCCACCAAGATGTGGACATTCTTGTACGTATCTCTTGTATTCCTCTTTGGGAAGGCCTGATCTTTCAGTGCCAAAACTTGATTTTAACCTAACCTTTTTTTGTTGGTCTTCATGAATCTGGGTAAATTGCTGCGTCTCTCTCGGCCTCAGTTTCCTTAGCTACACAGACAGGACTCAACTAAATGATCTCTAAAGTACTTCTCAAGTCTGTAATTCTGTGATTCTCTTTCATACTTATTTCCCTGTCTCCTTATGTTATAAGCAACCATTTAGCGTAAGAGTCAATTCAGGAAAGCAAAATCCATTAGAGAGAGAGAGAGTTTTTAAATTCAAAATGAAAATGTCTTTGAGTCATTCCCTTGGGAATGTTTTCTTACAATTTATATTTCCTATTGTATTGACTAGATAAATATTAATGAGGAAACTGGGACTACTTTAAAACCATCAAAAAATGAATGTTGAGGCATATTTGAACAACATGGAAATACCTTTGGAATCTTGCCTCCTACACTTAGATGTTGGATTGTATTTCCAGCTGGGTGGGCTGCATGCCTCCTGGTGGGTCATGGATTGCTCATGAGTCAGGATGACTCAGGGACGTCATTTTGAACATGAATTATTATATCATGTGCTGCCAAAAAATGATTCTCTCAAAAAGACTTTTGAAATACAAAAAGGCTTTTTTAAAAAATTGTGGGTACATAGTAGATGTATATATTCATGGGTTACATGAGATATTTTGATACAGGCATGCAGTGAGTAATAATAATCACATCAGGGCAAATGGAATATCCATCACTTCAAGCATTTTTATCCTTTGTGTTACAAACATTCCAATTATACTCGTAGTTATTTTAAAATGTATAATTAAATTATTTTTGATTATAGTCACCCTGTTGTCCTAGCAAATACTAGGTCTTATTCTTTCTAACTGTTTTTTGTACCCATTAACCATTACCACTTTCCCCTACCCCCCACTACCCTTCCCAACCTAACCATTCTTCTACTCTTTACCTCCATGAATTCAATTATTTTGATTTTTAGCTCCCACAAATAAATTAGAACTTGTGAAGTTTGTCTTCCTGTACCTGGCTTATTTCACTTAATATAATGACCTCCAGTTCCATCCATGTTGATGCAAATGACAGGATCTCATTCTCTTTATGGCTGAATAGTACTCCATTGTGTATATGTACCACATTTTCTTTGTCCATTCATCTGTTGATGGATGCTTAGATTGCTTCCAAATCTTGGCTATTTGGAATAGTGCTTCAATAAGCATGGGAGTGCAGTTATTTCTTTGACATACTCATTTCCTTTCTTTTGGAGCAGGATTGCTGGGTCATATGATGGCTCTATTTTTAATTTTGTGAGGAACCTTCAAACTGTTCCCCATAGTGGCTGTACTAATTTACATTCCCACGAACAGTGTACAAGGGTTCCCTTTTCTCCACATCCCTGCCAGCGTTTGTTATTGCCTGTCTTTTGGATAAAAGCCATTTTAACTGGGGTGAGATGATATCTCATTGTAGTTTTGATTTGCATTTCTCTGATGATCAATGATGTTGAGTACCTTTTCATGTATCTGTTTGCCATTTGTATGTCTTCTTTTGAAAAATGTCTGCTTATGTCTTCTGCTCATTTTAAAATCAGATTATTAGATTTTTTTCCTGTAGAGCTGTTTGAGCTCCTTATATATTCTGATTATTAATAGCTTCTCAGATGGGTAGTTTGCAAATATTTTTTCCCATTCTGTGGGTTGTCTCTTCACTTTGCTGATTGTTTCCTTTGCTGTACAGAAGCTTTTTAACTTGATGTGATCCTGTTTGTTCATTTTTACATTGGTTGGCTGTGCTTGCAGAGTATTACTCTAGAAATATTTGCCCAACCCAGCGTCCTGGAGAGTTTCGACAATGTTTTCTTTTAGTAGTTTCATAATTTGAAGTCTTAGATGTAAGTCTTTAATCCATTTTGATTTGATTTTTGTGTATGGTGGGGGTTAGGGGTCTAGTTTCATTCTTCTGCATACAGATATCCAGTTCTCCCAGCACCATTTATCCCCCAGTGTATGTTCTTGGCACCTTTGTCAAAATGAGTTCACTGTAGATGTATAGATTTATCTCTGGGTTCTCTATTCTGTTCCACTGATGTATGTGTCTGTTTTTATGCTAGTATCATGCCATTTTGGTTACTATAGCTCTGTAGTATAATTTAAACAAAGGGCTTTTTGACCTTAGGGATAATGCCCTTCAATAACTATGTTTTTTGAGATTGTATAGTTCTTTTAAATTAAAAAAAATAAATAAATAAAGTTGCTCCCTTACTGCCAGGATAACCTCTGGTTCTTGCTGCTGTTGGTGTGATAGCCCCCTCCTTCTTTCCAGTCTCCAGTCATCTGGGGCTAGGGGATAAGCCATGTCTTTGGAGTTGTGAACTCAAGGACTCTTCTAGCAGCTATGGTCACAGTTCAGCACAGAGATGTTGTGGCAGCTACTTGGGCTTCTCATTGTCCCCTTTTTCTTTCTTATTTTCTAGTTCTTAGCCAAACACTACATGAAATTGCCTTCAGAGAAGTACTACAGTTTCTCATTAAATGTAATAGCATTCATGACAGGGTAGTAGTGCAGCTCTTTCATATAGATATGAATATAAAATTTGTCCTTTCATATAGCTATGAATATAAAATTTTATTAATGAGATAGGTTTGAGTATTATATAGAGGATATATAATATGTATATAATATAGAGATACTATGATTTTTCTCAATAGCCTTTCTATTCTATTTTCAGCAGCCTATGGATTCTAGGAGTGACCCAGGTCCAGGGATAGGCCTTGATTAATCTAAATTTAGAGAATGGATTTAGATTAATCCAATCTTGGTAATTCTCCGTGGCAGTGATTAGTTCAGAATTCAGCCTTAGCCTGCCAGAACATGACATTCCCATGATTATAAGTCCAGAAATGAGACATGAAGGAAAACTCACTGGAGGCTTTGGGGAAACGCTTTCTCACTTTTGAGAGGCAGAGGAAAATAATCTATTTTCATCTGGTATTGCTGTTGTGGTCAGGAACTGCTGTCAGTCAAGAGTGTGAAATTGATACTCCCTGGACGGCAGAGCCCAGGGAGGTGCAGAAAAGGGAGCTGGAGCCCTAGATTGAGCCATCTCTGAACCCCAGCTCACCACTGAGCTTGTTGTGGATGAGTCAACAAATTACCTTAAGCTAGTTTGATTTGGGGTTTCTGTATTTGCAGTTGAAAGCATCCTAATTATATTATCATTTTACAGCTAATTATTCTTTTAATCCCTGGAGTAGCATCAGGAAATTATCTTTGCTTTAAATTTTAACATGAATGTTAATTCACTACTGATATTATTGTCAAGCTAATTGTATTGTGTCTTTATTTTCTTATTGAAATAAGATTTCTCAGCATCCTTACTATTGTAACTATAATATATTAAGAAATTTCCAAAGTTTTTTTTTTTTTTAAGACAGAGTCTCACTCTGTTGCCTGGACTGGAGTGTGGTGGTGCAACCTCACCTCACTGCAACCTCCACCTCCTGGGTTCAAGTGATTCATTCTCCTGCCTCAGCCTCCCCGCTAGCTGGGATTACAGGCACCCGTCACCACACCCAGCTAATTTTTATATTTTTAGTAGAGTAGGGGTTTCACCATGTTGGCCAGGCTGACCAACTCCTGACCTCAGGTGATCCGCCCGCCTTGGCCTCCCAAAGTGCTGGGATTACAGGCATGAGCTACCGCACCTGGCCAAATTTCCAAAGTTTTTAAAGCCATCTTCACCCTTAGTAGTGTATAATGTTTACTTAAATATGTAAGAGTACTTACCCTTTAATTTAGTTACTGTACACATGTTTCTGTGCATAACTTAACGGGCAAAGAGAGGATAGAGTCTTTGCATGATCTGAGAGCAATTGCAGGGCACTATGTTAATAAAACCCAATGACACAGGATTAAATCACTGTGCAAAAGCCAGGTCTTAAGGTAGGAATGGGCATGGCTGAGTGAAGAGCTGAGGAGAGAAGAGAGAGAATTACATGGGTGGAATGGCATCCTCAGAGAAGGCTGCAAAGTGAGGTGGTCATGCAGGAGTGGAGGAAAGGAGGTATGGGGCCCACTGAAAGAAGCAAAAGGCCTCGTGTGGAGAAACTCTGAGGTTTGCAGTGTCAGGAGAATGGTGCATCTGGTGGGAAAGGCTGTATCACCAGGCTGAAGAAGTTGGCTCCGTGGCTTCTTAAATAGTACAGCGACATTACCACATGGATTGTTGCAAGTTATTCTAGAAGTGGCATATAGGGGAATTAGACCAGGGAGAGATGTTGGCACAGTATCCTGGAAAGCTATTACAAATAATCCATGCATGAAGTGACAAGAGCTGTCGGGTTATAGACTCTCAATGTGTAATCTCTTAGGTTTATATGGAATTTCAGAGATCCCAGAGCACGTTCACATAAATCATCTAATTTATCTAATTAGATCCTGTCAACCCTTTTTTATGGATGAGGATATGTAGATTCAGAGCAGTCAAGCAGCCTGTTCACAAGTTTTTAGTGACAGAACCTAACCTACAGTTCAGTGCTTTTCAATGAATTTTTACCACTTTTAGTGAAATTCTTACTTTCTAAAACTATTGCCTATTTTAGGTCCCCACTTACTTTTTTTTTCCATGTTGTGCTAATTTGAATTTGTTCTACAGCGCTTGTCTGTCAATTGGCCCTTGACAGCAGCATAAGCAAAAGCTAAATGCCATAGTTCACAGCTCTTACAAACATCGAAAACCTTTGAGCAGTGAAAAGATGGCTAAGTATCACCATCTTGTAGAACTTCTCACATAACTAAAAGATAATGTTCCTAACAAATACAAAAAAAAAAAAAAAAAAAAAAAGCCTCTGTCAGTAGAAAGTTTTTGAAGTGTTTTAGATGAATGGAGAGTGAGACTTTAAGGAGCCTCAAATTGGCATTGTTGAGTAAAGGTGGTAAAGTTGCCCATGACTTCCAATTACAGGCAAAATCAACCTTAAAAGAACAGGAGTTACTATCTTTTAAGGAAAGTATTAATCTGAACAAATATTCTGGTATATGATGTATTTTATTTAAAATGTGAATGAAGGTCGGGCAGGCTAGCTCATGCCTGTAATCCCAGCACTTTGGGAGGCTAAGGCAGGTGGATCACATGAGGCCAGGAATTCGAGACCAGTCTGGTCAACATGGTGAAACCCCGTCTCTACTGAAAATACCAAAGTTAGCTGGGTGTGGTGGAGCACACCTGTAATCCCAGCTAGTCGGGAGGCTGAGGCAGGAGGCAGGAGAATCTCTTGAACCCAAGAAGCAGAGGTTGCAGTGAGCCAAGATCACGCCACTGCACTCCAGCCTGCACGACAGAAGGAGACCCGTCTCAAAAAAATAAATAAATAAAATAAGTGAATGAACTCTTCAGTGGTGAAATGTTGAACATTAGCCTTCTAATTAATTTATTCAAGTATACAGCAGGCATTTTGAAAGTCATTATTTTTTATTTTGGTAAAAAACATAATATGTAAGTTGCAATCTTAGCCATTTTTAAGTGTACAGTTCAGTAGTTTTACACATGTTCACACTGTTGTGCAAATGATCTCTGGAACTATTTCATCTAGCAAATCTGAAACTCCAAACCTATTAAACAACTATTCCTTTCCCCCTCCCTCCAGATCCTGGTAACTACCATTGTACTACTATTCTGTTTCTATGGATTTGGAAAGTCATGAATTGTTTTAAAATGTTAATCTGAAGAAACACGTATTGAGTACATACCAGGTGCTGGGCATTCTTCTTGATGCCAGGCGCAGAGAGAGGTAAAGGTTGGAGGAGGATTCCCAGAGGGTCTTTGTTACACTGGATTTGGTGGCATGTAAAACGTAAATCAAAATAAAAATCAATGTCTATTAAATCTTACATGAGTAATGGAAACAGGACATTTTGTCAGATGCTAGCAGTAATATTTATGCTGAGTTGCTGAGTTTTGTGTCACCTTTCCAGACCCTGAAATGCTGAGGGAGGTACCTTAACAGAGAAAATGTGAGCCAGATAACTTGGGAATATTGGTTATCAGATTGTATTAGGTTGGTGCATAAGTAATTGTGGTTTTTGCCATTCTTTTTAATGGCAAAAACCGCAATTACTTTTGCACCAACCTAATACTTATTAATAATTTGTGATTGTTAGTGAGGGGAAATAATGATTGAGAAGGTGTTCTGCTAAATTAGCTTGGGTGTGATTGTTGCCTATTTCAAGACTCACAAGAGTATCTAAAAAGGCTCCCTGGGGGAAAAGTACCACACAGAGAAAAAGGGGGGAAATTCAGTTGGTTTATGTCTATGCATTGTATAAAGCTGGAGCTAGGAAGCAGCCTTTTGGGGTGCTTTCATTGTTTATATGAAGAAACATTGTAGTAACTTAGCAGTTGAATGTTCCCCACCTAAAAAAACTGGAGTTGGCTGGGCACAGTGGCTCACGCCTGTAATCCTAGCACTTTGGGAGGCCGAGGCGGGTGGATCACAAGGTCAGGAGTTCGAGACCATCCTGGCCAACATGGTGAAACCCCATCTCTACTAAAAATACAAAAAGTTAGCTGGGCACAGTGGTGCATGCCTGTAGTCCCAGGTACTCGGGAGGCTGAGGCAGGAGAATCACTTGAACCCGGGAGGCGGAGGTTGTAGTGAGCCGAGATCGCCCCACTGCACTCCCGCCTGGCAACAGAGTGAGACTCCGTCTCAAAAAACAAAACAAACAAAACTGGAGTTAATGTTTAAGTCAATCTAGAGGATACGTAATTTACATGTTTTCCTGAAATTTCTTGGAAACCACTTTAAGGGGTTCTGTATAGCAGTGGTCCCCAACCTTTTTGGCACCAGGGACTGATTTCATAGAAGACAATTTTTCCTCCAGTGACTGGAGGTGGTAGTGGTGTGGGAGTGGGGGTGGTTTAGGAATGATTCAAGCGCATTACTTGTTTATTATTATGCACTTATATTATATTTTTATTACATTGTAATATATAGTGAAATAATTATACAACTCACCAAGGTAGAATCAGCTGGAGCCGTGAGCTTGTTTTCCTGCAACAAGATGGTCCTATCTGGGGGTGATAGAAGACAGTGACAGATCATCAGGCATTAGATTCTCATAGGAGTGTACAACCTAGATCTGCCGCATGTACAGTTCACAATAGGGTTTGCGCACCTATGAGAATCGAATGCCACCGCTGATCTGACAGGAGGCTGAGCTTAGGCGGCAATGCAAGTAATGGGGAGCAGCTGTAAATACAGATGAAGCTTCTCTCACTTGCCTGCCACTCATCTCCTGCTGTGCAGCCCAGTACTGGTCTGTGGCCCAGGGGTTGAGAACCCCTGCTGGATAGAATGCAAAATAATAGAAAAATCTAAACAAAGCTGAGTAGCCAGATGATGAGGATTTGGCAAATTGCAACTAAGTTGTATTCACTAACTGGTCTCCTCAGAAAGCTTATTCCTAATATATGACAGAGCTTGCTGATATTTGTCAAGGGCTTTGTGGTTCCTTGTCATTGACAGTGATAAATAAGTTTTGAACTACCATAGTGGGGGAAAATATGTGAGGGAAGGGTTGAACTTTTGAAGTGCCAGAGCCCTTCAAAAGGCATAGCCCTTCGAAAGCCAAAACTCTTGGCTTCAGGTTAGAATCATCTGGGAAACTTAAAAATTACCAGTGCCCAGGTCCCACCCTTGACTAATTAAGTCACAATCTCAGAATTTGGGGAAGGGGGTGGGCCTAATCGTGAATTTTTGTGTGTGTTTTTTTTTAAATATTTCTCAGTCATCTTAGTCCATTTTCTGCTGCTATGACAGAATACCTGAAACTGCATAGTTTATAATGAACAGAAATTTATTTAGCTTATAGTTCTGGAGGCTGGGAACTCCAAGGGTATGGCATCAGCATCTGTTGAGGACCTTCATGCTTCATTGTCTCATGCTGGAAGATTGGAAAGGGAAGTACGCTCGTGCAGAAAAGAATGTAGGAGGAGCAGGACTCACTTTTATAAAAACCCACTCAAGATAACTCACTCCTGTGATAAGGACAATCCATTCTTACAGGCTCCACATGAATCAGCTCTGAAAGGTCCCACCTCTTAGTACTTAGTATCTCTAAGGTCCCACAATGGCAATCTAATTTCAACGTGAGTTTTGGAGAGGACATTCAGATCATAGTACCAGGCAATTCGAGAGTACAGTTAGGGCTAAAGTCTATTCTGCCTGTTTTCAGCTCTAGCAAGTAATCTGTGGGGAACATTTATTAAAATATGTATAAAATACTTGCTAACTGTTTAAAATAGATATGCAGGCTTTCCCTCCCGTACTGTCAAATATGCAGATTTTTTTCCATAGTCAATTGCAAAATCTGAATAAAAAAATGGAAGAGGATGGAGGAATATTCTTTAAAGAGGTCCCATAGCCTTCTTTAGGAAAGGATTGGGGTTGAGGAGTAGATAGGAAGCATTGTTTACATGTACTTCAGGAAGTTGGAAATATGGCATGTTCTCAATCTATCTAAATTATATAACTTTGCAGGATGTGATCCATTTGTGTCAGAATAATGAGGCATATAATACGTTGCATTTAACATGTGTGGGAATTCTTTGCTGAGTAATTAGCATTCCTTTCTCCAGCCTGTATTCAGAGGAAACATACCATTCACACCCTCTCTGTGTTCACATTTTCCAGTGCGTTGGAGAGCTTTTTTTCAATAGAAATCTTTGTCCTCTTCTAATGAGACTTGGATTACATCTGAAGAAACTTAACATATCTTTCTTTGTTTTTCTGGCAGGAATTGATTTTAAAATCAGAACGATAGAACTAGATGGAAAGAAAATTAAGCTTCAGATATGGTAAGTAAACACACACACAGAGTTTCTGCTTTAATTGGGAATTGAAAGTAGGAATTAAATGTGAATTATAATAAGTTAGAGTCATCTTGTGATAGCTAAAACATCTTTTCTTTATCAGAAGCAAGAGGAAATAAGTAAGTATCGGGAATCCTTCAAAGGTATCTCCACCAAGAGCTGGGAAGGTGAGAAAGGGTACTAACTGTTGGAGCCAGAAGAGATCCCATAGCTCATCTTTCCGAAACTACAATTTTTGAGGGGAGGAAACTAAATTCTAAGGAATGCAGATTACTTCTTCGTCACAGTTGTTGTAGCTTTGAAATCTGGTAAGACAAAGTAATCACGCTGTAGGAACCTTTGGCAGGAAGTACAGATCTAGGTTCTAGCCATGATGCCTCCACATTGACGGCTTTGGGCCCGTTATTTCCCTTCTCGGTCTCACCTTTTCCTCACTTGTAAATTGGTTGGATTGATGACACTGGAGGTTCCCCTCCAGCTATGATATTTTATGATTTATTTGCATATTTCTTATTAAGTAGAAAAATGAAGACTGAGAAAAAAAAGAAAAAAATTATGTCATAGTTCAGGCTGCTCTGTAAGATATTTTTAAACACACTTTTTTTCTCATACATAGCACAGTACTTCTGACACCAGATGTCAGGGGGTTTCCCCTACCAACACCAGGTAATTCTCCAGCCGATGCCAATTGGATGTCCTATACTTTTTAATTTTCTTTTTCTTTCTGGGTTGTCCTATAATTGAAGTCAATTCTGATACTGTCTACCTGGAGATAGCGTCAGATCCCACAGGTTGAGGGCTGGGTCCCGCAGTGTCCCCACTTCAGCTGCCAGTTGCAAGTACAGGTTAAGTATCCCTTATCCAAAATGCTTGGGAACAGAAGTGTTTCCGATTTTGGATTTTCTTGGATTTTGGAATATTTGCATATACATAATGAGATATCTTGGGGGTGGGACTCAAGTCTAAACACGAAATTCATTTATGTTTCATATACAGCTGATACACATGAAGCTGAACATAACTTTATACAATATTTTAATTTTTTTTTTTTGAGACGGAGTTTCGCTCTTGTTGCCCAAGCTGGGGTGCAATGGCGTGATCTCAGCTCACTGCAATGTCCACCTCCCGGATTCAAGTGATTCTCCTGCCTCAGCCTCCTGAGTGGCTGGGATTACAGGCATGCGCCACCATGCCCTGCTATTTTTTTGTATTTTTAGTAGAAACGGAGTTTCTACATGGTAGCCAGATGGTCTTGAACTCCTGACCTCAGGTAATCCGCTCGCCTTGGCCTCCCAAAGTGCTGGGATTACAGGTGTGAGCCACTGCGCCTGGCCAATGAAATTTTTTGAATAAACTGTGTTGTATGCCTACATTTTGACTGTGACCCATCACATGAGCTCAGGTGTGGAATATTCCACTGTGGCATCATGTCAGCACTCAAAAAGTTTTGGATTTGGGAGCATTTTAGATTTTGGATTTTCAGATTAGGGATACTCAATTGTAGTAGGTTGTCACCTCTACTTCTGACCGACTGGCTATAAATTGGGATTCTGATGACCCCTCCTCTGATTCCTTTAATTTACTAGAGCAGCTTACAGAACTCAGGGAAACACTTTATTTGTGTTTACCCGTTTATTATTGCAAGGAATACAGATGAACAGCCAGATGGAAGAGATGCACAGGGCAAGGCCTGTGGGAAGGGGTGAGGAACTTCCACACTTCCTTCCTTGTGGGAGGGGGCATCTACCTTCCAAGCACATCCAGCACCTCCACGTGTCTCACTATCCTGAAACTCTCCAAACCCAGTCCTTTTGGATTTTTATGGAAGCTTCCTTATGTAGCCATGATTGATTACATCGTGGGCCATTGGTGATTAAGTCAACCTTTAGCCCCTCTCCCTTCTCCAGAGGTTGGGTGGTAGGACTGAAGTTCCAGCCCACCTATTAGTTGGTTGGTTCTCCTGGCAACCAGCCTCCTATCCTGGGGCTGGACAGGAGCCCCAGCCACCAGTTATTTCATTAGCACACAAAAAGAACTTAAACACTTTGTTGGAGAGTCCAAGAATTTTACTATCTGTGTGCCAAGAATCAGGAGCAGAGACCAAATATGTTTCTTATTTTATGTATTTCTTACTGTATCACACTATCACAACTACTATAACAAAAATACCATAGACGGGTGTCTTAAACAATAAACATTTATTTCTCACAGTTCTGGAGGCTGGGAAATCCAAGATCAGGGTGCCAGTAGATCCAGCGTCTAGTGAAGGCTTGCTTCCTGATTTGTAGACAGCTATCTCACTTGTATCCTCACATGGCCCAGAGAGAGATCATCTCTCTGGTGTCTCTCAGAAGAGCACTAATCCCTTTCACAAGGGCTCCACCCTCATGACCTAATTACCTCCCAAATTTCCCCTATCTAAATACCATCACATTGAGGATTAGGCTTCAACATATAAATGTTGGAGGAACACAAACTATCAGTCCTTAGGATGTTTCCCAACTCTAATGTTGCAATATACAAGGCAAAGATCTTATGATTACCCAACTCTGGTTCATAAACTCCTGAAGAATCTGTCCAACTACAATGAATAAATATGGTTCCTCCAGATTGCTAGATTGAATATTTTTGACATGAACTCAGAAGCTCTTCTTAGATTTTTTTTTAACCTCCTAGAAGCTGGTTTAATTTCTTTCAGTTCAGTGCCTTGCATGGAGCCATATAGATTTGGAGCTTTGGGGAGGTTTTTGGTGATGTTTGCAGATCTAATGTGTAATGATGACAGCAGTAGACAAAACGTAGAATTCAGAGCAGCACTGACTAAGAATGAGGCAGGGCTAAAGAGTAAAGTTACACATATTAGCTTTTGCCTTAGGCTCTATTTCTTTTTTGAATCTCAGAACTGGGATAGAAGAAGAATATCCCCCAGCCCTTCTTTTATAGAGAAGGAAACAGGGACTGAGAGTGATTAGGTCCACCTGAGGGCATATGTGATGAAGCTGGGACAACTACTCAACTGCCCTGTAACGTAGTGATTAGCTTCCTAGTGGTTTCCAGTGTACTTCATTGGAAAATGTTATGAAGGTTACTATAGGCTGCCCTTTCCATCCATTGGTATTGAACAAGATGCCAAATATTTTACAGATTTAAAAAATTACATCTTTTCTCATGATCCCTACCTTGGGTTTCTCAGAGAATTTCTGACTCTGTGCTGTATAGTCCTGATCATAAGTGTTTCTAGGAGCCTGTGTGTGATCAGCTAATTATAACTTAATAGAGAGTAGCCACAACATCATGGCACTCTCTCTCATTACTCTCAGCAATAAAATTGTCTCCATTCAGTCCTCACAACTTACATTTAGAGTGGTAATGTTTTTCTTCCATCCTCACTGCAAAGCGGGTTCTAGGTCAGCAGTGTGTTCAAATCAAGAAAATATCGTTAGTCTATCCAAAAGTGCTTGGCTTCCATTTCCCCATGATTTGTTAGCTGTGCATCAAACAAGTGCCCCATGTATCTAATGCTGATCAAAGAGAATGACAAGATAAGATAACTTTTGTGTGAGGCCTGGCCCAGAGCTGAACAGCTGAGACCTAAGATGCTTGTCTCCTTCAAGAGTATGAGCTGGGCGGGGCGCGGTGGCTCACACCTGTAATCCCAGCACCTTGGGAGACCGAGGCGGGTAGATCACAAGGTCAGGAGTTGGAGACCATTCTGGCCAATATGGTGAAACCCCGTCTCTACTAAAAATACAAAAATTAGCTGGGTGTGGTGGCAGGCGCCTGTAGTCCCAGCTACTCGGGAGACTGAGGCAGGAGAATTGCTTGAACCCGGGAGGCAGAGGTTGCAGTGAGCCAAGATCGTGCCACTGCACTCCAGCCTGGGCAACAGAGCGAGACTCTGTCTCAAAAACAAACAAATAAATAAATAGTATGAGCTCTTTAGTGGCAGAGCTTGGGCCATAGTTCCTCTGAGCTTGTTTTCTCATCTGCAGAACTTGGATACTGGTAACACCCCCACCCAGTAGCCCACCCTACTGGGCTGTGGTAGACATCACGTGAGTGCAGTGTGAAAGTATTTTGTAAGGTATATGTCTACGTTGAGGTATTTATTGCTTTTTAACTTATGATATTCCCTTGGGCCTTCATCTTTTATTAGGATTTGATATATACTAGATTTCTAGTATATTTCCACAAATGCTGCTTTCTGTCCTGCAATTAAATTGTCTTAGTAGCACAGGGAATTAATTAGCTCTGGCTGGAAGTGGAAAATTTGAGAATATTGATTTTCTCAAGTATCAAGGAAATTTAACTTCCTTTATAGGATTGCTTCTATAAATGAAATCAGAAACTCTTGTATTTTTCAGAATGCATTTTAATGGTATGCCATCAGCTAAAAAGCAAAAATATATGAAAGTTTATAGAGTTTTGACATGTTGTTTATGTTTAGAAGTCTTTGAAAACATTGTCAAAATTTATGTGTTGAACTCCAGGTCCCCATGAAATCATGGGCTCCATAGCTGAACGAGTTCTTAAGGAGATCTATTTTATTGTGCTCTGCTGAGCAGAATGTACACAGTAATAAGTCCAGCTCAACTGCTTGCTTTATACAGAAATCAGACATTCAGGCAAGAAAGCAAAGTGCTTTAATCATTAAGCACTTACAAAAAGGATTATAACTACCTCCGGGAGTCCAAGAATTTAGAATTATTCTCTATTCCCTCCCACGTGTGTTCGACTAATATAACACGCCAGTTCTTAGGAGGATTTTTCTGTCTATTTTTCTGTTGCTGTTTTTATCAAGGTCTGGGTTTTTCACCCAGGTCATTGTGAGCTCTTGACAGGCTCCTGTGGCCACCACCGCCTCCAGCTTGCAGATGTGCAGAGGGCTCCCTTTGTGACTCATTCTCCTTTCCCCTGTGACCACTGCACCCTGAGCAGACCAGAATTACATCTCCTACAGCAGGGTTTCTCCTCAGTGATGCTGGTGATGACTTTAAAAACCACTCTCCTTTGTTTCATATTTTAGGGACACAGCGGGTCAGGAAAGATTCCGAACAATCACAACAGCGTACTACAGAGGAGCCATGGTGAGTGTGTTGTAGGGTTTTGTAACTCTTCAGGTAGAAGGAAAGCATGAATGTTTGTTTGCCAAGATTATAGGATTCAAGCTGGAGTCTAGTACAATGGAGAAAAATACAATTTATGATGGGGAAACAAGACATTTAAAGGGTTTTTTGGTTGTGTTTAGCAACTGTATACTTTGCCAGTGGTCTTCATCATAATAATCAGGTGATTAACTTATAGATGTTCTAGAACTCCTCCACACATTCTGATATGATTCTATATTTTCATTATTTTTCCTTTTATTAATACCTTATGGCAATCTTAGCAAACCACAAGCCCTATGACTAAGTATTCCTTTCTTATACTCTCTTGTCATTCAGCCCTGCCACCATTATCTCTTACCTCACCACCTCCACAACATCCACTGCTGTGGCTCATGTCTCTGTCATCCCCCTGACCACATTCTGCCAGCTGGCCGGAAAGAATCTGGTGAATCTTGACTACCAAGTTCTTTGCTGAATCCAGGCATTTTCCTTGCTGTCATAACTTTGTCACTTGTTATGTTCTATCCTAAGATGTTTCATCTATTCAGTGCACTTTTATTGCTTTTTGGCTCTGGGCAGTGTGATGCTAGGAGTACAGTGGTGAGTAAGGCAGCTTGGAAGCCGCCTTACTTCCATGAGCTGTGCTTAACCATGCCTAGAATGTCAGGTTCAGACCACGGCTTTATCTCTGGTGTTTAGGCCTAAGCCAAGCACAAGTTGGAGTCTTGAATTATGATGAAATCCAGTATGCTCAGAGAGTGTTGAACAACTGAGATCGTGAACCCCAACTGGTAGATTGTAGGGTACCAGCTGCCATCATTCCCAACTCATTGCTTAAAAGATTCTTGTATTCCTGGAGTGGTGCTAGGGTGACAGAGCTGAAGGGGTGATAGCTGTCCCCACGCCTCCAGGAAGATGTGGTCTGAACCCACAGATCCCCTCACTGACATGCTGCCCTTCCTCCTTCACCACCACTCACTCTCCAGTGTTGGAGTAGCATCATAACTCATCCCCACAAGAAGAGTAGGGATTTCTTTTTAAAGCTGAAGTGTACCACTAACCATTTTATGTGTATTTGTTCCGCACACTCCACCCTATAATACTTTTAAGATTGTAAAGGGTCATCGTTTTAATAAAAATAGCTGCCAGCCACTCTCTATTTTGCTTAGACTGGAATCAAAGGGAAGGGGCTTATTATATGTGCCAGGAAGACATTTGTTTGTCGTTTGTTTGTTTCCCCCAGGAAGGAATTTTAGGGATAAAAAGAACGTCATAACAGGGATGATTTGGAATAGTTTACAGGTAATTCTGATTAGAGGCATCTTAGACACACATGCCTTTCTGTTGAGTAGTTTTTTGCATGCTAGGAATGATGTGCTGACACCATTTGCATGCTCATTTTCACTGGAGGGTGGGCAGGGGCACTTAGAATATGAGAGTAAATGTTTCGCTTGAATGTCTGGCTGTAGTCCATTGTATGAAGAAAGAGGGCATGGAAATATATTAAATAATATATTTAGATTTGAGGATTGTCTTTTAATTTATTTACTGCCTAGTCTTTCCTCACATTACTTCAGATAATTAGAAATTGTTGCTATTCTAAATAGTATTATCTTCCACATTTTGAAGGTAGAGATTTCTGTCTTTGTTCTCCTGTATACAATGCCAGTGTCTGACACGTAGTAGAGGCTCAATAAATGCTTGCTAAAGGGGTGAATCGGTGGGATATTTTAGACCTAGAGACCATCTTAGATAAATCTTCAGGAAATCCTGCTGTGCCTCAGTCTTGGATCTCTCAAGTCATCTGTTCCAGTGGGTTGTGGGGCCCGCCATTTTCAGCAAGTAGTGGTTATGGCAGGTTTAGTTTGGTTGATTCAGGTATGTGGCATGTTGACAAGCACTATACTGGAGTCTGTCACCATGTCACTTCAAACACATCAGCAGCATTCATAGGCATAGCAGTGATCCTGATGGACATTTGGGCTTTGGGGAAAAACAGGACCATATCATTACATTATTAACATTTCTCATAGACCAACACCATCTTCTGAATTCTTAGGAAGCTGTTCTTCTTGTAGATATATAGTAGATACATAAAGTTTTAACTGATACACTTGAATTTGTTTTTCTAACTGATTCATAATATCTTATTAGCTTAAAAACATACAAAATAGGTGAATGATTTCTGCTATTGAAACTAAAGATATAAATTAATGATAACTGCCATTTATTGAGTCCAAGCTATGTCCCAGACTCTAGGTGAAGTAGTTTACACATATCTCAGTAGATCCTCAAAACGATCTAGCATGGAAGAAGTATTGTCCTCATTCTGTAAATGAGGTCATGGAGACTGAGAGGAATAAAATAATGTCTACAGGATCTCCCAGTTAATATGTGCTGGAGTCTGAGTTAGGAGCCTCAGACTCTAGAGCTTGTGTTCGTAACACCACACCATGTTCACACTTTCTGTGCTAACCAGTGAAATGAAACTTCATGATGAAATGGCATGTATGATCTGGGTTGTTCACACAGTCCAAAGAATGGTAGAGCTAGGACAATAATTTGGGTAATTTTAATATTGTAGGCAGCCAAACACATTGCATCAGGAATTATGCAGAATCCACTTTGATTTATTTTTATTGTGGTAAAATATACATAATAGAACATTTACCATTTTGACGCTTTTAAAATTTATAGTTCTCTACTTTGACCTTTTTTTTTTTTTTTTTTTTTGAGACAGAGTTTCACTCTTGTTGCCCAGGCTGAAGTGCAATGGCACGATCTCGGCTCACTGCAACCTCCACCTCCCAGGTTCAAGTGATTCTCCTGCCTCAGCCTCCCAAGTAGCTGGGATTACAGGCATGCACCACCACACTCAGCTAATTTTGTATTTTTAATAGAGACAGGGTTTCACCATGTTGGCCAGGCTGGTCTCGAACTCCCGACCTCAGGTGATCCACCTGCCTTGGCCTCCCAAAGTGCTGGGGATTATAGGCGTGAGCCACCACGCCCAGGCTGACCTTTATAAATAAAATTATTTACATTGAGACAATTGTAAAATCGCCTTTCTAGCATGTAACCGAAGTGAAGCATTTGTATTTGAGGCTAGAGGAAGGGAGGATAGAGGAGTTGTTTGTCATTTAAACAATAATGTATGTTTTTCTGGTTGCAAAAAGGATACATATACTATAGGAAACTTTGAAAATCCCAAGAAATCATCTAAAATCCCACTACTCTGAGAGATATATTCTGTTAACATTTAATTTCCTGTATTCTTTGTCTATATGTATATGTGTGTTTTATATGATATATATTTATTTATGTTTATATTTTATATTTACTTACAAAGTTGGAAGCCAGACCTGGAAGGACTTCCCCCTACCATACTAAGGAATTTTAATTTAAATTTGAGTGTAATGGAGAGGTGCTAAAGAGATTTGATCAATGAAGTGATAGCTCTAGTGCCCTTATGGAAAGTGGATTAGAGGAGGCTAAGAATGAAAGCAGGGAAGCTGGATGTGGTTGCTCATGCCCAGAATCTCAGCAGCTCAGGAGGCGGAGGTGGGAGGACTGCTTGAGTTCAGAAGTTTGAGGCCAGCCTGGGCAACATAGTGAGACCTCGTCTCTTAAAAAAAAACAAGAAAGAAAAAAAAAGAATGAAATTCATCAGGGAAATCAATTAAAGATGATGGGAATCCAGGTAAAGACTAATTTGTGAGAATCTGAATAAGGCTGTGTGTGTGATAGGTAAGATTCTGGAATATTTAGGACATTGGGTCTCCAGGACTTAGTGACTGATTGGCTATAGCAAAGAAGACAGCTTCCACATGTGTGCTTGGACTGGCTGACTGGGTTGTATTACTTTCACCAAAATGGTAATACAGGGACAAATAGAAGATTCAAAAGAGACAAGACAACCTCATGTTTTACTTTGTTGAGTTTGCTGTGATCACAGGGGGTATCTATTGGCCAATGTCCAGACAGTGGTCTCTCGAGTACCCCAGCCTAGCCCTTCAGCCTCAGCTTGTGCCCTCCACCCATTAGATCTGTGCAGCCTTGCCAAGCTGACTTTCTTTCACTCAATCCAGTGGTCTCTGGTTCAACATCAGTAAGAGATTTACAATGTTTCTGCTATTTGCCAGGTACCTGGGCTTTCCCTCTTCACCCTAGCTCCTAGTTCTTTGCCTAGTTTAAGTCTACTAAGTTCCCCGGCTTTGGCTTTAATGTCATTTCCTCAGGGAAGCCTCCCCTGCCCACTCCAGCCCCTCAACCAGATTCAATTACATCCCTAGCATATGAGCTCCCCGTGCATCTTCATAGCAATTGTCAAAATTATGATTAGTTGTATAGATATTGGTTCATTGTCTGTTGTCTTTGCTAGCCATCTACAAGAGGAAGAGACCTTTTCTATCTTGTTCATTGCTAGTAGCATCTGGTATAGTATCAGGCACACAGTAGGTGCTCACTAAATATTTGTGTAGTAGATGGACAGGTGAGTAGTTCTAGCACTTAGTACAGAAGTGTGGTCTGGGGGTATAGATTTTGCAATAGCATACCGGTGTTAGTTTAAACATTTGGAAGGTAAACCTTTTAGAAATACCAGACATGGGCCGGGCGCAGTGGCTCACGCCTGTAATCCCAGCACTTTGGGAGACTGAGGTGGGCGGATCACAAGGTCAGGAGATCGAGACTATCCTGGCTAATATGGTGAAACCCCATCTCTACTAAAAATACAAAAACTTAGCCGGGCGTGGTGGCGAGCACCTGTAGTCCCAGCTACTCGGGAGGCTGAGGCAGGAGAATGGTGTGAACCTGGGAGGCAGAGCTTGCAGAGAGTGGAGATCGTGCCCCTGCACTCCAGCCTGGGTGACAGAGGGAGACTGTCTCAAAAGAAAAAAGAAAGAAAGAAAGATATATCAGACATGGAGTCTTTAAAAATATGACGAGAATGCCTTTCATTAAACCAGTATAACAAATACATTGGATTTTAAGTGTCTGTGATGTACTTAGATAGTGACAACCTATTTTTTGATCAACATATATAAAAAATAATTTTAAATCAGTGTAGTCTCAATCTTAGTAGAACAGTAGGAAGCAAGATAGTTTCTACTTGGAATAAACAAGTGCACAATGGAAGTGACGAACTCTTACTCCCAGTGTTATCTGTGTTTTGACTGAACACTCAGCCCCAGTTGGTGCTGATTGTTTTCATGTTAGGCCAGGTGGAAAGGGTGTCTCACCTTTACCACAATCACCAGTTCATTAAAGGTTAACAGTGAAAATGTTAACAGGGTTTTTATTTACATGGTGAGACCAGTGGAATAATGTATTTATTGATTTTTGTTTCTCTGTACTTTTCAAATTTATTATGAATCCTTTTGTAAAGGGAAAAATGGACAAACAAAAGGTTTCTGGAGGGTAGGAGTACATTGACATTATATACTATAACTTTAAATATATAAAGTACTAAATAAAGGTCTTTTTCCCCATTACAGGGCATTATGCTGGTCTATGACATCACAAATGAAAAATCCTTTGACAATATTAAAAATTGGATCAGAAACATTGAAGAGGTATGTGCGGAAAGAGAATGGTGACATTGGAGAAGAGTCCTGCTGGGTGCTTGTAAAAGGCTCCTCTGTCTCTGCAAGGCAGCTGAGCTGCTTAGAAGCAGGGCATGGGCAGGTTGGGCCTTCTCTCTCTGAAGAGCTCCATAAATCTCTGGTGCTGCCAGTCTGACTACTGGGGCATAGGGGAACAGAGAAATAATGTCACAAGATTTTAAGTTTGGGCCAGATATGGGAAATAATTTAATCCTAGATCACATTTTACACATGAATAACAGACCAGAAAGAAATGATTTGCCTGTGCTCATACAGCCTTTAAAAAGAAGAGCCAGGATTAAAACATCTGGTTCCCAACTTCTATCCCACCATGCTGTTTGGCTAGCAACAGTATCTCTTTACCCTGGCAACTTTTTACCCTTCTGACATTTTCTCCATCTTAGATATTTGAAGATTGTTTTAATCCCAGGATAATTGGTATTAAGATTTTTAAATGTCTTTGTCACTTAAGAAAGAAATCTGACTGATACAATTTTGTACACGTTTTTATTAACTTAGATGAATTTCTTTTTAAAATAGTTCAGAATCCAGAATGCCTTCTCCACTGGTTCACTCAGTACCAAGTTTTTGTCCTTCTTTGACCCAAATATTTGGAAATTTTGTCATTAGATCACCGTAAGCTTTATTTGTGTGTGTTCCACCTTCTTTCCAAACCTCGGGAAGAAGGTTTGCACAGGCTCTGTGAGGGCTCTTGTGCTGTAGCTTTGCCCCTCCTCCCATCTTTAAACTTTTCTCTGAATTAGGCCTTGTGTGAGTGAAAGATTATTTGTCTTATTAAATTCATGTGTTTCTGACAAGTTGGATTTGTCTAGTAAGTAATGGGTTTTTCTCAGGCTGTTTTTATAGCATGCTATTTTCTCCCTGCAGCATGCCTCTTCCGATGTTGAAAGAATGATCCTGGGTAACAAATGTGATATGAATGACAAAAGACAAGTGTCAAAAGAAAGAGGGGAGAAGGTAAATGTGAATGGAATGAATAAAGGTTGGATTCTACTCACATTAAGCATTTCTTTTCTTCATATTGTTTAATTATTGATTTAAGTTTTTTTTTTTTAATCTGTGTTTTAATCCTTTTAAATTGGATATCAAAACAAAGAGATGTAATCCATACTTGAATGGTGTGAATTAGTATTCGAGATCCAGCTCCCTATACTGTGTGGTCATGACTCATTCCTAAAGAATTTGCTAATGTTTTCTGGGAGATACAAATTGGTCCTTTCTCAGATTCCTGCAGCTTAGAGTTCAGGCTGTTTCTTCCAGATCTGTGTGAAAATGCCCAGTTTTGAAGCTAAAGTAATTCATTCTTTTTTTAAAAAAAGTTACAGGGTAGGTGAAGTTTCAACAGGAATCATTTTCCAATTCATTTTTTCCCCTAAGAATATTTTACTATACATTAGCTTTAGGTTTTATGGATAAATTCCTTGTAATTGATCAAGCTATGGATGTCATTTATATGTTGTTTATGGGCATTTCTCTCTTTTGTGTCCTCCTGTAAAGCAAAGGGATATTTTGTGCACATATTTACTTCTGTGGCAGATTCTAAATTGACTTAGAAGCTTCACTTTTTAAGTCTTGGAATTTTGCTTTAGCCTTTAAAAAAATTATATATGCAAATTGAATTTTCTTTTTTCTTTTCTTTCTTTTTTTTTTTTTTTTTTTTGAGACAGAGTCTTGCTCTCTCTCTCCCAGGCTGGAGTGCAGTGGTGTATTCTCAGTTCACTGCAACCTCTGCCTCCTGGGTTCAAGCAATTCTTATGCCTCAGCCTCCAAGAAGCTGGGATTATAGGCATGTGCCACCACACCCGGCTAGTTTTTGTATTTTTAGTAGAAACGGGGTTTTGCCATGCTGGCCAGGCTCGTCTTGAACTCCCGGCCTCAAGCAGTCCACCTGCCTCGGCCTCCCAAAGTGCTGGGATTACAGGTGTGAGCCACCATGCCTGGCCACATTTTGTTTTTCAATTTGACTGTGAACTTTTGCTAAAGACTTTTTTCCCCTAAAAACATTTACTTAATTTTAGCATTGTAAATAAACTAAGAACTTTTTGAGGAATATATGAGAGTTCACAGTTTGTCTTAATAGAAATCAAAGCTTGAATACTTTAGTATTTAAATTTTTGTTCAGTTCTGGACTCATTTATTAAAAGTAATTAAGGCCTGGCACGATGGCTCACACCTGTAATCCCAGCACTTTGAGAGGCCAAGGTGGGCGGATCACGAGGTCAGGAGTTCAAAACCAGCCTGACCAACATGGTGAAACCCTGTCTCTACTAAAAATACAAAAATTAGCTGGGCATGGTGGCACGCACCTGTAATCCCCGCTACTCAGGAGGCTGAGGCAGAAGAATCGCTTGAACCCGGGAGGCAGAGGTTGCAGTGAGCTGAGATAGTGCCACTGCACTCCAGCCTGGGCAACAGAGCGACACTCTGTCTCAAAAAAAAAAAAAAAGTAATTAAAAGTCAGTATAGTTTTTTGTTTTTTATTTGAGACGGAGTTTCACTCTTGTCATCCAGGCTGGAATGCAATTGCACGATCTGGGCCCACTACAACCTCCAGCTCCCTGGTTCAAGCGATTCTCTTGTCTCAGCCTCCCAAGTAGCTGGGATTATAGACGCCCGCCGCCACACCTGGCTAATTTTTGTATTTTTAGTAGAGACCGGGTTTCGCCATGTGCCATCCTGGTCTCTACCTCCTGACCTCAGGTGATCCGCCCGCCTCGACCTCCCAAAGTGCTGGGATTACTGGCGCGAGCCACTGCGCCCGGTCAGTATAGTAAAGTTGGAGAATTATACTTTGGGAGCAGATAAAAGGAGTGAATGAATCCCAACCTAATGGTAGTTTTACCAGTGGAGGATCTTGACTACAAAGTCATCCAGGTTCTTGGCATTTTGAGCAAAGAACTGGACAAAACGCACAAACAAAACAATGAAAGAATGAAGACCAAAAAAGCACAGAATTATCGAAATGAAAGTATACTCCACAGAGTGGGAGTGGGCTTGAGCAAGCAGCTTGAGCACTGGTTACAGAATTTTCTGAGGTTTAAATACCCTCTAGAAATTTCCCATGGGTTACTTCGTTCACACCCTACATAAATGAAGTAGTGGCCCATGACCAGTCTGATTGGTTGCAGAAGGTGACCAATCAGAGGATGAAATGAAGTTACAAAGTTATGCCCTGCGCAGACGTCTGATTGGTTGTGGGAGAGGACCAATCAGAGGTACTTTCCATTTTTAATCTGTGAGTCAGAAAACGGGAGGAGGTTGCAAAGGGAATAACCCCTGTACTTGTGTTACTTGGGCGTGGAAGACTGGGGTTTTTATTTTGATTTAGTTATAGGAAGTCAGTATGAATTGGTTTTAGGTTCCCTGCCAACAGACCCTATTCTCCTACCTCAGGAGGTATTTATCCTATATTAGAGAACTAAAAGTACAAAAAAAAGAAAAAAAGAGAAGTACTTAAATTATTATTATTATTTTATTTTATTTATTTATTTATTTTGAGACAGAGTCTTGCTCTGTCACCCGGGCTGGAGTGCAGTGACGTGATCTCCACTCGCTCCAACCTCCGCCTCCTGGATTCAAGCAATTTTCCTGCCTCAGCCTCCCGAGTAGCTGGGACTACAGGCGTGTGCCACCACGCCTGTCTAATTTTTTATATTTTCAGTAGAGACGGGGTTTCATCGTGTTAGCCAGGAGGGTCTCAATCTCTTGACCTCGTGATCCACCTGCCTCGGCCTCCCAAAGTGCGTGAGCCACCACGCCCGGCCTTAAATTATGTTTTAAATGGAAGTTGTGCCATCTTTCTTATGATGATTAAGTTAAATTATCAAATTCCGAATACAGTAGAAGAAAACAAAGAAATTTGAGAACCACAGGAGTTCTGAAATAGATACCCTACCTTTGAGACTTTGAAAAACCTAAGAAATATAAATGCATTATATGTTCAAGCATCTTTTGCTAAATTTAAATATTTCTGTTTGCCTTTCAGCTAGCAATTGACTATGGGATTAAATTCTTGGAGACAAGCGCAAAATCCAGTGCAAATGTAGAAGAGGTAAGAAGGAAACGTTTGGTGACTTGTTACAGAGCAGCACAGGTGCTTAGGGGCCTGTGTTCAAGCAGCTCTCAAAGCTTTGGTATTTTCTGACCTAGTGAATGCCTTTTGTTGACCCAACTCCACTTTGTAGGCTTTTGTGCTTCTAATTTTTTTTTTTTTTTTGAGATGGTGTCTCGCTCTGTTGCCAGGCTGGAATGCAGTGGCATGATCTCGGCTCACTGCAACCTCTGCCTCCCAGGTTCAAGCGATTCTCCTGTGTCAGCCTCCTGAGTAGCTGGTACTACAGGTGTGCACCACCACACCCAGCTAATTTTTGTATTTTTAGTAGAAACAGGGTTTCATCATGTTGGCCAGGATGGTCTCGATCTCTTGACCTCGTGATCCACTCGCCTTGGCCTCCCAAAGTGCTGGGATTACAGGCGTGAGCCACCACAACTGGCTGCTTCTGATTTTTATGCAGACACTGGTTGTTGAATTTCTAGCATGTAGCCTCCACGTGGGTTAATTAGATTGCACAGTTAAGATTCACAGAATAGATTCACAGAATAGAATGTGGAAGTTCAGTTTTGCCCTTTGGGCAGCTGGAAATCCTTGACTAGAAGACCAACCAGTGTCCTGTGCTCATTCATGTCATTCTGTATGCCTGCAGCAGAAGAGTTAAATCACTTTCAAGGCTGTACTCTCTCAAGGGAAAATTAAGCTGTTAGTTTATAGGACACATTCCTTTAGTGTACACATTTGAGGTAGATTAAGCACAATAAATTGTAACAGTGGCATTTAGTAGAAATAAGAAAGTGTGTTTATCAGGGAGTAGCGTTAATAAATTTTCATTAAGATAGCTGTTAAGGAAAACCAAACCATCTAAAGTCTTAGGAGAATACGTTTTCTTCAATACCTAACGTAGATGACCAGTTGATGGGTGCAGCAAACCACCATGGCACGTGTATACCTATGTAACAAACCTGCACATTCTGCACATGTATACCAGAACTTAAAGTGTAAAAAAAAAAAAAAAAAAAAAAAAAAATAGGTTTTCTTCACCAAGAGAACTGTTGATATTTTCTTTTTTAAAAAACATTTTTTCAACTGATCATAAAAATAATACATGTAATTTACTGTAATTTACATGTGATATGTATTAATACATGTAATTAATCATACTGATAGTCTCATAAACATTTAATTTCCTAGGTTACTCATTGTTCATCATAACATGATGGTTAAAAATCAAGACCTACATGACTTTATTAGCCAGTGGACACTGATCAGAACTTTTTCTTTGTTTTAAATAATATAACAGTTATTTGTTTAGGTTGGCCGATGGGTGTTAGGAAACAGGAAGCCTCTACTGATTTATTTACACAAGCTTAGATAAGCAGAAAAATGCTTCCCTCTGCTTGCTACAAAAGAATTTCCCGCCATCAGAAATAATCCAAGTTAAAACTGGGCAAAAGATCTGAATAGACATTTCTCAAAAGAGGACAAACAAATGGCCAACAGGTATATGAAAAAATGGCGACATCACTAGTCACTGGGGCAATGCATATCAAAACTACAGTGAGCTATCATCTCACCCCAATTAAAATGGCTTTTATCAAAGAGATAGGCAATAACAAATGCTGGAAAGGATGTAGAGAAAGGGGGACCCTCATATATTGTGGGTAGGAATGTAAATTAGTACAGCCACTATGGAGAACAATCAAAAAACTAAAAATAGAACTGCCATATGATCCAGCAGTCTCACTACTGGATATTTACCCAAAAGACAGAAATCAGTATATCAACCTAAGTGTCCATCAGTGGATGAACCGATAAAGAAAATGTGGTATGGGCCAGGCGCGGTGGCTCACGCCTTTAATCCCAGCACCTTGGGAGGCCGAGGTGGGCAGATCACGAGGTCAGGAGATCGAGACCATCCTGGCCAACACGGTGAAACCCCGTCTCTACTAGAAATACAAAAAATTAGCCGGGCATGGTGGTGGGCACCTGTAGTCCAAGCTACTCGGGAGGCTGAGGCAGGAGAATGGGGTGAACCCGGGAGGCGGAGCTTGCCATGAGTGGAGATTGTGCCACTGCACCCAGCCTGGGCAACAGAGCGAGACTCCGTCTAAAAAAAAATAAATAAATAATAATGTGGTATGTATATGCAATGGAATACTATTCAGCAATAAAAAGGAATGAAATCCTATAATTTGCAACAGTATGGATAGAGCTCCCTGAACTGGGAGTTGCCTGAGCTGCTTATTCTAGCCAGGCATACAGATGGTAACAAATTTTACCAGAGCTTTAAATCAGTGTGGTTAGACTCATAGGTGACGAGTTTGACAGTGAGACACTGACAATGAGTAATAATAGTAATTGTCATATTTATTTGATTAGATTGGAAATAATCCTTGTCGTGAACAGTTTTTGGGGATCAGGAGTGTTGGGAACAGAGGCTGATTTAACAGTGGGTTTAGCATGGGGACAAATGGAGAATCTTTAATAGTTCTTGGCTTCATAGAAAAAGAGATGATGGGTTTAAAAAATGCTTGGTTTGTATCAAGAGACATTATGGATAAATTAATCACTAAGATTAATCAGATTTGCCCTGCTTCTATTTGAACTGACTTCCACAGTGGGGAGTTTAGCCGAGAGCTCCAGCAACTGTTGGGATTTTGAAGTGTTAAGACACGGAAAATTATACATATTCAGCTATAACAGTGAGAGCAATTTGAAAGAAAAGGTCAGAAATAAAAAGTAGAGTTTTTTGTGAAGACATATTTTAGAGCTATAGGGTAATACATAATGATTCACTCATTAAACTAGATATTTAGCATCTCCTAGATCAGCACTGCGCCCTGCTCTAGGGAAGTTAGGTAGCTTAGACAGAGCTTCTGTCCTGTTTTTGGTGTACTGAGGAAGTTACTCGTGATTCAACAAGGGTGTTATTGTGAGAGATATTATGTCACATGAAGAAAATGTTTGATGAATGAATGATAGTTTGATAACATTAGAAAATGTTTATGATACAATCTCAAAAGAGTAAACACATGCATACTATGATTACAATTGTTACTTTCTTAATGTTAAAACTTTAAAGTGGTATATTTATAGTGAAATAATGAAAAATTCTGTATTTCTGTTTTAAAATAAGTCAGGCATCGTGGCTCACACCTGCAGTCCTAGCTACTCAGGAGAGACTAAGGTGGGAGGATTGCTTGAGCCCAGGAGTTCCAATCCAGCCAGGGCAACATAGCAAGACCCCATCTCTGAGGTGGGGGGAATATATATATATATAGTGAATATATAATAATGAAAATGTTTTGTTTTACCTATAGGCATTTTTTACACTTGCACGAGATATAATGACAAAACTCAACAGAAAAATGGTTTGTATCACTTATAATTTTTATTTCCATTATGCTCTCTATTTGGCATTTGATGAAAAGGATAGGTCTAATTATAAGATATTCACATTAAACTCATTTTTTTCCCTGACTCAGATACTCATTTGGTTGAACTCTGATTCTTAGTTCTATTTGTTTAGGATTCTTATTTCTGAACTGCAGCTGTTTCATATCTTTCATCTGGCTGTTTAAGTGATCTTGAAATTGAATTTTGACCAGAATAATAAAAATAGTAATGGCACAAATTCGATTTTTGCCATAAAATTATCCAGTTCAGTTTTCATGTGACAGATATTTATATCTATGTAGCTATGATTTTGAAGTTGCTAAAGTGTGCTTAAATTTGAAATCATTAAGACAACCTTGAAAGTTTGTTTTATGCTGAGTCCTGAGTATAATTGCATACCTTATACTACTAGCTCTTCTTACCTCTAACAGAATTGCCTGTGCCAGTATCTTAACATTGTTTCCATCATGACCTTTGAAACTTTGCACTCTATTGGAACTGGAAATAGAAGCTTCCTATCTAATACATTATTGATATAAAAGCTGCTGTTGTAAGGGCATTTTCCTCCTTTTAATTCACCATTTCCAAATAAAAAGACAACATTGGTGCTTAACTAGTTCCCGTTCTAATAAAATACTCTAGTGAATACACATGTCACTAGAATACACATTTCACATGGTGTGGTTAGTTATTTTTATTTTTTAGGTAACTGAGGTCAAACCATGAAACTTTTATTTCCTTGGTAACTTTATCTTCTATTTTTTAGAATGACAGCAATTCAGCAGGAGCAGGTGGACCAGTGAAAATAACAGAAAACCGATCAAAGAAGACCAGCTTCTTTCGTTGCTCGCTACTTTGATGAACTCTTTCTGAGAGACTGCAGCACACCTAGAGGGCCCTTTCCTGCTTCTCTGAAAGCACAGGTCACCCAGCCTCAGAATCACACCTCCCGGCTGCTGCTGAGAGCACCACTGAACTTAGACCTCTCAACACAGAATGCCAAGTGGATTCCAGCCTCATGGCCTAGCAAAAGAACAGGCTGCTTTTTTCAAACATGGAAGCAATGAAGTGGAGACACATGCAGGACCTAACTCGTTTTTTCCTTGTTTTAGTACCTGTTGCAGAAGTTATCTTTCTTTTTTACTTTGCACATCAGTGTTAGCCTTTCCCTATTTCAGCACAATCTTAGACTCATGTTTGCACACTTTTGTGTCATGAAGTTCTAGACAAAATTGTACGTGTGGCAATGTTAAAAGCAGAGCATTTACGGCAGAGGTTAATATACTAAAAGGGTATTTGGTCTGGTTCATATGGTCAAATATTACTGCCTTGGTAGCATTTATTTAAGGGCTTTTTCTTAAATAAGAATCATTAAAGTCATTAAAAATTTTACTGAAATGCCCATCTAGTCATCAAAGGCCACAATTTCTTTATTTCTTCAGATTGTTAAGAGCTTTGCTCCTTCCTGACCTGTTTGCCAGAGTCTGGGTAGCTGAATGAATCACTTTTTTAAATGATTACCTCTGCCTAATCTATAGAAACTGCATTTGGAAATCACCATAATCTCATTTTTCCCTGGGGTTTGTATTTGCTATTCTTTTCCATGTTTGACTTACTGTAATCACTCAGTTACCTAAAACTAATAACACATTCGAACATTATTATCTGTTTCTATTTGTGAACTTGTTGAGCTGAAATTTTACGTGGGCTGAGAGATAGACCATTTAGGGTTTTAGTCCAGCGTCTAACTGTGATTCTGTCAATAAGGATATGTAATAGATTTTTTCTTAGGTTCACTCCTTAGCTGGCTGGTTTAGTTGTAATACCAAATTCCTGCCATAATCCCTGTCTACAAAAGTTAGGTTTAGATTTTAGTTTGTGGAAAGCTTACCTATATAAAGACAGATTAACTTGTTGATATAAATTTAATAGAGCTAGCTCTTGGTAATGGTGAAAATAATGACTTTTGGTTGGTTTTATTTGGGAGGTATTTTTAGAAATAAAAGTACTTAGATCTAGTGTAGCCTCTAGGAAAAGTCTTGCCTTTTCATTAGAGAAAACAGGACCAAGGTTTCAGTTTTCAAACAGCTGTTGTTGAATGTGTAGAACCCAGTTCCATCTGTTTTGGTTCATTGTTATAGAACTTAGTCTAGTCATCTGGGCTAAAGCCGACCAAAAGCTTAGTTGCCTTTCTCAGCAAACACTGGTACTGGTATACTTGTGTAGATAAAACCATCATAAGGTATTTAGTGTTAACTTATGTGCCAAATTCAGATCACCATGTCATTGCTGTTACTGTAGCCTTCAGTGTCATAACGCAGAGGGGGGATAATACCGAGGGGATGAGGGAAATGAATTCTGTTAATAATTATTCTTCCTGGTATGCCTGTTTTGCTTCACAAAGGCTACTATCATGCTGGATAGTTAAGAACAGGAGATGGCAGTGGAAAGGGATTGCTTGTTACCACAGAGAATTCTCTTCAAATTAAGATATGTCTTTAGAACGCTTGGACCAGTCGATCTTTCGTACTTACTTGAAAATGAACAATTTAGCAGCTGCAAATATGCCCAAGCTATTTTTGATACACTAAACTTATTGTTGACAAATTTCAGCCTCCGTAATTTTTTTTTGTAATTACCTATAGGCTTAAAAGTCATTCATTGCTCTTCTAGTATAATTAGTAGTTCTGTGATTGAAAGTTTATTGTAATTCTACTATCTTCAAATTAGATACATTTTCAAAAGGAAAAAATAATTTTTTAGAAACATCTTATATTGACTATTTCCTGAAAAAAATCCAAGCAGTTAAGCTTTCTGGATGGTAACAAAGTACCTTCTTAAAGATAAGTGCTATGACACCATGTATGAATGTAATTCTCTTAGTAATTTACCTCTGACTATTTGGTGTCTTAATGCTTTGGTTTATATAATCTCAGGGGTTGTCTGCAAACCAAAACTGACATATTCTGTGGTTAGCTTTTATTACTTTTTTTTTTTTTTTTTAACAGAATGCTTTGCTTTGGTTCTATTTCTTCTTTCTTCTTTTGTCTTATGTGGAATAACTAGTCTCCATGAACTTCACTTGAAAGAGCCTGTGAAAGTTAGATGAGTCTAAAAGTGCTCTTTGAAGTAGCAGCAAACTGGGAGTATATGCTCTGTTATATAGAAATAAATTGTCCTTGCTATTTTCTTACATTTAGCTTTGCTAAATTGTATATACATTGAGCTAAGACCTTAGGTAATTCACTTTCTGCATGATAAAATGACCCAATAAATATTCCACTTTGCTTAATAATGTACATACAGTGCATTATTTTTTCTACTTGTAGATGAATTCAATGACAGATAATTGTCTGTTCCCTGCTGAAACGGAAGAAATCTAGTTTTTTGTGGACATTTTTGCGGTCTTACAGATAAGGTACATGAAGAGTTTTGCAGCAGTATTAGTGGTTCCGTGGCTGCACTCTATTATCATGTGTAAATTTTTGACAATGATTGGACTAGACCTTTTCAAATAGAGTCTGAGCCTGTCAGACAGTGAAAATGTGCTGTAACTAAGTAGCATGTAAATCAGTTGATTGTAAAATGTTTCACTGGGAACTTATTTTAGCTATATTTTACTTGGACAGACTATGATACAATAATCTACCTGTGCATCAGTTAGTGGGTGCTGCAGGGTTTCTTACTATTTACATAAACATTTTGTGCAGTCTTTGTTATAAATTTTCAGAAGACTATACTCTTTACTTTGAAGGACTATTTTTTAATTATACCTCATTTAGCTAACTAGTATTCTAATACCTGGTAGAAAAACAGTGAGCCAGCTTTTAAGCATCTAACAAAATTTAGACTCTATGTTTTGTTTTGAACTGAAGACATCATTGGGAAAGGTAGGAAATATTAGTTTAGAATAGAGCATACATGTCATATCTAGTAGCATAAAAAAAGTATTATCTCCCTGTCTCCATTAATAAATTTAGCTGTGCAATATAGGTGCGTTTTTGCAGAAGTTTCTAAGTAAGAGATTATAACTCCATTTTACAGGTTCTGAATGCTGAGAGTCTATATTAAGGCTTATAAAGTTTTTCCTGTGATCAGTAAGTGATACATTTAAGCAGACATTCTTTTCAAGTTCATGACTTAGATTCCTTTACAAATGTAGTTCTCAGTCTTTAAAGATGAGCTTCTAAGCTGAAGATTTGAAAACCACATTTCATTATGTTGGTTTACTTATCGTAAATTTTAAGCACTCATTTCTGCAATCAGGTTTCTTAGAATTTTTTTTTTTTTTTTTTAACAGAAGAGACATTCTTTTTTCCTTGTTACATCCAAAGGGCGCACAGGAGTAGTTGGAAAGGAATGTCTAAAAATGAAATCCCTTGATACAGAGGGACCCAGACGGACAGGATATGCTAAAAGAATTTCAAATTCTAGCACGACTTTAGAGTAGAATCAGTCATTTTTTTAGACTAATAAAATTAATGACTATCATGTTCACGCTGAAAAAAATCTAAATGAAATGTACAGAAATAAAACTTAGCAAACAATTATTCTAGGGATATTTTCAGATTTTACTTCATTTCTTGAAATGCGTGTGCCATATGCAATTGCATTTCTTGTGCCAAGAAACTAATAGAACTTATTTCACTTTCTTACCTTTTCTTAAAATGTGAATTTAGTTATTATAGTTCAATTTTATGACCTTACAGATGGGTTTTATTTTGTTTGCAGCTGACACTGCAGTTCCTTTCATGCAAAATACCATAAACTGTTTGATGAAAATCATGCCCCTAATGGAAACTCTCTAGTTTTTCCATATAATTATCCTATTGTACATGTTTAAACATATTTTATTTTTACTCCAATGGCTTAATGTGAAAAGCTCCTGCAGATAAGTGGACCTGTCATGTGGTTAATCTTGTTTAAGCCAGTTCATTAACTGTGTACTGATACTGATGCTGTGTTTTTTTTAAATGGATTTTATTCCAGGTGAACTTTTTTTTATAATAATGTTCGTCTAAAATAAAAACTACGTAATGAAAATGAAAATGCTAATGGCTCTCTGAAATGGACTGCACATTTTAAAAATGTTTCTGCAAATTTGGACCAGACGCAGTGGCTCACGCCTGTGGTCCCAGCACTTTGGGAGGCTGGGGTGGGTGGATCACTTGAGGTCGGGAATTCAAAACTAACCTGGCCAGCATGGTGAGACACCGATCTCTACTACAAAATTACAAAATACAAAAATTAGCCGAGCATGGCAGGACACACCTGTGGTCCCGGCTGCTCAGGAGGCTGAGGTGGAAGAATTGCTTGGACTTGGGAGGTGGAGGTTGCCATGAGCTGGGATCGGGCCATTGCACTCCAGCCTACACAGTGGAGTGAGACCTGTTTCACAAAAATAAATAAATAAATAAATAAAATTTAAAATGTTTCTGCAAATTTGATAGGTATATGACTCAAACCATGGCAGACTTAAGATATTTTAGCAAACTTTATATCTGACCCAGAATTGTTTAAAGATCTAGAAAAATAGCCAGCTCCCCTATTCCTGTTCATCATACTTAGCTCAGCATACACTGAGGTTATTCTGTTGTAGAACCTGTAGCTTTAAATTGATCACCCTTCCTTTGTTGTGTTTTCACTTGAAAATAATTTCTTTTGTGGTGCTTTTTTTTTTTTTTTTTTTTTTTTTTAATTAGATGGAGCCCCACTCTGTTGCCCAGGCTGGAGTGTAGTGGCACAATCCCGACTCACTGCAACCTCTGCCTCCCAGGTTCAAGCAATTCTCTTGCCTCAGCCTCCCAAGTAGCTGGGATTATAGGCACACACCACCATGCCCAGCTAATTTTGTATTTTTAGTAGAGATGGGGTTTTGCCATGTTGGCTAGGCTGGTCTTGAACTCCTGACCTCAGGTGATCGGCCCGCCTTGGTCTCCCAAAGTGCTGGGATTACAGGCGTGAGCCACCATGCCCAGCCTTGTGGTGTTTTTGAGACAAGGTCTACTCTGTTACCCAGGCTGGAGTGCAGTGGTGTGATCATGGCTCACTGTGGCCTCTACTTCCCAGGTTCAAGTGATCCTCCCACCTCAGCCTCCTGAGTAGCTGGGACTACAGGCACTACCTAACTCAGCTAATTTTTTTTTTTTTTTTTTTTTGGTAGAGACAGGGTTTCACTATGTTGCCCAGCCTGATCTCCAACTCCTGGGCTCAAGTGATGCTCTCACCTCGGCCTCCCAAAGTACTGGGATTGCAGGCATGAGCCACCACGCCCAGACGGAAAGAACCAATTTGATGGCACCAGCATTGTCGATACTCTCCTACTTTGTTTGCACATGTTCCCAGTCTCAGCCTTTCCCATTCATCCCACAGCCATTTCAGACCTTCACTGTTCTTCTCAAGCTTCCTACCTCTTCCCTGTCCCTCTTCACGGACTGATCTTTCACCTCCCTCCTTCCAGAGGAAAGCATCAGTCATGAAACACGTTAGCCTCCTCTCCCTCCCTAACCTACAGGCCACCTTCATCCTCACCTCCTCTCTTGGTCTCAGAGGCATTCTTACCCCAGGCTCTTCTCTCTGCCCCTTCTCTGAATTCATCCTCCCACTACTATCCTGCTTTTCGGGGAACTCACAGCTCTTTCTCTTGTACCTTCAAACCCTTATCCTTTCTTAGCCCTTTCCTTCAGCCTCTGAGCATCCTCAACCCTCCTACCCTGTGGCTTGTGGCCCTTTCTCACCTACTGTTCTTTTTCCTCTTCTTTCTGTTATGCTTAAAGGCATCTGTTTTCAAAGAGGTGCCTATAGTTACTATCCTCACTTTTTCTTTTTCCATTTATTCCTTAACCTACTCCGGTATATCTTCTACCCCCCCAGCACTTCGCTGACATTGTGCTTACGACAGCCTAGCTGCTAAAGTAGTAGACAGTTTTCAGTTCTGTTCCTAGCTAACTTCTTGGCAGCATTTCACTGTATATTTCTCCCCCACCCGAGAAATGTTCTTTCCTTGGCTTCTCTGACAGTATTCCCATGATTCCCACTTGTGCACAATAACTTCTGTGGTAAGGCTGAATAATGCCCCTACCCCCTTCCCCTACCCCCTCAAGGATGGTCATGTCTTAATCCCTGGAACCTCCAAATGTTACTTTGTATGGCAAAAAGGAGTTTGCAGAGGGGATTGAGTTAAGGATCATGAAATGGGAGATTATCTTGATCCAAGTGGACCCAATGTAATCCTAGGGGTCCTTCTCATGAGAGGAGAGGAAGAGTCAGAATTAGAAGAAAGCCACGTGATGATGGATGCAGAGGGAGAAAAGGTGCTGTGGTGCTGTGCAGAGTCGTGAGCCAAGGAATGTGAGCAGCCTGCAGGATCTGGAAAAGGATTCTCCCCTACAGCCTCCAGAAGGAGCCAGCCTGCTCCAACACCTTGATTTTAGCCCAGGTCAGACCCATTTTGTACTTATGACCTCCAGAACTGTAAGTCTAAATTTGTGCTGCTTTATGTCACTGAGTTTGTGGTAATTTAGTACAGCAGCAATAGAAAGCTAAAACATTTTTCAAACGTGTATCTCTAGCCCCAGCCACTTTCCAGAGGGCCAGACCTCAAAGTTACCTGCCTACTGGACATCCACCCTTGGATCTACTACAGGTACATCACACACAACATGTCTAAAACTCAGACTCAACTCTGTCTTTTCCCCTTCCCCAAGCAAACCCCACTTCTGGGGGCAGGGGCAGCCTGTCCTTTTTCCATCATAATACGTAGCACCATCATCTGTGTAGATCCTTAGTCAACCTCCAGATTTTGTGGGTCCTACCCCTATCTACTTGTCCATTATTACTGCCACTGTCTTTGTTGAGGCCCCCTTAGCTTCTGCCTAGATCACTGTAATCTCTCCAAATCAGTCTCCCCACCTCTAATTTTATTTTCCTCCAATCCGATTTTCACAGTGCTGAGTTTTACAGGTGGCATCTTATCCTGTCCCTGCCACATATAATGCTTTAGTGCTACTGCCTAATCTTGGGAATAAAAACTCCTTTGCATGGCAAACAAAGTCCTTTGCCATCCCCACCTCTTTCTCCCCAGCCTTAAATCTCGTCACGCCTTAACTCATACTCTTCCTTTGAACCTCATGAGTAAATGCAGTTCCCCCACACATCATATCATTTTATTCCTTGGCTTACATTGCTCCTTCTGCCGACTTCCTCCTCCTTTACCTGGTTGGCCTCCACTTACTTTCAAGACTCACTGAGGGGCCGGGTGCAGTGGCTCACATCTGTAATCCCAGCACTTTGGGAGGCCGAGGTAGGCAGATCACTTGAGGTCAGGAGTTCAAGACCAGCCTGGCCAACATGGTGAAACCCCGTCTCTACTAAAAATACAAAAATAGCCGGGCGTGGTGGTGGGCACCTGTAGTCCTAGTTACTGGGGAGGCTGAGGCAGGAGAATCACTTGAACTCAGGAGGTTGAGTTTCCAGTGAGCCAAGATCATGCCACTGCACTCCAGCCTGGGCAACAGAGCGACACTCTTGTCTCAGGGGGGTAAAAAAAAAAAGACTCACTGACGGTTTCTCTGGCAAGATTTTAGCTACAACCCACCCCTGCTTAGAAGCCTCCTGTGTATGCCCAAAGTGTCACTCACCACATGGATCTGAGTTGTCTATTTACTTTCCTTCTCTACTAGATAGACTCTAAGCTCCTGAAGGGTGGGAGTTGTGTCTTTAGTTTTTGTATCTACCATACCCAGTAAGGGGTCTGGCACATGGTAGATGTCTAATAAACGAAAGAATCGCCTGGCGCAGTGGCTCACGCCTGTAATCCCAACACTCTGGGAGGCTGAGGCAGGTGGATCACTTGAGCTCAGGAGTTGGAGACCAGCCTAGGCAATGTGGGGAAACCCTGTCTCTACAAAATAAAAATAAAAAATTATCCAGGCATGGTGGCACGCGCCTGTAGTCCCAGCTACTCTGGAGGCTGAAGAGGGAGGATCGCTTGTGCCCAGGAGGTTAGGCTGCAATGAGCTGTGATAGTGCCACCACACTCCAGCCTGGGCGACAGAAGTGAGATCCTGTGTCAAAATAATCATACATAAATGAAAGAATCAGTACTTCAGTCATCATCAAAATTCACATGCCCATGAAGTAAGTGAAGTGTAATTTGGGAGCTAAGTGTAATTTAGAAGTTTTGTTCTCCATTTACTTTTCTTTGAGACAGTTTCACTGTCATCCAGGCTGAAGTGCAGTGGTGCAATCTTAACTCACTGCAGCCTCGACCTCCTGGGTTCAAGGAATTCTCCCACCGCAGCATCCTGAGCATTTGGGACTATAGGCATGGACCATCATGCCTGGCTTTTTTTTTTTTTTTGAGACAGAGTTTTGCTCTGTCATCCAGGCTGGAGTACAGTGGCGCGATCTCGGCTCACTGCAACCTCCGCCTCCCAGGTTCAAGGGATTCTCCTGCCTCAGCCTCCTGAGTAGCTGGGATTACAAGCATGCACCACCATGCCCGGCTAATTTTTTGTTTCGTTGTTTTGCTTTTGGATTTTGTTTTTGAGATGGAGTCTCACTCTGTTGCCCAGGCTGGAGTGCAGTGGCATGATCTCGGCTCACTGTAAGCGCCACCTCCCGGGTTCAAGCAATTCTCCTCCTCAGCCTTCCCAGTAGCTGGGACTACAGGCGCCTTCCACCATGCCCAGCTAATTTTTTTATTTTAGTAGAGACGTAGTTTCACCATGTCGTGCAGGCTGGTTGCGAACTCCTGAGCTCAGGCAGTCCACTCACCTCAGCCTCCCCAAGTGCTGGGATTACAGGTGTGAACCACTGTGTCCAGTCAATGTTTGTATTTTTAGTAGAGATGCGTTTTCCCCATGTTGACCAGGCTGGTCTCAAACTCCTGACCTCAGGTGATCTGTCCACCTTGGCCTCCCAAAGTGTTGGGATTACAGGTGTCAGTCACTGCACCCAGCCTAAGTTTTGTGTTTTTTTTTTGGTAGAAACAGGGTTTCACCATGTTGCCTAGGCTTGTCTTAAAGTCCTGGGCTCAAGCAATCCGACCTTGGCCTTATATGATCTTTATTCTGGTTCTTATCTTTTAATCTTTGTTAAATACCTTACGGGGTCCCCAGTTCTGGGAACATGGATAGGTACTGGTCTGTGGCTTGTTAGGAACTGGGCCACACAGCAGGTGAGCGGCAGGTCAGGGAGCATTACTGCCTGAACTCTGCCTCCTGCCACATCAACGGCAGCATTAGATTCTCATAGGAGTGTGAACCTTGTGGTGAACTGTGCATGTGAGGGATCTAGGTTTTGTGCTCCTTATGAGAATCTAATGCCTGATGATCTGAGGTGGAACAGTTTCATCCTGAAACCATCCCCCTCACCCCAACCCACAGTCCATGGAAAAACTGTCTTCCAGGAAGCTAGTTCCTGATACCAAAAAGGTTGGGGACCACTGCCTTATACTGTCTTAATCTGTGTCAAATATCTTACACTATATTAATCTTTATTAAGTATAGATGGATTTGCTTTTAAAGAGATCACCCAGAATGTTGTTTAGGTATTGATAAATTGAGGAAACCCTCTCTCCCACTTCATGATTCCAACCCTCAAGATTGGTGTTCCAATATTAGTTCCAGGGATATATGAGAATGCACCATAGAAAACAAAATAAATAATAAATTAAAATAAATAAATATACATTTGCCTAAGGCAAAAGTAGTTGGGTGATGAAAGAAAAATGGAAATTGCTGTGGTTAAGAATAGCGACTGCTGGCCGAGCACGGTGGCTCACGCGTGTAATCCCAGCACTTTGGGAGGCCGAGGCGGGCAGATCACGAGGTCAAGAGATCGAGACCATCCTAGCCAACGTGGTGAAACCCTGTCTCTACTAAAACTACAAAAATTAGCCGGGAGTGGTGGCATGCGCCTGTAGTCCCAGCTACTTGGGAAGCTGAGGCAGGAGAATTACTTGAACCCAGGAGGCAGAGGTTGCAGTGAGCCGAGATCATACCACTGCACTCCAGCCTGGCGACAGAGCAAGACTCCATTTCAAAAAAGAAAGAAAAAAAAAGCAACTGTTAAATACATGAAATGAGTTTTTATTCCTTATGAGTAAATATTGCAATGAAATTTTAGGGAAATATTTCATATAGGTAGTCACATTAGTCAATAAATTATCAAAAGTGTGTCAGACTTCAGTTGAGGCAGCTGGATCTAGCAAAAAGAGGCCTGAACTAGAAATCAAGACTTCCAGGTTCCAAGCGGGTTCTGCTGCTCATTAATGGAGCATTTTCTAGGCTTGTTGTATCCTCTGTTTGCTTTTTAAAAAAAAAATTTATTGGATAATCTCTATGTCCTTTCCCAGCTCTAAAATTCTAAGAAACACTGGTAACTTCTCTAATACAGATCATGTGATACTCTACCATCATTGCAATTTTCTCTCTGATGTCTCAAGGAAGGTATTTCGTTTTATGGTTTCTAAATTTGGAATATAAATTAAATATAATATAAATTAAATCAACTTGGCATTATAAACATGGATACTTAGTATAAACTAGGTAGTAATTCTTTATCTGATTTCTTATGAACAATATTTGCCCTCCTTGTTTTTGTTTCTTAAGGTTTCTTCCTCTTGCATTGCCTTTATTTATTTATTTACTTATTTACTTTTGAGTTGGAGTCTCACTCTATCACCCAGGCTGGAATGCAGTGGCATGATCTTGGCTCACTGCAACCTCTGCCTCCCGGGTTCAAGCAATTCTCGTGCCTCAGCCTCCTGAGTAGCTGAGACTACAGGTGTGTGCCACCACGCCCAGTTAATTTTTGTATTTTTAGTAGAGATGGGGTTTCACCGTATTGGCTAGACCGGTCTCGAACTCCTGATCTCAAGTGATCCACCCGCCTCAGCCTCCCAAAGTGCTGGGATTACAGGTGTGAGCCACTGTGCCCAGCCACTTCCTTTTGCATTGCCTTAAAAAAAATTTACTTGTGAATATTGTTTGCAAGCTGAAGTTGAAAAAAACTCTAAGAGAATGTAGTTAAGACTCTCATCCTGTACCATCAACAAAACCAGTGCTGCATGAAATCTGGGTCCTAGGGTTGACTCCTATAGGGCTGGTAACTTCATTCTGACCTTCAGGATCACAGCAGGATCAAAATTGCATCACTTGTTACCAAGGAAACTGGGTGAAATGCTCTGAAGATCCCTCCATTTCCTGTCTTCAGCTGGTGTCCTGTCTCCTCTCTTCCAAAGCTAAATTTCTCCATTTTCTCCTCTTTCCTTTTTTTCTTACCATAGATTCATGTAAGAATATTTTACAGACTGCCTTTTACCCCTATGTCTGGGAGGGTCACTGATGACCTCTGTATAGCTAAATCCAGTGGACATAATTCACTGGTAGCTTGGGTTTTTTTGTTTTTTGTTTGTTTGTTTGTTTGTTTTGAGACAGAGAAGTCTCACTCTGTGGCCCAGGCTGGAGTGCAGTGGTGCAATCTTGGCTCACTGCAACCTCTGCCTCCCAGGTTCAAGTGATTCTTCTGTCTCAGCCTCCTGAGTAGCTAGGATTACAGGTGCCTGCCACCACGCCCGGCTAATTTTTGTATTTTTAGTAGAGACAGGGTTTCACCACGTTGGCCAGGCTGATCTCAAACTCCTGACCTCAAGTGATCCGCCTGCCTCGGCCTCCCAAAGTGCTGGGATTACATGCATAAGCCACTGTGCCTGGCCACTTGATTAACCATTCGACTGCCCTTCTTTCTGAAATGTTTTACCCTTGGCTTCCACAGCACCACATTCCCCCAGTTTTCTTGTTACCCTCTTGGCCACTCCTTTTCAGTTTCTTATGAAGCTCCTCTTCTCCTCATACCTTTAATGTTGGTGTTCTGGCATAGGCCTTGTTCTGGCTTTACTAGCTATCTAGGTGATTCTATGTACTCTCACGGCTTCAGGTATTCTGGTCTCAGCTCTGATGTTCAGTCCGTTTCTCTCCTGATTCTGTATATGTAGTTGCCTACTGAACACCTCCATTTGGAGTGCTACAAGTATCTCAATCGTAAGGCATCCAAAATGAAGGCCGGGCACGATGGCTTACACCTGTAATCCCAGCACTTTGGGAGGCTGAGGTGGGCAGATCACTTGAGGTCAGGAGTTTGAGACTGGCCTGGCCAACATTGTGAAACCCTGTCTCTACTAAAATATAAAAATAACCCAGGCATGGTGGCATGTGCCTATAGTCCCAGCTACTCGGGAGGCTGAGGCAGGAGAACTGCTTGAACCTGGGGGGCAGAGGTTGCAGTGAGCTGAGATCACGCCACTGCACTCTAGCTTGGGCGACGGCGACAGAGTTAGACTCCATCTCCAAAACAACAACAACAAAATAACAAAATGGTACCCATTATCGTGTCTACTTTGCCATATTCTCTCCTCCTCCTATCTCCACAGCATCCACTTAAGCCCGAAATCTCTAGAAGCCCTCATCCTTGACTCTTCCCCCATCTCACTCTGTGTAGCTCATTAGTCACTAAATTCTGTTTGTACAATTCCTAAACTTCTATTAAATTTGTCTGCTTCCCTCCAGAGTCCTGCTAATTCCCTGATTCAGGCCATTACCATTTCATGCCTGCGTTATGCTGAAGACCTCCCGTCTGGAATCTCATTTTCCGTATCTTTACAAAGCAGATCTATCACTCTGAACTGTTGCCTCAGCCTGAGTTTTGATAGGTGTGCTGGGATCCGACCATTCAAAATACAGTCACTGGAATCTGAAGAAGTATTCTGTGGGAGTGAATGGAAATATATATGACTTTTAAACGGGCAAAGGTAATGTTTTTCTGTAAGAATTAAATACCTGCAGTTGTATTATTTTAAGGTCCATTTTGAGAGGTGAGCTGCAAAACACCGGTCAGGTCCCAACATCTGTCTGCTGGTGTTTTTTAAAATGTGGATTGCCAAAATCTTTATTCATGATGGGCATTACGTAGGAGTGGTTAACACTTACACAGCACTTACCTGTGTCAGGCACATTGATCAAAACAACCGATGAAGCATTATTCTTATTCAACATAAAAGAAAAATCTAACTTGGATGTGAATGATCAGAGAACTTACGTTTTAATTTTTAAACCTTTCAGAAATTAATACAGGTGTTTATAACTTCCACTTTTTAAATTATTTCACTTACTGAACAGATATTAGTGAACTTCTAGGTGCTGAGGAAGCAACAAAGAGCAAAGCAAACTCCCTGTCCCCCAGGAGTTCGCATTTTAACGGGGAAGAAAAATAAGCAAGTGAAATGAACGACAGTGAGAAGACGGAGCAGGGAGATGTTACTATTGCTTGTAGGGTGGTCACAGAATGCCTGAAAAAAACAACTTTTTTGAAGATTTGAGAAAAAAATAAAAACCATTTGGCCAAAACAGCCCTGAGAAGGGCACCTTCTTCCACCACTCTTTCATGATTTTACCATCTGTGGGTTATCGCCGGGGTCACTGCCATCCCAGCCTAGGTTTTATACAGGATGGAGTACGAAGTTCCCGCAACTATCCAAACGTGCTAAACAAACAAACAAACAAACACTATTTAAAAAGGAATCCTGCTTGTGCCTGCGCTACGTTTTTCTTTAGTCTCTTTAGTTGACTTGGAATCTGCCTGTTCTCGGTGCATGCGGCTCGAAGGTGGGCTGGGGAGCTCCCTTTCTCTTAGCCACCTCGCGGCCGGCACTGGAACCCGATCGGGGTGTATCTGCGGGGGTGCGGCGATGGTTCGGGCCCTAACGTCGCCAAGGACGCCCGCTTCGGCAGCAGGAGCTGCGGCGTGCCCTGGCGCTACTGAACACCCGGTAGGACGGGGAGGGCCCAACGGTGGGGTCCGCGCTCACCGCCTTGAGCCCGCCCCTGCGCCCGGCACCCTCAGCCCACGCTCCGCCCTGTCCCCACGGCGCTAGCGTTTAACCCCACGCCCCGCCTCGCCCCGCGACCCACGTGCCCCGCCCCCGCCCCCACGTGCCCCGCCCCCGAGCCCCGCTCAGCCCCGCCCCCGTCCCCTGTCCGCCCCCGAGCCCCGCCCCGCCCCCCCGCGTCCGGCTCAGCCCCCCACCCCGAGCCCCACCCACCGAACCCCGCCCGCGCCGGGAGCATCTTGCGTACCCAGCGGGCCCCCGGGTCGGTTTCCGCGGTGGCCATGACGGCGGCCGTGTTCTTCGGCTGCGCCTTCATTGCCTTCGGGCCTGCGCTCGCCCTCTATGTCTTCACCATCGCCACCGATCCATTGCGTGTCATCTTCCTCATCGCCGGGTGAGGCGGTCGCGTCGGGAAACCCGGACGCCGGGGCTCCCCTCCCCCGCCGGGGTTACCCGCGACCCTCGGCGCCCCCACCGCGCGGCTCGACCTTGTTGCGTTTCGGATGGGAGAAGGGTTGAGAGGGGGAGAGCGGAGATCATGCTCCCCAAAGGCGCCTTGCCCTCTTAGGAAGAAGCGCACACTGGGGGTCAGGGCCTTTTGCCTGGGGCTCATGGCTAGGGTTTAGTGATCCGTGAAGCCACTAAAGTTGTATAAAAAAATTATGGATAAGTTCATATATGCATCGTCAGCATCCTTCATTTTCTGGAGAGGGAGTCCCTAATTTCCCTCAGATTCTCAAAGGCATCTGTAATCCCCAAAGGGTTAGGAACCATTGGCGTCTAGGATAGTAGTGCGCGACCTCTGCCAATTAGAATCACCTGTGGCCAGGTGCTTTAAAACATGCCGATGCCCACCCCCACCCCGATCCGTTGAATCAGAATGTCTAGGGGGTGGGATTCGGGCTTCAGAAATTTTTTTTTTTTAAAGCTCCTTTTGAATGGTTTCGTTGTGCAGCCGAAGGTTGGAAACCTGTAAAAACACCGAAGCACCTGACTGTACATCTGCTTGTGGGAGCTTGATAAATACCGGACTGTGGTGTCCCATCCCAGTCATCACCTGGCTCTTCCTTGCACATACCACATCCCCCTCCCCTGATGAGTCTCTCTTGGCACCGCACTAGGCCAGTGATTCCCACTTTTCTGCGTTTCTTCACCTCCCACAAACGAAAGTGGTTCGTTGCATGTCATTTTAAAAACAATAGAGACTTGGGGAAAGGTCTGTAAAGCTTGCTATAATGGTTAGAATCCCCAGAGGTGCTGTAAGACCTGGAGGGCTTGGATACTGATCCAGACCAGAACACAGGTTTTCAAGTTGAATTTTATACCAATCACTTTAATAGAGATGTAGATATTTTTCTGGAAAAGATACTCATCTTTGCAGATATCTGACCAGTAAATCCATAATTTCTTGTAAGTTTTTAGAATATGAAATTGCAGTAATCAGTTGTATATTTTCTTGTTTTGGCTCTTCAATGGGCAGAGCATTGATTAGAAAGAGTAACAAATAACCAAGTTTCTAGCTAGACAGCCCTTGGCAGATAGAGTCTGCAAACGTACTTGCAAATAGCAGGGTCACTGAAAAAAGAGTAATTGTTGGGAAACCTCAGCATTCCTCTTGGACATGTCTGTCTCACCAAGGAAAATGCACCGTTAAGAACAACTGATCAGAGCATCACTATGAGGACTTTTTTTTTTTTTTTTTTTCTTTTTTTAATCGCCATAAAAACTCGTCAAGAAATCTCTTCCTTCTCAAGCAGGGTTTTTTTTTTTTTTTCCTGCTTTTAAACATTATTAATCCTGTACTGATGTTCACTTGTAACTTTTTTCCCCCTATTTTTCAGAGCTTTCTTCTGGTTGGTGTCTCTACTGATTTCGTCCCTTGTTTGGTTCATGGCAAGAGTCATTACTGACAACAAAGATGGACCCACACAGAAATATCTGCTCATCTTTGGAGCGTTTGTCTCCGTCTATATCCAAGAAATGTTCCGATTTGCATATTATAGACTCTTAAAGTAAGTTAAATACCTGCGTTACCTTTTTTTTCCCTACTTAGATTTTAGTTATGATTTGGTCATTTGAAACATGAATATAAGTATTGTATTTGTGCCCTCCTACATAGTACTAAGCCAAGAGATTGGTACATTTCCAGCCTGAAAATATTGAGTGTTCTTTTATCTTGTGGAAATTTCTTCTTTCCTTCCTTTCTTTGTTTATTCAAAAAAATATTCCTTGAGAATCAATCCCAGACACTATCCTACGTACTGGGGATACATCAGTGATTAAAAGACAGGGTCTCTGGCTTCATGGAGCTTATATTATAGTAGGAGGAGACAGACAATAAATGAATGAACAAGAAATAGACTGTTACGGTAGATAAGTGTCATGGAGACAAACAAGCTAGGAAAGCATTAAAACAACTACATAAATCATTCCAGTTTAGAGTGTATATATTCTATGTTCTCCTCTTTGCCACCACCTAAGATAATTCTTTTTTTTTTTTTTTCCAAGACGGAGTTTTCACTCCTGTTGCCCAGGCTGGAGTGCAATGGCGCAATCTCGGCTCTTGGCAACCTCTACCTCCCGGGTTCAAGGGATTCCCCTGCCTCAGCCTCCCGAGTAGCTGGAGTTACAGGCGTGTGCCATCACGCCCTGCGAATTTTTATAATTTTAGCAGAGACGGGGTTTCACCATGTTGGCCAGGCTAGTTTTGAACTCCTGACCTCAAGTGATCTGCCCAACTTGGCCTCCCAAAGTGTTAGGATTACAGGCGTGAGCCACCACGCCCGGCCAAGATAAATAATTCTTATGGAGACCGTGCCTTCCATTATTTTGACTGTAGTATGGGGAAAACCGGAGTTCATTTTGTGATATTTCCGGTAGTTTTAAATCTATAATAGAAAATTACATTTTTAAAAAAGCCTTGGGTTCCCTTGTTGGCCCAGAAAGTAGGTCTTCTCTAGGACTCATGAGGACCTCACATGAAACTGCTGGTTTGAAACACAGCTGGAACTTGGAACCATATTTCCTTTCAGGCAGTCATGAGATTGGCTTTGATTATGTAGTAAGACTTAGTAGAGTGATAAATGTGCTGTCTTTTTTCATTTCTACAAATGAAGTAATTAAGGCTGTCCATGAATTTCATGGATATAACCAAGAGGAACCTCAACAACAACTCTTTTTCACAGGCTTCTGATAACTTGTTCTTGCCAATATGCTAGGTTTTCTGTATTTGTTACTCTTTGCTTTTAATACCAGATACTGAATTCCCTTTTCATAATGAAGGAATTTAAATTAGAAATTGAAAACCAGGAAGCCATTGCTTAGAAGCAAAAATAATAGAAAAGTTTCAAAAATGAAATTCCCATTAGTACCTGGAACTATTACATGGGAGCAAATAAATATCAAAGGTAACATCGAAATTTCCATGTAATACAACATCCCTAACAGATGGACATCTAACTGTGTTTGAATGTTTCTGGTATGTGGCAGTTACTACCATTCTACGATTTTAAGCTTAACCGTAGAATATTAATAAGGTAATCAAATCTACTTCCGCTGGGCTTGGTGGCTCATGCCTGTAACCCTAACACTTTGGGAAGGCAAGGTGGGACAATAGCCCGAGCTGAGGATTTTGAGACCAGCCTGGGCAACATGGCAAAACCCTGTGTTTACAACAAATACAAAGATTAACTAGGCATAGTGGTCCCAGCTCCTTGGGAGGTTGAGGTGGGAGGATCACTTGAACCCAGGAGGCGGAGGTTGCAGTGAGCTGTGATTGCACCACTGTGCTCCAGCCTGGGCGACAGAGCCAGACCCTGTCTAAAAACAAAACCAAAACCTCCCCTCTTGTGACCTCTGCCCTACTCGAGTACCAAGTAAATGAAGCCTCTGCTGCATGGTTATCATTACCTCCTTTTCAGGGTTGAACAGTCCTCATTTCTTCCCCTGGACCTCAGCAGGCATGGTTGTGGCTTCCAAACCTTTCCAAAAGAAAGGCTGTTTGTTCTTTTGGATCAGTGAACGTGACACTTTTTGTCAGTGCCTGGTTTCTGCCTGTGCTCAGGACCCAGCACGGTGTTCTGCAGTGCGGTCTGAGTAGTGCCCCTGACTGGGCGCTGCAGTCTTCACAGCTCAGCCTTACATTGCACCGGGTTTTCCTGTCAGTGACATCACTGGCTCATACGCATTTTCATACCATGGGTCTAATTTTGGGGGGGGGGGGGAACAGAAACAAAAAAAACCCCTTAATTTCTAGTACAGAATTAAAGTTTAGGACTTGTATGTTCTAAAACCTGAATTACCAGAGTGACAAAATGAGTATGGGCTGTTCGTCACTCCCTTGCATCTTCATGGTTTCCACCTGAAATGGCAACATTTTCCTGGCACTAGCTTAGCGCTCCAAAGGACTGTAGCTGAACATAGATCCACATTTTTGTTCCTCTTTTTTTTTTAATTTTAATTTTTAAAATTTTCTTTTCACAGTGAGGAGCAAGGGTCCACTTTTTAACGAGGGCAGGAAAGGAGTAGGGCCACATGAGGAAGAAATTACAGCTGTCAGTCCTTAGGCTCGAATGCCAGGAAGTTCAGAGAAGCCTCTTTAGCCTCCTAGGGAAACCATGTTTGCTTTTCTGAAAGGACCTTTGGAAATTTGCAAATGGTAGGACAGACTTGTACTGACAGGTACGTTTGTTTGCATTTGCAAAATGCATCTTTTACAAGCCTTTAGAATATTCAAAATTTTCCCAGCAAATTTGAGCAATGTAGGATGTTATGTAGTTGTATTAAAACAATTTAAGAATTATGATGCTTTATTTATGACTGACATTTATATGGATACGTTTACATTGCTCTTTTATGCTATATTACATTCAAATATAGGGACTTTGGTTTAATCAATACTTTATCTCCATTGCCAAAGTAGGTCTTGAACTTTTAAATTTAAAGTGCTACCTCAGACTTTTGCTATCAGAATTTGGTGCCAAGATTAAAATGCAGAGAGTTTATACCAGTTTTTAGAAATATATGGAATTGTATCAAAATATTCATTGCAATCTAATAATAATTTTATTTCATGAGTTAGGCCTTAGTCACTTAATCTTACTAATCTTATTCTTACATGAATGAATAGAAACTTTCAGCCTGGAAAAGCCTTGCATAATGAGAAATTGGCGTGTGTGGCAGCCCTTTCTACAGTAATTTCTTTTTAAATCCAAGTTATGTTGCTTAAAACATAATCATATTTTGCCAAAAACATACAGTTTAGGCAACTCGATGTTGCTTGAAGCTCCTGTATGTTGTCTAAAACAGACATTAGGATTTTTTCTGTTTGGATGGAAACTTTTGTAATTTAATTCAATTTTGTCTTAAAATGTTGATACCATAAATATTTTGTAATTTTAGAAAATCTTCCATGTATAGAAAAAACATTAGGATAACCATTGCTACAACTTTTAAGCAGCATGTCTATTTTCAAAACTTCCAAAAATGGCGTATTTAACTTGTATTCATACTCCTTTCTTTCTCTCATACACACATTCAAAAAAAGGATAGAATAGAAAAGAAAGATGGTATGATTTAGCAATAGTTTTTCAAAGTTTATATTTTTGAAATTTGAATTGTTTCTTTTTTGTTCTTGGGAACACAATAATAAATGCAAACGAAGAATTTTCCACTTCAGTAAAATGGAAGTGAACCCAGAAACTGATGATGTTTTGTGCTTTCTCACTTCCTGATGTTGACATTGAGAACTCTTACTGCTGTTACTTTTCCTCCCACGTACTTCCACAATATAGAATTAGGAAGTTTATTAAACTTTTGAATTTATTTATTTAATCTATTTGTGATAGTAGTACTTTGCTATATCAAATAGCTGAAATCTTTGATTGATTCACTGATTGACACAGTCTCACTCTGTCACCCAGGCTAGAGTACAGTGGCGCAATCATGGCTCACTGCAACTTCCGCTTCCGGGGCTCAATCTGTCCTCCCGCCCTCAGCCTCCTGAGTAGCTAGGACTATAAGTGCATGCCACCACACCCAGCTAATTGTATTTTTTTGGTAGAGACATAGTCTCCCTCTGTCACCCAGGCTGGTCTCGAACTCCTGAGCTCAAGCGACCCGCCCACCTCAGCCTCCCAAAATGCAGGTATTGCAGGTGTGAGGCACCATGCCCAGACAATTTATCTCTTAAATTGGGTTATTTGTCTTTTTATTATTGAGTTGTAAGAGTTCTGTAGATATAAGTCCTTTTTCAAATATGATTTGCAAGTATTTTCTCCCATCTGTGTTGTCTTTTCACTTTCTTGATAGTGTCCTTTATAGCATCAGAGTTTTTAATTTTGATGAGGTTCATCTGTTTACTTTTCCTTTTGTTGCTTGTGGTTTAGGTGTTTGTATTTGAGAAACCATTACTCAACCCATGGTCATGAAGACTTAACACCTATGTATTCTCCTAACAGTTTTATAGTTTTTAGCTCTTACAGCTGGACTTTTCACTCATTTTAGTTTTTATGTATGGTGTAAGTTAAGGGTCCACCCTCATTCTTTTGTATGTGATTATCTAGTTGTTCCATCACCATTTATTAAAAAGACCATCTTTCTTTCCTTGTTGAATCATCTTGCACTCTTGTTGAAAATCAATTGACTGTAAATATAAAGGTTTGTTTCTGGACTGTCAATTTTATTCTGTTAATCTGTGTGTCTGCCCTTACACCAGTATCAGATGGTCTTGAATACTTTACTTTTGTAGTAAGTTTTGAAATAGAGAAGTGTAAGTCTTTTAACTTTGTTGTTGTTTTTTTTTACAAAAAGCATTAGCAGTTGTTTGTGATCATTATGAAGGATTATATACTGTACATAATTGTATGTGCTATGTGTTTGTTTTTTTTTTTAGACAGGGCCTCTCTCTCTGTTGCCCAGGCTAGAGTGCAGTGGTGCAGTCTCAGCTCACTGCAGCCTCCACCTCCTTGGTTCAAGCCATCCTCCCACCTCAGCCTCCCAGGTAGCTAGGACTATAGGCACACGCCACCACACCCGGCTCATTTTTGTATTTTTTGTAGAGATGGGGATTCACCATGTTGCCCAGGCTGGTCTCAAACTCCTGGGCTCAAGTGACTTGTTTGCTTTCATCTCCCGAAATGCTAAGATTATAGGCGTGGACCACTGCACCTGGCCAGTATGTGCTATGCTTTTTTATGACTGGCAGTGCAGTAGGTTTGTTTACACCAATATCACCACAAACACAGGAGTGATGCGTTATGCTACGACATTATGACGTCCCTAGGCAATAGGGATTGTTTAGCTCCGTTATAATGACGACTACCATCGTATGTGCAGAGTTCATTGTTGACTGAAATGTTGCTATGCAACACATAACTGTATTTTATTTTATTAACTTTTAGGTTTAAGGGTACACGTGCAGGTTTGTTACCTGGGTAAATGGTGATCCTCTCCCTCCTCCCACTCTAGTCTCAACTAGGCCCCAGTGTCTGTAGTTCCCTTCTTTGTGTCCACATGGACACAAGTCTTTTATTTATTATTGAGGAATTTATAGAAAACAGAAATTCTCCCAAATTTTTTGATTCTACTCTATTGATATATTTGTTGACAGAGCTTTTTACTATATATGTGTCCCATAATCTTTAATTCGCTTTTAGCAATATCACTATGAGGGGTAAGTTTATTTTATTTAGGAAAATTGGACATTTTAGTTGGTTACTGCTTCAGAGAAAGAAAATGGTCACTTAAATATCTGGCTCATGTCCTCACTTCCAAACACTTCCGGATGGAGAGCACCAAAATGGCAGATGGTTTCTTTTGAGTCTAGAAAAGCACCCTCTTCCCTAGGCTTATTCCCATTTTGGTTGAATTCTACATTGCCTTAATGTAATCAATGATATTTATATTTTTGTAATGAATAAGCTGACTATAATGAATATCCATACCCTGAATTTAAAATAACATAATGCCCGGAAAATAAGTGTGTTCTGGTTAATTTAATTGTCTGTTCTTAGAGTTAACCTGTCTTGTTTCAACATTTGCTAAAAAGTCATTTTCAAAATGTTTTGGTTCTTTTGTTGCCTTAAATATACTTTATAGTAAATATAATTTAAATATTCTTTGAGTCAGGATCTTACATTATTGCAGTTTTCTCACCAACAAGAATTGGTAATAGTGATGCTGGTAGAATTGACCAGCCACACCTAGCATGCCTAACATATCTGCGTGGCACTCATGGTAAGTTTATAAATTGGCCACAACAGAAGCATGCATAAGAGCACTCTGAAGATCATTTCTTTATTTTATTTTATTTTTTATAGAGACAGGGTCTCGCTGTGTAGCCCAGGCTGGTCTCGAACTCCTGGATGCAAGTGATCCTCCTACCTTGGCCTCCCAAAGTGCTGAGCCACCATGCTCGGCTGAAGATTATTTTCTCTTGAGCAGTATTCTGTTCTTTCATTCAAGGGTTCATTTATCTCCTATTCTGAGGGTAGCATTGTATTCTGCAAGATACAAAGAAAGTATAAGATCACTTTCTCCCCTGAAGCCTTATTTACATATTTGAGATATAAAACAAATATGTAAAATGTTTTAGAATCAGAAGATCATATGATTAAATACTCATGTGAGAGTTCAGACCATCGGTATTATAGGATTTAAGAATAAGGAGAGATTAGTGATTACCAACCATTGGTAGAGGCAGCTTCTTTAACAAATTGCTGCCTGAAGTGGACTCTGAAGGATGAGTGTAGTTTAGGTTCTACAGAGTGGAAGGTACAAGGGAGGGTGGCAGAGCAAGTATAGTCCTGGTAGAAGATAGAACAAAGTGCCAAGAAAGCAGGAATAATGATAGAGTACTTTGGGAAGGGAAAAAAAAATCAGAGTGGTAGATCCCACAGGATATTGAATTAAATATTTGCCGAGTTCAGAAAGCAGTTGAAAGTGTTGTGGTTTTTATCTTTTTAAATTCAATTCCTGATGGCTTGTTTACTTATATTTTTCTTATTCTTTTTTTTTTTTTTTTTTTTTTTTTTTTTTTTTGAGACGGAGTCTCGCTCTGCCGCCCAGGCTGGAGTGCAGTGGCCAGATCTCAGCTCACTGCAAGCTCCGCCTCCCGGGTTCACGCCATTCTCCTGCCTCAGCCTCCCGAGTAGCTGGGACTACAGGCGCCCGCCATCTCGCCCGGCTAGTTTTTTGTATTTTTTTTAGTAGAGACGGGGTTTCACCGTGTTCACCAGGATGGTCTTGATCTCCTGACCTCGTGATCCACCCGTCTCGACCTCCCAAAGTTTCTTATTCTTTTATGCGAATGTCAAAAGGTAAAAATTAGTTTTTTATTTTGGTTGATTTTAGTTCATTGAAAATTTGCTGGGTTTTGTTTAAATAAATTATAGATTTAGAGTATAACCTGATGCAAAGCCTCAGTGAGTATCTGGGTTTGACGTATCTTATTGGACTTTTCTGATATATTGCCCCCTTTTTTTTCCTTCTTAATTACATATGTGGTTTTATTTTAGAAAAGCCAGTGAGGGTTTGAAGAGTATAAACCCAGGTGAGACAGCGCCCTCTATGCGACTGCTGGCCTATGGTAAGTTAGAAACACATGGTTTCATTAAGGAAAACAAATCAGACTTGGCATAAAAGTCATTTGTATCTTTTGTATCTTTGTAGATTTCAAGTAGTTTTGTTATTACTGCCTTGGCCTATTGGTGTACAGAATTGCTTATTATCCCCGCCTTCCAGGTTCCTTTTGTAAATGAAAGTGATTACAAGTGACCCTTACCTGTATGTCCATTATATATTAACCAGGTTTGAAAGTTAGATTTTTAATGTGTATGTACCCTAAGATTTTCTAAGTGATGAGACTGTTACTTTCTCCGAATCTTACTTTGGCTGTTCTAGGAGTAGTCTTCATATTAAAGCAGTTAATATCTCTGCATATTATACTTGGAGAATTATGTTTAAGATTGGATCCAGGTTCCCCAGTTGGGCTCAGGAATACATCGTTCCCCTTTACACTCAATTTCGGTTCTAAGCCATCAAACTTGACTCTGAAGACTCTGTTATCATTAAGTAAAGCCAGAGTTTTGGTGTTGTATCCTCTGTCTCAACTATTTCTTCTGTGCCTTTCTAGACCCTTTTCTCCCCTTTTTCATGACTCTGCTGCATTCAGCCATTCATTTCCTTTCCTCTTCCCCCTTCCCTCTCCGATTTGTCATTTAGCCAAGCACATGCCTTTCCAGAGCCAGCTGTCTGCTGCTTCAGGCAGAACATAAGCACCCTTTCCCCTCCAACACACTTTATATTAACTAGTCCTTGGAAATTTGACTTGAAATCTTGGCAGGAAAAGAGTTAACAGTGTTTTTCTTCCTGTTTAGTTTCTGGCTTGGGCTTTGGAATCATGAGTGGAGTATTTTCCTTTGTGAATACCCTATCTGACTCCTTGGGGCCAGGCACAGTCGGCATTCATGGAGATTCTCCTCAGTTCTTCCTTTATTCAGGTATGTCTCTCATAGCTGTCAACATTCAGGCTTCTAGTCTAAATGATCATTCTTATTGGAGTTCACTGGCTTAGGAATTCCAGTGAATAGGAATTTATGTTATGTCTTTTAAAGGCGAAATACCCCGAGGCACTGTGAAGTAAAAGACTTAATTTAGAAAATAAAAATTTTGGTTAGAGTGTTTTAGAATTTTAGAGTGGAATTTAGCTTGCGTTAAATTTATTTTTATTTTGCTGTACTAACAATGTTGCTGTATAGTTGAAATGTTAGAAGTGGATTTTTAAAGGCCATGTGCTCTTTTTGGTTTTTATGATTTTATGTTATCTTCAGTAGAAGCCCTAATCTGTAATTGTCATTGTGGTGCCTTTTGTGGGAATAGGCAGTATAATGTAATCTTGAAATTGAGAGGAAAAATGGGATAATAGATGATCATTTCATCCAAATGATGCAGCGAAAAGGACCGACTCATTTCAAATTGCTTTTTCATCCACGAGCTAAAAATTGTCATCATGATGCAGTGATCACAAATTTGAGAGTTGGCAGTGTACATAATTAATGTAGATTTCTTCTAAGTTCCACAAGAAGACTCTTTTAAAAATAGGGGGAAAACACCCACTGTATTTTTAGTCATTTCCACAACAGTTACGCCATTGAAATAACTGAGTTCACATCATGATTTGTATATTCTTTTAATAGCATCTATGCTAAAACTCCTCAGGGAGTTTACCCTCTAATACGGGAATAAGAGAAAAAAAAAATGTGAGTAAGCATTCCAGTAACAGTTTAAGGTAATAATAGAAAAGATATAAAGAGGTATGACCGATTGTTTTAAAATTTCTCCAATAGTTTAGAGGCCTGCTGAATGTCATAGTGATCCCCAAGCCCAGTGGATGCTCATTCACCGTTCTCAGTAGACCCTTTGTTTCCATTTCAGTTCAGGCCTTGACATCTCCTCTCTAGCTTACCACCATCTGCCCTCAACTGGTTAGTCTTTCCTTGACACACTTTCCATGTGAATCCTGTATGCAACTACCAAACTAATCTTCCCTGTTACAAAAATGGTTTGCCTTTTCAGGACCTACAGGATAAAGTCAAGGCCCTTTAAACCTGGCTGCAAGTTAGAGGACAAGAAAGTGTGTTAATAGGTCGTACTTATTTAATGATGCTTCCAACATAGCAAATTATCTTTGTTTTGAACATTTCATCATTGGAATACTTCTGGCAAATGTGTTAAGGATTGATTATACTGAGTGTTAGGTCTTTAAAACAAATGTAATATTAGTAAAGTCTGTTAGAACCCAATATACATTAATAAAACATAATTGTAAGGGGTGTTAGTGCTACTGTTTTGTTTTTTTTTTTTTTTTTTTTTTTTGAGGCAGAGTCTCACTCTCTTGCCCAGGCTGGAGTGCAGTAGCCAGATCTCAGCTCACTGCAAGCTCCGCCTCCCGGGTTTACGCCATTCTCTTGCCTCAGCCTCCCGAGTAGCTGGGACTACAGGCGCCCGCCACCTCGCCCGGCTGGTTTTTTGTATTTTTTTAGTAGAGACGGGGTTTCACCGTGTTAGCCAGGATGGTCTCGATCTCCTGACCTCGTGATCCGCCCGTCTCGGCCTCCCAAAGTGCTGGGATTACAGGCTTGAGCCACCGCGCCTGGCTGTTTTCTGTTTTCTTATGCAGTTAACACACGGCTCTCCCTGCTACAGTTTTCTTTTGATATACAAGTTTTGCCAGCTTTGTTCGCTAGATGGTGCTAATTCCCTTTAGTGACCTAGGCTGTTTTCGTAAGACATTTAAAATGATTCTTTTGGTAGTAAAAGAAAGATCTGGTACCAGTTTGGGGATTGTATTTGCAATTTCTAGGAATTAAAGGAAAAATTCAATATTCAATAAGCTATCTTAATGTCTTTAGCCAAGTTAGGATGGCAGACTGGCTATGTTATAAATTTGTATCTATAGAATGAAAGAACAGTGTTTTATCATGTGTGAGTTTCTTACTGTTACAACATCATTCTTTGAAGCATAAACTTTGAATTATAAATTTAAGAAATTAATTTGTATTACATTTAAAAATAAGATCCCCAGATTTATATTTATTGTATTTATGTTGTTTGTAACTACTTGTAATTACCATTTATTTAGATGCAAGTCATTTTTGCCAGGTAAATCTGTAACTTTATATGTTTAGCATACTCCATTACAAATGCCTAAATGATACTCTCAGAATAAATAAGGAATGTAGGGTCACTATTTACAGATTGAGCATTTTTAATCCCAAACTCCAAAATCCAAAAATGCTCCAATGTCCAAAACTTCCTTCACTGACACGAAGCCACAAGTAGGAAATTTCATACTTGATCTTATGCGCTGGATCACGGTCAGAACAAGAAAAAACTGTTCCATGCAGAAAATTATTAAAAATATTGTGTAAAATTATCTTCAGCCTATGTATATCAGGTATATATGAAATGTAAATGAATTTCATGTTTTGGCCAGGTGTGGTGGCTCATGCCTGTAATCCCAACACTTTGGGAAGCCAAGGCAGGAAAATCAATTGAGCTCAGGAGTTTGAGACCAGCCTGGGCAATATAGCCAGACCTTGTCTCTACTAAAAATTAAAAAACTTAGCTGGGTGTGGTGGCGCACACCCGTGGTCCCAGCTACTCAGGAGGCCGAGGTGGGAGAATCACTTGAGCCCGAGAGGTTGAGACTGCAGTGAGCTGTGATCGTCCCACTGCAATCCAGCCTGAGTAACAGAGGGACACCCTGTTTCAAGAGGAAAAAAGAAAACAGAATTTCATGTTTAAACTTGAGTCTTATCCCCCAAATATCTTGTTATATATCTATATACACACAAATATTTGAAAATTTGAAACACTTCTGGTCCCAAACATTTCAGATGAGGGATATTCAGTCTGTAGTATATATCTGTCTGTACTAGTGTGTGTTAATAAGATCCATACTATATGAAACCTGTATGTACATAGGCTCTTATGTTACAAATAGGCATAGTTTATAAATAATGTTTATGTATAGGTTACTTCTTTTTAATTTGTGGTTATGTTGTAGGCTAGCATTACATTTTACTAGAATCATTACCATTTCTTGGTAATTTTGTATAGAGACAAAAGTATGGGAATTGGAATCCTAGGTTTGAATCTTATCCTGGCTCATTAATTTAGTACTTTGGGCAAGCCCATTTGATTATTGAATCACTCATTCCATAAATCATTATTAAGTGTTTTTAGTCTAAAGGAGTTACACCAAGCTATGAAAATAGAGCCCAGTTACCATGCATAACGTCCATTCATAATGGGGAATAAAGACCAACAGCTCATTACAATAAAGCATGATCAATGCTACAGTGAAATGAGGAAGAGCCATGGGGCACAAAGGACAGGCTCTAACCCATGCTCCTAAGCCACAGTACCTTGCCTTTGCAGCATTTATCACAGGCATGATTAAGTACTGGTATAGTTATTTGTTGAATGTCTTTTCTCTCCAGTCAGGTGCTAAGCCATGCAAGTGCAAGGACGACATCTGTATTGTTTACTGCTGTGTCCCCGGCATCTTTGTTTCTAGATGGCACTCAATAAATAACTTACAGAAAAATGAAGGCCAGGCACAGCTTATGGAGGAAGTGCCATAATGAGTAGAGATTTACTTAAAGGGTGAATAATAGCTAGGCAGGCAAAGAAAGGGTTTGTCAGGAAAAGATGTTCCAGGCAGAGGGACGAGGCCTCTTTCCTGCAGGCTGGGAGGTAAGAGCAGTGTTGTTCACAGGGCAAAGGAAGTCTTGTCCTGCCATCTAATCTTCAATTTCCTGATCTTTCAGGAAGGGCAGAAATAATGCCTAGCTCAGAGTTGTTGAGAATTAAATGAAATTAATTTAGAGAATATGTATTTAAGTGCTTTATAAACTCTAAAGTGACCTAAGAATATTATTAAGGTGGAGAATTTAGCACTTGAGATGAGAAAACAGAATTCAGAGAAAAGATAATTTTTCTAGTATTATATAAAACCTGGATTTTTCATTCTCAATTACCTCCCTTATGCTTTAGAAGAAAAAATGTCTTTAGCTAGTACCTAGTAGAAAAGAACAGCTGACCATTTTATTTTTTAAAATTCCCCAGACCATTTCATTTCTATTGTATTTTCTAGATAGTGCACTTAAAACCTAGGCAAGGTTTTAAACTTTTTAGCCACTAAACCTTTCACTAGGGAAAACCAATACGGGTCAGACCACGTGTGGAGTGTTGTATTGTTCCACGCATTGTGATTTAACGGGAATACTGAAGAAGTAAAATTCATATAGAAAGAATGTTGTCAGTGTGGTAGAAGATCTAGAAGCCACAGCCTGTGGGATATGATTGAAGAAAGAAAAATACTGAGCTTGAAGAAAATAAAAGAGGAACGTGGGAGATTGTTTTTGTCCCTATTTGTCATTTCCTGAAATGATACATCCACACACGTGCCTGGTCTCATGGTGGCTGGAGTGTGTTCTTTTCCACCCTTTGACTTTGAGCTCAATCATGTGACTGGAATTGGCCAATTAGTGGGTATGATGTAAGTTAGAGGCTTAAAAAGTATTTGCATGATTGGACCTTCCTTCTTGGACTCTGGTGCCATGAGAAGAACATACCTTGGAAAGTTAATGCCCACTTAGCCTGGACCCTTGAATGAATACACCCAGAGCCACACAGGGCCCAACCCAGGAGCTTGCAGCGGAGTTTTCCAGCTGAGCCCAGCCTTTATCAGCAATGCACAGTCAGCCTTTAAACCTGGCAGCATGAGAATAAATTTTTGTTATTGTAACCCAATACAATTTTTACTTTTTGTTCACTGTTCTATTCGTAATATTTTAAGAATAATCTCTACAGGGTGGCAGTTTGTTAAAGTTTAGACTCTTGACTGAAAGCTCTTTGTAAGCAAGGCTATCTCAATACGTACATTTCCAAATTCCAAAGTGGTAGAGAAAGTATAACATCTCTTAATGATACAGAAAAAATGATTAACAGTAGATTGTAACCTGCAATTCTTATCCTTTTATGATTTCATTAGAATCTTAATGTCTTATAAGTTGTCACAGCTAACTGCTACTGTTTATGATATAGTGATACTCGATATGCTGTATATATCATCGAATATGTATTTTTCATTATCTGCTTTCTCTTCTCTCTCTCTCTCTCTCTTTTCTAAGAGACAAGGTCTTGCTCCGTCACTCAGGCTGGAATGCAGTGTTAATGACCTTGGCTCACTATAGCCTTGAACTCCTGGGCTCAAGTGTTCCTCCCACTCAGCCTCCCAAGTAGCTAGGACCACAGGCATGTGCTGCTATGCCCAGCTAATTTTTGTATTTTTTGTGGAGATGAGGGTCTCCTTATGTTGCTCAGGCAAGTCCGAAACTCCTGGCCTCAAGCACTCCTCCTGCCTCAGCCTCCCAAAGTGCTGGGATTATAGGGTGTGAGCCACCACGCCTGGCTTGTTTGCTTTATATCAATAGTGTAAGTCTTTCCTTCAAGCTGCTCAAATAACTGAGAATAGAAAATTGTACTTTTTGGAATGCACTTTCGTTAAATAGATATGACCTATCATAGACTCTAGCAGCTTGTGATACATCGTGAAATGTGCACACCACAGGCGTCGGTCTTCAGGCAGTGTGGAAGCAGGCAGCTCGGTGTATTGCTTCACAGCCTCTGGCTGAAAGAATGACATGGGCTGGGGCTGTAAGACTTGATGGCTCTCCTAGGTATATTTCAGGCCACCCGGAATCACTGATCTCTCTTTCCACGGATGAATGGCTAGGCTCTGCTGACTCCCTTTTGGTGCAGTTGAATGACTTGCCCTTCTCCATTCTCTGTAGACCTTGTTTCTTCTTCATGGGTAAAATGGCCCTTATTTTCATCAGCCACTGCTGCCTTTACTTTTATTTATTTATTTTGTTTTATTTTACTTTTGTTTTTACTGAGACCGAGTCTCACTCTGTCACCCAGGCTGGAGTGCAGTGGTGTGGTCTCGGCTCACTGCAACCTCTGTCACCCAGGTTCAAGTGATTCTCATGCCCCAGCCTCCCCAGTAGCTGGGATTACAGGCGCCTGCCACCACACCTGGCTAATTTTTTGTATTTTTAGTAGAGATGGGGTTTCACCATGTTGGCCAGGCTGTTCTTTTTGGAACCCTGACCTCAGGTGATCCTCCTCCTGCCTCACCTCCCAAAGTGCTGAGATTACAGGCTTGAGCCACCGCGACCTGGCCTTATTTTTTCTTTCTTTTTTTTTTTTTTTTTTTTGAGACGGAGTCTTGTTCTGTTGCCCAGGCTAGAGTGCAGTGGCTCGATCTTGGCTCACCACAACCTCCGTCTCCTGGGTTCAAGCACTTCTCCTGCCTCAGCCTTCTGAGTAGCTGGGATTACAGGTGCATGCCACCTTGGCGCAGCTTAATTTTATATTTTTAGTAGAGACGGGAGCCACGCATGCTGGCCAGGGTTGTTCTGAACTCCTGACCTCAGGTGATCCTCCTGCCTCAGCCTCCCAAAGTGCTGAGATTACAGGTGTGAGCCACCGCACCTGGCCTATTTTTTTTTCTTCTTCTTTTTTTTTTTTTTTTTTTTTTTTTTTTTGAGACGGAGTCTTGTTCTGTTGCCCAGCCTAGAGTGCAGTGGCGCGATCTTGGCTCACCACAACCTCCATCTCCTGGGTTCAAAAATTCTCCTGCCTCAGCCTTCTGAGTAGCTGGGATTACAGGTGCATGCCACCTTGCACAGTTAATTTTTGTATTTTTAGTAGAGACGGGGTTTTGCCATGTTGGTCAGGCTTTTCTCGAACTCCTGACCTCATGATCCACTCGCCTCGGCCTTCCAAAGTACGGCCTATTTATTTATGTTTTGAGACAGGGTCTTGCTCTGTCGCCCAGGCTGGAGTCAGGTGGTGTGATCATGGCTCACTGCAGCCTTGACCTCTGAGACTCAAACAATCCTCCCACTTCAGCCTCCCAAGTAGCTGGGACCACAGGCACGTGCCACTAAACTCAGCTAATTTTTTTTTTCCTGTAGAGATGGGGTCTCACTATGTTGTCCAGGCTGGTCTTGAACTCCTGGGCTCAAGTGATCCTCCTGCCTCAACCTCCCGAAATGCTGTACCTAGCCACTGCTGCTTTTAATTTTTGGTGTTTTGGAGGTTTTGTTTCTTATTCTTCAATGAATTTCACAGACTTTTTTTTTTTTTTTTTGTAGCCATGATGAGCAGGATACTGTATTACAGGTTACTGTCCTGTAAATATGATTGCATGAGACAAAAGTCACATTTTTAAAACATCATCCAGTATGATATCACTCTTCATTCAGCCTCACAGGAATATATATTTTATTCATTACATCTAATATTTATAATTTGAAAGGGAAAAAACCCCCACTATTTCCAACTTTATTGCTCAGTCTGGCCCTCCCCAGCAACCTCAGCTTGATCCCCTGCAGCTCCATGGCTATGCTGGGAAGTTGGGCTGGGAATCCCAGCATTTATCAACTTACTCCATGCCCACTTCTTACCGAAGATGCTGTTCAGTACTGGGACCACTTGTACCAGTTCACTTTTCTACCTTTCCACAGCTCTGCTAAAGAGAGTCATTCTGCATTGCCCCGCTTCTAGGGGAATCATTCATACTGTAACATATTTCACTTACTGTGCAGTGTTCTAACACTATTTCCTGGAAACAAACTTATTTGCATAAATGTTTGGAAATCTCTTATTTCTTTGGAGGAATTAATCAACTTTGAGGTTTACTTTTAATGGGTAGATTTATTGGATTTTACTGCCTTTTATCGTTATTCTAAACCCTCACCAAAGACTTACACTTGAATATTTTTCTTGAGATCAAAGTCCTTTGTTTCAGGTGGTAAGCTACCTTTTCACCTCTAGTGGGACTTTTTCCCTACATTCAAAGGAACAACAATTTTTTTTTTTTTTTGGGATGGAGTCTTACTGTGTCACTCAGGCTGGAGTGCAGTGGCACGATCTTGGCTCACTGCCAGCTCTGCCTCCTGGGTTCACGCCATTCTCTCGCCTCAGCCTCCTGAGCAGCTGGGACTACAGGCGCCCACCACCACGCCCAGCTAATTTTTTGTATTTTTCAGTAGAGACAGGGTTTCACCGTGCTAGCCAGAATGGTCTCTTATCTCCTGACTTCATGATCCGCCCGCCTCGGCCTCCCAGAGTGCTGGGATTACAGGCATGAGCCATGGAACAACAATTTTAAATACTGCTGACTTCTTATCAGAAGTTCTGGAAGGCAGTGGAATAAGATCTTTAAAATGGTACACTCCTGCACCCTTCCTCATCTCAGTTGATGGAATTCCATCCTTCTAGGTGCTCAGTTATTTCTTAGAATATTTCCTGATCCTTCACCTTTTCTCTCATAACTCGCATCCAATCCGACTATAAACCTTACCTGCAATTTCCATTTAAATCTTCATCCAAGGTCTTATGGGCTTAGTTTTGCTTTATAAATGGCATAGATCAGGTTTGAGAGCTTGTTTGGAGCAAACATTTAAAGAAATGGTAAATCTGATTTTGCTGAAACTATTCTAGGCCAGAGACAAACATAGAAATTAATTAGTTTTGTGAAGTCAATGCAGCATTAATAGAAAGTAATAGAATCCCAAGAGCCTGTATGCATTGCCGGCTGCCTGAAGGTAGGTCCCCCATTAGGGGGTTATACTCCAGGCTGCCTTGGACCTCATGATCCCAATGGCAGCTCTAGCCTATGAGTTTAGGCCTGGTTGTTGTTGTTGTTGTTGTTGTTGTTGTTGTTGTTGTTGTTGTTGTTTTGCAGCATTTTTGTGACAGTAGCTGGCTGCTGCAGGGAGTTTCAAATGTTTTTTAATGTGCTACGTATAGGAAAAAAGAGTTGACTTGTGTTTCTTCAAAGAGCCTTCTCAGGATCAGTGAGCAGGGGTTAGAGCAGGGTTTCTCAACCTCACCACTATTGACATCTGGGGTCAGATGATTCTTGGTTGGGAGCTGACGTGTGTTGTGGGGTGTTTAACAGCATCCCTGGCCTCTGTCCACTAGATGCCAGAAGCACCCCGTCCCCGAGTGGTGATAACCCAAAATGTCTACAGACGTTGACATATTCCCCCTATGGGCCAAATCATCCTGGTGGAAAATCACTACTGAGTTAAAGCAGATTTGGGTTCAGTTTAAGAAGGAACTTTCTCATAGTGGCCATTTAATGAAGCGAGATTGGAAGTATTTAAAGTGGCCCATGTGGGTTTTCTTCATTGCGTAGAGGACGGGATCAGACAACTTCCAGCAAACCTCCCAAGGCGGACTCCACAGTGATGAGCTAATTTGAGGCGTGTTTCATCATTCTCCAGCATTTTCTAGGGGGACTTTAACATTAAACTAGTATCTTGGAGAAGGTTATTTGATTAGTAATCTATATCTATATTACAATAAATCAGGCCACAGAATTCTCTTACATTCTTTAAAACAAAAATGTTAAATTAAATCCCCATTAGGGAAAGTCATTTTCAAAAGCATTGGTTCAGCCCTGGGGCCCGACTCCCACTCGTGCCAGCTGACTGGGGGATCTCTCAAGCGTCTAGCGAGTTTCTGTGGCCAGGATGGATGGAGGAGCGTCTCCTGCTTCACGGAACCCTGAAGCCCCTGACCTTTCTCCTACTTAGAAAAAGAAGCCAAAAGCCCGTTGATCTTCGCATCCTGCCTCTGGGCAGCTGCGGCTGAACTGTGGCCTTGGAAGTCCTCCTTTGTCTGTGGCTGCCATCACCCAGCAGCAGCCTTTGGCTGGCTTTGACCTAGGTAGAGATCCCCTGCCCGTGTTAGGGAAGCCAGGTGATGGCAGTTTCTGTGCTGGCAGGAAGCCGGTATTAGACGCAATTGCTGTCGTAGGCCATTAGCTTTGCAAGGACAGAAAAATAGGTATCAGGAATGAGGGAAAGGAACACATGCGAAAATGAGGGTACTTATGAATCTGTGTGTTAGAGCATTTGGGGTATATTCAGGAACGGTGAAAGAGCCAAATAGTAAATGTTGTTTCTTTCTTTCTTTTTTTTTTTTTTGAGACGGAGTCTGTCTGTCGCCCAGGCTGGAATGCAGTGGTGCCATCTCGGCTCACTGCAACCTCTGCCTCCTGGCTCAAGCGATTCTCCTGCCTCAGCATCCCAAGTAGCTGGGACTACAGGCGTGTGCCACCACGCCTGGCTAATTTTTTGTATTTTTAGGAGTGGGGGTTTCACCATATTAGCCAGGATGGTCTTGATCTCCTGACCGGGTGATCCACCTGCCTCAGCCTCCCAGGCGTGAGCCACCATGCCCCCGGCTGTAAAAGCTGTTTCTTGAAGATAACACTGAAACATTTTGCTTAGAAATAGGTTAGAAATATTCATTCCCAAGACACTTTGACTTAGAAGATTATTAGAAGAGGAAGTCCGTTATCAACTAGACAGCTACCCTTGTCACGAACTGATATACAGTACTGGTCAGAATTATTCCACTTTCTGACTAATGTATTACAACATTAAAAATTATGGAAGCTCCTTTTATTAATCTGGGTTATAAACTAATGTTGATATTCTTATGATTAACTTAGGGAAGTTTTTTTGGCTTAAGAATATGAGAACAGGCTGGGCGTTATGGCTCAAGCCTGTAATCCCAGCACTTTGTGAAGCTGAGGTGGGCAGATTGCCTGAACCCAGGAGTTTGAGACCAGCCTGGGCAACATGGCAAAACCCTGTCTCTACTTAAAACAGAAAAAAGTAGTCAGGCCTGGTGGGGCACACCTGTAGTCCCAGCTACTCAGGAGGCTGAGGTGGGAGGATTACCTGAGCCCCGAGAGGTTGAGGCTGTAGTGAGCCATGATCGCACCATTGCACTCCAGTCTGGGTGACAGAGTTGAGACCCTGTCTCAGAAAAAAACAAACAAACGAAAAAAAAGAATATTAGAACAAAGCAAATTTGGGGGTTAGATTTACTGAAGGACTTTTAGAGTTTTATATTTAGGAACATTAACTGAGAAAAGTTTAGTAATTAAAAGGTTTTACTCTAGAGATACTGTTAGCAGATTTTCATTACTAGCTGGAATTTGTTCCATTTACTAATGAGAAGGGTTTAAATAGGATGTATGTAGCTGTAGCCACATGTATGTGGCAGAATAATGCAGATATCCAGGTCTGTTTCTGTTGGACCTCTTAACCAACTGCAGAGGGAAGAAGGAGTAATCCCAACATTCTAACATAGCACATCGTGATAGTAAAGGCTATGATGACCATCAAAGCCACCCAGAAATAAGTGCTGGCTGCATAAATAAGTAGAGTATGAACATAGCACAATATTTTAATGCATGTCCAAGGGATCTCCTCTAGATACTGTGTTAATAAAATGGTGAACTGAAAGGATGGGGAAAGGTTCTATGAGACTGTTGTGTCGTGCGTTGTAATAGTCCCGGTGGCTAGAAAGTGCCTGGCCCATACTGGCCACTGCGTACATACTTGTTATGTGGATTGATGAAAGAGGGGAGGAAGAAAATTAATGTAAGAGTAATACAAAGTCAGAGGAAGAAATAATCTGCAAGAATGAAGAGAAATGCATTTTTGTTTTTATTTTTTATTTATTTTTTTGAGACAGGGTCTAGCATTTCACCCAGGCTGGAGTGCAGTGGCACGATCATGTAGCCTCCACCTCCCTGGGCTCAGGTAATCCTCCCACATCAGCCTCCTGAGTAGCTGAGACTATAGCCACACACCATCACACCTGGCTAATTTTTGTTTGTCGTAGAGACAGGGTCTCCTTACGTTGCCCAAGCTGGTCTCGAACTCCTGGGCTCAAGTGGTCCACCCACCTCAGCCTCCCAAGTGCTGGGATTATAGGCATGAGCCACCGTGCCTGGCCAGGAATGCATTTTTAATACATAGTCAGGTACCCAGGAGACTTGGATACGTGTGGTCATTGCTGGCTGCTGTCTCACTTTCCCACCTGATAGTACATCTCACTGAGAATCCTGGCTTATTCGTCTTTGAATCTGTAGACCATAGCACATGGTAGCTACCACGTATTAAAAAGTTGTAGTTTGCCAAGCACTGTTTTTCCTTGTAACAGCCCTATGTGGTATTATCCCCATTTTAAAAGTAAAGGAAATGGAAGCTCAGAGAGGTTAAATAGCTTGTCAAAGCCACACAGGAGAGCTGGGATTCTAACTCAGAACCGTCTGACTCTAAAGATAATATATGTAATCTTCAGGCCAGGCTGTCTAGGTGCTCAGTAGATGTGTGTTGAATGTTAAAAAAAAAAAAAAAAAAAAAAAAAAAAAGAAGGATAGGTGTTAGGAAAGAATTTACTGAGGAGAGGTGGCATTTGTACTGGATCATAAATAAAAGTAAGATTCAGATGTGGTAAAATGGGGAGGGGTGGTGCTGAGGGGCAGAGTCTTCAGACAAAAGGGATAATCTATTTAAAAGAAAAAAGAAAACCAGAGGTATAGACAGAGTGAAGAAGAGTTCTGGTTTTCTTCCATAGGATTCAGTTGAAGATAGTAGAGAATATGGTGTCAAGGTAATTGGGGTGTAGATTGTAGAGGTCCTTGAATGCTAGTCTGAGATGTATGGACTGGACTTCGGAGGCAAAGTCAATCCATCAGACTTCTTAGTAAGAAGGACCAAAAAATATGGATCTAGAATTTGGAAGAAAGGTCAGGGCTAATGATACCCTGATGATGCTTGCCTAAAACTCACAGTAATGCTCTTTTGGACAAGAATAGACTGAAAATTCTGTAAGTGAGAGCGTTTTTATTGTTGTTGTTGTTTTGTTTTTGAGACAGAGTCTCGCTCTGTCGCCCAGGCTGGAGTGCAGTGGCGTTATCTCAGCTCACTGCAAGCTCCGCCTCCCAGGTTCATGCCATTCTCCTGCCTCAGCCTCCTGAGTAGCTAGCTGTTTTTTTTAGTAGAGATGGGGTTTCACCGTGTTAGCCAGGATGGTCTCGATCTCCTGACCTCGTGATCCGCCCGCCTCAGCCTCTCAAAGTGCTAGGATTACAGGTGTGAGCCACCACGCCCGGCCCGTGAGAGCATTTTTAAATGAACTGTAGGCCTTGACTATAGGAGCATAATTGTGTCTCAGTGTCACTGGTAAACACTTCTTTCCCCACTCTGTATTGGTCACAAAGAAAGAACATCCAATTGGAAAAGGCAATCAGGTTTTATTCCCTGGCCAGAGAACAGAGAAGGTGAGCTCTTGTGCTAAATGTACTTTCTCCCCAAGCAATGGAAGTCATAGGGGGACTAGATGTGGGGCGGGAAAGGAATGTTAGCATGTGCGGGATGGGACTCCGGACGTGAAGGCGCTATTCATGAACATACGCCTTCATATATTACATGTACATGAAATGGCAGGGATTTTCTTTCAGGGGAGGGAATTTTACATTGCAAAGATATGCTGATGATCTCAAGGCAAACAGGAGTCACCTGTTCCAGTTTGTGCTGGTTTTGCAAGGTCTTCCTCTGGTATGTGGTCAGGGGTCAAGAGGCTCTGGTGCCATCTCACGCCAACTCGTTTCTTTAAGCAGCTGAGCCTATAGATAAAAGAACTAAAGAAAAACAGTTAAAAAAAAAAAAAACAAACAATAACAAAAACTAAGGACCTTTCCCGGTTATTTCATCAGGGCTGCCCTGGTAACACCAATATTCAGAAAGAATGGCAAACATAAGCTGCCAAACAGATGACACCTTAATGGTGTCATTGCTTTCTCTTGACATTTGTCATCTAGATTCTGAAAAACCCTTAGAGTATGAATACTTTATGATTTTTAAAAAAATCAGTGTTTCTATTTGTGTCAGTTTCTGCCTTGATCTTTTCTGACACAAAAACTTTAAAACCTAAACTGCATTCCTGGGCATCTTCAGCGGTCTCAGCTCCCCGCCATCACCAAGCATCTGTCTCCAGGAAGCCTTCCCTTTCCAGGGTCATCACCGGGATTAAAATACATCGCTTTAGCTTCATCTGCCATAGCGTCAAAACTTTGGAAACTATTTCTCTTCTACTTTAGTTAAAATATCTACCACTGTTTACTGAAATGATTACACTTTTACACCAGATATAACAGCTTTCTTTCCTCTAATCACAAGTTACATCTTTAAATATTGTTTTCATGTTTTAGAATTCCTATCAATGAAATAATACGCATTTTTTCCACAATACGGTTTTCTTTTCTACATAACATTAGATTCTTGAGATCATTTATATTGTAGACCATATAGTATTCCATTGTGTGACTAGAGCGTGATTTATTTATCCATTCTAGTAACGATGGACATATTTCATTATTACAGACAGTGCTGACTTAAACATATATATGCTTCTTGTGCAGATGTGTACGTTTCTGTAGAGCAATGCCTCTGAAACAACCATGTCTCAGAATCACCTGCAGGGCTGTTTAAACATGGATTGCTGGGCTCCCACCCCATTGTTTCTGATTCAGGAAGTATGGGGTGGGTCCCCATAATTTGGAGTTCTCACAAGTTCCCAGGTGCAGGTGATCTATTAATTTCAGAACTAATTGCTTCAGAGTGTAGCTCTAGCTGCAGAATTGCTGGAGTGAAATAGGGAATGCAAATTCCACTTTAATTTGTGATGCTAGACTGTTTTCCTATCAGCAGTATGAAACAGAGTGTCAGACTTGAATTTTTGCCAATCTGGTGGGTGTTAATGGTTTCTTATTATGTGGCTGAAAGAGGAAATCTAGGTGCCTTTTTGTTTTCCATGTTAAACTTCGCAGAATATATAGGGCTTGCCCACTTTAAATAAAGACTGTTATCCAGCACACAGGATACACAAACGACACACACACAGAGATAGTGTTCCCCAGAAAAACCTGGTGGTGCTGATCAAGTTCAGTGCCAGTTGCTTAAGAAACATCGTAGATAATTACTGTGATTTTAAATAGTTTTCTTTTCTTTCTTTTTTTTTTTTTGCTCTGTTGCCCAGGCTGGAGTACAGTGGCATGATCTCAGCTCACTGCAACCTCCGCCTCCCAGGTTCAAGTAATTCCCCTGCCTTAGCCTCCCTAGTAGCTGGGATTACAGGCATGTGCCACCACGCCTGGCTAATTTTTGTATTTTTAGTAGAGATGGGGTTTCACCACGTTAGCCAGGCTGGTCCCGAACTCCTGACCTCAAGTGATCTGCCTGCCTCGGCCTCCCAAAGTGCTGGGATTACAGACTTGAGCCACAGCGCCTGGCCATGATTTTAATATTTTTCCATTGGCCTTTTTCAAAAGGATCCGAGGGAAAATTCCACTTTAGTGAGGAGTCTTGTTTAAACAGAAGGTACTCCTTTTCATTCATGTCTCTCTTTACTCATGCAGAAGGCTCATTGGGAAAAAGCGGGCCGGACATCGCAATCATTTTATTGCATTCCTCAGGGAAGCTGCCTGAAAGCCAGATCTCAGTTGACCTTTTATTGAACAGGTTTACATTCTAGACAAGAAGCTGTAGCAGTCAGTCCCCTGTTCCACAGTGTTGCTTTCTGAGTGGGCAAATGTGTGTCAAGGCCCTGTTTCCGTCAGGAGGTGTTAAACTCACTTGCTGAGGTGTGGTGGACACCCTGAGAGTCCGTGCCAGGGCCCTCAGTGGCTCTGATGTCTGCAGAAGTGACACTAATGGTCGGCTGTCTTTCAGCTTTCATGACGCTGGTCATCATCTTGCTGCATGTGTTCTGGGGCATTGTATTTTTTGATGGCTGTGAGAAGAAAAAGTGGTGCCTCCTCCTCATAGTTCTCCTGACCCATCTGCTGGTGTCAGCCCAGGTGAGTGTTGCCGCCGTGCTCAGACTATACTTTGGAACTCAAGTCTGTGTATCTAAAATGGTAAATTCTGCTCTAGATGAAATACATGCTCATGAGAACATGAGGAAATTCAGAAAAGCTGTTTAAGGGAATGAGTGAGTCATCTCGGTCTTACCACAGAAAGACCACCACTATTAATTTTTTGGTAGGTCTTATTAAAAGATTTTTTTCCCCTGCTGTTTATTTGCAGTGATTTGTCTCTCCCTAACCTAGGTCAGTTTGGAAAACTGTTCATTCTCTGTGACAGCTGCGTGGAAAAGTTGCATATTCCAGACTCGGCACCATCATTGGACCTTATTCCTAGCTCTCGTATAACATATGTCCTTGGCTAGCATATTTTATTTAATAGAGTTTTTATCTCTCTCTCTTTCTAATTAGAGTTTGATAATCAAGGATAGGGCCTTATCTTATCGATCTTTGTATCCTCAATTCGTGGCACATAGTAGGTGGCCAATAAATGTTGGTGAATATTGAAGAGTTGATACTATTCTTTTTAATGATTAAAAGGAAAGAACCTAGTGGTGGTGTAAGTCGGCATCGTGGTCACCCTTAGTGGGGACAGTGACTGGTGGTGGAACAGGGAGGCTGCTGGGGGCTGAGAATGTTTTGATTTTCATCGAGGTGCTAGTTACACAGGTGTGTTCACACCATGAAAATAAGGTTGAGCAAGTCTTCAGATGTTTATTGATCATTCGGATAATTCTTTTGAAGTGCCTGTTCGAATCCTATGTCTATCTATTGGATTATCTTTTTCTTTTTGATTTTTATGAGTTATTTATGTTTTCTGTAAAAAAAACAAATCTTTTGTCAGATGTGTGTATTGCAAATAACTTCTATGATGTGGTTTGTCTTTACATTCTCTTACTGTCTTTTGATGAACAAAGTTCTTAATTTTATATAGTCTAATCAATTTTTCTCTTTATGGTTTCTCTTTTTGAGCTTTTTAGTAACTATTAACCTAGCTGAATTTTAAGTTTTAAAATTTGTTATATTTTCTCATTTTGGGGTTGTAATTTTCTACAACAATCATGTACTGCGTTTGTAATTGTTTAAGAGGAAAATGTTTTTTAAAGAAGAAAAGAACAATACAAAAGAGTGTAGCAGTCTGTAAAGTGAATTAAAATTCAGTGGATTTGAGGTATAGAATTATTGTGAAGAATAATCTAGAAAATGCTCAATGCCTGCCATGCCCACAGAGGCTTCTTGAGAAGAGCAGTCTTTCTGCATAAGGTGCTACCTGTAAAATCTACCACTTTCTTGGGGCCTTGTTTGACTGCCCTAAAGAGATCACCTTGTTTTTACCCATCCTAGCCTCATCTCAATTATAATTATGCTGTCCTAGCATTCATCACAATTTGTAACTAATTCTTTCTTCATTCGTTTCCTGCCTCCCTTACTAGTACAGAACCTCCATTAGGATAGAGACTTTGGTCTCCCCAAGGTGTACCCAGTACCTCTCAGCATTCCATTAGTGTTCTTTAAATGAATACGCTTTTGGAACCCACAGCAATTGTGCAACTGAAAAAGACTCTATTTCCTCATGTTCCCTTGAATACTAAGGATTCATACTAAAGTAATTTGAACTTGTCTCACTGTCTTGCAAATTCTAAGAACCAATTTAACACAAAAACGAATAGAAACTAGTTATATGACATGCATCTTGTATTGTATATTCCATTAGGTTCTGCCTAATGATTGCCTTCTAGGGTTACCGTTTGAATATAGCAAAGCACGGGACCTGCAGCCTCTGTTGACCAGCTTAGTTCTACATGCCTTGGGGCCTTAACACATAACACACATCATATGTTTGGTGAAACCCACCCAAGTTCTTGAAAGTATTCCATGCTTCCCTTTATCTTTGGTTATTCCACATGTTTAATAAGCTTGCTGTTATTACCCAAGCTGATTTATTTTTCTTTTGCAGACCTTCATAAGTTCTTATTATGGAATAAACCTGGTGTCGGCATTTATAATCCTGGTGCTCATGGGCACCTGGGCATTCTTCGTTGCGGGAGGCAGCTGCCGAAGCCTGAAACTCTGCCTCCTCTGCCAAGACAAGGACTTTCTTCTTTACAACCAGCGCTCCAGATAACCTCTGGGAACCAGCACTTCCCAAACTGCAGACTCCATCTTTAGAGGAAGCACAATTGTGCCTTTTTCTAAAAATCCCTTTTTTCTGGTGGAATTGAGAAAGAAATAAAACTATCCAGATGCGAGTTCCATTCCCTTGGCTTTGCCGCAACTGCTCTCCGAAAGGGATGCCTCAGCGGTGTGCGTCCTGGCTGCACGAGAATCACCTGGGACCACGTAAAGCCTACTGATTCTGGGCTCCACCTTCTGGAGCTAATTGGCCTGGGCACGTGGTGAGTTTTAAAAGCTTCCCAGGTGATTCTGATGTGCAGCCAGGTAGAGACCCACTGGTTTGGTATCCAAATAGGAGCTTCCTGAGAACACTATAAGTGAATGAGAATCTGGTGTTTAACTGTCTCCTGACTTAACTTGTGCTGAGCAAGTAAGTATCTGAATGTCAAATCCTGGCTATCTTTTATCTTTCTAAGTTCCGAAGTCACAGAAGGCTGAAGGGCTATAACCCCTGTTCACCGTTTTCGTGTACTTCACCATCTTAGGAGAACACGGTAGGCTGGGCTTCTAAATGCAATAATAAATTACATTAACTATGATAATTTAGCCAAAGTAAGATACTGATTAAGCCGTATTTTTCTGAAGTTCTTCCATTCTAGGTTTTGCTTTCTGAGGCATTACATTGTTTGTGAGTATAGATTGCGTTTTATTAACTAAAAATGACTGTTTACTGACTTCCTTGGGAAGGTATTTTAAAATCAGGAAGTTTTATACAATGTCTGTAAGCCTGTTTAAAGCTTTCCATGGGCTCTGCCCCAAGGCCGTTGGCTGCAGCGTTCACCATCTGAGTGCCAGTTGCTGGGCTAGTTGAGGTGAAGTGCATTGTTTTATCTCTGAGCAGCTGTGCAGGGAGCTGAGCGATGTGCCCTGGGACAGGCGTCGCTGGAGCTGGTGGAAGTACAACCAGAAGCACGAGGAAATGAGCCAAAAGGGTGTTGTTGACACTTTTCATTTGCTCCTGTGATACTAACAGCACTTTCACCCAAATGCTTTAATGTAAAATTGGAACTAGATATTAAACTGCCAAATCTCACACTATTGCATAATCCATATGGTCTTTAGATCTAGTCAATGTCTCTGGGTTTTGGTAGCAGATACAGCGTTCCCTTTTCAGGAATACTCACGGTGTTCTTTCAGCTTCCAAACAGGCCCTTTGATTTCCTTTATAAAGGGAAAATGTGGGCAAATCATGCCTTTACAATTAGAAATTGTTCCCAGTTGATGTCTTTTGGGGAACTGGTGGCGTGAAATGCAAATGACCTGTACATTAAAGTCATGTCTCAGTGAATACCATACATGCAGTACAACATTCAAAAGAGGGGAGCAGCAATCCTGAGGGGCTGGGGGAGTGACAGCAGCAGGACAGATGGGCGGGTTTGACAGACTGTGATGGGAAGAAGAATGATCATGTTTAAAACAAACATGGCCAGTGTTTTGGGCTAGCCACACATCATTCCAGAGACCAAAACCTTACGAGCTAGACCTTTATCAATATCAGTGAACCCCATGTTTAAAATATTAGAATGTTTAGAGAGAAAATAGAGATAATAGAGAGAAAAGAAGAGGAGGGCTCCTAGCAATGTTGTAAACAGTCTGATAGGCAATTGTGGTTATTCCCCTAAAGTTTACTTCAGCACTAACACTAGTGCTTCCGCTGGAGTTTGCATTTTTCCAGCTTTATACAAGATTTTCCTTTGACTGGAAGAGTCAAGGATATACAGACTCAACAGTGACATTTATTGTGCAACATCAAGGGGAATAAGATACTCATCAAACCGGGATTATTCTTATCAAAACATGGTCTTCTTTGAATAAGAAAAATACATAGTTGGTTATTATGGACTTAAAACTGTTAAATGGATATTCTGATAAAATATTTACTGTTTCGTAGAGTGTGGAAGATCTGAGAATATTAGCTTCACTCGTCTGGAGCTTTGAGGATGCCTGTACGCTGATAGTTTCATATTAACTAAAACTGGATATTGTAAAATCTCATTTATAAAAACTCAGCTGAGAAGAAAATTTTCTTCGATGGTGAGACTGTTGTCTTAGTTCAGGAAATTATTTAATAATCCTTTATTACCTGTGAATGAAGGAACTCTGCAATTCTGATTTCTCCTAAAACATGAGCCTTTCCAGAGTCAGGTTAGACACTGTTGTTGCAAATAGCCATGCTTTGCCTTATGCCAAGGAGGCCCAGAGGGAGGGCGTAGTCTTCCTCTGTTGCTGTGTGTATATTGAAATGCTTTTTTTTTTCTTTTTTTTTTTTTTTGCATTTGTTATCTATAATGAGCTTTCTGAGCCCTGATAATAAGTGAGACAAACAGGGGGTATTGATGTTATACACTCCCTTCCATTCAGGATTTTCTGCTCGGAGGGAAATGTGGATATAGTTAAAGTTGACCTTGGAGAATTGTGAATATTGTTGCAATTCTTGAATATATTACCATGTGAATAGTAGAAACTGTGTTGCTCTCTAGTATAAGCTATATTTATTTTTAATGCATTTGAATTACTAGTTATAACTGGAGAAGTTTTTTTTACCTCTATCCGGGCCTGCCTGACTGGCAGGATAATAGCAGCAGCCTCTTTTAGAGCATCTTAATGAAAACATGGCTGAAAGGAATCAATGATGATATCTGCAGACTACATAGAAAATGGCTTTCGTTCCCAGTGTTAACATTTTATTCTCAATCACATTTCAATGTTTGCAGAGGGTGGCAGATTCACACCAGAAACATTAGGTGTTCATATCCATAGCGTGGATGCAGAATAAGCAGTTGTGACAGAAGCTTCTTCCTACCTGGTACTCCTCCCATTCACCTCAACCCAGCCCCAGACAGGCATTAGCATTCAGTGTGGGCCCTGGGGCAGCCCTGAAGCCTGGCTGGGCCACCACACGGGGGCAGCCTGTGACAGGCACCAGTGGCCTAATTCCGGGGAAGAGTTCCTGGAGGGTATTGGCTGTTTTTGTTAGCTCAGTTTTTTTCTGGGCTCCACCATTCCTAACCCCAGGTAGACAAGATAGACGTCACACACAACAATTTAAGTATTTTGCTTAGTGCATTTTGTTTATGATTGAAATGTTTGTTTCTTATTTAATAGGCTTTTTACATCATTCTATTAAATTTTAGTGTTTAGAAGAGGCAGGTACTGTCACTATGTAAAATATGTAATATTTTATATGTTATACCATGTCATATATACTTGCAATATCAGACCTTGCATTCAGTACACAATGCAATTGACTCTTTGCAGACCTGCATTTTTCAGTGAACAATAAAGATTGTCTGGCACTCTTCATTTCCTGTGTTTCCTGTTCTGTGGAATGGTGTATCCTTTAGTATCTGTTACTACCGTGTTTTGTCTCCTTATGAAACTTGGATGTACATTCTGTTGTTTATGACTGATCAGAGACATTTTTAAAAGAGGAATTCTTTATCTGATTTAAAACTCCTAAGGCTTATTTCATATCTGTGTGTTTAGGAACAGTTTGGTGCAGAGCATTTCCTTGAGGTATCTTAAACTAAGTCGGGGGAATCCTCAAAGATCCTGGAAGCTTGCTTTGCAAAATCTCCTAATTGTAAAATGGTGAATTTAAAGATTGTTGCATAATAGTGGCTGAGGATTGGAATCCGGTGAAGAGGAGAGTACAATTTAGCTTTTACCTGGTGATTCTGAGTAGCCTAGAGAGCCCTTTTCTGTTTCTTTCCCTTGGTGAGGAGGCAGTACAGCTAAAGGGCTGAGCTTGGCCCTCACCATAGGGGATTATGATACGAAACTCAAAACCATTTGATGCTGGTTCACTCTGACTTGAAATGAGGCTGTTGCAAGCTATGTTGATGATATTATTGGATGAAATGTTCTCAGGGCTCTTTGCTTCTAACCTGTAAACCAGTGGAAGAGGTGGGCATTCCTCAGGTATCAGCCCAGAGTCCTGTACAATTTCATTGGCCCTTAAACACTGAATTTTGGTTCTAACTTAATTGTTACTTGTTTGGCATTTCGTTGGAATGGAGATTTCCCTGTGACCAGCCTCAACACATGAGAAACCTCTAATGGAAAGAAGTGCATATTTTACTTTCACCTCTTTGAAAATGCCGAATAGAAGGAACCGCTGGACAGGTTGTGGTCCCAGTCTCAATAAAAGAATTAGACACATTCTAAAGTGACTATAATAGATTATGAGCCCCAAGCAGATTCTGGCTGTAATGCTTAATTAATTTATAAGTGGTACTTTTTGCCTCAGTGTGGATCACTGTAAATCCTTCTACCTACTAGTAAAATTACACATTTTTTAGAGCTTGCACAAAATCAGATGGAGTTTACAGTGCTTATTCGGGGCTTACCATGCACAGAATACTGCTTAGACACTTCAAAAGGAAGGAAAAGAACAAGACGGTGGGGATCTTTGTCCTTGGAAAACATATAATCTAACTGCACAGATTAAAACACCCAAGTATTATTTTAAGGCAACTACAAAATGCACTACAAATTATGGAATAATATAGAATAGCTTGACTACTAAGATGATGCTTAAAATTTAGAAGTGGATGAAGGGCACTGGGTAGTGGATATAGATAGGTGATAGCTGAGTAGTGAACCCTGGGGGCAGTCAGTTGAAAGGTTGGAAAGGAGAGAAGAAGAAAGGAAAACCAGAGGCGTGCAGTGGCTTGACAGCCGGTGGGGAAAGGATGTCAAATGCTACTGGATAATGGATAAGAAGAGGAGAGAGAATTGATTGTTGTGTATGGAGAGATGGAACTTGCTGGTGACCTTGATAAAAACAAGATGGAAATCAGAGTGAACACCTGAATGGAATGGATTGTACGGAACAGGAGATAAGGAAGTAGACACAGCATCGAGAACACAGATGTTGTACAGCAATGGGGTGATAACCTAAGGAGGATGTGAGGGAAAGAGAGTGTGTTTTTCTCTTTTTTTTTCCTTATGATATAGACTGTAACTGCATGTTTATATTAAAATAAGAGTGACTCCATAGAAAGGAAAAAATTAATGACATAGGAGAAGGATAGGATAGTTGCCAAAGCAAAGACCTGGAGGAGGGAATAGAGAGGGAAAATCTTTTTTTTTTTTATTTTTTTTGAAACAGAGTCTTGCTCTGTCACTAGGCTGGAATGCAGTGGCATGATCTAGGCTCACTGCAACCCCTGCCTTCCAGGTTCAAGCGATTCTCTTGCCTCAGCCTACCGAGTAGCTGGGACTACAGGTACGTACTACCATACCCACCTAATTTTTGTATTTTTAGTAGAGATGGGGTTTCACCATGTTGGCCAGGCTGGTCTTGAACTTCTGACCTCAAGTGATCTGCCCACCTCAGTCCCCCAAAGTGCTGGGATTACAGGCGTGAGCCACCGCGCCTGGCCAAGAGGGGGAAATTCTTAACATTAAATGCTTATATTGGGTAAGTAAAAATATTCAAAATAAATGACCTAAGCCTCTAATTAAGAAACTCGATAAAGAAGAGCAAACTGAAGCTAATATAAGGAGAAGAAATGAAATAATAAAAGAACAGGAACCAAAGAAATAGCATTAAACAATGGGGAAAAATGAAACAAAAATCTGGTTCTTTGAAAAAACCAATAAAACTGGTAAAGCTCTGGCCAGATGGAAAAAAGAGAAGGCACAAATATCAGTAATGACAGGAGACATCACTGTAGGCCCTACATTACTAAATAAATAATAAAGGATATTATGGATAACTTTAATGCCAATAAATGTAAAAACTTAGACAAATTCCTTTTTAAAACCCACAAAATTCACTCAAGAGAGGCCGAGGTGGGTGGATCACCTGAGGTTAGGAGTTCGAAACCAGCCTGGCCAACATGGTGAAACCCCATCTCTACTAAAAATACAAAAAATAAGCCAGGTGTGGTGATGGGCACCTGAAATCCCAGCTACTTGGGAGGTTGAGACAGGAGAATCACTTGAACCCAGAAGGCAGAGGTTGTGGTGAGCCGAGATCGCACCATTGCACTCCAGCCTGGGCAACAAGAGTGAAACTCCATCTCAAAAAAAAAAAAAAAAAAAAAAAAATTAGAAAATCTCCATATCCTTCTATGTCTTCAGACTTTGTTTTTTCTTGCCTCTTAATCTGTCTTGTAATTATTTGTTGAAAGCTAGTCATCGCCTCTTGGGTAATAGGATCTGAATTTTAAAAGCCTTGAGTGTAAATTTTATGTTAATCTAGGTAAGAGTTGGACTATATTTAATGTTTGCTTTGGCTGTGAGTGCCAGAGGCTTTGAATTCCTCTGGTGGTCTTGTTTTTGTCTCCTCTTTTGACTGTGGAGTTCCCTCAGTGCCCCTTTTCGGAGAAAGCCTGTGTCTTGCAACTCGTTCAGCTGTAATCCACTGTAAATTACACTAGAGCCCTGTTGGTATGGCAGTGAGATGTGGAGGAGGGGACATGTATAATAATAAAATTATAATAATAAAATCTAAATCTCAGTATTTTCATGGGCCTGAATCCCTGGGCTGAGTGTTTCTTAACTTTTTCCTCCTTAGATAAGACAGGAAGCTAGAAGGTGGCTGGAGAAGAAAGGTACCTTTCCTCAGCTGGGACAAGGCTTTGGTAAAGTCTTTTTCCTTTGTTATGGAGAACACTCTGGATGTATTTTACAATGAAGACAGTATTTCCCACCCTTGCACTAGTCCATACTCAGACTCCAGCAATTTGTCAACATTAGCATTTAAGTGTCACTACCAGTTTATGGCTCCAGCAGCTTGCATTCCAGGTGAGCAAATCTCGGCTATGACTCTGGATTCACCTCTGTCTCCAGATTTCAGAGTGGTGGTTTACCCTGAGACCTCAGTTCTCTGATGGGTTCAAAAGAATTGTTGATTTTTCCATTTGCTTAGCTTTTTCTTGTAAGGATGAGAGTGATGATTTCCAAGCTTTTTATATGGTAGAGCTAACTGGACATCCACTATATCTACTAAATAAATTGAATTTGTAGTTTTTATAAAGAAAACAATTATTAAAATGTACACGTTTATAGGCAATATGGAATCACTATCACACATAACTTTTTGTTCTGTAAGACAACAAAATGTCACGATTGAAATTGCAATTCTCCATATTAAATGGCTATATATACACTTTGACAAAATTCTTGGTATATTTAAATGTTTTGATAATTTATCAAAGGGATAACTGAACTTGTGTCCTGTTAATTTACCTAATCTAGATCACATTGATAACAGTGCCGCTCTCAGGGAATAAAATTATGTGAAATGTTTCTGTTTATCCTACTAGGTAACAACGTGTATCACAAATCTATAGTCATGGATATGAATGGAGAGTTTCACAACAGGCCTGGGTATATATGGGAATTTCATATATGGTAAAATTGGCATTTTAAATCAGTGGGGAAAGCATAAGTTATTCAATAAATGGGTCTGTTTGATCATTTGATTATATTTGGGGGAAAAAAAGCAAAGCTAAGTTTTCACTTTCAGTTATTTAAACATATTAAAGATTCAAATGCAAAAAATAAAACCATAAAATAATCTTTTAAAATTAGAATAGTTTTATAGTCTAAAGGAGGAGAGTTTTTCTTGACATTTCACTGAGGCTACAAACCACCAAGAGAAAAGAAAAAACAGATTTGGCTACATACAACTTTAAAACTGCATGCAAAAGACATTCTAAACAAAGAAGATGGGGAGAAACATTTTTGACATATATAGAATTGTCACCTATAATATATAAAAAGCTTCTATAATTAAAAAAAATTAATGATACAGTAAAAAGATCAAAGCATATAAACAGATAATTCACAAAAAATGCAAATAATAAACATAAAATGCTAAACCACTAATAAAAGCAAAACAAGCAAATAATTTTGGACTATCGGATTATCAAGGGTGAAAAGGATTGATAATAACAAAGATTGTTGAGCATATGGTAGAAACAACATATTATGAAAAAGGAAATTAGTACAACCCCCTTGGGTGGTAATTTAGCAAAATCTGTTACATTTATACAGTTTTGAGATGTGCATATTTTGAGCTGCAAATTCCTCTTCTAGGAATTTGTCCCATAGAAATGGTGTGTCACAGGAAAAAGACCACCAACTCACAGTTTTTTCTATTCTCTCACTCAGCAATCAAGCGACCAGTTCTGCTGCGGACACCAGCTGGCTGTCCTCTAGTTCAATTCCAATGCTGTCTACCTGGAGATAGCATCAGATCCCACAGGTTCAGGGCTCGGTCCCCAAAACCACGCCCCCTTCAGACACCAGTTGCAAATCCAGGCCTCCTGAACTTCAGACTGACCCACTTCAAGTTGGGGTTCCCACAACCCCACTTTGGGGCCCAATTAATTTGCTGGAGTGGCTCACAGAACTCAGGGAAACACATTTATTGGTTTATTATGAAGTATATTGCAAAGGATACAGATGAAGAGAGTCACAAGGCGAGGTGTGGTGGAAGCGACACAGAGCTTCCCTGTCCTCCCCGGGTGTGCCACCCTCCAAGAACCTCCACACATTCCCCTATTGAGAAGCTTCCCAAACTCTGTCCTCTTGCACATTTTATGGAAACTTCATTACATAGGCATGATTGATTAATCCTTTGGCCGCTGGCTATCAACTTCATCTTGAGCCTCCTCTCCTCCCCAGAGGTTAGGGGTAGTGCTCAAAGACCCAACCCTGTAATCCTGCCTCGGGCTTTCTGGACACCGGCCCTATCCTGAAGCTGCCTAGGGACTGCTAGCTTTCAGTCAGTCATCACATACAAAAAGACATCACTTTAGAGATTCTAAGGTTTTAGGAATTGTTTGCCAGGAAACAGAGATGAAGATCAAATATGTATTTCGTCATATCACAGAAATACATCCAAGTACACGTGGATCTGGTAATAGTCTCGTAACAGTAAGGAATTTGCGGCAAGTGTCTACCAATAGGGCATTGCATCAAGCAGCCGAACACTGTATCGCCCCTGAAGAGAATGAGGATATCCAGGATGTGCTAGAAAACAAAAGCAAGAATAAAAGATCATTCTTTCGTCCGACAAATATTTCTTATGCCAGACATTGTGCTAGACACTGAAAATTTAAGAATGCAAATAGGCATGATGCTGTCCCTTCTAGAGCATATAATATAGAATCCTATTAAACCATTTTATTAAAAATTTTAAAATGAGTATAAAAATACATGCAAACAAACATCTGGAAAATAAATTGTTAGCTAAAGATAATTGTTTGGCAACACTAAATTGTTAAAAGTGACTATTTTGAGAGTTAGGATTATGGGGGACTTTCTGCTTTATACATAATTTAATTGTTTGCATTTTTCAAAAAAATGGGCATGCATTATTTATGTTATCAGACAAAACCATAATCTAAGCACTTTCACGGTTTCTCTTTGTCCTTGGTAGAAAGTGGATGTTACTCAAGGTCTTTTGTAATCTGATCTCAACCACTTTTTTCTGTCTCCCACCTGTAAACCAAAGAAAAATAACCGAGGCAAGCCTCAATTTAGAAGTTTATTTTGTCAAGGTCGAGGACGCACCTGGGAAAAAGGAACACAAATCACAGGAAGTCTGTGATCCATGCTTTTTCCAAAGAGGGCTTTAGGACTTCAGTATTTAAAGGCAAAGAAGAGACTGGAGGGGAAAGAGGAAAGAAAAAAAAGGAGGAGGGGGACTGGGCGTGGTGGCTCACGCCTGTAATCCCAACACTTTGGGAGGCTGAGGTGGGCAGATCACGAGGTCAGGAGATCGAGACCATCCTGGCTAACATGGTGAAACCCCGTCTCTACTAAAAATACAAAAATTCACCGGGCGTAGTGGTGTGTGCCTGTAATCCCAGCTACTTGGGAGGCTACAGCAGAAGAATTGCTTGAACCCGGGAAGCGGAGGTTGCAGTGAGCTGAGATCGCGCCACTGCATTCCAGCCTGGGTGACAGAGTGAGACTCTGTCTCAGAAAAAAAGGAGGGCAGATAAAACAGGCAAGAGGTTACGTTCTCTCAAGACTTAGATTAGGCTTTGGTTAATGCTCACTAAATTCGCATTTTACTCATGAAAGGAGGGGCTAGAGGAACAGTCAATTACGCATTCATCTTGTGCTCAGAGCATCTGCACTTTGATGTAAGATAAACACCGAGTAGAGGAAGCGGTCAAATATGTATTTGTCTCAGGTGAGTGAAGGGATGACTTCTGTCCATCTTTCTCCCATACCTGTGAAGATATGCTGTTAATTTACATTGTCAGCGGGAAATTGAACAGAATTGTTTTAGGGTAAAATTCTTGGGGCGTACAAGGAATTTCCTTGTAAGCAAATTATGTGGAGGGGGGCTCTTCCTGGGGAGGTACGTGGCCTTCTATTTTTGCAGCTAGCTATTTAGAAACAAAGTGGAAGGCAGTTTTTGCATGACTCAGTTCCCAAACTGAACTTTTCCCTTTGGCACAGTAAGTTTAGGGTCCCAAGATTTTTATTTTCCTTGCACACACCATCCCCAACCCTCCTTTCTCAGACATTCTCAAACACATCCGTGAGGTCTCCTCTACTGAGCTGCACGTCAACTCTCATACCTCCACATTTTTAGTTCTGTTTTTAGCTCCAACCAGAAAACGTCCTATTCCACCTTCAAGATCCTGCTCAAATGTCACTTCCTTTGGGAAGTCTTTCCTGATTAGTCCCAGAAAAGCAAATAGCTTTCTCCACTGTGGTCTCTTTACACTTTCCTTTAAAATCAAGGAAAAATTTATATACAATAAAATGTGCAGATTCAAAGTATACAGCTAGATGAATTTTGCCAAATGTGTATACCTTTGTAAGCTCCACCTCAATCAAGATATAGAACATTTCCTTCCCTGCTGGTTCCATCTCCCTTCCAGTCCATCCACAGGGGCAACCGCTAGTTCCCACTTCTGTTGCCATAGATTAGTTTCACTTGTTGTGTGTTTCTGTTTTGTTTTGTTTTTTAAACGGAGTCTTTGTCACCCAGGCTGGAGTGCAGTGGCACAATCTCAGCTCACTGCAAACTCTGCCTCCCAGGTTCAGGCAATTCCTTGGCCTCAGCCTCCCAAGTAGCTGGGACTACAGGTGTGTGCCACCACACCTGGCTAATTTTTGTACTTTTAGTAGATACGGGGTTTCACCATGTTGGCCAGCTGGTCTCAAACTCCTGACCTCAGGTGATCTGCCTGCCTTGATCTCCTAAAGTGCTAGGATTACAGGCATGAGCCACTGCACCCAGCCAGTTTCACTTGTTTTTGAACTTCATTTACATTGAGTAACACAAAATGTACTCTTTTGTGTCTGGCATCTTTCACTCAACATAATTTTCTGAGATATCCTCTTTATTTTTGTATATATCAAGAAATTTGCAATTTGTATTGCTGAATAGTATTCTATTTTACAGAGATACTGCAGTTTGTTTAGTCACTCTTCTTCTGATGGACGTGTAGCATTCTGTACATACTGCTCTTCTGTATAGTGGGGCTGGCAATTTCTGTTTGTGTTTCGGGAAAAGCTCTCTCAAACCGTGTTTTTCCTCTGCTCTCATACCACCACAGTAATCATCAACGCAGAAGAAGACTTCCGTGACCAGAGGTGTAGGTTTTTTCACCACACACCAGCAGACATGGGCTGGGTGCCCTCCAGTTCAATTCCAACGTGATCTACCTGGAGATAGTGTCAGATCCCACAGGTTGGGGATTCAGTCACTTGAGTCTATCTAACCTGCCCCCTTTTTTCTTCTCTCTCTCTCTTTCTTTTGATGGAGTCTTGCTCTGTTGCCCAAGCTGGAGTGCAGTGGCACAATCTCAGCTCACGGCAACGTCCACGGGTTCAAGCAGTTCTGTCTCAGCCTCCCAAGTAGCTGGGACTACGGGCACCCACCACCACGCCCAGCCAATTTTTGTATTTTTAGTAGAGATGGGATTTCACCATCTTTCCCAGGCTGGTCTCAAACTCCTGATCTCAGGTGATCCACCCGCCTGGGCCTCCCAAAGTGCTGGAATTACAGGCGTGAGCCACTGCTCCCGGCCCCTGCCCCCTTTTTTTCTTTCCTCTTTTCCAGTAATTTAGTCCTTGTATCTAAATTATGCTTGAATCCCGATCACTTAATCTGTGTTTAGCAGACAGTAGTAGTTCTTTAAATCTTTACTTTTGAATGAGGAGGTATGAGAAAACAGTTAGTTGGAAATTAGTTTGAATAATAGACGGGGGTTAATCCAAATTTCGCCCATTGATTAAGGAGTGATAAGCTCCTGGGCTGCGCTGCTTAGTGGCTGTGTGCTCCTCCATGGAAAGGATGTACCATATTCAGGAACACTTTTCAAATGGTTATGTGTTGAGTGGTTGAGGGGAGACACTAGATGCATGACATCTGTTGTTGGATATCCAGGTAGCTTCAGAAACTAGTTTCAGCAGATGAAGGAACTGGTTATGTTACCTATGTCACTAGAAAGGTCTTTGTTTCTTCTGGAGAAGGCCAGTTGACAATGTCATCATCGACAAAATTGCTATAGGTCTCAGTCTGCCCTTGACCCCATGGACCCTGTATTTGTTGTCTTCATTGCTGGTAATTCAAAGTTAATATTTGAAATGAGTGAACCCAAGCAGAAATAATGACTTTGACTTACAATACTGAGAGGTCATAGCCAACCATGTGAATAGAGCATGCTCCTTTCTGGCCTCCCACCCACAGTGTGAGTCCAAGGGAAGTATGGACTCACCCTATGGGTGGGAGCCCAGGAAGGTGCATTATACCAGCCTTTGCTGAGCTTCTCTAGAGGGGCCAGGAGGAGGTAAGCTCTCAGTGGAAATTCTAGAATGGGACTGAGTATCATTTGGCTGTGTGTGGGGTGGAGGTGGTGGTGGGAGGGAGTTTTTTTTTTTTTTAACAGATTTATTGAGGTATAATTGATATAAGATAAATGGCACATATTTAAAGTATAACATTAGAATTGTTTTCACGTGCGAAGAAACCACTGCATCAAGATAATGAACATATGGATCACCTTAACCATTTCTTATACACTTTTGTAATCCCTCCATTCCCCACTCCACCTCATCCCTAGGTGAGGTGATCTGCTTTCTGTCATTAGCACTGATCTGCTTTCTGTCATTAGACTGTACATTTTAAAGAAATTTGTATTAAATGGAATACAGTCATGTACCGCGTAACAACATGTTAGTCAGTGATGGATGGCATATACAACAGTGGTCTCATAGATTATAATGAAGCTGAAAAATTCCTATTGCCTAGTTATGTCATAGCCATTGTAAAATCTAGTGCAGTGCATTACTCAGATGTTTGCGGTGATGCTGATGTAAACAAACCTACTGTACTGCCAGTTATATAAAAGTTTATAGCATATACAGTTATACTATATAATTTATAAATGTATATGCTATACAATTATATAGTATAATTGTATATGTATTATAATGTATATGCTATACAATTATATAGTATAATTGTATATGCTATAAACTTTTATATGCTAAAACAACTCTGTTATGGTTTATGCATTTACTACACTGTACTTTTTATTGGTATTTTAGAGTGTATTCCTACTTATAAAAAAAAAGTTAACCCTAAAACAGCCTCATGCAAGTCCTTCAGGAGGTATTCCAGAAGAAGGCATTGCTATCATAGGAGAGGACAGCTCCATGCATGTTATTGTCCCTGAAGACCTGCCAGTGGGACAAGATGTGCAGGTGGAAGACAGTGATGCTGATGATCCTGACCCTGTGTAGGCCTAGGCTAATGTGTATATTTGTGTCTTAGTTTTCAACAAAAAAGTTTAAAAGTAAAAAAATTTTAAAGCTTATAGAAAAAGGATGTAAAGACAGAAAATACTTTTGTACTGCTGTATAATGTGTTCAAAGAGTTCAAAAGTCAAAAAACTTGAAACTTTATGAAGTAAAAATGTTAGAGTAAATTTATTATTGAAGAAAGAAAAGTTTTCAATGTAGTGTAGCATAAGTGTACAGCGTTTATAGAGTCTACAGTAGTGTACAGTAATGTCCTAGGCCTCATACTCCCTTCGCTCATTCACCCAGAGCAACTTCCAGTCCTGCAAGCTCCATTCATGGTGGATCATTTTTAATCTTTATAACATTTTTACTGTAATTTTTCTGTGTTTAGGTACACAAATACCATTGTGTTGCAATGGCCTATAGTATTCAGTACAGTAACATGCTGTACAGCTTTGTAACCTAGGAGCAATAGCTATACCATCTAGCCTAGGTGTGTAGCAGGCTGTACTATGCGGGTTTGGTCACACAACGACGAAATCTAATGATGAATTTTCCAGAAAGTATCCCTATTGTTAAGTGGTGTGTGACTGTATATATATGTATATATGCACTATATATACACACTATATATAGAGACACACTATTTTGTGTGTCTCTATATATATGCACACTATGTATGTGTGCATGTGTGTGTATTTATTCCTTCTCTCCAGTTCAGCCTTAGGAAAAGGGGAAAGCTTGTGAATGTGTCCTCAGGAAGTTGGTTTGCTGAATTAAGAGGTGAAGGTAACGTCTCAGGAGCTCAGTAGACCCCTCTGCCCAAATGCAGTTGGCAGTCCTTGGTCAGGCTTAACCCTAGTGGAGGCCAGGGGTTAGAGCTACCATGCAGATTGCAGGTGGGAGGTTGTGGTTGACTTTTTGGAAGTCATTAGTACAAATGCTTTTAGTGCCTTTAGCCCGTAGGGGTTTTACGAGGTCACGGCATGATTGGGATAAGCTTAGCTTAGCCAGAGCCGGCTCCTCTTTCCTACTTGGAAGTTAGGGGCAATGCTGCACCTGTCCCTGGGCTGTGCAATGGAGTGAAGGGGACTTGGGGCAGTCAAGAGCGAGAGGCATTGCCACATCCCTGGGTGGCTTGCAGTCATCGTGATACACTGACCTGGTTGCAATCATTTTTATGGTGAATTATTCAAAAGCAGTACTCTGGCCCTTATCTCTGCCCAGTCATTCTATAATGAAGAGGCACGGGGTGGAGCCCGGGGACACACCTTTCCCCTCACATCCTGCGACAGCTGAATCCGAGCCCGAGGACCACGTGCGGGGCCGTCTCCAGTGTGGATGGCAGCCCGGCTGGAACGCACTGGCAGGTAGTCCCTGCTCCCCAGAGGCCCTGTTTCCTTCCAGAGGCGAGGCTGGAACTGCTCCAGATACCCAGCAGGAAGGCCACGTGACAACGGGAGGGGCGTTTCTCTCTCTCTCTCTGTGTGTGTGTGTGTGTGTGTGTATGTGTGTGTGTGTGTGTATGGACGAGAGGGTAGGGGTGCCAGGGTCCTGCCGTTCACCAGGCGCCCACGTGCCTGCCACAGAGCGCCATTCACTCCGGACCGCGGGACCTGGGGCGCGGCCGGGCCCCCTGCGGCGAGGCGAGGAGGTGGCGGGAGAGGAAGAGCGGCGCCCACGATGTGCTCCTTTGGGCTTGATGTTCCTCCTGCCCTCCCGTCTCCCTTCCTGGCTTCACCAGCAAGGCTTTCCTCCCAGGCTAATTTCTGTGGGACCTCTCTAGGCAGAACCCTCAGAACCTCCGAAAGGTGGGTTCGTCGTCCTGGTCTGCGCAGGGCGTGGATTTTGAGCGCTTGGAATGTGCCTCAACTGAGAAACGCTATTTTAATAAGTTTACATCCAAAAGCCGATCATTGATTCCATTATTTGGAAAACGACTTTTCAGTGTGTTTGGAACAACTCGGATATTGGAATCTTTTAAACTGTAAATTTTATGAAATCTAAATAACAACCAAATATCTGCAAGCAAAATCTAGCATCTGAATCGAGTGTGCTGTCAGTGTAAAACACACACCGGATTTCAAAGATTTTACTGCAGAAAAAACACATGAAAATACTGGTTACATGTGGAAATGACAGTGTTTTAGATCTGTTGGATTATCTAAAATTAAATTTAAATTAATGTTACTGGTTTCTTTTACATTTTCTAGTGTGGCTACTGGGAAGTTTAAATTTCATATGTGTCTCATGTTATATTTTATTACATTTCTCTCGGCCCTTGTGCTCCAGGTGGTCGATTTAGGGGGATTGAGATGAGATAATGGCCAACCTAAAGAGGGCCTGAGTTCCCTCTGCCGACCTATGGATCTCACTGCTACCCCTCCCTGATTATCCACCCAGTGGATGTGGAAGTCAGGGAGACGTATTCAGAGATGCTCACTGCCTGCTCTGGGAAGTGCTGTCCCTAGTGAGGTGGGAGCAAGTCCGAAGAGTGAGTGCTTCATGGGAACCCTGGCTTCCTGGCTATCTTCATGCCTGTGCGTGGCCATGACACCTGGCAGGATGCCAGAGGGGGAGGGCCGAAGTGTCCTGTATTCTAGCAGAGTACAGACCATCAGAAATGTTTCAATTCCAAAGCCGGGCCAGGTGCTGTCACCTACTGGAGCCAAAGTACCCTTGAACAGTTCACCTCTCTCAGGCTTAGGGTGATTATAGTGAAAATTGGATGCTTTTCTAAATAACTCAAACAATGATGGTGCCTATTTATAACCTTTACTAGACCGCCTCTTTTCGCCCCAATCAGAATGTGAAGTCTGGATTTAGACAAAAGATTATTTGGAGGGGGTGATAGTATCTTTTGCAAAAAGAATTCAAAATAAGGTAACAGGCAACCCAGAGGGGCTGCCCACCTGCTAGGTTTAATACTCTCAGGAGTAAAGAGACATAGGACCTGTTCCCTGTGTCATGTCCCCTTGGTTGGGAACATCTACCTCTTTTCCATCCATCTGTTCAAATCTGAATTATTTGTTCAAGGTGCAGCTCTGATCCCACCTCCTCCAGCGTCTTTCTTTGATTCCTCTAGGCTTCCCAGCACCATTAAGCAGTGTCGTGACCTGCAGCCACACATGCCATAGGCCTCCATCCTCAGGAAAGTGATTGAGTCCACCGGCGTACTTGCCTTTGAAACCAGGTTCTGAGACGTGGATGCAAGTGACGTTATTGTTCTGATTAGTTACCTATCCCCATAACGGGGAGCTACAGAGTGCTTTGCAAAGAGTAATGCTTTAACCTCACCTCCAAGAAAACAGAACAGTCTGATGTGAAAAACATTTATAATTTCTTGTATTTATAGTGTGTATCTTCATTATAATCATTCTTACAATAAATACAGAAGTGCTAGACCATTATCACAGTGGCCTACGGGCTGAGGCACAGGAACTGAGGGTTGTGCCTATGGGCTGAGGCACAGGAACTTGAGACCCCAGTGCTTCTCAAGGGCTGGCCAGGACGCCTTCAGAGAGGCTAGTGAAGAGGAGAGGAATGTAGGGTGAACTTGAAATGTGATTAATAGACTCAATGCAGCACACGCTAGAAACAGATACAGAGTTTTTGGTTTTTGTTTTAACTTTTACCAGATGATACTACAGAAACAGAACAAAGAAAGAGATTCAAGATCCCACATGAGTGAGAATCTAGGGCCTTCCCCCATGGCCCTGGCCCCAGCCTGTGCCTTGTTTTTGTTATTTCCACCTAGGCATCTGCCATGCAGCAGAGTTAGGAGCGTGTGGGCGGCCGCTGAGCATCCTTCAGGGGCAGCTGGCGTCAGTGGAATGAGTGTGGATCTGAAGAAAGGTTTCCCAGTTCCAAAGCTGGACCCGCAGGAATCCTGTGAGGATTTGCAGACATTGACAGTGTTGGTTCTTGGAGCATCTTTCTGCCTCCCTGGCTTTGTCTGGTCTCAGCCTGGAGGCTGCAAGCCAGGTCTGTGCTGAGCAGGAAGAGGAGAGGAGAAATGCCACTGTCTCGCACCTCCCAGCAAGTCTCCCTTTTCATGAACAGCCCTTGTGCCAGATACAATGGTCTCTCTGTTCTCTCACAAAACTCATCCACAAAAGATATACAGAGTCTTTTGACAGACAGTCCCACTGCTCTGGAGCCCTTTCTGTTAGTTTCTGATTGACAATTTTGAACCAAGGCCAAGAGACCCCCTAACTCATGTTGCTTCATCATGAGGGTTGTCCTTGTCATCTGATGATGCATGAGGCATGCTAATGGCACGGCCGGGATGCCACCCCAGGCTTCAAGGCTGTTAGAGGTCTTGAGTGCACACACACGTCTGAGCCTCCATTAGGTCACTTGAAACTTTGCCTAGCAAAACAGGCTCCCGAGACATAAGGCTTGCCATCATTACGAAAAGTTGTGATGGTACAGAAGAGAGAATTTTTTTTTTTTTTTTGAGACAGTCTCGCTCTGTCACCCAGGCTGGAGTGCAGTGGCATGATCTTGACCCACTGCAACCTCTGCTTCCTGGGTTCAAGCGATTCCAGAAGAGAGAATTCTTAGAGTCAGAGGGAGGAGTAGAAGGAAAAAGATATTTAAAAAGCTATGCTTCAAGGGGACATTGTGTGCTGTCAAAATGAGATTGTGACTCAGAAAGTTCTCGGGGAACTGCAAGGTGCTGTCAACTAGGGGTCGGTTACTTCTCAGTCATGGTACCGAGTCATCACCTGCGGGAGGAAAATGGAGGAGCTGTGCCTGTCAGAAACTGTCTGTGTGACTCAGGGGAAGAATATGGAGTATCTTAGTAGCATTCCATTATTACTGGCCCCTGAATACCATGATGATGCCAACCCCTGCACAGATAACCTCCTGCTTTTATAGCTTGAAATATATTTGATCTAAACCATGATTTGACATCCACAGAGAGAGAGAGAGGAGTAGATAAGTCCCCATTCCAGGTTGGCAGTAGGGATTCTGCAGAAGTGGCTGAAATGAAATTTGGCCAAAAGAGATGAAGTTCTACAGTCATTTTGTTTCTGCCTATTTCCTCCAGATTCAAAGGCAGATTGGGTCATCTCGGAACTCATGTCTCCTCCAGGACCCAGCAACAACAGATTTTCAAGGAATAGCCTCGTTATTTGCAAAATCTGTAGAGTGTAAAACATAACTGACCCACTGCCAGGAGGTTGGATTTGGACTTAGTATTGTATTGTTCTGTCCTTACATTGTGGCTTGATAAACAGAATGGGATTCCAATTCTGATTCCAAAGTGAGACTCTTCCAAGATCATCCATGTCTTCTCATTTTCTCCCTCCCTCTAGCTGCCTCTCCCTTCTCATCCCCACCAAGAAGTGGAACTTGAACCTGCCTTTCCCTAAGGTCTGTGCAGTGTCTGTGATCCCAAGGACAGGACTGTGAAAGTGTCCCTAATATATCACAATGTATAGCCCTTGTTTTCTTTTTCTCTCTACAACTTGATCCTTCCTGTCCCCGTTCGTCCCCGAGTTGTAAGGTGCAGATTAAAGGTTTTGTCATAGCAGAAGGAAATCAGAGGGAGATGCCCCGTCTCCAGAGGAAAGAAGTTGAATTTCCCAAACAAAACCTAAGCAGAGAGTGCACATTCTTGTCTAAAAGCTTGGAAAAGCAGCAGGATTTCCAGGACACTTGAAAGCATGCTCTGGCAAAGCCCTGGATGAAAGCGTTTTCCAACCATTAATGGTCCACCAGCATGGCTTGGTTTGTGATCCCAGAATTCAGACCACTTCACAATCTCACACAGATACAGCGAGCAGCTTAGAGTTCCTGCTGCTTGGTCTGAGAGTGTATCCCATCCATAGATTGGATGGTGCTGGGGTGGCCATGGTCCCAAGGCAAGGAGGCACCCAGCAGAGGATCCCCTGAGGCCTGGCATGTTTGCTTGAGCTACAGAGAACACCTTGAGGTGTTGCAAGTGTCCAGAGAGCTGAAGTGTGTAGGTCCTTCCTGGATGTGCCCAGGAGCTCCAGGGACCTCAAGCGTGGGCCTCAGTCTCCTCCTTGATGGCTGGCTTGTAAATGACTCCCTTGTTATCACCTTTCTTGATACTAGAACAAAAAGAACACATAAGTCTTGTTAGAGAGGAGAGCGAGCAAGCCAGAGAACAGACTGACTCAGGTAGGGAATGAGGCCGTTTTTAAAAGTTGGATTCCTCTCTTTGGGACCTTTCCCCAATTCTGTTGGTCTTGGGAGGGAATGTCACCAAATAAAGCTTTAACCAAAACAGGACGTGTTCGTTTTCCAACTGTTCTCTTCCACACCTAACAATACTAGACCTGTATTTTGAAAGAGGTCTCGTTGTCACCCCCGCTCTCCAAACCCTGATTCCATAACAGGGTTCCCAGAAACCTTTTTATTTTTCATACCCCCAAAATAAATTAGGTTTTAGGAAAAGCCAAATGTGACAATAAAAACATGGGCAAAGGGCATGAAGAGTTAGTGTGAGTGAGAGATCAGGTTTTCTTTCATCTTCCTTTTTGGATTCATAGACGAAAACGTATATGTAAAGATCTTGATAAGAAGACAGCTTTGCTGCTTAGCTCTAGGCACAAGCCCCAAGTCAAGAGACTCATCCAAGGCTGTACAACAGCAGTAAGCAAGGCACACACGCTTCCAAATCTGAGCACAGTGGCCCTTGAACCCCTTGAAAGACCAGGGTCACATGTATATCTCATGCAAAGGAGGCCAGGGCACGGGTGCTTTGGGGACAGCACTCCTAGGGTAACTTTTGGTCCAGGTGACTGCGGCTCTTCATGCCACAAAGCTGCCTTCCCAGGCAGACTAATCATCATGGACACACGGCTGCCCATTCCCATTTTGGGCCCAAACCAGCTCACCTCTTCCTTCTGAAAAGCCAAATGGACACTGCCATCACAATACAGATGCCAAGAACGCCAGCCAGGGCCAGCGAGAGGATGATGCCTGGTGAAGAGGCAGAGGGCACACATTACACTCCTTCCTTCCCCTCCATCTTAGCCCATGGCCCCCGGGTGTGAAATCACGGCCCAGCTGCATAATCATCCACAGAAAGGAATAATTTCCCCATCCCTGTTCTCAGATTCTGGTCTTTGACTTAGTGGGACTGGCTAGAGTATTTTGAGGGGGCCATTTGCAAATTCTAATGGTTTTCCAGCAGGGGCTCTCAAATTTGCACAAGGGTCAGCTGAAGAGCTTGTTTAAAATGTAGGGTTGTTTTTGTTTTTTTTTTAGCCCAACCCCCAGAGATTCAAATTCAATCTGTTTGGTGTAGGGCCCAGGAATCTGCATTTTACCAAATACTTGCAGCTGATACTAATGCACGTGGTCCAAGAACCACACTTTGATAAGCCCTGGGCTACACAAATAATACTCTGTCTTTGCCTGCTGGATTTAAGGCCCATTGGCTGTCTCTATCAGTTTTGCCCCCCAAGTTCCATTGCACAGTCCTAAGCAGTCCCAGACGACCAGTAGTCCATTGCCAAGGTCATACGGCCTGTCAGCTGACCTCCACACTGGGCTCTGGCATGTTTTCAGCAACAGCCTCCCACCATGACCAAAAGAAAGTCTTAGATAGGTTCTTTGAATACACACATGCTGCAGAGTGATTGGATCTTTCATTAGAGGAACATTGATTGGCAGTTCATCTTTGAATCAGAGAGCGACTTGAGGGTAAGACCCATAGCAAGGAGAGGGCCAGGAGCCAGAGCAATAGTACAGAGAAGCAGAGGATGGGCTGGATCACAGACCCAGATCACACCAAGAATCACAGTGATCACCCAGCTGCAACATGCATGGCCGGCTGCCCAGCCACATACCCAGACTCAGTCCTGCCGCAGTATAGGCTTGCACTTAAAAAGGGGAGAGGAAAAGACTGGAGGTTACTCTAGAGTCAAACCACACTGGATTTGAGCAACGTGTTGAGAGATGCTCTACCTTTTGTTTGGTTGGCAGTACGGGTCTTAGGCAGACACATCTCTAGAGGTGTTCACCCTTGGCTCAGGGATTACCTGATGAAGTAGAGGAAATTGCCTATCTAGGGAATTCATACTGCAATCTCTCCTTCCCATGCTTTTTTTTTTTTTTTGGAGATGGAGTCTCACTCTGCTGCCCAGGCTGGAGTGCAGTGGCACGATCTCGGCTCACTGCAACCTCCGCCTCCTGGGTTCAAGTAATTCTCTGCCTCAGTCTCCCAAGTAGCTGGGATTACAAGCACCTGCCACCACACCCGGCTAATCTTTGGATTTTTAGTAGAGACAGGGTTTCACCATCTTGGCCAGGCTGATCTTGAACTCCTGACCTCATTATCCACCTGCCTCAGCCTTCCAAAGTGCTGGGATTACAGGCATGAGCCACCGTGCCCAGCCCTGATGCTCCTTTATCACAGCAGTTTTCTGGCTAGGGCAAGACTTCACTTCAGGCTTTTATTTTTTTTTTTTTTTTTTTTGAGACAGAGTCTCGCTCTGTCACACATGCTGGAGTGCAGTGGCACAATCTTGGCTCACTGCAACCTCCACCTCCTGGGTTCAAGCAATTCTCACGCCTGAGCCTCCCGAGTAGCTGGGATTGCAGGTGTGCGCCACCATGCTTGGCTAATTTTTGTATTTTTAGTAGAGATGGGGTTTTGCCATGTTGGCCAGGCTGGTCTCGAACTCCTGACCTCAAGTGATCCACCTGCCTCCGCCTCCCAAACTATGGGGATTACAGGTGTGAGCCACCACGCCCAGCCAAGACTTCAGTTTTTAATACAACATGGCCAAAGAGGAAAGGTGAAGAAAGGTAGGGATCCAAGCCTGCTTGGGCAGGCACCTGTCCGAGTCCCTGGTACCTGCCTCTCTTTCTAGGCAAGGGATCCATCACCAGACTTCTCCCCCAGCCCATCCAGCTTGTGGTCATGGTTTGGTTCTATGTTTGCTTTGTCCCTCCTGGACAAACTCCTTCACCATACCAGCCCCACTTCTCTGCTCCATGGAACCCCAGGGGATTATGGCTTCAACCAGCAAGTTACTGTTGGGGATAAATAAGGTGAGAGAGAAGTCTCAGTGGGGCTGAACCTGTGCCCAGTTACCTAAGTCTCACAGTCGGCCTACTAGGTACCTCCTGGGGGGAAAATCACATAAGAATCCATTGTCTTGAGTGAGCAGAGGATCCCAGTCATGAAGTCTCCCCTGGAAACCCCCAATCTGTTTTTTCCAAGGTTCCCACAGCCGTTCCCCATTCTCCCAATCAGGTCCTCTATCTAAAGAAAGTGTAGATTTACACATACCCTGTCTGGTGGTTTTCTCATCTCAATGGAAACTTCTGGCATGTGTGTGTGTCTTGGAGAAAGAAGGGGTATTTGTTCTAACTCACATTGGGAGCCACAGTTGTACAGATGGTGGCCACCCAGCCTGACACAGAAGATCCTGTGCCCATAGAGCCCACAGTGGTGGCTGAGGCCCTGGGAGAGCCATGGTCAAGTGTAAGATGCCAACAGGGGGCCAAAGACTCTCCCTTGGTGCCCTTGACACCCTGGGGAACCAGATCTGAGGCTGCAGCGTGAGGTTTTGCTTACGGCCCCTTCTCCTGTCCTACGGCCCAAGTCTAGCTGATTCCCCAGGAGCCATCAGCCGTGTGCTTTTCCTATTGCCTTTTTCTGCAATTTCACATTGAACCTGCAGAGCCTCCCTGGTCCAAGGCTGGGCCCTGGAGGTTTCTGATCTGGCTTCCCCAGGTGGCACCGGGCTCTGCACCCTCACAGAGGGTTAGCAGAGCAGGCAGGGAGAAGAGCTGTCCCCAAGGACAGGAAGGCCTATTGCCCCTGCTCTGTGGGCCACCAGCAGGAGCTCATGACCTCCCAAGTGGCAGAGAGTGGCTCCACTGGCCAGACTCCCTGCCCCAGGCCTCTTCATGTAATCTGAACACAAGGACCAGCCTGTGGCTTGCGGGGGGTGCTCAGGACATGAGTCTCCACCTGGAGGGAGCTTCCAGTGTTTGCACAGCACAGGCTCTATTTCCTGCAGGGCCTATGGCCTCTGCACAGTGGAACTTGGCATTATGGCTGGTTGTTTCTTTGTAAAATGTAACCAGAGACCATGGTCCCTGGAATCTTAAAAAAACAAACATAACAAACCTAGCCGTGGTTTTTCTTCCCAACCCTTTGATGAAATACACTCTCATTCTTTGTTCCTGAAGCTCCAGATGCTTGTGGTGCCAAACCAGTTCTTACCACCTGAAGACTATTACTAGGAAGCCTCGCCACCTGGCTGAGCCATCCAGGCTGGATGGTTTCTAAGGTCGTCTCTTTCACAGTCACCTCAAACATTCTGAGAGCCACACAGGCCCCAGACCACTGAGCAGCCCAGTCTGTGGCTGGCAGAGGTACCCTTCATGCCTGGTCTTGGGGAGCTGAGCAAAGTTATGGACAGCAAGGCCCCAGCAAAGGTGGGGCTTTTCTCAGGGCACATGCCCTGCGTGACGGCTTCTCGGGAGGGAGAGTCTGGCTTCCCCCAGTTATTATGCGGGGTTCCTGTTGCAGGCCCTGTAAGCAACAGCATAGTTTAACCCAGTGCTCTGACCCGAGATTCTTGCTCCTCGATGACCACCTGTCAAGGCCTAAATTGACTCTCCTTGGAAACAATGAAATGAGACCAAACAGGCATGAAGACCAAGAAAGCCCCAGAGCCTGGGACAGACACTTTTCAGGCAAGACTTTGATACAGCAAAAACGAAGCAGCTTGACTGAGCCAACATCATAAGCTGCTGAGGAAGAGGAATGCCGGCAAGGGTGTCGCCTGATAATTCCACCACCTCAGGAAGCCCAGGGCAGGAAAGTGTCATTGGAACGCTGTCCCCGCCAATCAAGACAGCACCAACCATCATGGAGGTTCTGCTTCTTTGCAGAAATGGGCTTGATTCCCATTGGAGGCAGATGCCAAAACATCTGTTATCTGATGGGAGGGAGAAAGTCAGCGAGACTTTCAGGACACAGGGAGAACTGTCAGGGCAACCAGAGAACCAGAGCCTCAGAGCGAAGCCAAAGCCTGTTTCCCAGCAGAGCCTCGGCTGAGTGAGAGCCCAGCCTCTAGGATGCTGTAGAGAACAGGCATCAAAGATGGTACAGGGAGGGGCAGAACTAGAGAAATTCACTTTCAGGTTAAAGAAATGGTTTGTTTCTGAATAGGAAAGAAGTCAGGCAATTCCCACAGAAGAACAATGGGACAGACAGCAGAAATGGAGACATGCTGGGTCACAGAGGTGGCCTACAAGAGGCATCGAGTGACAGCCCGACAGAAGGAGCTCTCAGGCTGGCTGGTAAGAGGGTGCACACCATGAGGACGTGGGAGAGCTGCCTGTTCACAAAGTGCTCGGATATGAGTCAGGGCAAGCAGAGAGACGGCAGTGTGACACACACAAGGAAACCACACAGATATAGAAAAGCTCGATGGTCACACGCCTTGCCCAGGAAGGTACAGACACCCAGAGAAGATCGGTGAGCTGCTTGCCACAAGGGCCTTGCTACCTGTTCTGGCGGGCCCAGGAGCTGCGTCTTCCACTGGCATCTTGCTGGACCGAGGGATGCTGGTTAAGGGCTTTTGAGGTCTTCTGAAGCCTCAAGCATAAACACAGAAAAGTCCAGCAGGAGGAACAAGCACCTCACTTTCACATCTGGAGGTTCCTGGAACAACAGTCTAGTATTTTCTAGCTCTATTTACAATTCTGTCTGACTGTAATAATCAATCATCCTTTTCAAGTATTACTTTAAAGTACGCACTGTTTACATAGATGGCATGTTATGTAGTGATATCCTTAGCCGTCTCCAGCCTTGTAAAAGAGGTCAGAAGAGTTTAGATTTGTCAGGGATTTAATAGCTTAAATATACAAAATCTGTTTTACAAAGGTAAAAACTCCCATTATTACACTTAAAAAATCATACAGTCAAGAAACTGCAATGCCAGTGCTATTTTCATATGATGCTTTGCTAAGACAAGCAAGAAGCCGTCACCACAGAGTGAAGCCATCTTCAGAGGACATATTTAACTGGGGAGTTTTCCTTATGAACGCTATGCAATCCAAAAAAGAATTTCTACAAAGAAATCTGCCAACAAGATAGTACCGGAACACATGGGGGAACTGGTTTTATACAACCATGGCTCTGCCTGTAGATTGCAGGAACGCAGGCCCTGCAGACAGCACGTTGCTCTGAAGGGCCTAAATCCCAGAGCCTCAGGGGCAGGTTACAATGCTGGCACTGGGTGCTTGGCACTCTAAGCTGCCTTCACTGTCCCTGCTGAAGGAATGGGTGGCGGGACGGGGGCCTTTGATCCCTATCAAGCCAGAGCCAGAGAAGGTACAACAGCAACTTCCTCCCAGACCTTCAAAACTGACAGCTAAGTTCTGATCTTTAATTTTTCTTAAACAAATGGGTTGATTTTTAACACTGTTAACAAATGGAGACCATAGGAAAATAAGACAACAACACTAAAAGGCGACAACTGGCCAGGCTTATGTGTCAATCATTCTGTAGAGAAGACACTGGCGAGGGGAGGGAACTGGAGATGGGTCAGGGACGTTCTTTCAACAAGTTTATAATGAGCGCCAGGCACCATGCCAGGCATAAAAATGAGTAACACGTCAATCATCCCTGGCCTTAAGGAGCTTGTAGTATGAGTATAATATATACATATTGTTATTTTTCTGTTTGTCTTCGCTGTGTGGTAATAATTACTCTATGGTGTGTCAAGTAACATCACAGTGATGGAGAAGTGGTTCTGGCTGCACTGAGGGAGATTAAGTCACCTTCGGGGGAATGGGGAGGACTTCCAGGAGGACATGAATACAGTTGGGTCTTGAAAGAATTTTCCAGGTGGAGGAGGGAGGGGGCATCTCAGACATCAAGTGTGTGTGCTTGAAAGCATCTGCCCTACAGTTTTGGGGGCTGAGGCCAAGAGAGCAGGGATGGGGCTGTGGGGAGATGATGTGGAAGGACCAGCTAGGGCCCCATCACCAAGGGTGGGTCCAGCCTTCTGCCCGGCCAATTCCCCATTGTCTTTCCTGAACATAGTCTGCCCTGTGCCACGGGCTGTGTTTACCAGCAAGATGACACCCACCATGGGGTTTTCTGTGCCCCATAGCGCATAACTCGGGCTGTGCTCAGGAAACATGCGGTGTGTTAAAGGGACTAGGACCTCACTTCTTAGCACCTTGGACCAATGCTCCTGACTGCCTTGACCCAGGCCAGCAATCAAAGGTGGAAACGATGCTGGCTAATCATTTGGATCCTTTGGGAGAATCGATGATATTCTTCCAGCTAAGAGCTTTTATTTATAAATAGAAACTTTAAGAAATACAAGGTCAATAATGACAACACATGCATTCTAGCCTCAAAAAATTAGATAATTAGCCATCTTAGCCATGTACGATTTCTTTCTCCCTCCTTTTAAGGTTCCATAAAACTGCCCAGGTCTATGCTTAAGCAGATCCTAATTGCACGACTATAGATTTGCCCTTGCAGTTGACCACCTGGCACCCTCGTCTGAGTGTGCCTCAGCTGGCTCTGGTGGGTGACATGCAGTTGCTCAGAGCAAGCCCACTAATGATGTGATTATAGAAACTTCTTGGCTTCCTTTCGTCCCTCAAGTTTCCATGGCCCTGACACGTTGAACACAGGGCTAGATGGTGTTAGCATTTCTGTCTGATGGGCTCTTGCTTTATTACCCAGCATCTGGGCCCAGTGTTGGTGCCACTGGCTAGGAGGAGGAGAAGTCAAAGGAACCAAGAACTAGGCCAAAGCCCTAAGCCTGAGCCCCTGTGATGTCCACTTGCTTCTGCCGTCTTTCCCCTTCTCTGCTAAGAACACCCGACTTGAAACCCGAACTGACCCCAGGACGTGTCCCCTCCCAGGGGCCCACCTTGAGGACAACACGTCTTGCTTTCTCCTTCAGCTCAAATCTTCCATCTGTTACTTGGAAGAGGCACTTTTTTTTTTTTTTTTTTTTTTTTTGAGATGGAGTCTCGCTCTGTCGCCCAGGCTGGAGTGCAGTGGTGTGATCTCGGCTCACTGCAAGCTCTGCCTTCAAGGTTCAAGTGATTCTCCTGCCTCAGTTTCCACAGTAGATGTGACAGGCAGGCACTACCACGCCTGGCTGATTTTTTTTGTACTTTTCTTTTTTTCTTTTTTTTTTTTTTTTTTAGTAGAGATGGGGTTTCACCATGTTGGCCAGGCTGGTCTTGAACTCCCGACCTCAGGTGATCCACCTGCCTTGGCCTCCCAAAGCGCTGGGATTACAGGCATGAACCACCACACCTGGCCACTGGAACAGGCACTTTTTAAGAATGGAAAAAAGTGCCTGGCATGACTTTCACTTTTCCATACAGAGTGGATGTTTTAACTAAAGACAACAAGAAACATAGCATACAAAAGAGAAAAACTCATACAAAAGGGAGGGAGAAAAAGAATGAAGGGGGGATCCTGAAGAAGTTGCTACTTCAGAGGCATCTGTGCCCAGATAAAGGATTTGTACACTCCTTCGGGTGCACAGTTCTCTCTCATGCCACGTCTCTTGGTCTTACCCAATCATGTGAAAAGAATCTATACTTGAATTCTAAAGGAAGATGGGGAACAAGGTCTCTCTTGGGTTGGTTTGTTCTGCCTCAGTAACTTCAGCCTTCCTGTTTCAGGGATAACCATCATCACACTGAAATGCTCATGCCATAAAAGAATGAAGACCAGGGCATGTGATATAAAACTGTAGACTCCTATGACATGAGCAAAAATAATGAGTTCTGGGCCACAGAAACCCTGAGGCAGTGGTTTTCCATCAGGGGAAATCTTGCCCCTCCTGCCTGCACAGAGTTGGCAATGTCTGGAAACACTTGTGGCTGTTACAACTGGGCAGGTGCAGCTGGCATCTACTGGGTAGAGACCAACGGTACTGCCAATGCTACAACACACAGGACACCCCCCACGTAAGAATTATCCTGCCCAAGTTGTCAATAGTGCCAAGGTTGAGAAGCTCCGCCCCCAGGCTAAGGTATAACTGGACCACAAACCTCTTAAGGACAGAAACCAGGTCCTGTACCCCCTTTTCTAAGCACAGTCGAGGAAAATAGCAGGGTTAAGTTAAATGATTCAGTCCCAATTGTCCCAACCCGGCTAAACTTCAAATCTTTCCCCAAAGTCCATGTAATTTCTCTCATAGGGAATTGTTTTCATTTTTACATTTTAATTATTTAAGAGGCAGGGTCTCACTCTGTCACCCAAGCTGGAGTGCAGTGGTGTGATCGTGGCTCACTGCAGCCGCAAACTCTTGGGCTAATGCGATCCTCCCGCCTCAGCCTCCCAAAGTGCTGGGATTACAAGCATGAGCCACCACACCCGGCCATCCTAGACGAGTTTTTAAGCGTCACTTTTCTCCTGGCAGAATTTTCTGACTCTATAGTTGTTATCTTCCAGAGAAAGCCCTGAGTAAGCCAGACCCTATTTACAAACATGCCTCAGTGGATGAGGCTACAATTTGAGTCCAAACTGCTCACGGTTCACACGGACAAAGTCTCACACCATAAACCTGAAACATCATGTTACGGTCTGAGGCCCGCTCCGAGCGGGGTGAGACGGGCCTCGGGAATGCAGCCCCCTGGGCAGATGAGGTTCGGGCCTCCACCCCTGTGGGGCTGCCTCCTCATTTCTCCTTGGAAAGCAGCCCTACTTGCTGCCTGTGCCTTTGGGAAGCGAGAGGGAGGGGAGAATTCTGGCCAAGCTTCTATAACCAGCCTCTAAATGGACAGGTTTTCCTTGGACTGCCACAGAGTCTCACTCAGAGGAGAAAGCTGGTCCCAGCCTGAGCCTGTGGAAGCTCCAGCTCTGGGCAAGCCATGCAGGAAAAGCAGGGGCAATGCTGCATTTGGGCTTTGATCTTGATGTCCTAAGCTGGGAGCTGGTCTCCAGACTTCTTCTTAGAGGCCCCTCAAGCTTCCCCATCCAGACTGGGAGAATCTACTGAAGCGCTTGGCTACAAACCTGCCCGAACTGTCCCACTACCAGCAGCTGCTTAGACACAAGCTGGTCTAAGAAGATGGCTAATTATCCCCAGTGCCACAGTCCATCATTACAAGTGGGGGTTACTTTTGGATGTCAGAGTCAAGTTCCTGCCCGGTTTCTTCTGATCCTCTGTAACTGCCCTCAAACACTGTCCCTGCAATGTAAAGTCAGGATGGGCAGTTGTTAGTGTCCACTTAACCATCACAACATATTAGCACTGAAAGGACATTAGATCACCTAATCCAACCTGGCTTGCTTTTTTTTTTTTTTTTTGAGATGGAGTCTCACTCTGTCACCCAGGCTGGAGTACAGTGGCATGATCTTGGCTCACTGCAACCTCCGCCTCCCGGTTTCAAGTGAGTCTCCTGCCTCAGCCTCCTGAGTCGCTGGGATTACCTGGCAATTTATGGCTGAGGAAACCAAGGCCAAAGAAGGGACATGATTTGTCCACAGCATGCAGCCAGGAGGAAACAAAGCCAGGCCTTGAACCTAGGCCTCCTGACTATAAGGAGAGTTTGCGCCACCCCTTCCCTGGGTGTGCATAGTTGAGCTCAGAGAACAGAACCAGCAATGGGGTCCTGGGATCACAAGCAAAATTCTACCTGATCTATGTGGGCAAAGTTCCTAATCTCCTGGCAGAGTTTTTATGTTTTTGGTTTTAAGAGTTGAGGTAGTTCCATTTCACCCTTGGATACTACATTCTCCACTCAGAAGAATGAGAAAAGACAGCGTTGTATCCAGAACAGATACACAGGAATAATTCCATGCACTCAGATCATTTCATAGAAAGGAAACTGTTAGTTATCATGACATGGATTCTGAATTTTCAGGAAGGCCATTGTTCACAGATTCTCTTTTCCAACCGAGAAACTGAGGTAAGAGGGAAAGGATCTTAACTAGTGGTACCTGGAGAGGAGAAAACACAAAAGACAAATTCTTGGGCAGTTCTTCATGAAAAGACAGAGAATGACATAATCCTGACCGTAAGGATGGGTCAGTTTCTCAAGCTTCCTGGAAAGGGCTTTCAAATACAGTCTCCATATGTTCAACTAAGTTTAGGAGGTAATAGTTATAACCTCATATAATAAGAAGGGAACCCAAAAAAAGTGCACCAGGTGAGACGAGGAGAGCAGATTCTAACAAGTGCTTTAACGGGTTATCCTTTTATTTTTGGGGGGTGGGGGGACAGAGTCTCGCTCTGTTGCCCAGGCTGGAGTGCAGTGGTATGATCTCGGCTCACTGCAACCTCTGCCTCCTGGGTTCAAGCGATTCTCCTGCCTCAGCCTCCCGAGTAGCTGGGATTACAGGCACCTGCCACCAAGCCCGGCTAATTTTTGTATTTTTAGTAGAGATGGGATTTCACCATGTTGGTCAGGCTGGTCTCGAACTCCTGACCTCATGATCCACCCACCTTGGCCTCCCAAAGTGCCGAGATTACAGATGCCAAGACACCATGCCCGGCTAATTTTTGTATTTTTAGTAGAGATGGGGTTTCACCATGTTGGTCAGGCTGGACTTGAACTCCTGACCTCAGGTGATCCACTTGCCTTGGCCTCCCAAAGTGCTGGGATTGCAGGTGTGAATGGGTTATCTTTAAATATGAACACCTGGCCCTGTCTGGGCCACACGTGATGCTGGGGATGAAATGGAACTGCACAGACCAGCCATGAAGATTCCCAAGTTGGGAACCAGTTGAGAATCTACAGTAAGAAAGTGAGCCTGAAAGTGAACTCAGAGATCTGAAGAGAGTGCTCCCTCACCCCTTTCCCCTGACGCCCAGTTTCCAGCAGTGTTGATGTAGGCAGTGAGCAAGGAAAAAGGTTAACGTCCTACTGGGGAGTTATTGGTTACAGCTGTAAAAGGGAGACCTGAGCCCTCGTAGCATTAGGAAGAAACCAAGCTATTAAGCTTTGTTCAATTGGGAACTTATGTGCTTGTGCTTATGCAAGCTCCAAGGAGGTCAGACAAAAATGCAGTGCACAAGGGTGCTTCCTTGCCTAACGGGCCCTGCTACATTAGTCATGGATGTGGGTTACACCCACTGTTTTACCTCTAACATAGGAACATTCCTGCTCATTCGGTGGTGGTGTGCGAATCACCCGGCCAGGCCTAAGATAGGCTGGCTGCAGCCTTTGATGCCAAGAAAGCCTAGGGAGGGAAGTTAGAAGTCTGATCTCATGGAAAGGGTCCTATCCTGTGTCTTAGGAGAAGGGATCATTGTCTGGAACAGAGAAGTCCCCAAGGAATTATCTCTTCCCCATCTGTGCAAGACTCCCAGGCTTAAAGAGGGCTCTGGTCCATCTGCCTGGGGGCCACGGCTTTTTGCTTCTCTGCAAAGACTCAGTGAAGGGGGACCCCAGTGAGCCCCGCACCTAGTCTCACAAGGCACCTGGCTCCCGTGGCAGCCAGGGAGCTCTCAGCCAACTTCTAGAGGGCATCAGTGCCAGAGCTGAATTCACACAGAAGAGTCCAATGTCTTGGCACCACACTCCCGCACCCCCTCCCCCGGCACTACCTCTCCTCACCTTGGGAGAAGGAGGTGTATACCAGCCTCTCATCGAACTTCTGGACCTGCCGGAAATTGTTGATCATTTCTCTGGGGGAAGGGTCGTCCATGTGTGTGCAGTACAGGGCTGTCTCCAAAGCCAGCAGCTGAGGGCAAGAGCAGAAATAGCCCGCAGGCAGAATGACCTCCTCGCCTGACCCCCTGGGAAGAGGCTAGCTCTCACCTCTTGCACCTGGAAGAAGCCTCGGGAACCAGCTTCTGTGGGGCTGGGTGGGAGATATTAGAAAGCAGCGGGAAAGCCGGACAACTGCTTCCCTCCACAGTGGGTGACTGGGAGCTGCGCAGCGCTGGGTTTGTCTTCCCAGCACCCGAGACTCCAGGGAAGGGCAGTGCTGTTAGTTCCCAGTTATACCCGGAATCTGCCCTGCATGGAGGGAAACCCGGGGTGATGGAGTGCTCCTTAGCCTCCCACGGAGACTGCGTTCCTCTCATGAACTTAAATTAGAGCCCAGCTCTCAACCAGAGGGTCGCAGGGCTTGTTCTGATGGTCACATCAGAAGGAATAAAGGAAGGAGGTAAGCGTTTCAGAGGTCATCTGACTACAGGTTCCATGGCATTTTCATGCACCTGCATAGATTACATAACCCGTTCCCAAGGCAGTTTCTGGGGTAGGATGTTGCTGCTTCCCCACATGTTTCATCCATCTCTTGGTTCATCACGTCCCCATTCCTGTCCACCCACCTGCTGCCATTTACCAGGTGAGTCAGAGCAGAAGCTGAGTGTAAAGGAAAGAAGCAGCTGTGAGGCTGCCTTGGCCGCATGAAGCTGGGGTGGGGCTGTGAGCCAGGATGCAGTGCTGGCCCCAGCCCCGTCTCCTGGGGAGCCATTTTTCTTCTCATGAATTTAGGTTGTGGAGTACAGGTACGAGCAGTGACATGGAACTCAGATGACCTAACTTTGGGGCTCAGCTTTGTCACTAACCCGCAGGTCATCCCACAAACTTCTACTCTTCTCTCCCATCTCCTATCAAATAAGAAGCTTTAGCGACGATGGCTAAGGATTTTGTTCCCCAGTTTGCATTAGACCTTGAGCTTCTTGGGGAGCAGCGACCCTCACTTAGTCATTGCTGCAATCCCATTTGTTAAATGATTTCATCTGATCCTGTCTATATTCTACCCTGTAAAGGAACCAGACTCTCTCCTGCCTGGGAAGAGAATGCCACCTCAGCCACTGAGGATATATTAGCAAATGCAGCTTTATAGCTCTTTTTTAAAAAGAACTAGGAGACATGTATTCATTTGCCTAGCCTGACTTCTTTTGAATCTCAGCCTGGAATTTCGGCAGTGCTTTCAGACAACTGTGATATTTGGAGAGGTTTTGAAGAGCTGCCAATGAAACTAAGTGAGGAAATCAAGTCGTTGATTATGATATGGGGGATGACGGGGACTGAGGTGCCGTGTGGACTCTGGCTGAGTTTGGCACGACAGTTACCTGCTCCTGGGAAATCTGCACGGGGTTTCGGAAAACTGTCCAGAGCACAGTAGGGTTGCAAGGGGGCGTGGTCAGGGACCCCCGGTAGCGGTAATATTCAGCCGTCTTCTCCGGAAGCAGCTCTTCAATGTTGAATCCCGGAATGAATGCTTCCTGACCTAGAGAGACACGTTGCAGAGGTGATGCTGTCAGTCTCCCTCCCTAGGGCACAAGTGCAGCTGAACAGGGTGACTGAGCCTAGAAACATGAACTAGCCCCTTTCAGGGTCATCTAACCCCAGGACTTGGTTGCAACATCATTCAACAACCTGCTCCTCTTAACCTGGTGAACACAGACAACTCCTGCCCCTTGCATTTGTTTTTCTTAAAGTCACCCAGGGCTGACTACCTCCTTCTCCAGCAGAGAATGAATATGCACGCAAGGACCCCTCACCTTTGTACTTTACATGTTGAAGGTGACTGAAGATCTTGTCATAGGACGGATTGAAGGTGCCCATCTGCAACAGAGACAGGGCAGGTTACACTGGGACAGAACAGGATAGGCTGAGCCGGGATTGACGGGCAAGGCTGTGGGTATGTTGCCACCACTGCCTGAAGGATCCACTTTACTGGACAATTAGGATGGATCACTAGGCTCTTGGGAGTTAGTGTAATGGTCCTGCCTTCTTGCATCTCAGGATGTCCTGTTTTCAGCTTAAGGCATTGGGCTTGAATGTCCTGGGATATGGGGTACAGTGTGTGCTCTTGATGATCCAGAGGTGAGCCTGAAGTCTGCGACTAACATCCATGTCACCCAGAACTTAAGGAGCTCTGAGTTCACAAAAGCCACGTCAGACCAATGAGCATGTGGGAAATGAGGTACATGCTGCCTCATTCGGACAAAAAAACATGCAAGTCAATCAGAAGACATTCCTATTTCTTGGGATAAACAAAGAATTCATTCCAGGGTCCATATAGAGCAGGGGTCCCCAACCGCCAGGCTGTGGACCAGTACCAGTCTGCGGCCTGTTAGGAACTGGGCCGCACAGCAGGAGGTGAGCAGCAGGCAAGCAAGCATTACAGCCTGAGCTCCGCCCCCTGTCAAATCAGCAGAGGCCTCCCATTCTCATAGGAGCACAAACTCTACTGTGAACTGCGCACGCAAGGGATCTAGGCTGTGTGTTCCTTGTGGAATCTAACTAATGCTTGATGATCTGAGGTGGAACAGTTTCATCCCAAAACCATCTCCCTCCCTGCTCCCTGGTCCGTGGAAAAAATGTCTTCTATGAAACTGGTCCCTGGTGCCAAAAAGGTTGGGGACTGCTGATCTAGAGGATGGAGCTTGGATAGCAGGAGTTGTATCAAGAGTTCAGGCATGATGGGGCAGATGGAGTATCGTGACCCTTTTCCAGCACCGGTGCTCCCCAAGCGGGCAATTCCATGCCTTATGCAACAGAGCTAGACGTTGGGGCCCGTGTTTCCAATGGACCAAAGAACATTCCCCATTTCTGCTGCCCAGGCACAGAAGGTGCTGCCTCCAGGCCAAGAGAAAAGGTGCACTACAGGAGGATACCCCCTGCTCTGGAGTTGACACAGAGCCCATACAGGAACAGCTGATTGTCAACAGGTATGCATGGAACAAAAGGCGGAATCCCAGTCTCATCCCTGCTTCAAATTTCACCTGAGAACTTTTTAAATAGCTCTTACCTCAATGAGAACAGCTAGGACAGCGAGGCCTTCTGACTTGTTGCTAGCAGTGCTGGCGTCAGGATAAAGGTCTGAGTTATAATGGACAATGTGCAGCTGCAGTAGGGGAGAAGCCACCCATTAGGGGATAAGTGACTCATGGGAGCCTGTCGCTTCTGCAGAAGACTTGAATCCAGCTGTGAGGACAGAACCCCAGCCCCCACAGCCCCCCAGACTAGGTTAGGTATCTCAGACCCTCCCCTTATTTTGCCAAGGATAAGGACATGTGCCCAAGGTGGTCAGGGCACGGCTTGTTTTGATACATTTTAGAGACATAATACATCAATCAATACGTGCAAGATACACTGGTTTGCCGGGCGCGGTGGCTCACGCCTGTAATCCCGGCAATTTGGGATGCCGAGACGGGTGGATCACGAGGTCAGGAGATCGAGACCATCCTGGCTAACACGGTGAAACCCCGTCTCTACTAAAAATGCAAAAAATTAGCTGGGTGTGGTGGTGGGCGCCTGTAGTCCCAGCTACTTGGGAGGCTGAGGCAGGAGAATGGCGTGAACCCAGGAGGCAGAGCTTGCAGTGAGCCGAGATCATGCCACTGCCCTCCAGCCTGGGCGACAGAGCGAGACTCCGTCTCAAAAAAAAAAAAAAAAGATACCCTGGTTTGATCTAGAAGGGCAGGACAACTCAAAATGGCAGCTTCCGGGACACAGGTAGATTTAACTTCTTTCTGACTGGCAATCAGCTGAGAGTTATCAATAGAAAGGAATGTCTGGGTTCCAATAAGGGGTTGTAGAGAACAAGATTTTATCATGCAGATGAAGCCTCCACGTAGCAGGCTTCAGAGAGAATAGACTGTAAATATTTCTGATCAGACCTAAGGTCTGTGTTGATGTTAATGAAGGTGGGCTTTTCCTGAATTAAAAGGGAGGAGGGTATAATGGGTCATGTCCAACTCCCTCTTCCCAGCATGGCCTGAACTAGTTTTCATGTTAACTTCGGAATGCCGTTGGCCAAGAGGAGGGGTCCATTCAGATGGCAGGGAGGTGGGGTGGGGGGCTTAGAATTTATTTTTGGTTTACACAACCCACGCATTTTTGTTGGTTTTTTGTCCTTGAGACTATGACATATGGAGATTTTATCTCTATTTCTTTTCTCTTTTCGTTCATCCTTTTCCATCTCATGTGTTTATAAATATAATTCAACATATATTATTGAATACAGCTTAATTCCCCCATTTTGAACTTTAAGTGGCTCCTTCTAATTTAAAAAAATTATATATCAAATTATTTCTTCTTTTAAGTGGTCCTCTATTAAGGATTTCTTAAGAGCTCCTGCTTCACCATCTTCCCCTCAAAGGACTTAGTCTGCCACACTGCCCACACCATCTCAGCCTGGCATCACTTTGAGAAACAGAGCTGAATTCTATATGATTAAAACCTCTGAGGTCCTAAGTCCCTATTTCCTTTTACAGCTGACCTTTCAACTTGTGGTTTGTCTGTACTTTTCTTACTGTGTTCAGAGGAAGTGAAGACTAATCCAAGCATAAAGGAGCTCCCTGTTGAGGAGATTAAGATAGAAAGAATCTCTTTCTTTTTTTTTTTTTTTTTTTTTGAGTTGGAGTTTCGCTCTTGTTGCCCAGGCTGGAGTGCAATGGCATGATCTCAACTCACCGCAACCTCCGCCTCCCAGGTTCAAGCGATTCTCCTGACTCAGCCTCCCGAGTAGCTAGGATTACAGGCATGTGCCACCAAGCGTGGCTAATTTTGCATTTTTAGTAGAGATGGGGTTTCACCATGTTGGTCAGGCTGGTCTCGAACTCCCAATCTCAGGTGATTCACCCGCCTTAGCCTCCAAAAGTGCTGGGATTATAGGCGTGAGCCACCGTGCCCTGCCAGAATCTTCTTCTATGGACTCCATCCAAAAGAACCACTACACTTTCAAGGTCCTTCCTTAGAGGACCCACCTGAGGGACACCTTGATGTCTTTTCTCTAGTATTGGCATTTATGGTTCATCTTAACCAGACCCTTGGTCTGATGATGTGACTTAAGAGCAGAAAATACAAGAAGTAGAAATATTTTTAGGCTGCGAGCAGTGCCTCATGCCTGTAATCCCAGCACTCTGGGAGGCCGAGGCGGGTGAATCACGAGGTCAGAAGATCGAGACCATTCTGGCGAACGCAGTGAAACCCCGTCTCTACTAAAAAATACAAAAAATTAGCTGGGCGTGGTGGCAGGCACCTGTACTCCCAGCTACTCGGGAGGCTGAGGCAGGAGAATGACATCAACCAAGGAGGTGGAGCTTGCAGTGAGCCGAGATCGCGCCACTGCACTCCAGCCTGGGCCACAGAGCGAGACTCCGTCTCAAAAAAAAAAAAAAAAAAAAAAAGGAAATATTTTTAAATACACAAACCCTGCCAATCTACACCCTAACCTCCTTTGTGAAAGGAAAATAAATCTCGAGACCCCCAAATCACTAAGCCAAAGGGAAAAGTCAAGCTGGGAGCTGCATCAGGCAAACCTGCCTCTCATTCTATTCCTAAATAAGATGGCTACAAAGATAAAAAAAGCTACACATCTCACATTTTGCCCACTAGGAAATTCACTGTGGGCCGCAAGGTCTTTACCCGAAAGCAGTTCTGTTGAATTTCACCCTGGCAGTGTCAATGGGTAACTTATCTTCACGGGTTCAGGACAAAGGACAGAACTCAAAGTCATCCCTCTGCTCACCTGAGACAAATGCATATCTAATTGCTTCCTCTGCCCATGTCTATTTCATCTTGTAAGAATGCAGATTCGCTGAGCTACATGAATGCACAAGTGACTATTCCTCTACCCCGTCTCACATGTGAATGGCTGATCAAAAACTCAGAAGACTGCGACCTCTTGCCTTTTACCTCCCCACACCTTTTAAACATTTCTCCCTCTTTCCCCAGTATCTGCCCTTTCCCCTTTAAATATTGAAGCCCTCAAGATCATCTTTGGCGAAAGGCACAGACTTGTGCCCCTGTTTCCCAGGCATGCGTCCTTAACCTTGGCAAAATAAACTTCTAAATGGATTGAGTCTCAGACACTTTTTGGTTTACACCTTCTTTATTCCCCATGGGGGAAGCAGAAGTCTCAACACTGCAATTAGCCTGGAGGAAATTTCAGTTCTTGAACTTCAGGGAAGGGCCTGCTCTGAAATATGTGAACCTCCAGTGGTGCCATCCTTTTGAGCCAGATCCAATCCCTTCCATGCTTGCAAGTAGACCTATGATTAGCCTGACACATTAAGCAGTTCAGCAGTTATGAACGGAGGGGAATAGTTGCTATGGGCCATGGACTCCCCTGGCTGATCAGTCAGCAGCATTTATCTCCTTGTATTTCCCTGTAAATATTCAGAGCCACACCCCCAGTTCAGGGCTATTGGAGTTCCAAAGTGAGCATCTCAACCCCCTCCTTGCCCCACCCCATCCTGCAATTGCACAGGGCAAACGCTCTGCCCTTCTGCTAATTTTCTTTTGGCATTTTGGGGTAGCACCTCAAGGCGACATGACACGATGCTGTGCTGGGTGGCATCTTGTCCCTAGTGAGTCTGCTTGCCATCATGCCCAACACATTAGACTGTCAGGCACCCCTAGACTTGTGGCCAGGTAGAAGAGTGGCCCTAGACCCATGCCCCCGTGTTCTAAACGCAACCCGTGCCGAGAGAAAGGAAAGATAGCATCAAAAAGATGCGAACAGCATGACATATGAAGAAAGGCTGAGAAGTTTGGGGGAGCAATGAGCCCAGTGTGAGTCAGCAGGAGATTTTCATCTGCACAGATAGGAAGGTAATGTCTAAAAGAAGGGCATGTGTGTCCCGCTGGGCCACCCTGGGAATACTGCCTCCCCAGCAGCATCACTCAGTAAAAGACACAGGGACAAACTCAGCATGTTCAGGAGAAGAAAGGGACCAGGACAGTGCAGATGAGCTGCAGGCTGGCGTGGCTGCACCCCCTGTGCCAGGGCCAAAGATGGGGCAGATAGCCTGAAGGCAGCCTGTCCCAGGCTCTGGTGTTATCTGCACAGCAGCCAGGTCGAGAGGGTGCCACACCACCCACTGCAGAGCAGCCTCTGCCAGACTGGCAGCCCTACTTACCTCAGCAGCGAAGTGCTGTCCGCTGACAGTGTGCTCAGAGCCGTGAGGGTCATTCGGGTTCCCCCAGTGCAGGTGCAGCTGTGTGGCACTGTAGCGAGACTGGAGGCCCTGGATGTGCATGTCCGAGGGCAGGTTCAGCTTCACTGCGGGGAGTGGAGGAGCAGCCTTCAGAGCCCCGGCCAGCTGTGCACTGCCAGAGAGCAGTCAGGTAGGCAACACTCCCTCCACCCCCACTGCCAGCCCCTGGAGCCCAGAGAGAGGCAGGTGGATGGAGTGAGGTGCAGAGCAGAGATGCAGCCTAAAGGTCAGACACCTGGGCTCTTTCCCTGAGAATGTCCCCTTTTCCCCAAAGCAACTCCAGTGGCACCCGCACCTTCTTGGTTCCCCCTGGAAAATGATGCCAGAAACACTAACACTAGATCAACGGATGGGTGTTTATTTACATATTGATGGATCAGACACCTGGAACCTTTAGTGAAGTACCTTCCGAGCTTTAGAATTATATAACAACAATGATAACTGCTATTTATGAAGCGTTTACTTCACTCCGCGTGTCAGACCCCAACATACATAATCTGCAGTCTTCATGGTACCCATTAATATGTCCATTTCCAGATGGAAGTTCAAGGAGGCTAAAATTCTCACCTAGAGGCTCATGGCTCATAAGCAGTCAAGCCAGGGTTCAAATCCAGGTTGGTCTGACTCTAAGGCCTGGGTGCCCCTCCTAAACTGTGTGGTTCCTTGAGTCATTTATGATGGTCCAGAATTCACTCCAGCCGCACAGCCAATGAACCACGGGGCTCAGGTCTGTCTCCTGCCCTATCCTGAGAGATGTGCTTCTTCTGGGAAGTGCAGCCCTGGCAGGACCATCAGAGCCCAGGGCCTCCAACATCCCCTGGAGAGAGTGCTCCTGGAATCTCTCAAAGGCGCCCCGGCCCCATCCCTCCTCCTGGATGCTTCTGCAGAACCCTTCCCTGCCAGATGGAAAAGGACAGGCCTGACAGCCAGGGAGACCCAGACATACTCCTCAGGTCTCCAAGGCCTCTCCCTCACCTGAATGGCCATTGTTGGTCAGGAGAAACTGCTCGTTGGCAGACAGATTGTAGCCTTGGAACTCGAGGGGCGTGAGGCTGGCGTCATACTGGAGGATGTCACTGTGCAGGTCTATGGGGGACTGCAGCAGGCCCCCACAGGATGGGTACTTCTTGGACCAGCTGTTCTCCCCATCAGGACCTGGACACAGAGATCCATGCTCAAGATTTAGAGTTTCTCACAAAGGGATTTTCCTTATCTTCTAATTCTCTGTTCAATACAATTACTCCTTTTCTCCTCTTTTCTGAATCCCCAGAGGTAAATCTTCAAGGCCCAGAGTCTCCGCCTCCAGAATCAGGTCCAGCAACCACTCAGGACCACCTGCTCTTAAGTGATGTGGGGAAAGAAGGACTAGGGCTGCCCAGGCCAGAGCCAGGAGCCCACCAAACTCTGCTTTATTTTGTCCATTGTTCCTATTGGACACACACGTCAAGACCTGTTGACTTTCAGTAATTCAGCATCTGCTTAGTCAGCACCTATTATGAGCCAGGAATTGCTCTGGGTCTTGGGCCTGCCAGGTTGAATACAATAGAATCCCTACTCATCCAAGCTGGCGTTCTAGCGGGGAAGAATTTAGCAAACCTGCAGGGCCACCCCAGGTGGGAAAAATTAGTGTCTCACTGACCACAGCGCCAAGTATTAAGTTGGTGCAAAAATAATTGCGGTTTTTGCCATTACTTTCATGCAAAAACCGCAATTGCTTTTGCACCAACCTAAATAGGTCTTTGTGGCTGCTGGCTTTGCAAGTGTGACCTTCCTGATGAGAAACCCCTGAGGACATTGACTCTTGATACCCACATTTAGAGTAACTATAGAACCCAATCTGATAGGGATGCTTGACAAATGTTAAATAATTATAGGCCTGGAATTGCAGAGTGAAGTACGGAGTTTAAGCTGGAAAAAAATATGACCACACTGTAAACTAATTATTACAATATAATTGACGCACTATCAGCGAAGAGGAACAGACTTTAAAAAAAGAAATTCCTCCAGGGCTCAAGCTTCTTGCTAACTACTAGAAAACAGTTCCTCCCCTGGAAATGAAAATAAACATGCTACGTGCAGATGAACTTTCCTACTCCCACAGGGAAAAAGTCTTTAAAGAATGTAAATCTATGTTTAAAAGATTATCTCCATGGTAATTAAACAGACTTTCTGGCCAAGGTTTCTCCAGAAAAGCAAATAATTGGCAAGTCATGGCTTGTTAGGGTAGACCCAGGGTGTCCTGTGGGCTCTATCAGAGTTGGGGATCAAGCTTTGCCATCTGGGGTCCGTTCATCAGTATTTCGACGCAAGGAAGGCGGGTAAGTGGAGAAAAGGGGAAAGGAACACCACCTCTTCTGGGAATTCTTCCGTAGACCACCACACTGTCTCACAAGAGTGTAAATGTTACATTGGCCCCGCAGAATCCCAACCCCCTGCGCCGTGCTCTCTAACTAGGGGACTTTATCTGAGAGTGGGAAGAATCAGAAGCGATAGCTGGTACCCAGGTTCGTTTAAAATGCTATGAGGCGTTGGTCCCAGGCTTAGTTCTTACTTCTAGGTCCGGACACACACATCGGAACCCTACTGATTTTTCCGGCTGTCAACCTTAGGCTATGCATTTTCAGAAATGTTACAGCATGACGGAATGGCAGACTCTCCAGTCCAACCTTTCACTGGACACCAGTCTTCTCACTTGGGATACCAGAGTCTCCACTGAGCTATACTCTTCTTATTTTCAAGGCCTCAAAGTAACTCAACTACACCAAGATGGTGACTAGGGAAGAGGGAGTCTGGAGGATATGAAAGCAGGCACTCCGGGCCAAACTGGAGTAAGACAACCGTTCAGCTGGGGGGCAAACCGAATACTTTAGGGACAGCAGGGAGCAGAATGAAGCAACCATGAGGCCTCATGTAGACCCCCGGGGTCAGGAAGAGACACAGCGCAGGGTAAGACTCCCTAAGTGAGGCTGTCAGCCTTTCCTGTGCTCACAATACTGCCTGGGCCCACAGCCAGCAGGGCGGAAGCTGCCAGCCAGGCATGAATGCAAAAAACTCAAAGTAAAGAGATGTAGCAATGAGAAGCTTTCTCTTTGCACACATGACTAAAGGGAACTGGATTGGAAGGGTTTTCTTTTCCTGTAGCGGGGGTTCAAAAAGCTTTCATCAAGAGGGCACTTTACTGCTAACTAAACAAGAGCCTCGTGAAGATAGGAACCCCTCATCTTCGTCTCTGTGAACCCATATTATTAGTAGGGTCACATGCCCTCATGGGCATTTAGGAATCACTTTCCCGAAGAATGAAAAAGAACAGAGGGCTTGGGAAAATGTGACTTGGGGAACGTTTCCTTTTTCTCTTGCCCTAAATACACTTTATTGGAAGTTAGGACCAAATGAGGTATTTGGGGGCAGGAAAGACTAAGGATATTAAAGGCAGTAGAGTTGGTGTTGGAAAAACCTTTCTTGGAAAGAGAAGCAGCTACGTTGGACCAGGGGAGTCCAGAGAATGAGATTCCAGCATCAGCTGTCCCAATACCTCAGTGGGTTATGTTCCCTGCTGGGGCCTCCATTGCCCTTCGTACAAATGGTGGGGGGGGTGGTGGGGACGGGATGTGTGTGGATGCTATGTTCTGGAAGCTTCCTTCTGGCTCTTAAGCTCTGATATTTATTAAGAATACTAGGACTAAGCACCTTCACCATCTGTCAGGCGAATTTGAACGAGTCAGAGAGGTTGCTCATGTCAAGGCAGCTACTGGGCCTGTGACAAGGTGCCCAGGGGAACCAGCTTTGGGAATGAGGGCACAGGGCACCAGTGCTCCAGGACTGGCTGGGAGTGGACAGCCATCTGCATCAGGAACGTGCCCTGGTCCTGGCTGCCATCCACAGCGGAGTTCGTCCTTGGGCACCAGTCACAGGTCTGTAGGTCAGCAAGGTCAAGAAAGCCTTGTCTCCTCCTCCTCCTCCTCTCCCTCCTCCTCCTTCCCCTCCTTCTCATTGTTATTTTATTGTAGTAGCTTTGATCCTTATAACTCTATAACCTGATGGGGTAAGCAAGGCAAGAATTATACCATTTTATAGGTGAAAAATAGAGATTTAAGTGATTTGCCCGAAGTTTGACTTTGGCTAAGTAACAGTTACTTCGCTTGGGTCACAGGACTTATGTGTCCTTCAGTGTTTATCTAGGAGATTTTGTGCACCTGGAATTTCCTGGCTCCCCCACGCTCTCCTTGAAGGCAAGGACCACGGCTCATCCATCGCTGCACTTCCCACAGTGCCTGGCGCAGAGCGGGCCCTCACATGTTACTAACCTGAACTCTCAACACCTGTTTCATGCTTGCTCCTTTCCCAAGGAATGCGCGCCCACCTTAATTCCCTCATATATTTCTTCTCCTCAAAAAAGAGGAGGAGAAATGAGATCACTTGCTCAGGTTCAAAATGTACCCTCCTAGCTTTCTAGCTTACCTGTGTGCAAATGGCTTCTGTTTGGGGCCACTCATTGAAAAAGAAATCTGGGCCGGACACAGTGGCTCACGCCTGTAATCCCGGCACTTTGGGAGGCCGAGGCGGATGGATCACAAGGTCAGGAGATCGAGACCATCCTGGCTAACACGGTGAAACCCTGTCTCTACTAAAAATACAAAAAATTAGCCGGGGGCGGTGGCGGGCTCCTGTATTCCCAGCTACTCGGGAGGCTGAGGCAGGAGAATGGCGTGAACCCGGGAGGAGGAGCTTGCAGTGAGCCAAGATCACACCACTGTACTCCAGCCTGGGCGACAGAGCGAGACTCCGTCTCAAAAAAAAAAAAAAAAAAAAAAAAAAAGAAAAGAAAAAGAAATCTGATTTCTGCCCTGTAACCTGGGAGATGGCCTGCCAAGGAAGTTCATAGGCCCTCCCCCTGCATGACACTGTCAGAGCAGCCTCCTGTCTTTGTGGCATGTGAGAGATAGAGGTGCCATGAGGGTGGGCACCGGGACAACCAATATCAGAGGTGACAACAGCAGGCCTTTCTGTTCCCTGAGCTGTGACATGTGACTGCATAGCGCTGGCCTTATGCTGGCCGCTACACCCTGGGCTACCATTTTTCAACTCGGTCTCAGCTTTCACACTCATGCCAAGCGCTCCACTGCCAGAAATCCTCCACTGGGACTGACTCTTCTAAAAGAAGCATCTATTTCCAGCTAAAAATTTGCCTTTGCTCTTCTGAGTTTTGACTTTGCCTCCAGCTGGTTGGACTCCTCCCATGATTCTGACACAGGGGGATCACGTGTCTCTCACAGTTTGTTTTTCCAAATAAAGCCAAGGCATTATTTCTTCCCCGTCTATGCGTTTTTCCTGCTCTAGGCAAAACAGAAGTGGCCAGAATTCCTGTTTTGAAAGGTAACAAGAGATTAACATGGCACAGCTCAAAATGCCTCTCGTGATTTCTGATTGGGAATCGTGAGGCCCAGGGTGTAGGACCTGCATTATCCAAGGACCAGAATGTTTTTACAGAAAATTTCAAATGTATACAACGTAGAGAGAGGAGAGAAACGAACCCCATGTCACCCAGCTTGGACAGCTTACAATTCACAAACAGTCCTGTCTCATCTATGCTAAGCCCATTCTCCCCTTATCTACCTGGATAACTTGGAAACAAATCCAGATATATTTCATCTGTACATATTTCAGTATGTTTCTCTAAAACATAAGGGCTCTTAAAACCACAGTACCATACCCACACCTAGAGAGTTAACACTTAGTACCTTAAGATTATCAAATTTAATTAGAATTCAAAATTTTCTAAATAGGTCATAACTTTTTAACAGTTTGTTCGTAAAATTCAGGGTTCAAATACAGTCCATGTATTTTTTGCAATATTGCAATTAGAGGATGTGTTATGGCCTAGATTATAGCTTGATGGTGGAATGCCTCATCAGAGAACACCTGGGCCCCACTCCTCCAAGGCTCAATATCTCAGAGCCAGCTCGGTCTATCCTTTGCTGTTAGTGGGTCATGAACTCCCATGTTTCCATGGGTTAGGCCCTCGCCATGCCGCACTGCAAAGGCTTCCCACAGGCAACCAGTCTCAGCCTTCCTTGTTACACTGCCAGACTGGCTCTCCTGCAGTAACCAGATCAATCTTGTCACAGCCTGGCTTGGGTGGCACCACCCCACCACCCATCTGTACACTCCCTTTCTCCCTAGCACGCCCTGCCCCACCCCACCAACACAAAGCACAGCCTAGCTGTTTTTCATGGCCTTGAAGTGCCCCAACGTGTCAAAGTCTTCAAAGGCCCCCACATCCCGCCCCAGCCTGCCCCATGGTTCAGCCAACTCCCTGAGCCTAAGAGCAGGCTATGCCAACCCACCTTCACAAATGCCCTTATGAAAAAACTCTGCTCAAATGCCCTCTTCTTTCCTCTGGACCTTTGCAAATTTCGTCCACTCTTCGAAGTCCAGCTCAGGTCCTGCCAAAGCTACCCCAGTGCTTTCTCGTCCCTGGCTTGAACTTCTTGGCCAGCTGACTCGGGTTGTGCACACTAGCAAGCACAGCGATGATTGTTAGCATACCTCGCCTGTGATGGTTAGCGCCAGACTAGTACAGAAGCCTATTACAGACTAGAGCTCAGACTATGAGTTTCAAAGATCTTAGGAAGACCAGAACTTTACGTCATATCCCTACTCATGTCTGAACACATCCTTGAAGGGATGTGGAGGGTTTTTACAGCTCATTTCAGAAATTTAGCCATAAAGAGAGGAGAGAAGAGTGTATGTGTGGTGGTGATGGTAAGGTGAGGGTAATGTGAAGGATTTTGGTTTTGGTTTCTGTTTTTGTTTTTGAAATGGAGTCTTGCTCTGTCACCCAGGCTGGAGTGCAGTGGCGCAATCTCAGCTCACTGCAACATCCGCCTCCTGGGTTCAAGCAATTCTTCTGCCTCAGCCTCCCAAGTAGCTGGGATTCCAGGTGCCTGCCACCACGCCTGGCTAATTTTTTATATTTTTAGTAGACATGGTGTTTCGCCATGTTGGCCAGGCTGGTCTCAGACTCCTGACCTCAAGTGATCCACCAGCCTTGGCCTCCCAAAATGGTGGGATTACAGGTGCGAGCCACCGCACCCAGCCTGTGTTTTTGTTTTTTATGAAGAGGCTTCAGCAAACTGCTATGCAGATGGCAAAACAGAGCAGAGAAGGAAGGTTGGAGACAGAAGAAAGAGGGGCTCACTGATGAAAGGTAGCCCCGGGAAGACTGGGGGGGGGATCCAGCCACCGGGGTCAACATTAATTCTGCCCCATAACACTTCTTGGAGGTCATACTCTGAGGTGGACCCCCCGGGTCTGTGTCAGTGCTCACTGCAGGCACCTTCCTGGAGAAGTTGCCTGGGCCCAAGCTCCAGGGCACATCTCTTTGGGCCAGCTACCAACACGCAGTCAGAACAGAACTTGCCCCAACGGATACCGCTGTAATGGCAAAGTTTACACATTCTAGATGATGACACATCCTTTTTCAACAAATAGGCAACATTTCAGGACAATGATAGCTTTTGGTTAGTCCTTCAAAATTTGTTTTGTAAGGAGATCTGACCATAATAAAAGGCATGTATATCTATATGAAAATGATCAAAAATTATCTACCAAATTTGAATATACATTTAATACGATGGATTGTATTTGCAATAAAAAACGAGTACTCAAATGTTGAATGAAGGAGAAAACTCTCTAAATGCTCTCCTTCTTAGAGTACAATTTAATTTTGAAGTTAATGCATTCGTTTCTTCAACAAATGTGTCTAGTATGTGTCAGGCACTGTACCAGGTGCTGAAGATGCAATGGAGAACAAAACAGCTCTAGTCTCTGACCTCGTGGTACTCACAGTTCAGTGTAAGAGACTGATAATAAATAACAAGTAAACCAATGCACAAAGGAAATAATTAGTCTGCAATCAGCGCTGCGAAGGAATTAAACAAGGGCTGCAACAGAAAAACGGAGGGATCCCTGTTAAGCGGATGATGCAGGCAGGCTTCCCGGAGGAGGTGCCATTAAAGCTGAGATTTAAAGGACAAGCAGAACCAACCATGAGTGAAACCTGAGGAATGGCATTCATGAGAGAGGGCCCAGCAAGCTCAGAGGCCCTGCTGCCATGGAGAGCTGGTATATTCTAGGGATGTGTGATGCATTGACTCAGAAAGAGCCTGGGATCCATCCGGCCTTCCTTTGCCAGGTCTGGGTCCTGCCGTGTGCCAAGGCTGAGCTGGGATCAATTGACACCTGCTCGTGTACATTCCTCCATCTGTTAGAAAGGTCTTCCTGTTGGGGGACTAGTACCTGCCTCTCTCTGGGGGTCATCCAAGAGTCCCACTCCTGTGGCTAGAGCCACAGAGAACACAGCTAAGCCACAGGACTCCGAGGGGACAGCAGCCTTCATGTCCCATTAAATCCATCTGGAAACCAGAAATCTTCAGGATGGTGTCTGCATGTAAAAGCCATCTTTTTTTTTTTTTTTTTCTTTTAAGAGATGGGGTCTTGCTATGTTGCCCAGGTTGGTCTCAAACTCCTGAGCTGAACCGATCCTCCCACCTCAGCCTCCCAAAGTGCTGGGATTATAGGTGTGAGCCACTGCACCCAGCCTAGAAGCTACATTTTAAAAACATGTTTAAAAGACATTTATAGGTCCTGCGGTTCACTTCTGAAGCTGATTAAAATATCTACATCTTCTCATAAAAACCCAGTGGGTTCAGCCAGTCAGTAGTGTGGCGTTCCCACCACATCACCTTGGTAAGGGACTGACCCCCCGCACAGAAGGCCACAACCTGCTGAATTCTACCTGTTTTCCTGCCTGGTAGGTGGAGAGGCACAGTCATAAACCCCAATGTCCTGCCTAGAAGGAAAGGAGGTGACCAGGGGCATGGGTTAATAATCGATGGGTGAGGTCTTATGATTTTATTATGTACAAACAGAGGGCAAGGAATCAAACTGGCATTAAGAGTTTTTCCTTTGTCAGTGTCACCACCGAATCAGAGGTGGTCCTGGGACAGTGAGGGAGGGCTAGAGGGTGAGGGTTACTTATTATGAATAAAGCTCAAAGCTGGACTGCCATAGCAGCCACTCTTTTTCCTTAGATTTTACATTATAGATCAATAAAAATAAACACATTTTCTAAAGATGCTTTAATCCACACTTTGCATCAAACTTTTGTCTTTATTATTTCCATTTTTGTTTGGGTCAGCTGGAGAAGGAGGGTTGAGACTTGGGCTTGGTAAAATCCACCCAAATCCACTCTTGGGGAAGCAGGAGGATCAGTTGAGCCCAGGAGTTTGAGACCAGCCTGGACAACACAGCAAGACCCCATCTCTAAACAACAACAACAAAGTGGCTTCTACATGCAGACACCATCCTGAGGATGCCTGGTTTCCCGATGGATTTGGAGGGGACATGAAGGCTGCTGTCCCCTCTGAGTCCTGTGGCTTAGCTGTGTTCTCTGTGGCTCTAGTCACAGGAGCAGGACTGATGGACGTATTAACACAGAGAGAGATGGGAATCATTTCCCATCCAGCCATGGTTGTGGGGGCCAGGAGTGCAGGCTGGAGGCCAGAATAGGTGAACCATAAGGCTGGGGCTGCCAACTCAGCCCTCCACCCGCCCTCAGGAAGTCCTTCTCCTCCACCCCGCCAATAATCCCCGTCTAATATTGCTGGGTGGGGGATGAGGCGGGGACAAAAAGGCTCCGCAGTCATTTACACATCCGTGTCAAGGCCTGCGTCGGGTTCCTTCTGGAGGCGAGGTTTATTACAGGGAGGCGGGTGGGGCTTCCAGGCTGCCAAAGGTAAAGGGTGATGATTTATTTGCTTTTGCTTCTCCAATTCTAACCCCCTCCTAGGTTCCCACGACCTGTGGCCTTAGAGTATGTTCATCGTGGAGAGGCTGTGCCCCCCTCTCTGGACTTCTCTGTGGCTGCTCCCAGCCCTCCTTTTCGTTCCAGCAGCGCTGAGCTGTTTGCATCCTGCGCACACACCAAGCTGCTTCACGTCTCCCTGAAACACCCTCTTGCCCGCTGGGGCAGGGTAAAGGGTTTCCCCTCTTCCGTGCTGCTATACAGCCTTTGCATTTCTCTTCTACTGCAGCAGCCACACTGATCAAAACAATATTGTCTGCCTTTCCACCCCAGTAGTCCAGTGGTTCTCAAAGTGTGGCTCCAGACAAGCATCATCATCACCACCTAGGAACTTGTTCGAAACGCGGAGTCTCGGGCCCTAACCCAGACCTCCGAACCGGACACTCTGGAGGTGGCGCCCAGCATCTGCCATTGGACACGGCTGCCGGGTGATGCCGCTGTGGGCTGAGGCTGAGAAGCGCTGCACTACGCTGTCAGCTCACTCTCTGTGTGTGTGTACCTGGCTCCTGCTACAGAGCCTGGCACACGGAGGCGTTCAACAAATGACTCTCCAACTAAGCAACAAACAACAACAAACCACTAAGTTAAACAAACTGCTGACATGTGAACAGCTTAACCCCTGTCATGAAAACTAGCCAGGCCTGAGCCCCCGCTTAGTGCTAACCACGTGTTATCCTCCTTCATCTTCCTTGGCCAAATCATGTGAGGAATCGTGCTAGATGTGAAAGTGCTAAGTCCACAGCAGAGCCCTGTAGCCACCGCCCTCGCAAGACATCCTGCTCTATCTTTCTTCAACACAATATTCAAAATAGGGCGCTCGAGGCTCAGGCAAGGACCGATAACCATCCCTGCACGGAAAGGACTGCAGAAACCATCTTTTTCATGCAGTGTTATATGCATAACATTTACATGATTAAATATAGTGTTTGAAGTGATATTTATTCAGTGTTGACCATGAGAAACATAACTTCCTTTTCTAACCATGTTTTCATGGCTTAATCTCTTTTTAAAAACTGTTGGCCGGGCACAGTGGCTCATGCCTGTAATCACAGCACTTTGGGAGGCCGAGGAGGGCAGATCACCTGAGGCCAGGAGTTCGAAACCAGCCTGGCCAACATGGCGAAACCCCGTCTCTACTAAAAACACAAAAAATAGCCAGGCATGGTGGCACGTGCCTGTAGTCCCAGCTACTTGGGGGACTAAGGCAGGAGAATCGCTTAAACCCAGGAGACAGAGGTAGCTGTGAGCTGAGATTGCATCACTGCACTCCAGCCTGAGTGACTGTTTCAAATAAAAAATAAAAAATTGTAGTAAAATATACATAACAGAACTTTTTCATTATCTCAAACATTTACTGTTGGTGGGAACATCAAATAGTTTGGTGGTGCCTTAAAACGTTGAAATAGAATTACCATATAATCCAGCAGTTCTTTTTTTTTTTTGAGTCTCATGCTCTGTCGCCCAAGCTGGAATACAGCGGTGTGATCTCAGCTCACTGCAAACTCTGTCTCCTGGGTTCAAGCAATTCTCGTGCCTCAGCCTCCCAAGCAGCTGGAATTACAGACACACACCCCCACACCTGGCTAATTTTTGTATTTTTAGTAGAGACGAGGTTTCACCACTCTCGATCTCGTGACTTCAAGGAATCCACCCACCTTAGCCTCCCAAAGTGCTGGGATTACAGGTGTGAGCCACCGCGCCTCGCCTGATCCAGTAATTTTAATCCTAGGTATAGCTCTCAAAGTATTAAAAGCAGGGACTCAAAGAGATACCTGTACACCCATGTTCATAGCAGCATTATTTATATTAGCCAAAAGGTGGAAATAAGTCAATGGTCCATCAGCAGATGAATGGATAAACAAAATGTGGCACAGACACACAATAGAATATTGTTTAGCCATAGAAAGGCTCATCTCATTTTAATGCACCATTTCTTTTCCAAGAATCTAACCCACCAGATGCTTGAGAGGAGCTGGGATAGGTCTTTTTATTTTCACGACACCCTTTATGGAACCAAACTTATGGCAGATGCTCAGTGACTACTCACTGGTTGAGAAAAACTCTGTAGTTTACTTGGCCTAGACTTGAATAGTGGTTGCCAGAACTTGAGTACACATCAGAATCTCCTAGAGGGCTTGTTCCCACACAGACTGCTGGGCCACACCCTCAGAGTTTCTGATTCAGTACTTCATGGACAGAGCCCCAGCATCTGCATTTCTAACACATTCCCAGGTGCTGCTGCTGCTGCTGGGTTCAGGAACCACATGTGGAGAACCCCTAGCCCAGAGCCATATTTCTCAACTGCGGCTACACACTGGAATCTCCAAGAGCTCCTGATTTTGCTCCCAGCCGCAGTGCCTGAGATCAGGATTAATTGGTCTTGGTGTTGAGGTGGGAGGGGCTTTAAAAAACTGCCCACATGATTCTCATGTGCAGTCAAAGCAGAGAAGAGCTGCTGTGAAACCCTCATCACATTGAAGGCCTTGTGGTTCTTGTGAGCAGAGCCAGGCCCTTTTTCTCTCTGGTCTCAGGGCGAAGTTGCTTTCTTTTCTTTTTTTTAAATTAATTTTTTATTGTGGTAAAATACATAGAACATAAAACTACCGTTAGTAAAATTTAGTATATTCACAATGTTGTGCAAACATTACCCCTACTTAGATCTGGAACATTTCATCATCCCAAAGGTAACCTCATACCTGTGAAGTAGTCCCTTCCCACTCTCCCTGCTCTCAGCACCTGGCAACCACTGATCTGCTCTCTGCCTCTGTGGATGTGCCTCTTCCGGATAGTTCATATAAACAGAATCATACAATATATGGTCAATTGCAGGTGGCTTCTTTCATCTAGCATAATGTTTCCAAGGTTCATCCATGTTGTAGCATTCCTTTCTATGGAATACAAATGGCCTTCATGCCTTTTTATGATTGCATAATATCCTATTCTATGGATATACCACAATTTGGTTATTCATTCGTAGGATTGCATTTTATTGTAGTTTAAATATTTGACTCTGGTTAAATTGCTACAGATTCTCTGGTGTAAAATCGTTATTGACCGAAATAAAATGTTGGTGTTTCTCCTGTTTGAGTTTTAGAAAATAAGCGGTGCAGAGTGCTGCGAGGCAGCTGGAAGGAAAGGCAGACGGAGAAAATACAGCCTGGTTTCCAGAAAATGAGGGCCTGGGGTCAACGAGGCTATGATTTGCGACAAGCTCTTGAGTGAAAAGAGAGAACTTCAAATGATCATGATCATAAAGCCATATTCCACACAGGGTGATATAGCAATGTTCCCTGGCGCTCACAGGAAACCAGTGGGGGAGCGAATACTGTGGGCAGAGGCTGCTTTTGTGACAGGCTCCTTTCCTGGCAGAGAAAGAGACTTGAAAATGTCACAGGTGCTTTTCATCACTGGTACTGCCGTCTCCCCTGGCTGACAAGAAAACGCTCCCTCTCCCCATCCGCCTTCCCAGCACTCACCTTTGTGAAGAGTGTGAAGCAGTAGGTGGGAAGCCATGACTTGATTTGGCATTTAGACAGGAGGCCAGGCGGAAATCGGGGTTTCTAAATTGAATGTGACCTTGAACTAACTCTCAGCCATGGACATCCAACGTCTACTTCCTCGGGCGGGTACCCCTTTTTGCCCCTGACCTGATTACTCTCATCTCCTCAGCTGAGCATCTTCAAAGAACCGTGTGCCTGCCCGCATCTGTGCCTCCACTTCCCATTCAGACCTCCCTGCTCTTCCACGCCCACTTCCCACTGAGTCCACATAGATTCTTCGGCCCTCGCACTTCATGCAGCCCTTGACCCTGGTGGCACTAACCCCCAACTCCCGATTTCTGAACCCTCTGTTTCTGGGGACCCTGCTTTGCTGAATTGTCCTCCCATTTCCCTGCCCTTTCTCAGATCTCTGTGGCCATTTGCCCCTCAATGCCAGCTGTCATGGTGGTTTTATCGCTGGCCCCTTCTCCTTCTTACAGACACACTCCCCTGGGGCGAAGCTGTCCCCTCCCATGGCTTCAACACCAGCGCTACCCCTGCCCAGGTTTCCTCTGAGCTCCAGACCACTTGCCTACTGGGTACTCCCTTTGGATAATCCATGGGATCCTGAAACCAGACATGGCTGGAAGGGGACTCAGGCAGGCAAATCATTTTTTAAAATAACCAAACTCACCATCTTTTCCTCCCCCTTCCTCCCTCCAAAGCTCCCCTCAACTCTCTATGTCAGCTGGTAATACCACCCACCACACCAAATGCCTGGTGATCACAGCTAACTCGTTTCTCTCCTCTCTTTCAACCCTCACTTCCAGCCATCACCTAGAATCACCAGTTGTTAATATTTTGCACACTTGCTTTCTCTCTCGCGCTCTACTGTGTATATGTATATGTACCCTAACCCTAACCATATATATGTACACACACATACACACACATATATACACATACAACCTCACTCCTGTCCTGAGAAACCCTCAGACAAATAAAAATCGAGGGACATTCTGTAAGATCTATATGCTATGTGCTACAAGGTCTGTTCTACATGCCTCAGAAATGTCAAGGGCATAAAAGGTCTAAAGAGAGAACACAGATAAATGCTATCTGGATTGAATCCTGGATCAGAAAAAAAAAAAATGCTATCAAGGGTAGTACAAAGTTTGTTTTAAACTTGGCCACCACTCTCCCAACTGGCACAGCCCTTGTTCAGACCACTTGCCCCACAGCTGTACCCCTCATTGGCCGTGTTTCTCCAGGTTCACCCTCCAGCTCTCCACAACAGTGCACACTAGATCCAGATAGTTTTCTGCTGAAAGTTCTTCAGTGGTTCCTTGAGATAAATGTCAAGCTCTGTCATGTAGCACACAAGACCCTCACAATCCCGCTCACTTCTCCAGGCTTTGCTTTCCCCACTCGTCACCTGTCCACAAGTGCGGAGGGTCAGAGCTTTTATCATGCTTGCAGCTGACAAGTTAGTCTGCCAGTTTCATGGATATTGGCAGAAGACATGAGATGCCTGGGTCAGAGACAAAGGATGCATCTCCTGGCATTGAGGAGGCAGGACGTGATCACTGCCCTCAGGGAGCACTGATCACACAAACAGCTGTGTTATATATTCCTTTCAGGTTGTCATTGTCTAAGCAGTCATCATAGGACCTCAGTTTAATACTCACAGCAGTAACCAGAGTAACATTTGCACCTGTTTCCCCAGCCACAATTCCACAGAATAATATGTGGACCAAGTGATGCTGGCACATGCAAACTGCTCAGCATCATTGGCTGAGGAACTCAAGGTTTGGGAAACCTCAGTCTTTTAAAGGTGGCAGCTAGCAAACCTGTCTAACATTTACCCCTGAAAGGAGACATGATCTTTATTATACTGACAGCAAATAAATCTGCTCTTTGACCTGCAGGGAGATATTGTCACTATCATCTAAAACTGTTTGTTACATAAACATTCTTTAAAAGCAAGTCTGGAACAAAACCTGTCTGGTGTCTCTGTTCACAGATACGCTGAAACATGCAAGACCCACGGAGAACTGTCTCCCAACACCACCCCTCAAACACTAGGCTGCTGATTCTCTAATTGGGCCACGTGCTGTCACCTGCTTTTTGGGGCCTCTGTTGCCTGCAATGGGATGCCAACCTCATCCCTAAAACACACACCACCCATGCACATAAATACTCGCATATTCTCCGTGCCCTGCTAACTCCTGTGTGTTTCCAGAATTAGCTCCTCAGGCAAGCCTTTGCTGACAGCCATGCATGCCCCCGAATTGAGGTTATTTGTCCCCTTTGTGTTCTACAACACCAGCATACGTCATCATAGCACTTAATGTGCTTCATTGTAATGCTTATATGTCTACCTCCCCATCACCTACCAGCCCATTGAAGGAAAGGGCTCTGTTTCTGGTTCCCTGTGACCAGCCCACAAAGGGATTCATTAAAGACTGGAGGAGAGAACAAAGGAATTGGTGAATAAACTATTATTTTAAAGCTGTCAACAGTTTCTTCCTGACACTTGAGGTGGCGTCGGATGTAAATACAGTGAAGCTGGAAAGCTAGCATGGGGCCAGGGGTGGGGGGATTCGCAAGCATCTTCCACACTCTGCGGGAGGCCCTCTCTGGGCTATGGAAGGCAGCTCTTTGATAGACCCTCCTAGCTACACAGATGTGAGGCGGGGAGCTGCCCAGCGGAAGTGTAGCCCCTGATGGAGCAGTCCAGATGCTGCTGCTTCGAGCTGAGATGCTCTGCGCTCTGTTTAATGATACAATAATACAAACTGGATGCATCTTTAGCAGGTTTGTGCCTTTGCAAAGAACACTGTTTTTCTAAGGATGAAGTTAAGCCATCCTAGACCGGATTGCTGTTGCTCCACCTGTGATGTTATTTTAGACTAAGCCGGTGATTTTCAACTGGGGCGATTTTGCCCTTCAGGGGACATTGGCAATGTCTGAAGACATTTTCAGCTGTCACAACTGGAGGGTGCTACTAGCATCTAGTGAGCAGAGGCCAGGGAGGCTGCTAAGGATCCTGCAATGCGCAGGACAGTCCTGCACAACAGAGAGTTATCCTGCCCAAAACGTACACAGGGAAAAGACTGGAAGGTCGAGACTGAACTATTGTGATTGTCCCCTCGTGGCCGTGAGGAAAGAAGAACCAGAGCATGCCCCATAGCGGAGGTTGATCTTGAAGGAGTTGGCTATTCTCCCTGTCAGTCATTCTCTGGGTCAGGAGAGAGTGGTGGGAGAACAGTCAGGAGGGACTACAGTCCATGGAACACAGCATGATGGCAGCATCTCCTGGCATTGAGGAGGGAGGTCGTGATCACTGCCCTCAGGGAGCGCTGATCACACAAACGGCTGTGTTAGATGTTCCTTTTCGGTTGTCATTGTCTAAGCAGTCATCACAGGACCTCATTCAAGTTTTGTTAAACTCCAAGAACTAGTGAGGTTTCTTTCCCTATTCTTTGTTTAAGCTACCATTTAATGAGCACTTTCTATGTCCCAGGCATTGTTCTTATCAGGGGTTGGCTAACTTTTTCTGCAAAAGGCCAGAGAGTAAGTTTTTGAAGCTTTGCAGGCCCTGTGGTCTCTGTCACTACCAGCTCTGCTATTGTCACCCAAAAGCAGCCACAGAGAATATGCAAACAAATGAACATAGCTGTGTTCCAAAGAAATTTATTTATAAAACAGGTGTTGGGCTGGATTTGACCCATGGGCCACAATTTGTCAACTGCCATTCTGTAAGCTTAACATGTGTTAATTACTGCAATCTGCATAACAATGTTACGATATAGAGACTATGTTCCATTTCATAGACAAGGGAACCCAGGCACAGAAGGATTGACTAATATGGCCAAAGTCACACTGCCAGTGAGTAGCAAGCCTGAGTTCTGAACCGTGACAGTTCACATCCTCCACGACAGCAGACTCTCAATGCTCTTTGGAGGGTCCAGAGCCCAGGCAGTAGCAACGGCTATGAGGTGGTGAGAGGTGACCAGCAGATAAACCCTGGACAACGGTCCAGAGCTGGAGGGAATGGAGAACCAGCCACTTCGTGAACAATCCCTGGGGAGTCAGGAAATTACCCACAGAGGGGATCTGATAAAAGACAGAAACTTCCTGCAGTTCCCCAGGATGGAGCCCGAACTAAAGTGAAGGTTGACTGGCCCCTGAATGTTGACCTGGTGCTGGCTCAATATTTCACGTTAACAGCTTTCACAATAAGGATGTTCTTTCTGATACCTGACCTATAGCACTCTTGCTATTATTTAACGTTTTTCTTTATAGTAAAAAACCACAAAAACAAAAATATTTTGCTTTTTCATAGTTCTTCTTAAACCTGAAGACCTTCATCCTGGCTACTTCTGTCCCTTCTCTAGAGATGCGTGAAGTATCTCTAGAGATGTTGACCTTCCCAAGATGGGAAGGTCGAGGGCTTTGGAGGCATTTGACCAACCTGCCAATCACAGCTCTGCCACCGACTAGCTATGTGACCTCGGGCACATTTCTTCACTTCTCTGGGCCTCACTTACAAAATGGAAGTGGCAGTACCTATCTCACCAGGTGCTGTGAGGAATCACTGCGTAAGAGCAGGGTCTAGACAAGGTAGATTCTCACACATGCTGGGTCCCAGGCCCTCCTGGGCTGATTGGTCTCAATTCTTTCTTGTTTTCTTAGGGGCTGGTTTCCAACCTTTTAGAGCAAATTCTCTCTGTCACTTCACCAAAAACAAATCTAAGGTTTCCTACATGTCTCCTTTTACTTCTAATGAGATGCGCATGGTGATGTGGCAGTTCCTTTCAGGTCAGTTTCACCTCTGAAATCTGACCATCCCAGATCAGTGTCATCTTCTCTCTGGTGCCTTCCCCGAGTCCCAGAGCCAAAAATAAATAGAGAAATAGCCCATTCTTTCCTCATCCATCAACAAGTGTTTCCTGAGCACCTCCCCTGGGCCAGGCTGTGTGCATCTATCTGCCTATGCAGCTGCTGTGGGGACGCTGACCCCTAGGCTGTGCAGACACACCCTCCTTCTAGATAACTCTCCTCAAGGGTACAAATGGCTCCTTGCTCACCCCCTGTTCCTCTTGGAAGTCCTAGAACACTGCTGTGCATGCAGCAGGCTCAAGCTCTAAAACCACAATTGACTGAAACGATTCAGCAATGATCATTTGACAAGTGAAAATCAGCCTTTGCAGGAAAGCCAACACTTGATTATTAACCCAAGAAGTACCCACACCATCATGGGACAGTTATGTGGCAGGAAACATTTGATGCCTGTAATTCTTAACTTTTTACCAGGGCATAACAAGTTTTCTGACCAGGGATCTGTGCAGATACAGTCCGACTAAGTGATGAGTCGCTCCCTGCTTCATCCTTGCTGATGTACAAGTTAAGCATTCCACTAAAAGGCTTATCAAGAGTGGGAGACTTGGCCGGATGCGGTAGCTCATGCCTGTAATCCCAGCACTTTGGGAAGCCGAGGTGGGCAGATCACCTGAGGTTGGGAGTTCGAGGCCAGCCTGACCAACATGGAGAAATCCTGTCTCTACTAAAAATACAAAATTAGCCGGGCTTGGTGGCACATAGCTGTAATCCCAGCTACTTGGGAGGCTGAGGCAGGAGAATCGCTTGAACCCTGGAGGCAGAGGTTGCAGTGAGCCGAGATCGCGCCATTGCACTCCAGCCCGGGCAACAAGAGCAAAACTCTGTCTCAAAAAAAAAAAGGGGGGGAGGTGCAGTGGGGAGACTTGGCCAGGTGCGGTGGCTCACAATCTTAGAGCACTTTGGGCGGCCAAGGCAGGTAGATCACTTGAGCCCAGGAGTTCGAGACTCACCTGGGCAACACAGTGAAACAGTGAAACCCTGTCTGTAGAAAAACAAACAAACAAACAAAAAACAGTGGGAGACTCTTAGGAAACTGCCACGAGGAGTCTCTTTAAGATTTCACCCAAGCACGGTTCCAAGCAGTGAGCTATAAAGGCACATATGAGTAACTTGGAAACCAGCTGAGAAGCTGGGTCCCAGTTAAATTGCACAGGAGATGGAGCTGTGAGTGTGTGTGAGTACAGACACATCTAAGAGTACAGACATACGCAGATGAACACAGATAGGGGGGTGTGGGCGCTCCTCTTCCATCAGTCTTTGCAGCCTGGACTCTTGCCTGGCGGTGTGCTGCTCTCACATGATATCTGCTCACTGAATCACGGCTTGCTGCCCAGGCCCTGCAGTCCTGGCCCATCGTCCAGGCACATTTCTGGCATATGCCTCTGCACTGTGCATGGCCTCTCCTCTGTGTTCCCTCTTCCAATGTGGTCCTGTCCAGTGCTAATCACCGCACTCTCTCTGCTGCCCGACCTCTTCCTAAGACGTGTTCCTGAGGGCACTGTTTCCAGATTGTTCCTGGAGGAACCCCTGCACCTCTTTCAGCCCCGTGCTGCTGACAGCAACAAGGACTGGATTCTATTTTGTTTTCCTAGCAACTGCACTGGTGTGTGTGTATGTTTGTGTTGAGACAGGGTCTCTCTCCGTTGCCAGGGCTGAGTGCAGTGGCACAATCACAGTTCACTGCAGCCTCAACCTCCTAGACTCAAGTGATCCTCCCACCTCAGCCTCCCAAAGTTCTGGGATTACAGGCGTAAGCCACCTCACCCGGCCACACTGGTCTTTGATCCACATTTCCCATGAGCATGTCACAATGAACAGTGTAAAATATTTATTTATGTCAACAGGTATGAAGTCTATTGTGTTTTCTTTAACTGCTAAGCCTTTGATCCTGAAGAGGGAGAAGAAAAGCAAGTGAACTTGGCATAATTTGTTCCTGGCAAATCTACACTATTTACTCGTTAAAAAAAATCCCTGCATTTCCTCAATGGCATGAGGTGTAGTGCAGGGCACACAGTGCCTGGCATAAAACAAGCATCCACCAAAGGACTGGGAAAGAGCACCAGGCAGCAGTCAAGAGGCCCAAGTTCTGACTCTACTCCTCAGGCTGCTGGAGCCACCTGGCAGTTCTGAGCTTTCCTGGCCTCAGTTGTAGACAGGGGCAGGGCTTAGCGACATGAGCTTCCCCTCCCCTGCCTGGAGCCCACCTAGGCAATAATGGCTGTCTGGGTGCCTATTTGAATACTTTGTGAAGCCCAGCAGAGACAGGGCATTCAGCCACAATCAGGCTGCTCCAGGCAATTGCAATGTTGGCTATCTACATTTCTGGCCCAATTATATCAAAAGGTCAGGATGCCCATTGCTCCTCCCTTGGTCCAGATCCTCTCCCTTTCCCCCTACATCCCTCTGGTCTCCCTTCCTCCAGGGTTTCACACTCAATCCATTCTCCACCTGCAGCTGGGATGATCCTCCTAAAATGCTAATCCCAGTTTGTCAGTGTTCTACTTAGAAGATCCAGCAGTGGGCCAGTGGCAGTGGCTCATGCCTGTAATCTCAGCACTTTGGGAGGACAAGGTGGGAAGATCACTTGAGGTCAGGAGTTTGAGATCAGCCTGGCCAACATGGTGAAACCCTATCTGTACTAAAAATATGAAAAATTAGCTGGGCGTGATGGCGCGCACCTGTAGTCCCAGGTACTCGGGAGGCTGAGGCACGAGAATTGCTTGAAACTGGGAGGCAGTGGCTGCAGTGAACTGAGATTGCACCCCTGCACTCCAGCCTGAGCAACAGAGTGAGACTATCTCAAAAAAAAAAAAAAAAAAAAAAAAAAGCAGGTCCTGCAGTTCCCTGCTGCCTCTAGAACGAGGTCCCAGCTCTTTGGTTGGCTCAGCTCCTCACGCTCTGGCCCCAAGCCCCTTCCCTCCTCACTGAGGTCCTCGGTAATCTCCAGAACATAGCAGCTTCCTTCTTTGCACAGGCTGTCCCTTTGTCCCATCCCCTGGCCTTTGCCTGGCTTGCTCTTACATGTCCTTCAGGTCTCATCTTGGACATCACCTCCCCCAGGAAGCCTTCTTTAATCCTTTCCTCCAAAATACTGGGTGAGGTCTCTCTCCTCTGTACTGTAAGGCCCTGCTTACTTGCTGTGTCCTCCAGATTCTTAGTCTTATAATGGTAGGGACCAAGCCTTGTCAACCATTTCCTGCATACCCATACTTATCCATTTCTTTAGTCCAATATTTGGCGCTTAGCATTCACTCAATAAATATTTGTGGAATGAATGTGAACCATTTATCTCAGGCAAGTTGAAAACTTTGGTTGGTTTTTACATCTGCCTTTGATTAATTACAAGTGGGAAATTTTAAACCATTTCATTACTATATAAATTTGTTTAAAAACTGTTCAAATTATGGTATCCATGTGGGGGGGGAAGGTAGAATAAAAGAGTGGTGAAATGGAGGATACCACTAGTCTAAGGCTCTTTCTAGATGAAAATCCAGAAATCTATTTGTTACAAGGTTTTGGCTCAGGATCAGGAAATGAGCTCCCCAAGCTAGAAGGGTGACGCTAAGGTGGCTTATTTATTTATTTTATTTTGTTTTTTGAGATGGACTCTTGCTTTGTCGCCCAGACTGGAGTGCAGTGGTGTGATCTTGGCTCACTGAAGCCTCTGCTTCCCAGGTTCCAGCGATTCTCCTGCCTCAGCTTCCCAAGTAGCTGAGACTACTGGGACATGCCACCATGCCTGGCTAATTTTTGTATTTTTAGTAGAGACGGGGTTTCACATGTTGGCCAGGCTGGTCTTGAACTCCTGACCTCAGTTGATCTGCCCACCTCAGCCTCATGAAGTGCTGGTGGGATTACAGGTGTGAGCTGCCTTGCTTGGCATCTTTTTTTTTTTGAGATGGAGTCTCGCTCTGTCACCCAGGCTGGAGTGCAATGACGCGATCTTGGCTCACTGCAACCTCCGCCTCCCAGGTTCAAGCGATTCTCCTGCCTCAGCCTCCCTAGTAGCTGGAATTACAGGCTCCCATCACCATGCCCAGCTAATTTTTGTATTTTTAACAGAGATGGGGTTTCACCATGTTGGCCAGGCTGGTCTTGAACTCCTGACCTCAAGTGATCCACCCGCCTCGGCCTCCCAAAGTGCTGGGATTACAGGCGTGAGCCACAGCGCCCAGCCAACGTGGCTTCTTTAGATTTACAGGTCATAGAAGAATAGACATTTGCTCAAGTTGGAGACATCAGTTTGCCTCTGGGCTTCCTGGTGACCAAAGCCAAAAGAGTAAACAGTAAACACTGCCTCATACTTGCTTCAAAACTTTGTTTCACGACATTGAGAGTTCCATCTTTTCTCCTTTCTCCATTTCTGATAGCGTTTCCAGAAAAGTGGTGTGCCAACGAGGGGCCACCCTGGGAAGGCACCAGGCCCCACTTGCCAATGCCACCATGACCATATGTAAGGAAATCTCACTGTCATCGTTACCGAGGAGGCTTTGCAGAGCCCTGTGTCCTAGAAGGAGGGGGCAGCATGTGCCATTTGTCCTGAATCTGTGGGTATCATTCTGAGAACTGGATGGGCTGCATCCATTTCACCCAGAATCCATATAGCTGACCTAGTCACAAGCTAATAATTGCAAAATTGTTTAAAAAGTTAAGATGAGCTAAGTGATCCATGTATTTGGAGTTACACCAGCTCTGAGTCAACCTTTATAGACTCAAGGAGGTGGCAGCTAGTATTTGTTCCTTCCTGGTTGGCATAAATTGAATGCTTGTCAGGTAATTAGAAAGTTTTCTCCTTAAATGAATACTTATATAAACGAAAAAAACTGGTGCCTAAATTACTTTGTTTTTACATACTTGTGATAACGACCCAACATCACCAAAAAGTATATGTGAACCGTGAATTAAGTGCAAATTGGAAAAAGCTGTAGTTCAAGATCTGACATGATTCCCCAGCATACTTCTGTGCTATGTCAGACCAGGTGCACACTGGCCGTATTTTTATACCGTTTTGCCTCCACTGTTTTCGGTATTGTTGAAATTAATCATTTCAGCCCCTTTCTGTGTGTTCTTAGCATCTAACATGGTGCTTCTCTGTATTTGTGGAATAGCTACCATATTTCATTGCTTCTCGATGCAATTGATAACACGATATATCCCAACTTCAGAGATGCTAAAATGTGGGGAAAGTGGACATTTCAGAACCAATAAAACAGGACCTTTGACTGTAGCAGGTGCAATCTCTCTTTCTTGGCCTGGTGGTGTGGCCCCTGGAAGAGTCTGGCCATGGTGCCTGGGCTCCACCGTGGTGCCTACACCCTTCACCCAGCAGTTGCCCCTGCAGAGGAAGAGAGTAACGGACCAGGAAAGAGGCCCCTGCTCCTTCTGAGACTGCAGGATCCCGTGGAAACATTCTCTGACCTCTTCTCTTCCTCATGGAAAACCAGGACTTTCTCCCTCCTGCCTGCAGCCACCTTCACACTCATGCTTTGAATTCAGGCTTTTCGCTTGAAAGCTTTCTTTTGAGCAGGTTCACAGGGCAGCCCACTGGCTCCTCCTCTTAAGGGGACAGGTTGCCAAAGGCTCTGGCCGGCTCTTGGAGAAGCCGTGCCCTGCTGTCACCTGAATGCCCAGGACTCAAGACCTGCAAGTAGCAAGTCGGAGCACAGCCAGAGGCCTGAAGGGCCCTGGCAAGACAGCCCCCCAGCTCCTCCTTCCTCCTCACCTGCCAGCCCGCTGCACCTGCGGTTCCAAGGCTTGCTGCTGCCCCAGTGGGAAAAGGGCGCTGCATGGGGCTAGGCTGGTGTAGCTCAGAACCCAAATAGCTCACCCCAAGTTTCTTCCTAGGCTCAGGCCTCTACTCCTGAACCCCAAACCAGGCTCAGCCCCCATGGGCTAGATAGGGAAGCAGAGGATTTGCCTGCTCTCTGGGAGTCTTCAGGAGCATGGCTGAGGCGGCCATGGTTATGGAACCAGATATCTGGTTCCTGGATTCCAGAAAGGCACCAGGCAGATGAGACCTGACTTCACCTTGGTCTGAAGGACCAGGCTAGAAAGGACATTCTGGCCTGTGAGACCCTTGGGACAAGAGCTTGCAGTCCTTGTGTTTTTTACATTCCTTTCTTACTCAAAAAGGAAATACCTTTTGTTTATTCAAAATATAAAAGGAGTATTTCCTGGCTGTAAAAACTCACAATTCAGAAAAGTGTGAAGAAGCAGAACCCCTCCTAACAAAAACAGAGCTCTCATGTGTTTGGTGCTGTAGAGTTTACAAGGCCTTTCCCTCCATATTAGTTCGTTTAATCTGCACCATAGCTCTGCGAGGCAAAGAAAAAGAAATGACAATCAGCTTTGTGAGTATGTGCTAGGCCCTGTGTGAGCCTCTCGCCATGTGTTATCTTGTTTGATCCTTACCACAACCCTCTGAAGCACAGCTGGGATTCTCAAACTTGAGTGAGCAACAGAATCACCTGGAGGACTTGTTAAAACAAATTCTTGGGCCCAGCTCCCCAGAGTTTCTGGTTAGGAGGTGGGCCTGGGATGGGCTGAGAATTTGCATTTGGCCTCAGGTGATGCTGATGCTGCTGGCCCAGGAACCACACCTGGAGAACCACTGATGTAGACGCCATGACTCTGATCGTGTAGCTAAGGAACCAAGGCTCAGAGAAGTCGTTACTTTCCTAAGGCCCACAGACAGAAACGCCTAGCAGGTATTTCCATGGAGGTCGCCTGGTTCTGGGGTCTATACAGTTTCTGCTTCTTCCTCCTGGTTTTCTGCCTCATCCTCTGTTCCACTATGCCTGTCTTTAGGAACTAATGCTAGCTTCCCTGTTTTTACTCAGCTGGTGAGGCCAGCTGTGAACACCAAAATGTAGGCGTTTTGGCAGCCACAGGCCAAGAGCCTCCAGGATACGCACAAACCCCAATTCTGCAATTCAGGAAAGATGAGAAGTAACTATGAGTGGGCAGGCCTTACCACATCCAGACAGACCCTAATGTCACAACTTCAATTAGAAGTAACTGGAACTACAGCACAGATTTAATCCAAGATAGGGGGTCGGATCGCTACCCTCAGCAGAAATCCGTGGGACTTGGGGATAGGGTTTCGGCGTGCTGGTATGAAAACCAGGCACGGCAATCACCCCTGTAATCCCAACACTTTGGGAGGCCAAGGTCGGGGGCTCATTTGAGGCCAGGAGTTCGAGACCAGCCTGGTAACATAGCCTGTGTCTACTAAAAAATTTAAAAATTAGCCTGGCATGGTGGCACATGTCCTAGCTACTTGGCAGGCTGACACAGGAGAATCCCTTGAGTCCAGGAGATGGAGGCTGCAGCGGGCAGAGATCATGCCACTGCACTCCAGCCTGGGCGACAAAGCCCTGTCTCAAAAAAAAAAAAAAAAAGAAAAGAAAAGAAAAACATATCTGGGCTGGGCACAGTGGCTCATGCCTGTAATCCCAGCACTTTGGGAGGCCAAGGCAGGTGGATCACCTGAAGTCAGGAGCTCGAGACAAGCCTGGTCAACATAGTGAAACCCCATTTCTATTAAAAATACGAAGATTAGCCGGGTGTGGTGGCGGGTGCCTGTAATCCCAGCTACTTGCGAGGCTGAGGCAGGAGAATCGCTTGAGCCTGGTAGGCAGAGGTTGCAGTGAGCCAACACGCACCATTGCACTCCAGCCTGGGTGACAGAGCGAGACTCCATCTCCAAAAAAAAAAAAAAAGAAAAAGAAAAACATGTCTGGCATTTTCTGGCTCTCATAAGAGTACTTTGTACCCCTATTCATCCTCAGGATGGCAGCTGGGAGTGGCGAGAAGTGGCTGGAGTGTTTTGAGATGGCCAAGCCTCTCTACTTTGATAGAGACAAGAGCCCTTGGTCTATTAATTGTAGGTGCTCTCTGCTGTTTTGAGTTCTCCCCTGAGCCCCCACTGCAGCCTGCTTTTTATATTGCAATTCAGGTGTGAGGTCACACAGTGCCCTTATCACTGCTGAAGAATAGAAAGTCAAGAGTTTGCTTCCTGGCCTCCTTTCATGTATTCCATTTCTAGTTCTGTGTGGGAAGAGGTTGAAAGGGTGTCTGGAGCCCCAAGAAAGTTCATTACAGAAACTAAATATTTCCAGATACAGGACAGAAGGCAGGTGGAGGCACGGGCCTGGAGGACTTCAGGGACATGAGAATGAGGTTTGCCCCAATGGAGGATCTCACTCTGATTTCCAAAGGAAATTCTTTAAGACGGACAATCTATTGTCTGGGAGAGGAACCGAGGAGCACAGCACAAGGAATGCACAGCACTGCCAGGGTCACACTGAGTCCTGCCACAGCCAAGGGCTACGAGGGCCGGCCCGCCACAACAGAGAACTGGGCAGGCTGACCTGTAAGCAGGTGCCACCACAGCCACAGCCACAGCCAGCCACCCGGCACCCCCGGCCAGGCCACCCTCTTTCCAAGGTTTCCTGAACAGGATGGAGGGACTGGTCTCGCAGGTGCCCTGTGGGGCTGTGACAGGGGTTGGTGCACCCCTCAGGAGAAAGGCTTGTCATCCATGTTCTTCTGCCATCCCTTTGCCTTTAAGACTTTCCAGATCTTGAGCAAACAGGGATTTTCATCTGTTTCTCAACCAGCTTACATCCAAGAAGCAGCAAGCCAGTATCTGATATCATCAGGGATGAAACACCGCGCCCATTCTCAGATCGCATGATGTGCTCTCGGGTCTAGCTCCAATACAGTCATTCTTTCTGGTTGCTGTGTTTTGAACACACTGGGTTTTTTTTTTGTTTTTTTTTTTGGTTTGTTTTGTTTTTGGGGTTTTTTTTGGTTTTGTTTTGTTTTGGTTTGGTTTGATTTTTTCTTGGGGAAGGACTAAAAAAGCTGTCAGTGTAAGGATGACTGTCCCAGCCAGCCGGAACTTTTAAACTCTTTTTATTGAATATGAAATACAGAAAAGTGTGTAGCCCATAAGCAAACAGCTGGATGAATGCTCAAAAACTGACTGCAGCACCCACACCAAGGACCTGAACCTGCCCACAACCCTTCCTACCTCCTTCTGGTCATCTTCATCCCACACAGGGCACATATTCTGATACCTTAGCCGGCTAGAGTTTGTCCTTAGCTCATATGACAACCTGACCTGCAGCTGCCCTCAGTTCAGAGTAAGTGAAGCTGCCAGGCTCAGCAGGATTGATGCGGGACTGATTTCCGGCGGGGAGGGTCCATGTCACATCATCCCCAGCCTCTCTCTAGTGATGCCACCTCAGCCATGCTAAGCCCAGCAGACTTTCAACTGCTGCTTCAGCACCCTAGGAGGAGCGCAAAGAGGTGGTGCTGGCCCCATCTTGGCAGTCAGATGGTCGTCCTCTCTCCAGGGAGGAGCCGTCCATGCAGTCAGCCTGGTGACTCAGCTATGAGGATGTAGGGGTAGAACTCCCTTTTTTTGTACTTTTAGAAGTCTTACCATACCTTGTGTGCCAGACAGCGGGAGGCCCCTGGAGAATGACTCAGCAGTGTACGTGCAGAGAAGCTGAGTTCTGCACCCAAGGAATACCAGCACGGAGCCTTTGGTTGAACTTGCCCCATTCAGTGCGGCCCTTACTGCTTGGAAACTGTTTCCCTCCAGCACTTATGCTGGGCCCTCTGTCTACCTGTGCAACTCTGAGCACAGGTGCTAGCTGCCGGTCAGGACGTAAGGAGGAGCTAGCCAGGACCCCAGAAGGAGTTTGCCTCCTTAGCTGTCTTCCTTCTGTCCTCTCCTACACGTCCCCTCTGAGGGCTGACTCCACATCACATGTGCCCGTGTCACTAATAAAAACCAGACTTGCCTTTGTGCTTACCCCATGCATGTTCATGCGTCATTAGACTCTGCCCTCTGCTTCCTCAGCAAAGAGCTGCTCTAATTGTGCGGGGCAAGAGGGACAGAGGGCTGGCCAGAGCTAGTGGTCAGGAAGAAATGCTTCTGGACGGGTCAATGTGGCTGCACTGAGAGGCCCGCCCTCGGTGAACACCACGTCATGATGAAGTTAAGATTTTCTTCCCAGCCAGGCGCAGTGGCTCATGCCTGTAATCCCAACACTTTGAGAGGCTGAGGTGGGCGGATCACTTGAGGTCAGGAGTTCAAGACCAGCCTGGCCAACATGGTGAAACCTCGTTTCTACTAAAAATACAAAAATGAGCTGGGCATAGTGGCAGGCATCTGTAATCCCAGCTACTCTGGAGGCTGAGGCAGGAGAATTGCTTGGACCCAGGAGCGCAGTGGTTGCAGTGAGCCAAGACTGCCACCTACCCCAGCCTGGGTGAGATGGTGACTCCAAAAAAAAAAGATTTTCCTCCCACACCTTGACACAATGTCTCTGCTCCCTGTCGCCATCTCATTCTGCCCAGGTGGGCTGTAACAGAGAGACAGGACCCCGTGGAGATGTGATCTGTGTTTCTATCATACCTGAGAGGCCAGCAGAAGAGGTAGGGCAAGTTTCCTCTGATCTGGCTGGACAGATCTTGGGAACCATTGGTCAGTGATTCTCTGAGAGAGTGCAGCTAACAGTCAGTCGGGGAGTGTGGTAAGCATACAGGTTTTTCAGGCTCCCTCTCTTTCCCAGGCCTAGCCCAAGGCCTAGAAATCTGCATTTTGGGGAAGCATTCTGTAGTGATCCTGATGGGTGGACCCTGCCAGTCTGAGAAACACTGGTCTAGACAACCCCTCACCCAGGTTCCAGATGGGGAAAGTAAGGTCCCGGGGCTGAAATGGCTCACTGGGGATCTTACGGAATAAAGCCCAGAACCCAAGTGCCACTTCTTTCCATGCCTGTCACCTCCCACACACAGAACCTGCCATTCTCACTTTGTCAGATCTCTTGTCCTGGCCTTGCCTTCCCCCTCACTGCCACCACTATAAACTGGATGTGAAGACACGTAACTGGGTTTCTCCAAAGGCCGAACACCTTCCTACCTCCCTCCCATCCTTCCCCCTCCACCTCCTACCACCAAGTAACTCTTCCTAAAATACAGACTTACTCCTTGCCCTGCCCCCTCCAGGAGCACGACAAAGTGGGAAAGGCCTGCCCTGCCCCTCCACACCTCCCCTGTTTGACCCAGCCTATCTCTCTGACCTTAGAGCCAGTGACTCCCCTATAAACCCTTTTCCACATGCTTTCCTCGAACACCACCTTACTCTTTCTTGCTTCTGCTCATGTGATACCATTATCGCCTTAGCCAACCGCACCTCCTCCCTGCTCACCGAATCCTCCTTATCTTCCAAGGCCCAGGTGAAAGCCCTCCTCCTCCAGGAAGCCTTCCCTGACCATCTAGCCCTAGCACACTCATCCTCCTTTGAGCACTCAGAGCTCTGCAGCATTTGTTTATGATGTTATTATTACCTATTATGTTCTGCTTTGAATTGTGAGCTTTAAGTAATTCCCAGCTACGGACCACAGCCTACCCTTCTATTACCCACCCACTTGGCAATGGGCTGTGCACATAATACGTACATAAGGGATGTTAGAAATAACGGAGCCATGCAGTGCTAGGGCTGAGAGGACCTTGGCCTGTAGGTAGCTGGTTGGTCAGTTCAGTGACTTTTCTATGCATCTTGGGCTGGTGAACCTCCAAAGGCTGACCTGTGCAAATTGGTATCAGATCTTTCTCCGGACGGTGCTTGCACTGTAGTCATCAACTTCCCGCCTGTCCCCACCCACAGCCATTGCATCCCGTGGCTTTAACTTTGATCACATCCCTACTTGCTTAAAATGTCTCCTGTGCCAGTGAGTCAGTTCCACCCTTCTGCTACCAAAACAATCGGTCTTGTGCATCTTCTGTGGCTGTGCCCCAGCAAGACATTATCAACACTCCCGCACTTGCCAGGGGACTCGGGTGCCTGGCCTGCCACATCCATTCCAGCCGGTGACCAATGTCTAATTCACTGCAACTCTCCAGCTAAGCTGATTTCCAGCTGCTTCTCTGGCAGGTCTGCCAGACAGGGCTAACGTGCTCTTGAGACAGTCCCACAGAAAGCCCGGGCAACAAGCACACTTCGTGTTCCTCTCGCTCCATTTAAGACAAGCATCCCACTTTCACTAAGGACTGACCAGCACCTCCTCATCCATCGCTAGCTTACAATCATGGCAACAAGAAGTTAATTCTAGACATACTGACAGCTTAAGTTCTGGGACCTGAGCCAAACTTTCAGAAAGGAGCCCTTTCTTCTTTGTTTATTATAGGATATGTGTCCTGCAAGGGAGAAAGGCTCTCTCCTGCCCAGGACCCTTGCAGTCTGGAGGTGGGGCAAGTTACCTCCGAATCTTGGAGATCTGGTAGAAATCCTTGCCGGAATCTGAAGGCTTGACGCTATGACTGACAGTCCAGTGTCCGGAGCAGGCTCTCCTGCCTGGAGAAAGTGTGGTACGCAACCCAAGTTGAAGCGTTCCTAGGAGATGCCTTTGTACTCTCTTTCTAGAATACCAGAACTGTTCTTCTGACCCCTCAAAATCACCTCCACAGAGCATGAAGTTTCTGTATTTCTCATTAAATACACCCATTTCTGTTTTCTTTTCAACAAAAAAGTATTTAAAATCTCTACTTACCAAGATAAGTCCACTTGGAACCTACAAAGAATAAAACACAGTAAGTAAGTACAGTGGAACCAGATGAGTAACGGAAAATACTACAGATTTTATTTTGATATGAGTGAAATTGGAAAGGAGGTCGATGCCCAGAAATTGAAACTTTTTTTTTTGCGGGGAGGGGGGGGGGTTGGAGTTTTGCTCTTGTTGCCCAGGCTGGAGTGCAATGGCACAATCTCAGCTCACCGCAAACTCTGCCTCCTGGGTTCAAGCAATTCTCTTGCCTCAGCCTCCTGAGTAGCTGGGATGACAGGCATGTGCCACCACGCCCGGTTAATTTTGTATTTTTAGTAGAAATGGGGTTTCTCCATGTTGGTCAGGCTGGTCTGGAACTCCTGACCTCAGGTGATCCACCCACCTTGGCCTCCCAAAGTGCTGGGATTACAGGCGTGAGCCACCACTCCCGGACAAATTAAAACTTTTTCTGAGTCTGCATCAGAACATCAGCTTCTCAGGGCAACTGTGCGCCAAACAGCAGCACAGGCAGTTGGTTCATGCAGGGGCTCATAGAAGCAGGAGAGGGCTTGAGTAGGTGCCTTCCAGACATCTTAGAGAAGCTAAACTTTATTATCTGAATAATAATTTCATGTGGCTCAAAACCCAAAAGCCATCAAAGGGTATATACAGTGAAAGCTCTTCCTCCCACCCTATCTTCCCTGCTTCCATTAGAAGCCTTCCATTAAGGAGGCTAGCAGATGATCGGGAGCCCTTTCACAGCCTGGCTGCACACACATATGCACTGATCGCCCGCTTTCTCCTCACACAAACATTGGCACACTGGAAATAGGGTTCTGCATCTTGCTTTTTCACACTTTACATTTTCTCTCTCTCTCTCCCCCCCCACTCTTTCTTTCTTTCTCTTTTTTCTTTCTTTCTCTTCTTTTTTCTTTCTTTCTTTCCTTTCTTTTTCTTTCTTTCTCTCTCTCTCTCTTTCTCTTTCTTTCTTTTTGTGAGACAGGATCTCAGTCTGTCACACAGACTGGAGTGCAGTGGTGTGATCGCAGCTCACTGCAGCCTCAACCTCCTGGACTCAGGCAATCATCCCACTTCAGCCTCCCTAGTAGCTGGGACTACAGGTGCGCACCACCACACCTGGCTAATTTTTGTATTTTTCATAGAGATGGAGTTTCGCTATGTTGCCCAGGCTGATCTCAAACTCCTGGGCTCAAGTGACCTGCCCACCCCAGCCTCCCAAAGGGCTGGGATTACAGGCATGAGCCACAGCACCCAGCTGGGAAAAAGGTTCTATTTGAGGAAGCTGCTATCCACATCTGAGTTAGAATTCCAGGGGTAGTAGGAATGTGTAGGCAAAATCCTGCCAGAAATAGAACAAAAGTCACCTACTACTTCCCACTCCACACCCTTCATGCATAAAGGTTCTTCGTTCCTATGTCAAAAAGGTCTTTTTCACAAGTGCAGAACGGTGCTCTTGTGACCCTGCTTGCCGGCCTTCCTCTTCATCTCCGAGGAGGGGACCCTGAGTAGAGACGCATCCCACTGTGTGTCTCAGGGGACTCATCCAATGAGGGGACTGTGCAACTCCTAAATCCCTCCCTCCCAACTTTTCCCAGGGTCTCCGTGGTTATCGGCCCGCAAGGGTACTGATGGAAAAGCGTTTCTCTCGTGGGAATTAGTTTGCAGTAAAACTTAACTGACAAGCAATCTGGTCACTTATCACTCCTGGCATTTCCTACTCAAGCAAATTGTGTTTTTTAAAAGTTAAAAAGTGAACTTGCCTTCTTTTTTTTAAGCTGGTTCAATCTCATATTTTTTGTTATTCGGTTCCATTTCTTTGCCTCCGTGTTTGTAATTAATTTCATTTTTAATTTTCAAATGTAATTGGTAATTTTTATCAAATTACACTTGCACATGGTTTAAAAAGTCAGATGGTTCTCCAAGGCTGTTTAACAAAAACCTCAGTTCCCTGACATTCCCTAACCGTGTACGGCTCCCTAGAGCAACCACTTTGGATCTTTTTAAAATGAATCTTTTGCTATTGTCTCCGTATCTCCATATAACATGCTAATACTGTTTTACCTTGATTGTTTTAGGTTTGGGAATTATTTATTGACATCCCACTCTGGAAGAGGAAGAGTTTAGATCTCTTTCTTTCACTCATAGCCCATCTCCTATATATAGGTGAGGAAATGAAAGTCCACCAAGGTGAAGTGTCCTGCCCAATATCACATTCCCATTAAGAGGAGTCCCACCACATTTACCATTAATTTACCATTAGTGCCGTGAACTTAGGGAATCTTCAAATCTCCTCAATCTTTGGAGTAGTTAAGTGGAGGAGGCCAGAGCCCCTGGAGGATCTGATGAGTATTATGGACCTCTCCCAATAAAAATGTCCCTAAGCTGGCCGGGTGCAGGGGCTCAGGCCTGTAATCCAGCACTATGGGAGGCTGAGGCAGGCGGATTACCTTACATCAAGAGTTTGAGACCAGCCTGGCCAACATGGTGAACCCCTGTCTCTACTAAAAATACAAAAATTAGACAGGGGTGGAGGCAGGTACCTGTAATCCCAGCTACTCGAGAGGCTGAGGCAGGAGAATTGCTTGAACCTAGGAGGCAGAGGTTGCAGTGAGTTGAGATCATGCCATTGCACTACAGCCTGGGCCACAGAGCAAGACTGTCTCAAAAAAAAAAAAAAAAAAAAAAATGCCCTAAGCTTAGACACACACATTTTTATATACAATTCATTTCAGAAGGTCCACAGACCCCCCTGAAACCAGCTATGGGCACATTGAGAGTTGAGGGTCCAAGATCAACCTCTCTTGAATTAGTAATTGGATGAAGACATTCAGAACCATAGGGAAACCAAACTTGTATGTGACCCCCAAGTTTACTGCTCACCCCTTTGCTGAAACAACAATGAAAAGCAATAAAGAAAGCATTTCTTTAAAACCAAGCTATAGAAGACATAAAACCTCTTCTGGACGTTTTTCTTCAGTCTTGTGTGTGAGGGGTTCACTAGTAAGATGTCATCCCGGACTTTAGAGATGTAATAAGCCAGCTCATTACTTCTTAGCAAGCAGAACAGCTGTAGGCCCAGGATGTAAAATTCCACAAGTAACAGAGGAGTTCACCCTTACTTTTCCCCTGAGGAGGCACAGGCCACTCCAGTGATCCTGGAGGCCACTAGAAGCACATCTGCTGCCTGAGCACTGCTACTTTGCCAGCAGTTTGCATTGCACCTGCTCTCATTCAAATCACAGCCTCATACCCTACATCTTCTTCTATCCTCCCCGGAGCTTGCTAATCGAGGTTTTTCCTGTTGTTGGAGCTCCCATCCTCAGATGAGGCCTCCGCATCACACTCCGGAAAGTTCAGGGGTAAAAGTCATAGAGTTGACACCTGGGACTGTGAGGTCTCAGTGATGACATAGAACTGGGGACTTGTTGAAAGGCAGTAGCCTTCAGAGCAACATTCCCTGCCCTCCTCTCTGTGAGTGAGCCGGCTTAGGACTCCAGACTTGGCACGTTGGGTATAAATGGCAGTGTCTGGAGGGGCTCAGGAGCTGGAGAAGGGGAGAAGCGGCATTGTAAAATGAAGGTGAGGATGGCGAGTCAAGGGGGTTCATCGGGTGAGGATCAGGGCCCCAGCTCAGATCTGACCTCAGGAAGACTTTCTAAAAGTGTGTGTATGTGTGCGTGTGTGTGTGTGCATGTGCATGAAAGTGTGCTTTATTCAGGAATTGCACCCCCCGGTTCCCCACCTCTAGCTGTAAGAACAGAAGGCTTAACAGGATTAAACTGATTCCACAGGCAAGGCCAGACCAAGGCCTCGGTGGCATCCTGAGGGAGCAGGCCCTTCCTGGAAGGGAATAGTTTTCTTCCAAAGGAAGGTTATCTGTTCCATCTGGGAAACCTGGGAGGCTCAACCTGAAGCCTGTTAGAACCTGCAGACCCAGCTGGTACTGAGCAGGGAGGTTCCCCTGGAGGGAATGCCTGAGAAAATGATATTTACCAAGATCCATATCAGAGGTCCTGGGCCCTGCCTGCTTCCTGTGCTGGGTGCTAGAACTTTCCCTGAGTAAACATCACCTGGGTAGCCCAAGACTGCCTGGCTCTCCACACCAGGTTTGCGCAGAGCAAGCTCTGCAGAATTCACTGAAATGTCCCCCCAAAGCCACGGCAACTAAGAATTCCAAGGGTTTCTCCAGAAGACACTTGGCTTCACCTTATTATGCTCCCTCCTGGGCCCCTGACATTGTTCTTGAACATTCTCCAATGCTGGAAGTTTAAATGCACCAGGCAGAGGGCAGACCGCACTTTGACCCCATTACTCTGCTTAACTCCTCTCCAACCCCAACTTTGGGTTCATACTGACATTCTACACCTCAGTGATTTTTGCTTTGACCTGTCCTCTAAGGCAGTTAAAAACCCGAGGAAGCTGCATGAGAATTTACAGAATAAAAGCTGTGTTCTTAGAACCCAGGGGTAGGCAGGCTCCTTCCTCAGAGTGAGGTGAAAGTGGAGTTTTGACTGCAAGCTTCCCCAGTCCCAACTTGGAGAACTGGGAGAGGAGATAGGAAGGAGGGAAAGGGAGAGGGGAGGAAGAAGGAGAGCAGGGAAAGTAGGGAAGAAAGGAAGGGGAGGGAGGGAGGCAGGAGAACAGGGAAAGGCAGGAAAAGAGAGAGAAGGGAGGGGGAGTTGCCCCAGAGTGAGAGGAGCAACCAGCTATAGGAAAGAGGGCCAACTAATGGCTGTTTCTCCCTTTTGTCTTGGAGCAGTTTAGATTTCCAGGGAAACTTTGGTCTCAGTGAACCTTGCGTAAAAGGAGGATACATGTAAAGTTTGTGGTTTTAAAACCTGATATTCACTTTTACATCACTCCTTTCTCCCACCTACCTTCTGTTTCTCCCTGACCAGATGAGGGAGATAATATCAAACATATCATGCCAGCTAGTTGATTGGAATTTAATTAAGAGTTATCCAAAGCCTGGCTCCCCTGCCCTTCCCCATGGGCATCGTGACCTCCAAGAGAGGAGGCTCAGAGCTTTTATGCTGCTGAGCAGGACGTATTTCCCACCACTGCTGCCTAGCCAGGAAGAATCCATTTTCGGCCATTAAAATCACTTTCGGTCCAAAATCACTTTCTTGTTCCAAAAGATTAACGAACCAGTCTTGGCTGTACACCTTAGCTCACTGGCCCCGCGTGAGCCTACAGTTCGGGTCCCCCCTGCCACCTCCTCCTGCCACCCCACTCACTCAGCCTCCACCCAGTCCCTCAGCCTCCAGTCCTTTGGGATTTAGTGTTCTAATTACAATCAGAAATAAGGGGTGTGTGTGTGTGTGTGTGCGCGCGCGCGCGTGCATGTGTACGTGCACACACATGTACGTTCAGCATAGTAGAGCCCTCCTGGAGAAAAACAATGATTAAGAATGGGATGCATCATCCCTTTGACTTGTAGGTAAGACTTAACGGTAAAGATCCTGTTCTCCAAAGAAAAGCGCCTACCACTGTGTGCGGATTCTGCACAGGGGCACAGCAAACCTTTCTCTGTGCTTACCCCACTCAGAATGCCACAGTCACCTCTCTACTTTCAAACGTGGATCGGGGGAACACTGTTTTAAATCTTGTCTTTGCATCTCCTCCCTGGTTAGCAAGTTCGCAAGCCACATCTTCAGAGCTGGCGGTGCTCGGGAGTACACGCAAACATTTTAGCACTAAATCTGCGCCAACCGCCACTAGAAAGCAAAGTGCTTCCAGCCCCAACCTTAGCAAAGGAAAACGGAGCATCCTTTCTTGAGACTGTACTATTTGGTACTACACCTTCCCTGCTCCCCTCAGCAAAGATTTTACTTTATCATTGAAGAGCCTTCAGTCCAGGGGCGGCTGAGCGCTCAGGAGTGTTAGGAAAGAAGCAGGCGGAAACTTTACCGTTCGCTGGGGCCGGGCTGGAAGGCTGTTCCTTTAAGATCACCAGCAGGAGCACGGCCGCCGCGTGCAGGCTGCTCCGGGGCATGTTCGCGGGCTCCTGCAGGGCGGGCGCGGGCTGTCCCGGGGGCTCCCGGTGGCCGCTCACGCTCCAGCCGCACACAGGGACCGCGTGCGCGCAGCCCGGGTGCCGTGGCGAGCAGGTCCGCCCTTCGCTCTCCTGGCTTCCCCGGGCTGCTTTTATGGAGCAACTCAACCCCAAACACTGATGTCATCGTGCGGGGAGGGGGTAGGGGAGGAGAACGCCCTGCCCACCGGAGGGCTGGCGCCCCAGATTCTAGGTGAGTTGTAGCCTTGACTTCAGCCGCGCTCTGCGGGTCCCGGGCGCTCCTCCGGGCCAGGGCTGACCTGGGAACCCAGTTCTCCGAGGAGCTGCTGGCAGGCGTGGGTGAGATCCGCCTGCCTCACATCCAGAAGGGTGCGTCTAGGGATCCCGTCAGTGGCATGCCCTTGGTCTGTCACTGGTCCTGTAACAGCCCACTGTTCACCTTGCCCGCTGCTTAGACAGAGCCCATTTATCAAGACAGGGGAGTTGCAATGGAGAAAGTAATTCACGCAGAGCTTGCTGTGCCAGAGACGGGAGGTTTTCCTTCGTTTGTTTGTTCGAGATGGAGTCTCTGTTGTTGCCCAGGCTGGAGTGCAACGGAGCGATCTCGGTTCACTGCAACCTCCGCCTCCCGGGTTCAAGCGATTCTCCTGCCTCAGTCTCCCGAGTAGCTGGGATTACAGGCGCATGCCACCACACCCAGCTAATTTTTGTGTTTTTAGTAGAGGTGGGGTTTCGCCATGTTGGCCAAGCTGGCCTTAAACTCCCGACCTCATGTGATTCACCTGCCTTGGCTTCCCAAAGTGCTGGGATTACAGGCGCCCACCACCACGCCCGGCTAATTTTTGTATTTTTAGTAGAGACGGGGTTTCACCATGTTGGCCAAGCTGGTCTGGAACTCCTGACCTCAAGTGATCCGTCTGCCTCGGCCTCCTAAAGTGCTGGGATTCCAGTACTCAAATCAGTCTCCTCAAGCATTCCGGGAGTTGTTTGTTCGTTTGTTTGTCGAGATGGAGTCTCCCTCTGCAACCAGGCTGGAGTGCGGTGGCGCGATCTCGGCTCACTGCAACCTCCGCCTCCTGGGCTCAAGCGATTCTCCTGCCTCAGCCTCCTGAGAAGCTGGGATTACAGGCACGTGCCACCATGCCCAGCTAATTTTTTTGTATTTTTAGTAGAGACTGGTTTCACCACGTTGGCCAGGCTGGTCTTGATCGCTTGGTCTCGTGATCAGCCCAAAGTGCTGGGGTTACAGGCTGCGCCCCACCTCTGGGAGTTTTTAAGGAGTATTTGGGGGGTAGGGGCTTGGGACTTTGGGAGTGCTCATTGGTCAGGTTGGAGATAGAATCACAGAGGGTTTGAAGTAAGGTTTTCTTGCAGTCTTCTGTTCCTGGGTGGGATCCCAGAACTGGTTGAGCCAGATCACACAGGGTCTGAGTGGTGTCAGCTGATCCATCCAGTGCAGGGTCTGCAAAATAGGTTTTACAATAGTGATGTTATCTCCAGCAGCAATTTGGGAAGGTTCAGACTCTTGCAGCAGGGCCCCTAAACCATAATTTCTAATGTGGTAACTAATTGACTAGTCTTACAAAGGCAGACTGGTCCCCAGGCAAGAAGGGGGTCTTTTCAGGAAAGGGCTATTAATGATTTTGTTTCTGAGTCAAACCATAAACTGAATTCCTTTCTAAGGTTAGTTTGGCCTGTGCCCGGGAATGAATGAAGACAGCATAAGGGTTAGAAGAAAGACTGAGTCATTTAGGTCTGATCTTTGTCACTGCCATAATTTCCTCAGTTATAATTTTTGTAAAGGCTGTTTCAGCCCTACTCAGAATCCCCCAAGCACAGTGCTATTTGGGCAAAAGCCTCCTTCACGCTTTTTTTTTCTTCACGTGCCCGTCTGGACTTGGCACAGGTTAAGGAACTGGACAAGACAGCTGTGCTCAGATGAGTTCAGTGCATCCTGATTAGGTTCTTACCTTCCAAGTTTAGATGCAAAGAGATGAACTGAGAATAGGAGAACAGCACAGTGGGGTACACATGAAGAGCTTATTACAATTCCCCCTAGTAACAGGTAAGTAGATGGGGCTCATGCTAGTTCAATACATCATTCCGTCCTCACTAGGAAGCTGGGGGAGAGGGTTCCTCTTCTGGGGTGGCAGCAGAAAAAAGGGACTTACATTATTTACTGAGGACCTACTGTGTCAGGTACTTTTTTGGGAGCTCAGAACACAATACCCCAGTACTTGGCATGCTGAGTACTTTGAACTGAAGGAAATGAAAAGGCCCCAGAAACAAGGTCTCTCTGTCCTTCTCCCATCCTCCTGTCTCCTTTTCCTCCTTCTCCCGCTAAGTGAATGGTAGAAAGCAGAATCCCTCTTCCCCAGGCAGCTCATAGAAACTAGAGCCCCTCTCCTCCACAGCAAGCCATAAAACCCAGAACGGTCACTCTCTCCCCTCTCCCTTTTCCCTTAAAGACCCTCATTCGGGAGGGGTCCTGCCCCACACCCAGGAGAAAGCAATGCTACACAGAGAGGTCAAGAAGAATCGGAACAGACAGGCCTTGCTGGGTTCCCCTCAGTCTATCACTATGAGATCACACCCTTCTGTCCAATCACATTTCTACACAGCCATCTACATTCTTCCTCAAACCTAAGCAGAAACACAGTTCTCCCTGAGTCTTTGGGTCTTCGTTTCTGAAGTCTCTTGTGTCACATAAAACTGAGATAAATACAGTCATTGTGCTTTTCTCTTGTTGGCCTGTCTTGTTATTTGAGTGTCAGCTGTGACCTTTATGATGGGGGAGGAAAGGGATTACACCTTTCCATCCCTACAGGCTGTGCTAGATCTTGTGTATCTTGGTCTGGCTCAGTGTCCAAGCTCTGTTTCCAGTGCACATTATCATCACCTGTTGCTCACTTCTGCCTACTTTTCTCACAGGTCTGAATGCTTTGAAATGTGTGCACGCCACTATCCAGTCATATACATGTGCTTCTGATGCCTTTTATATTCAGCCCATGTCCAGTTGTTAAGTCAAAAGTCTTCTTAACCTGCTGCCCCTAATACCCGCTAAATCTTCCCACTGCTGTTGCCACCACTGTGGTCATTTGTGCTTCTGGCTTCCCCAGGCCCTCCACGTGTCTCTGCACTGCTGCAGGTGCCAGGCTCAGTTTCCTCCCCTCTCTATGATTCTACCCGCTGCTGCCTATGCATACTGCTCAGGCCACACGGGCTGTGGAAGGGTGTCCACCCCAGTCCTGGTACAGGACCTCTGGGTTTGTGACCTGGCCCATCATGCCCTCTTCTCTTGGCCACAGCAGCCAGACAGGCCTTCTCTGATCTCACATCTGTGCTGACCCTCAGCCTGTGCATACTCTCAGGCCAATCTTACTGACCAATGAAGCCACTTGTCCGTGGTGGGTTTGAAGGGATGGAGTAGCTTCTCCTCCAAGAGCCACCAGGAATCAGATGCCACCCACATTTCAAGGGGTGTTACTGCTCTGTCCCTACCAGCTCAGCTACTGTGTGGGTTAATAAAGGGCTTTGAAGTCTCCTTAAGGAAGTTGTTACAAAGACAATCTTGTTACAAGCGCTTCCAGACCACAGTAGGCTTAGGGATAATCTTTTCTGCCTGATAGAGAGCCTCGAGTGAGCTCTGGAGTGGTGCAGGAGTGTTTCTCTTGTTCTGATTTGTCATCGAGGGCAGTCTGTCTGTTTAGAAGATTAAATGGACTAGAGGAACACAGCTTGGGGAGAAACCGCTGCAGGCTCAAAGAGGCAGAGACTGAACCTGCGGAGGGGAAATCACTTGTTGCGCATGTCACAACCAGTTAAAAGTAAACTAGGCCATGCACACACATCTGGCATTCCCACTCCAGGTGTTCACCCATCATGTCTGTCTAAACATTAAGTTCAATGTCTCCTTGAACATGTACCTCTAAGTGTTCTCCAGAGATCACCAGAGATGGAGAGGTTAAAAAGGCAGAAACAGGTGGACTTCATAGACCAGTAAGGCTAGATTGTGAACTAGGTTTCACAGACAAAATGAACAGGGCTGAGATGTTTACTGCATGTCTGTGTCAGAAACTTGGTTAATTAGTAAAGAATGGATAGCAATTAAAAGGGAATTGAGCATGTAAACTGAGACCCAGTTGCCCTAGTGCTTTGAGAGAATTATTATTATGAATGGAACGACTACAGGTATTCAAGTTGAATGTCAAGGATCCCCCCTGACAAACAGCGCAGACCCAACCAGCTTAGGTTCCCAACTCTGGGAATCCTTTGTCTGCTTCCTGAGGCTTGTGCAGATGAACATGCAAGGGCTTGCTGTGCCACCATCAGCTGGGGCTGTTGTCAGCCAATAAATAACCCATTGCTCAATGAGTTAGGGTAGAAAGTAGACCTTCTGCACTCAAAATGTGGCAGTTGGCCACCAAATGACATGCCTAGACAGGGAATGGTACCCCCTAGGATGTTACCATCAGAATAGACATGAAGGTGAGGCTGGTGAGTCAAGGGGCAGAGAAGCAGGAATGAACAAGGATTTGGTGTTAGGAAGTCTGGGCTGGCTGAAGTGCCTGCCCCACCACTTCCTCAATGGCTGACCTTGACAGTGATGCAAGCTTTCATCCTCTGTAAAGTGACGGTTTAATCCATACCCCTGGGTCATCATAGAATTGATATATGGTTGGAAGGTGATAAGGCCAGTGAACATTTTCTTCATTCATTCATTCATTCATCTTCTATGTGCCAGGCACTATGCTAGGCTCTTGGAGAGTGCACAAACATAAAACAAATAATCTCATGGATAACTATATAATTACAACTCTAATAAGTGCAATAGAAGGTTGAGACATAACTGAGAGGGACCCACTCTGTCCTGGGGCGGTGAGGAAGACATCGTCAGTGTAAGGATTATGTTCTATGACTTCATAAAACCTTTGAAATGCACAGCACATACCAGGCTCTTCTTTCCCAAACCTAGTGCCATTTGGTGGCATTTGCCCCGACATAGCAAGTTGTTAGCCTTTCAGGCATAAAGGTTAGGGTATAGAGAATTTTGTTTCTTAAGGTGATAATTTTATTTCTTAAGATAAGAATGAACTCTTCAAATGGTGTCACTCAGTTGGGAATGCACCTTTATATGGAGCTAAAGAAAGGACTGCAGAGAGGAAAATGGACATTTATTGCACCTCTGTTTGCCTGCCACTGTGCTTGGCGCTTTATTCTTACAACAACCTGCAGGGATAGTGTTAGGTTTGCCATTTTATAGATAAGGAATCTGAGGCTTGGAGAAGTTGAATCTTTTCTAGTTCATGAGGAATCCAGATGATTTTGTCTCCAAGGCCCAGGCAAACCCTTTTCATGGCTGTCCTACAGATGCCTCAGATTGGTATGTTTTCTTACTGGGTGCCTCTAAGAGGAGGATTCTCTAATTTTCCTTCTTTTCTTTTCTTTTTTCTTATTTTTTTGGACAGAGTGTCTCTCTGTCACCCAGGCTACAGTGCAGTGGTGTGATCTCTGCTCACTGCAACCTCCGCCTCCCGGATTGAAGTGATTCTCTTGCCTCAGCCTCCTGAGTAGCTGGGACTACAGGCGTGAGCCACCACGCCTGGCTAATTTTTGTATTTTTGGTAGAGACGAGGTTTTACTACGTTGGCCAGGCTGGTCTTGAACTCCTGGCCTCAAGTGATCTGCCTCCCTCAGCTTCTCAAAGTGCTGGGATTACAAGCATGAGCCACCATGCCTAGCCTACAGTTCTCCAATTTTCCAGATGCTGTGATCGTTTATTTGTTGATCAGAGGCACATGTACCAATTCTAGCAATCAAATAATGTTCAGCAGGGAATATGGCTGTGTCTGAGGGACCAAGGGACCCTGTATCATACTCTCTGATGAGTGGATAGAACATTTGCCAAAAGGAGAGCTCAGAGCTTTGAATCGACACAGGTCTCAAGCAAAGGAAGGAGAATGTGAGCCATACCACATAGCTCTTTTGTTATATTAATGAGCTCTGCTTTGACCTAGGAAGGCCAGACAAGACAGAGGCAGAGAGGGAATGGGGAGGAAGGGAGAAGAGGGAGGAAGGAAGGGAAGAAGGAAGGAAAAGGCCACATGGTATCCTTTGGGCAGTGGCTGAGGGAACCTCTAGGCCAAGACTCACATAGACCTATTGATCTGGGTACCAAAGTCTGTGTTTTAAAATATAGCCAGTTTTGTAGTTTTATTCACATTTGCTTCTTCCCCTTCACAGTAACGGCTTGGAGGCATAACCCCTGTGTGAACCCTGGCTGCCCTGCTCGATTTCAAGCAGGATCAGTTGGAGGACAGTGTGACCTGGAGGAAAGGATGCCAGGCTTCTGACTCTGCCAGGAGCCAGCAGTGGAACGTCAGCAAGTCTTTTACCATGTTTCTGCTTCTGTTTTCTAATCCGTAAGTCGGAATAAGAATGTCTAACTCCACACAGGGTTGGCAGTGGGAGGAGGCCGTATACGTGGGATGAGAGCGCTATGGGAAAAACAATAAATAACGGCATTTGTCCTACATAAGATGTCACTCCTAAGAGTGGACTGCACAAGAAAGGAAGTGTGTTTGAGCTCAGCTTTGGTTTACTAATCTAAGAAAATTAAAACTGGATTCCAACAAGGGATTGTAAACTCTCACCCCATACCTGACACCAGTTACCACGATGACTCTCGTCTGCTTACTTGTTCCCTGGGTCCTTCAGCTCCTACTTCTGTTGAGGGGGGAATCACAGCTCTTCGCTGGGACTTTTATAATGCACTCTGCGTGATTAATTTAAACATAATAATTCAAATTTCTATGCACGGGGAAACTCAGCACTTTATGTGAAGTAAACCTTGGTGCAATAGTGTCACCTCTTTCCAGGTGCATTATTCACAATGTCATGGTTAGCTGACACTCAGACATTTAGGAGATATAATTAGACTGTAATAGCTTAAGGTTTCTCACAGCCTTCTCTTTTTTCACACCTACTGGGGAACCCACTCTCCTCTAGCCTCAGGAATGTGGTCCATAACCTTCCTGTTCTTCTTGTTCTCAGTCTGAAGCACTGTCCTCTCCCACCCATCTTCTAAACCACAGTGTATTCACGGGCCACATTCCAGTGAGCTCACAAGTGCCAACCTGAAGCAAGTAGTGCTAATATCAAGTCTGACAACTTCCGCTTGGAGTCAGGCAGGCAGAATGGTATAGGGGGCAGAGCTTTGGCATCATATGAACCCGGGTTTTGAAACTCAGCTCCACCATTCACCACCCTGTGTGACTCTGGGCCACTGAACCTCTTTGAATCTCGATTTCCTCCTGGCTAAAGAGATGAGAGTCCAGCCGGGCATGGTGGTTCATGCCTATAATCCCAGCACTTTGGGAGGTCGACGTGGGTGGATTACCTGAGATCAGCCTGGTCAACATGGTGAAAAACCCCAACTCTACTAAAAATGCAAAAATTAGCAGGGCATGGTGGCCCATGCCTGTAATCCCCGCTACTCAGGAGGTTGAGGTGGGAGAATTGCTTGAACCCGGGAGGTGTAGGCTGCAGTGAGCTGAGATCACGCCATTGCACTCTAGCCTGGGCAACAAGAGTGAAACTCCATCTCAAAAAAAAAAAAAGAGAGAAAGCAAAAAATAGAGGGTCCTAGAATAAGTATACCCCAAAGGGAGAAAGGGAGGAATACATTTAATCAGCTAGGCATATGAAGAACTTAGCATGGCGGCACGTAATGAGTACTATGCAGCGGTCTTTGTCCTCTGTAGAAACATCCTGACTGGATGATCCTTCATGCTGTTTCTCCGAAAGTTCCAACCCTGGTTTGGGCAACTCCATCAACTTCCATGAACCCTCAGGGAAAAATGAGTAGAGACTTCCAGATATCCCTTTCCCCCACACATTGGCCTCTTATAGAATGTAACTTTGGTCATAACAAACCGAGTCTTACTACTGAAATAAGTTGAAGCCTTCTAAACAAGTAGGCTTAGAACCTCTTTACCACAGGAAATGCCTGATCAGTGGAATTTTGTAGCTAGAAGGTATTCCTGAGCCCAGAGATGCCACATACTATTGAAATTATTAGTAATTTCCTCTTGCTTGGGTACTCAAGCTCTCTACCATTGCAGGAATTCATGAGCTGACTGCTTCATTTCAGGTGCTTCCAAAGAAAACTGACAAGCCACCCCCAGTTGCCTGCATTTTAGTTTGCATTCATCTCCACTGGGTGTAGGGTGATAGGAGCATGTAGCACAATTCTGCTTCTCTTCCAGCTGGAGTTTGCAGACTGAGCCAGGCCACCTTGTGTAGGCTCTAGTGACTGACAAGAGCTCAGTGGGCTGGAAGCCTAGTGCAGTTAACACTGCTGGCTTTGTAGCGTGGACAGGTGAAAGCCAGTAAGCTTCCCAGTAGACCAATTGAGCTGCATTGCCTCTCTGGCCAGAAGCCAGCCCTGGCAGGGATCCAACTTCCTCTCAAGCGCTGAGCAAGGGCTCAGGTGTATCTGGTGGCTGGCAGAGCAGGTGGGCAGCCAAGGCTTCATAGTTCTCACCCACAGCAATTCAGCTAGCGAACTAGAGACACTTCCCCAAGGAGACACAGTGTGGCAAGCCCACTGAAATGAGTAAAGAAATCTTAGCTACAGAGTTCCTTCTTTATGCCTGCGCCACTTGAAATGAGAGTTTGGGTCTCCTTTTACTGTGATTAAAACTGGATGATTTATGCTGGCGTCTCCATTTTTTGACACAGCTATGCAAAACTTTTTGATCTTACATGTCTCTGTTTTCTTTACTATCCAGGATTTTGTGGACAGTAGAAATGATAGCAAGATATAGTTCGAGTTCTTAAAGAATGTTCGAAGAATCAGAAAGTTCAAACCCCAGAAACTTGGCCTCTCTTTGCAAACTCTGTTTCCCCTGAGGACAGTGGTGAAGGGGAAATACCTCCTTAACTCCATTTTTATGACAGGGACTATGCCACTTAATCCCATGAACATTTGTAAAATTATTTAGAGACATTTAGGAACGACATCAGAGTCCATAATTACAAAGTGTATTGGTGCTTGTAACTGTAGAGACGTTTGCTTTTAGTGGGGGCATCAGACCTGTCTGATAAGAAGGCTTTCTGGGTTCATATCACCCCTGAGATATCCCAGTTCATAGGAAAGAAGTCAATTCAGAGGCAGTGAAGGAGAGAAATCCCATTATAATAGGTCTTACATAACTAGCCGTCAGCAGAAGGAAACTGCTAAAAACTGGGGGAAAGGGCACAGAAAAGGTATGGAAGGAGCGGTGCTAACTTGCAGCCATTGTCCCAACAAGAAGGAAGGTGCAGGGAAATGAAAGATAACTCCGTGGCCTCCTCCAGGGCGATGAGCAACATGGTGCTTTTGTGAAGATTCCACCCAGAGCGTCTGATGCTGGGTAAAGCATGACTGGCCAAGACTGGAAACTGGAAACAGAATTTTTTTTTTTTTTTTTTTTGAGTCTGAGTCTGGCTCTGTCACCCAGGCTGGAGTGTAGTGGCACGATCTCAGCTCACTCCAACCTCTTCCTTCCAGGTTCAAGTGATTCTCGTGCCTCAGCCTCTCAAGTAGCTAGGATTACAGGTGCTTGCCACCACGCCCAACTAATTTTTGTATTTTTAGTAGAAACAGGGGTTCTGCCATGCTGGCCTGGCTGGCCTCAAATTCTGGCCTCGAACTCCTGGCCCCCAGCGATCCACCTGCCTCAGCCTTCCAAAGTGTTGGGATTACAGGCATGAGCCACCGCACTCGGCCTGGAAACAGAACTTTAAATGTTGCACTGAAACAGGGCAACATCTCAGCCAAGTGATTTTTATAAAAAGTTATTAACAGAGAACTTTTAAGAGAAAAAAAAGCCTGATAATCCATCCTACCAGATAATGACTCTTCATTCTTACATGTTCCCTTCTTCTTGTCCATGCCAACAAAGAAATTATACCTGGTTACTATGGAGAAAAGATACCCTACTGGATATACTACTTTTTAAAAAACTAACATTGGATTATAAACAGTTTCCCACATTTCTACATAGTCTTAATTATTTTAACATTGATAAAATCTTAAGACAATTTCCAAGAAGTCATGAAGCCTGGAAAGATTAGTGATTTGAAACAGGGAGTCAAATTTCTTGAGTGACTTCCTCTAGAAGATCAGGGAATTCCTAGAAGAGCAGCAAAGCTACAACTTGAAGGATCCAGATACAGACGACAATAGGTAGACTGTTGGTAAGTCAGTGGCTTGATGGCTTAATGGAGACAACAACAGGAGGCGAGTATACCCATAGGGCTGGCCATGCTGGGGAAGGGAGCCCGCTAGAATGGGTCCAAGCCCATAGCCAAGACCAGAAACCGCCATAGTGGCGGTCAAGGAGGCTTCATTCTAAGTCCACATGCTGAACAGTGCTTCATCAGCAGACTCTCTGAAGAAGCTTCTGCACCTCAGAGCTCCCAAAAGAGATCAAAAGCCATGACCAAGACCGAGGGAAAGGTGGGGGAGTTGTGGGAGCTGGACACAAAGGACATTTAACTCCTTGTCCCACTTCCAGCAGCTGCCAATCATCCTCCTCCCACTCACTCCTGGCTCTCTTTTGCTCTCTTCTCTATTTTTTTTTTTTTTTTTTAAGACAAGGTCTCACTCTGTCACCCAGGCTTAAGTGCAGTGGCATGATCATAGCTCACCGCAGCCTCGATCTCCTGAGCTCAAGAGATCTCCTACCTCAGCATCCCGAAGTGCTGGGATTACAGGTATGAGCCACTGTGCCCAGCCTTCTCAATTTTATTTATTTCTGTCCCTTTAACTGACTCCATCCCTCAGCCTGAAGAATCAATGGGCTGTGGTCTTTGGTTCCATACTCTACATGCTGTCCTGGGTGATCTAAGGCAGAGGTCAGAGCAGGAATGAACTCAGATATCACGGAGAGATTGGTGAGAGCATTAGGAAGTTAGCAATAAAGATAGTGTTCTGGGGAACACGGTGACATTTTTACTTGTTCCACTTCTGTATTGTTTGGAGATTTTTTAAATGGCAGATGTGTTGCAAACTAAAACAATTACATGAAATATATTTTTTTTAATTGAAGGAGGCGAATGTTTTGTTTTCTAAGAGAAAGAAAAGAAGCTGTCGATAGTGCCAATAAAAGCAGCAGAAAGGTCACTCAGCGCATGTGCAAAGACAAGGTCTTGGACAATGAGTTCTGCAAACCACAGAGTGCACAGAAACTAGAAGCCAGGAAGAACACCGAGATGTGAGAAACAGTGACTGAATGATATGAGAAGGGCCATTTAAAGACTTTCACAGAGAGGACAAAGACAGAGAGCAAGAACAGAAGGAGCTCCTAAGATTTAGGGAACTCGAGGCAAATAAATGGAATAAGGGCTAAGCGCAGTGGCTCATACCTGTAATCCCCCCACTTTGGGAGGCCGAGGTGGGCAAATCACTTAAGGTCAGGAGTTCAAGACCAGCCTAGCCAACATGGCGAAACCCCATCTCTACTAAAAATACAAAAATCAGCCAGGTGTGGTGGTGTACACCTGTAGTCCCAGCTACTTGGGAGGCTGAGGCAGGCGAATCACTTGAACCCGGGAGGCAGAGGTTGCAGTGAGCCGAGATCACACCACTGCACTCCAGCCTGGGTGACAGAGCAAGACTCCACCTCAAAATAATAATAATAATAATAATAATAATAATAAACAGAATAAGGAGAGCAGCCATTTCTGAAGCCAGGAGGAAATGTTTCAGATGGAGGGGAGCAGGCAAAAAAGAGAGACAAGAGCAGTGAGGAGACAGCCATTAGATGGCACTGCAGAGAAAACCGTTTGGAGTTCTGAAAATTTTTTATTGTGGAAAACTTCCCAACCCATATAAAAGTAGAGAATACATACCCAGGAGGTGGAGCAAGAGGATTGCTTGAGCCCAGGAGTTTGAATCCAGCCTGGATAGCAGAGGGGGACCCCATCTCTTAAAAAAAAAAAAAAAGGAGACAGTATGGTTATAATGAATCCCTATATATGCATCACCCCTTCCCCAGATTATTTTGAAACAAATTCAAGACATCACATTATTGTGGTGGCTCTCAAATTTTATCATGCGTTTGAATCCCCTGAAGGGCTTGTTAAAACATGGATTGTTGGGCTCCACCCACAGAGTTTCTGATTCAGTAGGTCTGGCCTGAGAATCTGCATTCTAACAAGCTCCTGTGTAATACTGATGCTGCTGATCTGAGGGCCACGCTCTGAGAACCATTGTAGTTAGAATTTCACCTACAGATATTTCTCTTTAAAAAGGACTGCCCTATTTAGACATAATCATGATGTTATCAGCACACATAAAAATCAATAATAATTCCTTAATATCATGTTTTCCCAATTATCCTCTAAGTGTTTTTGTTAACCAATTGTTTGAACTGGGATCCAAACAAGGTCTATGGATTGCAATTGGTTAATATGTCTCTTTAGACTCTTTTCCTCTATGGGTAGAGTTTGAATGGGCAGCATGAGAGACAGTCTGAGCAATAGTTGAGAGAGATGTGCAGATGTGTGTCATGAAAACAGTATAGGCCAGACATGGTGGCTCTCACCTGTAATCCCAGCACTTTGGGAGGCTGAGGCAAGCAGATCACCTGAGGCCAGGAGTTCGAGATCAGCCCGGCCAACATGGGGAAACCCCATCTCTACTAAAAAATACATAAAATAGCCAGGCATCGTGGTGGGCGCCTGTAATTCCAGCTACTCAGGGGGCTGAGACAGGAGAATACTCAGAGGCTTGAACCCAGGAGGCGGAGGTTGCAGTGAGCCAAGATCGTGCCACTGCACTCCAGCCTGGGCAACAGAGCAAGACTCCATCTCAAAAAAACAAACAAAAAAAGCACAAACTTTGGTTTGGATCCAACCTCTACCACTTACTAGAGATACATGAAGACAATGAAGATAATAAGTCTATTCATGGACTACTTTGACAATTATATAAAAATTACGCCTGTAGAGTGGAATCCATATATATTAGGGCTAAGGAATCAGAAGCTCTGTGACCTAGGGCAAGTACTTAACTTCACTAAGCTTCAGTTTTCTAATCAATAAAAAGAGAGGTTATAGCAGTACCTATTTTATAGGGTTGTGAATGAGCTACTGAGTGTAAACATCTTAAGCACACTATCTAACCTGTAATAAGCACTCGGACTTGTATTGTTATGAAAATAACAATTATTCTAGCCGTACGATGAATGTCACTCCTCTTCCTCCTAAGTAGGAATGCCTTCTCAGAATCTTGATTTTCAAAGTGATGGATTGGGAGATCCCAAGCCATGAATGTGAGTTTGTGTATTTCCCTTCTTATTTATTTCTCAGTTCAGTTAAAGGCACCATCATCCTCCTAGTTGCCCAGATTAGGACTTTTGGGATCAACCTGAGCTCCACCCCACATTCATCATATCAGTGTTTCCATCTTAAGGTAGCTTCTGGGATCCATCCCCAAACAGAATGCAAGAATCTAACAGTACCTAGCACATGATAGGTCCTTAATCAGCTTTGATTATTCATATTTCCGCTGCCTCTGCTCTACTTCCAACCACTGTCATCTCCCACCTCCACTGCCCCATTCCCTCTTCCCTGGTCTCTCCCACCCTAGCCTCTCAGTCATTGTCCATCCTGCCAGAGTGACACACTTTCTGTTTTCCCCACCTTCTCATCCTCTCCCCTTTCTTCTCTCCCTCTCTCTGTTTCTGACTGCAACTGTAGTGAGTGAAGTGTGTGGCTCACTCATTAACCATCTGTGTAAGGAGTTTGTCTTGTTGTATTTATTTGATATCCCCCCCTTCATTTCTGATACTCATTCCCCTTCCCCCCACAGGCTGTCACTCTGATATTGTGATAATACATTCTTGGGTATGTACATGAACTTACAAAATATTAGAAATGTTTGTTCCCTGGTGCCACAAAGAAATAGCACTCAAACATAAATGTAATTCTCTCAGCAAGGCAATTTTTACTTTCTGCAGAAAGGGTGCTCATCGCAGATGGAACAATGGCGAGAGCACACCTGGACAGGGGAGGGGCAGGAGTTCTTATTCCTGATGCAGGTAGCCCCTGCTGCTGTGTCGTTCACCTATTGGCTAGGGTTGGACCGCACAGTCTAAGCTAATTTCGATTGGCTATTTTAAAGAGGGCAGGGGTATGAGCCAGAGTGGCACGGTGAGTAGTTTGGCAGGAAGGACGGTTAGGAACAGGTAACTAAAGGTGACTTAGGTCAGAGCAGGTGACCAAGGGTGACTCAGGTCAAAGCAGGTGACCAGAATGAGGCAGGATGGAGCAAGTGACCCAGGGAACAGATGTGAACTACTGATTAAGACTGGAGGGAAAGTTGTTTACTTAAACTAGAAACAAGTGGGCGAAGAGAACCAGGAAGTTAAACTTGAAAATGGAGAATCAAAGAATAAGAGAGCTGAACCTACTGACATGCTGATTCTTTGAAGAGAAACTTGCAGTTCACTATGTTTAACAAGAAATATGTTATTTTGTGTGGTTTGGTTTTTAAACCTACCTACCGCATTTACTTATCCACTTCCCTAGCAAATGTCCCAGCTCCCTCTTACCAGAACTAATAAGGGAGGAGACCACCCCTCATATCGTCTTATGCCCAATTTCTGCCTCCAAAGAAAGAAAAGGTAAAAACTAAAAGGCAGAAATGGAAGCCACAGGCAGACAGCCCGGCACCACACCCTGGGCCTGGTAGTTAAAGATCAACCCCTGTCCTAATCGGTTATGTTATCTATAGATTACAGACATTGTATAGAAATGTACTGTGAAAATCCCTACCCTGTTTTGTTCCTATCTAATTACCGGTGCATGCAGCCCCCAGTCATGTACCCTCTGCTTGCGACCCCCTCACACGCACCCTCTTAGAGTTGTGAGCCCTTAAAAGGGACAGGAATTGGTCACTTCGGGGGCTTGCGACGTAGATCCTGACAGCCTGAGAGTGCTCCTGGGCAGGCATGTGTCCCGGTGGGACGCCTCGCCAGAGCAGTGTGTGGCAGGCCCCCATGGAGGATCAACGCAATGGCTGAACACCGGGAAGGAACTGGTACTTGGAGTCCGGACATCTGAAACTTGGTAAGACTAGTCTTGAGAACTTGCCTACTCCATTTGAGTGGAAGCATGACCTGATCACCCACGGCGTGCCTTTATCGGCACTTTGGTTTTTGTTTTGACTTGATTTAAACTGCCTGACAGGACTGGTCTTGGGAACTTGCCCACTCCATTTGAGTGGAAGCGTGGCCTGATCACCCATGGTGTGCCTGTACCGGAACTTTGATTTTTGTTTTTGACTTGACTTGGATTGCTTGATATTTTGGTTTTGGCTTTGGTTTTGACCTGGCTTAGATTTCTGGATACTCTAATTTTGGTTTTGATTCTGGTTTGGCATAAACTGTAAAAGTGTATGTGTGCCCTTTTTACCCATACTTTGTTTTGTGGTGTGCATGTGGTGTGAGCATGGTGTTTTGTCTCAAGGAAACATGGGTCAGGCACAAAGTAAGCCCACCCCACTAGGAACTATGTTGAAAAATTTCAAAAAGGGATTTAAGGGAGACTATGGAGTCACCATGACACCAGGAAAACTTAGAACTTTGTGTGAGATAGACTGGCCAGCATTAGAGATGGGTTGGCCATCAGAAGGAAGCCTGGACAGGTCCCTTGTCTTGAAGGTATGGCACAGGGTAACCTGTAAGCCAGGGCATCTAGATCAGTTCCTGTATATAGATTCCTGATTACAGCTAGTTTTGAACCCCCTACAGTGGTTAAGAGGACAGGCAGCAGCAGTACTAGTAGCAAAGGGACAGTTAGTTAAGGAAGGTCCTTGCTCCACCTGCCGAGGGAGGTCAGCACCAAAAGTCCTGTCCGACCCAACACCAGAAGAATCACGGCAGGAATTGGTACCAGCAATACCACCTCCTTATCAGGAGGAAGGGCTCCCCACCCCTGAGCCCACAGCACCTACACCTCCACCAGATGACCACACCCCTAGACCACCCAGAGTAGACAAGCAAGGAAGTGAAGCTGTGGGAGAAACTCCTCCCTTGGCAGCTTGCTTACCACCCAAGACTAGAATCCAAATGCCCCTGAGAGAGCAGCCATATACTGGGGTAGATGAGGATGGACACATGGTGGAAAGGCATGCCTTTGTATATCAACCTTTCACCTCTGCTGATCTTTCACCTTTCACCTCCTCAATTGGAAAAACAATACTCCATCTTACACTGAAAAGCCTCAAGCTTTAATTGACTTGCTCCAAACTATCATACAGACTCATAATCCTACTTGGGTTGATTGCCACCAGCTGCTCAAGTACCTCTTTAATACAGATGAAAGGCAAAGGGTACTCCAGGCGGCAACTAAGTGGCTAGAGGAGCACGTCCCAGCCGATTACCAAAACCCCCAAGAATATATAAGAATTCAACTGCCAGGAACAGACCCCCAGTGGGACCCGAACAAGGGAGCAGACATGAAGAGGCTAAGATGGTACCGTGAAGCATTAATAGAAGGTCTAAACAAAGGGGCTCAAAAGGCGACAAATGTAAATAAGGTCTCTGAGGTCATCCAAGGGAAAGAGGAGAGTCCAGCGCAATTCTATGAAAGACTGCGTGAGGCTTACCGTATGTACCCTCCTTTTGATCCAGGTAGCCCTGAAAATCAGCGCATGATTAACATGGCCTTAGTAATATGGCCTTAACAAAGCGCGGAAGATATCAGGAGAAAATTGTGAAACAGGCTGGGTTTGCGGGTATGAGTACCTCACAGTTACTGTAAATAGCCAATCAAGTGTTTTTGAATAGAGATGCAACAAGCTGCAGAGAAAGCCATAAGGAAGGCAAACACCAGGCTAGGCAAAACGCCGACTTACTGGCCATGGCCATTAAGGGAATTCCCCCGAAAGGAGAGGGAAAGAGGGGTTCAGGAAGAATACCCAGTCTAATCGTCCATGCTTGCAATGTAACCAATGCGCCTATTGTAAGGAAATAGGACGTTGGAAAGATAAGTGTCTCCAACTGAAGGAAAAGCAAGGTGGTTCGGAACAAAAGACCTCAGATAAGGACGAGCGAGCTTCGTTCAATCTGGCTGAAGGGCTACTGGACTGAAGGGGACCGGGTTCAAGCGCTCCCAAGGAGCCCACAGTCAGGATTACAATTGGGGGCAAGGACATTAAGTTTTTGGTCAATACTGGTGCTGAACATTCAGTAGTGACCACCCCGGTTGCTCTCTTATCCAAGAAAACCATTGATATAATCGGAGCAATAGGAGTTTCCACTAAGCAGGCTTTCTGTCTACCACGGACCTGTTCAGTGGGGGGACATGAGATAGTTCACCAGTTCTTGTACATGCCTGGCTGTCCCTTGCCCTTGCTGGGAAGAGACTTGCTTAACAAGCTGAGAGCCACCATCCCCTTTACAAAACAGGGCACTTTACAGATAAAGTTACCAGAAACAGGAGTTATCATGGCCCTTACAGTCCCCCAGGAAGAAGAATGGAGACTTTTTCTAACCGAGCTAGGCCAAGAGATAAAACCAGCTCTAGCTAAGCTATGGCCCCGAGTATGGACAGAGGATAATCCTCTGGGACTGGCGGTCAACCAAGCCCCTGTACTCATAAAAGTTAAGCCTGGGGCCCAATCAGACAAAAGCAGTATCCGGTTCCCAGAGAAGCTCTTGAAGGAATCCAGTTCATCTCAGGCACTTGAAAGCCTATGCAACCATAGTTCCTTGCCAGTCTCCATGGAACTCCCCCCTCCTGCCTGTCCCTAAGCCAGGGACCAAGGACTACCGACCAGTACAGGACCTGCGCTTGGTCAACCAAGCTACAGTGACTCTGCATCCAGTAGTTCCTAACCCTTACACGTTGTTAGGGCTGCTGCCGCTGAGGACAGCTGGTTTATCTGTCTGGACTTAAAAGATGCCTTCTTTAGCATCAGAATAGCTTCTGAGAGCCAGAAGCTATTTGCCTTTCCATGGGAAGATCTGGAGTCAGGGGTCACTACTCAGTACACTTGGACCTGGCTTCCCCAAGAGTTCAAGAACTCCCCTACTATCTTCGGGGAGGCCCTGGCTCGAGACCTGAAAAGTTTCCTGCTAAAGACGTAGGCTGCATCTTGCTCCTGTACGTGGATGACCTTCTGCTGGGACACTCCACGGCAGTCGGGTGCCCAAAAGGGACAGATGCCCTGCTTCAGCGCCTGGAGGACTGTGGGTATAAGGTGTCCAAGAAGAAAGCTCAGATCTGCAGACAGCAGGTACGCTACCTGGGATTCACTATTTGGAAAGGGGAGCGCAGCCTGGGGTCAGAAAGAAAGCAGGTCATCTGCAGCCTACCGGAATCTAAAACCAGAAGGCAAGTAAGGGAATTCCTAGGAGCTGTGGGGTTTTGCAGATTATGGATTCCAAATTTTGCAGTACTAGCCAAACCTTTCGAATGGGGTTGCAAAGGCGGGGTGACTGGGAGCCTTTTGAATGGGGGACATCTACAACAGCAAGCCTTTTGTAAGTTAAAGGAAAAGCCTATGTCAGCCCCAGACCTAGGACTACCAGATTTGACAAAGCCCTTTACACTCTATGTGTCAGAAAGAGAAAAAATGGCAGTTGGAGTTTTAACCCAGACTGTGGGGCCCTGGCCAAGGCCAGTGACCTATCTCTCAAAACAACTGGATGGGGTTTCCAAAGGCTGGTCACCATGTCTAAGGGCCCTGGCAGCAACAGCCCTGTTAGAACAAGAAGCAGATAAACTAACCCTTGGGCAAAACCTGAATATAAAGGCCCCCCATGCTGTGGTAACTTTGATGACTACCAAAGGACATCATTGTTTAACAAATGCTAGATTAACCAAGTACCAAAGCTTGCTATATGAAAATCCCCTTCAAACTATTGAAGTCTGTAACACCTTAAATCCCGCCACCCTGCTCCCAGTATCAGAAAGCCCGGTCAAGCATAACTGTGTAGAGGTGTTGGACTCAGTCTATTCTAGCAGACCTGACCTTCGGGACCAGCCATGGGCATCAGTAGACTGGGAGTTATATGTGGACAGGAGCAGCTTCGTTAACCCACAAGGAGAAAGATGTGCAGGATATGTGGTAGTAACTTTGGATGCTGTCATTGAAGCCAAACCGCTGCCACAGGGCACTTCAGCCCAGAAGGCTGAGCTCATTGCTTTAACTCGGGCTCCAGAACTCAGTGAAGGTAAGACGGTAAACATCTACCCTGACTCTCGATATGCCTTTCTAACCCTCCAAGTGCATGGAGCATTATATAAGGAAAAGCGTCTGTTAAACTCTGGGGGAAAGGACATAAAATATCAACAACAAATTCTACAATTATTAAAGGCAGTGTGGAAACCTCAGAGGGTAGCAGTCATGTACTGCAGGGGACACCAGCGAGCCTCCACCTCAGTGGCCTTAGGAAACTCGAGCTAATTCAGAAGCTCAAAAAGCAGCGTCTACCCCTTACTAGGCATTGGTATTAGCCCCCTTACTCCCTCAAACACCTGACCCGGTACCTACCTATTCTAAGGAAGAAAAAGACTTCTTCCATGCAGAAGGGGGGCAAGTAATAAGAGGAGGATGGATCAGACTGCCAGATAGGAGGGTAGCTGTGCCGCAGTTGCTGGGAGCCACAGTCCTATTGGCCATGCACGAAACCACTCATCTAGGTCAAGAGTCACTTGAAAAATTGTTAGGCCGGTTCTTCTACGTCTCACACTTGCCAGCCCTTGACAAAGCAGTAGCACAATGGTGCGTTACTTGCCGACAGTACAATGCAAGGCAAGGCCCCACTGTTCCACCCGGCATACAAGCTTATGGGGCAGCTCCTTTTGAGGATCTTCAGGTGGATTTCACCGAAATGCCGAAATGTGGAGGTAACAAGTATTTGCTGGTTCTTGTGTGTACTTACTCTGGGTGGGTGGAGGCTTATCCAACACGAACTGAAAAGGCCTACGAGGTAACCCGTGTGCTTCTCTGAGATCTTATTGCTAGGTTTGGACTGCCTTTATGAATCACTTCAGATAACGGGCTGGTGTTTGTGGCTGACTTGGTACAGAAGACAGCAAAGGCATTAGGAATCACTTGGAAGCTACATGCCGCCTACCGACCTCAGAGTTCTGGAAAGGTGCAGCGAATGAATCGGACTGTCAAAAACAGTTTAGGGAAAGTATGTCAGGAAACAGGATTAAAGTGGATACAGGCCCTTCCTATGATACTGTTTAAAATTAGACGCACTCCTTCTAAGAAAACAGGGTACTCCCCTTATGAAATACTGTATCATAGGCCTCCTCCTATACTACGGGAGCTTCCAGGCACTCCCCGAGAGTTAGGTGAAATTGAATTACAATGACAGCTACAGGCTTTAGGAAAAATTACACAGACAACCTCAGCTTGGGTAAATGAGAGGTGTCCCATCAACTTATTCTCCCCAGTTCACCCTTTCTCTCCAGGTGATCGTGTGTGGATCAAGGACTGGAACGTAGCCCCTTTGCGGCCACAGTGGAAAGGACCTCAGATCGTCATCCTGACCACCCCCACGGCTGTAAAACTAGAAGGAATCCCAGCCTGGATCCATCACAGCCGTGTGAAACCTGCAGCCGATGAAACCCGGGAGGCAAAACCGAGCCCGGACAACACCTGCAAAGTGACTCTGAGGAGGATGACAAGCCCTGCTCCAGTCACACCCGGAAGCTGACTGGTCTACGCATGGCCCAAGCATGAGGAGAAACATCAGGAGACTCATTTTCCTTATAATTTGGACTTGTATAGTAAAAACTTCCACTGATTTTCCCCGCATGGAAGACTGCTGTCAGTGTATACATCAGGTTACCCAGGTAGGGCAACAAGTTAAAGCAATCTTCCTGTTCTATAGTTACTATGAATGCCTAGGAACTTTAAAAGGAACATGTTTATATAATGACACTCAGTACAAGGTATGTAGCCCAGGAAACGACTGACCAAATGGGTGTTATGACCCCTCTGAGCCTCCCATGTCCACAGTTTTTGAAATAAGATTAAGGACTGAAGACTGGTGGGGACTGATAAATGATACAAGTAAAGTATTAGCCAGAACAGAAGAAAAAGGGGTACCCAAACGCATAATCTTGAAATTTGATTGCTGTGCTGTCATTAATATCAGTAAGTTAGGAAGGAGATGTGGCTCTTTTCATTGGGAAAAAGGCTAGATGACCAAAAATAAGTACATTTGTCATTGATTAGGACTGTGTGGAAATGAATGTGGATACTGGTCTTGTGTCATTTGGGCCACTTGGATAAAAAATGAAAAGGATCCAGTCCACCTTCAGAAAGGAAAAAATGGCCCTTCCTGCACTAAGGGACAATGTAACCCTTAGAGCTACTAATAACCAATCCCCTTGATCCTTGCTGGAAAAAAGAGGGGCGTGTGACCTTCGGAATCGATGGGGCCAGACTGGATCCTCAAGTAAATATCTTGGTTCGAGCAGAAGTTTACAAACACTCTCCTTAGCCAGTGTTTCAAACTTTCTATGATGAACTAAATGTACCAGTACCAGAAATTCCAGGAAAAACAAGAAATTTGTTTTTGAAATTAGCTGAGCATGTAGCCCAGTCTCTCAATGTCACTTCATGTTATGTATGTGGAGGAACTGTAATGGGAGATCAATGGCCATGGGAAGCCCAAGAATTAGTACCTACCAACCCAGTTCCCGATGAATTCCCGGTTCAAAAGAATCACCTGATAATTTCTGGGTCCCAAAAGCCTCAATTATTGGACAATATTGCATAGCTAGAGAAGGAAAAGAATTCACTCACCCCATAGGACGACTTAGTTGTCTGGGACAGAAACTGTATAATGGTACCACAAAAACAGTCACTTGGTGGAGTTCAAATCACACAGAGAGAAATCCATTTAGTAAATTCCCAAAGTTGCAAACTGTGTGGACCCACCTGGAGTCCCACCGGGACCACACAGCCCCCACTGGATTATACTGGATATGTAGGCATAGAGCTTATGCCAAATTACCTGACCAGTGGGCAGGTAGTTTTGTTATTGGCACTATTAAACCATCTTTCTTCTTACTGCCCATAAAAACAGGTGAACTCCTGGGTTTCCCTATGCTTCCCGTGAAAAGAGAAACATAGCTATAGGAAATTGGAAAGATGATGAATGGCCCCCTAAGAGAATCATACAATATTATGGGCCTGCTACTTGGGCACAAGATGGCTCATGGGGATACCAGACCCCCATTTACATGATCAACTGAATCATACAGTTACAAGCTGTCTCAGAAATAATCACTAATAAAACCGGCAGAGCCTTGACTATTCTGGCCTGGCAAGAAACTCTGATGAGAAATGCTATCTATCAAAATAGATTGGCTCTCGACTACTTGCTAGTAGCTGAAGGAGGGGTCTGTGGGAAATTTAACCTTACTAATTGCTGTCTACACATAGATGATCAAGGGCAAGTAGTTGAAGACCTAGTTAGAGATATGACAAAACTGGCACACGTGCCTGTGCAAGTGTGCCATGGGTTTGATCCTGGGGCCATGTTTGGAAAATGGTTCCCAGCACTAAGAGGATTTAAAACTCTTATAATAGGAGTTATAATAATAATAGGAACCTGCCTACTGCTCCCTTGTTTGCTACCTGTACTTCTTCGAATGATAAAAAGCTTCATCACTACCTTAGTTCACCAAAATGCTTCAGCACAAGTGTACTATATGAATCACTATCAATCTGTCTTGCAAGAAGACATGGATAGTGAAAATGAAAGTGAGAACTCCCACTAATAAAATGAGTGAGAGTCTCAAAAGGGGGAAATAAGGGAGGAGACCACCCCTCATATCATCTTATGCCCAATTTCTGCCTCCAAAGAAAGAAAAGGTAAAAACTAAAAGGCAGAAATGAAATCCACAGGCAGACAGCCCAATGCCGCACCCTGGGCCTGGTAGTTAAAGCTCAACCCCTGACCTAATCGGTTCTGTTATCTATAGATTACAGACATTGTATAGAAATGCACTGTGAAAATTCCTATCCTGTTTTGTTCTGATCTAATTACCAGTGCATGCAGCCCCCAGTTATGTACCCCCGGGTTGCTCAATCAATCACGACCCCCTCACTTGCACCCCCTTAGAGTTACGAGCCCTTAAAAGGGACAGGAATTGCTCACTCGGGGGGCTCGGCTCTTGAGATAGGAGTCTTGCCAATGCCCCCACCAAATAAACCCCTTCCTTCTTTAATTCGGTGTCTGAGGAGTTTTGTCTGTGGCTCGTCCTGCTACACTACAGAGAGGTGAGTATTTTTGTCCATGATCCTTTAGGTCCTGTGTAAGAGTTTCTCAGAAGCATATGCCTAGGAGTGGAATTGCTGATGCATATTTATTTTCACAAAGTACGTCTAGGTTGTACCTGCGAACTACACAACTCTGTGCCCATAATGACTCTGTCCAAACCCCTGCACTAAAAGACTTGATCAAACTCTAGCATGGCTTCTAGCAGCTTAAGGCCATGTCCCTAGGATGATTCCAGCCTCCCTTAAAATGTTTGCCTGGAAGCTCAATGCTGCCAGGAGAATTTACTGTTTATTCTGGCCAAAACCTGGTGATAGGCAGATAGGCCCCTAAGCCCCCTCTTAGAGCAGTTATTTTAGAAAGCTTGCAATTATAAATCTTTCCTTTGCCCTTTGAGATGTAAATCTCCCACCCAAAACGGTCTCCTCAAGGATCTGAGAGCTCTCTCTTTGAAATGCAGATATTCAGGGAGCTATAGCTCTTCTCCCAGGAGGATAAGGGCCTAACTGCTATGGGCGCCTTACTTTAGGAGAAATATGTTTCTCCTCCAGATAAGCACCAATGAAGAAATCCAGGTGGCCTAGTCACATGGACTAACCCTCCCTTAACACCCCACAGTGCCTTTCCCTTAACCTTTAAACAGTCTTCAGCATTTTGCATCAGGTGTTGAGCTCTGTTCACACTCTACTCTTTTTCCTTATTGCAGTAGTCCCTGAATAAAACCTGTCCTGGCTGCTTTAACTGGTGTCTGGCTTTATCTTTGACATGCCCTAGAATAGACTGTTTGTTTCCTTTCCTTTTTGTTTCCTTACCACCTTGCCAGAGTTTGGTATTATCCAGTCTCCTAATTTTCTAGCCTCATGGGTAAAAAGACTTAATCTTGCTATTGTTTTAATTTTCATTTATCTAAGAACTAGTGAGGTTCACTGTGGGAGGCTGAGGCAGGTGGATCATGAGGTCAGGAGATCAAGACCATCCTGGTCAACATGGTGAAACCCCATCTCTACTAAAAACACAAAAACTAGTTGGGCATGGTGGCAGGCGCCTGTAGTCCTAGTTACTCAGGAGGCTGAGACAGGAGAATCACTTGAACCCGGGAGGCGGAGGTTGCAGTGAGCCAAGATCACACCACTGCACTCCAGCCTGGGCAACAGAGTGAGACTCCGTCTCAAAAACAAACAAACAAACAAAATAAAACAAACAAACAAAAAACTAGTGAGGTTGAGCAAAACCAGTGGGTTTTTTGGGGTAAGTCACATATTCATATCCTTGCCCATTTTCCTGTTGTATTCTCTTTTCTGATTGATTTGTAGGACTTTCTTATATATTCTATATAATAATCCCTTGCTAGTTTGGGGAGTCTCAAATATTTTTTCTCAGTCTATCACCTGTCTGTTCATTTAGATAACTATATCCACCATCGTCATTATTGTTAATTTAGACATAGTCATTAATTTGAGGGGCAGGGAATATGATTACACTTTTTGAATGTTTTTAAAAAAATTCTTGCCTACTTTTAAGGTCATAAATATATTCTGATGTGTATATATACATACACATGCATATCTATGTTTTGTAGGGTGGTGTTGCACATTTATATCTTTAATTCTTCTGAAGTTCACCTTTGCTTATGGTGTTAGGAATGCAGCTTAATTTTTTTCCATGTAGTGAACCAATCTTCCGTACACTGTCTGCTAAGCAACCCATCCTTTCCCCATTGACTTGTTTTTCATAATCAGGTGCACACACAACCAAACACATAAGCACACATATGCATTTCTGAGCACTTTCTCGCCCTTGCTCTATTTCCATGCTTCTGCACCATAGTGCTCTATTTCCATTCTTCTGCACATAATAATGTTTTATTATATAGCACTGGAGTGTACTGGGACAAGTCATTCCTCTTTGCTCTTTTTCCAAAACTGGCTCAACTGATTGTGGACCTTGTTTTTTTCTTTTATATAAATTTTGAATATGCTTTTTTGTTCCCTCAAAAAGTTCTATTGGGACTATACTGAAAGTGCCTTGGATTTTTAGATTAATTTTGGGAGAATTGTTATCTTTACATGTTAAGTAGTCTTGCCCACCAATATGGCATATCTCTTTGCTTAAGTCTAATGTCCTTTAATAATTTTATATTTTTCTCCAACAATTTATTTTGAATATTTTATTAAGTTGATTTTTAGGAATTTTTTAGTTGTGTTGCTCTTGTGAAAGTTATCTTATTTTCTATTCAATTTTCTGGTTGAATGTTGCTGTTGTAGAAGAATGCAACTGAGTTTTATAAGCAGATCTTGTTCCTGAAATCCTTGCTGAACATAAGTATTAGTTCTAAAAGTTTTTCTATTAAGTCTGTGAGGTTTTCTATGTAGATAATCAGATGACCTGTCAATAATGACAGTTTTGCTACTTCCTTTCAAATCCTATACCTAGTACTTCTTTTTCTTGTCTTATCACGTTGGCCAGGACCTCCAATACTATGCTGAGGAGTGGCAGTTCTTAGAAGGAATGTGGATGTATCTTTACTTGTTATCTCCTTCCTGTCCCCTGATGTACCCACAGGCTTCATCTCCTGCTGGTGCAGGACTAGTGATACTGTTCTGTCTTGCAGTGGAGTTGGGGAAGACTATAATCTGCCCATGGAAATACAGGGGAGGAAAACAGTCCAAGATAAAATCTTCCCCACCTACAGCACTTGCCCTTTTCCCCTGCAGTCTGCAGTCGCAAACACATATACTGGGCTCCAACCATTTGCTGTCCTTCTAGAAATTTCTCACAATTATCACATTAGATTATCAGATCCACCAATTGTACCATTTCTGAGACACTCCCAGTAGCCCCTGTTGGGCCTCCATTGTGTCAGTATCCAGAAGCCAGAATGACACTTCTAAAATAGTTATAATTATGAGAATGTTTTAATCAAGGGCCTTTAAAGCCCTCATGTAAGCCCTTTAATATCACATTCAAAGGTCTTAACAAGCTAGCCTCACCTCCTTTTCTACTTCCCATAACATCCCCCACACTCCAACTAACCTGGGTGATGTTTTCCCCCAAAAATGCTGTGCACTTTAACCGTCTGTTTACCATACAGTTTTACCTCTGTATGGAATTCTCTCTCCCCTTTCTTACATTGAAAAATCCTACTCATTCTTCAAAGCTCAGAACAAAAGTCGTCTTCAAGAAGTTTTCTCTACTTCATGCCATTGGTGTAAATCATTCCTTCTCCATACTCCCCGGAGCACTTATCTGTCAGATTTGCCTTATAGTTTGTTGCCAGCAGAGCAAAAGCTGTGTTTTATCCATATCTCTATCTCTAGTTCAGTTTTTCACGCACAGTAGATGCCCAATAAATGTTTATTCATCAAGTTAAATAATGAAGACCACGATTTGTAGGAAAGATAAGTTATTAGTAAGAATGAAGTAATCCTTTTCTTGGCTAATCTTAGTTCCAGTAAGATTGGGTGTGAATTTCCAGAAGTGGTGTTATCTTCAGCAATTCTCAGCACCACACAAATAGGAATGAAAACATATACATAGGCTGGGCGTGGTGGCTCACGTCTGTAATCCCAGCACTTTGGGAGGCCGAGATGGGTGGATCACTTGAGGTCAGGAGTTTGAGACCAACCTGGCCAACATGGTAAAACCCCATCTTTACTAAAAAAATTAAAACTAGCTGAGCGTGGTGGTGGGTGCCTGTAGGATCAGCTACTCAGGAGGTTGGACAGGAGAATTGCTTGAACCCAGCAGGCGGAGGCTGCAATGAGCCGAGATTGCACCACTCCACTCCAGCCTGGGCAACACAGTGAGATGCCATCTCATAAAAAAAAAAAAAAGAAAAGAAAAAAGAAAAAGAAAGAAAACATACACTGTAAACTCCTAGTCATTTTCTTTATCTGATTAAGTCCTCTGAGTGCTATAACAAGTGTTCAGCTTGTGCAGTGCTGAGCAATTATTTAAAACAAAATGTAGGCCGGGCGCGGTGGCTGGCTGGGCACAGTGGCTCATCCCTGTAATCCCAGCACTTTAGGAGGCTGAGGCAGGTGGATCATCTGAGGTCAGGAGTTCAAGACTAGCCTGGCTAACACAGTGAAATTCCATCTCTATTAAAAATTCAAAAATTAGCCGGCCATGGTAGTGGGCACCTGTAATCCCAGCCACTTGGGAGGCTGAGGCAGGAGAATCACTTGAACCCGAGAGATGGAGGTTGCAGTGAGCGGAGATCGTGCCACTGTACTCCAGCATGGGTGACAGAGCAAGTCTCCTTCTCCAAACAAACAAACAAACAAAAAATAAAATGTATCTGCCAAGTCTAACATATAAGGGCAATTGTGAAAGTTAGCCTGTGGTTAGACATTCCTGGGTTTCTATTCTTGAAGAATTCTGCTAGTCATATCCTTAGTGGGTATCCTTACACATAACCCATAAAATGTACCAACTTACTGGTGAAAATTATGAAAATAAACAAAATTTTCTTTTGAAATTGTTACCTTTATTTTTGATAGGAATTTTCACTAAGTGGGATTTCTAATTGCCCCATAGATAGATTAGCCATGCTGTGGACGAGACATGAAAAACATAGATGAGTAAACTGAAGTAAAATGAAAAATAGTTATGTTGTCCCTTTTCTTTGAATGATATACAGCAGTTTCTTCCATGTGTTTTTTCCTTCCCTGGGAAGTAGGTCAAGAAAGTGTTATTAAAATTATCATCTTGGTAAACACCGAGATAAGGAGAAATTAAATTAATTTTTTCAGTAGATTGTTACAACACTGGTCCTCAATTTGTTCATACCTCTCTCTGCAACATCCTTGGATAATACCTTTCGCACTGACTCAAGGCTTAGCCATGTATCTTTCTTTGGCCAACAGGACAAGAGCAAATGTGACACAAGAAAAAATATTCAAGTGCTTGCATACTGAAGCTTGCTTTCTCTTGCTGCTCTTTTATACCCTGAGACCACCATGCTGAGAACATTATGTGAAGGCTGGGCTAGCCTACTGGAGGAGGAGAGATCACATGGAACAGAGACAAACCATCCCAGCTAAGTCCTCCTCAACTAACCAGCCTGTCAATTTCATGTATGTGAGGGAGGCCAGCCAACTCGAGCTGAGCCATCTACAGACCTCAGATCTGCACACCAACCTAGATCAGAACTGCTCAACTGACTCACAGAATCATGAAAAATGATGAGTGTTTGTTGCTTTAAGCCACTAAGCTTTGGGGTGGTTTGTTTTACCCCCAACCTAACTGGTACATTTCCCAAGAAAGCCTAGTCAGGCTAGATTCTAGGGGTCCCGGTCCCCAGATTCATGTTTAATTGCTACTACTCCTCTTCTGTTGAAAGGTCAAATTTAGATATGCAAAACTTAAGGATTTTATTTTGGATTTTATTGAATTTCCCAAGGGCAAAGGCCATGACTTGATTTATCCAGCTGTAATAGTACTTTGTCTTATTAATAAAATAATGCTCAGTGAGGGGCATTACTTCTCTGAAAAAGACTAAACCTTAGTTGTTTTTACAAGGATAGAAGGGAAAGCTAACTGTTACATGTATAACTCTCAGAATTTATATAGGGCATAGATATTTCTAGTTCCAAAGAAGGTTTTAGACTAAGGAACTCTCCTAAGAAATAGAACAGAGAGGATGGAAAAAGCAGGGCCCATATCTTACTCATGATTTTGTCCCTGATATGGTTTGGCTGTGTCCCCACCCAAATCTTATCTTGAATTACAGCTCCCATAATCCCCATGTGTTGTGGGAGGGACCTGGTGGGAGATAATTGAATCATGGGGCGGTTTCCCCATATTGTTCATGTGGTAGGGAATAAGTCTCACGAGATCTGATGATTTTATAAAGGGCTTCCCCTTCCTCTTGGCCCTCATTCTCTCTTGTCTGCCACCATGTAAGACGTTCATTTCGCCTTTCACCATGACTGTGAGGCCTCCCCAGCCATGTGGAACTGTGAGTCCATTAAACCTCTTTTTCTTTATAAATTACCTAGTCTTGGGTATGTCTCTATGAGCAGCATTAAAATGGACTAATACAGTTCTTATGGCCCAGATCAGAGTCTTACAGAGCTGGTAGGCTGCACAACTTCAGGAAACACCATTTACATTGAGGTCTGTGCAGACAGTGCCCTCTCCTCCCACCCCCAGAGTTGTGCAGTGTACATAGGGTCCCTGCATAGCACACAGTAAATATTTAAGAATGAATGTTAGCCAGGCAAGGTGGCTCACACCTGTAATCCCGGCACTTTGGGAGGCCGAGCATGTGTGTACACGCACACATTTGTGGTATTTAGCAGAAGCTTTTTTGTTTGCTTTTGGTTTTTCTTTTTTAGAAAAGGTCTAGCTCTGTCTGTGCAGTGGCACAATTATGACTCACTACAGCCTCAATCTCCTGGGCTCAGGACTCAAATGCTCCTTCCACCTCAGCCTCCCAAGTAGCATGCCCTCATGCCTGGCTAATTTTTAAAAATTTATTGTAGAGATGGGGGTCTCACTACATTACCCAGGCCAATCTGGAACTCCTGGTCTCAAGCGATCCTCCTGCCTCAGCCTTCCAAAATGTTGGGATTACAGGCATGAGCCACTACACCCAGCCTTAGTAGAGTTTTAACTGCAAAGGAAAATAAACCGAATTAGAATGAATATCCCTGTTGGGTAGCCTCCAGGAGCTCAAGCCACTTTGCTTTGTCTGTGATAAAGTAGGAAAATACCTAAATGAATTGTATAGATCAACAATAGACCCAGAGAAGAAACTCACCAAATTCTGTAGGTTAAAAACGATAAAAAATAAAATAAAATAAAATAAAAGCTCATTTTGGTTAATGGTGACACCTAGTGGTGTATCAAAACTGTGGGGTTTTCTTGGAGTAAATTATTTTATTTCACACAATGGAGTGGGGGAGTCCCTGGGATTGTGTACCCTTGCTCCCTTCACAGTAAGATAAGGAGGTGAAGACCTGCAGGTCTCCCAGGGTCAGCAAGTGCAGTATTGCTCTAGAAGAGACTGTTTCTGTGTGCTGTTGCAGAAGACCTCAGAATCACACCAGAAGGTCTCAGCCAGCGATCCAGGGACCACTCATCACTTAAGACAATTATTCCTCTCTGTCTATGCCTTTCCACTTGAATTTCACTCTTTCTCCTTTCTCCTTGCCCTCCTTCTTTCCTCTTCTGCTTCTACTTACCCCATGTTTATTCTCTGCCCCCTTTCCATTCTTAGTTCTCTAAGCCCATTGATGCCTCCCAAGATGTTGCAAACCCCAGAGCGACACGATCTAGTATGGTAACCACTGCCCCATGTGGCTGTTTAAATTCAAATTAATTAAAGCAAAATTAAAATAAAAATTCAATCCCTCAGTCTCGCTGGTTCCATTTCAAGTGTTCAACAGCACTAGCGGCTACCATATCAGACGGTGCAGACGCGATCATTCCCACCATTGCAGACAATCCTGTTGGAAAGCATGGGCCTGAGGCTTTGTTTACCTCCCTGGGCTCACCTCTGTTCCTTCTCAGTGCCTCTTCTCTAAGTGGCAGTTCTTGAGACAGTCTTCTTTCTGCTCCTCCCTGTCCCTCCCTGCTCACTCCAGTCTATTGGGTGACTTTCTGTTTTCTGTATACTATTATGTAAACTTGCTAACATGACCTTGCCAAGGTACACACACAAAATATGTAATCCTATTGGACAGTTTATTCAGGACAGTGATTCACACCATCTTGTTTTCCATGCATTGGAACACATCAAAATATTTTTAAACTCAACACATAAACACGTCATTTAAAACAATTATACCCCAGGCCCTTTATTTTTCTTTTTTAATCTATAGGTTCCTACTTTTTTTACCTTGTCTTGTGCTAAAGTAGCTTTAAAATTAAACAGTACGTCTTTTTAAAAATTACCTAAAAATAAATATTTTAAGCTTAGAACAGCTCTGGAATGAGACACAGGAAACTAGTAACAGAGTGGTGTTTAGCTGGGATGGATATTTATGTTGAGAACCCTTTTATAGTATTTGGATTTGTACCAGGTGTGTGTGTATGTGGGCAAATCTGTGTAGATATGTGTATATGAAGCTTTTAAAATTAAATTGAATTATGAATAACTTTTGAAATGAAAAATAATACATGAAAATAAATCTCACAGCCTTGAAAGGATCAAACCAAAGTGATTCCAGGAAGATGAGCTCTCAGAAGCAAGGTCATTTCTGAATGAGGCTGCACGATTTGGGTGACAATGTGTCTAATGCATGGAGATGTGGTACTGTGTTCATTTTATGTTCAATGACGATTTGCTAAGAGTTAGAAAACCCTGGTAGGTGGCCCCTCCTGATTGCCAATGAAAGTTTACATTAGAAAGAGCCTTCTGTCTGGGCGCAATGGCTCACACCTGTAATCCCAGCACTTTGGGAGGCTGAGGCAGGTGGATCATGAGGTCAGGAGTTCAAGACCAGCCTGGCCTAGATGGTGAAACCCCGTCTCTACTAAAACTACAAAAATTAGCTGTGTGTGGTGGCAGGCACCTGTAATCCCAGCTACTCAGGAGGCTGAGGTGGGGGAATCGCTTGAGCCCTGAAGGCGGAGGTTGCAGTGAGCTGAGATTGCGAGATTGCGTCACTGCACTCCAGCCTAGGTGACAGAGCGAGACTCCATCTCAAAAAAAAAAAAAAAAGAAAAAGAAAAAAAAAGAAAGAGAGCCTTCCTTTGAGCCTGTCACTTTGGTGCCCATCTTGAAAAGGACCTTGGAAAATGCTGAAAGCTAGGTGGATCCTCCCTTCCTGGGGCACACTGAGTCATCTCTCTTTCGAGGGCTTAAGGAAGAAAGTGAAAGTAACCATTTCTCTTCCTTTCCTTGGCTCCCCTGGGCTAGTCATGGCTGTGTATTCTCCTTAGGACCACTGGATCTTCAGGGAAGAAAAGAGAAGGGAGCCTGAGGTCTTGCCTCACTTCAAAGCTGGTTTTAGCCCAAAGGCCCTTAAAACCTTGGATTTATGTAGCATTTATAGTAAGTTCCCATGTTTCTTAAAAAGGAATTTGGGGACTAGAATACCTACAAAATAAGAACTAGTTACACCACCTATTTGAGGAAAAGGGAAACCGAGGCAGACACAGTAAATTTGGTGTGAGCTGGGATTCACCGCACTCTTAACTTCCTGTAAGTTTCCATGGCATCGAAACCATATAATCATATCCCCAGACCACACTATAGCACCTCTGTGGGAATTCATCTAAATAAAGCGATGCCTGGACCACACCACCCAGGGGAGTTGGTCTGTGGTTCTTTCTGACTGTGGACTTCTACAGTGGCAGCCTGGCCTTGCGGGGAATCACGGTCCTTCTAAAAAAAACTAAGGTTTACAATTGGGCTCCCAGGACATGCAGGATTGAGTTTCTAATGATGGGAAGACAAACAGAAGCCCATTCCTCAGGTTTTTAAAAACAAGACATCTGTCACCAAACTATCCCCCCCCACCCCCAGCCCAGTACAGAAATTTAAATTTTATTTAAACCTAGCATTTTATTTTGGTTTGTTTTCTGTTTTTGACACAGGGCCTGGCTCTGGCACCTAGACTGGAGTGCAGTGGTGTGATCACGGCTCACTGTAACCTTCACCTCCGGGGCTCAAGCAATTCTCCCACCTCAGCCTCCCCAGTAGCTGGGATTACAGGCACGTGCCATCAAGCCCAGCTAATTTCTGTATTTTTTTGTAGAGTCAGGGTTTCACCATGTTGCGCAGGCTAGTCTCGAACTCCTGGACTCAAGTGATCCACCCGCCTCAGCCTCCCAAAGTGCCGGGATTACAGGCGTGAGCCACCGCACCTGGCCAAAATCTAGTGTTCTTTTTTTTTTTTTTTTAAATAAATGAAAAATGAGAAAAACAATCTATCTTTTAGAAGGAATAACAAAACATTGGCCTAGAAATTGAATCCCAGGCAGGAAGCATCTGCTACCGCTTAATGTTTAATGGTGTAAGCCCCAGACTGCGAAGATGGGCAGGATTTTATAGGTTGGAACTTACCAAGCACCATCTATTTTCTAAACTAATTTTGAGTTGATGTGGAATTCTATGTTTTAGGAAGGCAATTTAAAGGGCACAGAATAAGCTAAAAAGAACATAAGTGAGCAAAAGGGGAAGCAGCTATCGCACAACAGCAGATGGAAGGGTTTCTGCCTCTGCCTGAGTGTAGCTGCGTATTAATTAGATGTTATTGTTACTTGCATTAGAGAAACAAAAAAGTGTCAGTTTTGCACCATAGACAAAATGTATGAAAGAAAAGAGGAGTAGAGGCCTCAGCTAGAGTGGGAGAATATCACATTTAAAAAGTGCAACTTGTAAAAAAGCATCCAAGAAAAAAGAAAATTAGCATAATGTTGGAAGAAACTGTTCTGGAACAGCTGCTGTTTTCATCCTCCTAGTCTATTCATGCTGCCATAACAAAGTACCATAGACTGGGTAATTTATAAGAACAGAAATTATTTCTCACAGTTCTGGAGGCTGGGAAGTCCATGACCAAGGCACTTGCAGGTTTGTTGTCTGGGGAGGGTCTCGTCTCTGTTTCTAAGATGGTGCCACAAGGTGGAAGGCGGAAGGGCAAGAGGGACTTACTCCCTCCATCAAGCCCTTTTACAAGGGCACCTAGTCTCAGTCCTCAGGGTGGAGCCCTCGTGGCCTAATCTCCTCTTAAAGGCTTCACCTCTTTTTTTCTTTTGAGACAGAGTCTAGCTCTGTCACCCAGGCTGTAGTGCAGTGGCATGCTCTAGGCTCACTGCAACCTCTGTCCCTTGGGTTCAAGCAATTCTCCTGCCTCAGCCTCCCCAAGTAGCTGGGATTACAGGTGCCCGCCACCACACCCGGCTAATTTTTGTATTTTTAGTATTTTCACCATGTTGCCCAGGTTGGTCTCGAACTCCTGACCTCAAGTGATCCTCCTGCCTCGGCCTCCCAAAGTGCTGGGATTACAGGAGTGAGCCACCGCACCCGGCCAAGGCTTCACCTCTTAATATCACTATCACACTGGCAACACCTAAAGTTTGGAAGGGATACATCCAAATCACAGCAATCCCCAAACCTTATCCCCAGTATGAGAGACCGTATTCAGTTAAAGAAAACATGTCCTAAAAATGATTGATATATACACTCAGACCTCAGGGAAGATCACTGATACAAGGGAGTGTGTGATTTTCTTCAGGAGAAAATGACTGATGACCACAGTGGATTCAAAGAGCATGGAATAAAATCATCGGCTTGGTGACCCAGTCTGAAAACAAGAAAAATGTAAGCCAGGTGAAAATAGGCTTTTCTGCAGCCAGGCTGCAGACAAGGGCCAATATCTGTACATGCAAGAAAAAAGGAGAAAGGAAAAGGAAGATGTTGAGGCTTCATCATCCTGGACAGACAGACAAAATGAGCCTATTTATTGTGAGTTCCAAGGCCTGCTGGGTAGGGATGCTTAAGAGCCTGTGGTTGCTTTAGGATCCTGACAGGCCCCATCAAAAGAAAAGCTGTTTGACCTTGGGTGAGTCACATAGTCTCTCTGAACATTAAGATTTTATCTGTAAAATGGGAGCGTAAGTTGATGTGCGTAAACTGTCTGGCATGCAATAAGGGATCAGTACCTAAAAAGAGTTCAGCACTGAATTCCCGTTGTTTTCTTTGGGAAGCATAAGCTTGAGTCATGTTATCACATTTCCTGTCTTCTCATCAGCCCTGACAGTTAGGCTCATAAAAGAGAGGCCTGGCTTAGGCACAGCAGCTTTGGGCCCCCAGTAGGAGTGCTGGATCGTTTTCCTTCTGGCCGGGATCCGGTTGGCCCCAGGTGGTAAACCTAAGAATGACTTCAATTTTTAAACATCTTGTTGCCTTAAGGGGCAAAGGTAAATAAGTCCCAAGAGCCTCGGTTTCCCAGATTCCCGAGTGTTGCCTGCATTACTGCATCTATGTTTCGTTCCAGGTATAAAATGCTAGATTTCTGAATGTGGATTTTCCTTCCCAGGAAGCCTGAAGATAATATAGATATCTATTTAGTTGAGTGCCTTTTGCCAGGAGACAGGAGGATGGAGAGAATGATTTGTTGAATTTTATTTTTAAGCACAACATAATCCTTAGCAGTGGTTAATTTGCTTAATAAATAATTGTTGAATATTATTACATTCCAGGGAGATACAAGTGCTCAGGTGAGACAAAGAAAAGTAAAACATAGTCCTTGCCCTTGAAGAGTTTATGGTCCAAAGGGGGCTAAAACTAGGACACAAATTATTACACTCAAGGCACAATGCAATAAGGATCACAGACCAGATGGGAAAAAAGCTAATCAGGGGTTTTGAAGGAAATTTCCTCTCGGAGATTTTTATTACCTTAGCAACACTCTAATAAAAATAATACCCTAATAAGTAGTGATTTTCCTTTCTCTCTGTTCCCTTATATATCCTTCTCCATACATTTATGTGATTTTTATAGTGTAGTCACAATAAACTTTGTGTCTCCTGAGCATTATGTTATAAGCATTTCCTTTCGCTAAATAGTCTTCATCATCATAATTTCCATCTGTCTGAGTGTAATTTCCTCTAGAGTCCCCTGTTGTGAGGTAGTTGGGCTATTTCCAGTCTTTTCACTATTAAAAATTACGATGACTATGATGCAAGAGGTATCTTTATGCATGTAGCTTTTTTTTTTCTTTAGTGTCATTTTGTTTAGCTCAACTCTGCAAAATAGGATTGATGGGCATCAAGGTACAGGGACATTTCTGTCTCTTTTGAAATACATTACTTCATTGTTTCCCCCAGAAGTTTGGGCCCATGTATTAGGCAGGGTCCTCCAGAAAAACGCAACCAGTAGAATACGTATAGGTACATAGAAAGAGGTTTATTCTGAGGGATTGCCTATTATGGAGGCTGAGAAGTCCTATAACTGCTGTCTGCAAGCTGGAGGCTCAGGAAAGCCAGTGGTATAATTCCAGTCCAGTCCTGATGGTCTGAGAACCATGAAGCCGATGGCATATGTCCCAGTCCCAGTCTAAAGGCTGGAGAACCAAGAACGCTGATGTCCAAGGACAGGAAAGCTGGATGTCCCAGCTCAAGCAGAGAGCAACTTTGCCCCTCCTCTGCCTTTTTGTTCCATCTGGGCCCTCAACAGGTTGGATGGTGGCTGCCCACATTGGTGAGGGTGATCCTCCTTCCTCAGCCTGTCAATCCAAATGCTCGTCTCTTCCGGAAACACCCTCACAGGCACACCCAGAAATAACGTTTTACCAGCTATGTGGGCATCCCTTAGCTCAGTCGAGTTGACACATAAAAGAACTATCTTAGCCCATTTACAATGTCACCAGCAACAGATGGACCTATTTCAGCAAAACGGTGTCAGCATTGGGTGGGCTGCTTTGGGTTTTCTTATCATTTGCTATGACTTTATAACTATGCCATGATGCCTCGTTGTTATTTTAAATTCACATTTCTTTGATAACTATTTTTCCATAGTCTTCCTAATTGTATCTCTTAAATGAGTTGGCATCCTTCGCCTATTCAGGATAAATGAATAAGATTTCCACTGGCAGAGAGCCAGTGAATTGACATTTTGGGGACAAAAAATGGCTTAGTCAGGCATAGAGGCAGGAAAGCACAGTGTATTAAGGAAAACATAGACTTTTTGGGCTGGGGTATAGGTTACTAAAAAATAATAATAATAAAAAACTGGTGGAGGTGAGGCTAGAAAGGAAAGTAGATGCCAGGGTATGAAAAAGATTTTTTTAAATTTTTTATTATTTTGTTTTGAGACAGTCTTGCTCTGTCACCCAAGATGGAGTGCAGTGGTGTGATCTAGGCTCACCACAACTTCTACCGCCAGGGTTCAAGCCATTCTCCTGCCTCAGCGTCCTAAGCAGCTGGGAGTACAGGCATACACCAACACACCCAGGTAATTTTTGTGTTTTTAGTGGAGACAATGTTTCATCATGTTAGCCAGGCTGGTCTCAAACTCCTGACCTCAAGTAATCTGCCTGCCTCTGCCTCACAAAGCTCTGGGATTACAGCTGTGAGCCACCACGCCTCACCTGTTTTGTTTTTGTTTTTGTTTGTTTGAGACGGAACCTTCCTCTGTTTCCCAGGCTGGAGTGCAGTGGCACAATCTAGGCTCACTGCAACCTCCGCCTCCCGGGTTCAAGCGATTCTTCTGCCTCAGTCTCCTGAGTAACTGGGATTGCACACACACCACCACGCCTGGCTAATTTTTGTATTCTTAGTAGAGACAGGGTTTCACCATGTTGGTCAGGCTGGTCTCAAACTCCTGACCTCGTGATCCACCCGCCTTGGCCTCCCAAAGTGCTGGGATTATAAGCGTGAGCCACCGTGCCCAGCCATCTGACCTGTTTTTAATCCTGTAGGTTTTTTTGGTTTTTTTTTCCTTTAATTTGTGCAATATTCCTCATAGAAGTGAACAATTGGGGTGGACTATCTCTCTCTTAACTCCGATGAATCTATTGGACCGCCAGTCAGGAGCCGCCTTCTCCATATGCCCCTGTCACCTCTAGCCAAATTCCTGATCCTCTTGCTTCTTTTCCACCTGGAGCCTGCTGATTCCTGGGGCTCCTGCCCCACCTGGCTCCTGCCCACCTGCTCCCTGCTTCCGTCATCAGTTTGACACTCCTGGAACCCCCAGCCCCTCCTCTCCTCAACTCCCTGTGACACTCGTTCTCAGTGCAGGCCCAGTCTGCTTCTGATTTAAGCTCTGTCCACCTGATCCAGCCTAGGGCCCAACATCAGTTCTGGGCATTGGATCCCAGGTTCTGCACCCCTCCTGGGCTCACCCTGGCTCCCTTAGGGTTGTGTTCCCTCTGTCTTCCAAGAGGGTTAAAAGCCATGAGGACTCGGAAGGAGGCATCCGTTCTTTCCTCCTCCACCTGGAGAAAGAGGGGCAGCCTGGCACAGAACCACAGAGAAGAGAGGCGTGTTGCTCTTTGAGAAAACACCTAGCCTCGGCTCCAGGGAACTGCTAACTGCAAGGGGTTGGCTGTTCCTGCCCCACGGCACTGATAGGCCTTCAGGAGCATCATCTTTCTACCATTTCCCCAACCGGAGCTCCAGGTGCTGCTGAAAGAGGAAAACGCTGACAAAGTAGCCCTTTTCCCTTCCCATGATAAGGATATTGCGTGCCCAGTTCCAAGCTCTCACATGCCCAAGGCCGCTTTGTCCAGCCAGAGCTGCAGACCAGAGGTCCCTTTCAGACATTTGGGATTCAAACCCCAAGTCTCGTGATACCCACCCCGGCGAGGAGCAGCCATTCCTGCAGGGCAGGCAGAGCAGAGACACAACCCACTATCCAGGCCAGGCGCGGTGGCTCACGCCTGTAATCCCAGCACTTTGGGAGGCTGAGCTGAGAGGACTGCTTGAGCCTAGGAGTTCAAGACCAGCCTGGGCAACACAGGGAGCCTCTAAAAATAAAAAAATAAAAAACTCCTATGCATGAAGTAGAAGCCCAGCAGCCTCCCCATTAGCAGGGTCTTGATGGGAAGGGCCACAGCTAGGGGCCCGGGGTGGGGGTGGGATTAGCCAGACTTTGCTTCCCTGAAGGCATCTGCGGCTTGTACACTTGTTAGGAGTCTTGCAGAGGGTGGCACAGCTGAATCCCAGCAGCCACTTATGGGCCACTTACTGTGAACACAGTGCCCTGCCCAACCCACAAAGCCAGTGTCATTCTGTCCAAACCCCCTAAAATGGGAGTTTGGGAAATGCAGATGGTTTTGTCTCCAGGTGCTCTGTGCGGACAAGCTCCACTCTCCGTGGGAGGATGGCGTGAAATCATGTCTGTGGCAGCCTTCTGCAAACAACAAAGAGCTCCACAAGTGTAAGGGATGATAACTGTGGTTCCCAGCACAAGCCACATCCCTTACAACTCCGCGGGCACTGAACGATTATCCGCAGGTCTTATGTTTTGATATTTGGGCAGACTGCCTGGCTCATCTGCGTGGTTTTTCAGCCTGTGCTTTCTTTGCAGACAAGACTGGGATTTATTTAATCACATCAAAGTGGAGAGAGGCCTCAGCTGGGGTCTGGCATGGGTTGTAACAATGTCATTCAGATTCTGAACTTGTCCTTACACCTACCTGGTGCATACCCCTAAGGGAATTTTGGCAGCTCCAAAAAGGAGAAAAACATGGTTTTTGTTCCTGGACCACCATTTGCTTACATATTGTGGGAGAGCAATTATTAACTTGTCTTCACTTGACATTTAAAAATGTCTTAGTATCTGGTTTTTCCTAACAATATCCCACCAGACACAGCAAGATAAATGAAAGAAAAAGCTTTGAACATTATCTTAGGGACCAGCTGGAGGAAAATAGAAAAAGAACAATCTTATTAACATGTATTAATAGCTCCCCTCCACGGCACACATTCTCATTTTAGCCTCACAATAACAGGGAGCTATTATCACTCTTTTAAAAACAAATGCACCCGTTATTGAAATAACTAATATTTTATCTGATTTTTAAATGAAAAATAAACTAAGCTTCATGTCCAGATTTATCAATGCAATGGCTTTGGGGATGCTTCTCTCGCCACCAAAACAGGAGCTCTGGTAAATGTGTTGGTTTCATGATTCTTGAATTTTCTCTGGAGATTTTCCATCTGTTCTTCCTTTGGCAAGTCCACCCCTAACATTTGCAAGGGCTGGGACGGAATGTAAATGGAGGCTCCCTGGCCCACGGCTCATGCCACTTCTCTATGTACCCCCGGTTCCGTTTCTTACCACCGAGGGCCTTGCATGCATGTATGCAAACAACTCTGTCCAAGCTCTAACTGTATGCTTTCACCAGCAAACAGCTGTCCCTTGACCACCTCTTGGGCCCCTAGGTGTGCACATCAGATGCGCTTCCCACCTTTGGGAGGATGGATTTGGGAAAGAGTTCAACAAGGCCCTTGAAGAGGGCTTGGGGTCACTTCAACAGAGAATGCCAGGACCCTCAGAGACTCCCAGGGATCTGGGGATTGCTCCTTGTCCTTGGCTTCCTTTGGCTGCTTCTTCTCACCCCATGGCAAGGGACAAAGTCAGAGAAATGCAGAGGGTACCGAACAAGAACCTCAGCTGCCCTGATCTGGGGTTGATGCTGCCTTTATATTTAGCACTGCCTGCCAATGCCAGGCCACCTCTGCTGGAAGCCAAGGGCGGGGGGTTTGGCTACCCTAGGCCTAGAGACATCGCTGAACCCAGTGAGAAACTCCAATGTGGAATTCAGAAGGACTGAATGTCCCCTCCCCCAAAAAATTCTTCCTCTGATGCTAAAACTGTGTCTGAGCTGTGTTTTGTTTGATGGTTTTTTTTCCCTAAGGCTGAAATGCCCTAGTTCTTACTCTGTATTAACAAGGCAGCTTTCAGTTGGAAAATCTCAAAGCAACTAGGAACCACTTCACAGACAAAGCAGGGACAAGAGAGGCTCTCCAAGTTCAGGGATTGGGGAAAGGACAAGATGTCCCTCCTGCTCCTTCCTCTGACAATGAAGCCTCGCTCCCTGGGAAAGGCAGAAGAGTCACTGCTACGTGCAGGTGCATGGTAAGCTCTGGGTCTGGAAGCCCTAAGACCTGAATGAGCAAATCAGATCTTGGGTTTATAAGGACCAGAATTTCCAAGAGAAAGTAAGCCCTTACACTTTCAGGAGAACCAATGTGCAGCCATGGCAAGGAGCTGGAGTTTCCTAAAGCAAGCAACCTCGACCTTCACAGCCTCAAAGCAGTAAGCCAAATCTATCAGTAGGAGAATGAGGATGGAGTTTCAAAAAGAAGATGGGAACTCATTTAAACTGGCCACAGGCATTCATGTTTGATACTAGATATGCAGTTTCTAAGAAGTCTGTGCATCCGTGCTAAATAAGATGAAAGTACTTAACTCAGGGCTTCTCAGGTTTTCTACTGAAGTATCTCTAATGACAGATAGAGCCCAGTGGCTTTGCACCCAGAAGCCCAGGACCATGGCTCAAAGATACTTATAGAAAGTGCAAAATTTCTTCCAAGGTTTGTGTTTTGTTTTCAAAATGTATACAATTGTGCATTGAGTTCCGTTTTTAAAAAATCGCCATTTGGGCCAGGCGCAGTGGCTCATGCCTGTAATCCCAGCACTTTGGGAGGCTGAGGTGGGCATATCACCTGAGGTCAGGAGTTCGAGACGAGCCTGGCCCACTGGTGAAACCCCGTCTCTACTAAAAATACAAAAATTAGCTGGATGTGATGGCGGGCGCCTGTAATCCCGGCTACTCGGGAGGCTGAAGCAGGAGAATCACTTGAACCCGAAAGGCGGAGGTTGCAGTGAGCCGAGACTAGGCTATTTGCACTCCAGTCTAAGTGACAGAGCGAGACTCCGACTAAAAAAAAAAAAAAAAATCCCCATTTGTTTAGTGGACGGGTAAAACTGGTAAGTCCATCAGATCATCAGACATGAGGCTCCTACTTCTGAAGGGAGGTCTGAAACAGGTAAGCGATGCAAATTCAGGTTTTTCTAACCAGGTATTGTGACTGATTAATAATGTAAAAAGGCTGGCTTCAGCCAAGACACGTGGGGACAGTGATGTCTGATGTTAAGGTTTCTGGTTTTTAGCTATAACTCTTTTATGTTTGCTTCACGCCTCGGCCTGGTCTAGTACACCTGCTGGCCTTGTCTGAGAAGTACCTGAAATCAGAGAGAGGCCTCAGTCTACCTTTGTGAGAAGGCAGACCAAGTGGAGCAGCCTGGAAAAGTGGTCCCAAGGTGGCCAGCAGTGACCAATGGAGAGGCAGCAAGCCATCACCTGGCAAACAAGCTCAACATCACCTGAGAAACAGAAACGGTTCCCTTCTCAGAACTCCAAGAAATACTGCAGAGGGGGACAGAATTACTTATTAAAGTCAGGTCACGTGAGAGTGTGGAGCATGTCAAGGCTGTGACTAGCATATATGATGCTCTTATGCAAACCACGCAAAAGGGGCTCATCTGAGCAATGAATTATGAAATGCACCTGTTCCTTCCACACTGCACCTGTTACCAGGCTGGTTTAAGTCCCCACCTGTCCCCTTGCTTAGGTGCCTTTGTGCATTGCACTGCCTATATTTGCAGAACAGTACTGGTTGGCTGTTGATATGGATCTGTGTCCCTGCCATATCTCATGTTACATTGTAATCCCCAATGTTGGAGGTGGGGCCTGGTGGGAGATGATTGGATCATGGGCATAGCTCCCTCATGGCTTGGTGCTGTCCTCGTGATAGTGGGTGAGTTCTCATGAGATGTGGTTGTTTAAAAGTGTGTGGCACCTCCCTGCCACTGGTTCTCTTGCTCCCGCTCCCACCATGTGAGATGCCTGCTACCTCTTCATCTTCTGCCATGATTGGAAGCTTCCTGAGGCCTCCCCAGGAGCCAAACAGATGCCAGCATCATGCTTCTTATACGGCCTGAAGAACAGTAAGCCAATTAAACCTCTTTTCTTATAAATTACCCAGTCTCAGATATTTCTTTATAGCAATGCAAGAATGGCCTAACACAGATGTTAAAGAGAAGGTGACACTAGAAATTGGAGACCGTGTAAAAACTTGGGTTTCAAAAATAATGTTTATGCCAGGCTCATGCCTGTAATCCCAGCACTTTGTGGGGGCCTGAGGTAGGAGGATTGCTTGAGTCCAGGAGTTTGAGACTAGCCTGGGCAACATAGGGAGACCCCATCTCTATAAAATTTTTTTTTAATTAGCCAAGTATGGTGGCACATGCCTGCAGGCCCAGCTACCTGGGAGGCTGAGGTGGGAGGATGGCTTAAGCCATTCAACTGCTGTGAGCCGAATTCACACCATTACAGTCTAGCCTGGATGACAGAGCAAGAACTCATCACCAAAAAAAATAAAAATTAAAAATAAAAAGTTCCCTTGAAATCTTCCAGTAACATCAGTGCTCAAGACCAGGTGTTGGCAAGCTATAACCTGCAGACTAAATCCAACTCAGCACCTATTTTTGTAAATAATGTTTTATTGGAACAACAACCATGCCTACTCACTTAGATATTGTCATGGCTGCTTTGACACTATGACAGCTGTTAGATAGTTGCTACAGAAACCATGTAGCCTGCAAAGCCTAGAATATTTACTACTCTTCCTTTATAGTTAAATTTGCTAAACCTTGCTCTAAAGAGAGACACCATATTTTTCCTGTGGCTTTGCATTCCTGTTGACACACTGCTGAATCCTTCTAGAAAATAACTGCAGCCCGTCGTTGGGCACAGTGGCTCATGCCTGCAATCCCAGCATTTTGGGAAGCAGAGGCGGGAGGATTACTTGAGCCTAGGAGTTTAAGACCAGCCTGGACAACATGGTGCAACTCTGTCTCTACTAAAAATACAAAAAGTTTTAACCAGGTGTGGTGGTGTGTGCCTGTAGTCCCAACTACTAGGGAGGCTGAAGTGGGAGGATCTGTTGAGCTCTGGAGGTCAAGGCTACAGTGATCCATGATCATGCCACTGCACTCCAGCCTGGGTATTGGAGTGAGACCACATCTCAGGAAAAGAAGAAAGAAAGAAAAAGAAAAGAGAAGAAAAGAAGAAAGAAAAAGAAAGAAAGAGAGAGAGTGAGAGAGGAAGGAAGGATGGAAGGAAGGAAGGAAGGAAGGAAAGGGGAAGGGGAAGGAAAGGAGGAAAGGAGGGAGGGCCGGGTACAGTGGCTCACGCCTATAATCCCAACACTTTGGGAGGCCAAGGTGGGTGGATCACCTGAGGTCAGGAGTTCAAGACCAGCCTGGCCAACATCACAAAACCCCATCTCTACTAAAAATACAAAATTAGCCAGGCATGGTGGTGGGCGCCTGTAATCCCAGTGACTTGGGAGGCTGAGGCAGAAGAATCACTTGAACCCTGGAGATGAAGGTTGCAGTGAGCCACGATGTGCCATTGCACTCTAGCCTGGGCGATAGAGTAAAACTCCATCTCAAAAAAAAGAAAAGAAAGGAAAGGAAAGAAGGAAGAAAGGATAGAAAGAGAGAAAAGAAAGAGAGAGAGGAAGGAAGGAAGAAAGGAAGGAAGGAAGGAAGGAGAGGAAGGAAGGAAGAAAAGAGAGGAAGGAAGAAAGAAAAGAAGAGGGGAAGGAAGGAGAGAAAGAAAGAAAGAAAGAAAGAAAGAAAGAAAGAAAGAAAGAAAGAAAGAAAGAAAGAAAGAAAGAAAGAAAGAAAGGAGGGAAGAAAGAAAGGAAGGAAAAAGAAAAGAAAGAAAGAAAAATAAAGAGAAGAAAGAGAAGAGAAGAGAAGAAGGCAGGGGGAGAGACAGAGAGAAAGAAAAGAAAAGAAAAAGGAAAGGAAAGGAAGAAAGCAGGCAGGCTGGGCGCAGTGGCTAACCCCTGTAATCCCAGCACTTTGGGAGGCAGAGGCGGGCAGATCATGAGGTCAGGAGATCAAGACCATCCTGGCTAACACGGTGAAACCCCATCTCTACTAAAAATTAAAAAGAATTTAAAAAATTAGCCGGGCATGGTGGCGGGCGCTTGTAGTCCCAGTTACTCAGGAGGCTGAGGTAGGAGAATGGTGTGAACCCAGGAGGCGGAGCTTGCAATGAGGGGAGATCATGCCACTGCACTCTAGCCTGGGCAACAGAACGAAACGAGAGAGAGAGAGAGAGAGAGAGAGAGAATCACAAAGCCTAGACCCTATTGATCACTGAGCCTTGCTGACAGTAAGGAAACACCAAATCCATTGCTGTAGATTTCACTTCCCGAATAAAGAATTGATGACTCGAGAAAGTGAAGTGTTTGCTTTAGTGGGTTTTGCTGAAAACCATTGACTTACTGTCTTTCCTCACTCCCTGACCTCCTTCCACACCCGAGTGTCAGAGAGCCCTTCCGACCGACCGCCTTCCACATGGTGTTCCCATCACCAGCCAGTTTCAGGTCTTAGCACGTCTATCCAGTCTATTTCTGGAGCCTCCTAACTACTTTCCCTGCCTCCAATTTTCTTCCTTTCCCCTCTCTCCCTCCCACAATTGCCAAATTAATCTTCCTAAAACAGTGCTGTCACTCCCTTCCTTCAATAACTATGCACTCACTGCCTACATGCCCACAGCAAGAATGTCAACCCTGCTAGGTGTCAGAATGACCTAAATTAAAATTCCAACGCCCAGGCCCCACTCCCCATCCCTCCATAGAATCTGATTCTGTAGAACTGGTCTTGGACCCTAGCTTATGTGTTTTTAAAAGCTTGGGCATATGTGATTTTGAGGCACAACCAAGGATGAAAACGATTGGCTTACAGATATGGTTCAAACTCCTTAACCTGCCCTCAACCCACTCCTCCAAACCTACTCCCAGTGCTATTCCAATTGAGAATTAACCCCCACCCCTAAGACTTGAATGAAGGGCTAGGGCTGCAGCGGCTTCTGCAGGGGCTTCACCCAAAGCCCCCACCAAGCACACACAACCAGCGAAGTGGATGACCAGATAAAAGACCAGCTCAAAGATACAACAGATACACAGACAAGAAAAACAGATGCCTGGACCCTGCTTCCGTTCCTGAGTTTATTGTATCTGAAGAAAGGTGTTCACAGACCTAAGATTTCGTGGGTGATGGAATCGTGAAAGTGCAGTGAAGGGACTGTTAACCTTCCACTTAAGTGACTAACAACAGTTATCCTCCAGTATAAGATGAAAATAATTACAATATCTGCTTCGGAGGACGTTGCAAATCTTACATGGGATAATGAGAATGAAAACGTTTTGTGCTATAAAGTGCTTCACAAATGTAAGGGAGCATTTCTGGGTAATCTTGCGATCTGGCTCACCACTTTTTAAAAATAATTTTAATGAGATGTGATGTGTATAACACAAAATTCACCCATTTTAAGTGTGCCAATTTTGGGGGGGGGTGGAATTAATAAGTTCATTTCTTGAATTGGTCTTTGAATCTCAATTAGTTTCCAATAGAAATAATGCTATAAATCTTGGTTAAGTTCCCAGGCCAGCTCTCAAAAGTTTAACCCCAAATAGAGCTGAACTAGAGTATAAATAATTGCCAGCCTGAATTCTGGGTCCTAGCAGGAGGAGGCCACAGGACATACAAAGGACAAGGTGGGGACAGGGTTTCCTTCTCCTTTCCCAAGTACAGGATGCCCCTAGGAATATCTACGAGATGAGAAAAACTTCCCTCTGTCGCTCTCTCTAGATCCAAGTGTGATCCTTGGATTGCCTGCATTAGAATTCATTTATTCAACGGAAATGTATTGAGAGCCGCAATGGGCCAAGCATCTGTTCTTGGCGCCTGTCCCACATTGGGAATCAATCTCTGAGAGTAGGCTCCAGGAAGCTGTCATTTTTAACAAGCTCTTCAAGAAATTAGGATGCGCAATGAAGTCAGACTCCTGTGCTGGGCTGAGTTTCCTTAAATTTAGGATGCCCTAAGCCATTCAGACCAAGGCCAGACAAAAGTATCTATTACCTACCTCCCCTCCAACCAACAAAATCCCCTTCCCCTCAGTGCAACTCCTGTCTGCTCAGTAATAAAAGGAACACAGAGCATCTTGCACTGCCCCTGAACATCTCTGTATTTTCCAAATTTTCTTGTTTGGTATTTTAAAGTTAAGAAGAGAATATAAACAGTAACACAGGCAAAGCTGGATCTTATAATTCTCTGTATTTCCCTGATCAGGGCTCTATTATAATTGCGTTTAACATTTGTTTATTGTCCCTCTCCCTCTTGAACACAAGCTCGTTTGTCTGCGATATTCCTAGTGCCTTACACAGTGACTGGCACCTAGTAGGTGCTCAATAAAAATCAGTTAAAAGTTATAAAAGATAACAGTAATCTCTGGAAGTTAAGATTCCCACATGGTTGCTGATACTCGCAGGGGTAGTCAAATTTTTCAGAGTCTGCCTTTAAGCCCTTAATGGATGCCTGATAATTCTCTGCAGTTTCTGACAGATAAATTAAGAGAAAATAAGAGTCCAAGCCATGTGAAGAAAGATGATTTGGGACTCAGAAGCCATTGTAAGGCAGGCTGGCCCTGGGAACAGCCTGCAACAGGCTCTTGCTTTACCGCGCCTTCCTGGTTCCACCTGAGCACTGCACCTACCCTGCCCAGGCCCACCGAGGCCCAGGTACCCCCAACACTTCCTGACTTGGATGAAGTGCTATGCCATGGGCCATGGGATCTGGCTTCTCTAGTGGCCATCCAGAGGAGGCAGGAACACCATCTAAAAATACGGGTGAGTTGAAGCCCCATGGGTGAACTTTGACCAATGAGAGATGGAGGATAAGATCCTGCAGATAAACTCTTTTCTTCGTCACATCCCAAAAAGACCGTTTTGAGGCACAGTGGCTCCAATGTGCCTCTTTGGAGAACTGTCACGTGACCCCAAATGCTTTGTGTTTCTTGTGAAGCTTCAACCGGCTTGGCAACGTCATCATGAGCTTACTATCCTGCCTGTTATGGGTTGAATTGTGCCCCCAAAAACATATGTTGAAGTCCTACCCCCCAGTATCTCAGAATGTGAACTTATTTGGAAATAGTCATTGCAGATGTAATAAAAGATGAGGTTATACTGGAGTTGGGTGGGTCCTTAAGCCAAGGTGACTGGAGTTATAAGAAGATGAGAGACACACAGACATAGACACAAGGAGAGAATGCCATGTGACAACAGAGGCCGAGATGGGCATTATGCCACCACAAGCCAAAGAACGTCTGGGGCTACCAGAAACTGGAAGAGACAAGGAAGGATCCTCCTCCTAGAAGCTTCCAAGGAAGCATGGCCCTGCCAGCACTTGCCTTCATATTTCTAGCATCCAGAACTGTGGGAGAACATCTTTCTGTTGTTTTAAGACATCCCGTATGTATTAGCAGTACTTTGTTAAGGCAGTACTGGGAAATTAGTACACCGTCTCGCTTCCATTTTCCCCTAACTCATGCTGTGCCCTGGAATTGTCCTTCCATAAAGTGTTAACACAGAAAATTTGCCTAAGGCTCTGTTTTCTAAGGCAGTTAACAAGATTTTACATATATATACATATATATGTGTGTGTGTGTGTGTGCGCGCGCGCGCGAGTTAAAGTATGCTTGTAATTGCATAAATTATTTTTGAAAGGATACATAAGAAACTGGTAAAAAGGGTTTCCTCTGGGGAGGAGAAGTGGGTGGCTGCGGGACAAGGACAGGTTAGAGAATTTTGTTTTCCTTTTTGTACCCTTGTCATGGTGGATGATATGGATTTGTTAGTTCTTTTTTTTAGGTAAATTTAAAACATTTTAAAGATAATTGCCTAGGAGGGTCTCTGAGGCTCTAAGAAGGACAAAGAGAGTACAGAGGGACTTGTGTAGACCTGATAACAGGTAAGGAGGGGTGTGGATGTCCCAAAAGATGCCAGCGTATTCTGGACCAAAGGCTAGTCAAGATGAATTAAGTTTCAGGAAATAAACAAGGGCAAGTGTCTCTCTCCACTACAGAGCTAACACTCGAGCAACCCCAGGACAGAGAACTCTCCAGAGAGAAGAAAGAGAAGGAGAAAATACTGACTTGAGCAAGTTTAAAACTAAAATGACCAAGGAACACATTTAAGTGTCTGAATTTGCTTGGAATTGACTATTTTGTTATTATTGTTTGTATTTAATCAGTAGTCAAAATGGGAGCTCAAGATATTGTTTAAATTACAGAAAAACAAAATTAGATATTTGGGGGATACTCGAGGTTATAGCTCGGGAAATATACCCACAAACTGAGAGGATTTGGTTTAATCCTCTCAACCACCTCGGTAAGATTAGTATCCCCATTTTACAGATGAGAAAAACCAAGACCTGGAGAAGTTCAATGACTTAATCAAGATTATACAACTTTGAGGACAGGCATAGGGGCTCACACCTGTAATCCCAGCACTTTGGGAGGTGGAGGATGGCAGATCATCTGAGGTCAGAAGTTCAAGACCAGCCTGGCCAACATGGTGAAACCCCATCACTACTAAAACTACAAAAATTAGCCGGGTATGGTGGCACATGCCTGTAATCCCTGCTACTCGGGAGCCTGAGGCACAAGAATCACTTGAATGCAGGAGGTGAAGGTTGCAGTGAGCCAAGATCGTGCCACTGCACTCCAGCCTGGGCTACTGAGTGAAACTCTGTCTCAAAAAAAAAAAAAAAAAAAAAAAAGATTATACAACTTCTAAGTGTTAGAGCTGAGACTTGAATCTAGGCGCATCTAGACTCCAAACCTGATCCTGTCTTCGGGACTCCAGATTTCCTTTTGAGTGGGGTTTATTCCAGCATTTCTAAGAGAGGTTCACACATCTGTCAACTAAGAGGCTGGTTGGCTCTTAAGGACCAAATCATGCTCTTGGGTTGGGGGTAGAAGAGGCAGAATCAGGGGAGGAATGGAAGACATAAAGGGAGAGATGTGAACTTCCACTCCCATCCACCTCTGTATCCCTTCTTGGAGAAGAGTCTATTGTCTAAATGGCTCCTTCTTCCTTCAACACAATTTGATCTAAGTATGTCTCTCATTCTACCCTAATTCCTGACAACCCAATGTTTTGGGGACCTGATTTAAAATGGCTTGAAGCCGGACGTGGCTCACACCTGTAATCCCAGCACTTCAGGAGGCTGAGGTGGGCAGATCACTTGAGGTCAGGAGTTCAAGACCAGCCTGGCCATCGTAGTGAAACCTCATCTTTCCTAAAAATACAAAAATTATCCAGGCATGGTTGCAGGGGCCTGCAATCCCAGCTACTCAGGAGGCTGAGGCAGAAGAATCGCTTGAACCCAGGAAGGAGGCAGAGGTTGCAGTGAACCGAGATCGCGCTACTGCACTCCAGCCTGGGCAACAGAGTGAGACTCCATCTCAATGAAAAAATTAAAATTAAAATTAAATTAAATGGCTTGAGTTGACAGGATAGACCATTGTTCATGCAATAGCATACCTGTTATTGCCAGAGCATCCCCCAAGGTACAATGTGTGTGTGCCTTAACAGTAATTTTCCCTAAAGGCAAACGAGGTATAAGGTCTGAGTTATTCCTGAATAGGACTAAGAGTCAGGAGGGCACAGATGAACTTTCCTCCACCGAGGTGTTAATAATTGTTTGTTAAATAAGTAGATGGATGGAGATGGATGGATGGATGGATGGATGGATGGATGGATGGATGGATGGATGGATGATGGGTAGATGATGGTTAGACGGATGGACTATCTCCTCAGGACCTCTGTTCGTTCTTCACTATCCTTTAATTTATGGTGGCTTACATCATTTCCTTATGTTTCCACCTTCTGTGCTTGGCCTCACTCAGAGATGGATCTAAGACTGGACTAAAAAGCAGGTCCCCTGTCTGTCACAGACTATTCTCTCAGCTTGACTTTATACAATTCAAAGGATTCTGCTTCAGACCAGTTCTGTGTGATTAAAGGGCAACAATATTTCTGGCACACACTTGTAGATTGTTTATACAAAAATAAAAAGGATAACTCAGAGTATGGAAACTGGAAATCATTTGTCCTAATTATGGATAGTAATAGGAGAGCTTTGTGTTCACTAAACACGCCTGCCTGCTTGGCCCCCAGAGTTACTGAGTTCACCTCTGTTTTTATGTTTTGGCCTGTTGTCTGGCCTCCAGGGCAGTTAACTCATTTTCCATCACTCCTTTCTTGCGCTTTCCATTCCCACTGAACTGAAACACTTGGTCTGATTTTCTTTTTGTTCTCCGTTGTCAAGAGAGAGGTTCTATAATCTCAAACTATAATTGTAGATCTGACTATAACTCCTTGCAGTTCTGAGTTTTTGCTTCACGTATTTTGAAGTTGTTTTGAGGTGTATAAATTATTAAGATTATGACATCTTGATGAATTAACACCTTTGTCATTATGAAATTATCTTATCTCTAGTAATATTCTTTGTTCTGAAACCTATTTTGTCTGGTATTAATATAACTACTTTGGTTTTGTTTTGACAAGTGTTAGCATGGCATATCTTTTCGCATCCTTTTGCCTTTAACCTATTCATGTATTTATATTTAAACTGAGTTCTTTTCCTTTTTCTTGGAGATGGAGTTTCACTCTGCCACCCAGGCTGGAGTGCAGCAGCCTGATCTTGACTCACTGCAGCCTCCACCACCTGGGTTCAAACGATTCCCCTGCCTCAGCTTCCCAAGTAGCTGGGACTACAGGTGTGTGCTACCACACCCAGCTAGTGCTTTTTTTTTTTTTTTTTTTGCTTTTTTCGTATTTTTAATAGAGACAGGGTTTCACCATGTTGGCCAGGCTGGTTTCGAACTCCTGACCTAAAGTGATCCACCCACCTCAGCCTCCCAAAGTGCTGGGATTATAGGCCTGAACCACTGTGACTGGCCTAAAGTGGGTTTCTTACACAGAGCACGTAGCTGAGTCTTGCTTTTTTTTTAATCCAACATGGCAGCCCCTGCTTTAGTTTCAATATTTAGCCTGTTTACATTTATCATGATTATTCACATGGTTATTATAAACACTATAACATTAATCATGATTATAACATATGCTATGTGTTTTCTGTTTCTCCCATCTATTTTTTACTCACATTTCCCTCTTGTCCTCATTTTTTTAAGTAATTGGGTATTTTTCATGACTCTATTTTTATCTCCTTTGTTGACTTATTAGCTATAACTCTTTGCTGTGCTATTTTAGTGGTTGTGTTAGGATTTAGAGTATGCATCTTTAACTTATTGTTTACCTTCAAGTGATATGTCACTTCATATTGAAGAGTCTTACAACAAGGCCTGGACGCCTGTAATCCCAGCACTTTGGGAGGCCAAGGCGGGTGTATTTGCTTGAGCTCAGGAGTTCAAGACTAGCCTGGGTAACATGTAACCCCATCTCTACAAAAAAATACAAACATTAGCCAGGTGTGGTGGCACATGTCTCTAGTCTTACCTACTCAGGAGGCTGAGTTAGGAGAATCACTTGAGCCTGGGAGGTTGAGGCTGCAGTGAGCGGTGATCATGCCACTCCAGCCTGGGTGACAGTGAGACCCTGTCTCAAAAAAAAAAAAGAACCTTACTACAGTATACTTCTATTTCTCCCCTCCTGGCCTTTGTAGTATTGCTGTTATAGATTTACCTCTACATAATTATTAAATTATTTTTGCTGTAAACAGTCAATTATCTTTTAAAGAGACTTAGCTAAGAAGAAAGAAGTCTTTACATTGTCTATATAGTTGTCATTTCTGGTGCTCTTTATCTTTTAGGTAGATCCAGGTTTCCATCTGGTATCATTGTTTTCCTGCTTGTAAGACTTCCAGTAACATTTCTTGCAGAGTTAAGTCTGCTGCAGAGGAGTTCTTTCAGCCTTTGTAGATCTGAAAAAGTATTTCACCTTTGTTTTCGAAAGACATTTTCTTTGAGCGTGGAATCCTCATTTGACAGGGCTTTTTGTTGTGCTTTCTGTTTAGTACATTAAAGATGTCATTCCACTGTCCACTAGCTTGCTCTGCTGTCATGAGAAGTCTTCTGTCATCCTTATCTTCGTCTCTCTGTACAGAAATGTGTCCTTTTTTTTTCTCAACTGCTTTTGATTTCCTCTTTATCATTGATGTTTAGCAATTTAAGTGTGATGTGCCTTGGGTTTTTTTTTTTTTTTTTTTTCATGTTTCTATGCTTGGGTCTGTTAAGTTTCTCAGGTAGGCAAGTTTATAGTTTCCCTCAAACTTAGAATATTTTTGACTAATATTATTTTTGGCATACCAGTCCCATTTCAAGGACTCCATTCTCCAATTCCACTTACATTAGGCCACTTGAAGTTTTCCCACAGTTCACTGATGCTTTGTTATTCTCTTCTGCAATGTATACTGTGTTATTAGTCCTATTGAGTGCATTTTTCATTTCAGACATTGTAGTTTTCATCTCTAACAGCTCAATTTAGGTTTATTTTATATTGTCCATGTTTTTCTGTCATGTTCAGTCTTTCCTCTAGCTTCTTGAAATATGGAATATGTAATAATAACTTTTACAACATGTTATACACAAATTCTATCATCCGTGTTATTTCTCGGTCAGTTTTGACTAATTGACTTTTGTCTTCACTCTAGGTTGTATATTCCTGCTTTTTTGCATGCCTGATACTTTTTGTTTGAATGCCAAATATTGTCAATTTTACCTAGTATTGTATTCATACAAATATTCTTAAGCTTTGTTCTGGGATGCCATTAAGTTACTTGGAAAGAGTTTGATCATTTCAGGTCTTATTCTTAAACTTTGTTAGGCCAGATCAGAGCTGCATTTAATTTAGGGTTCATTTTCCCCCCTTCTACCAATGCAAGGTACTCCTTGGTACTCTAATCAATGCGGCCTGAATTATGAGGCTTTCCACTCTGGCTGCTGGGAAGAGGCATTATCTGAGGCTCTCTGTGAGTACCCTCTGAGCACCATTCCCTCAAATCCTCTTGGGTGGCTCTTTGTCTGGTTATTGGGGTATTAGTTTCCTATTACTGCTGTAACAAATTACCACAAACTTAGTGACTTGAAACAACACCACAAATGTATCATCCCCAAATCAAGGTGTCAGCAGGGCTACATTCCTTCTGGAGGCTCTAGGGGAGAATCTGTTGCCCGCCTTTTCCAGGTTTTAGAGGCTGCCTGTACTCCTTGGCTTGTGGCCCCTTCTTCTATCTCAAGGCCAGCAGCATAGCATCTTCAAATCAACCTCTCTCTCTCTTAGTCTCTCTGACCACTGCTTCTGTCATGTCACATCTTACTCCCTCTTATGATTACATTGGGCCCACCAGGATGAACCAAGGTAACTTTGCATCTCAATCTCTTTAACCTAATCACATGTGCAAGTTCTTTTTGCCCTGTAAGAGATTCCAGAGATTAGACATAGACATCTGGGGTGGGAGGGATAATCCAGTCTGTAAAATGGTCCATTATGTATGATTCTTGATAGTTACTATACCAATGTCATCTTATTCTCTGTAGCCAACACCATGACATAAACTATTAGTATTTTTTTAAGCGATTTTGTTTGTTGTCTCAAACTGACCCAGTCTCAGAAGTCTGTAACAGCTTAACCTTCCAGAAAGCACGCTCAGCATGACAGGTCTGGGACCATAGAATGCCTTTCTCTGCAAACAATAGAGATGCCCAATGATGCTGACCTTCTGTGGTAGGAACAGTCAGGGAGAAATAGTAACTCTTTTAGGCCCATGCAACTTTCGAATGTTTATACAACTCAAGTTACTTAAGACAACCAATTTGGAGGGCAATTTGACAACATCTAATAAAGTTGAAGACATACATACCCTCTGACCCAATAACTCTGCTCTAAGCATTGACCTTAAAACTCCCACATGTACACGAAGGGACTTGTACAAGAAAGTCCATTACAACTTAGTTAGCAGTAGCACAAAATTGGAAACATTGATAAGAGGATGAATAAACTGAGATATAATCATTGTTTGAGTTCTCCAAAAAACAGACTCTAAGACAAAGATACAAGTAGTTTATATGGGACGTGTTCTCAAATGTTTGACAGCAAAACATGACACTAAGGAAGAAGCCAACAAGCCACAAGGTGTGTTCTTGTGGTAGACACGGATGTGCTGCCCAGATTCCCCTTCAGGAAGCTGTAGGGGTTGGCGTCAGCAGAGGGCCTCCAGCTGTCAGCTCCTCTAGGGTCTGCCTCGGCTATAGACAGCAGCCTCACCCAAGGTCATGCCCACTCCAGGACAGCCCGCAGCCAGGGACTGAGCAAGGTGGGGGTATAAAGACCCAGCCATTTGGGTCCACCATGAGACACTCTAATGGGTGCTACTGTACTTGCTCCCCAGCTCCCTGCAGGTGGACCAAGGCTTTATCAGGCCAGCATCACAGTTCTCCTCCTACTTCTGCCCAGTCCTGCGTTCCCCTGTTTCCTTTTGCAGGTGTTGATTCCTAATAAACATCTTATACCCCAAATTCCAGCTCAGTATCTGCTTCTGGAAAACCTGGCCTGAGATGATTATCAAGCAAGTTACCACTGTGGGCAGTGAACTGCAGCTTAATCCTGCTGGGAAATTCTAGGAGGCAGTATAGAGTGATGCCTCAGAGTTATCCTCCCTGAGGAGCAAGGGAGCTGGGGTATTTATCCACCAGCTTCCATCAGTCATTGGTGAGGGCTGTTCCTTGGGGTTGTTAAATCCCAGGTTTTTGGGCCTGCTCCATGTAGCAACAGAGCATGCTCCAACAGTGGGAGAAAGCCCGTGGACAATGATGTGTGGGTGCTGGCAGTGGGAGCCAGAGAAATGCTGAGTGTTCAGAGGATATAGGCAGGCAAGACACCAACAGAGATTGCTACATTCACAGAAAGGAATATTAAACAGCTGTGATGATGAATTAGCTATTTATAACAATATGGATGAATCTGTCTACGGCCATACCACCCTGAACACATCCGATCTTGTCAATATGGATGAATCTCACCAAAACAATATTGAGTGAAAAAAACAAGGTTCAGAAGGATCCAAACAGTATTATATAAATTAGAGAAAAATTCAAAACGTGCAAAACAAAAATATTTTTATGAAAGATACACACACACACACACACACACACATATATATATATATAGCAAAAGTAGAAAAATATGAACAGTAAATTCAGGAGAGTCATAGTATCAACAAAGAGGGAGGGATGGAATGGAATCAGGAATCAGGAAGAGGCCTCAACTACATCTTAAATGTTTTCATCTTTTTGCTGGGTAGAAGATACACATATGACCATTATATTATATTCTAAATTTTTTTGTATGCCCCAAATTTAAAAAAATAAAACATTGTAATAAACAGGCCAGACTCAGTGGCTCACACCTGTAATTCCAGCACTTTGGGAGGCTAAGGCGAGAGGATCACTTGAGCCCAGGAGTTCAAGATCAGCCTGGGCAACAGCAAGACCCTACCTCTACAAAAAATTTAAAAAATTAGCCTGGCATGGTGGCACATGCCTGTAGTCCCAGCAACTTGGGAGGCTGAGGAGGGAGGATGACTTGAGCCCAGCAGTTTGAGGCTGAAGTGAGTTATGATGACACTACTTCACTCCAAACTGGGCAACAGAGTGAGAACTTAAAAATAATTATAATAAACAAAGTAAAATCTTATTTAAAAAATTCAAATGATCTAAAAGATAAGAGGATTGGCCATTGTGAAGAAAAAAAAAAAGATTTGTTTTGTTTTTAAATCAAAATAGCATTAAGGATATTTTTAAATTTAAAAACTCTTTAATGACAAGCGTATAAGAAAATGTAATAGGCGCTACCACTGGAGAGCTGAAATACTTTCAACTTCACATCTTTTTTTCTTTTTCACTTTTATGTTAGGTTCAGGGGTACATGTGCATATTTGTTACACTGGCAAACTTGTGTCATGGGTGTTTGTAGTACAGGTTGTTTTGTTACTCAGGTACTAAGCCTAGTACCCAGCAGTTATTTTTTCTGATCCTCTCTCTCCTCCCATCCTCCACCCTCTGATAGGCCCCAGTGTGTGTTGTTCTCCTCTGTGTATACATGTGTTCTTATTATTTAGCTCCCATTTGTAAGTGAGAACACGTGGTATTTGGTTTTCCGATTCTGTGTTCATTTGCTAAGGATAATGGTCTTCAGCTTCCTCCATGTTCTTGCAAAGGACATAATCTCATTCTTTTTCATAGTTGCATAATATTCCATTGTGTACATGCACCACATTTTCTTTATCCAATCTGCTATTGATGGGCATTTAGATTAATTCCATGTCTTTGCTATTGTCAACAGTACTACAGTGAACATACATGCACATGTGTCTTTATGGTAGAATGATTTATATTCCTTTGGGTATATACCCAGTAATGGGATTGCTGGGTTGAATGGTAGTTTTGTTTTTAGCTCTTTGAGGAATCGCCAGTGCTTTCCACAATGGTTGAACTAATTTACACTCCCACCAACAGTATATAAGCATTTCCTTTTCTCCGCAACCTCACCAGCATGTTATTTGACTTTTTGATAATAGCCATTCTGACTGGTGTGAGATGGTTTCTTATTGTGGTTTTGATTTGCATTTCCCTTATGATCAGTTCACACCTTTTTTATTGTTTGAATTGTTTTTAACATGAGCACGTACAGCTTTATTGAAAAATTTAAAGCACCTGTAATTCTATCAACCTAACACTACTATTTTCATTTTTATTAATTCATTTTCCAGACCTTGTTCACATGCATACACACTTTGCTAAGTTGCAATCATATCACACATGTATTTTATACTGTTTATACTTAATCATGTATGATATGTACATAAATGTTTCTCCATTTCTATATAGTCTAAATAATAATTTTTTCTTTCTTTTGAAACAGGATTTCATTTTGTCACCCAGGCTGGAGTGCAGTGGCACAATCTCTGCTCACTGCAGCCTCAACCTCCCAGGCTCAAGTGATCCTCCCACCTCAGCCTCCCAAGTAGGTGGGGCCACAAGCACGCACCGCCATGCCTGGCTAATTTTTGTATTTTTTATAGAGATGAGGTTTCGTCGTGTTGCCCAGACTGGTCTCGAACTCCTGGGCTCACATGATCCTCCCGCCTCGACCTCCCAAAGTGTTAGGATTACAGGCGTGATCCACCACACCCAACCTGAAGAATCACAATTTTAATGGTTACTTAATGTTCTGTCCTGTTGATGCATAGTAGTTCACCAACCATTTCCTTATTTGAGATATTTATACTGCTTCTAAATTTCAGATATTGAAATAACTTTATGATAAATATACTTGTGGAGATTTCTATGTTAAATATAGCTTTAGCAGAAACCCCAGGGGTGCAATTACTAAGTCAGAGAGTGTGTCTTTGCCCTGTAACACACAAAGCTTTTCCTTTGATGACGATTGTTTACTTAAAGCCCTGGGGCCTCCCAAATGCCTGGGAATCTTCATTTTAGACTTAACCTATTTTAGGCTTGGTTTTGTTTTACTGGATTCTCAGGAGAGCAAAGGAGACAGCTGAGAGCAGATGGGCAAATCCCAGTTTGCCCAAAGAAATCTCTGTTTTCCAAGGGGCATAAAGAAATCAGGAGTAAAGCAGATTTGATTTCTAATTCTGATCTTGCTACTGGCAAATTGTGTGGACTCAGGAAAGTGACCGGCCCTCCCTACGACTCAGTGTCCTTACCTCTGAAATGGAGCTGTCAATCACATCGGCCTCACAGTCTTGTCCTGATGATAAAGTGAGAAAATGCCCACAAGGTGCTGGTTGCAGCAGCTAGTGCAGAGTAAGTACTCAGTGGATATGAGCTGATCCTAAGTAAGGTCAGCAAAAATGTTCTTCCCACAGACCCGCATAAAGCAAAGTCCTGAATGAGGGGCTAGGGGAGTTGCCTTCCAGCTGATATTTCTCAATGGCTCTAATGCTGGTGAGAGTTAACTAACTGGAGGAAGCAGGGGGAGAGAGAGAATGGAAAGAATCTTCTCTGGAACTACTAGCCTGTATTCTCTGCATTTCCATATCTAGCATGGAAATGAGAGAAAAACTGATGTTTACTGAGCAACTATGATGTCCCAGGTGCTTCACGTGCATTTTCTCCCCAGGCCTCCCTGCAGGGGTGAGGGAAGACTTTAAAGGTACAGGAATGGATGTTGTGGCTGTCCAGACATCTTACAGCTGAATGTGCGAGATGCTAGCCCTGCATCTCCTAGCTGAAGAACTGCACTCAGTTTGTCTCCTCATCTGTAAGATGGGGAATGATCATTGTGCTGGGAAAAAATCATTTTTATAAAGCACTGGGCACATAGTAAGCACCGGCAGTAGCTATAACGAGCAGCACCGGCAGTACCTATAACGAGGTATAACCCCAGGTCACCCAGAAAGTGGCAGCTCTGCGACTGGGGCTGGGTCTCCTGCCTCCAGAGCCCACATTTTTCCACTGCATCACATTTACCTCTATACAAATGCCCGTGGTCCGTGTGATACAAAATACTTGAGAAATACTTCTATGGCAATTCAAGTAAAGGATTCTTCTGGGCCCTTTGTTTCGAGTGTTCTGTAATCAAAGAATTTATCCTTCCAGTCATTTCTGAAAGCGTCCCTTCTTTTTCAGGAGCTTAAAAAGGATGCGGTCCCAAAACATAGAAGGATTTACTCCAGATCCAAGCAGTGAGTCAGGAACAGAAAGCCTGATGCCCTCACCTGGAACTCTCCGACCTCCCTGGATGAGGACCTTCTGCAGAAATGCAGGGCACCCACACAAGACCAAGCAAGTTCAGAGAAAAGCGAAACCTGACTTTAGAGCCTCTGGGATGTTCACTACACCTCGTTGAACCTGTTTGGTTCACAGGTAAGGAAACCGAGGCCCAGTCAGTCACGAGGCCCAGTCAGTCACGTTGGTCATGACTGCTACTGGCGTTTGTGTCTGAGACAAAATTACTAACCACCCTTGTGCCTCTGGTAAACAGTGTTTGAGGTTTAGTGTCAATGTGAGCAGTCGTATATGAGAACATCTCTGACTGTGCAGCTAATTACCACCTTTCTAAAGTAATCTCTGCCTGAAATGTGCTGTGGCTGGAGCAGTTCAATTTCAGCATTGAATGTGAAGTGACCATATGCTCCGCAGGCACACAGGGATCCGAATTAGGAGAAAGTTGTTCCACTTGTCAACACGGAAGGAAGCGTTGTGTATTTCTTCTTTCTGGTGCCAGATTTAGCACAGGGAGGCTTCTGCCAGATAATTCCTCTTTGCAGTTGTCCTTATAGGAGGGTCTTAACCCACCACACTAGGTTATTTTCAGCCTGGTGAAGCAAAAAAGGAACACTAGTAGCGGAAGACCAGGCTGAAGGAATTGGCTCTGCCCACGGTAGGTAACAAATGGGCTTTGTGATTCTGAGCCTCAATTCTCATTTATCTAGAAAATGGGTGCATTGGCCGGGCGCGGTGGCTCACGCCTGTAATCCCACCACTCTGGGAGGCCGAGGCGGGCGGATCACGAGGTCAGGAGATCGAGACCATCCTGGCCAGCATGGTGAAACTCTGTCTGTACTAAAAATACAAAATTAGCTGGGTGTGGTGGCACTCACCTGTAGTCCCAGCTACTCGGGAGGCTGAGGCAAGAGAATTGCTTGAATCTGGGAGGCGGAGGTTTCAGTGAGCCGAGATCACGCCACTGCACTCCAGCCTGCCAATAGAGTGAGACTCCGTCTCAAAAATAAATTAAAGAAAATGGGTGCATTAATATTTACTATATCTAGACCTACAGCTTTAAATAAAATCTATAGACTGAAGCCTCCCCAGTGTGATTCATATATACGATTAGATTCTAGATTCATATATATGACTGTCTACCAGACCCTGCTCTTGAGACCCAGCCCCTGTCTCACCGCTGCCACTTTCTTGATCTGGGGCAAGTTACCAATCACAGCTACCACTGGGGTCTACTATGTGCCAGGAGCTTCATAAACATGATTTCTTCCCAGCACAATCATCATCCCTCATTTTACAATAGTCAACATGCAAAAATGAAGCTTTCTATTTCCTGCCCCCCAAACCTGCTCTTTCCCTCGTCTGCCTCTTCTCTGTGACACCAATTGTTTGCATCCACCTGCTCAGGCCAAAGACCCAGGAGGCCTAACTCCTCTCCCCTCCTCTCCTGCTCCACACTTTTAATCCATCCGCAGGTCCTGCCAGCTTTACCCGCAAAACATCCAGAACCTCACCCTTTCTCGCCACACACACTATGTCCACATAACTCCTGCCACTGCTTTATCAAAATAGTATCTTTAAATGCATAAAATAAAACACAGACACGTATAAAGGAAACCAATCACACTAAAATATATTTACCAAAATACTTTAAAGAATAGATTTATGAGATATTAATGTATGTGCTTTGTTATTACCGCATTAAATAAAAAGATCTGGTGGCAAGTCTAATGACTATTATAATTCCAAAGTAGTGATAAGCATAAGCAATATTTCCAGAGAGCTGCAGGGACTGGATATAATGTGATATAAAAACATCTATGATTTCTAGTGGTGACAAAGTCCCAGGCACTGCTCATATTATTGTAGTTTGTTGTCTACATTTACCATTGAAAAGAGTGCTAAAACCTAGTTAGAGGCCGGGTGCAGTGGCTCATGCCTGTAATCCCAGCACTTTGGGAAGCTGAGGCGGGCGGATCACTTGAGGCCAGGAGTTCAAGACCAGCCTGGCCACCATATCATAACCCTGTTTCTACTAAAAATATAAAAATTACCCAGGCATGGTGGTGCCCGCCTATAATCCCAGCTACTCAGGAGGCTGAGGCATGAGAGTCACTTGAACCCAGGGACGGGGCGGAAGTTACAGTGAGCCAAGATTGTGCCACTGCACTCCAGCCTGGGTGACAGAACCAAACTCAACCTAGTTAGAGGTTCATGAAAATAAAGACTCTCACACACACACACACACATACATCCCCCACTTAGAAGCACATAAACACACACACTCATACACCCACATACATATCCTCCACTTAGAAGTACACAGACTCCCTATATTCTGGTTGAGAACACGTGACTGAGTGCACACCGCAGGCGTCCCTGGCCTGGGTGTTTGCAGCAGCCTCCCGATGCACCTCCACGCGTCCAGCCTGGCCTCCTCCAGTCTGTTCTCTGCTTGGCAGTCCCAATGATTACCTCCCAATGGATGTCATATTATATCACTGTCCTACTTCGAACCCTCCAACAAACAGCCCATCACCATAAATAAAATCCAAAGTCCTCACCACAACCAACGAGGCCCCAGAGCATCTGGAAACCACCTTTGCAAAAATTGTATCAGTGAGAAAAATTACAGCTAAGCTAACCTTCCCCTACTCTTGCCTTTCCCTTAATTATTCCTGGGCTGTTGGGCTGAGCTAACTTTGGAAGACCTTTAGGCTGCAGTGTAAATAATAGGCCTTGTGCCAAACTCAACTGCTTTTGTAAAGCTAATGGGAGGCCATCAGGCTTGGGGGAGGTGAGAAGCCAGAATCCCCCTAAGGTGCAGATACAAACATTGTCAGCCATTATTCGGGAGGTTATAACATATCCAGCTTGCCCAATTACTCCTGCGAATAACAGCACTATTGTAGATTGGCCTTTTCAGATATCTTTCCAGGTTTTATCCATGTCTGACACCCATGGCTCCATCTGGACTGCCAACCCCACTCCTGGGGCCCCACCCAGAAGCGATTCAGCCCTTCAGAGGACAGCTTGGATCCCCAGTGATTTCATTTCCACTCCAACCAATCAGCAGCAAGCACCCATTTCCTGGCCTTCCTCACCCCTTCCCTTAAACTGCCTTTGAAAAACCCCTAACCGAGGAGCTTCAGATGATTTGAGTCCAGATTCCATTTCCCACATGGCGTGGTCAGGCTTGTGTCTATGAAACTGTTCACTACAATGCTGTGGTCTTTCTTTGTGTAGTGAGCAGGAAAAACCCTCAAGCAGTTACAGTCTGGACCCTGGCTACCTCCTTGCCCTCATTTCCACCACCCTGCCCTCACTCATTTCACTCATTTCAGCGCTGTTTCTCTCTCCAGTACCCACCTGGCTCCTTCACTCCCTTGGGGCCTCTGTTCAAATGTCACCTGCTCAGAGAGGCCTTCTCCGATCCCCCCTTCCCCATGTAAAACAGTCCCCCCTCTCAGTCACACTCTACACTCAGGCCCTGCTTTGTGGTCCTACTGAGATGCATTTGTATGTTTCTGTATCTTTCTGTTACAGTGGGCAGCTAGTCAGACGTAAACAGGAGGAGAGAGCCACCCACCAGGAATGTCAGGCGAACATTAGGTGATGGTCAGGCGGTTGTTAACAGTTTCTCTTAAGTAATCATCCGTCATAGCCGCTCCAGGGAAAGACAGTCTCCCAATAGATAGGAAAAAACCTGAAACTGGTGATCAGTAGCTTCCTGATAAGGTCAGGAATTGGGTGAGTGGGCTCACACACGTGCACTCAAAGGCAAAATGGTGGAGTTTCACTGGTATATGACCTTATAGGCACACTTGACTGGTAAGGGGAGAACATCTCAAGTGAGCATGCATACAGCTCTAGTAAACACACTGTGCATGCTCACCTCCCCAGTGCTGGCAGGCCACTGTGCCTGCCGACAGGCGACCCCAAGGGAAGAATGAGGGGAGAAGGGATGCAAGATCCCGGAAGTATGCCGGTGTATAAAAACCCCAAGTCAAAAGTGCAAAGTGTGCGTTTGTCTCTCAAGTCGCCCACTTAGCCCTCTTCCAAGTGAACTTTCCTTCCTTTCATTCCTGCTCTAAAGCTTTTTTATAAACTTTGACTCCCACTCCAAAACTTGCCTCAGCCCCTCCTTCTGTCTTATGTCCCTCTGTCGAATTCTTCCTTCTGAGGGGGCAAGAATTGAGGTTGCTGCAGACCCATACAGGTTTGTCGCCAGTAACATTCCTCGTCTGTCTACCCCACTAGAATGTCAGGCCTTATCACTGCTACTGGGATAATGTAAAGGGGCCTATCACATAGAGGGACAGGGTACACATCTGTAGATTTAATAAGTGGAGAAATATGAGGTCCGGACTCATCAGCCATGAGAGTTCTGGCAAGGAAGAGGCCAGTCAGGACAGCTGCTGGAGGGCTGGACCATGAACAGGACCTTTGCCAGCTGGAGCGTGGCCTCTGCTTTAGTGCCTTGTTACATATACCCTGGTCTACTCATCACTCCTGTTGCCATCAGATACTCCATCTCAGAGCCTGCAGTGAGTCCAGAAGAGAACAGGGCCCCAAGAGTCCTGCAGTCAGTCACTCAGCCCACCATCCCAGGAGGCATTGCACAAACTCTGCTGTCATCAACATGCCCCCAGGGTCTTACACTCCCACCCTAGACTAAGACCTCCTCCTGATGCCTCACAGTGCTCTCCAAGAGAGGAGTGTTGAAAAACACATTTCTAGGGGGTTCTGCCATCCCCTACAGACCAGCGCTCAGTCGCTCCTCCTGGATCTAGCTCTGGTATGGCTCTGTAGGCCTCACTCACAGTCTTGCCCTGAATCCGGGCTCCACTGTCTCCCTGTCTGATGCACCTCATCTCTCTGTTTCAGTAGAGCTCCAGCTACCATCTACTCCCTGCAACTGGCCTACTGCCCACGCCCCAGATCTCTTGTGGAGCTGCCTGAAGAGACAGCCTGCCACAGAAGCAAGCAGCCCTCCTCTTTCATGGCCTTCCACATCTTGAAACAAACAAAAGCAAACAAAACAAAAGCTTGAGTCCCAGCCTGATTCACCAGGTTTGGTTCCCAATTGTTGGAATTCCCTTCCCAGGGCTCTCAGAACCAGGGCTGGATGGAGGGGTGAAAGAGGCTGGCCCTGAACCCAGTAATAGGACACCAAGGGGGAGCTAAAAGCTGGGATCTGGGGTGAAGATGGGGTCTTCCAAGCTGGGAGGCAAACACCAGGCCAGAGAAACCGGCCTGCCCCAGCTCAGGCCTCTTAACCCATGCAGGGCCAGAGTACAAACAGAGGCCACGGACCACATGCCTCAGTATTTCAAGTTATAAATCAAGCTAACATAACATGAAATCAAATATGTTCTATCCTCCTAGCTTGACAAATACTTTCATAACGAGATGGAGTGCCAGGTTCAGATTTAGAATTTTCACACTCCTTAAAGTTCCAAGTCCAAATACAGCATTAGGGGAGGGCCCCCAACATGGAGGTCTCCCCTCCCCCATTTTATTTCACTCCCAGCTCTGTCTCACACCACGAGGGATCTCGGGTGAATGCCCCTCAATACCCCAGCCCCCCACAAACAGCTGCCCTTTCCTCCCTTGGCCAAGAGTAAGCACAGCAGCAGGGCAGTCTGCCCTTGGCTGGAGAGATGGAAGGAGAGGCCACATGGGCCCTGAAAATGCATTTGGGGACTCTTGGGCAGGGAACTTGGGAGTTTCTGGAGTCCTAAGGATGGCCTAGTGGGACAGAGCCACTTGGGCCCATGAGCTCCTTGCCCCATGGGGAAGGGTAGGGCTGGAGGAGGCCTATGAACAGAAGACCCTAGAGTAACTGCCCCATCCCCAGAGCCTGTCACCGAGCAGGCATACTTGGGAGAGTATTAGAGAATGGAACCCAGGGAGCTTGCCCAAGGCACTAGGAAAGAGAAGTAGAAACCTTGTTAGAGAATGCTAAGGATGGCTGTTAAAGCCTCAGATATTCTACTCATTTTTGGCTGTTTCTAAAAATCTTCCCCCAAAGGAAGATTTGCTCTCATTGAGGATCTGAGAAAGAATCCTCTGCAAGTAGTTTCAACACATTCTGATCTAAAAATTCTGGTGTGTTAGTCAAAAATACATTTTGTTGCTTGATGGCTTCACTATTCACAAAATATTCTATCCACCCAATTTAAAAATAAGAGCAGGATATTTAAAACTCTTTCAAGAAACACAAATGAAAACAATGAAGCTTGAACTGTTGTTTCAACCTTGCTTTTGAATTATGATCAGCTTAAGGGAGAGATATCAGGGGAAATGGGAATAAAAAGATACAGTGATTCAAAAATAAATGAAGTTTGGCCCTGGCACGGTGTCTCACATCTGTAATCCCAGCACTTTGGGAGGCCGAGTTGGGAGGATCGCTTGAGGCCAGGAGTTCAAGACCAGCCTGGCCAACATGGTGAAACCCTGTCTCTACTAAAAATACAAAAAGTAGCCAGGCATGGTAGCGTGCACTTGTAGTCACAGCCACTCAGGAGGCTGAGGCAGGAGAATCACTTGAACCTGGGTGGCAGAGGTTACAGTGATCTGAGGTTGTGCCACTGCACTCCAGCCTGGGCGACAGAGTAAGATGCTGTCTCAAATAAATAACCTCAGCAAACTAACACGGGAAGAGAAAACCAAACACCACATGTTCTCACTTGTAAGTGGGAGCTGAACAATAAGAACGCGAGGACACATGGTGGGGAACTACATACACTGGGGCCTGTGGGGTGGGGGCGGGGGGAAGGAGAGCATCAGGATAAATAGCTAATGCATTTGGGGCTTAATACCTAGGTGATGGGTTAATAGGTACAGCAAACCACCATGGCACACATTTACCTATGTGACAAACCTGTACATTCTGCACATGTATCCCAGAACTTAAAATTAAATTTAAAAAATATTTTGGAAAAAAAAAGAATAATACACAGATGAATATTCTCACATTGGTGCCTTTTAAGACACTATTGCTACAGATTTTAAGACCATGCTGCATTTTTCAACCACAGGCACCAACAGCGATATCATCTCTAGCTACTTGCCCTGTGAGTTATATGAACTTGTTCTGTCATAGACTCCCAGTCTCTCAACTCTTCCTAGCACTGTCTGGGCATGAACTTCCAGCCTGAGATCACGGAAGGGGTCCATCTTATTTGCTGGTTGCATAAAAGTATTAAGCCAGTGGTAAGAATCAGGCATCTGAATCGCCAGGACTCTTTTTGGTCCCTGTATCAATCTGTTGCCCATAATAACTAATTTTCAGATAGTACTGGAATCTCTTAAAATGTGGCATCCATATCGTCTCTCATGGTCCTTTCTATAGCCCTATAGTGAAGGCCAGGTGCCCATCCCTAGGTGTAGATAAGGAAACAAGGAAGAGAAAGGTGGAGCTTCTTCCCCGGGGTTTGAGAGCGAGTTCGCTGCTGGCAGTCAGGATAAGAACCAAGAAGAACCCAGGTCCCTGCCTCCCGTTGCTCTGTGCTTTCCACTTGGCCTCCCTCTCATCTGCCCACTGCATCTGTTGTCACTGGAGAAAAGTAGGGTGTCCAGGTTCCTGAGCATCTCCTGACTCAGGCCCTGATGCACACAGTGACCAAGGGGGGAGTCATTCTGGGCCCTTCTGATGAGAGGACATGGGTGGAACCAGCTGTGTGTGGCAGGAGAGGACCCAAGAGGTGACTCTGGGAGGGCCCGTTTCTGAGAAGCAGAGGAAAAACAGGGCCCAATGGTGCCTTGAAATTAAACACATGGCATCCAGGGGGGCCAAATTTGGAAACAAAATAACAGCCGTACTCTGGGAAATCACCATCCTGGCCATGTCTGGGGACACTGGTCCAGATTAAAAGGGAGAGAGGGAGGGAAAGGGGGAAACCAAAGAGGCTGAGCTGTCGCTTTTGGCCAGGTTTGCCCCCTGAGGAGAGATGCCAGGGCTACTGTTCTAAGCTGGGGCTGTGACTGCTGGATGAGCCACAGGAAACTGTCATGGGGATGGCTGTAAGAGGCAGAGCTGAATAAATGCATGCTGGATGACAGAATGACTGCATGGACGGGCAGGTGGATAACTGGAAGGAATGGGGACAAGATGAAGGGAACCAGTGCTCAGTCATCCTTGTTTCCACAGGCAGAGGGTTCTGGTTGCATTTGCCTCTCTGTATTTCTGGAACTGTTTTTCAATTCGGAACGTTGGATTCTGGCTTTAACCAAATTTATTATTATTTGTGTTTAATTGAAGTGGGCATTTAATGACAGCAGCCAAACTCCAGTGAAGAAAATCCCTCAATACACAGCTTGTTGGAAGACACCAAAGAGGGGAATACACCTGATCCCTCATCTCCTCTCTTACCACCTTCCTACCCACCACCAGCCCAGAAAGAGCACCCATTTCTGCCCTAGAGGAACTCTGAGGTCATCTTTGCAGAAATATTGTCACCTGGCAGGTCACACCTGACCTTATTGCGCTGCTAACATTGGAATGAGGACCCACTATGCAAAAACTGCATCTAAACCTATCCTTGTTTTTATCCAGTCCCTGACAAGAATTTACAAAAATACTGACTTGTGACTTGACTGCGAGGGGCCTTTGTTGTTGAATGCTAAGGGTACTTCTGTCCATGCAGCAGAGAAAATAGAGCACTCGTCTGGCAGGCAGAAAACCTGGGCTCTGTTCTCAAGTGAGACATTTTATCACTTTGGATCTGAGTTTCCTTATTTGCAAAATGATATGATGCTCTACCTCTCACAGGATGTTGTAGAAATCAAGTTGCAAATTAGATGATGCATCTGAGCATTCTTTACGAAGATAAGCCACTCATGATAATATTCATCAAGTGCCTGCTTGGTGCCAGGTGCAGTTCTAAGAGCTTTACATGAATCGACTCATTTGATCTTCACAACACCATGAGGTGGGCACTGGTATTACCCACACCCTCAATGAGGAGACAAAGATGCCCACCCAAGATCACTCAGCCAGGTAGGGGAAGCCCTGAGAAACGCAGCCAGGTAATCTGGCTGCAGAGCCTGCGCTGTGAGAATGACACACACTCTTCTGGGTGTCAAAGCCATCGTTAGATTCTGACTATAACTCAGCCAAACCTGTCTGTGTTGGAGGGGATGGTTGGGTGGTACTGGCATTGACATTCCAACCAAAGGCTGATTCCAACATGTGTGCAAGGACCACCATTATTGCACATATTTGTCTGAAGCCATTGGTAGAAATGTTTCTATGGATTAGTAGCCCATGAAATTGTCACAGAAAAGGAAATGGAGGCTCAAGGAGGTTAAGAGCCTTAGAACAAGGTCACCAAGCCAGGAAGCAGCATGAGTAGGATTTGAACCCAAGTCCCCAGAACTCACACATCTGCCTTCATACCAGGTCATGTCATGTACAGCCTGCTTAGATGTTGAGCCCAGACAGCCTGGACACTGGGACAAAGTGAGGGAGCACATTGTTGTCCTGCCAATGAGGGTTCTACATGAATAAAAAGCAATAGTACAAAGACACAGGTGTGGCCAGGCAAAGGGATCATTTTGGAGTATGGGATACTCTCTGGGAAAGAAAACATGATCAGGACGCGACAGTGAGACCTGGGATAGGGGCTGGGCAGCGATCATAGGGCAGCTCGGGACACCAGAGGCAAATGGACAGTCTCTACAATCTTCCCTCGGGCTATCCTGGTGATGAACATGCCTTCCCCACCCATGGCCCTGCCAAATGGCTCTTCTGCCCAGGGGACCTCATCCCCGGTACACATCACCTGTGTGGTTCCTCAGTGGGGGCCTGGCCTCTGGGCTCACCTTGGCATGTCTGGAAGTCCCATACCCTATGCCTTGGAAGGCTAGAAACATACTTCTCTTTAAATGGGCAAGCCCCTCCCCACACCATCATGCTGTTTAAAATTAAGAGTGGACAAAAACAGCAAGTTGGACTCTCAAAGCCCTGTGCTTTCCATCCTGGGCCGGAAAACCATGGGGATGATTTCCAAAGCTCTTTCATTTACCCAAATAGGGTGCCCACCTCACACTATCCAAAGACATTCTTCAATATAGCCCCAGACAGGAGCTCAGAGCATTTTGAGCAACTTGGGAGCTCCACTGAGTCACAGCTTTGACTTTTTTTAGGTCAAGACTATTCATCTAAATAAGGCACAAGAGAAGCTGGTGTTTTAAGCCCTCGTGACAAGATGAAAATAGCTCCCCCGCCTTCCTCCTCCCCACTCTTCCACCTTCAACACCTAACTTACAGAAGTCACCAGTCTGTGGCCAAGGATCGTAATTCAGACTGTGGTTAAGGGAATACCCACCAGGGAGGCTCCTCTGTTAGCTTTGGACCAACAAGTGAGGCCAGGCTTCTGACCGCTGGGCTCTGGCTTGGTCCTGGAGACCCCAAGTGTCTGAGATGTGAGGGATGACACGTGCAGGGCTCTGATCACTGGCCATGTGAAGGCACCAGCTGACCAAACAGAGTGGCCATAAGCTGTGGCCTTGGAGAAGCCGCATATCTGGCTGACGAGCAATCGTAGCTGCCTTTCCGGAGCATGTCCCCAGTAGGGATTCACGGAGAGTCACTGCTAAGGTCAGGTTCAAGAGCAAGCACCCCGCACAGAAGAGTAAACTGGAGATGAGAGTGAGGCCCTTGGTCAAGTTCCACTAAACTGGGCCCTGGGAGGACACACGTGTGTCTTGTTCACTGTTCTTCTGAACATCTAACACGGTGCCCAGCTCATAGCTGGCTTCCAGTGGAGTCCATTTCTCCTCTGGTGGCTACAGAATCAGTATGCTGTCTTGGAAATGTCAGATGTTTCAGTCCCAGTTCTGTTGAGTAACTTTAGTCCACAGTTTCTTTATCTGTAAAATGGGTATAAGTCCCCCGCCTCTGCCTTCCTCCCAAAGTTACAGCAATGAATATAGGAAATACTTTGAAAACTGAAAGCCTCTGGTAAACTTAAGGAATTCTAACTCTTGCTGATGGGGGGTGCTCTTCCTCTCAGCTCTTACGGTGCCCCAGTTTTAAAGCAGTTAGAACCTTGCAAGTACATAGCTGTGAATTATTTCTTTTGATCATTAAAGATAGGGTTGGGTGTGGTGGCTCACACCTGTAATCCCAGCACTTTGGGAGGCTGAGGCAGGCGGATCAGGAGTTCCTGATGGGACTTCCAGACATGCCCATACTGAGGTCAGGAGTTTGAGACCAGCCTGGCCAACATGGTCAAAGCCTGTCTTTACTAAAACTAGAAAAAAAATAGCCTGGTGTGGTGGTGCACACCAGTAATCCCAGCTACTCCCAGCTATTGAGGCAATTGTTGAACCTGGGAGGCAGAGGTTGCAGTTAGATGAGATCACACCACTGCACTCCAGCCTGGGTGACAGAGCGAGACTCTGTCTCAGAAAAAGAAAAAGGAAAAAAAAAAAAAAACTGGCCAGGAGCGGTGGCTCACACCTGTAATTCCAGCACTTTGGGAGGCCGGGGCAGGCAGATCACGAGGTTAGGTGATCGAGACCATCCTGGCTAACGTGGTGAAATCTCATATCTACTAAAAATACAAAAAATTAGCCAGGTGTGGTGGCGGGCGCCTGTAGTCCCAGCTACTCAGCAGGCTGAGGCAGGAGAATGGCGTGAACCCGGGAGGCGGAGCTTGCAGTGAGCCGAGATGGCGCCACTGCACTCCAGCCTGGGCGACACAGCAAGACTCCATCTCAAAAAAAAAAAAAGATAAGCTCTTGACATTGAACAGACTTTCATATCTGCTGTTGGTTATGGCACTGAAATGTGGTCCCTCCTGTGAGGGTTCTCTTGGGCCAACATCCACTGAAGGGACATTAACTGTCAAGTTTAAGTGGCTAACTGTGATCTCAATATTCACATCTCAGCAGTTAACAGTGAAGAAGCGGAAATTCCTCACCTCTCCTATGCACATTAAAATAGAACTGACCGCTGTAGTATCCTTTTTAAAAATAAACTGATCTGTAAAGGAAGATTTCTTACTCTCGAAAAGATTCAAAGGAAAGTGCCACAGACATTAAAGGCATTTCTGAAAGGAGAGTTCCCCAAAGGCTTGGAGCAGTGATTTTCAACCCTCTACACATTAGGATCATCTGCTGAGATTTGAAACATCTCCACCTCTGTCCTTACCTTTGAGTCTTTTGTATGATAATGAAGGGCCTGGCAAATTGGTGAATACAAACATTAGCTACTGTTCAGTGAGTGCCTCTCCCCTTGAGCAGGCACTAGGACAGGTGTTTGATCCACAGAATTTCATTTGCTCCTTAAGTGCTAAGAGGTTAGTATTATTCCCATTTTACAGATGAAGAAACTGAAGCCCACAGACACTAGGTAACTTATCCAAGATCACCCGCAGACTCCTGGGTTTCTCCAGCAGCAAGGATGAAGAGGCAAAGAGAGTTAGGCTTGAGACCAACCAACAGAACAACAGGAAGACCACGCTTTTGTGAACTGTTGCTTTCCTCCTTCCCACCTCAGGGTGTGTAACAGGCTGGAGCCACCTATAAAGTTACCATCCAGAACTGCTGAACCATGGTGCTAGGTTTGACTGCACCTGAATCCAATCAGAGCAATGAAATGAATCCAGGCGTGACCCACGGTGTGTGTGTTACAGGGAGAGGGTGGAAAACGAAAATGACAACAAGGCAGTTAAATGGGGGGTTTTGAGCAATCACATGGGAACTGCGGTCTCCAAACCATGGCTGCCCTTTTCAGCCTGGGAGACTCCACTGATTCCATCAGTGGGGGCTGAACCTTGGCACATTGGAATCACCTGCCGAAGTACTTTAAAATACTGATATCCGGTGGTCCCACCTCCCAGAGATTCTGACTGAATTAGGCAGGAGGGGTCAGGGCTTGGGGGCTTTTCAAATCTTACCAGGTGATTCTAACATGCAGAGGGTTGAAAAATCACTGCGCCAAGCCTTTGGGGGAGCTCTTCTTGTAGAAATACTTTCAATGTCTGTGGCACTTTCCTTTGAAGCTTTTCAATGGTAAGAAATCTTCCTTTAAAGATCAGTGGGATGTTTGAAGAGCAGCTAAAAGTCATTCAGCACTGAATCTGCTGATTAAAAGTGAGCCATCCTTCTTTGTCCAAAACAAAGTGAGATGCCCGAAGACATGTGTCTGGGTTCCCTGTGAGGTTCGGAGGTGGTTTCAATGACAGTAATTCACTAAGCGTTTGCTACACACCAGAAGCTCTCTGGAGCTCACGGCTGGTTCTTGGGATCAGTGGGGACCAGGATCCAGGCCTCCTTCAATTTCCTGCCACTGGGGCTTCCTCAGGCTGGCGTCCATTTGAGAAACTTCGCCTGTGTCTCTATCTCCATGTGGAGTCGTGGCCTCAGGACGTTTGCTTCTGAGGCAAAGATGCTCTGGGGCCAGCCTCTCACCAGGCTGCATTTGATCCCAAGATGCAGTCTGGGGTTGAAGGTGAGTGACTGCCCCGTTCCGTCCTCTGTGCCCACAGGTCCTGCTCGGCTTGCTTTATCTCTCAATGGGGGAGTCCCAGAAGCAGGCTAGAAAAAGAATCAAGTGTGAGAGAGGAACAAAGCTCTGAGACAAAGACAAAAGGAGCCCATGATCCAGCAGCTTTTTGTGGGAATACTATGCCCTCACCACTAACCACATGATGTAGCCTTAGCAAGCGCTGAGCAGCTCTAGACCTCAGTTTCCCCAACTGTAAATAAGGGAGATTTAAAATGAGGTGGGCGCAGCAGCCTGTAATCCCAGCACTTTGGGAGTCTGAGGTGGGAGGATGGCTTGAGCTCAGGAGTTCCGTAACAACCTGGGCAATAGAGACAGACCCCATCTCTACCAAAAATTTAAAAATTAGGCAAGCGTGGTGGCGCATGCCTGTGATCCCAGCTACTCAGGAGGCCGAAGTTGGAGGATTGTTTGGGCCCGGGAGGTCGAGGCTGCAGTGAGCTGCAATCACACCACTGCACTCCAGCCTGGGTAACAGAGTGAGACCCTGTCTCAAAATAAAATGGATGAGTTTCAAGTTCTTTCTCAGCTTTACAATACTGTGATTGTGAGGTGCTATAGACCTGAATTTTAAAAATCAAGACTAGATGTTAAGATACATGTATTACAACTCCGGCTTCTGCTACCCAGGGGGAACAGCAATGGGTGGGCACAAAAAGTGGCCCAAAAACATTGGGCATGAAAGAGATGAGTCTTGACAGTCTGTGTTGTGTTCTAGATGTGCCCACGTGAGACCTTTCCAGAAAAGACTGGGGACATTCCCACGATGCCAGAGTGAAAGAAATGTCTTTCTTTGACGCCTTTCATGTAATTATCGTCATGTCTGTGGTAGTGGTTGTGGAGGTAAGAGGAAATCATTCTGGGTGGGGAGGACTTTTGCAGGTACCACCTCTCAGTTCGATTGTTTCAGGTGGAGACAAGACTTGCTCATTAATCCTCCTGCTTCTGAGGAGGCCTCACCGCCAGAGGAGGTGGCGGGGCTGATAACTCGGGCCTCATGAAACAGTGTAGCTTCATGCTGAGAGTGGAGTCCATCAGCTCTATGTTTCCGGTCTTGGACTTGCCATCTACTAGCTGTGTAATTTTGGGCAACTATTACCTCTCTGAGCCTTTGTTTCATCACTGGAAAATAAGTGGGGATAGATCCACCTTGCATAACGTACAGCAGTTTAGATACCACAATGTCCATCAAGCACGTGGCACATAGTAAGTGATCAATGCACAGTAACTGAGACAGCACCACAACCTCCAGGTGTTCGGTCACCTAGACAATTTGAATCACCTGCACTATTTATTGCAGCATCTACCCGGCAAACCTCATGCCAGGTGAAACTAGCCATTTACCTGGGAAAGGAAAGCTCTCCAAAAAGCAAAGGCAACTGCTTGTGGAAGGAGAGAGGGACCCTCAGAGCCAAGACTTCTGGGTCTAGTTCCTGCTTGTCCTGCCACCCTTTTGACAAAGCAGAAGGACTCTGCTTCCTATCTTTGGGGGCAGAGGCACTCAATTATAGCCTTCCCCAAAACATGCTAGCAAGAACATAATATAGATGCAAAGCTTCATTGTAATTCCTAAACTCAAATTATTCAAATGCGGGCTAGGGAACAGCCCGGCATAGGAGGACCTGGCTGGAGGGTGCCCACATGGTCTCCTGGAAGCCTCTGGCTGACAGCGCAGCTTGTTGGCAGGCTGACAATTCTAAACCCAGGCTAAATGCATAATGTGCTTATTATACATTTAAGTGTATCACTGATGTTTTGAACAGGTAGCTTCAACAACATTTCAGTACATAGCTATCATTAAGGAGAGTTTTTAAAAATAAGATCCTTTGTACTTGTGGGGATGTGGTGGTAAGGGAGAAGGGGTATCAACATGATGCTGTAGTCTGATCTTTTTAGCTTTCAAATGATGTCACTTAATGACTTGGACCTAAATACACTCAGGAAGCTTAGGCAGCCCCAGCGTGCAGCTGCCTGTGTTGGAGAGGATCTGAACGTCCTGCCTACCCTGGAGTGCCTTCTTCACCACTTTGCACCAGGCCTAGGGTTGCCCCCATTAGTTACTCTTTGGGGTCATGGTCCCAAAGGGAGAGAAGAGAAGGGACAGCAGAAGTTAGCTTTGTTAGTTCACTTGACATCGGAATCGCCTGGGAGCTTTAACAAATACTGATGCCTGGCTTCACCCGCCTGGATAGTCTCATAATTTGTTCCACGTGCAACCAGGGCATTGGGATTTTTTTTTAAGTTCCCACATAATTTCAATGTGCATCCAAGGTTGAGAATCATTGCCCCTGTGCCCTCTCACCCCAACACTCAACCCTCACCTCTCTCCCTTCTTCTACTGCAGCCCTGGTCAGTCCAGCAAGCCGTGGGGCTGAGCAAACATAAATAACTCCATTGTGAGGTAGGGATCGGGATCTCCTTTTGTAGATGAAGAGATTAAGACCCCAGAGAGTCTGTTACACAACGTTGCCCAAGGTCACACAAGTAATTAAAGGCAGACAGATCTCTCAGGCTTCAAAGTGGTTCCCAGTTCATCGGGCTGCCTTGATAACTTGGGAGCATTAACTCATTAAGCTGTTAATACATCAGAGGATTTCATTTATGGTAATAATGGCCCCTTACATGTTTATGGAGCCATTAGGGTTCACAAAGCACTTTCATATACATTTTTTTAAAGCATTATTCCTCCATTTTATTTTTAAAATGTATTTTAGGTTCCGGGATACACATGCAGAACGTGCAGATTTGTTACATACGTAAACATGTGCCATGGTGGTTTGCTGCACCTATCAACCCATCACCTAGGTATCAAGCCCCCCATGCATTACCTGTTTGTCCTGGTGCTCTCCCTTCCCCCACCCCCTTCCCCCACATATTTTTCCATTTTAAAAATGAGGAAACTGGAGCCCAGAAACTGTCTTCCTCATGGTCACAAGGTAGAGGAACCAGAATTTGAGCTCAAATCTTCTTACTCCTCATTTCAAAGAATGAAGTACAACGAGAAACTGGGAGGCTGGTGGGTGTCAATTTTTTGGATGGAGGGAAGATTGAAAAGTTTCAGAGCAGGGCAAGATCTCAGGTTCTCCAAAGGTGGGAACCGAAGAGACAGCAACACCCAGGAGGTGCAGAGAGAGACTGTGGTCCAATGTCAACAACTGGGGAATCTCATCCAAGAGTATACTGGCGCTTGTTGTATGGTCTTTGCAACTTTTCTGTATGTTTTGAAATTTTTTAAATAAAAGTACAAGTAGTTTTAGAAATACCCAAATAGGGCCGGGCGCGGTGGCTCACGTCTGTAATCCCAGCACTTTGGGAGGCCAAGGTGGGGGATCACGAGGTCAAGAGATCAAGACCATCCTGGCTAACACAAGGAAACCCCGTCTCTATTAAAAATACAAAAAATTAGCCGGGCGTGGTGGCAGGCGCTTGCAATGCCAGCTACTCGGGAGGCTGAGGTAAGAGCATTGCTTGAACTGGGAAGGTGGAAGTTGCAGTGAGCCGAGATTGAGCCACTGCACTCCAGCCTGGGTGACAGAGTGAGACTCCATCTCAAAAAAAAAAAAAAAAAAAAAAAAACCAAAAAAAAAAAACCAAGTAATATTAAAGGTGAGCTGTGAAGAACTAGAGAAAATACTTTTTTTTCTGAAACTCGGCTGTTGTTTCTAAAAGCACAAAAGTTACTGAATTATTTGCCTATGTTACTGCAGAAGTGGGAAAATATTCTGTGTCAAGTAAGCACCGGTACACGTCAGGAGTCACTGGGTGAGGTTTTTTTTGTTTCAGTTAATCTTTTAATTGAAAATGCAAATAAAAATAGTAACTTGTGTTGACCTTGGCAATATTCTTCTATAAACGTAGATTTATTCAGACTTTACAATTACTTAATACCCCTTATAATTTAATACAAATGAAAACGTATATACAGCAGACTACTATATTAAAATAGCTCCACAAAGAATGTATCTCCTCTTAATTGTTTTATAAAATCCCCTGGAAATTTTTGTTCTGGAATGTTGCACACCCTATTTTTTTTTTTTTTTTTTTTTTTTGAGATGGAGTCTCGCTCTGTAGCCCAGGCTGGAGTGCAGTGGCCAGATCTCAGCTCACTGCAAGCTCCGCCTCCCGGGTTTATGCCATTCTCCTGCCTCAGCCTCCCGAGTAGCTGGGACTACAGGCGCCCGCCACCTCACCCGGCTAATTTTTTGTATTTTTTTAGTAGAGACGGGGTTTCACTGGGTTAGCCAGGATGGTCTCTATCTCCTGACCTCATGATCCACCCGTCTCGGCCTCCCAAAGTGCTGGGATTACAGGCTTCAGCCACGGCGCCTGCCACACCTTATAATTTTAAAAACATGTTAGAAATGTAAAATGTTTAAACATACAGGCCATTGTAATACCCTTTATCATAAAGAGATAATATGCAAAAAAAGTTGAAATAATGCACATTTTATTATGTTAGTCTCCTACGTAAAGACTGAGTGCCCCATTAAGTCAACAAAAGGCCGTGCCCCTTACTTGGGCAGGCATAACCGTCACAAGTGTCTGCAACCCACTTTCCAGAAGCATCTCCCTCCTCTCCCCAGGCACTCTACCAGCCAGGCAGGCCAGAATTCCTGACTCTTCCCTGTCCTTCCTGCCAGGTCTTTGCAAATACTCTTCTCTGGCTGGAAGGCCCCTCCCCTCTCTGAGCAGGTGCCTGGCTTCTTCAAGTCACTGTCCAACCTCAGCCGTGCCCCGCCCCACCTCACCTCACCTCACTCCACCTCACCCCTGCCAAGCAGAGGTGGCCCTGCCCCTGTCCTGTTGGTAAACGTCCTTGGTGTAGTACCTGCCTCCTTGTATTTTAAGGACATGATAGTGGGATTTTCCTCATTTCCAGAATTGCCCAAGAGCCACCAGCTGGAAACGTTTAACATTTTTAGAGCACCTCCAGCTGTGGGACCAGCTAGCCCTGTATAAACTTTCTGAAAGGCACAGCGCTATTTCCGCAGCACCGGTACCTCATTTCTCCCCCAAAACCCCACCACTCCACCTCCAATCTCTGCAAGATGCATTGGGATGGGGTTGATGATTAACTTTGTAGGGAGTACAGTTGATGTAAAGTGAGACCATTCTTCGCTATCTCCTCCCATGGGTCGGGGGAGGGCAGGGTTACTGGATTGATCCCTGCTGTGCCAAACCCCATCGACTCCATTGGGGAATGGCACCAGGCTCAAAAGGCCAAAGAAGAGACCCAGAGCCAGCAAAGGACACATGGGGTTTTATTAAGGGCTTACATACAGGGGAAAGGGTCCAGTGGTGGCAGACTGGACGGGAGAAACACAACTATTTGCAAAAGGCATGTAGTTTACATAGTATTTTCACTTAGTACCCTCCCCCTAAACAATCTCCACCTGGCAACCTTCATTTAAGCCAAAACGAAGGGCCTCAATTTCCTGTACGTGTTCCACAGGAAGGGCCAGGGGCTCAGATGTTCCTCCTAAATAAGGAATGACTCTGAGTTGGCCACTCCTGGATTCCTTAGCTCAGAACTGCATTCAGGTGCGTCTGCCATACAGGGTCATTCTCAGAGTAGACTCGGGGTATGCATCGCCGTCAGGTGTGTCCACCATACAGTCCCATGTTAACGCCAACAATGTGCCTACCAAGCTAATTGCCCCAAGACAGTCTTTCCCAGAGCCACAGAGGTTTCTGCCCTGACCAGAGCTGCGGACATTACAGATAGAAGGGGCCAAGGCCACCACTCGAGTCCCCTTCTTAAAAGGTACTGTTGGGGCTTCAGACCTAGGGACACCCTTCCCCGTCATCTCTGCCTTTCTCCCTCCCTCTCTTTTTCTTTTTTTTTTTTTTTTTTTTTTGAGACGGAGTCTCGCTCTGTCGTCCAGGCTGGAGTGCAGTGGCAGGATCTTGGCTCACTGCAAGCTCCGCCTCCCAGGTTCACGCCATTCTCCTGCCTCAGCCTCCCGAGTAGCTGAGACTACAGGCGCCCACCACCGCACCCGGCCAATTTTTTGTATTTTTAATAGAGACGGGGTTTCACCTTGTTAGCCAGCATGGTCTTGATCTCTTGACCTCGTGATCCGTCCGCCTCGGCCTCCCAAAGTATTGGGATTACAGGCGTGAGCCACCACACCCAGCCTCTCCCTTCCTCTCTTCCTTCCTTTCTACCTTCCACAAATAGTACCAGGAACTATGCTAAGTAATTTTAAAAAAGAAATATTAATTGCATATATGTCTCCTACTTGCCCCCAGTCTGCAGGGAAACAGTTATAATTTGTCTTACAATCCAAGCGCTATAATGTGGGAAAGAAAAAGCCCCAGAGGCACAGAGCCAACTCTTCCCCAGCGGTGATATCAGGGTAGGGTTGCCAGATAAAGTACATTTTGCTGAAATTGGAATTTTTATTTTAAAATATCTCAAATTCAAATTTGAACATAGCACAGAACATGTTTGTACTACAATAATTGCTCAATGCTTCCCTAAAATTCAAATTTCACTGGGCATCTTGTATCTTGTTGTGGTGGTTGTTAAATCTGGCAACTCTACGAGTAGAGGGATATAGAATAATTGAACTGAATGAAATTCAGTTGCTTTGACCAGTTAGGAAAGCCAGGGCTGGGCGGGATGGGGAGTGAAATGGAATGGAGGGATGGAATCGGGTTGCAGACGAGAGCTTAAATAGGAAGAAATGCAATTTAATTTGATTGGGTAGAATAATATATAGAGTGGGTCAGCAGATTTAGGAGACGGGTGCTGGACCCCACTCCTGCTACCAATCAACATCTATTTTATTTTGTCGTTACTGTTGTTTTGAGACAGGGTCTTGCTGTATTGCCCAGGCTGTAGTGCAGTGGTGCGATCTTCGGCTCTCACTGCAGCCTCAACTTCCTGGACTCAAGCTATTCTCCCACCTCAGCCTCCCAACTATCTAGGACCATGGGCACCACCATGCCCAACTAATTTTTGTACTTTTTGTAGAGACGAGGTTTGCCATGTTGCCCAGTCTGGTCCCAAACTACTGGCCTCAAGAAATCCTCCCGTCTCAGCCTCCTAAAGTGCTGGGATTACAGGCATGAGCCACTGCGCCCGGCCTAGTCAACTCCTGCATCCTCTTAGAACAGTGACCAGAGTGGGGAAAGTGAGGTATTGAGGTTGGAAAATGTAAAGAGACACTTATGCTCAGGTCATGCAGTTGTGCTCTCTTCCCAGCCCAGCATCCCTTTAACAACCCACAGCCCCATTTCCCAGATCAGGAAACTGAGGCTTAGAAAGGCTTAGCAATGTGTCTAGAGTCATTAAATTAGTTATCAGTGGAGTCAGGATGCAGGCCCAGAAGGGCTGTGCCTGTAACTCCCTCCCTGTACAGCCTTGCTAATAGCAAGTGGTGAAGCCGAGAGATGAACCAATCTCCTTTCCAGCCCACGCTTCACACACATGACCCCATTTGTGAGGAGTGGAATTTATACATTTCAGTTCAGGGTGAGCACAATCTCTGTATGTGGGACAGAGTGGATAGAAGTAACCCACCTGTAGGGCAGGGTAGTAGGTGGGATCTATACAAATTCTTGACCACGGTTCAGCAGTTTGCCACCCTGGTTATATGTTAGAATGCCTGGAAAGCTTTTCAAAATCCCAGATTTCTGGGGGTGGGGCCCACACTTCATTTTTAAACCTCTCCAGGTTGAAACCTACAATGCTGAAAGTCACACTCTTAGACTCATGAATGTCCAATTGAGTTAGCAGAGAGAAACTTCAACTCTGAAGAGAGTTTGTTTCTGCCTCTACTCCCCCTGCAAAGGCCTGAGAGTTTCCTGGAGCCTGCATCAGCTAAGCTGTGGTGTGCCATCTGAAAGGAAGGCTGGAGACCTGCAGCCTTCCTGCTTTCCTGTAAACAGCAAGGGCAAGAAGATAGCGAGATGGGTGTTTGGATCCCAAACATGCTTGTTTTAGTGTAGGTAAGACTGTGACATTTTTAAATTCTGAATTTTGGGGTGGGGGCCAAAGAGAAGAAGGGCAGAAATATGACTAGCTCTATTATCTTGCACATGCGAGGATACCCTTTGCTGGGGGTCCTCTGTCTTGCTTTTTTCTTTTTTATTTTAGAGATGGGGTCTCACTATGTTGCCCAGGCTGGTGCCAAACTCCTAGCCTCAAGGATCCTCCTGCCTTAGCCTCTCAAAACATTGGGATTACAGGCATGAGCTACCGCGCCTGGCTTCTCTTGCCTCTTTATCCCCAGAGTTGCCTTATTTATAGACCCAGGACCAGGGGGAAAATCTGAAGTTACACAAAATCCTGTGACATGTCATTTTAAGGGGGGTGGGCCCAGGACACAGGTACAGGGAGGAGTGGTCTTCCATGTTGTGCCTCGGCTCAGCCACAGACAATCTAAGTGGCCTTAACAGGCCACTTAACCTACCTGCACCTCAGTGCTTGTCATCTACAAAATGGAGATAATCACTCATACTCTGCCTTCCTCCCAGACCTGGTCTAAGTGGAATAAAGAAGATACAAGATGCAAGTTACACTTGAAAAATGTTGACACTTCATACGAGTATATGTGTTGCTGTTAATTTTTGTGGTTCAAATTAGAATTTCATATGTTAACTCTGTACCCTCAGAGAAGGTTGCAGAGATTTCTGTGAATATCTAAAAGGAATTTTTTTTTTTTTCTTGAGACAGAGTCTCACTCTGTCACCCAGGCTGGAGTGCAATGGTGCGATCTCAGCTCACTGCAACCTCCGCCTCCCGGCTTCAAGCGATTCTCCTGTCTCAGCCTCTGGAGTAGCTGGGATCACAGGCGTGCGCCACCATACCTGGCTAGTTTTTGTAATTTTTTTAGTAGAGAGAGGGTTTCACCATGTTGGTCAGGCTGGTTTTGAACTCCCGACCTCAGGCGATCCACCTGCTTGGCCTCCCAAAGTGCTGGGATTACAGGCGTGAGCCACCGCGCCCAGCCCCTAAAAGGAATTTTAAAAAAACTTTTTGACACTATTTTGGACTATATTTTTGTAAAGTATTTTAGTTATAAAACCCAGTTAAATTTGCTACTCGAGGAAGATTCTATAAATCATTCTAGCTTCACAGTTCCGGTGACTTAGAACCATGCTAGTCAGGTGTTTCCAAGGACCAGAAACAATAGCATTGCCTGGGAGATTTTTAGAAATGCAGGATCTCAGACTCCATCCCAGACCTGTGAATCGGATTCTGTATTTTTAACAAGATTCCCAAGTGATTCTATGGACATTTTTGTTTGAGAAGCTTTGTACTAGTCACTAAACCTATAGAGTTTGAGAAAAGCTAAGGGGAAAGAAAGAACTCCTATGCATGTTACAGTTTAAGAAGCACTCAGAAAAGTTTCCAAACACTGAGAGTGAAAGTACCCCCAACACTGCAGTCTCAGGGTGACTGCTGAGATTATGGAAGAGATAAGGGGAAACCAAAGGCAACTAAATGTGAATGCAAGACACAATCCATGCCATTACTTGTAAAGAGAGACTTTATTATCCCATTTAATGGATGAAGAAACTGAGGTTGATGAAGGGTAGGTAACTTGACCAAGGTCATGCAACCACTTAGTAGAGGAACTGAGATCTAATTCACATCTGAGTAGCTACTTTATAAGGCAGGACACATTCCACCATTCCACTCCATTTTTCAGAGTAGGAAACCTACTGATAAATGCTCTTTTTAGGCATGTATAAGTCTAGCTGAAGCATAGATCTTCATACTATAACACTTTTCTCATTGTGGATTTCCTCCAATTTCATTTTCCTTGGGTTTTAATCAGAGACCATCTTTTTTTAAATGTAATTTAGATCCGATAAAATTCATTCTTGTTTTTTTTTTTTTCTTTTTGTTTCTTTTCTCACTCTTGTTGCCCAGACTGGAATGCAGTGGCGCCATCTCAGCTCACCATAACATCTGCCTCCCAGGCTCAAGTGATTCTCCTGCCTCAGTCTCCCAAGTAGGTGGGATTACAGGTGTGTGCCACTACCATCCAGCTAATTTTTGTATTTTTAGTAGAAACGGCATTTCACCGTAATGGCCAGGCTGGTCTTGAATTCCTGACCTCAAATGATCCACCCACCTCGGCCTCCCAAAAGGCTGCGATTACAGGCATGAGCCACCATGCCTGGCCAAAATTCATCCTTTTAAAGTGTTTATACACACACACACACACACACACACACACACACATATATATATATATTTTTTTACAGAGTTATGCAATGATCACCACTATCTAATTTTCATCAGCCAGTAAGGAAACTCCACATCCATTAGCAGTCACTTCCTATTGCCCCACCCCCAGCCCCTGAAAACCACTAAACCACTAATCTACTTTTTGTCTCTATGGATTTGCCTATTCTGGACATTTTATGTAAATGGAATATGATCTGTGGTCTTTAGTGAGTGCCTTCTTTCACTCAGCATAATGTTTTCAAGGTTCATCTGTATTGTAGCATGGATCAATGCTTTGTTCCTTTCTATTGCCACATAATATCTCGTGATATGGACAAAGCACATTTTCTTTATCCATTCATCAGTTGATAGACACTTAGAGTGTTTCCACTTCTTGACTATTATGGATAATGCTGCTGAATATATGAGTGCATATTTTGTGTGAACATGTTTTTGGTTCTCTCGGGTATATGCTTAGGAGGTGAACTGCTGGGTCATATGGTACCTCTATGTTTAACTTTTTGAGGAAGTGCCAGACTGTTTGCAGATAATATTTTCACCATGTATTGATACCATATTGGATTTAACAAGAACAGAAGTTCTCAAAGTTAGTCAAAGAGACCCAGGGAGCCACAAAACTGAACAGATGAGAAATAGACATGATTCAATGAACTTTAACCCAAATCACATCTGACTGTGTAGATGCGGCAGAGTAGGCAAAAAATGAATTTGACCAGCACCCAGGAAAGCCAATTGCCTAACAGCTTGCGACTAGTAGAGCACAGAACCATGGAGACCTGGGCTCAAGTCTCACTAACTCACTGTGTGGCCATGGGCAAGTGCCTTCCTCTTTCTGGGCCTCGGGTCTCTCATCTACAAAATGAGAAGTTGTATCTGGCTGTGATCCACTGTCTATAGTTCTATGGTCAATCCTTGGCACTCCCACATCTTATGCTCATGGTAGTTATGTGCTTTTCTGGTGTAGATATTCACTCCGAGAATTCCTGGAATTACAGGCACACCTGAAGACCTTTCAGGAATGATGACAGCAAGTGGGAGGGGTTTTCCAGTCCTCTGCTCTGTGGCAGGCAGAGTCTGAGATCCCAGGGGCAGAAGGTGCTCAGCCACTGTGGGCCGCATCAGGTAGGCACCCAGCTCTCAGATACTGCAAAAATGAGAATGGGATTCACCTGCAAGAAAGAATAAAACAATGGCAATGGCAGCCACCATACCAAACTCCACATGTTTATACTTTACTTTTGAGGAATAACATTTATTATATATTTTCACTATAAAAGTAATGTTTTCATTATAGAAAAAGTCAAAACATAAAAAAACCTTGATGAAAAGAAACATCAATGATAGTACTACCATTCAAAAATAACCACTAATTATACATATTTCAAAACAACATGTTACTGATATACACAATTTTTATTTGTCAATTTAAAAAATAACCACTATTTCCAGTTAGATATTTATTCTTTTAGTTTTGATATTTTTATATTTCTTCTTTACTAAATTGATCTTATACTCTACAGTTTTAGGTTTTCACTTATTCTGTCATTAAAAGTCTTCAGAAGTTGGATTTTAATGATTACAGAGTATCCTATCATAGGAATGTACTATCATTTATTTCTATGTAACCATTTGTTTATTATTGGTTATTATTGGGAGGAGGTGTCTCTAAGCTTTGTGAAAATAAATGATATTCATCTCTGTTTTGGAAATCTCAAACATGCAGGCACTCACAGTCTATCACAATTTAGTTCCAACCTTTCTTTCCATCCTCAGCCACTGTAAGTCTTTAACACAGGGCAGATGTTCAGCCTATATGCACTGATGAAGCCATTCTGGTTGTTAAAACACTGAAATACTTCAGCACAGGGAAGGGAGGCAAATTGCTAGGAAGCCTCTCTGACTCTTGTCCAGCCCTCCCTTATTCCGCCCCAGTCCCTCCATAGGAACCTCCTCCCTGGCCAACAATCAAGAGGACTCCTTAGTGCCTGCACTTAACCAGGATTAACTCTTTCCTGCCTTCTCCAGTGTGACCATTGGTTTATGCTTCTTCCCCCACCTGCAGAATAGTTCCTATTCTGTGGCTAAATCTTGCCAGTCCTTCGAAACCCAATTCAAGTTCCACCTTCTCCATAAACCCTTATCCAACCATTCTGATTTACTCTTGGTCATGTGAACTCTTACAGTATTTTCGGGGGGAGAAGGGGAGGGATGGAGTCTCACTCTGTCGCCCAGGCTGGAGTGCAACGGCACAATCTCAGCTCACTGCAACCTCTGCCTCCTAGGTTCAAGCAATTCTCCTGCCTCAGCTTCCCGAGTATCTGGGATTACAGGCACCTGCAGTCATGCCCGGCTAATTTTTGTATTTTTGTAGAGACAGGATTTCATCATGTTGTCCAGACTGGCCTCGAACTTCTGGACTCAAGAAATCCTCCCACCTCAGCCTCCTAAAGTGCTGAGATTATGGGCATGAGCCACTGTGCCCAGCCTGTTTATTATTATTATTATTATTATTATTATTATTATTATTGCTATTTTCAGAATCCTGTTGACAAAGCATTTGCAATCATGTTTTGTTATTCAACTTTTCCTTCGAGTTGCTCTTTCTCCCCAGCTAGATCCTGAGGTCCTCTGAGACAGAGGTCATACTTAACTTCTCTCTATTCTGTGGTAGAGACAATGCTGTGTTTTCCTATGATGTTTCCTCCTCCTAGACACAAAGGAAAACTTTTCCCGGACTCCTTTGCTGTTAGATTGGGTTTGAACCTGAATTCTAACAAAGACAATGTAGGCAGAAGTGATGTGGCCCTTAAAAGCTCTCATGAGAGCCGTCAATCCTCTCTGCCCCTTTCAAAGTGACTGGGATGGTATAGATGATGGTTTCAGAAGAGGAAGGCAGCCAGGATCCCTGAGTCACTGCATGGAGGAGAGCCACTCAGGAGAACAACTGACCCGCACTGGACAATGATATGAGCAAAAACACCCATCCTTCTGAAACACAGTATTTGTTTAGTGCGTGAAACCATAGACCGCATGCCTGCTTCATTCATCTCTGTACCCCTATTGGTATTTGATGAATGTGAACGTTCCTGATGTTAGATGTCCTGCGAAGCAGAGCTCGTATGAACACAAGAAAAGTGACAGGTGTGCCAAATGCAGTCTACTCACGCCACAGGTCCACACGGCTCACCTGCCTTTCCCATCCTGCATCTGGGCCCCTCACCCTGCTTCTTGGCCAGAGTGGTCCTATTGGTAACTCACACTGTTCCTGAGGTCATGGATTCCTAACAGCCACCACCATCACCGCATCTGCTAATGCCACTGGTTGCCTCGAGTTCCCCTAAGGACAACGGTCAGGGTGTGGTGTGGCTCCCATCCCTCGCACTGCAACAGGAGCTGCAGTAGCTCAGGCACCCAGACCTGAGGCAGGTCTGGCTTCCCGAGAAGTCCTCCAGAGGGCTCCGAGGGAAACAGCCTAGAATGCAGGCGACTCAACCTCCCACAAGGCGAACTTTGACTAATGAAAGATAGGAAGTGGGCAGGCACCAGCAGGTAGAGTGCTCTCCTCTCCTCCAGGTTCTCCATGCAGCCTCTCCAGGGAAACCCCGCATGGCCCCTGAGCTGCTCCGGCCCCTCCACACCACCCTGAATCTGCTTCCTGCCTGACTGCCTCATTTCTCTTTTTCCTCCGCTCTTGCTTCCCTGAGGTATGAAGTCAACCAAAAAAGCGTATGTGCCTAAGCTCGGCCTCTGGCTGTGTATTTTGGGGTCTCAAACTAAGACAAAGGGAAACTAATATTTGTGGATCCCTATTATGTGCCAGGTACTGTGAGCCTTACCCAAGTTATCTTACTTCATTCTTACAAAAACGGTAAGGTAGTGATTATTAACTCAGTTTTCCAGATAAGGAAACTGAGGAAAGAGGAAACCGTGGAGCCAACTCTTAACCGGTGGAGCGGAAAAGGTCAGGCAAAATCAAACATTGAAACATGCGGTGCCCCCTTCGGTTTTGTACCTTTTGTGGCTCCCTAGTGTCTGATCCTTTGGGGAGCCTGCAGTTTCGTCAGTTACATGCTGCAACAGTTTGGGGTAGGTTGAACCCTCAGCAGCATCTGACCCATAAAATAATGTTACTGTGGGGCTTCCCTTAAAGACAAGGGAGGAATCAAGAGGATTCCAAGAAAGGCGTCTGAGCAGGAGGTGAAAGGGTAGGTTTGAAAGCAGGACTGAGGGAGCAGGAATGGGAAGAGAGGCCCAGCCCCAGCGGGTCAGGGGCAGGACGAGGCTAGCGAGGCCCAAGGGCGGTGGCCCCATGCAGAGATCCTGGCTCCCCGCAGAGGAGATGCCGCCCCCGCCGTCTGCAGGAAGGAAGGGTCCCCGGGGCAGGAGCCGGGTGCAAGAGGAGCCCCGGGAGGGAGCTCCAGGCCTGGAGCAAAGGCGCCTCCTAGGGGCCCGCGGCCGGCAGAGAGCGCGGGACACACGTGGCCACGCAGAGCAGCCCGCCCTGTGAATGGAGCCTTTCTCTGGGCACTTGGCAGAACTCGGGGGCCCTCTGTGCAGAGAGGAGGCCCACTGGAATGGAAATAACCTCCGGCTTGCAGAAGCGTTTTGTAGAAAGATTCAGGAGCTCAGTAGGCAGAGCAGTCCCAAGAAAGATATTTGGAATGTTGAAACTTTCAGAAGAAAATCCAGACTGTCTTTAGCGCCTCGGGTAAAAAAATCACTTAAGACACCAAAAGTGCAAGGAAAACAGGAAGGGCGACTGCACTAAAATTAAGAACTTCTAGTCATAAAAAAACATGATACAGAGAGGGAGAAGACAAGCCAGGAGACTGGACTGGATCACTGTAACACATACAACAGGCAAAGAACTCCTGTCCAGAATCTATTTTTAAAACTTCGACAAATCAATAAGAATGAACAATTTAATTTTTTCAATGGGGAAAAGACATGAACAGGCATTTCAGGGATGAGGAAATACAAAAAGACCAGCAACATATGAAAAAATGCTCAGCCTTCTTAGTAATAAGGGAAATGCAAACTAAAATAAAAATTAGATACAATTCCACAGCCACCAGGCTGGCAGAAATTTAAAACATAGGCAATATCAAGCAGGGATGTAGAATGATGAGAATTCTCATACATGGTTGGTGGGAGAGTGGATTGGTACAACCACTTGGAACAGTTTGGCCTTATCTGATAAAATGTAAGACATGCATACCTTAGGACTCTGTAATCCCACTTCTAGATAAATATTAACTCTCATGTATAGGCAATAGGAGACATAAACAAGCATGGTTTAAAATAGTCCCAAATTGGAAACAAGTCAAATGTCCATTTGCTGTAGGAGGAATAAATTCTAACACATTCCCATAGTGGAAACTATAGCTGTGAAATGAATAAACCACAGCTGTATGCATCAACATACAGAGATCACAGATGCAAAAAGCAAGCTATAAAAGAATACTTACAGTATGATCCCCTTGATCAAAGTCCAGAGGCAAGAAAAACTAAGGATAATATATAGGAGGGAAAGCTCTTTCTAAAAGTAAGAGAGGCTGAACGCAGTGGCTCACGCCTGTAATCCCAGCACTTTGGGAGGCTGAGGCGGGATTGCCTAACCCCAGGAGTTTGGGACCTCCCTGGGTAACATCTCTAAATTGCATCTCTAAAAACAAAAATTAAAAAGTAAACTGGTGTGGTGGTATGTGCCTGTGGTCCCAGCCACCTGGGAGGCTGAAGTGGGAGGATCAATTGAACCCGGGAGATTGAGGGTGCAATGAGCCATGATCACAGCACTGCACTCCAGCCTGGGTGACAGAGTGAGACCCTATCTCAAAAAAAAAGCAAGAGAAAGATGAATCCAAAATCAAGGATAGGAGAGTGAAGAGAATGCATCAGGGAAGGACAATAGGAGCTTTGCAGGCACTGGTAGTTATTTTTTCTAAAGTTTAGTGTGTGTTTTGTTTTATTATTCCGTAAACTGTACTTACACATTATATATATATACACACACGCACACACACATATACACATATATATACACACACACATATATATATTCTTGTATGAATGAAGTTTTCACCAAAAGCTTTTTTTAAGAATGAGAGTTAGGCTTTTTTCAAGGGCATTCAGACCACTATCAGAGATTTTTCTGCGTAGCTGAGATCCATCCTAGTTGGACTGAGGGTGTACGAACATCAGGACAAATGAGCTGGCCCCGTGGGGAGGGCTGCTAACACGGAGGCCTCACTCTGTGCCAGGCTTTAATGAGCAGAATCTCAATGGGCATCAGATGCTGCCTTGTCAATAAAACACAGCCAAGAACAAGCCGAGTTGCTGGAATTCTGAATAATAATGAGTTAGAACTTACTGCTGTATCTAATAATCCTTCTGTGACATTTGTATAGTGTTTCACAGTTTATGAAACACTTTTATATGAGTTAACTCAGTCAGTTCCCATAATCCCATTGAGAGGCAGGCAGAGAAGATTATTTTTATGCCTATTTTTAATGAGAAAGAAAGCAAGTCACAGCTAATGTGACTTGTCTGAGGCTACACAGCCAGAACTGCATCTTAAACCTCCTGGTCAAGTGCTCCTCCTAGCACAGCAGCTGCCTGCCTGTTCCAAGTGTGGTAGACAGAGATTCTGCCCAGGTGCCTCCTCCCTTTCCCAAGCCCTGCCACATCCTCCCACCCCCAGCATCCTTCCTGGGAACAGGTCAGCCTGTCCTGGGCCCTGCCCCCTTGCACCCTCCCACCCACCAAGCTTCCCCCTCCTCTGGCCTTGAGTTATGCTCCCCTTGTCCCAATCTTTAGGATTTTTCTATTTTTTCTTCCCGAAGGAACTTTTCCGGATGCTATTTTCTTTGGCTTTGCCACAAACCCTCTATATGGATTTCTAGCTCCTGCTATACCTCATCAGTTTGTTGACACTTGTCCAGACCAGGACGTCTGTGGGGTGGTGTCCTGGCACACAGATCCTACCTTGAGTACCATAGGGTGCAGCTGTTCTCACGGGGAAACATATGTGAGCACCAGTCTGAAACTCCCCCGCCCCTGGTGATTCTGATCAGCCTTCCCAGAAGCAGTGGATTAGTAACACCATAGCTGTGGGAGCCGATCAAGTTCCCTAATCTCTCTGAACCTCCACTTCCAAATCTCTGACTTCATAGGTGTTTTTAGGAAATTAAGGGAGGTAGTGCCTACTACATGGTTAGTGTTAATCGAATGTTCTTTTCTCCATCTAATCATCCCAGAAAATAGTAGTGAGGTGTTTGCTGGGTTTTTTTTGTTTTTTTGTTTTTTTTTGGACGTAGTTTCGCTCTTGTTGCCCAGGCTGGAGTGCAGTGGTATGATCTCAGCTCACTGCAACCTCCACCTCCCAGGTTCAAGTGATTCTCCTGCCTCAGCCTCCCAAGTAACTGGGATTACAGGCACGCGCCACCATGCCTGGCTAATTTTGTAATTTTAGTAGAGACAGGGTTTCACCATGTTGGTCAGGCTGGTCTCAAACTCCTGACCTCAGGTGATCTACCCGCCTCTGCCTCAGAAAGTGCTAGGATTACAGGCGTGGGTCACCTTGCCCAGCAAGGTTTTAAACCAAAAGCCTTCCTGACAAAGTCAAGATCTCCCACCCTCACACAGGCCCAGCTTCTAACATCCGCAGTCTTCTTTGAGGAGAAGATCTTGTGCTCTGGCAAAATATTTTAGCTACTGCACAGAACACTGTGTGGCACAGTACTTTGAACTCCCAAAGAGAAGGGCCCAGAGGTCTTGTTGGAGGGTATGTAGGAAAAGGAAACCTACTCCCAAGGCAGAAGGAACTCCCAGAGCGTGCTTTGGTAATTATGCAGGCTGGGAGGAGGCAGGCCATGGGTGGGAGAAGAAGGAATGGAGAGGAGAGGAAGCCTGGAAGGAGAGAATCACAGGTTCATTTAAAATAGACGCCAGCTAGGGGTTTAGTCCTCCTCTGGCTTGCTGTGTGAGCTTCCGCAAGTCACTTCACTTCTCTGGGTTGGGCCATATCTGAAGAGGCCTTCTTCCAACTGAGACACTCAAGGATGCCATGCATTTTTCCAAGTCACTAGGAAACAACCCTCCAATTGCATACTTTCCATTTGCATTATTGTAACCTAGGCTGGTGTCCAATTCTTTTTCATAAACACTGAGAAATAATGTCATTTCCATGACTGAATCAAGCACACCAAGGGTGTTATAGAATCACTTTTCTCGCTTAGCAGTTATGGGCAGCAGAAGAGACTTGTACTCTAGATCCTGAAACAGCTGAATTTTCTTGGGAAGATTCCAGACAGAGTTATTAACCCAATGAGTAACACCCTATGTGCCATTCTGACCCTCTGGGCTATAATAATGCAATCTTCTATTGCTTTTCTCTCTTAAGAAAAGCCATCAAACAAGGGACTCATTCAACTCATTCAACTGTTTATATTTTTAACCACAATATAAACAGACATTCACACAACAGCAATTATAAATAGCACATGTGGGGAAAAAAAAAAGAACCTGCCTACTGGCATCCAAAGATATGCTGCAGAAAGCAAATTTGGGACTCTATTTAAAAATATTTTCAAAAATGCCTTAAAACAATGATACTCAATGTGCCTGATATTGCAGCAAATTTGATTTACTGATACAATATTGGTGGCATTGGAAATTAGTAATAGTTCCTTTGGGAACTAATATGGAAACACACAAGAAGAACTATATCCATGATTATTCAGAAGTAATGGAATAAAAATCTGCATAAAGAGGCCAACACAGTGGCTCATGCCTGTAATCTCAGCACTTTGGGAGGCCAAAGCGGGAAGATCACCTGAGGTCAGGAGTTCAAGACCAGCCTGGCCAACATGGAGAAACCTCGTCTCTACTAAAAATACAAAAATTAGCCAGGGGTGATGGCAGGCTCCTGTTGTCTCAGCTACTCAGGAGGCTGAGGCAGGATAATAGCTTGAACCAGGAGGCGGAGGTTGCAGTGAGCCGAGATCGCACCACTGCACTCCAGCCTGGGTGACAGAGCGAGACTCCATCTCAAAAAAAAATAAAAAGTCTAAACTTGAGGGAATTGCTATATAGATTTTGGTACAGCCACACATTTGCCTCTTATACAGTGATAAGGATAATTATGAAGATTGATAGCAATGTAGAGATGTTTATTATCAAATACAACAAACTTCAGGATCGCATATGCATTATGATCATAACTCTGCTAAAAGTGTGCATATACATCTGCGAGGGCTGGAAGGTATTGAAATAAAAGTGACTGTAGTGTTTGAGAGGCAAAATATTGTGGTTTAAATTACTTTTAATTTTCTGTTTATCTCCAACTAAATAAAAAGAAAGCATATCAGTTAAAAAAGAACGAACCTTATCACCAAAGTTTCCCACTGGACAATGAGAGCAGGAACCCTGCCTGTCTCGTTCAACAGCGTTTGCCAGAGCATGTGTCTGCCACATGGTAGGCGCTCTGTAAATATTTGTGGACTGATTGACCACTGCTGTCAGCCTCTCCGAACCCGTTTAATAAATCGCTGATATAGACCTCCTGTTTTCGCGAAGATACCTTCTGCCATCACCTCCACAGTCTCCAAAAGCACCTTCATTTACAAGCAGCCTTTCAAAACCCAGTATCTTCCTCTCTCTCAGGCAGAAGGAGGACATCACCTTAAAGTACCAGACTCTAGGGCCAGCCTGTGTTAGGAGAACCTCCCTCTCCTTCTCTTGCAGCTTCCCCCGTGGGGGCAGATCTTCACGGGGACACAAGGGGGAGTAGCTTGATCCCTAAATCATCTGGACACTAACACTTTGCACCAGAAGATGGCAGTCTACACCCCTCCTTATGGTGCAGAACCCACACCTTCCTTGACACTTCGACAGTTACTTGTTCAAGTTACTCAGCCCACCCTCCACAAAGGCGGGCCAGGGTGAGGGTGTGACAAGGATGGCCAGGGCCTCAGGCCAAGATCAGGAACAGATGTAGGCAACTGATGCCTGCTGTGCCTGATGCTGGGAGAGATGGCACCTCCCCCGTTTCACATTTCATAGTTGGGGAAACCAAGTTTCACAGAGGTTAAGACACTGCCAAGTCCCCAACTCCTAGTAGAGAAACACTGCCCAGACCCGAGCCCAGCTCTCCTTACTCCAACACCCACCCTCCTTCCACCATACCGTACTGCCTGCCAGCTCTCCAGCAACAGGAGTCTGTGAAAACATGGGCAAGGATGTTTCTGAACCCACGGTTAAATGCTTTTAAAATCACCATGTCAAATTATAAAATTGATCAGACCCTCTGACCTTGGAATACCACTTTGGGAAATATGTTCCAAGGAAACAATATGAAATACATATTTATAAATAAGTTTATAAAATATAAAAATAACACAAAAGCACATATAGAGTTGTGCAGAACTGAGCTTGATACTGCAGTTAAAACTGGAGACAGCCCAGATGCCCGACCGCGGGGCAGAAGCTGGGAAAATTGTGCCGTGGTCATTATCCTCACACTGGAAATGGCCATTATGCAGATTAGCACCGACATCCAGCCTGTCACGTGGGGACTGTTATACTAGTTGTTAAAACAAATACTTTCATATCAGCTGGTAAACAGTAGGGCCAGAGTGTCCTCCAAGTCTCCTTTGCCCCTCCACTGGGATCCTCCTGAGCTTCCCCTGATCCAGCAACTAAATAGTAAATGCCTGGCCCAGCAGCCTTCAGGATCCCATATGAAGCAGTGGTCAATGAACATCTTAGTACTAGCTATTAAATATTTTTAAACCTCCCCTGGCTAAGATTCTGTATACTCATGGAAAAGCAACCTTATTTTGGAATGGGACAAGATATAGGAATATATAGAGAAAGACAGTATGTGACTTAACGGTGAGTAAAAAAAGCAGAACTTAATACCAGGAATAGCAGTGAGGCAAATTTATATTTGTATAAACAAGAGTTTCTGAGAAGCCACAGAGTCTAAATATTTGGTAAACTAGGAGAGGGGAGATTTGAAAAATTTTGTCAGTAGGCTATTTAACAATCTTTCCCCCCTTTCCTTCCTAAAAGAAAGTTGCAGGCCGGGCGCGGTGGCTCACGCCTGTAATCCCAGCACTTTGGGAGGCCGAGGCGGGCGGATCACAAGGTCAGGAGATCGAGACCATCCTGGCTAACACAGTGAAACCCTATCTCTACTAAAAGTACAAAAAAATTAGCCAGGCGTGGTGGCACTCGCCTGTAGTCCCAGCTACTCGAGAGGCTGAGGCAGGAGAATGGCGTGAACCCAGGAGGCGGAGCTTGCAATGAGCCGAGATTGCGCCACTGCACTCCAGCCTGGGCGACAGAGTGAGACTCTGTCTCAAAAAAAAAAAAAGTTGCAATTTTGTTCACTTGCCTACTCTTCTGATGACCAAATGCTTTGGGGAAGGTTGAGCTCAGAGGTGGTCTGGAGTGGGGTGGGGGTGTGAGTGCAGAGGGCCTAAGCCAGGCATGTGGCTCAATCCTCTTGCCAAGTATGGATTTAGGCATGGGTTGATGATGTAGTTCTGGCAATTGGGGTGGAAGGGAAGTCAGCCAGGAGGATTCTAGCAAGACTTTCTTTGCTAATATAAAGGGACAACGACAGGAACATCCCCTGTGTTTCCTTTGAGGATGTCTTGCTTAAAACGAAAGCAAACACCTTGTTGCCTAAGAAGACTGAAAGAGTCTCAGAGAACCCAAACCTTAGCCACGACACCTTTGAGTCACTAAATTAACCAACCTTGAAGCTACTCTAATGCTAGCCTTTTGCTTTTTGAAATGACCTTAGTTGGGTTTTCTAGTACTTAGAATGTAAGCTGTTTATTCACTATTATATCCCTATTATCTGTAACACCATCTGGTACATAGTAAGCCCACCGTAAATATTTGTTGGAGGGATAAATGAATAAAAAGGAAGGAAAAAATGAATCCTTGCTGATATAGAAAGGTGTTAAGTTTCTTGGTCATCTTGGTGTTAGATTTTTCTGTTTAATATTTTAAAAACATTCATTCAAAGCATTGCATGATGTTGACTAGGTGTATCAGTTCCAGGGAATTAGTGTTATGGAAGTGGCGGAGAGACCTGGATTTGAGTCTGGATCTGCTACTTACCAGTCAAGGGCTTTTAGGCAAATAATATATCTTCATTGAGCACACCTGTAAAATGAGGATAAATTATAGGGTCTCTGTGAGTCTTAAATGAGAAGCGACCACAGAGCTAGGCATGTGGGAGGGGCTCTGTAGGTGTTTATTCCTCACCTCCCAACATTCCAAGTACTCAGCTACCATGATGCCAGGATGAATCAGACGGAGTCTCTCTTTGACCTTGAGAAGGGTTTCATGGGCCAGGGGAGGACTCAGACATAGCAACAAATCAGCCACGTGACCCATGTTAACATCACAGGAAATGAAACAAATTGACATCACATACCTCCTGACATGACACACTGAGATGAACAGAGCATTACCTCTGGGATAGTTCTGCCAAATTAGTACAACAAGAACTCATCACAAGGAAACATCAAACAAACCCAAAATGAGGTACTTTCTACAAAATAACTGGCCTAGACACTTCAGAAATGTTGTCATGAAAAACAAAAAGGACGTTGGGCGCAGCGGCTCAAGCCTGTAATCCCAGCACTTCGGGAGGCCAAGGCGGGAGGATCACGAGGTCAGGAGATCGAGACCATCCTGGCTAACACGGTGAAACCCCGTCTCTACTAAAAATACAAAAAAAATTAGCCGGGTGTGGTGGCGGGCGCCTGTAGTCCCAGCTTCTTGGGAGTCTGAGGCAGGAGAATGGCGTGAACCTGGGAGGCGGAGCTTGCAGTGAGCCGAGATCGCACCACTGCACTCCAGCCTGAGCGACAGAGCGAGACTCTGTCTGAAAAAAAGAAAGAAAAGAGAAGAGAAGAGAAGAGAAAGACAAAGAAGCTGTTCTAGATTAAAGGATACTAGAGACATGACAACTAAATGTGGTGTCTAATCTTGGACTTTCTTTTGCTTTAAAGAACTTTACTGGGGCCAGGCACAGTGGCCCACACCTGTAAACCCAGCACTTTGGGAGGCTGAGGCGTAAGGATCACTTGAGGCCAGGAGCTTGAGGCTGCTGTGAGCTATGATTGTGCCACTGCACTCCAGCCTGGACAACACAGCAAGATCTTGTCTCTGAAAAGAAAAAATAAAACTTTATTGGGACAATTTGTGAAATCAGAATAAGATCTATGGATTAGATAAAATAGTTGGTACCAAAGTTAATTTCCAAATTTTGATGATTATCTATACTTATCTAAGAGAATGTCTTTGGTTTTACAAAGCATATACACTAAAGGAGTAGAGGGGAGTAATGTCTGTAAAGTAACTCACAAGCAGTTCAGAAAAAGTAAAATTATGATTCTAGATACAGTACATAGAAGGATAGGTAGGGGCGGCCAGGCATGGTGGCTCACACCTATAATCCCAGCACTTTGGTAGGCCGAGGCAGGTGGGTCACAAGGTCAGGAGTTCAAGACCAGCCTGGCCAAGATGGGAAAACCCTGTCGCTACTAAAAATACAAATAATTAGCTGGGCATGGTGGCGGGCACCTGTAATCCCAGCTACTCGGGAGGCTGAGGCAGAGAACTGCTTGAACCGAGGAGGCGGAGGTTGCAGTGAGCCGAGATCACGCCACTGCACTCCAGCCTGGGCAACAGAGTGAGACTCCATCAAAGAAAAAAGAAAAAGAAAAAAACAGAAAGAAAAAGAGAGAGGGAAGGAAAGAAAAGGAAGGAAGGAAAAGAAGGAAGGGAGGGGAGGGAGGGGAAGGGGGAAGGGGGAGGGAGAAGGGGAAGGGGGAGGGAGAAGGGGAAGGAGGAAGGGAAGGAGAAGGGGAGGGAAGGGGAAGGGGAAGGAGAGGGGAAGGGGGAAGGGAAGGAGAAGGGGAGGGGAGGGGAAGGGGAAGGAGAGGAGAGGGGAGGGGAGGGGAAGGGGAAGGGGAGGGGAAGGGAAGGGAAAGGGGAAGGGAAGGGAAAGGGGAAGGGAAGGGAAGGGAAGGAAGGGAAGCAGCGTGGTGGCTCATGCTTGTAATCCCAGCACTTTGGGAGGCTGAGGTAGGCAGATCACCTGAGGTCAAGAGTTTGAGACCAGCCTGGCCAACATGGCAGAACCCCATCTCTACTAAAAATACAAAAATTAGCCAGGCGTGGTGGCACATGCCTGTAATCCCAGCTACCTGGGAGGCTGAGACAGGAGAATTGCTTGAACCCAGGATGCTGAGGTTGCATGAGCTGAGACAGTGCCACTGCACTCCAGCCTGGACAACAGAGTGAGACCCTGTCTCAAAAACAGAAGAAAAAAAAAAGGTAGGTAGTTGAGTGGGTGGAAAGTTAAGGTTAATGTCACAAACAATATTTAGGGTATCGGGGTGAAAGATATACAAGAATTCTTTGTGCTATTCTTGTAACTTTCTTGCAAGTTGGAAATTATGTCAAAAATAATTTTTAAACAATTTAAAGGTGATAGTAGAGCCAAGTGCTGAAGGAGACTGGGAATTTGTGGGTGGGATAAGGGGGGGAAAGGGAATTAATTGCAGGCTGAGTAGACTTAAGAAAGCATTCAGCTGACTAGCACCTGAAGTCCCAGATACTCAGAAGGCTGAGGCAGGAGGATTACTTGCAATTAGAAATTCTAGGCTTGCAGTGAGCTATGATCACACCTGTGAATAGCCACTGTATTCCAGCCTAACCAACACACTAAGGCCCTGTCTCTAAGCCACCAGGGGATGGTGGCCCATTTTGCAGAAAGCTGCATTTGGGCAGGTTCTGGAAAGGTGCCACAATCCTCCAGGCAGAGAACAGGAGGAAGGGCCTTTCAGTCAGTGGCCAGTAAGTATGAGTGAGTAGGGCGCTAACAGGCAGGAGGCAGGTGTGGCTGAGGCACTGGATATAGGCAGTAAAGATGGATATGTAGGCTGTGGCAAAATTGCAAGGGACCTTGAATGCCCTGCCAAGGCATTGGGGCTTCATCCTGTAAGCAGGGATGGGCATGATGGGCTAGATGTTGTAGAAAGTGAGGAGGATGAGTACAGATGAGCAGGATAGGAGTCGGGGAGGCCCAGGAGACCATCGAGATATCTGGAGGTAAAAGAAGATGCTGAGGGCTTGAATTAATTAAGCCCATCGGGCCTGAACTGGAAGGGCAGTATGTACGTTCACACCCCTAGAAGGCAAACTGGCAGGACATTTTTGGTGCTTTGGTTCCAGTTTGCTCTGCATTGCAGAGGCCATGGGACCAAGTGACTGGTCAGCAAGGGCAGACCCCCAGCTGGTTTGGAAGGTGGGGAAGTGGGCTGGGCGCAGTGGCTCATGCCTGTAATCCCAGCACTTCGGGAGGCCAAGGCGGGTGGATCACCTGAGGTCAGGAGTTCAAGACCAGCCTGGCCAACATGGCGAAACCCCGTCTCTACTAAAAATACAAAAATTAGCCAGGCGTGGTGGCACATGCCTGTAGTCCCAGCTACTCGGGAGGCTGAGGTAGGAGAATCGCTTGAACCCGGGAGGCGGAGCTTGCAGTGAGTCGAGGTTGCACCACTGCACTCCAGCCTGGGTGACAGAGCGAGACTCCATCTCAAATAATAATAATAATAAAAAGAAGGTGGGGAAGTGGACGTGTCCAGTGTCCACTTCTTTTGAACTTTATTGGAGCATGGGCCTTTATCAGGGACTAAGGGCCATAGCTATCTCATTGTAAATTCAGACCATCACCTACATGACCTGTGCTAGCCAACTTGGTCTCATACAGCCCCCTCAGTGTCTGATTCCCCGAGATTTTTATGTGTTACCCACGTGGGTGCTGTGGTCAGTCCCATCATGTTTCCAGCTTAGGAGGCTAAAGGCCCGATCAGGAATTTGGTTCTTCGTATTGCACAACAGCAGGGCATTTTAAAGTCAAATTGAGCCAATCCACTCATTTGACACTCAACAAATATTTGCCCACTGCTACTGTGTGCTTAAGAGATTTACCCAAAAGGAACAGGGAAAGGGGTAGGGTGAGAAAACACTGAGGTCATATTATAATGAGAGTGGTTTTCCTCATTGGGGTTTCACTTGGTATGTCCAAATTAGATAGAGATGTGTTTCTCATGAAGTTTGAAAAGGAAATATTATCTTTAAGTCTTTAGGTTCCTAGCTTCATGAAAATGGAGCCAGGTGATATATGGCATCAAATACCATTCTGAGCAACATGTTAAACACTCAGAAAGCAAGATGGGTCCCGTGTGGCCTGGCAATTTTCCCTAAATGCATGCAGCTCTTACTCACCCGGGGGCTTGTCCACAGCTATCGTGGTTATGATGACAGTGGTGATGGAGAGCACCCACTTCGTGCCAGGCACTCTGAAAAGTGCTTCCCTTACATTCTCTCTAAACCTAACCACACCCTGCAAGGTAGACATCTTACACGTGAGGAAATCAGGGTCCAGGGAGGTGGATGGATTTGTCCAAGATCATACTGCCACGTAGGGGCAGAGCCAGGATCTGAATTCACATCTTGTCTCTAAAGATTATGACCATTCCATTGTCGTGCCATCTCCCACCGCTTCAAAATAGGAAAAAAGTTTCCCATTTTTGAATAAAAGCATCTGGCCAATGGATCTCAAACTTTAGTGTGCATCAGAGTCTGTGTTAATAGAATGCAGGTTGCAGGCTCTGAGTCCCAGAGTTTCTGATTCATTAGGTCTAAGGCAGGACCTGCTAATCTGCATTTCTGGCAATCCCAGATTTGCTGGTGTTGCAGCTAGCCCTGGGACCTTGCTCTGAGAACCACTGCTCTTGGGGTTAACAGAAGATGACACTACTGCCTCTTGCTCCTCCTCTTTCTGTTCATTTTGACATCTCCAAAATCGACCCATTTCACCTGCCTGAAGCAGAGGGCCGGGGCGAATGCTGCCCTCACTTCTGCCTATCTGTTTCCATGGGAGTCTGTGTGGGAGGCTGCAGGCTCCTCCCTGACCCAGCACAGAGGATTCCTGGCTAAGCCATTTGCTCCCAGTTGTTTACAGATACATCTACTCTCAGGTCACTGCTCTCTCTCTGAACCCCAGGGGGCATTCCCGGGCCTCTCTGGGCTTTCCGTTCACTCACAGCTTCTCTGCAGACTGAACCTGCTTTCATCTGCTTAGTCAAGTGTGGTTTATGAACTCTGATTGCCTACAACACCCTCTCTTCATTAGTCGGACTTTGGACAGGGAATGAGAGATCTTTTCCAGGGTAATATGGGACACACAGGCTGCTTCTGTCACCTGGGATCCTTGCTGCTCTGGGAAAGATAAACTTTCTAGCAGCTTGTTGACCTTTCCAAGTTATAGTTTGACAAGGGAACATATGTTTCAAAGGCTCATGGACTTTTAGACTTGGAAGAGATCTTGGTGGAAAAAAGGAAGGGAAAAGAACAAACACTTATTGAGAATCTGCCAAGTGTCGGGCACAAGGCCAGAGGCTTAATATGTGCCATAGTATTTACTCTTCACAGTAACCCTATGAGATAGGGTTTGGGTTTTTTCATTTTAATCCCCATATACAGATGAGAAGACTGAGATTCGAAGTTCAGCAACTGGTAAGGGTCACACAACTAGCTAGTGGCAGAACCAGGATTTGAACCCAGATATCCCCATATTCTCTCTTCTACCGCTCGCCCAGCAGTCCATAGCATTGATAGTCTCCATAATGTGATATTCATTGATTGTCCTGGCCTGCTAAGACATCGTGTGTCAGTCATACAGCGATCAGTGCTGGGGAAGCGAGGACTAGTCCAGTCAGAGAAGCCGGTAGGGGGTGGTAGGAGGAACTGAGGAAACAGGTCATGCTTGAATGCTGGGTGAACAGGTGGGAGGTGCCAGGAGTCTGTAGAGTTGGTAGCAAGAGCTGCTGGGAGCAGGTCAAAGCAAGCAGGACGACAGTCATCTACAAGGGAAGATGAGCAGCCAGTCAGGGGCCTTGACTCCAGCAAAGCTAGCCAAGGCTGCTCTAAAGAGCCAGGTGCCAGCCCTCCTGCCCAGGTGTGGGTCTGCATGAAGAGAGTCCCCCCGCCCTCCGCGTCCGTCAGTGTGTGCTTTGTGCCCAGCATTGTGCTAGGTGTTGACGCTCCTTTTATTTTTTTGAGACAGAGTTTTGCTCTTGTCACCCAGGCTGGAGTGCAGTGGCACGATCTCGGCTCACTGCAACCTCTGCCACCCAGGTTTAAGTGATTCTCCTGCCTCAGCCTCCCGGGTAGCGTGCACCACCACGCCTGGCTAATTTTTGTATTTTTAGTAGAGATGGGGTTTCACCATGTTGGCCAGGATGGTCTCGATCTTCTGTCCTTGTGATCTGCCTGCCTTGGACTCCCAAAGTATTAGGATTACAGGTGTGAGCCACTGCGCCCAGCCTCCTTTTTAAAAAAAAAAAAACAAATATTCTTGTTTTCAAAGAGTTCACAGCTCAGGTATAGGTACAAGCAACTGACTACACACAGCCAGATGAGTATTATTTTTAACACGGTGTTTCATAGCTTAGACTGTCAATTCACATACCCACACGATGTCCAGCGACCCTCATGGAAACATTTCCGCAGGGGAGAGACGAAGGGCCCTGTGCGAAGCATTCTGCTCTTCCACACCTGACATCGCATGGAGCCTTGGCACAACCCCTTGAGGAGCACAAAGGAGGGAGTCCTAACATCTCCTTGTGGGGGATGGGCAAAGCTTCCCAGAAGTATGGGTAGAAGCTCTTCATGCTGAAACGAGGAAGGCAAGGTCACTGCCAGTTCTTCTGCTGTGCCATTTCAGCGTGATGGGCACTTTTAGCTTTAGGAGGAAGGCAGGGGCTTGAGACTGGCCTCTTGGCCTTTTCCTTTTCCACTGCAGTCTGAAAAGCCCTAACTTTTTTACATCTGTCTTCCTGCAATAGCTCCCTCCAGAAAAGCCAGATGTCTAAAGTGCTGGCAAGCAAAGGGCTACTGGGTGTGCTTTTAGCTGACATGGTCTGGCTTGGGAACAAATGTTAAGAAGGTCTCTTTTTCCTCGTTCTCTGCCATCCATTTTTCCTCAATGACTATTTTCCTAGAGTTCATCATGTGATAACCATGACAGACCAGGGATAGATGAGGGAGGAGCCATCAATGACAGATGTCATCTGTCCTCATTGAGTCAGTGAAAGAAAATGTTAGCCTGGAATCAATGACATATTGAGCATGAGGTCGGGGGGAGGAGATTTACATGCATCTCTTAACTCGTGGTGAGTGAGAAAGCAAGTTCTGGATTGGAATTCAGCAGAACGGCTTCTCCCTAAGAGCTGGAAGACCAGGAGCAGGGAGGACATGGGGAGGGACCCTCAAAAGAAAGCATTAGCTGGGTGCTGGGGATCTGGGGAGGCAAGAACCTTCAGGCAGCCTGGGTGGTCACTCAGCTGAGCCAGCACTGAAGGAGCTCTGGAAGGAGGGATTCTAGTTCTACCGCCCACACCGACACCAGCACAGATGTGGCTTCCCCCTCTGGTGTCCTCCATGGTGGGAGCCAGGTTGAATGCTGCTCTAGGACACGTTGTACAGCACCCATGGGGATACTGTCTCTTCAGTGGACTCCTGACTGAAGCAGGTGGAGACCCTCCCTCTTCTCACCAGCACTGGGATGAGGCTGTGGCCAGGAGCCAGATGGAAAGGCAGTTTCACATTTGCTCACATAAGAGTGACTATTTGGGGCCAGGCACGGTGGCTCACACCTGTAATCCCAGCACTTTGGGAGGCTGAGGCGAGCGAATCATGAGGTCAGGAGTTCGAGACCACCCTGGCCAACATGGTGAAAACCTGTCTGTACTAAAAATACAAAAAATCAGCTGGGCGTGGTGGCAGGCACCTGTAATCCCAGCTACTCGGGAGGCTGAAGCAGGAGAATTGCTTGAACCTAAGAAGTGAAGGTTGCAGTGAGCCAAGAAGGCATCATTGCACTCCAGTCTGGGCGACAGAGTGAGACTCTGTCCAAAAAAAAAAAAGAGTGATTATTCAGGCTAATTGCAATGACTCATGCCTGTAATCCCAGCACTTTGGGAGGCCAAGGTGGACTGGTCACTTGAGGTCAGGAATTAGAGACCAACCTGGCCAACAAGGTGAAACCCCATCTCTACTAAAAATACCAAAATTGGCATGCATCTGTAATCCCAGTTATTTGGGAGGGTGAGGCAGGAGAATCACTAGAACCCAGGAGGCGGAGGTTGCTATGAGCCTAGATCACACCACTGCACTCCAGCCTGGGCAACACAGCCAGACTCTGTCTCAAAAAAAAAAAAAAATGCCAGTCGCAGTGGCTCACACCTGTGATCCCAGCACTTTGGGAGGCCGCGGCTGGTGGATCACTTGAGGTTAGGAGTTCAAGACCAGCCTGGCCAACATGGTGAAACCCTGTCTCTACTAAAAATACAAAATTAGCCAGGTGTGGTGGCATGCACCTGTAATCCCAGCTACTTGGGAGGCTGAGGCAGGAGAAGCGCTTGAACCAGGGAGGTGGAGGTTGCAGTGAGCCAAGATTGCGCCACTGCACTCCAGCCTGGACAGCAAGAGTGAAACTCTGTCTCAAAAAAAAAAAGAAAAGAAAAAGAGTGACTATTCAAACAAACCCACCAGATTCACTTAATCCTCACAACAACCCTACAGACTATTCTGGTTTTTAACTGAGGAGAAATTCACATAACATAGAATTAACCATTTTAAAGTATAAAATCCAGTGGCATTTAGTACATTCATAATATTGTACAATCACCACTTCTATCAAGTTGTGAAACATGTTCATACCTCATTGAGGTTGTTTTTATGCCCATGTTACAGGTGAGCTATTAAGGCTCAGGAAGGTGAAGTGACTGATTCAAGTTCATCAGTGGGAGAGGTGGGACTTGAGCCCAGATTCTGTAACTCCTGTGGAAGGAGGAAATGTCTCTCTTCAGACTTTGATAACAGCCTCTGAACTGATTTCCTGCTCTCCTGTCTCCCTCCTTCCAGGTGTCTTACACACAGTGACATTCATCTCCTACCGCCAGGCTCTAAGAGAACTATCTCCCTCCTCAGCCTCCCAATGGATGCTCATTAGTATCAAAATAAAGTGCAAGCTCCGTTCTGCTGTAGCCTTTATGTTGATCACCAAGCAACCTGTTTCTCTGGGCCTGTGGTCCTTGGGAAATGCTTGCAAATCCTGGGCTCTGGCAACCCTGGGAGTAGTGGCTGATCCCAGCACAGCTTCTGCCCTTTATCCCGTCCATCAGCTACCAGCCAGACTGCATGCCCTTGAGATTTCTTAAGCGGGATTCGACACCAGCGCAGGCTCTGCGCACCACAATGTGTGTTGCCTTCGGAACCCCGTCACTCGACTTGAGGGAAAGGACAGCAACCTCCCATCTCTCCACCTTGGTTGGCTAAGTTATTTCAAGGTCAAATAATGGAAGCAGTGCAGATATTAAATATGTTGGTGCCAGTTGTATATATGTGTTCCTTGAAAATATACTTATGGTATATTTTTAGATGCCAAAAGGTAAAATGCTATATATAATATAATCTTGTTTCAGAAAAAATATGTTTATATAGACAGAACAAATATATATTTTAACATATGCATCTATTTGCATAAGAAAACATTTGAAAAGATATACCTTTAATGGTAATATTAACATGTTAATGGTGGTTCTCTCTGGCTGATGCGGTTTGGAGTGATTTTCATTTTTTCCGTTTGCTTATTTTCATCCTTGCTAAGTTTCTTTCCATAAAAACATGACCTATATAAGAAAAAGAAGGCCGGGCACGATGGTTGTCTGTAATCCCTGCACTTTGTGGGGCTGAGGCGGGCAGAATCACTTGAGGTCAAGAGTTCAAGACCAGCCTGGCCAACATGGTGAAACCAAGTCTCTACTAAAAATACAAAAATCAGCCGGATGTGGTAGTGCACGCCTGTAATCCCAGCTACTCAGGAGGCTGAGGCAGTAGAATCATTTGAATGTAGGAGGCGGAGGTTGTAGTGAGCCGAGATCGCGTCACTGCACTCCAGCCTGGGCAACAGAGTGAGACTCTGTCTCAATATAATAATAATAATAATAATAATAACAACAATGAAGAGGAAAAGAGTTTCTGTAGGACTCTGTTTGCCCTCTCAACTCGGCCTTCTATCACAACTAATTGTATACATGCACCTCTACTCTCTCTGCCCCTCAAGGACAGGGATCTCATCTTATTCATTTTACCTTCTCCATGACATGCTCAAGAATTAATTAGCTAGCCAAGGAGCGGACCCCAGGTTCTACTGTCTCTGACCCCTCCTGAGTGCAGGTCTCTGAGGCCAAGCCCCCTTGAGCAGGCCTCCAGGAGGTGAAGCTCCTGAGACCTCCCAGGCCTGGGTTCCTGGGGTTTCCCGCTAGGTTCCTTGTCAGTGAGTAAAGCAGTGGTGGCTGCAGGCAGATGCAACACCAACAGCAAGTCTGCAAGCAAAGACGCTCTCTTGCGCGTGTGGGTTTCTTCTCAATATGATTTCATTACTGTAAGGCAGATGTTTCATTGCCAGGGCAACCAGGGGGTGGAATATGCACAGAGCAGCCTCCACTTTGAACTTTATTTTGTTAAACTCCCACTGGGCTCTGAGCTCACTTCCCATTTGTGGTTGCAAGAATGTAAACCTTCAGATCTGCTGGGTTTTTTGTCTTGATCTTGTTTTGTCTCTTTAGAGGTCTGGCTGACATGTACAGTGTCTCCTGCAATTTACTAGTTAGTGTAACTTGTTTCATTCTCACCCACTCACTTTGATACCTCTTCCTACTGTCTTGTGATCAGACTTGCTCCCTCAAAATAGATGGAAATTTTTTCAATGTATTAGAAATGTACTGGAGGCCGGGCAAGAGGTGACTCAAGCCTGTACTCCCAGTACTTTGGGAGGTCGAGGAGGGTGGATCACCTGATCTCAGGAGTTTGAGACCAGCCTGACCAACATGGTGAGACCTCGTCTCTACTAAAAATACAAAAATTAGCTGGGTGTGGTGGCACATGCCAGTAATCCCAGCTACTTGGGAGGCTGAGGCAGGAAAATCACTTGAACTGGGGAGGCAGTGGTTGCAGTGAGCTGAGACTGCGCCATTGGACACTCCAGCCTGGGCAACAAGAGCGAAACTCTGTCTCAAAAAAAAAAAAAAAAAAAGAAGAAGAAGAAGAACTGGAATGTCAGAATTGGAATTTTCCAATAGGGAGGATACCAAAAGGGACAGCTTTAACTGTCTCTTCCCTCATGATATGCTCTTTTTCCCTTGGTTTTCCTGCTCCCGCTCCACAGCACACACAGGTTTCCAAGCTACACCGAGGGGCGACCAGCCCTCTGTGGCCTTGGCCTGTTTGATGTGAATCCCCCATCTCCCTGGTGAGGCTTGGAGGCCTCAGTGGGAGGAGCAGAGAACTCGCTTCCTCAATCATGACAAAACCTACGTAGCCTGCAGTTCCCTCTCCTTCCATTCCTTGTCCCAGTTAAAATACCTTTGCATTCGACTCCACTTCTGGAATTGTCACTGACAAAGTTGTTTTCTGGGGAGGTGAGCCTCAGAGGTTTAAACACACTGGCCTTGCCCAGCACCTGACACTTCATTGTTGAAAGGAATTAAATCTAATTGAATAGAATCAAAACCAAATTGAATGGGCAGGTTCTAAACCAGGCTTGCAGATCAGGGCCATCAGCCTCTTAAATGCAGCCCAGCTGAGCCTACCTTTGTCTGGTGTCTGAGAGGAGGAGGGCACAGTGCGAGGGCCCATTCTGTTGGTTTGGGAGTGTTTCTCTTAGCTCGTTGCTTGGAGCGTCCACCTCGTTTCTCATAGCTGCTGCCTGGGGTAAATGACTGGCTTTGAATCAAGCCCCCGAGTGTGAGTCTCTGCGGGGAGCCTGAGAGTGACCCAGCATAAATGGAGGAAGGAAGGAGAGGGAGGGAGGGGAGTTCCCCTACAGTTTCCCAGTGAGGAGATAAGATGTAAGCACTGGAAACATGGGAGAATGAATGATGTGGAATGAGCTGTGTCGTTTGTGACATGAGTCATAGTATTGCCCTCTCTGGATAGATCTGTTCCCTGAAAGTGACTGAGAACAGTCAAACCCAGAGAGGTGGGTACAGTCATCCTAGGGGTGTAGCCTGAGCTTGCACTTGAAGGGAAGGAGGAAAGCCAACCCCTGTGCTAAGATATGCAATTAGTGCTCATGACACATCTGTAATATGTGATTCCCTTTTTACAGAAGGGAAACGGAGGCCCAGAAGGGTCAGCCAAAGCCATCACCCTTGGAGGAGGATAGATCTGGGTTCTAATATCACAGGTGCCATCCCCTAACACCTGCATAACTTTGGGTCTCCTCCTCCACTAGACAGATCCTGCCACCTGGGGAGAGGTCAGCAGGGGACTCCCTGGTTTGCACAGGACCAACTGGATCAGGTAGGCAAGGAGGAGAAAACCACTGGCCTCCACATTCTCTAATCCAGCTTTGCAGATAATAGAGCCTGGACTTTCAGCTTATCTGATTCCTGGTCAGTTTCTCAATGAGCTGAAACTCAGAGGGAAGAGGAATGTGATTTCCACTCACAATCACCAGACAGGGAACCTCTTGTGGGCAGAAACTGTTTCTTTCTTATTTTTAGTAAATAAAAAAGTATGTAGTATTGAACACATATGAAAGAAAATGCAGCATATCTGTAAGTTATAAAGCACAGTACTAAACACTGTACCTAAGAACCAGTCCAATCTGCCCCTTCTCCCTCCATCCCCCTGCCTCTCCATGAAAGGTAACTACTATCCTACATTGTGAGCTTAACCTTGCCTTCTATTTTTTTTTTTTTTCGGTTTTAGTAAATATGCATGCATTTCTGAGCTGTATAAAGTTTAGTTGTGCTGTTTTGGGGGCTCTATATAAATGATATCAAACTGAACTTAATCATCAGTGGTTATCAGAGTTACCATTTAAAGATGAATATGCCCCTACGTCACACAACTCCTGGGTATATACCCTAGGGCACTACTTCTCATATTTTTTGGTTTTAGGACTCTTATGCCCTTAAAAATTATCAGGATGGGCGCAGTGGCTCACGCCTGCAATCCTAGCACTTTGGGAGGATTGCTTGATTCCAGGAGGTGGAGACTGCAGTGAGCTGTGATCGTGCCACTGCACTAATAATAATTATCAAGGACCCCAAAAAGCTTTTGTTCATGTGGGCTATATTTATTTATATTTACAGTATTAGAAATTCAAACTGAAAAAAGTTAAAATATTATTAATCACCTTTAAAATAAAAATAAACTCAATGGATGTTAACACATTTTATGAAAAAAAACTATGTTAAAATTTAGGGAGATGAGAGGCATTGTTTCATATTTTACAGTCTCTTTATTGTCTGGCTTACTAGAAGATAGCTAGAATCTCTATTTGTATTCAAGTGTTGCAATATGTTGTTTTGGTTGAAGTATATGAGAAAATTCCAGCCTCACCCAGATATGTAATTAGAAGAGGTAGGAGTATTTTAATAGCCTTTTCAGATAATTGTGGATGTGTCATGCAGCCTCCAGAAAACTCCACAGCACACCCCTGACAGGATGAGAGTGAAAAGTATTATGAAAATAGTTTTGTGGCTGGGAGCGGTAGCTCGCACCTGTGATCCTAGCACTTTGGAAGGCCACGGCGGGTAGATCACCTGAGGTCAGGAGCTTGAGACCTGCTTGGCAAACATGGTGAAACACAGTTTCTACTAAAAATGCAAAAATTAGCCGGGCATAGTGGCGTGTGCCCGTAATCCCAGCTACTCGGGAGGCTGAGGCAGGAGAATCGCTTGAACCCAGGAGCTTGCAGTGAGTCCAGATTGTGCCACTGCACTCCAGCCTGGGCGATAGTAAGACTATGTCTCAAAAAAAAAAAAAAGAAAAAAGAAAAAAGAAAATAGTTTTGCTCATGTGGACCCTCTGAAAGGGCCTTGGGGACCCTTGAGGGTCCCTGGATCACACTTTGAGGACTGCTGCCTTAGTGAAACTCTTGTACATGTGCACCATGGGGTTGTGCAAGATTGTTCACTGCAGCATTGTCTGCAATAGAAAAGAACTGGGAACAACCCAAAATGTTGTCTATCATGAGGAGAATGAATACATGAATTATGGTTCATTCACACATCAGAATATTTGTGTAGCAGTGAAAATAATGCCTCTTTTCCCCACCTTTGTACATGAGGAGACTGTGTATTAACAGAGTCCTTGCAGTTTGACTGAGTAGCTCATTTGACTGGTGTACACTACAGTGTTAGATGAGGCTGAGCATAAAGTAGGTATTTAAGAGACGGGCAAAATGAATGAACATGCCCAAAAGCTGTGAATGGAGAGGCCACGCCAGAGTCACCTAATTTCCTGTTGTGACTTTTGTCATGTTAAATTCTCCTCTGGCTGAAGCCTTTTCATTTCTTCTGAAACACTTGATTTCAGACTAATGACTAAAAGCTAACTTCCTATTTTAAAATGATGTTTATGCCACCACAAAATACTTTGCAAATGGTGGGAATTAATAAACACAAACCCACAGAGAATTCAGCAAATTTATAAAACATCTTCCCTTTGGAAGTTTGGGAGCACAGAGCTAAAACAAGTACATTTTGTGTTTAAAATTGTGCCTTCTTGCTGGAATAAAAACATTTCAAGGCAAAAGCATTCCACACTTCCGATCCCTGGTTAGAAAGAACAATGGAGAGCTTTGGCCAGGCATGGTGGCCCATGCCTGTAATCCCAGCACTTTTGGAGGCCGAGGCGGATCACCTGAGGTCGGGAGTTTGAGACCAGCCTGACCAACATGGAGAAACCCCATCTCTACTAAAAATACAAATTAGCCAGGCGTGGTGGCACACGCCTGTAATCCCAGCTACTCAGGAGGCTGAGGCAGGAGAATTGCATGAACCCGGGAGGAGGAGGTTGCGATGAGCCAAGACTGCGCCATCGCACTCCAGCCCGGGCAATAAGCGCGAAACTCCGTCTCAAAAAAAAAAAACAAAAAAAACAAAAAGAAGAAAGCAAAATATATTCAAGTTTCTATTGAGATAATCACTGATAAGACTGAAAGCCCTGAGCATTAGTATCCTAGCAGCTGCTAACCTTGTGTGAGGAAGACGCTGCATACCTAGAGAGAGTCCCTCAGGGTTGCAAGTTCCCGGTCTTGATAGTTTTGTAAATATATGACCTGTGAGAAATATAAGAAAATAAACAAGTTGAACATAAAGTCATAGTTTCAAACTTTGATGTTTTCATTCAGCCAAAAATCAACAGAACTAATGGTTAAAATCAGACATTTAATGTTTATTTACCTTACAAACAAAAAATATTCAGGAAGCCTTGGTTTAAAAAATCAATTTTTTGATATTTCCTCCTGAATTAACATCTAGTTTCTCAGACATGAAGGGACTCTACCCTCCCTTTCCTGTGTTCTAACTTTCAAGAGTTACCTATGTCAAATTTAGTAGTATTTATATTGAAGGCCCTATAAAATTGAAAACTGACTTCTGGTTAACAAAGCATGTAGACTGAGAAATAGACAGATAAACCAATAGGAAAAAAAAATCCAGAGATAGACCCAAGTATATGTGAATTAATACTTTTAAAGTTGGCATTTCAAATCAAAGAAGAAAAAAGCGCTGTTCAGTAAATAGTATCAAGACAACAGGCTACACATCATTTTCCATTTAGGAAAACCATTTATATTATACTGCTACCTCACTCCTTATTCCAAAATCAATCCCAGATGAATAGAAACCTAAATGTCAAACATGAAACCATAAAAGTAAAGGGGACGGCACAGTGGCTCACACCTGTAATCCCAATACTTTGGGAGGCCAAGGCGGGAGAATAGTCCAGGCCCTGGACTTCAAGACCAACCCAGGCAACTTAGTGAGACCTCTTCTCCACTAAAAAAAAAATTAATTAATTAACTGGGTGTGGTGCTGTGTACCTGTAGTCCCAGCTACTTAGGAGGCTAAGGCGGGAGAATCTTGGCCCAGGAGAGGCTGCAGCAAGCTATGGTCACACAACTGCACTCCAGCCTATGCAACAGAAGAAGACCCTGTCTCAAAAACAAAAAAAGGTACAAGAAGAAAATATAGTTGATATGTTTATAATCTTGGAATGAAGAAGCTCTGTCTAAGCATGCCATGCAATACAGAAACCATAAAGGCAAACATTACCAAATTTGAGTATATAAAACTTTAGTCAGGCGTGGTGGCTCATGCCTATAATCCCAGCACTTTGGGAGGCCGAGGCAGGTGGATTACCTGAGGTCAGGAGTTCGAGACCAGCCTGGCCAACATGGCAGAACCCCATCTCTACTAAAAATACAAAAACCTAGCCAGGACGTAGTAGAGGGCGCCTGTAATCCCAGTCTCTTGGGAGGCTGAGTCAGAATTGCTTGAACCCAGGATAGGGAGGTTGCAGTGAACTGAGATCGTGCCATCGCACTCCAGCCTGGGTGACAAGAGCAAAACTCCATCTCAAAAAATAACAACAACAAAAAACTTTAAAATTTTCTGAAGAATAAACCTATAAACAAACAAAGGCAAAAAAACAACTAATAAAAATCATTACAGTCCAGGTGCGGTGGCTCATGTCAGTAATCCCAATACTTTGGGAGGTCAAGGCAAGCGGATCTCATGAGGCCAAGAGTTCAAGACCAGCCTGAGCAACGTGGCAAAATCCCATCTCTACTAAAAAGACAAAATATTAGCTGGGCGTGATGGCAGGCACTTGTAATCCCAGCTACTTGGAAGGCTGAGGCAGGAGAATTGCTTGAACCCAGGAGGCGGAGGTTGCAGTGAGCCGAGATCGTGCCATTGCACTCCAGCCTGGGCGAGAAGAGTGAGACTCTTGTCTAAAAAACAAACAAACAAACAAACAAACCTAACCAGGTTGCAGTGAACTGAGATCGTGCCATTGCACTCCAGCCTGGGTGACAAGAGCAAAACTCCGTCTCAAAAAACAACAAAAAAAAACTTTAAAATTTTCTGAAGAATAAACATATAAACAAACAAAGGCAGAAAACAAACTAATAAAAATTATTACAGTCCAGGTGTGGTGGCTCACGCCTATAATCCTAGCACTTTGGGAGGCCAAGGCTGATGGATCACCTGAGGTCGGGAGTTCGAGACCAGTCTGACCAACATGGAGAAACCCTGTCTCTACTAAATATACAAAATTAGCCAGGCATGGTGGCACATGCCTGTAATCCCAGCTACTTGGGAGGCCGAGGCAGGAGAATCGCTTGAATCCGGGAGGCGGAGGTTGCGGTGAGCTGAGATCACACCATTGCACTCCAGCCTGGGCAACAAGAGCGAAACTCTGTCTCAAAATAACAATCATCATCATCATCATTTCTGGAAAGATAGAGAAGAGTACTATTTGTTTTACTGTGGTATATACACATAACATAAAATGTATTACTTTAACTATTTTAAGGTGTATGATTCAGTACATTCATAATGTCATGCAACCACCACCAGCATCCAGTTTCAGAACATTTCATCACCCAAAAGGAGACTCAGTGCTCATTAGCACTTCCTATTCCTTCCTACCTCCGGCCCCAGCAACTACTCATGTGCTTTCTGTCTCTTCGGATTTGCCTATTCAAGATATTTCATACAAATGAAATGATATGTGGCCTTTTGTGTCTTTTTTCACTTAGCAAAATGCTTTCAAGGTCCATCCATGTTGCAGAACGTATCAGTACTTCTTTCCCTTTTATGGCTGAGTAATATGCCATTGTATAGAGAAACCACATTTTGTTTATTCATCAGTCAATGACATGTGGGTTGTTTCTGCCTTTTGGGTATCATGCAAAGTGCTGCTGTGAATATTTGTATACAAGTTTTTGTTTGAACACCTGTTTTTCAGTTCTTTTGGGTATATCCCCAGGAGTGGAATTGCCGGGTCATATGATAATTACTGAAAACCTCTTAGTGATTTTTGGATATTGTGCCACATGCATATATTACCTAACAAAAATTGATTATTTTAATAAAAATAACCAAGTAGAGACAAATATATTGTTTTATAATCACATTTTGGCATCCCTGCAAAATCAGCATTGGATCAATCAGTAGTCTCACAGAACCTAAAAGAAACTGAGGTGTAGGAAGTAAACATATAATCCCATTTTTAAATATGACTCATAGAACCAGTAGGTCTTCAGGCTACAAATACTCGCCGTCATTAAATGTTTCAGCAGCATTGCCCTGGTGAATGTGGGAAGGGCTGGATATTTTCTAGATCCATGTTTTTTTTTTTTTTAAGGTAAAGCAGCAATCGAAGTTGAATTCAAACCCGTAATTATATTGACTTGGTCTGACAATTGCATGGACTCTCACTGGGAGCCCGTGCTCCCGCAGCACCACCTGTGTCCCCTAGGAGGCGAGCTGGGGAGAGACTGGAGTCCCCAGGGGAGCTCTGCGCTGGCGGCAGAGAATTGGTCTGGCAGAGCTTTTGCAAAGGCAAGAGGATCACCGAAAAGGGATCACAGTGGGGAAAAAGGCAAGAGGAGGAAACACTGCGACAAAGAACCCAGCGCTGGGACACTTGGGAAACGTTATTTTCTCAAGCACTTTATTATTTTTTTTTTTTTTGAGATGGAGTCTCAATCTGTCGCCCAGGCTGGAGTGCAGTGGTGCAATCTCAGCTCACTGCCACCTCTGCCTCCCGGGTTCAAGCGATTCTCCTGCCTTGGCCTCCCAAGTAGCTGGGATTACAGGTGCCCGCCACCACACCTGGCTAATTTTTGTATTTTTAGTAGAGAGGGGGTATCGCCATGTTGGCCAAGCTGGTCTCGAACTCCTGACCTCAAGTGATCCGCCCGCCTTGGCCTCCCAAAGGGCTGGGGCTACATGTGTGAGCCACTCAAGCACTTTATTTTTATAAATGAGGAGATCGAGACCCGGAGTAGCTGCTGATGGTCACAAAGGCTGTAAGCATGAAGTCTGGATGCCTCGCTGTGGTACAGTGCGCAGTGTGGGAACACAGGCGTTCCACCACTGAGAGGGCTGTGTCTGAGTCCCTCCTCCCTCCCTTTCCCCCTCCCTCCCCACTGCCACCACTTACTTAAATGTGTGATTCAGGGTCACTAACTTAACCTTTCCCAGCCTGTTTCATTATCTGTTTAGTGGGTCTAATACCATCTTCATCAGGCTGATGCAAGGAAATGATATCACGTATGCACAGGACCTCCCTTATGCTTGGCATATAGTAGATTCTCAATAAACATGTGTTGTGTGAATGAATATTCTCTCCTCTAATCCTCTCAAAGGCAATCATTCTGCTGCCCCAACACATTTTTATTGATGACATTTCAGGCAGTACCTTATGAGCTCTCCATATCTAGAAGGCTGGGAAGGGAAGGAAAGGAGAGGATGGGGTGTTCGTGCTGTTCCTGTTGTGGTGAAAAGCTTCTTTGTGAAGTCTGAGCAGCACCAGCTCCACTTGGAGGCTGCAAATCTGTCAGCCGGAGGTCCTCAGAGCTCCCAGGTCCTGGCCTTCTCTGCCAGCAAAGTGGCATACCTGGGTTATAGATCCAGAGGTCTTCTGAGGCCAACAGAGCCACACACCCCCCATCCAGTTCCTGCCCCCCTTCCCCAAGCATCTGACAGAGGCCAGTTTGGCTGTTTCAAGAAACACCAATCAAAGTGTTTTATGAGAACTGTTGGTTATGCCCAGCTACACTGTCAAATCCTCATGTATACTGTCAAACACGTCGGTGTGGTAAACTTTATCTCATTGCATTGTAAAGTTCAGGTCATGGTTTCTCAGTCTTCATCATTTATACTTTACATGGCACAAGACTTTTAAAATATTAGGTTGTACATTTTAATTCTCACAATTCCTTTTTTGGGAGGAAGGAAGGTGTGGAGGGGACTGAAATACACTTTATTCATTATTAAAAATGTTACTATAGTACACAAAATGGGAAAAATATAGAAAAGAAAGAAAAAGGCCAGGTACAGTGGCTCATGCCTGTAATCCCAGCACTTTGGGAGGCCAAGGCAGGTGGATCACTTGAGGTCAGGAGTTCAAGACCAGCCTGGCCAACATGGCAAAACCCCATCTCTACTAAAAATAGAAAAATCAGAAGGGCGTGGTGGCATGCACCTGGAATCCCAGCTACTAGGGAGGCTAAGGCGTGCTTGAGCCCAGGAGGCAGAGGTTGCAGTGAGCCGAGATCGCACTACTGCACTGCAGCCTGGGCGACAGCAAGACTCTGTCTCAAAAAAAAAAAAAAAAAAAAGAGAGAGAGAGAGAGAGAGAAAGAAGGAAGGAAAGAAAAGAAACAAGAAAAGATTTCCCAGAACTCCACCATTCAACAGCTGTTGGTATTTCTTTTTGCAATTTTTTTTAAAGACAGGGTCTTGCTCTGTTGCCCAGGCTGGGGTGCAGTGGCACAATCACAGTTCACTGCAGCCTCGAACTCCTAAGCTGAAATGATCCTCTTTGCCTCAGCTTCCTGAGTAGTTGGGATTATGGACACACTACCATGTCCGGCTTACTGTTGGTGTTTATTAGAGGATTTTAAAAACATTTTAAAATGCACTTTTTACAAAGTTGTGATAATAACATTTACAATTTTTAAAATAGGTTTCCTCAGTGCTTAAAAATTGTATTCATTCATTCAACATTTCCTCAATGCTTACTATGTGCCTAGCACTAGGGTACAATGATGAGTGAGATAACTAGACTTCGTGGCTCACACCTGTAATCCCAGCATTTTGGGAGGCTAAGGCGGGAGAATCACTTGAGGCTAGGAGTTCAAGGCCAGCCTGGGGAGACCACATCTCTAAAAAATAATCATAATAAAAGTAGAAAATAAAAACAAAGAAAAATGAGAGAATGATGTGCCTTCTCTTGTCACCACAATTTCAGCTTGTTTATGCATTTGCTAAATGGTTGCTATGGCTTGAATATTTGTTCCCTCCAAAACTTATGTTGAAGTTTACTCCCCAATGTAGCAATATTCAGAGGTGGGGCCTTTAAGAGGTGACTAGGCCATGAGAGCTCTGCTCTCATAAATGGATAAATCCATTCATGGATTCATGGGTTGATGGACTAATGGGTTACTACAGGAACGGAATTAGCAGCTTTATAAGATGAGGATGAGAGAACTGAGCTAGCACGCTCAGTCCCCTCGCCTTGTGGTGCTCTGCACCACCTGCGGACTCTTCAGAGAGTCCCCACCAGCAAAAAGGCCCTCACAAGATGTGGACTTTACAGCCTCCAGAACTATAAGAAATAAATTTCTTTTCTTTATAAATTACCCAATCTGTGGTATATGTTACAGCAACAGAAAATGACCTAAGACAATGGTGCTACTGAGTAGGGGGAAGCCCTCAAAAAAAAAAGGGGAACTCTGGATGGGTGTGGTGGCTCACATTTGTAATCCTAGCATTTTGGGAGGCCAAGGTGGGAGGATGGCTTGAGCCCAGGAGATAGTGACCTCCTGGGCAACATAGTGAGACCCCACCTATACCAAAAAAGAAAAAAAAAATAGCCTGGCATGGTGGTGCAGGCCTGTAGTCCCAGCTACTGGGGGGTTTGAAGTGGGAGAATCGCTTGAGTCCAGGATTTCAAGGTTACAATGAGCTATGATAGTGCCCCTGTAGATTAAAGGCAGAGTAGGGAAGCATGCCTGGTGAGGACAAGGAACAGCAGGGAGACTAGTGTGGCCAGAGAAACACAGGTGCTCAGATAGTGCTTGCTGAGTGATTGAATTACCCCAGCATGTAGTGCAAACACTTTAGTCCCCAGAGTGCCACAGTAGCTCTCAAATTGTGTCTCCCTCTGACTCCGTTCTCCCAGGTTTTTAAAAAATATCATCTGTGCAGACGTTATCATCCCGAAATTGCTGATGGATTTTTCAAGATCTCATTCTTCCCACTGTCCTCCTTTACCTCTGATTTCCATTTAAATGGGAGTCTGCCCATGACTGAGCTTTCCCCTTCCCGGGTCACTTGCAATGGGTCTCTGCAGCCTTCTCGGTGTGATTTCTCCAGTGCCGACAACTGAACCTGGTACAGAGTAAGTTTCAGTTAAAGAGCTCTTGACTGAGTGAATGAATTTCCCCTGAGAGTTTCATCAATCCTTTCTACATCCCCATTCTCTGAGCCTTTCCATTGGTCATACCCATGCCAGCTTTGCTTACTTCTGCTTTTTTTTTTTTTTTTTTTTTTTTTTTTTAACTCATGTGAGTTACCATCATCAGTTTTTCACTCTGTTCCTTTTCCTGGATGGGTGCTGGGCGCCACCTCTCAGTGGCGTTCCCATTGCACACCAGCCTCCTCTGATCCTAAAGAGGCTACAGATCTTTTAGGGAAGGAGGAATGGAATGCCTGCTTACCTGCCCAGCACTCAAAAGAGCAGACCCATCAAGTCAAAACCCTCACATCTCACCTTGGACCTTTCCAACTCCACCCCAGGAGTCTATCAGAAAGGAAATCTAGACACTGTTTGCACCAGTCCTCCCATTGCCCACCCCTCCCCACACCACAGGATGAGAAGCTACAAGTCAGGCGAGGAGCAAGTTGTGGCTCCAATGTGAGATTGAGCAAGCAGGACTCACACTTTCTAGTTAAATCCAGATTTGTCCTTTTCAACCTTGTGACACGTGCATCATATCATAGCAAAATTTCTTTATGGGACTGTCACAGAGAAACAGGACAAAAACCCTGGACTGGGGTGAGATTTAGGTTTTCCTCTTGGCTCGGGCTCTTTAGGTCCCAGTTTCCTCATCTGTAAAAGGGTAGATTGTAGTCCAAAAGTCATTCATGTGCCAACAGCCTAGCCCAGGATCTTGTCTCCAAGGGAAAGGCTGCCACACAGGACTCAAATCTTCCACAGCAACTGCTCTGTCCCCAGCCTCAATCCCCCCACCCCTCCTCCAATCCCACACCACCACTCCATCGCAGGAACCTAGATGGTGGACAGGCCAGTGGGGATGGTGTGCAGAAGTATGTCGACTTATTCAAGGGAGCTTGGCCCTGAGAAAAGCTGGTGGTCTGCCAACATTCTCAGAGGCTGAAATATATCAAAACACCCATGTAAGAATGTACGCTGAGAACCACAGTGGCCAGACAGAGGGAGGATACTACTCTGCTCCCACCCACCCTTCCCTTCCCACCATACCTCACCCTCCACTGCCCCTGTCCAGGACCGCTGCTCCTGGAATCCAAGGAAAAGGCAGAAGTCCGTTTGGCCGGAGTGTGTGTCTCAATGACAGGAGGGGCTCCCTGGCTTTCTAGAGTCCTACCCTCCTGGCCTCTGTTCCCCTCAACCTCAGTGCCAGAGACACCATGGCCAGGTTCCTTTGAAAATTCCCTTTCTCCGTGCTCCAGATTGCCCTTCCTGTACTCCAATTATTCAGGCTCACATTAAAGTACGAAGACGGCTTTGGCGGGGGGACTCTGGTAGGTGTTAATCTTTAGCGTAAGGAGATTAAAGGAGCTGGTTTTCTTTTTTTTTTTTTTTTTTTTTGGGACGGAGTCTTGCTCTGTCGCCCAGGCTGGAGTGCAGTGGCTGGATCTCAGCTCACTGCAAGCTCCTCCTCTCGGGTTCACGCCATTCTCCTGCCTCAGCCTCCCGAGTAGCTGGGACTACAGGCACCCGCCACTTCGCCCAGCTAGTTTTTTGTATTTTTTAGTAGAGACAGGGTTTCACCGTGTTAGCCAGGATGGTCTCGATCTCCTGACCTCGTGATCCGCCCGTCTTGGCCTCCCAAAGTGCTGGGATTACAGGCTTGAGCCACCACGCCCGGCCAAGGAGCTGGTTTTCTAGGTAGTGTCTGATTTCTTTAGTTGGGAAGAGAGAGGCCCCACCTTTTATAAGGGCCTGGGGCTGCCAGCTTTGTGCCCTTGATTTCTTTAGAACCCATTCAGACTTAACCATCCTTTCTGTAGCCAGGACCAGGCTGCGTCGAGGTCATCTTTGTCTTTCAACATGAATATCCTAGTAACTTTCTCCCCAGTACCCACTCCAGAGGATCCAGGGCAAAAGTAAATCTCTGAAAGTGTGTGTAGGATGAAGCTGGTGACTCATGCCTAGTTTATGAGTGGTAAGTGTGCATTACATGTTCTGCACATCATCTCGTTTATCCCTCACCACTCTATGGCGTAGGCACTATTTTAAGCCCCATTTTATAGGTTTTGGACCTAAGGGGTTTGGAGCGGGTAAGTCACTTGTCCGAGGTCACACATTAGGAGGTGTGCTGTCCATTGCTAAAGCCAAGGCTCACTCTGTCCCTCGAGCCACTGTACCAAGTGCCAAACATTTATTAGGAACCTATTCCAGGTGCAAAACCCTGGATGTGGCCAGCAGATGATCAATATGCACATGAATGAAGAATGGGCAGCTCTTGAATTCCAGGAGCACAATTTCTAACCTGGGAGGTGGTGTGAACATGAAGAACTCTACTCCAAAGCAGCCTGAAGTAAGTGCTGTCTCAGAGGTAGAAGGGGAGTCCCATAGGAACGTGGCTGAGGAGGGAGATCAATATACACTCAGAGAGAGAGAGAAACAGAGAGAGAGAGAGAAAGCTCGACAGAAAGACAGAAAGAAGGGAGGAAGAGAGGAGGGAAGGAGGGAAGGAAAGGAGAGAGAACATGAATAAGTGCTGAAGTTTTCTAGAAATGGGCTTCGTGCTAGGCCCTGGTAGATGGGTCAACTTCCCCAGGCTGGAGAGAAACAGGCAGAGGAAACAGCTCGAGCCAGGAGCCAGGGTGACAGCATTCAGGATCTGCTATGGAGTCAGGTCTGTGTCGGGGTGTGGAGAGAGGCAAGCCTGACAGGTCAGTCAGAATCAAATGGAGGAGAGTCCAGATGCCAGGGGAAAAGTCTGGGCTTGCTTCTGGGGGCAGTAAGGAGCTGCTGAAAGCTGCTTATCGATAAAGCATGACAGGCAGGAAGAGATGATGCAAGCTTGCAAAGAAAACTGGTGGTAGGAGGCAGGGATGAGGTCTTCACATGGTTCATCTCTTCTTTGGCCAAGGTCCACCGCCAGGCTGGACACTTGAGGGGGCAGGAAGAGGAGGGATGGTCCAGCGTTGGGAGTGCTCTGAGCAGAGGCTGAGCCTAAAGCCCCTCCAAGGCCTGTGGAGGGGCTCAGAAGGGCGAGTGGCCTAATTCTGAGGGACAAGGAAAGACCTAAAGGAAACACTGAAGGTCCTAGAGTAGGAGGGGTAGTGAGGATGCACAAGGGAAATTGGAAGGAAATGAACCATTCTGGGACATGGGGAGGAAGAATCTTCAATTCAGCCTAAGGAAAAAAAGTGTCCTTACCCCTTGCCCATTCAGGCTTATTTCTTTGAAACTCTTTTAAAGAAATGCAGGGGAAAAAAAACCCTTTTTTTTCCAAGTGTAGTAAAAAGTCAATGAAATTGAGAAGCCAACTGCCTGGAACATTCAAGTCACTGGGAATTTTTTTTTTTTTTTTTTTTTTTTGGAGACAACATCTTGCTCTGTTGCCCAGGCTGGAGTGCCTCAAACTTCTGGGCTCCAGAGATTCTCCTGCTTCAGCCTCGCAAGTAACTGGGACTGCTACATACATGCATCACCATGCCCAGCTAATTTTTAAATATTTTTTGTAGAGACAGGAACTCACTATATTGCCTAGGCTCATCTCAAATTCTTGGGCTCAAGTAATCCTCCCGCCCTGATCTCCCAAAATGCTGGGGTTACAGGTGTGAGCCACAGCGCCTGGCCCTGTGATTGTTTTTTGATTCGATCTTAGAAGTAGAATAGGTAAATGACCACAGACAAGTTAGTATCAGGATGTCAATCACAAAAAGACCTACTATGGGTGACCACAGAGTCAGCAATATAAGCAGAAGGTGACTCAGCCCAGGACCCATTTGAGGGGGGTCGAGGAGGCAACCCTGACTAAAAGTTGGCTCCACCCGTTAATGTTTTTGGAGGCCCTAAGTCCTGAAGACCTTATGGAATCCTCCTCTAATATATAATTAAACATTTTAAAATAAAAATAGGCTGGTGCAGTGGCTCACACCTGTAATCCTAGCACTTTGGGAAGCCAGGACAGGGGGATCACTTGAGCCCAGGAGTTTGTGACCATCCTGGGCAAAATAGCAAAAAAAAAAAAAAAAAAAAAAAAAAAAAAAAAAAAATTGTTTAAAAAATTAGGCGGGTGTAGTAGCACGTATCTGTAGTCCCAGCTACTTGGGAGGCTGAGGAAGGAGGACCGCTTGAGCCCAGAAGCTGAAGGTTGTAGCGAGCTATGATTGTGCTATGCTACAATTAAATTACATTTTCTAATTGCAAAATTCTTACCTTCATTAGAGTTGAACTGCTCTCTCTCTCTCACCTGCTTTGCTAATTCCCCAACCAGCACTGCCCTCACTAGCCTGTGACCATATCCAACAGCCCATTATGAGAAAGACATTTCTTTGGATCTTGAAAATGTCTGCATTTTTAAGAATTCCTAATTGAAAGGAAGAGGATGCTAACAGTTCAAGGCAGCAGTGTAGAGGTAGGAAATGCTGGGCTTGGGAGGTAAACAGCCCGCCTAAAGAACTAAAGGACTAAAGCAAGTTCTTTAGTCTCCCTATGGCTCAGTTCCCTCATATGTAAAATGGGGAGGAAGAAAAGAAAAATATCCCTCTTGTAGTGTCCTGATGATGAAATGAATCCACACACAGCCAGAAAGCATTCAGAAGAGTGCCTGGCACATAGTGAATCTCCTAAGTGTTGCTGTTATCACTTTCACCTACATCACAATGCAGTGGAGGCTCATTCTCCCCATTATAGTTAAGTAGCATGAAGCTCTGAAAAGGTAAGTAACTTGTTTTCAGACACACAGCTAGGAAGTAGTAGGATTCGCTGGGAGTCAAAACCCAAGTTAGTTTGACTCTAAAAACCCACTTTCTCCCTCCCATTGTCCTGCAAATTTCCCTGATTGGGAAATAACATTAGGCTTAAAAATTTTAAAATATTGCTTACTTTTTTGATAACCAATGGTACAAAATTCATATATGGTATATAATGAAAAAGTAATTTCCCCCTCCCTCTCTTCTCCCAGCCTCCCCACCCCCAGGCCAACAGCTGTTCCCAGTTCCTTGCAGAACCAGCTTTAGAGTAAGCTTTTCACTGCTAATGCACATTTATTTTCCAGATCAATGTAATTCCCTGAGTGCCTCATCTGTGCCAGGCACTCTATCCTGGTGCTGCCACTGCCTTCAGAGGGCTCCTGGGCATGAGTGTGGAGGTTGTTGATGGTGGCAACTACTATATTGACTGCTGCATTTGGTGTTTTTCCCTCTGCAGTCATCTTTTCCCCCAGTAAAATCAGCTTGCATTGTTTGCACACTGGAAAAAGGCCAATTCAGAGCCCCAAAACCTCTTCTGTAGCTTGCTTTGCACAGAACCTGGCAAGCAAGGAGCATTATGGTATCAGAAGCTGACCAGAGGACTCTGTGATGCTGGATCTGGGATCAGCTTCCTCCTCTATGAAACTCCTGACCCTGCCAGTTCTCTAATTGCTCTGCCCCAGGGGCTTTTAGGAAGCATAATTTTCCATGAAGCCTTGCTGCTTTTGGGCTCCATTTCTAGCCAGAAGACCCCAGCTGTCCCACAGGTAACTGAGAAAGGCCAAAGAGCTCTAAGCCCCTTTCCTTACTTTCTCACCATTGTTCTTTGGACAGTAGTAATGTTAACTATACATGTATTTTTCCCCCTGCTATTGCTGCCAGAAAATATTTATAACGGGGTCAGCACAGAGCTTTCTTAATGACTTCATTATGAAATATGCTTATAACCTGTGGTATGATTACACAAATGCACAAAAGCAACTTCAGAAAATGGTGCTGATCATAACATAGAAATCCTTACTCTCTCTTTCCAAACATTAAGTATCTGGCTGAGGGAGATAAAGTAGGGATGGCACCATTTTGGAAGCAGCTAATTCTCATTTCAGAGATGGAGGCTCAGGAGAGGTCAGGCTCCTGGTCCCAGATCAGTAGAAGCAGGACTCCAGCCTGCTTGATATTTGACTTTTGGCCCCGCTTTTTTCCAATGCATCAAGCACCTCATGGAAAGGTCTGGGACTATGAAAATCTATGTTCTGTATGTTTGGGAAATTCATTTTCTGGTCAGCTGAATATTCTGAATAGAAAAATGGAGACTTCAGATTAGGGTTAGGAAGGAAGAGGGGAAGACAGAGGTGGAGGTTCCCTCAGCCTTGGATTCTTCTCCCCATCACAATTCACTTCTTAAAGTCTATAAGTCTCTCCTTCTCAGTGGGTTGTAAACTCCTCAGGGACGCAGTCTGGGAGAGATCTGGTAATGATAAGGTATGCGTGAGGCTGAGAGTCACATCTCCATTCTAACCCCTGCCTATTTGTTTCTAGCTAGGTAGGCACTGTGGTTTTTATCTGCATTTCTCAGATGACTAATACAATCAAACTTTTTTTTGTTTTGTTTTTAAGACAGGGTCTCATGCTGTCACCCAGGCTGCAGTGCAAGAGTACAATCACAGCTCACTGCAGCCTTGGCTTCCTGGGCTCAAGTGATCCCCGCATCTCAGCCACCCAAGTAGCTGGGACTACAGGTGTACACCACCACACCTGATGACTTTTTGTATTCTTTGTAGAGATGGGTTTTGCCATGTTGCCCAGGCTATGAACATCTTATAGATTTTTAGTAATTGTTAGTTTGTTTCTTTACTCTGTCTCCCCTTTCTTTCTGTATCTTTGTCCCCTTATCCCCTCTCCCAGGACCTCGCAAAATGCCACCCTGAAAGACGCCAGGGTCCTGGGATCCAGAATCCTCTACTCACAGTTCTGTGACAACCCTTCAGCAGCCCTTCATCATCTTACCTTGCCAGCCTCATCTCTCAGCCTTCCATCCCCTTGTACATGACTCTTCAGCCAGACTATCAGTTTCAATCCTCTCTGAGCCTTTGAGCTTTTGTAGAAACTGTTCCGTATGCCTGGGACACTATGCACCCTTCCCCACTCCTTCCCCATACTTCACCTTCCTAATGTCTAGGTCTCCGTCAAGTCTCAGGTCATATGCTACCTCCTCCAGGAAGCCTTGCTTGATGCTTCCCCCACCCCCACTCACCAGCCTGGGTTAGTTGCCCCTTGTTTGTGGCTAAGAAACATCCTGTACTTCCCCTCCTAGCACTTATCACACTGTGTTGCAATTGCCTATTTGCTAGTCTGTCTGTCTTATACCTTGCCTCATTCCTCTGAGGCTTAATCTGTGTGTTTCACACTCTTCTATCTCAAAGCCTAGTGCAACAGTGATATTTGTTGAATGAATGATCTAGCTCAGATCTCTCTAAAAGGACAAAAATCTAACCTTCTGTGCCACCTCCCACATCAATCCTCCTCTTTGTCAAGGTCTCAAGAAAACAGACATTTATGGAAGGTCTACTGTGTGCCAAGCACCAGGCCAGGCCCTTTACGGTGATGTCATTTTCACAATTAAAAGGCTTAAAGCTCTGAATCTAGACAGCCCTTTGACTGAAACTCAGAGGTTCTGATGTCTAATCAGGCAACTAATGAGCAAGGGGAAATAAGTGATACCACAACTTTTTCCATCCTGATAGTGGCAAAGAGATGTCGACAGAATGGAAGACTGATGCAGCACTGAGCTGCTGAATCTTAAGTGCCTGGCACGTGGTAGGAGCACAGACAAGATGTGCCAAATAAATGAATATTTGAAGAGGGAACACAAAAAGGGCAGACTACAAGCCTAGAAGGCCCATGTTTCGAACAGCCCCAGCCAAGCTTTATTTATTTATTTATTTATTGATTGATTGATTGATTGATTTTGAGATGGAGTCTCACTCTGTCACCCAGGCTGGAGTGCAGTAGTGTGATCTCGGTTCACTGCCACCTCCGCCTCCTGGGTTCAAGTCATTCTCCTGCCTCAGCCTACCGAGTAGCTGGGATTACAGGCACACGCTACCACACTCAGATAATTTTTATATTTGTAGTAGAGACAGGGTTTCACCATGTTTTGGCAAGGATGGTCTCGATCTCCTGACTTTGTGATCTGCCTGCCTCGGCCTCCCAAAGTGCTGAGATTACAAATGTGAGCCACCGCGCCCAGCCCCAGCCAAGGCTTTCTTGTGATTTCAGCTCTGACATCGTTGGCTAAAATGGCCACACCTAGCTACAAGCGAAGCTGAGAAATTACGAGTTGTGAAACCAAGGGGAAAAGAAAGCAGATTTGGTGTAAACAGCAGTCTCTCCCACAGCATACAAAGGCCGTCTTGCCTCTGCTCGTGTCACTGGACGACTGTGAACTATCACCGGATTGCTGGATTCTCTCTCTGGAAAGGTCCTCAATGGTCATTTAGTTCAATCCCCTGATTTTACAGATGGAAAGAAAGATTGGGGCCCAGAGAGAAGTGACTTATTCACTCTCAAAGAGTTGTTTGGGGCCGGGCAAGGTGACTCATGCTTGTAATCCCAGCAACTCAGGGGCCTGAGGCAGGCGCCGCTGGAGACCAGCCTGGGCAACATAGTGAGACCCTATCTCTACAAAATTTTTTTAAAAATTAGCCAGGTGTGGCAGCACATGTCTGTGGTTCCAGTTGCTTGGGAGGCTGAGGCAGGAGGATAGCTTGAGCTCAGGAGTTCAAGGCTGCAGTGAGCTGTGATTGCACTCCAGCCTGGGCAAAAGAGGTCCTCTCTCAAATAAATAAATAAATAAACAAACAAATAAATAAATAAGTTGTTTGGTGCTAGAGCCACACTGTTTTGCTTAATCTGTCAGTGCTTTATCTGCAAAGTGGGTCTTTAAACAAGAAAATCTCCTCATCTCCTTCATAAAAGGAGACTTCAATGATAAAGAGGAAAGCATTAAAAGCCGTTTATAATTACGACAATGGCACCGAACACAAATCTTTCTTCAGTTACTCAGAGGCTTGTCTGTGTCCTGTGGTCACGAAGCATCTCCATTATTCGGAACTTTGGCTTCTCCTGTGTAACACTGCAAAATCATATACATGACCATGTGCATGAGGGGTGAAACTTTACCTTTTTTGATAAAAGACCAGTTATTGATTGTGTAAATTTGTGCAATTATTTAACATTCTTTGAGCTTTAGTTCTCTCACCAGTAAAATGGAGATGATAATATCTACCTCCCAGGTTTTTTGGGGGGGGTAGGGGTGGCAGAAAGATTAAAAAAGAAATAAAAATCATAGTATTTATTGGGTCCCAACTAGGTGCCACAGTATCAGGCACCTAGTTGGGACCCAATAAAATACAGGTTTCTCTTCTCAAACACTTGAGGTCATTTCTCTGAATACTTAGGCGACCATATCATACAATTATTGCTGTGATCGCTTTAAAAAGGAGCACTTCTGACAACATTCAGTGGACAAATCGTTTTTTTTTAAGATCTGCTTTTGCTGAACTAGGTGCTGAGAATTCTCAGATGGAAAAAAAACACACACACACACAAACACCTATTCCCAAGAGAGACTGAAATGTGAACAGAAAATAACAGCACCATGTGAGAAGTGTGCTTGGGTGAGTGATGGAGGGCTTCCCGGAAGAGGCTATGTGCTTCATGGGGAAGGACTAGGAGCAGACCAAGAAGAAAGGGACGAGACAGGGGAAGACACGGAGGTATGAGGAAGCACATTTTCTATGTGGGGACTATTTGAAGCACTTCTGTAACAGTGAAAAAGAAGAAGCTATAATAAAAGGGAGGGGCCTGTGAGAGCAGTGGGTTTTGGATTTTATCCAAAAGATGGGGAACCACTGAAGAATTCCAGCAGGGAGACGATGTGAAAGGGCTGAATGGGTAGTGGGGAGAATGACACCACCAGTATTCCTGAGTGGGGAAGGAAGAACTGGGTGGTTGGAGGCCACACCCACCCCTTTCCATTTATTTAGTCGTTCAACAAATAGTTACTGAGGGCCTGCCAGGCTGTATTCCAGGGGCTGGAAATCAGACAACCAACAGGACTAGCAAGATCTTTGTTCTCATGGAGACTGACAATAGATAAGCAAGTAAACATGCAAGGAAATATCAGATAGGTGCCACTAGGAAAATTAAACCAGGCAACAGAAGAGTCTCTGAGTGGCAGCGGCCCATTCCCTGCCCCCAACACTTACCAAGACTCCTCTTGATATAACTTTGGCTTCCCAAGGAGGTGTTGCTCCTAGAAAAATCTCTAGGGTAAATATTAATAATTAAGCCACCTCTCGGAGTGTTTCCAATGAGCCTTCCCTCGGTGGGGATAGTCAGAGCTAGTTTTCCCCAGGGCCTGGTCTGCCTTGTAATGGTCGGTTAAGGACCATCAATTCCACCAAAAGTCCTAAGTTTAAGGTATTAGGAAAATCGCGGCAACCTTCAGACCTTTCCTGAAGTGGTTCCCCTGCAACATATGGCCTCGCCCTCACCTCATTACCCACGCCACTTCCATGTATATATACAATTATCCTTTAAGAGAGAAACATTTGATAGTACGGTTGCAATTTTGCATTCCTCCCCTTTGAAAAATGCAAACTTTTAAAACAGGCCTGCTGCTTCGGGCAGGTTTTGCCGCGGAAACCACCCTCCCTCCCCGCCCCCGGATGTCCAGAGGGCTGGGTGGGGAATCCCGGGAGCCGCGCACTCAAGAGCACGGGAGCTGGAGGCTGGAGGCTGGCTCGTCACCATCAGGGCTCCCTGGGATGTAAGTCAGAGCTTCTCAGTGCCAGAGGGATGCGGGCCAAGAATAAAAACGCGAATGCTGTATTAAATGCAGCTGAAGAAACTAGGGACTGAAAAGGCAGATTTCCCAGTGTGCATCATGGTGTTCCCCCATTTGACTCATTTACTCACTGCGGGTTTCTTTTTCTCCACTATTTTCTTATTACGAAAACTTTCAAAGACGCAGGAAAGTTCGCCGTTTTAGGGAAATCTAGCAAAAGCCCCAGGAGGGCCTCTCTGATTCTACCCAACTTCTCTGGACTGCCTGATAGAGCTTGCCCTTGGGGGACTATCACAATTGGGACTAAATTAGAGCCCCTGCTCTCAAGGGTTTTTAATTCTAGCTGGGGAGACCAGTCTCTAATACAAACTTCCTTTTTTCCTTAAAATAGTTTACACCTTACACAAAGCACTTTCACATTCCTGATCCCGTTAAAATTATAAAGCTAGAACTGAAAGGAAATTTAGAAATCATCTCTAGGGGTCAAATATTGGCAAATATTGGGCCACTTGCTAAGCTCCTACCCATGGCAGACATGGCTAACACACCGCACACTCACTCGTTCATGTATTCCCTTATTTATTGGACATCCTCCATGTTCTACATAGCATGTTAGAAATAAAGCAGAAAACCAGACAGACTTGTTTGCTACCTTATGGACCTCCAAGGGGAAGAGAGACATTAAACAAATAATTACATGCATTAAGAGTGTTTTTAGGCCGGGCACGCTGACTCATGCCTGTAATCCTAGCACTTTGGGAGGCCTAGGTGGGAGGATCACTTGAGCCCAGGATTTTGAGACCAGCCTGCGCAATAAAGGAGACACTGTCTCTGGTTTTTTTTGTGTGTGTGTGTGTGTGTGTGTGTGTGTGTGTGTGTGTGTGTGTTTTAAAGTGTTTTTAAAAGCCGGTGTTGGGGCAGACAAGGGCATCACGCACTGGGAGGTACCCAGGGGGTGGGACAGGGTCGGGAAAAGACTCCCTCAGGAAGTGATGTTTAAACTGAAGTCTAGGGGATTAGGAAATGGAGTCTCTGAGAGGGTGAAGAAATATTATGTACCAGTATGAAGCACGGCCTGAGTGAGGTCATGCTCCAGGGCTGAACAAGGGGCTATGGATGCTAAGTGGGGGTGGGTGTCCAGAGGAAACAGAAGGTTGGTGGAGCAAGGTCTTAAAGACAAATAGGTTGACATGGAGAGATGGGTGGAAGAACTTGAGCCAAGGGCAGATATTATTGTTTCTCCTCCTCCCACTTCCCAGGAAAAGAGTTCTCATCTAGTGTCAGTAAAAACAAATACAAAGTTATAAGTTATTGGCCACCTAGTATGGGGTGGCAATTGTCATGAATTCCCACGTTCCTTGCGAGACAAGTATTCTTCTTCCAGTTTTACAGATCTAGAAAAGGCTTGGAATGGCTAGAGACACTTGCTAAGCCTGGCCGTCAAGTAGGCAGCAGAGCTAAGATTTGAACCCGTGCCGGCCTGCCTTCCTAGGCAGACGCACTTTCCACAATGCCTCACTGCCATAAAAATCCTAGGCCGAGGCTTGCTCTAACAGCAATCAAATACCACTTGGAAAAGGGCAGATCTTTGAGGAATCAGAAATACTTCTCGGGAAAGGATGAGCAGAGGTGCCGCACCCCCGTGGGTGGATACCATTAGGCAGAGGTCTATGCGGAAGAGGCCGACTTGTGGCGTGGGAGGTAGGGAGGAGTGAGAAGTGACTGACGGGGCGTCCCTGGCTGCTCTAGGACTGCACTGCGGGGAGGTGCCCGGCTCTAACCACTGCCCTGCCCGGTTAATCATTTCCTGACCTTCCTTCCTCCTCTCGCCGTGGCCGCAGGATTGCCACATCAGTCTTCCCCCTCCCCCTGCTCGCCTTCTGGCCCCGAGGCTCCTTCGCCGGGTTTTACAAGGAGCCCCAACTTGGAAGCAATATTTGTAATAGCCCCGGACGTCCTCAAGTGTCCCAGTGAGATCGCAGGCTCCATCCAGGGTATGCCAGCCCAAGGGGCCCCTTGAGGCTTGCCCTCTTCCCTAATCCCTTACTAAAAAGAGGTCAGAGGGTCAGGGATCCAATCTCCATACAGATTAACAAGTTACAGACTCGGTTTCCCCCGCGGGGAAAAAGGGAATGGTAACAGCTGGTTGGCTGTTACTAGGCTTAAATGCGGTATGTGAAGTGCCTGGCTGGGAGACCTTAGGTGTCTAACAAATGCTAGATCCCTTCCCTTCTTATCTTAGCCTGGTAATGGGGAGTTTAGCTTGCCCAGCAATCCCAGGCTACGTTAATCTCACTTGAACTTCCAGGCTTGTAAGTCCTGCGACGTGCTGGAGGTAACGCAGATGGTGAGTCACAGTGACAGGGTTTGAACGCGGGTTTGTGGGCGCCCCTGTGGGCCCAGCCACGCAGCATGTAGGTGGCTGGCTAACACCACGTGTTCAGAACCTAGAAAGGGCTACGGATCGCACCTGCCGCAAGGAGCCGAACGCTAAGTCTGGACTGCCCTGGCACCCATGAAACCCGCTGCCCGCCTCCCCCGGGGCCAGGCCCTTGGCCTCCCCAGCTTGTTTCTTCGTGTATAAAATGAGGGCCGTAGTGCCTGTCTGCCCGAGAGGTTTTAATGTTCTTGGAGCGGCCGGATTTTTACCACGAAGCCACAGAGTGGTCCGCACCACGTAGGTTCAGTCTCCTCCGCCCACCGCAGGAAACGCCGCGGACGGCCCGGGGTGCCCTACTCGGCGCCCCACCCTTCCCGGGGCCGGGGAAGCGGCGTGACTAGGGAAGGCACTTCAGAGCACAGCCGGACTCTGCGCCACCAGCTGGAGCGCCCCGGGACCCCACCCCGCAGGGTGGACGGGGGCGGGCCCTGGGGCGGGGCTTGCCCAGGGGCGGGGCGGGGCGGGGAGGGGCCGGCCTGGGAAGGCGGAAGCCTCCAGTCTAGGGGTGGCTGCAGAACCCGGATCTCGGAGTTACACGTTCTACGGAGCGGGGCGCCGGGAGAGGGCGGGCGTGAAAACACGGCGCCCGGAAGCCCGTGCTTTCTTTGACGCAAGGGCTCGAGACGCAGCCGCCGTCGGCCGAGCGCCCGGCTAGGAGCGACCCCAGACGGAGCCTCCGGAGTTCCTCCGCCCCCACCTCGCCGGGTCCTGGAGCAGCGGTCCTCCCAGCCGCCCTCCTCGTGGCCATGGAGTGTCCACACCTGAGCTCCAGCGTCTGCATCGCTCCGGACGCAGCCAAGTTCCCCAACGGCTCCCCGTCGTCCTGGTGCTGCAGCGGTGAGTGCGGCCACGGGCCGGCCCCGCCGCGCACCCGAGGCCCCGGCTCTGCCGGGCCTGCCGTCTAGGGGCCGCAGGCGGCCGGCGCGCAGACCCGGAGAGGGGCGAGGGCGAGCCGGGCCCGGCGGGCTGGGGAGGGTATGCGATGAGGCGGGCGCGGGCGGGAGCGGCGGCGGCTCCTTTGTTTCCCGAGGCCCGACGGCCGGGCCAGCGAAGGAGAGGGCCGCGAGGGGCGGGAGTCCGCGGAGGCCTCGAGCGCGTGGGGGCAGCGGCGGGCGGGGACCCTGGCCCGCTGCGCGCGCCCTTGCCCCGCCCTGCCGTGGCTGGGGGCTGTGCCCGTCCGTGTCGCGGGGTCGCCTGTGGGGCGGGTGTCCGGCCCCCGAGGGGCGGCCGCACGTGTGGCGGGGCCCTCACCGCGCTCCTCCGCGGACAGGACGGGAAGAGCGCCGCTCTCCGGGCGCAGCTTTGTCTGAGCTGCGGGGCGCGCGGGACCCCTCTCCGCCGCCGACCCCAGCCCGGGTTTCCTTTCCCTTCTCCGCAGGCTTGGGCACCTCGAAACCCCGAGAGGCGCTCGGAGCTCGGGCGGCGGAGGTCGGGGTCTTTCATCTGTCAGGAAGGGTGAAGTTTGAAAACAGGCTGCGGGCTGAGAAGCTCGGAGGCTGAGCCAACAGCTGCTTTGGAGGGGGCGGCTCGAGTTTGTTTTTCAGACCTTTTGGGTTGTCCGAAATTGCGTTGGGATTCCCGAGTTCCTGTGTTGTGAAACAGTTATTAGGTTTATATAAGGCTTTTGAGTACTTAAGCGTTTTAACTCCTCCTGCTGGCCCCCTTGGAAGCCCCAGTGCCCTCTCATTGTCTGCTGTAAGCGACTTCTTAGGATCGCACCGGCGACACGGCTTTGATTACTTCCTGGTAGGGCCCTGGTACCACCGCTAGTCTTTGTTTATTAGCTTTGAGATGATCACTGCTATCTGGGGTTATATTAATAGTGTACAGTTCGAACTGTGCACTTCAAAAATCTTAAGTTCATTTGAAGAAATACAGAAAAACGGCAATGGTATGATTTAGCTGTGACATGTTCCATTGTGGGCCGGAGCTGGGAAGATAGTTTAGAGAATGCCTTAGCACTTTTGACAGCTTACTACTTAAATAGTGATTATGTCCTTGGAAAAAACATCGGTAGGTCCACAGAGAAAAATATACTCTGGGATAAGGAATAGAAATAACTGCGGTTTCCTGGCGTGCTCAGACGTCTGATGCTTTGCTTGCCTTATGTAAAGTCAGATTTGTTTTTCTGTATGAAGCCTTTAAAAATTAACGGTTAATTGGTTTGACAGAGCAATATTACAGTTCTTTTGTGAGGATGCAGAAACTTAACGTAAATTAGCTTTTACCTGTAAATCTGTCGGAATGTTGAGTATGGAACAACAAATAAGGTGTATGGCACTGCTTTACAAATTGGTTGTGGTGGTACATTAGCTATAACTGTAGCTATTGCTGTGGTGCTATAATTATAACTTTTTTTTCTCCCAAAAGAAATTTGAAGAAAAAAAAAAAAAGACCAAAGTAAACACTAGGAAAAGCCTACCTCACAGGGAAAGGTGGGATTACTCTTGCTCATCAGTAGTAAACTACAGGAGGACAAAATGGACAATTAGCACACTTCGGCATTTTCTAGGTAAAATCTCATCAAACTTAAAAATGGCTTCACTGAGCACATACATCTAAAAAAAGGAAAAGAACTGTGCAAGTGGCAGATACCCTCTTGTGAGTCAGTCTTGCCTCTATCAGTCAGGGAGTCCACTTGACTGTGAAAAAGAGATGCAGGAAATTGAGCATCTCTTGAGGAACTTAATAAGTTAAAATGGAGCATAACGAGATGTGCTGATAACAAGAATAAACTAGTGTGGGGTGATTTCTCTCCAACGGGTAGAATGGCGTCTTTGCATCTTGCAACAAAGTGTGTCTGACATACAGCTTTGCAAGCCTGGTTCTAGTCACTTGCTTGAATTTGTAGAACCAATAAAGCGAGTTTCGCAACTTTGTGTGAGTCCACATTCTGAATTGAACCCATTTTATGTAGGCCTCCCGTCTTAACCTGTTAGCATCCATTTGTTGATATAATCTAGCGTTATTGTATTAAGCTTGATCTTGTTCTTGCGTGCCTGTTGTTTCAGTGATTAAATGATTAATCTGTGAGTCCTTAACTAACTCATTATCTTGGAGTGTTATATAGTCGTGTTTTTTTTTTCTCCCACACTCTTGATTTTATTTTATTTTTGGTTTTTTGGTAGGGGACCAAAAGGGTAGCCAATGTGTTGAATAATACTGTGACTGGGTATTGAGTCTGATTACGTTCTTATTCAGGAGGGGAAAATCCCTGTTTTGGCACTGGGACAATAAAAGTAATGCCCTTGCCTTATTTTCTTTGCGAGTTTGCAATTATACCACAGCAAGACAGCCAAGCAAATTGCAAAATGCTACAACATTCTAGGTTCTACCAGTTAGCAGTACCTAATTGGACAAATAGTCCTATTTTCTTTGAGTATAAGTTTCCTTATATAATCTGTAAAAAACAAAAAAAAAGGGGGTAATACTTTGTATTTACTTCACAGGTTGCTATTAGGATGAACAAGGTAATTTTTGTGTGTGAAAACGCTGAGAAACTTGTATACACTGTTCAAGAGGTCAGAACATCTTTATAAACAGGACTCTGAATAATTAAATATCCAAAGCCCATTAAATGGGGACTAGAACAGACTGGCTTTATGCTGAATGATGCTTTACAGGGAGATACAGAACTCAACAAGATTACAAGAAGTAAGAAGTAATTAAAAATCAGAATTAACATGAGCTTCTTATCCATGGAAGGCACTGTGTGTTAGGTTATATAATTGTGTATTACAGCAGTTCTTACACTTTTTGTGCTAAGGACCCCTTTACACTCTTAAAAATCATTGAGCACGCAAAGAGCCTTTGTGTAGCTTATATCTGTTGATGATATTTATTAGAAATTAAAACTGAGAAAAACTTAAAATATGTGTTTATTAATATGCTCACAAATAATAGTAGACCCACTACCCATAACATAAATTGAGAGTTTATATAAATGTTTTTCAAAACAAAAATTTAGTGGGAAGAGTGGCATCATTTTACATTTTTGTAACTCTTTGTTCAGCTTTATAGAAGACAGCTGGATTCTTATATTGCTTCTGCATTCAGTCTCTTGAGATGTCCCATCATGTAGCCTCAGGAACACCTCCACTGCATGCTTGTGAGAGAATGACTGTAAACAAAAGTAACATCTTAAATATTATGTATGAAAATTGTTTTGACCTTCTGGACCCCTTGAATGGGTCCTGGAAACAAGGTCCAGGACCACACTTTGAGAACCCACTTGTGTAAGCTATAGTTAACAGTTAGACACCTGCTCATATCACAATAACTTTAAAAAGTTAGAGAAATCCTTGAGGCTAGCAACGTTTATGTTTCTGTAGAGACCTGAAGTTTTTGAAATGTATTAGCTGGGAAATAAACCATGGGGTCTAGTAGTCCTTTGCTCTCAAAAAAGGTAACAGTCTAATGTAGCTGGGGGAGAGACAGGAAGCTAACTAGTTAGAAGATACATCCATGTGGTTTAAGGTAAATGTTGAAAATAGCAATCTCCTAATAACGTAAAGGCTGATTTTTGTCTAATTGTTGCTTAAAGGATTCTAGTTTTACATGAAAAAGTTTTAAATAAAAGCTAGGGCATTCTCTCAAGCTTTTTGTTATGTGTACATACCAGATTAGTTATTTTCAGAAGCTGGAGGCTTGGGCATTCCTTATTTTTGTGGAAAGAGTTTAACCAGTGGGAAAAAACACAAATTGTTTAAAAAGATGCCCTGAATACAAGTGTTTTCATAACTAAGGAAAGCCAAAGACCAAGCATTTGAACTTGAGGGTTTGGGTTAAACAGCCAGTTAAATTAGAGATATTTAGTAGGATAGGCATGCTAATTTTTCCCTGATTAATTCTTCAATGAGTTGAGAGTGCCTCTTTAAGTTTTCAGTACACACTTGCCCTCATATTACTCTGCCCAAGAAAAGTAAGTGTAGATCAAGTAAATGTTCTGCAGTTTTGCACCCAAAATTGCAGATAATTCCACCCAAAATACTGGAGATAAACCCTTTTTTAAGAGATCCATTCAGTAGGATGAGGTGTTGATTATTGGTTGTCAGTGGTAATAAATTTGTAATGGACGGATCAGGTTGTGATAAAGGTAAGACATCAACCTTGATGGAGTGATGGGTTATTTTGTATCGTATTTCTCCACAACCTACATTTAACACTCTTGTTTGCCCAGTGGACTAAATTTTCTAAATACAGTCATTGCTTGTCATTAGGTCAAATGCATTTACTGCTTTTTAGTAACATTCTGTGATGAATTTATTAAGTGCCTAACAATAGAGCAATTAGTAAATATTTGCCTAATAAATAAAGGAACTTTAACTTAGATGTGTCTGGCAGGGTCTTTATGTTGAAAATAAATGCAGAGTGAGCTTTCCCCCAGAATGCTTTCACTAGCCTGCACTCCCAGTATTTTAGTCAGTAAATGTTGGCTGGATTGTGAGCAAGTGACCATCTGCAGTGTTGTTATCACAATGAATTTGTGTTCTTTTGGTAGTCTGTATTTATAGATGGGCAGGTGGACAATTTAGTTGTAAATGTGGATGGGGTAGTTAAAAATCAGTGGACAGGTGATAATTTTTTTAACATTAATTCTAAAAACTAGTATTTGAGTTTTATATATCCTTCTGAAGAATTTAAGCTTTTTTGGTAATATTTATAAAGCTTAAGTCAAATGTCTTTCTAGTCTTTCTGCAGTATTCCTCCCCCACCCCATCCACCAGAATCTTAAAGCAGTCTCAGCTTATTTCCAGAATCTCTAAATGATTGGTCATGGATGTGAAATGTGTGAAATTTAGAATGTGCTCCATGTATGTGTTTTGTTTAAAGAGGCTGCAGTATAGAGATTGAGCTTAACATTTCCTTGTTGTGAAAAAGTTTTGACACATTGATCAGAAGTTATTTCCCTAGTAATATGCTTAATAGTGTATAAAGAACATCCTTCATGGTCTAAGCAGAAGAAATGATGGAGTTGGGGGAAGAATTCGAACTCTTTGGTGTGGTTTCCTGTTATTTATCCTCAAAATAATTTCTTCTCCTCATTCTTTGCTTGTACACCATTAGCCTTAGACTCGTGTAACAGCCTACTTTGTCCTCATTGAAATTTATGTAATTTCCTTCTCCACTGGAATATAAAAGATTGATTTTGGATCCTTCAAGCTAGATTTAGAAATACTTATGTTTTTATAGTGTTTGCAGCTCAGTGAATAGACCAATGAGTAATTTAGCTTAGTGAGTAATTTAAATTCCTGTTTTAAAATTTGAGTCCCTCTTCCATCAGGGACTAATTAACATGTACATTTCCCCTAACCTAACCTGCTCTTTTTTTTCCCCTTTTGAGCTTTTTCTGCTTCTTGAGCTTGTTTGCTTTTAATACTTTTCCTTCTTTGAAAACAAAACGTTAGTCTCCTTTGATTAAGCTACAGTCTCTGACCTATATACATAGAGGTTTGTGTTCAACCAAGGCATTAAAATAAATAGATTTAGTTGGTAGATTATCAGTGTTTGAAGTGGAAAAGATACACTGTTTAACATGTTTTTATATTTTATGTTTATGCATTGCCTCTTTAGACAGGAGAGCAATTGCATTCTAGGTGTGTTAATAGAGCTTTCCTGGACAGATGGCTTGGAAGGAAGTACTTTGATGGGTTCTCAGTAGGGGCTAGTACTTTTTGGAGGGTGTATTTGTGATTAAGCTTACCTTGATTGACAGTTTAGAATGCTGAGAATAGCATTAACAACAGTAACAGCTTGTTCATCTTACCTAGAATTGTCTTGTGCCAAGACCCCTCAAGATGCTCTGAGATTCCTGTGTAGTGGTTTGTTTTGAGATTGTAGGTAAGAATAGGTATCCTTGAGACTGAAAAGAAATTCACCTAAAATTATTCATTGCAGTTGTATCTTAAAATCTTTGGGGTTGTTGAATGAACTTTGGCTTAGAAATTTGGAGAGATCATCTTTTTAACTGCTGCGAGTCTGCAGATGTGATTATCTGTAGTAATTCCAGATGTTTTCTCATCTATTGGTTTTACTGAGTAGGAGGAGAACTGAGAACAACATAATGTAACTTCAAAGCAGTTTGCTAGCATTTAATGCTGACTAATTTAATTAATTATGCATTCTTATAGTTGTTCTTGTTTTATTGATTATGAAACTGAGACAAAGGTTACGAGTTGCTTAAGATGCTTGGGGGTATTAAAGATAGCCCAAAGCTTAAACTCTAATATTGTTCAGACTTTTAGCTTGCTTTTTTTTTTTAAAAAAAGGAGTCTTCATTTTGTCATTCAGTATCTTAATGCTTGACAATTTAATGAATATAAAATGTTTGGAGCACATACTTTAATTCCTTTGAAGATTTTTGATATGAAAATATATTTTAAATTCCACATCTCAAAAATTACTTATTTTAAAATTAGGTATTTTATTACCACCCTCACCCAATTTAATATTGAAAGTGCTGGCAAGTTAGAGCAAGGAATTGGTAATATAGTTTGGAAGAAACAACTATTTTAAATGTCAACCTTGTTATACTCAGATCTAATATTTTTGTAAGCCAAAATTCATATTGCATTGGTTCAGACATAATAAACCAGCTTCCTCACTATAGCTATGGATAAAATGCAATTAGCTTTTGGTTATTTTAAAAATGGGTTTCAAAGGCCGGGCGCGGTGGCTCAAGCCTGTAATCCCAGCACTTTGGGAGGCCGAGACGGGCGGATCACAAGGTCAGGAGATCGAGACCATCCTGGCTAACATGGTGAAACCCCGTCTCTACTAAAAATACAAAAAACTAGCCGGGCGAGGTGGCGGGCGCCTGTAGTCCCAGCTACTCAGGAGGCTGAGGCAGGAGAATGGCGTAAACCCGGGAGGCGGAGCTTGCAGTGAGCTGAGATCCGGCCACTGCACTCCAGCCTGGGCAACAGAGCGAGACTCCGTCTCAGAAAAAAAAAAAAAAAAAAAAATGGGTTTCAGTTATTGAAGTCTCTCCACCCCCCATATTTTTTCATTTTGTTTCTGTTAGAGAAGATTCTTCTTGGAGATGGTTTGTTGTAGGGTGGAGGAAGGAGAGAATTCTTAAGGTATAGGATTTTGCATTTGCTTCCAGTAGCTCAGAGGTTATTTGAAATCTTTGCTTTAATCAGTGTACTTTGTTGATTCCATTTAGTTATTCTAAGATTTTCCAATTGTATTTCCTGTAAAAGTTATAGTCTTTAGACCATAAAAACTAATAACTGCAGATCTTTTTTTTTTTTTTTTTTTTTTTTGAGATGGAGTCTCGCCCTGTTGCCCAGGCTGTAGTGCAGTGGCGCGATCTCAGCTCACTGTAATCTCTGCCTCTCGGGTTCAAGCAATTCTCTACCTCAGCCTCCTGAGTGGCTGGGATTATAGGCACACACCACCATGCCCGGCTAATTATTTTGTATCTTTAGTAGAGACGGGGTTTCAATTGAACTCCTGACTTCGTGATCCTCCTGCCTTGGCCTCCCAGAGTGCTGGGATTACAGGTGTGAACCACTGCTCCTGGCCGATAACTGCAGATCTTAAAATAGATTTCCCCACTTCTTCTTCTTCTTCTTCATTTTTTTGAGATGGCATCTCACTCTGTCACCAGGCTGGAGGACAGTGGCGTGGTATCAGCTCACTGAAACCTCTACCTCCCAGGTTCAAGCGATTCTCCTGCTTCAGCTTCCTGATTAGTTGGAATTACAGGTGCCCACCATCATGCCTGGCTAATTTTTGTGTTTTTAGTAGAGATGGGGTTTTACTATGTTGGCCAGGCTGGCCTTGAACTCCTGAACTCGTGATCCACCCACCTCGGCCTCCCAAAGTACTGGGATCCCAGGTGTGAGCCACCGCACCTGGCCTCCCCCTTTCTTAAGATACAAGGAAAAGTGTATCTTTTCAATGTGCTTTTTATGGCTATATACAACGCAGATGAATTTAGGAAGGCAATTTCAGATTTTGAAAACTGTTTAAATTAAACTTGGACATTGAAAAATCAAATTTGCAGTTGTCTTAAGTGTTTGCGTTAGCTAGATGCTTAAAAATTAATAAATGCTAGCTAATATAATTTTATAAGACATTTTGAAGAGGGAATTGAGAGTTTATTTTTAAGATAAGCTAGGTTATATCAAAGATATTGTAACCAACTAGATTTTATTTGGAGACTTTGTACTCTGCTTTAGAATCCAGTAGCTCTATCAGTGTGAGCTGTTTCCATTTTTGAGTAGAAGTTTTCTCCTGTTATTTTTTCTTTGTTCTAGCTGGGTTTAAGACAGCCTTTGTAGAAATTGCTTGCCTGTTTATCCTTCACCCACCCTGAAGACTCTTAATTTTATAAACTGTTCTTGTACTGCCTCATCACCAGAAAAAGCAGGCTGGAAATTAACCGTCATATTCCTGCAGGTTTAATTTAATTGATTATAAGAAAATACAGTTATTGTTTTAGCTTCTTTAAATCTTTGTCCTTGATGACCAAGCTCAGGTTTTTATTTTTGCTTACTTATTTATTTTTTGGACATGGAGTCTCACTCTGTCACCCAGTCTGGAGTGCAGTGGTACAGTCATAGCTCATTACAGCCTGGAACTCCTGGGCTTCAGTGATCCTTCCACTTCAGCCTCCCAAGTAGCTGGGACTACAGGCACGTGCCACCACGCCCAGCTAATTTCTAAATTTTTTGTAGAGATGGAGTCTCGATGTTGCCCAGGTCTTGAACTTCTGACTCTGAGTGATCTTTCCACCTCAGCCTCCCAAAGTGCTGGGATTACAGATGTGAGCCACCAGGCCGGGTGGGTTTTCTTTTTTAAATAATAGATTTTAAATTGTTCATTACTTTGTTTTGAACATTTGTTGCACAATGCTGGGGTACTATTTTGATTAAAGTTTTTGAAGATGAAGTTGAAATTTCTAGAAAACAAATTTCTGACTTGGAATGTTTCCCTGAGATAATTGATAGACAACATGTTAGAAAAATGTTCTACTATGATATTAGGCATTTAAAAAATAACTGTGTAATATAGAGACTGTGAGACCAACAATTGTAAAAATTGCTGATTGAGCACATTTTAATTTTAGTTGCACACAATAAAATGTTCTTTGGTTTAATTGAGATTAACTCTTATTTCCATGGGAATTATTTTGGATATTAACAGTGAGATACTTTAGCATTGGAGAAGTTGCTTTCTAACAACTGAAGGATCAAACTTCACCTTAAGTGTATGAAGTAGCTGCTAGACTTCAACATTGGTGCTCTGAGAATTTAATTCTGAGGGCTTAAATGCATTAGTTTCATTTTATTCACTTTGAATGTTTTGTTTATATATAGTTTTTTTAGAGCCTCGTTTAAAAATATATGTATTTCTAGTTTTTTCCTTTGAATATATAATACAGATTTTTGGGAAAATGTGGGTCATGTTTGAAAATTCTATCTATTGATTGTAAAAAAAATTCTGACTCTTGGTTTTGGTTAAATAATTAGAACAGCTATTTAAAAAAACTGAAATAATTAATGGTTTTGGAGTTTGCTGGTGCCTATTTTCTGAAATATTGATTATCTAACCCTCGGGCAGAGTATAAGTGTTTGCCAAGTTTGTATTTCTTTTTTCTATTTCTTCAAAATAAGTCCCATTGATTTTAAAAGAATAAAGAGTTTCCTAGTAAGTACAAGTGCCGTACTTTTTCCCCCTCCACTTTGCACTTTAGTGTTAACCTTTATTACATAACCACAGAGAATGAGGAAGAGAATTGTACAATGCAGATATTAAGGCTACTGTTCTCCAAGGAAAGTATTTGATGTTAAGAGGTCCCTAAACCTCTCAATTATTTTATTTACTTGTGAGAGGGGGTGCTTCCTTAAATATATATGAGTCTTTTCTTATATTGCTTACACTTGCAGCTATTATTTTGAAATAATAGTTGAGTGGTGTTTACATTTATGACCTGATTCATGTCTTTTGAAGCGCCACTACTGTTTCACCATGGACGTGCTTACTCAGGTTGTTGGCAGCAGCATGGAATTCCATCAGATCTTGCTGTATTAAATAAATGAAGATATTAGATGTCAAAATTTTTAAATAGTTCATGGCTTTTGTTTTTATTTTCTTTATGATCAGCTTCATAGGGAAAGTTATTTTTGAAACAATATGAGCTCCTAATAATTTTTTATAGATATTTGTGTCTAGTCTTCCAAAGGCAAAAATGGCCCATTTTGACTCTGATTTAGTAATCTGCTTTGACTTTAGTGGTTTTTAATCCTTCCTCCCACTGTCCTTTCCCCTCATGTAGAAGTAGGAGGAGCACAGTTCCAGTATTTAAAATGACGATCAAGAGTAGCATAATAGCTTCATTAGGTGTTTTTCATCAAAATAGGTTTGAATAAGTCTGAATTTGTGGTAGAAGGAATCATAACAAATCTGTTTACTGCATTACAGTTTTTGAGAATATGTTGTTTCACACACATTGTTTCTATATGTTGTTTCCATTCATGGTGAAAGCATAAGGAATCCATTTAAAAATAGAGTAAAATGCTAGAGTCAGTTGGGGGTTGGGGGCAGCCCCTTGGACAGAATTTGCCTCTGTGTGGGAAGTCAGCAGGACCAGATGCCCCTCTCTTCTTTGGCTCTGTAGGTGTCTGAATCTCTTAACATATAGATGACAAATTTTGGCCAGCTTTGAAATTACATTTGCTAGTGAAGGGCACATATCATTAACTCTGCAGTGGCAATAAGGAATTCAGTGGGTGCCTGACCCCCAATGATAAACTGCTATTCTAATTTTTATGCTGTGTAATATATTTTAGACTGTTTTATAAAAAAGATAAAAATTGAGCAATTTCATGAATTGATATGAGTGTTACATCAATTTACTATTTGAAGATTAATTCATGTTTTCAGAACAGTAATACACATTTCCGAAATATAAAGAGACAGGTAATAGTATCAAAGGGCTTAAAATAGAATTGTAGTCTTCCTCCCCTCCACTCTCAGTCCTGCTGTCCACAGACAATCTCTGTAAGCTCTATTTAGCTTTCTGTCTCATATTTACCTGCATAATTCTAAACAATGCTCTGTTATTTCTTAATTTTCCATTTTTAGGTGTTATTCCTTGATATCTTGCTGTGGTAAATGAAGACTTCAGTGTTTGCACCACTTGCCCTTCGGTCTCTCCACTGCCCAATATAATTAGATTACATATTTTGGTTACTATAGTGATTAATTATTTCTTGTCCAACATTTCATTTTTTCATGAGTGAATAATTGCATCTTTTAAAAATTGCTTAGTTTACCTTATACACATTTTCTCTTAAATGTTCCTTTAAACCTGTCAGAGGTCTATGAATATAATTTCCAACCCGTTCAACGGATTAGATAATCTCCAAGCACTAACTCTTTTCTAAACATCTTTCCAGAGCCCTCTGACCTCTGCTCTCATTTGAAATAGTTGTTCTCCAGGCCTACTACTGGATGGTTTTTATCCTGTTTTTCCCTCTGTCGTTCTCTTATAATATTAGATCGCTTATTTCTTGGATCCCATGTCTTCTTTTTCTTGGTTTATTTCATTGTTTTGCTGGAGTACATCAAGCTCCCTTCTCACAGGAGGTAAATTTTTTTTTCTCTAATTCCATGGCACATTAAGGGAGGTAAATTTTTGACCCCTTGCAAGTCTGACATTTTTATTTTACTTTTATACTTGATTGCTTGGCTGAATAGAGAATATTAGTAAGAAAATAATTTTCCTTTAGAGTTTTAAAGGCATTGTTGGTTTGTTTCTAGGCTTCCAGTGTTACTGTTGAGAAACCTGGTGCCTTCCTGATTTCCTCCTTCATATACGTTCTTTTATTCTTTTTCCTAGAATTCTTTAGGGTATTCTTTTTATCCTCAGTATTCTGAAATTTCAAAATATGTCTGGGCATGGGTAGTTTTTCTTTTATTTTCTTTTATTTTTAATGGGAACTGAAGGGACATTTTATGTAGAGGTTCACATCCTTGAGTTAAAAGACATTTTTTTTGCATTATAAGTTTGATAGCGTGCTCCTCCCGCATGCATTTATATCCCCCAATTTGTTCTTTTTTTCTTTCTGGAACTCTTATTAGTTGGATGTTGGGTGTCCCGGGTGGAGTCTCTGATTTTCTTATTTCTTTGCCTTTTGGTTCTAGTTTCTGGTATATTTCCTTGATATTTTTTCTTACCTCCCTTCTGTTGAATTTTGATCATTGTAATTAAAATTTTTAAGAGCTCTTTCTTGTTTCCCGGTCATTTCACGTATCCTCTTGCTATTGTTTTGCATTATCTTCTCACCACTCCAGCAGTTCAGAGTGCGTTGGTTTTGAAGTTTTGCTGTGCTCCCTGTGTGGTTTCTATTTCTCCTGGGTTCATCTTTTTCTTTTTAAAATGATTGTTTCAGATTGGAGATTTTCTGTAAAGATCTGTTTTGTCTTTGTCTTTTCATATAACAGTGAACTTTTTCATATAAAAAGCTTTGTAACTGGGTGGAGCTTTTCATATAAAAGCTTTGTAACTGGGTGGCTTCACTGTGAGGTGGGGAGCAAGTTACCTTCTTCATTGGAGGAAGACACTCATATCTGTGCTGAGAATTTTTTCTGGTACCATTGAGTTTTCCGGTCTTCCCTCTGGGAGGTGTGCACCTGGCCACTCATGTTCTGAGATCAGATTGCGGAAGTTCCATGACTCAGTTGTCCTTAGAGCCCCTAATCTCATGTTCAGTCCTGTCCTTACCTGCTGCCTGCTGTGTCCCTGTACCTAGAGCTCCTCCCATCTGCATTCTTCCTGGCTGACATTTAGGCTGTAGCTTCCTCTGCACTACTAAGATTGTTACTGCTCCCCTAACTTCTTTCTCACTTTCAAAAACTTGTTGAAATCTTTTGTCTGCTTTGGTTACCTCACATGTTCTTTTTATCTTTGTGAGTTTGTATCTTTTTTTTCCCTTTATTGTCATTTAAGTGGGTCTTAGGTGGGAGAGAAGCTAAGTGAGAATTTGTCTGCCACGTTTAGTTTGGTGTCCATTTTTAAATGTATGTCGTTTGTAATCCAGTTTTTAGGGCAAAATGTTTTGCCCTGTCAGAAATGGATCTTATTAGTTACTCAGAGTTAAATCATGGAACTGAGATTTTACATTATTTGAATAAAAAGTTATATTCAGATTTACCTTCTCTGATAAACAGAACAAAATATTGTTGCTATTATCAGAGTTAGCAGAGAAAATAGGCAAGCCAGGGGGTTCGACCTTGCTTGGAAAGCCAGATCACAGGCCAGACTTTGGATAGATGTATGCCTGTGAAAGAAAGTTGTAAGGTCATTGGGACTACTGCAGTTAATGCGTTGTAATACTTTTATTGGACTAGTTCATCGTTCGTTAATGAAGGGAAGTTAGTGCCAGGTTTATAAGATTTTTGGCTCTGTGCATTGGTAATTTAACCTTCTCCCTTGTGTTTTAGTTTTTAAAAACTGTTAATTGGAAGTAAAGAACACAGATTTTTAATCTCAAAGTTTAAAAAGACTTTTGATTTTGATATAACTTTACACTCAGAGAAGCACTGCTAAGAATAGTACGTAAAAAGAACTTCCGTATACTTAGATTTGCCAGTCGTTCACATTTTGCCTCATTTGTTTTATCATGTATATATGTACTCTCTGTTTATATATTTCCCCTGATTAATTTACCGATATAACACTCCTTTATCCATAGTTTTATTTTTTCCCAAGAACAGGTCTTTCTTTTTTTTTCTTTTCTTTTTTTTTTTTTTTTTGAGAGGGTGTCTCACTCTGTTGCCCAGGCTGGACTGCAGTGGCGCGACTTCAGCCCACTGCAAGCTCCACCTCCCAGGTTCATGCCATTCTCCTGCCTCAGCCTCTCGAGTAGCTGACACTACAGGCGCCCACCACCACGCCCCGCTGATTTTTTGTATTTTTGGTAGAGATGGGGTTTCACCGTGTTAACCAGGATGGTCTCGATCTCCTGACCTCGTGATCTGCCCACCTCAGCCTCCCAAAGTGTTGGGATTACAGGCGTGAGCCACCGAGCCTGGCCACGTTTTTCTTTTCAATCAGCACAGAATATTGGTCAAATCTGGACATTTGATACTGATAGAATGCTGTTACCTAATGCACATTCCATGTTCACATTTCCTCAATTGTCCCAACAATGGCCTTCATAGCTATTACTCCTTTCTGTTTACTTCCCCAGCCACCCTGGATCTAATCAAGGATCATGTGTTATATTTAGTTGTCATAACTCTTTAGTTTTCTTTCATCTCCAGTAGTTCCTCAGCCTTAGTTTTTCATGTCTTGGCTTTTGGCTTTTTTTTTTTTTTCCTTATTCTAAACCCACAGCCAACATCATAATGTCTTGGTATTTTTGAAGAGTTCATTTCAGTTATTTCATAAATCATGTTCTTCAGTTTGAGTTTTCAGAGATTTCTTCATGATTAGATTCTGTTAATGCATTTTTGGTAGGAATACCACAGAAGTAATGTTGTGTCTTCTCAGACATCGTATCAAGAATTGGTCTGTCTTGTTTTTGGTGATACTAACTTTGATTACTTTATTAAGGTAATATTTGGTAGGTTAATTGGCTATAAAGTTACTGTTTTCTCCTTTGTTATTAAGAAGTAATTTGTGGGAAATGTTTTTAGATTATGTATATACCCTGTTTCTTACCAAAGTTTTATCCAGTAGTTTCACATCCATTGATGGTTCTTGCCTGAATCAATTATTAGTAGGATGATTGCAAGGTGATGATTTTCTGACTCATAATTCTTCTACGTGTTAGTTTGCATTCTACTATAAGAAAGAACTTTCTCTCCTCACTGTTAATTTGCCTACTTAATAAGGACTCATCGTTGTTTTTTTATTCTAAGGTACTCTTATTATTTATTTTGAGGCTCAAATTGGCTTATATTTGGCTGGTGGGAGCACCCTTAAGCTGTAATTTGTACACGTGCTATCATTCTTTGAGCCCTTTCTTACTTTCTGGCATAAGATGTTCCAGGCTCATCTTGTACTTAGCCTGTTCCAGCCTTGGAATTAGCCATTTCTCCAAGTAGCCCTTATTCTTTTTGGCTGGGAATAACGTTTATAAACTAAAATCTCTCAGCACAGTAGAGCTAAGAAATATAAGTAAATAAATAAACAAACATATCTACATCTGTTTATGTCTGTGTGTATTTGTGTGTTTATCACCATGATTTTATATTGATACCAAAAATTTCATTCAACACCACAGGCCTAGTCTTGCCCCTTCCATATTTGTAACACCCTTCTCCAACAGTAAGAACCTGGTTCCCGTTATCTACGAGTATGTACTCATTTGCTCAATTCTATAATCAGAGAATATAGTTCCAGAATTGTAAGAACCATACCATTGTAAAGAAAACCCCTTATAACTAGAGTTCAAACTTGTGTACAGTTCTTTTTGTCTGTATGCTGACAACATAAAAAGTACTATGTTAAAAAGTTACTTGGTTTAGTTTTAGTCTCCCTTTTAATACACTTATTTGACATAAAATTTGTTCATTTGTTTGTGTTTGATTTCCGTTTTAGATTTTTTTTTTTTTTTTTTTTTTTTGAGATGGAGTTTTGCTCTTGTACCCAGGCTGGAGTGCAGTGGCACAGTCGCGGCTCACTACTCCGCCTCCCGGGTTCAATCGATTCTCCTGCCTCAGCCTCCTGAGTGGCTGGAATTACAAGCGTGGGCCACCATGCCTGGCTGATTTTTGTATTTTTAGTAGAGATGGGGTTTCACCATGTTGGCAGGCTGGTCTCGAACTCCTGACCTCAAGTGATCTGCTCACCTTGGCCTCCCAAAGTGCTAGGATTACAGGTGTGAGCCACCGTGCCCGGCCCCAGTTTAGATTTTTAAAATCTCATCCTTACTGATTTTATTTTGCTTTTTGAGTATATAAAACATTATCATGGTTCCAAAAGTTAAAACTATACAAAAAGCTGTACTAAACAGTGTCACTACTAATGCCTGCCACTCATTCCTATCCACCCCCTGTAGATAACCAATTTCATTAATTTCTGATTGATCTTTCCTGTGTTTCTTTTTGTAAAGAAAAGCAGATGGGTGTTTTCTTCCCCCTCCCCACAAAATATAGCAAACTAAATACATTCTTTTGGACTTCTTTTTTTTCATTTGGCTGTATATCCTGGATGTCACTCCATGTTTGTAGGAATTTTCCTTATTCTCTTTTTTAAAACAGCTTCTAGTACTTCATTTGCGGATGTGCCACAGTGAATTCAACCCATCTCCTGTGTGTGGGCATTTAGGTTGTTTCCAATATTTGTAGTTACAAATAATGCAGCAGTTAATACCCTTGTACAAAGATATTTTTGTATTATCAGGTATCTTCAGGGAAGAACATACAAAAAAATTAACTTTTTAATTGTGTGAGCAGTAACATGTAAGATAATACTTCAAGCTATTTGTCTGCCTACTCCAAACTTCCCTTCCACTGCGGTCTTACAAATGTATCCAAGGCTGTTGAAGTGAAATACTTATCTATCGTAATTATTTTTCTGTTGGGAAACCTTGAAATTAGAGAGCTGAAAGTAGCCGTGGGGACGTTTTTCGTCAAGTAGTAGCTGATCATAGACCCTGGGTCAGAGTTCGTTTTAAGCAGTTAACTGTTCCTTGTACACACTCACCAGTGCTCTTCTGCCACCTCAGCTCAGACCAGCTGTTTCGGATATTTCTCGCTTACATTTAATTTAATTCACAATAGGTTCCTTCATGCTGAACTGTTGACTGGTCACTCCCTGGAGTTATAGAATGGCAGTAGGACAAGACAGTTCTACATGGGATAGAAATAAGGATTTCAGCATCTGTTTTTTCTAATAGGCCTCAGAGGATTGATGGTTATGAACTGTAGATCGTCAGAGGAATGGCATCTTGGATTCCCAGATGATGCTGCTGGTCCCCTTCGGTGATTTGTTTGTTTGAGACAGGATCTTGTTTTGTTGCCCAGACTGGAGTGCAGTGGCACTATCTCAGCTCACAGCAACCCTTACTTTCCATGCTCAAGTTATTTTCCCGTTGTAGAGACGAGGTCTCACTATGTTGCCCAGGCCGATCTAGAACTCCTGGTCTCAAGCAGTCCTCCTGCCTTGGCCTCCAAAGTGTTGGGATTACAGGCATGAGCCACTGTGCCCAGCCCTCTCAGTGATTAATGACGTCTAGTCTTTTGTTCCAGCTAGTGAACATTGGAGTAGACGAGAGATGTCCTCCTGCATTGCTAGATAACCATGTAAAAGGTTGGCTAGCATAGCTTCCCATCAGAGGGGCCACAGATGGATTACATATGTGTTGAAATAAATGATCCCCTCAGCCTAGAGGTGGCTGTGCTCCCAGACAAATCATTTCTGGCTGTGAGAAGCCTCTTCAGTTAATGTGCATATGTCATACAGATATTATTTTCTGTGTGTGCCCTGACATGGGAAAGGTTGGGAAGGTAGGCTAGAGCACAGTCCCAAAATTAGCTTCTAAGAACCAAAGATATTGCTCCTTAAATAGAACCAGGTAATAGAGTGAAGAGGAATTGAATTATTTAGGGTAGAGGTTAAAACCTACTTGTCCATAAAAATAAGCTGATAACCATATATTTAATCTGGTGTGATATGAAATTCTTACTCGCCTCTTTGCTAAAACAAAAGTTAGAAATTAAAATATATTTCTAAGTGACTTGGCTTGTAACCCCATTTTATTGGATATTGGAATATGAAACAGTTCACATTAATGAACTTAGCATCTTTGTTCGTTTGAATTTTGACATTTTATTCATTGCTATACTGATAATGTACTGGCAGTGAACTAAATGAAGTAGATACCCAGGGTATATTTTGGTTGATTAGATTAGTGAACCAGGATTTAATGTCTCTTCCGAATACTTCTGAGTTTGATGTATTCTGATAAAGTTTTGACACTTGAGTTGCTTCTGTACTTAAATGCCATTCTGTTATCTAAACCTTATCTCTTAAAATATGCTTCTCAAATGCATTTTTCCTGAAGTATTTTACACTGGATACATAAAATTCAATGATTCTGACATTTAAGGTGGTTATAACAGTTACATCAATTTTGAAATAAGCTTATTAAAATTGAGTATTTGATGTTTTGAATACAATTTAATTTTAGGTCTGGTATAGGAGGAGTTTGAGGGAGTGGAACTGACATTCACTGAGTGCTTTGCATTGATTAGGCCCTGTGCTGTGTGCACTTTATGTAGTTTGTCTCGTGAAATCCTTACCATAGCCATGTGAGGTAGAAGGTGGGATTTGACCCATTTTACAGAGAGGACGCAGGCTCTCAAACGAACTTAGCTTAAGGTCATAGACTAAAATGGTAGAGCTACAACTTTAAGACAGTTGGTTCTGAAGCCCGTGCTTGGTTCATTATGTCACATGACCTGTATCGTATTTGTTTTGAGTCTACGGAGGAACAAATTCCTACAAAGGCAACTCATTCTGTTTGGTACATTTTTGTGTAAAAGAGGGAAGGAATTCTTCTGGAAGGGTTCAAGGGCAGGTGATAAAGGAATTTGCCTGGTTCAACCAAAACAATGTGGAGCAGAGTTTCCTGGTCACTGTGCCCCTTCCTTTTTAGGTCAGTTGTGGAACAATTTGCTAGGAATTTTGTGAGAAAATTGTGAGTGGTTCCAGCTACAAAGGCCTGGGATCAGGCATTGCTGGGCATAATGGGGATCAAGTCATGCGGGCTGAGGAATATGTCAGAACTCTTGTAGTAAAGAGAAATATAAACAGAATTAGTAATGTTCTCAGCTCTTATAATTGTTTAGAAGCATTTTTTCAAGTTCAACCTTCAGTAAAACCTGGGGTTTCCTAGAATGCTCATTAAGTAACATAATCCAAAGAAGCAAAAGGAATGAAAGATAAGGCTTTGTGCCTTTTAATGAAGAGAAAAGGGATTTCTGCCACTGTTTATGGCACTTTCTTAAGGATCTTTACCTAGAGTTTTGGATTTCTTTGGAAATAGTGCCTCTGACAATTTGAAGATTTTAAACTTGTTACTGAGTTATTGTTAGGAATGATGTTTGTGCTTGAGAATTAGGTTGTCCTGAGGTAGAGGTGGCACACCTAGATTTGAGTTATTAAAATATTGATGTGATACAGACAGATTTAGTCCGAAGGACAATTACAGCTTAGTTGAAGATAAATAGCAAGTCTTTACTGTCACTACTTCTGTTGTAGAGAGAATAGTATAGTCATTGGATAGCTTTGAATCCTACTGGACAAAACCTTTTGAAGTTTCTTTTCCATCCTCACTTTTCCTAAACAACAGATCAGTCATTCCAGTGAGTTGTTTGGTGGTTGTGGATGGTGCTGCGTCACTGATACTGCTCCCTCTGTAAGTGGTGGTCTGGTTATGTGTTGCTGCATAACAAATAGCCATACATCCTAGAAACCTAAAGCAACCATTTTATTTTGCTTATAATTTTGTGGGCCAAGAATTCAGGAAGAACTTGGCTGGGATTGCATCAGGTGGAGAACATGGGCTCACAGAGTTAACAGACTCTGTGCGTTGAGAAGACACTTTGGAAGAGGATGTTCCAGAGTCTTCTTAACTCACCTGTCTGGTACCTCTATGCTCTGTGGTGTCTCTCTGTCCCCCAGTGGTGTCATAATCTCCCCAGTCTCCCTGCACATGGTTTGGTCTTCTCTTAGCATGTTGGTCTCTGGGTAGACTCCTTACATGGCGACTGACTTTCCCAAGAGCAAGCATTTCAAGAGCAAGAGGGAGCTGTGCATTTCATAAGGCCCGGAGTTGCAGGTTGACATAGAACCACTTCTGCCATAATCAGTGTGTCGGGGCAGTCACAGAGCCTGCCCAGATTCACAGAATGAGGACATAAACCTGTCTCTCCATGGGAAGAATGTCAAAGAATTTGTGGCCATCTTTAATCTACCATTAGCCATTAAGCAAAAAGGAGAGGATTGTTATGACAAATGCTGAACTGACTTTACCAGCAAATGTAAGTCTGCTTATCTAATGATTCAGAAGAGACTGGTTGTCAGAAATAAGACAGGGATAGAGGCAAAAGAGGAAAGTGGGAAAATTTTTTGTGGGAAAGTAGAAAGGCAACCAAGATAAGCTTTGCTTCATAATTTTATCTTTCCTGCCTTGGACCTGAAGTCTTGGTACTGTGATCTTGGCCTTGAGTCCCAGGCTGCCACTTCTGACCACTTTGGATTTGGTGGTCATGCCTTGTCTCCTCCCCAGTATTGGGACCTCTGGTTGGCTTCCTGAGCTCTGCATTGGTCACCGCTTTGGCCCTGAGTACCTCCCGTTGCCCTTTATGAGAACTCTCCTGTTGCCCTGTTCCCTGGGAACCCTAACCATCCCCTCTCAGAATGAGCAGCATTGTCGGGGCTGGGGAGACATCAGACACTGATTTTGGCTGCACTCGGACTGCCTGGGCACCTTGGCAGTTGCTTCGTGTAGCTTGATTCCTTCTTTTCTGGATTACATTACGGCTCAGTTCTTGCTCTCTTTTTGTGACTTCACCAACTCCTCCCCCTAATAATTTCAAGGGATTCAAGTTATAGATAGAAGAGACTTCTCAACTTTTAGCCTAGAATAGGCTTGTGAACATGCAGTTCAGAGAGGATTTACAGTGTACAGAAGATTTTGTCTTGCTCTTAAGTATCTAAAAGTGTTTCATTTGGAAGGTAAGTTAGGTCTGTCTGGAATACATTTTTACTTACATGTACTGGAATATTTATAGAATTTTTATGATGATGCTGGCCTATCCTCCAGTTTTAAGAGGAATAACACTTTTACTATTGATACTTTCACGGTGTGTTTGTGTGTTTTAATAACTGCTGCAAAATTTCAAAATTTTTGTTGATTGTAGTTTTATAGATCCATAGAGTTATAATCTTGGATTTTGATTTAACTTTCCACTCACTCTTGAAAATTCAGAATAAGTTCATTTTATTAGGACAACTTTATAATACCAGTATATTTAAATTAAAAACACTTTAAATTTAATTATTATTATAAAAGAAATGATGCTGTTTGAAAAACTTTAAACAGTATAGTGGCTCCTATCCCCATCTCATTCCTTTTACATAACTGATAACAGCTATTTCCAGTCTTTAAAAAATTTATATGCAGGTATGTAATACATACATAGACTCAGAAACACATAGCATGTTATCTTTTTAAAACAAAAGTTTTAGTCTCCTGGACGACTGCTTTGTAACAGTCAGTTCGTTGAAACACTCTATGAGTTTAATTTCCAGCCCTATCACTTAGTAATTTAGCAAATTACATTACTTCTCTGTGCCTCAGTTTCCTCATCTGTAAAACAGGCCAAATAATGGTCTGTACCTCATTGGATTGTAGAGGAATAAATAGCACCTGTTTATAGCAGACAGGATGTACTATACAAATGTTAACTAAATGAAAATGAACCTGCTTAAAAAACATACCCTAGATGTTTCCTTATGGGTTGCTAATATTTTTAGAGTGTTGCACTTTAAAAATTGTGTAGGGGGGTGGTTTCTGAGTTTCACTGTTGTAGCAGCATGTTTGTCTGTAATGATCCTGAACGGTAATTCCACGCACTTCCCACGCCCTTGTTGCAGTGAGTTGCTATTACTGATGGGCAATGTGGTAGGAATGTGTTTGTGTCTCAGGGATGATGGCAGGCAAGAAAAACTTGAAAACCATTGGTTTAGGAAATTATACTACATTAGCAGTTAATATTTTTGTTAAGCCTTTTAAGAGACTTAGGTAGAAAGTAGAGTTGGAAGAATTTTATTTATGGAGGAGGATGATATGATTGTTTCATCTAACTTTTGCCAATCCTTACGTTCTTTAAATTATTTTATTTTGAGACAGGGTCTTGCTTTGTCACCCAGACTGGAGTGCAGTGGTGTGATCTCAGCTCACTGGAGCCTTGATTTCCTGGGCTCACGGGATTCTCCCGCCTCAGCCTCTGGAGTAGCTGAGACCACAGGTGTGCACCACCATGCCCGCCTAATCTTTTTTTTTTTTAGTAGATATGGGGTTTCCCTGTGTTGCCCAGGCTGGTCTCGAACTCCTGGGCTCAAGCAGTCCTCTCACCTTGACCTCCCAAAGTGCTGTGATTACAGGTGTGAGCCACTGTGCCCAGCAGGTTCTTTGAATAATTTTGTAATTTAGAGGGAACATGATCATCAACTACTCTTCATTTTACACTAAGGAAATAGACCCAGAATGGTAGTGATGTTCTCTCTTCTGTAGCTAGTAATGGTAGAGCCAGTACTAGAATCCCAGTCATCTGATCCTCCTCTTCTTTCTGAATTCTCGAGAAGATAAAGAGCCTTCTCTCCCAATTGAAACAGCTGGTGAATAATGGATGCACTATATATGGCTTACCTGTCCGTGCTATGTGCTTAAACTATTCTGTGTAGAGACGGTGATGAAGTTGTGTCATAAGCAGTCATGTATGACCTTTTGTCCAAAAATTTAGAATTCCAGACTTGTTGGTAGGCCTCAATATCAAATATCCTCTATTATGAGATTCTCTATATGCATACTAAGAGGATGTTGAAGATCAGTGGCTATGTAAAAATAACATATTCAGTGTGGATGTGCTTTTGTTCTAAGAACTCCTTTTCTTGTGAACACAACCTGAAAAGATTCATGTGTAACTAGGCCTCTATAGGCACAGAACTCCCCGGTTTCTGCTCCGGTCTCTCTTCATAAAGGGCCATCCTGCCCTTCCGTTTGGAAGTATAGCATGGACTAAACCACTTTTGGCCTCTAGGTCACTTAGATGCCTTTGTGCACCTTCAGTTATCTGGTTTTCAGGAGAGTTAAATGTTTAGGTGGTTTTAGGAAGAAGACTTGAGTCTGAGGCATGTTTTAGAGGCTGGGGCTCTTCCCACCCTCCCCATGGCCGAGCATATGTGATAGCTCCTACCTTCTGGAGAATGGCTCTAGCTCAGGAGAGGATAGAGCTTCTTCATCTCCTCCATACAAAGGGGCCCTCCTGCCAACTTGAAGAACTTGAGGCTGAGGTGAGAACAGGGATAGAAGAAGATTCTGAAGCTGTAGCTGAAAAGGAGGCAGTGAAAGGAGCCTAGTTAGTGCCAGCCTCTGGGCCAAGAGGTGAGACACTGCGGTCAGGGTTGGAAGAATCCAAGCAAACCGAAGAAATTTGCTGGAGGACAGGGTATCTTGGTTTGAGGAAATTTTACAATCTGAGTAAAAGATGAGTTTCATTTATGAGACTCCCAATCACGCTGCTGTGGCCAAGTGTAACAGTGTGAGAGGTAAATTGCATGGCTTCCTTTTCCCTGACATCACCTTGAAGTGTAATTGGGTGTATTAAAGAGCCCTTATAAATTCCCAGATTTCACTTTTTGAGCCTTCACAAGTGTCTGTCCTTATCACCCTTTCTCTCAAGTACTAGCATTTAAGATTAAAAAAATAAACACTTTGGTTTAATATTTTTGTGTTTTGCTGAATAGATACTATATTCAGAGCCTAAAATATTTTTATTACTGTGTGGTTTTATTGCGTGGGGATATGTATAAGTATGTGTGTGTATATGAGTATTTCAGCTATATTATGTTTCATTTAGGGCTTTACAGACGACCCTGGAAACCTTTAATACTGTTTCCATGGGAGATGTGTTTATCCTGCAGGTAAACTTTTGAATCTCATCTATCTGTAAATTGAAACTACCTTTTATAATAAGATAGTCCCCCTAAAGGTGATTAAAATAAATGGTTTTAAGATTATCTGTAGTATTGTTTGATTTGTACAATTACCTGTTCTATTCTTAACAATAATTGAGAGTTTAATTGAAAGCAATGTTTTTCATTCTATTTTATATTTGCCCTGGGTACATTAAAGGTTCTTGATTTGGATGAAGTGTGTATAAACAGAGTGAATATTCCCCAAAGCAATGCCATCTATTGGCTTCAGAATCCCTCATAATACCCTATCCTCTGTATCTTTCTAGCCTTCAAATGTTTATCTGGTGTGACTGTATTATGCCCTCAGAGAGTACTGTATGTTGCCCAGGCTGTCCTCGAACTCTAGGCTCAAGTGATTCTTCTGCCTCAGCCTCCCAAGTAGCTGGGACTACAGATGCAATCACCACCACACTTGGCAGGTAGTAAAGTGGGTTTTTTTGTTTTGTTTTGTTTTTGAGATATATTAAAAGGCACAGTCCACAATAACTTGTTTCCAGTGATTTTGGAAGTCAATACTTTATTCCCTTTTACTTTCTCTCCTTAAGTATCTGTCTGTCTAATTGACACACAGTTCACATAACATAAAATTAACCATCTTAAAGTGAACAATTCAGTGGCATTTAGTATATCCACAATTGTTTTTACAACTACCATCTCTGTCTAGTTCCGAAACATTTTCACAACCCCAGAATGAACTCTATACCAATTTAACAGTTACTTCCCATTCTCTTGACCTCCTCAGTCTTAGAGTTTTTTGGTTTTTTAAAATGTGTAATTGAATTGAGAAATTAAAAAAAAAAATAAAGCCTTGTGAGAGAGTTGATATTATAAGACTAGCTTTATAATACCCTGTTATAAATGCAGTAACATGAAGAAATGTGTTCATGCACATTAAGTGGGGAAAAGGAGATCATCAAATTGTGTGTACTATGTGTAGGTTTACAATCCTAGAGTGAGGAAAAAAGGAACACTTGGTAGGAAACATACGCAAAACAAAGTCACGGGGATTCTGCTCTAGATTTCTTTTTCCTTGTACAAAGGAGGGACAAAATCCTCCATAATTAAAAAAATATCTCTGGGTAGTTAAAAACTTGGGCCTAGGCCAGGTGCAGAGGCTCATACCTATAATCTGGGCACTTTGGGAGGCTGAGGCATGGAGGATTGCTTGAGCTAAGGGATTCAAAACCAGTCTAGGCAACATAGTGAGACCCCGTCTCTACCAAAAAAGAAAAACAGAAAATTAGCCAGGCGTGGTGGCAGATCCCTGCTACTCCGGAGGCTGAGGTGGGAGGATCAGTTGAGCCTGGGAGGCAGAGGTTGTAGTGACCTGTGATCATGCCACTGCACTCCAGCCTCTGCAACAGAGTGAGACCCTTTCTCAAAACAAAACAAAAACGCAACCTTGTAATGTAATTATTTCAGGATAATATTAACCTATAGGAGTTTTTTTCTCCTAGATTTGAGTTACAGTCGTCCTTCCTTCCTTCCCTCCCTCCCTCCCTCCCTGCTCCCTTCTTTCCTTCCTTCCATCCTTTTTTTTTTTTTTTTTTTTGAGGCATGGTTTGCTCTTTCACCCAAACTAGAGTGCAGTAGTGCAATCATGGCTCATTGCAGCCTCACCTTCCTGGGCTCAATTGATCCTCCCATGTGGCTGAGACTGCAGGCACGCGCCACCACACCGGCTAATTTTTGTATTTTTCATAGAGATGGGGTTTCACCATTTTACCAAAGCTGGTCTCGAACTCCTGGACTCAAGCAATCTGCCTGCCTCAGCCTCCCTAAGTGTTGGGACTACAGGCATGTACCAGTGCACCTGGCCCCAAAGTTCTTAATATTTACTAAGCTTTGCTGGAGAAACAAAATATTAATGTTCATAATATCTCAGTCCTCCAAATCATACCTTAAACCATGAATAGCTGTTCAAGTGAGCTGTTTCCTAGTTTACTTTTTATTTTGTAAAATACATTTTATTGGGCTTTCTCTTCAAACTGTAAAAACATCATATTCTCATTGCTGTAAGGCAAACACCATGGGGGGAGTACAAATAAAAAGCCAGCAGTCTCCCTCACAGTAGTCTTCCCAAGTACTTGCCTAACAGAGTTGTTTTAGCAGTTTGGTAGGTATTCTTCCACACCTTTCTGTCATGTGGTTTACATGCACATGTAACAAAATTAGACCCAGTTGAGTAAAAAATGCCTTCGGTGCCTTCAAGGATGGCCCTGATAGTGAATATAAATATATGAATGCACTAAGAAAAGGGAAGGCGTTTGGCAAGTAGAAGGGGATTTCACCACTCAAAGCTTTCATGTTCAAAACTAAAGTTCTGCGCTGGCCAAACTGTGGAGTCCCTCAGGCAGTAATCACTGTGCTCTTCTATTCTCACCTCCTGTCCCGTCCTCTCATACAAATATGGGATGAACATAGTCAAAGGTTTATTTAACTCATTAATGAGGGCACCAGTAGTAAGATGGTAAAGCTGGCTCCACGGGTATTTGGGAACTGAATGTGTATAGACAGTGAAGATAAAAGCGTTGAAATAAAATTGCTAGGTTAGATACAAAATCGGTTAATATCCTACAGGGTAGTATAACTATAACCTTTGGAGTCTGCTGGACAGAAATTATTTAAAAACTACATTACCTATAACTTCGTGGAATTTGGGTCCTAGTCAAGTAAACAGGTCAGTGGTACTATAATTAACTACCTTTGGGAGGAGCTTTTAAACAGTGTTTCAGTATACATTGAAGGGGCTTATAGTTCTCCATTCACCTTATTTCCAGTTTTGGTTCATTTTTTTTTTTTTTAACAGTGAGAAAGGTCTGTTGTGATACAGAATTGGGCAAGAGAAATGTAGGTAGAGACCAGATCTTGGAAGAGATGTGTATCCTAAACTAAGAAATTTAAACTTTCTCTTCCACAAATATTTATTGAGCGTCTACAACGTGCTAGGTGGTTACTGTGATCCCGTGTAGTTGTGCTGCAGTGCTCCTCCCGTGCCTCTAGGAGGCTGACTAGTGGTTCCCAAGGGGTTGTATTAGGAAGTCGCCTGGGAAGCTACTTTGCACAAAATATTCTTTGTACTTCTTTCCCCACCCCAATGTAGATATACTTGAGTAGAACATAGGTGTTTTCAAAAAGCTTTCCAGGTGATTTTGCTATCCCTCCCTTTTGAATATCATTGTTACTTACATAGGACTTATTAAAAAATGAATGAGTAAACAGCAAGCAAAATTTTAATCAATATTTCGTTTCCATACCTTCTTGCCTTCCCCACCGCTATAATACATCAGCTAACATAATTAATGCCTTGATTATACCATCAGCAAGAATTATGTGCAGTTGTCATATATTTTATGCAACTAAGAATTACTTTAGGAAAACTAGGCTTAGTTTCCTGATTATAACCTTACATTGTGCCTCTTAGTAAATAAACCGAAAGAGTTGTCATTTATAGTGGTATATGACCTACATGGCAGAGACATGTGATTAAATGACTAGACTTAAAAAATTGTTTTTTAATAGGAAAATAGACTGTCGTTGACTGGTCAGAGACTGTGGCAAAAGGGAATTAAGTAATAAAGGAGACAAGTGTATATGTGTTTAACGTGGTTAAGCTATTTGAGTTGAGTCAGCAATTAAAATGAGCCGCTGTTGTGGACATGCATTTAAATTCTTTTCAGTATAACTTAATTAGGCAGCCATTTTGTGTAAATGCATTCAAAAAGCACGGATTTGCAACTTCAGCATTCCTATATAGCCATGGAATTTATAACTTAATCACAGGAAAATGGGGAGAAATTGGGAAGTAACATGATACAATTGGTATATTGTGTATTTTTCTTTTTATTAGTGTGCCGGTCCAACAAAAGCCCTTGGGTCTGTTTGACTTGTTCAAGTGTCCACTGTGGAAGGTAGGTGAAATACTTATTACTTCACTGCCCTATTTGTTTTTTAAAACTTGTCTTTAAGCTTTATGTCAGAGTTTTATTGATTTGGGTTTAGTACCATTGTTAATCATAATGCATAATTCTCTGTAGGGCTTCCTTCTCCAGTTGAATCCCTTTGTTCTGTGATACAACCGGGGAAAACATCTGGGAGAGAAAATATTGATTTTCTCATTGATACTCAGAAGAATTATTGATATTGATACTCAGAAGAATTAGTTTGATGACCAAGACAATTTGTTAGTAATATTTGAGTGGAAAGATGAGCTAAGGGAATTCTTGAAGTACAAGTTTACCTAATGGTTGTTTTTTAAATCTTCTATTAGGGTAAAATTTAAGCACACACAAACAGAGATGGTATAATTGAACCCCCTGTTCCGTTCACCCAGCAATTATCAACACGGGGCAATCTTTTTTCACCTATTACCTTCCCCATCCCCACCTCTACTGACTTTTGAATCAAATCCCAGGTATGATATCATTCTTCTGGGAAAGAAAAAAAAACTTAAAATATTTACAGATAAAGGAATTCCTTTTGAAAATGATCTCATTGTGAAGTTCATTATTAATTCCTAAGATATGTCAAATGTTTCATTGTTCCATTAAAACACTACTTTCTATGGACAACATCTTCTGCCTCACCCCACCCCAGTTTAAACCTGAGCATTTCTTCCCAGTTCTTGGCCTCAAAATAATATTATTTAAATAGTAACTCTTCTAGCACAAACTCAAGTAAATATTGTCTATGGTTTTTCGCCTGGTAGCAGCACATTTATTTCCACTGCTCTTCTAGCTTAGAAAATCTACTTTGAATTTACTATAGAAGTTAATAGCTTAGCAGTAAGGAAATGAGAAATCATACTGAGTTACATAGGCTGAAATATATATTGTATTTATCTGGACTATTTCCCCATTGTTATTTTTAAATCCTCATTGCATGAAGAGAGCATCTTTGTTTGTTCGGTGAAGTTTTGATTTTTCACATTTTGAGTCCTGGAATTATTTTTTCCATGTGCACTTAAGGGTACCTTTGGAATGTTAACTGCATTTCTTAATTGTGGCTGTTGTGGTTTTGAAATCTCTAGGATTTGGGGAACCTGAAAATACTTTGTACAGATAACTTTTTTTAAAAAAAGAAGAAAAGTAGAAGCACTTAAATTCTGCACTTGAAGAGACAGATTCCTCTCCTAGATTTTGAGAGGTGAGAATTATAATGCAATAAAATTTATGTAGTTCTGTTCTCCAGAAGTCTCATAGTGCTCTACAACCTAAATCTTGATGGTCGCGTGCCAATCAAAAGACCTGACAAACTCAAAAATTAGAGATTAATGTTCCTAAACAACAAACTAAAATAGGTTTTGGAAAAATAAATGGAAATATTTCTAGACTCTGCAGTTGGACTGTTGCCAATTGCAAGCAAGCTTAAATTTAGAAATTTGACATAGTTTTGGAGAAATGTGATGAAGTAGATTAAACAGAAAATTCAGAGTAGCCTGAATTTGGATCTCCATTTTACATAGCTGATTGGTTAATATTCTTTTATCATGCAATCCCAGGTGTTCATTGCCAAATTTATTGATTTTTTGGTAATTTTAGACCACTTGTCTTTAGGGAAATCATAAAGTGAATATTCTTCCCATTAGAAAACATAGTTTATCAATAGCATACATGGGTTATAAATTCTGCTGGTCTTCATGACCCCATCCCATTTAAGTTATTTTTCAAATTTTTGTGATTGTTATTGGAAATTTGTGACGTATGTAGTGAAATTTTTCCTCTTGTGCTGTAGACCAAAATGTCTAGTTAAAATTCAAAACTAGATGAGGGAAATATTTAATTTCCTGTTAGCTAGTTTATACAAAACTGTTAACCTCTTTGACTAATGTATTTAGGTATTAGGCAAAACATTGCTAATCTTAATATCAGTAGTCATACTTCTTACTTTATCTCTGATATGTACCGGAACTATTTATATATCTAGTACATTTAGAAACTACAGTGTTGTAGTTAAACGAACTATATGGACTATGTAAAGATGATGAGTTCTCAAAAATTTGCAAGTGGTAATGTGCTTATTCAGTATTATTACTGTGGCAATGAATTACTGTTGTTTTTCATGGTTGAGTACTATAAATATATGATAAGAATAGGCAATTAAGATGATTAAGTATTGAACCCATATGATACCTTAGAGTTTATCGTTTATTTTTATTTATTTATTTATTGGACAGAGTCTCACTCTGTCACCCAGGCTGGAGTGGAGTGGGATGATCTCGGCTCACTGCAACCTCTGCCTCCTGGGTTCAAGTGAGTCTCATGCCTCAGCCTCCCGGGTAGTGGGATTACAGGCATGTGCCACCAACCGTGGCTAATTTTTGTATTTTTAGTAGAGATGGGGTTTCACCGTGTTGGCCAGGCAAGTTTCAAACTCCTGACCTCAAGTGATCTGCCTGCCTTAGCCTCCCAAAGTGCTGAGATTACAGGCGTGAGCCACTGTGCCCGGCCTTAGCTTTTATTAAATAGTGTTTCTTGACCTATACAGTTACATGTTATCTTGAAATATGTTGTAAATGAGCCTGCCTTCTAAGCAATTGTTGTTTGGATTCTGAATACGTAGTAGTTAAGCATAGAAAGAAGAATGCTAATAAAATAATTGCTAACATTCATTTGTTATGAACTATGGATCATCTAATCACCTAAAAACTCATGACACACAAAGTACTATTACGTCCATTTTACAAATGAGAAAACAAGTACAGAGAAGTTAAATAATTCATCCAAGCTCTCATGCCCAGAATGTGATAAAGCCTACTTTTGAACCCAGGCAGTCAAGTTTTCGAACTTATCCTCTTAATCATTATTTGACTCTGAAATTCACTTTAGTACAGTTTTATAAACAGAGGACTCAGGTATATGCAAAAGTGTAAAGTACAGGGAAAAAATGGAGAAAGAACATGATCACATTCTGAGTTGGGGTTAATAGTGCCTTGAATGTGCCCAGTTTTCCTGGGTAGAGGGGCTAGATTTGAAGTTGATCCTTCCCAGTTACCATAACTCTCCTACTTTCCTCAAGGTAAGTGTTCCTGGTGCAGTTAAGGTGCCTCATGATGAAAATGTCATCTAAGTCTCTGCATCTGTTTATTTTGGTACCATTTAACCAACATTTGTTTTGACTGAGTTTTCGAGTGGGCCTTCCACACATTGGCTGCTTTCTAGGAGCTGGGAAACGTTGCCTCTTAAGGGTCTTCATGCTGGTAGTCAGTGACAGAATTGTGCAGTCTCTAGATGAAGGCATAGATGAATTTGGATGTACACCATGTGCAGAGGGAGCCTTATTTCAGTTTCATTATGCTTGCTATAATATTAAATCTGAGTTGGAATGTGTTACACAATTTTTATGAACATAATCAACTTTTGATTATGTTTGTCCATGTAGAGAAATAGCAGTTTTTGTAAGCTTAAGGTGATTTGTGTTTTGTTTGGGTTATTTCTAAACAAATATGTTTCCATATGAGAGGAGCTGATTATTCAGGCATTTAAATAAAAGACTGGAAGCTATATTGGTAAGAGTTGGAACATTGTCCTGTTTCTCTGACTCTCACACTTTATGTTAAGCAGCAACTTGAGCAGAGTCTGTGGCCCTGTGGGAAGTGGCTGAGTAATTTACTTAACAGAGCCCTTTGTCTTTGATAATAGCCCAAGTTGGGGATTAGTGGTCTGAGAGAAAAAAAAAGCTATAGTGAAAGCAGCAGCAAAGGAGTTTATAAATAATATCTATGGTGTTGAAACCGATTTGCATAGATTATGCCTTTCCTTGCCTGTGCCTACTCTTATATATAATTAAAAGTTGACTACAGTATTTGGTTGCAAAAAAAGGAGCATAGGCGGGTGGATCACAAGGTCAGGAGATCGAGACAATCCTGGCTAACGTGGTGAAATCCCGTCTCTACTAAAAATACAAAAAAAAAAAAAAAAAATTAGCTGGGCGTGGTGGCGGGCACCTGTAGTCCCAGCTACTTGGGAGGCTGACGCAGGAGAATGGCGTGAACCCGGGAGGCAGAGCTTGCAGTGAGCCAAGATTGTGCCGCTGCACTCCTCCAGCTTGGGGGACAGAGTGAGACTCCGTCTCAAAAAAAAAAAAAAAAAGAGCATATTTTAAGTATTCAGTATAATAAATCACTACATAATTGACTGCTGTTACAGGATTTCTTTCTTATTTTGATTTGATTCATGTTTAATTTTATCATTTCTTACTCCTTTAATTTCCAAAGCAATATTTAAAGTAAATTTTCATTTGGTCTTTGTAAGGTATGTGAATGGCCATGCAAAAAAACATTATGAAGATGCACAAGTACCCTTAACCAACCATAAGAAATCAGAAAAGCAAGATAAAGCTCAGCACACAGTATGCATGGATTGCAGTAGCTACAGTACATACTGGTAAGTTAACATTTTCTGGAAATGGTATTTCTTACTATGTGTGTGCAAGTGTGCTCCCCTCCCCTCCCTTCCCTCAGTCTTTAAGCCAGCTATTACTGCTGTTACCTCCTTTTAGAACTATTAGGATTCACAAAGGACTGGAGCCATCCAGAATGCCTGTCTTTATTCATTCAGATTTTACTTTGCACTGTTCCTTTCAACTTCTAGGCCTCCTCTTCTCTGCCTCCTCTTCTCTCCCACCTCCTGTTCCTCATCCATCCTAGCTTCAGGGAAATAGATCTACTTCTTTGTTGTTATTATAATTTCTTTTTCTTGTGTTATTTTAAATTGAAGGACAATGTGATAACCCATGTTCAAAAGAACTCAACAAACCATGTTCCTCCTGTCCCCTGTCCAGTTAACATTTTTGTCATATAATCTTACAAATTTTAACTGCTTTGTTTAAAAAAAAAGATTGTTCTGACAGTCTCCCTTTTCCCAGTGCAGTTCCATGCTCCTCTTCTACTCCCCCAAAGGTGAACGTCAAGAATTTGGTATGTAGCTTTCCAGGCTATTTTTTCTTTTTTTTTGAGACGGAGTTTTGCTCTTGCTCCCCAGGCTGGAGTGCCATGGTGCAATATCGGCTCACTGCAATCTCTGCCTCCCAGGTTTAAGCAATTCTCCTGCCTCAGCCTCCTGAGTGGCTGGGATTACAGGCATGTGCCACCACGCCCAGCTAATTTTGTATTTTTAGTAGAGACAGGGTTTCACCATGTTGGTCAGACTGGTCTCAAACTCCTGAACTCAGGTGATCTGACTGCCTTGGCCTCCCAAAGTGCTGGGATTACAGGCATGAGCCACCACACCCGGCGCTATTTTTTTTTTTTTTTTTTTTAGTATCCCTTAAAAAGAGGTTGGCAACAGGTTCTGTTCTCTCTTTATAATATAATATTCATGTCTATTTCATATAAATTACGAAGTAGGTATCTATTTTTGTGACTACTTAGAACTAGGTTATTTAGGTTGTGAGTGATGCTTAATGATCCATATCCATTTGGTTATGCTCAGAAAGTGTATTTTGCAGTTTTAACTTTGGTGTGAAGCAAATATCTTTCTGTGACTGGTAAATTATGATGAACAATTCTTGTTTTAATCAGTTTTCCCTGGATTCAAAAGGTTGTTGACATTAAAGGGGGGGAATAAGCCATTTAAAGGATCGCCTTAGAGATATTTTTTATTGTCAGACAGCCCTTGAATGTTACATGAAGGCATTATTGGGTAGAGATGGGGATTTTAGATAAGTCCAGATAACACTTTTAATTCACTTTCTACTGAAATGATGTGAGACTCCTTTCCACATTGTTCTTAGTCGATAATTGTATCATAGGAAGGTACCCATCAAAAGGAAGAAGAAAGGGTCAGTGGTTTGCCAGGTCTTTTACTTTTTTTTTTTTTTTGAGACAGAGTCTTGCTCTGTTGCCCAAGCTGGAGTGCAGTGACACGATCTCGGCTTACTGCACGCTCCACCTCCCGGGTTCACGCCATTCTCCTGCCTCAGCCTCCTGAGTAGCTGGGACTATAGGCGCCCGCCACCATGCCCAGCTAATTTTTTTGTATTTTTAGTAGACACAGGGTTTCACCATGTTAGCCAGGATGGTCTCGATCTCTTGACCTCGTGACCCACCTGCCTCGGCCTCCCAAAGGGTCTTTTACATTTTTACAGGTTCAACACCATTAAATTTTGGCTATTGAATAGACATCTTAAGGGTTATTCATTCACATCACTACTGTTTTTAGTGATCATTTGTGTGGAAGGTGTCCAGACCTGGAGAGAGAGAAGCTAGAGGTAGGTGAAGATTTCAGTAAAAATGAAAATCCTCCCAAGATTTTCACACAAAGGTTAGTGCTCAGTTTATTGGTATTTGCTGTTGTGAAACACTCCTACCAAAGTTAAGCATTAGCCAGGCAGTTAAAGCAAACATTTGCATTCCCCTTTCCCTCAGGAAACTTCCGTACTAGAGTGATGTGGCTACCTAATTCGCAGAACTGTGTGTTTCTGTGTGCTTGTATTTCTGCTTTAGACAACAGAAATTAATATCATTCTTGAAGTATCTGTCTCACATTGTCATGGGCCACATCGTCCTATAGTACCAGATACTGAGAACATTCATTCTTGATTTTCAGTTAGCAATGTGAATGAATTGCTTAATGGGGGACTTTGGAAGTACAATTAAATCGCTGTGTGCTATAACAAGTTTGTCGTTGTTTTCTTGCTGTTGGTAAGATTCTGAGGAAACTAACTCTTTAAGAAAATTTTAATTATCTTGATGGAGTGAAATTATATTCAAGGCCCTTTAAAAATGTAGATTATATATTTTAGTATCTTTATCCATTGCATTTTAGGGGCATATTTTATTAACTAGAAATGGGAATTGAATTGGTTTTATATCGCTATAGTCTACTAAGGTATATGTTGTTTCATGGTGGAATTGGAATTAAATGGAAAATCTTGAACCTTGGGGAGCGTATACTGTGATGGAGTCTTCTTGGCCGACTGCCAGGCTTTTGTGTGAAGTTGTACAGAGCTGCAAGTGTGTGGACACCCAGAGCTGCTGAATTCAGGAAGGGAGCTGCAGCTGGTCGCATTATCGGCTCATTTGTGGGTTTTAGAACAAAATGCCAGGGAATCACCCTGTAGCATTACACTGAAGGCCTAAAAGGAATCTGTGATAGTTGTAAATTGATGAAGATGTAGTTTAACATTCCTCCCACACCTCACTGTGATGAAGAAACAGACAGATTTCCTATTTCTGTGTGGAGTGTGTACATGTGTTGTTTTCTAGTGCCCGTTAGTAATTTTACTTCAATTTATTAATTTTCCTTGTACACTAATTTCTTGTGGTTAGACTGAACACTTGATATCAGAGGTAAAATATTGGTGCATTAGGTTTAAGGTGTTTGATTATAAATATCTTAACTAAAGTCAAAGCCTTTTTTGCAGTATGCTCTGTCCCTAGAGAAGTTACAACATATTCTGAGGCTTTCAGTCCTTCTTTCCCTACTTTCCCCTTGCCAAGATTCCCTGCCCTGTCCTATGTTTGCAATCCTTTATGAAGTTATCACTGAACTCTTCTCTTCCCCTAGTTCCAGTTGTAGCTGAATGTAATCTTTCCTGAACTCACAGCTCTTGGAATCCTTATAATTTCCTGCTGCACGTTAGTTAGTTGTAAATGTCCTTGGAGACTGCAGACACCATATCTCAGATCTTTGTATTCTTCCCAAGTATGCAGTGTCTGGTGCAGAGTAGGCGACATATGTTTGAAAGACTGAATTTTGTTAACTGTCTTTCAGAAACGGGGAAGGTTATATCAGAGCTGTAATACTATGTCCCCTGATCATCTTGAGGGACTAAAGAGCCATATAACATTTTTCCTGCAGAAGACTTAAATCATGATATAGGTGAACTACTTCATTTCCCTCCCAAGATGGACACCCTCATAGAGCAGTGCCCCTCCACCTTGATGTAAACAGGGGCCCAGAGAGGAAGCATGCATTAACCAGGCAGAACCATATAAATCGGGTTACTGTTTCATAAGAGAGAAAGCAGTGCCAAAAGGAACGATTCTGATTTGACACAAACCCACTTCTTAAGGAGATAAGCAGATTAACTTGAAAATGAAAGGTAAATTAAGATTTCGATGAAAATAATCTTCCTAAGATTTCACACAAGAGCTAGTGTTTAGTTTACTGTTTGTTAGGTAGTATTTCATTTGCTCCCATCCCGATTTCCCTCCCCTAACCAATACATATGGAATTTTATGTGGTATACATTATTGTGATTGAGAAGAAACAAAGATTAAAATTAGGAACTTTGATTTTTTTTTATGGAGGTAGACTTTTGGAGTTAATAGATTTAAAATACTGAACCAGTAAGTTTTGACATCTGACATAGTCTTGTCAACTTTAATATCCTTATCAGTAATAGCTGAATTTTTGAGAATGAAGAATTATGAAAGGAATATTAAAAGTATATTCCTTTAGGGCAGGTAATGTTTTAAAGCATCCTTTCAAATGAAGAAATATTGTGAAATGTGAATCATTTGTCTAGAAAAGAGGCTTGAATTTCAGATTTTAAACACTTGTAATAAACAATTTTAATTAAAATGAACATAAAGCTTTATTTGTGAGTTTAAATAATGAATCATTTCCTACAGTTGTGATTAAAAATTTTTAAAAAGGAAAATATTTTGTTGACCGTTCTTATAAACTATTTGGATGCAAATTTTCAATGTAAAAAGTTAGACAACAGGGAGAGTTTTATTTATTTAAAAACAATATTTTGAAGTTTAAGAAGAAACTTTCTAATAGAGGTAATCTAAAAACATAAAAGGCTCTTCCTTAAGATATACTGGTACTTGTTTGCTTTTAACAAAGGATATGGGTTTGCTCTGCAGGTATTCTTCTAATTTTCCATAACTGGCTTCTTTGGTGGCAATACATCAGAGTTTAGTAAGAGAATTTAAAAATACTCTTGCTTCCTAAACAAATTATTTTAGATTTTAACCTTTCTCAGTTTGAAATAGATGAAATCACTAGAATATCAGCTTCCTTTTTTTTCAGTTTTACTGTCATTTATAATAAAACCACAGGTCAAATTTGCCTGTAAATATCAAAATGTCATAGAAGTGAATGAAAAGGAGCTTGAAACTTAAGGATCTGTCATGTTTCAGGGGTTTTTGTTGCATAAGAGGTTTTATTTATTTATTTATTTATTGGTATTAGTATTATGCATGGCTTACTGTATAAAGATAGCTTTGTAGCCAGTAAATTAAAAGACTTGTTTCTTTACTATTGCATAAAGAAGGTTTTATTTGTATGATTATTCCTTCTTGTTTCAGATGAGTGAAGAATGGTTTGCTTTGGGAATATTTTCTTAGTTCTTCAAGGACAGGATGTGGAAATCTTGAGTCTGGCTCTGTCGCTCAGGCTGGAGTGCAGTCGTGCCATCTTGGCTCTCTACAAGCTCCACCTCCCGGGTTCACGCCATTCTCCTGCCTCAGCCTCCCGAGTAGCTGGGACTACAGGCGCCTGCCACCTCGCCTGGCTAATTTTTTGTATTTTTAGTAGAGACGGGGTTTCACCATGTTAGCCAGGATGGTCTTGATCTCCTGACCTCGTGATCCGCCCTCCTCGGCCTCCCAAAGTGCTGGGATTACAGGCGTGAGCCACTGTGCCTGGCCAATGTGGAAATCTTGACTTGGGTAACTTCAATAGCACTAACAACAGGAATTGAAAAAAACTTAGAATTTTAAAGCTGAGAAAGAGGTAGAGATTTTTCTCTGTCTTGGGTATGACATATATGTTATTCAGGATGGTAGCAATTGAGCAATTAAATGTGGCTAATGTGAAGAATTAAGTGCTTTTTATTTTAATATTTAAATAGCCCCATGTAGCTACTAGCTACTATTGGACAGTGCAGCCTCAAACTGTTAAAATGTAACATTAAGTATATTAATGTTATAAACTTTCAAAACCTTAAGATAGAAATCTAACAGAAACTCCAAAAAGAAAATAAGCCAATTTTACTAAATAAAATACTGTAGTTGCAAATAACTATGACTTAAAGCAAATCTAACCCAGTAAGCTATCAGAAAGAAAAATATATAATTACCAAGTAGAGTTAATTTCACCTGAGTTCTATGAACATATTCATTATTAAAAGAAACCTCAGATTATTGTCCCATTGGAAGCAAAATATACTTTATATCCAAGAGCCATTTCTTGTTTTAAACAACTAATAACATTGAAATAAAAGGAAACTTAAGCCCTTATAGTTTGCCAAAAACCAGAAGGCAAATATCATATACTAAATGATGAAATGCTGAAGCCATTTCCATTATATCAGAAACAAGACTAATACTTCCTGAAATCATTTACATGATTGTCACTATTATTAAGCATTGTTTTGGTAGTTTTAACCATTGCAGTAAGACAGTAGACAGTAAGTCAAATAATTCGCATAAATATTAGAAGCAAAAAATTGTTTCTACTTTCAAATGATATGATAGAATAGCTGGAAAGCCCAGGGAGACTCTAGTAGAAAACAGCAATGAGGATTAAATATAAGACACTTTGGAAAGCTGATGTATGAGAAATATAAACAAACTAATGGCTTTCTCCTTATTAGTAGTCATCAGTTGAAAATGGAAATGACCAAGCAAAAGTATTCAACAGAATGACAAAACTATCAGTTACACCTAGGAATAAATGTGTTAAAGAAAGGTACAAAGTGAAGGTAATGCCGCTTATGAAGAAAACTTGATATTATAATAAGTAGTCCTTTTCTCCCTCAGTTTTTGTCTTCAAAATGTTTACTTGGGACAGATCCTGGTTTACATGATGGTCCTTAAACATATTGTGAACATTAAAAAACAAAACAAAACAAAACACACCTTTTTACTCAATAAATAACATTTGTTGAGAAGCTGCTATGTGCTAGGGACCTAGTTTCTAGTGCAGTGGTCTCCAAAATAATGCACTGGCAGTATGGGAAGAGCATTTAGAACTACTGCACTGTTTTATTTGGAAGGAGAGAAAAACCTTTGTCAAATATTTAACACCTGCTGCCAGAGGTCTGTAGATTTGATGATTGTGTGCCATGGGTTACACACAGTCTCCTAAATCAGTTTCACCTGTGATGTCCTCTGTTTACTTTGAGCATTTTGCATTATATATCTGCTTAGTTATATGGATTTATTCCTTCCATATAACATGTTTAGCCAAATGGACACATGTTTTAAAAGGTCTTAAATTCTGCAAGGTAATGACGATGATGTAAACACAAGAAAAGGGCAAATGGACACATTTTCCTACTCCGTGCTCATCAGACACATTACAGGATAAAATTGGCTATCTAATAAAAACACAGACTAATAAGACCTAATAAGTTGGACAAAATGTTTAAAAATTAACATGAAGATGATAGGAAGTATGAATCTATATTCACTCTCATTAATGTCAAACCTTTACCTTATAGTATATTGCACTTTGAGAAATTATGGCCAGGCATGATGGCTCACACCTATAATCCTAGCACTTTGGGAGGCTGAGACAGGAGGATCCCTTGAGCCCAGGAGTGCGAGACTAGCCCGGGCAACATAGGGAGACACTGTCTTTAAAAAAAAAAAAAAAAAAAAAAAAGGAAATTAGTTTAATAATAGTATGAAGATATTGTGAATAGCAAGACATTTAAAATAGTTTATTTCATTTCTAGCTCACTTTAAAAATTACTTTTTTTGTAATATATAATTTAGATTTACTTATATAATTTATTAATACAAATGCATATGTATATACATATATATAGAATATAGTGGATACTCAGTTTTGTGGTTTATTTTTTAACTTGATTAGAAAGCTGATGAAAATAGCTTGAAGGCTTCTTTTGTAACTGAATGCAGGTCTGGATGCCCACTGCTTGTAAAGTCCAGTTAACACAAGTGAGGTCTGGTAGAAAGAAAGTAACTTTATTAACCAAAACTAGTAAAAGGGGAAGTAGCCGGATTTCTATCCAAAGTTATTGTTTTGACTTTAGTAGACTAGTGTTTTTTTCTTTTAGAATTAGAGGGGGCATATAGTGCAGGGCAAAAACAGGAAGGAAACGAGTGTTTCTAAAGTTAGAATTTTTTAAAGGAAGTAAACCTACATTAAATGTTAGGCCGAGAAAACGATTGAGCCATGCTGCGTGTTTTCATTTTTGGAGAAGGGGAGAAGAATGTGACGATGGAGACGACCGAATGAAGAATATTGTTTTGCCATTAAATAAGTGAATGGTGCGAAATGGAAAATATTGAGGGGTAAGAGAGTTTGTGGTATATGGGATGAAAGTTTAACTCTAAAACTAGAGCAGGTAACACTGAAGTGAAAGGGAAGATTGGGAGGGAAGGGGTGGGAGATAAGAATATCTAAGCAAGGCTGACATTATGGAGACCATCAAATACTATACTTAGTTCAGTTACAGATAGCTATGGATTTGAATGTTTCTGAGGGAAAAGGGAAAAATATGTACCAAAGGAAATAACCAAAGTATAGAAAACAATGTTGTTTGAAATGAAGAGAAAAAAGATGAGTTTTTGAGAGTTTATAGAAAGAAAAGTAGCAAGGTTTAGGCAAGGTTAAATACTATACGTTAGAAATAAATCAAAATCTAAAAAGGCACATATAAAGTATAAGTGTGATGAGAAAATTGAGCAGTGTCATTTTTGTTGTTTATTAGTGTCAACGGTATTTGAAATAACTTTCAAGCTCTGATTTTATTCATTGTTTACCTCCCTAATTATGTAATATAATAAATAGCTTGTGTTTGTTATGAAAATTTACCTGCTACTTGATGTATCTTTTTTCAGTGCACAGTAGTAAAATCGGTTGTATATATCCTGTCTAACAGCAGTATGCATATTATACTATACTGTATATTTAATTAGGAGTTTATTAGCTGTTGGCTTAAATAAGTTTAAAACTACTTTATGATCATATTTGGCTCAATGAATTTGGATTTGAGACTAATCTTTACATAGCCAAGATGATAATGTTACTTGTCTCAGTTTTAGAAGTAAAGAAAGACACCAATCTCCTTCTTACCTTCCTTTTTTATATCCTATTTCCTTATCTAACATCTGTAATATATACTCGACCACAATTTTCAAGTATTTTTTTTTAATGTTCAGTGTACTCACTTTTTCTTAAATACTTCTTTCTTTCTATTAAATACAGTCCTTATCTGACAAAAAGTCCATCAGAAGTAGAGCTTATCTTTAGGCCAGGCACGGTAGCTCCCAGCACATTGGGAGACTAAGGTGGGTGGATGGCTTTGAGCCCAGGAGTTCGAGACCAGCCTGGACAACATGGCAAAAACCCATCCCTATTAAAAGTAAAAATAAAAAAACTAGCTGGGCATGGTGGCACTTGTCTGTAGTCTCAGCTACTCGGGAGGCTGAGGTAGGAGGATGGCTTGAGCCCAGGAGGTGGAGGTTGCAGTGAGCCGAGATCACACCATTGCACTCTAGCCTGGGTGACAGAGCCAGACCTTGTCTCAAAAAAAAAAAAAGTAGAGCTCATCTTTTCTTGAAGAGTAATTTAAAATCAGTAAGTCAAAACTTGCTTAGGTATAAATTTTATAGCCTAAAAATTGGTCATATAATGTAGGCAGTTCCTGACTTCTGTTTATCACATGAAGTCCTATGTATATGAAGATGCTGAGCCCGGCCTCCTCTCCTAGAGGCCAGGTTATCTGAATCCTGCCTAGGCCTCTCCTGTCAGTTTCTCAGCACCAGTAGTATATAAAGAAGAAAGGAGAAATCGAGTTTTTTCAAATACTATGGATTTCAGCTACATTTTGGGACACATTTATTTCCACCTAGAACGTTTAACCGCATTTCATAGCATTTATTTCAAAGTGGGATATGCATTCCAGGCTTCAGAGGACCAACCTACACGTTTTTGAAACACAACCTATGAGTTACATACTTTTTTGTACCACTTATTCTGACATAATCTTCTTGAAGGGAAAATTAAGAAGAGTGGCTAAATTTTTTTCCTGGTGTCAGAGGTATGCATAATTCTGACCAAAAAGCTTCAATACAATTGTAGTGAATCAGGAAAAGATTTTTAGAACTTTCAAATCCGTCTGTTTGCCTTTTTAAACACCACTATTAGTGGGACAATTTCTCATCTGAAGACTAAAGCAACCCGGCAACATTTACATTTTCATTTATTTCCCACCTTTGCTACTTATTTTCTTTTGACGTCTGACCACAGAGGAAAAAGAAATCAAACCAGGGGAATGTAGGCAGCTAGAGAGGAATGTGCTGTGAGGCTAGCAGTTACACAGAGGAAGGAAACTAACATTTACTAATCCTCTACCACGTAACAGGCACTCTCACCTTAGAAGTTTGGACCTGTGGAAGCAGCTGTTTTCCTTAAAGAATAGCGGTAACAACAATCATAGTAATGTATACAACTTGTATAATATGAAATTCAAACAGTAGAAAAGTTGTATTCTTAAAATAAATGTCCCTCTTAGTGACTGACTACAGGAACACCTAGAATTGGGTCTTAAGAAATAGAGATAGTTGTAAAAACCTAAAAAAAAAAAATTTTTAAACCAGTGAAAAACAAATCCAGCCAAAATAAAGTTGAGTTACGGCCAGGCATAGTGGCTTAGTCTTGTAATCCCAGCATTTTGGAAGGCTGAGGTGGGAGGATTGCTTGAGCTAAGGAATTTGAGACCAGCCAGGGCAACACAGTGAGACCCTGCCACTACAAAAGTAAAAGAATTAGCCAGGCATGGTTACTCATGCCTGTAGTCACAGCTACTTGGTGGGCTGAAGCAGGAGGATCGCTTGAGTCCAGGAGGTCAAGGCTGCTGTGAGCTATGATAGCATTGCTGCAAAGCAAGACCCTGTCTCAATAGAGAGAGAGTACGTGAGCGAGAGAGCCAGGCATGTAGTGGCTCATGCCTGTAGGCCCAGCACTTTGGGAAGCAGAATTAAACAATTGGCCAGGCATGGTAGGGTGCCTGCAGTCCCAACTACTTGGGAGGCTGAGGTGGAAGGATCACTTGAGCTCTGGCGATGGAGGTTGCAGTGAGCTGAGATGGGGCCACTGCAATCCAGCCTGGGTGACAGAATGAGACCCTGCCTCAAAAAAATAAATAGAGTTACAAAAAACTAAAAAAAAAAAAAAATTTTTAGAGAGTCACCCAGCTGGAGTGTAGTGACATGCTTGGTTATTTATTTATTTATTATTTTATTTTGGCTTTGTTTTGCTTTTTTGGAACAGAGTCTCACTCTGTTGCCCAGGCTGGAGTGCAGTGGCACAATCTCGGCTCACCGCAACCTCCGCCTCCTGGGTTCAAGCAATTCTCCTGCCTCAGCTTCCTGAGTAGGTGGGATTACAGGCACACACTACAACTCCTGGCTAATTTTTGTATTTTTTAGTAGAAACAGGGTTTCACCATGTTGGCCAGGCTGGTCTTGAACTCCTGACCTCAGGTGATCCACCCACCTTGGCCTCCCAAAGTGCTGGGATTACAGGTGTGAGCCACCTTGCCCAGTGAATTTTTTATTTTTTAATTTTCACAGGGATGGAGTCTTGCTTTGTTGCCCTGACTGGCCTAAAATTGAGTTCTTTTTTCTTCCTTTCCTTTTTTGAGACAAATCTGACGTCTGACTCTGTTGTCCAGTGTGGTGGCATGATCTCTGCTCACTGCAACCTCTGTCTCCCGGGTTCAGGCAATTCTCATGCCTCAACCTCCTGAGTAGCTGGGATTACAGGCACATGCCACCATGCCCGACTATAAAATTGAGTTCTTATAGTTCAATAAAGTTAATTTCTTATCTCTTTATGCTAGTATTGTAGAATTTTGGGGCAGGTAGTATCTTAGATTCCCTACATTAGCAGTGCTATATAAAAGAGAACTAATGCAAGTCACATATGTAATTTTGAATTTTTTAGTAACCATATTAAAAAAGCAAAAAGAAACAGGTGAAATTATTTTTGATTGTATGTTTTTTAACCTAGTATATCAGAAATACTGTGTCAACATGTAATCAGTATGAAATTATTAGAGATAGTTTGCACTTTTTTATATGAAATCCTTGAAATCCATTGTGTATTTTACATTTTAAGTACATCTCAACTCGTGAAATTTTCATAAAAAAATTTGATCTGTATTTAGATTCATAAAAATTGCAGTTAAAAAAGTAGATTCACACTGTTTCAAACATTGTTTTCCAATAAATCGAGTACCAAACAAATCATTTTTCTCCAATATTTGTATCTGTATTGACAAAAATTACTCTTCAGAATAATTGATTTGACTCAGAAGTGCAGCACTGTCAAAATATCCATGCAGGTTAAGTAAGTCCACTAACACTTGTAAAAACTTATTATTATCAACATGAAATTCAAAGGGGCATCATATAAATTGAAAATCAACTAAGTTTATCCATATCAACAAAGCATTTGTTGTATTTTTTTCCATAGGTTTTGCAGCCACTTTACACAGTGCTGTGCTGCTGCATGTTAATTCATGTTGAAAAATGTGTACAATCATTGATTTGTATTATAAAAAGCTTCAGTTTTAACATAAATTCTTGTACTTGTCTAGCTAGGTCATATATAAGCTTTTTCTCTCCTCGGGTCTTCAGATCTAGCTAATTGATATGCATTGTGATATAGGGGTAACAGTGTAAATCACGCTGAGATTTCTAAAAATCTATTCCTGGTTTACTCTTTGATTGTTGAATATTGGCAAGCATTTCTTTTGTTTCAAGAAAATCTGAATTAGAGTTACCAGAATTGTAAATCTTTGCAAAACTCTTCCTTGACTCAAGCAACCAACAGTAGCTAATAATGTGGTCATTAAATTCATTGTCTTCTATTTCTTTTAACAGTTCCATAAACTGGTGATGATTTAAAGCATTTGTGCATATGTACTGAACAATTTTGGGGGCTTTTTGAGACAGAGTCTAGCCCTTTCGCCAGACTGGAGTGCACTGGAGTGCAGTGGCGCGATCTCAGCTCACTGCAACCTCCGTCTCCCGGGTTCAAGCCATTCTCCTGCCTCAGACTCCTGAGTAGCTGGAACTACAGGCATGTGCCACCATGCCTAGCTAATTTTTGTATTTTTAGAAGAGATGGGGTTTCACCATATTGGCCAGAATGGTCTTAATCTCTTGATCTTGTGATCCACCCGGCTTGGCCTCCCAAAGTGTTGGGATTACAGGCATAAGCCACCATGCCCGGTCTGAACAATTTTAATAGCTGCCTCCATGATACAGTCTGCCTCAGGGCACAAATATTTGCATTGTGTTTCACACAGCAGAACAAAGTAATCAGAGAAATAAATCCAACAAATACAGATGTTTGAACATTGTGTTGCTGGAAACTGACTTTTTTATATCTAGCTGAAAGTTACGCATGTAGAGAATTCAAAAATATTTACAACATAAGATCAGTTTTTAAATTTAAGATTGCAAAGAGATGAAGACATTTCTCTGTAAATTTGAAGGTCATTTGAGACAGATATACCTATAGTATTAATTAGGCATTATCTCTTCTAAAATTCATCTAAAGCTAAAAATACTTGTAACTTTTCAAATGCTGACTTAATTGATCTTTAGTATTGTTAGAAGGGCCTTTTTATTCACTGACAGTTGCTTGATGTCTCAAAGGTTTTTCACTTTCTGTAAAATATCTTTTTAGTTTTTTTCCTCATAATTTAAAAATACAATTTCCTTAACTGAAATAATTTAATTTTTCATCTCACCATCTTAAAATTGTTTTCTACATTGAACAAGAATGTGAACTAGTCAGGCGTGGTGGCTCACACCTGTAATCCCAACACTGTGGGAGGCTGAGGTGGTAGGATCACTTGAGGCCAGGAGTTTGAGACCAGCCTGGGAAACAGGATACCCCAGCTGTATTTTTAAAAAATAAAGAAAAAAAGAACCCAAGCTGTTTTATAGCTGGCTGCTTACAAGCTCAAGTTCTGTAAAATCTTCAGGAATTTTTTTTGTTTTACATTTAATTCTGATTTCACTGATTGTGACTAATTTTGTTGATTATTTTTTAACTGAAGCCATTTTGTATTAAATTGAAATGCATTTGCTGAAAATGTCTCTTAACTGTTCTGTTATCTTAAAACTTTTTTTTTACACAGCAGCTTTTTAATTTTGCTCTGCTGCAGCAAATTACAATTGCCATTCTTTGTAAAATTTGTGACATACCTTGTTGAGTCTGTTTTCTTTTCATTTGATTCTTCCTCAGTAGTATACCTTCACTTGAAAGTAAAGTTTTTCTATTTTTAAGCTAGAAAAATAATTTAATTATAAAATAATTAAAATAAGTATTTTAATTTAATTGCCAATTATGATTTACATAAGTGTCACTGTAACTTATGGTATCTGCATAAAATGTTCAAATAAACCCATTAAGTGCTACATTGTTGCATAGAAAAATCATTTAAACTGACTCATTCTATCAGTTCTAGATTGGTGATATGCTTTTGTGTAATGCTAGAAATGACACATTTACCCAACTGTGCACTGCCATATATCTTGCACAGTTTAATAATAAAAGCAGAATACAGTTCTACCAAACTATAACATTGTGCTTAATTGTAAAAGATTTTACACTGCTTCAGTTAAGAATTTATATTAATTAAAAGTTTTAAAACTTAAAATTGTATTCCTCAGTTGCCGTAGCCACATTTGCACAGCTCTATAGATCAGCTTACTTTGGTGATGAAAGGGTAGAGAGGCAAAGCAACTGGACCCAGTTGGCCTGGAGGAACAGAGCAAGTCCGTAAATGAGTCTGTACTTTAACAAATGTAATTTTATATCCAAGGCTGACTTCATGTTATACCAAAAAGGATTACTTTAATTTAAAGAAATAAATCAGTTAATTTACTTTGAAATAATTTATTTGTTTAAACAACCACTTATTTGTGGCAGTTAGAGGTTCAGTTTTCAATTAGATATTAATGGCATCCTATAAATACATAAAAAGCGATCTGAATTTGCTCTTAGACTTCACTTTCCAGATAAATGCTAGCATTTCGAGTTTTGAACACTGAGTATTGTTTTATTCAAACTACATGCATAAACTTATACAAACATAAAATGAAAATGTAAGCAGAAATTCGAGTAGAGTAACGATACAATTTCATTCTTCAGTGAATGCTTAAGGTTTATAGAGGTACCAAATGCCTTAAGCCCAAATTTACAGACAAAGTAGATCTTATCCTCTTAATATTTGTGCTGAGAGGGAGCAAAAAATTAAAACTTTGCACTATTTTAATTTCTTTATGTGGTGGTTATAAGACCAGTGAAGAATTTTTTCTCCTGCTGGTAGTACTTTGATAATAGAAAATGGTCCAGGATATAAAAGACTGCTTTTGCTATTTGTGGAATTGTTGGGAACTGACTTTACACACTCAGAATATGTTAGAGAAATCTTGATTGACTGCCTGGGTGGTCAGTTAATGAGAGTATGTGTTAAATAATTACATATATAACATTGTAGTGACAGTTTTCAAAGCATCCACTTAAAATTTTCATTTCTCTGAGTAAAAGACACAAGCCTGCTTTTTTGTGTAATCTTTTAAAATTACTTTTTCCCACCTCTTTCTCTCTCTTTCTTTCTGTCTCTTTTTAATAAAATGGTTTTCAGATATAAGATGTTTTTGGGATTCTGCTAGAGATGACCTAATTTTTACTAATTGCTGTGCTTTCAAAGTTTTGTTTGCTGAGAACGGCAGGGTTATTTTTATTATTCTTTGGTAGTAATAACAAGTGGTTTCATGCAAAGCTGCATATTCAAAAGAATATCTTAGTGCCAGCTCGTCAGTTGTTTTTGTTAAAATTGGCCTTATCCCAGGAAAAAATTAAATGCTAATGCGTACAAGTTAAAGTTTATATTATGTGTGATTTGTTACATTATTTGCTTATTGTCTTGTAAAACACACAGAGTGTTGGTTTTTAAAAATAGCTTAAATATTTTTCTTCAAAGCACTTATCAATTGCCTGAATGATATAGCCACTGTTTTATACTTTTGTTTTGTAGTGCCTCAGAATGAAAGATCATTCTTCTCAACTCATCTGAATTCAATCTCTTTTAATTAAATTCTGTTTAAAATGTGCAGCTTTAACTTTAGTTTTTCTATTCAGATATCCCTACAGGCTAATTACCTTTTCCCTGCTTTTCACTTAAATCTCTCCTCCCCCCAATTCCCCATTAATTTGGGTTGGGAAGTGTTACCTTAAAGCTTTAGCCTTAATGCTACATGAAAAGACTCAGTGCTTTTTATTTCATTTTCCATGTATTAGGCACCACTAAAAAGAATGTAACACGTGTAGCAGCTTATTTCATTTTCAAAGGAGGAATTGAAGAGCTTTTGAGTAAAAAACGTGAAAAGAAGCTCATGTTCATTGCCTACGTGGCTTTTAAAAAGACTCTTGAAAAACATTCCATTGTGAATTCCAGGTCCTCTTTAAACTTACCACCAGCAGTAACTGCCTGCAGAGCCATGTGATCATCTTGGCAGCAGCCAGGCCTTTTAGTGATTTCATTACTGTGGTTTCCTCAAGCTCTTTACACACATTGATTAATATTTTCCTTGCAGTTATCGCTGTGATGATTTTGTGGTCAATGACACCAAGCTGGGACTGGTACAGAAAGTCAGAGAACACTTACAGAACTTGGAAAAGTAAGTAATAGGCCTTTGGAAAAAGAAGGGTCTAAGAATGGGGTTGAAGTATTTTTTAGAATTTTTGAGTGGGGTTTTTGTCGATGAGTTTTATAACTTCATGTTTATAATATGATTGAAATGTTGATAAAATAAACCTTGGCTTTGGATATCTAAAACTTGGCCCATAGTGGTCATAGCTCTGCATTTATTTTATTTAATATTTGTCATAAAACATATCTAAGGTCCCAAGAACCTGTTTTAAAATTATTACCCAACAATTTATAAGCTACTCAATTTATTTGCAAGGGGAATTTTGAGGGTACAAGGAAAGGGCAGAAAAAGGTGTGAAATCATCATAGAGTTGCTTTTGATAATAGAAAACCCTTGTCAAATGTATTGTGAGGTCTACTAGGAAGCACTATGATTTATGCATCATTTTTAAGGGAAATTAGGTTTAATGAACATATTTTCCACTTTGCATCTATGCAATAGCACAGGATCCTAGTTTCTTTTCCTTGCTTGTTAGGGGCAGTTAAATATCACTTGACATTAACAAGGAGCTATGAATACTTTGTCATCATAAAGAAATGAAACTATTTATGTGTGAACAGACTTTTCTTGGTATAGTCAAATAGCTTAGTTAGAGAAAACTCACTGGACCCAAGATTGAAGCAATAAACAGAAACCCAGCTAGCCATGCCTTTGAAGCTACAGTGCATAGAAGCATGGCTGTGGAATGACTGCTGACTCAAGTGAAATCTGTGTACATCACACCAAATCATTAAGTGCCATCTAATTTATTTTGGCAGTTGGTGTGTAGAAGTTATTGTGAAAACATGCACAAAGCAGGAATGCCTTAGCAAACTTAAGTGTAAAGCCCATAGAATGTTTCAAAATTGCATACTGAAAGGAAATAACCTAACTTCTTTGAGGGCAATACTGCGTAGTGTTTGTTAAAACCAGACATGTATGTCTCATTGACTGACTAGATGATAAAGCCGATACTGGAAGAATAATGATTTCTTTAAACCAATTAAAGTACTTCAGGTTTAAGTACTTTTTGGTTTGTCGTCTTTTGGCTCTTTTTCAGAGTGCTTCTCTTCTAATTTGATGAGCCCTATCTAGGATTAGAGACAGATACACACAGATCCAAAATATTTAATTTTCTCTGAAATTGTTCACAATAAACATGAAGTCTGAGATTCCTGAAGGAATGTATGTGTAGTATCACTCTTTGGTGTGGTGATGTCATTGTAAGGGTCTTAGTAACTTGATTATTTGTTATAGAAGTGGGTGGCTACCAGAATATTTTTTCTGCCACTTATGGTTTTCTCCAGGTAAAGACTACCCTCTCAGTCTGAAATAAATTAATCAGAACTAAATCAAAGGGAAAAGAGGGCATTTGGGAACCTGCATGCATTTATATAGTTAGGCAATCTTTTATTTCCATTGACCACTTCAGATGAAAGGTGGCACAGACCACCTGTCTACACGTCTGCTTGGCCCCAGTGAATAGTCTACCTTACAGTACATTTCCTATGTTGAAAAACATTACCTAGATTCATTTTCGTGTTTTGCAAACATTGGTTTAATCTGTAGTGGAATTTAGAAACTACGATCATATTTGTGTTTTACTTAACTTTTGACTATTCCACATGCCCCATGGAGCAGCACTGTCCAGCAGAACTTTCTGCAGCGACGGAAGTGTTCTCTATCCACTCTAATATGGTAACACTAGCCATACGTGGAAAGTGGCTGGTGCAACTCAGACACTGAATTTTAAACTTCAAGTTTAATTAATTTAAATAGCCACCTGGAGTGAGTGGCTACTATATTAGATAGCAGGGATCTAGAAGATTCTGCATTTTGAGAGTCATTGAGGATAAAATATAGTAACTTACATTTTTAAAAGGTGAAATGCCTTATTGATATAGGTTACAACTGAAAATGAACTCTTAGGCATTGTCATAAAGAGCATATATACTATGCTTGTGGTTTACCTTCCCCACGTCACAGAATTTGTGAAGGAATAATTGAACACTATAGCATGTGGAATTGGTCTCTTCATCTTGCAGTTATCAGTACTGTGAGAGAGAGACATACAGTTCTGAAGAATATTTTGAGGTTTGAAGCAAATGTCACTAGTTCTCATGTTTCAAAGACATAATTCATGTGGAAGTTCTGTAAGAAAAAATAATTATGTATTTACTTTGGATTAACTTGGTACTTTTAGAAGGTGGGAAAGAATTGGCGGCCTTAAAAGTCTGTTGTTTAACCATAATTTTTACTTCCTTTAGATTAATTTGCCTGAGATACAAAAATTTTAAAGTGACCTTTTGAAAACAGAAATAACTTTCTGATAAATTTTAAGCAAAATATTTCTTACATCAAGAAAAATTTTGAGTGATTTTATTTCAGAATTTCTGCACTGATAAGGATGTGTTTTGGAATGCCCTTTGGCGCGTAGCTGCATCTAATGAATGTACATGTGCCTATATTCCTGTAACTTTTTTATCATTCCTCAAGCTCAGATCATATCCTCATCTATTAAGACAAATGAGCAAAACATGACATCTTTATATCGAAATTAAGAAAGAAATAGCATGTAGAGACTTACTGTTAAATTTCAGAACAGTCGTGTCAGACCAGGGTTTTCCTTTTGTTGTGAGGAATGAGCCTTCTGCTCTGTGAAGCTTCGCAGTGGGTCAGACAGTGAGAGTGGTGGTGGGGAGTGTCCCACGGGCTGCATCTTCTGGCCAGCTTTGCCAGGAGCAGCGTCCAGCCCACCTCTGCTGGAGGAGCGGTGTCTGGCCCACCTCTGCTGGAGGAGCAGTGGGGATTTCCAAGGAAGTAGAGTTCCTCAGTTAACTTCAAATACGTGTGGGCCCCAGTGGGCTTGACGAAGCAGTCAGGGAGGTCTCCCTGCCCTAGGTCTTGAGGGCAGCTGGAGTTTATTCTTTGACCTGTGGTGTAGCCATGCATATATTAATAACTTTTTCACTATCTGTTTGTGTTTTAATAGCTCAGCTTTCACAGCTGATCGGCATAGGAAAAGAAAACTTTTGGAAAACTCAACACTAAACAGCAAGTTATTAAAAGTAAATGTAAGTAATTAAAATTTATTCAAATAGAAGAGTTAGTTGAGATTTAATCACTGTTTTGTTACAACTTTAACATGTAAAGTTACCTGTTACAGACTTTCTTATAAATGTGTGTCTTGGATTTGGAGTATTTTACACAATGTTTGCCACTTGTACTGTCGATTATTGCTGTGACCCCAGTGAGTCCATCTATCAGCACCTTCTTCCCATCAGCATTACTGCTGTGCTCCTCTGCCCTAGAAAACAGTTCACTCTTAATACCTGCTCACACTCCTTACTCATCAGGAAACCCAGCCTTCATTTTTAAGACTAAGTCTTTTTTTTTTTTTTTTTTGAGACGGAGTCTTGCTCTGTGCCCCAGGCTGGAGTGCAGTGGCGCGATCTCGGCTCACTGCAAGCTCCGCCCCCCCAGGTTCACGCCATTCTCCTGCCTCAGCCTCCCAAGTAGCTGGGACTACAGGCGCCCACCACCTCGCCCGGCTAATTTTCTTGTATTTTTAGTAGAGACGGGGTTTCACCGTGTTAGCCAGGATGGTCTCGATCTCCTGACCTCGTGATCCGCCCGTCTCAGCCTCCCAAAGTGCTGGGATTACAGGCTTGAGCCACCGCGCCCGGCCAAGACTAAGTCTTTAGGTTCAGGCAGCTTTTCCTTTTTTTGAGACGGAGTCCTGCTCTTTAGCCCAGGCTGGAGTACAGTGGCGCATTCTGGGCTCACCGGAACCTCCGCCTCCCAGGTTCAAGTGATTCTCCTGCCACAGCCTCCGCCTCCCAAGTAGGTGGGACTACAGGTGCACACCACCGCGCCTGGCTAATTTTTGTATTTTTATTTTTATATATTCTTTTTTGAGACGGAGTCTCACTCTTGTCACCCAGGCTGGAGTGCAGTGGCATGATCTTGGCTCATTGCAACCTCAGCCTCCCGGGTTCAAGCAGTTCTCCTGCCTCAACCTCCCGAGTAGCTGGGATTATGGGTGCACGCCACGCCCGGCTAATTTTTTCTATTTTAGTAGAGACAGAGTTTCACCGTGTTGCCCAGGCTGGTCTTGAACTCCTGAGCTCAGGCAGACCACCCACCTCAGCCTCCCACAGTGCTAGGATTACAGGCATGAGCCACCACACCCGGCCTTTTTGTATTTTTAGTAGAGACAGAGTTTCCCCATGTTGGCCAGGCCGGTCTTGAACTTCTGACCTCAGGTGATCCGCCCACCTCAGCCTCCCAAAGTGATGGGATCACAGGGGTGAGGTGCCTGGCCTCAGGCAGCTTTTCAAGATTAATATCCCATTGTTAGGAAAATGCGTGTTGGTCATTTATATATGGCTTAGAGTTAAAAGTTTGGGGACAAAAATACTTGGGGTATATATATTTATATTTTTCCATTTTTCTTAGTTTTTATAGAATCTTAAAAAGGCATTAAATCTTAAATGTTATTTTAAGGATTTCCTGTTTTTTGCATTGTGTACTCCATGGTACTCATTAATGGTGATTTCCTCATAAGCTTTCAATAAAATACTTCCTTTTAGAACAACCCCAGGATCAGAAACAGCCTTCTAAAAATATCCAGACATTTATACAGAGACTAGTTTGTTTCAAATATTCATTGGACAGAAAAGGACCAATTCCAAATTGGCTTGGTGCTAGAGTTTCAGAGGCCTTGCCTTAGCTTTGATGTTTGAAACAGTTGGCCTTTCCTTGGCATTACTGATGGCCTCTTCTTGCACCACTTACAGGGAAGCACCACTGCCATTTGTGCCACAGGCCTTCGGAATTTGGGGAACACGTGTTTCATGAACGCCATCCTTCAGTCACTCAGGTAACGCTGCAGTCAGAGCTTAAGCGTCTGACATTAAAGATTAAGAGCAACGGCTCTGGCTTCCTATCTTGTCTACCACTAACTCTAGTCATATGGTTTGGGGCAAGATACCTTAATTTCCTGTGCCTTCGTTTCCTCATCAGTAAAAGTGGGGACAGTAGTTCCTACCTCATGGAGTAGTTGGGAAGATTAAATAATGTAATTTGTCTAACATACTTAACAGCAGTGTCCGGCAGTGAATAGTTGTTTGCGGTTATTTCCGGTTGCTTCTTGAATAGGCTGGAACTGAGGTCAGCAAACTTTTTCTGTGAAAGGCCTGATAGTAAACATTTTAGTATTTCAGGCTACAGTCTCTCTCTCATATTCCCCCACCACCCTGCCCTTTATTAAAACAGCACTTTAGGGCCAGATGCAGTGGCTCATGCCTGTAATCCCAGCACTTTTGGAGGCTGAGGCGGGCAGATCACCTGAAGTCAGGAGTTCTAGACCAGCCTGGCCAACATAGTGAAACCCCGTCTCTACTGAAAATACAAAAATTAGCTGGGCGTGGTGGCGTGTGCCTCTAGGCCCAGCTACTTGGGAGGCTGAGGCAGGAGAATCGATTGAACCCAGGAGGTGGAGGTTGCAGTGAGCCAAGATGGTGCCACTACACTCCAGCCTGGGTGACAAAGTGAGACTCTGCTTCCAAAATAAATAAATAAATTAATTAATTAAATAAAACAACACTTTAAAAATGTAAAACTTGCTTTAAGAGCTGCGTGGTGGAGGGCTAGATTTGGCCTGTGGGCCACAGTTTGCAGACCCTGGATTACAGAGAACCTTGTTCAAAGAGCTTATTTCAGTCATTAGTTGAGTCTTAACCCATTTATGCCAGAGGTTGCAATTTTTTTTGTATGAAAAACCAGACCTTGGCGATGACCTTGAGCAGTAAGATATAAATAACTCCGAGAAACTTAGCATTCCAATAATGGAACACTAGGCATAAATGGGTTAATCAAGGTCATAAGATGAGATGTCTTCAAAATATGAGACAAGTAGTAAAAATAAAATAGTCAACAAGGCTGATCTAAGTTTTGTAGAATAAATTATTTTGAAAGTTGCATACTTTTAGATTTTAATGAGACATCAAAGGCCAGAATAAATGACCTTCCCAAGGTGACACTGCTGATAAGAAGCGGAAGGCATGTTTGATCTCTCCGGGAAGGCACTGCCTCTCAGCTTACCTCTTCTTGCTCAAAGAGGAAATTATAGTTACTACCGAATTCTCCTTATGATTCTGTACAGTGTATCAAAATAATATGGTCAGCTTCATGGTTTGTTTTTATTTGAGGAAATTACTGAATACCTGGAAACAAGCAACTGTAAAGAAAGAAATGGTGACTCCTATAACTGGAGGGAAAATTGGGGATTGTTTTGAAAAGGGATTTTGTTTTCAGTTCTTTTTTGTTTTTGTTTTTTACAAAGTCATCTGTCTATACTATTTTCTTAGAAGGAAGAATCATAATGAAGAAACTGAATGCAAGAGATTGCATTGAATACAATTTAAATGAGAATTGAAAAATTGCAGTTTCAAAATGTATATGTAGGCTTCATCAACTTTCTTTACAGTCCTATTCTTTTCTTTTTACAATATTTTTCCCTTCCTTTTAAAATAGTAACATTGAGCAGTTTTGCTGTTATTTCAAAGAACTGCCCGCTGTGGAGTTAAGGAATGGGAAAACAGCAGGAAGGCGGACATACCACACCAGGAGCCAAGGGGATAACAATGTGTGAGTTGCAAGAATATGTCCTGTTGGCTTTGAGTTACAAAACAAATTACTCTCACTGGTGGTTTACATTATATTATGTGAGCTCACAGGCACATGCCTTAAAAAAAAATCTTCTGAAAATTGTGTTTAAGTATCTAGCTGGCAATCTTAATAATTGTTGGAATTCCGGCTGGGCATGGTGGCTCACACCTGTAATCCCAGCACTTTGGGAGGCTGAGGTGGGTGGATCACTTGAGGTCAGTCAAGACCAGCCTGGTCAACATGATGAAACCCCATCTCTACTAAATATACAAAAATTAGCTGGGCGTGGTGGCGGGCGCCTGTAGTCCCAGCTACTCAGGAGGCTGAGGTGGGAGAATTGCTTTAACCCAAGAGGCGGAGCTTGCAGTAAGCCGAGATCACGCCACTGCACTCCAGCCTGGGTGACAGAGCGAGACGCCATCTCAAAAAAAAAAAACAAAAAAAAAAAAAAACCTTATTGGGATTCTTTTATTTACCATAACAGGAGGGATAAATTTAGCATTCTGCTTATTGACTGCAGATTTGGGCATTGGAGAATTGGCATCTAGATGTGAAATGCAGTTCTACGAGTAGGCAACGATGAATCTTATTAGTCCCTGTGAACTGATTTGTCTCACAGTATTAGGTAATCCTGTCTTGGATACTGAAATTAATTTGTAGTCAACAAATTAGTTGTGGGGGAATAAAGTCAATTTTTGGTTGATATAGAGAGGGGGAAAAAAGACAAGTGCTCATTAAGAACCAATCCTGTATCCTCATTTGGTGTAGACCTCCGTTATTTGTGGTTCAGAAGATCTATCATTATGACAATTGTAGGGGGTACATTTTTCGTGTCTTAATTTTACAGCTCTTTTTTCAGAAGGACTGTGGCTCATACTCCTTATGTATTTAATGTTTTCTGTCTGCTCCTCCACTTCCACACACTCCCATTCTCACTCATTCTGAGGGACCATCCTGTGATTTGATACTGTCCTGCCTTGGTGGCTGAGGGAGAGTAGGACTCAACATGTCAGAATGATGGGCAGCAGGGCCAGAGTCACAGTGCAGGGAAACTGGGAAGCCAGGCGTGGAGCAGGGCTGGAATGACATCACTACAAGTGGTGTTTGAAGGGAGTTTCCTTCACAGCAGCATCTGGGATGAGTTGAGCAGCATCTAGGATGAATTGAAAGTGCCTACTTTCAAGGAGGCTTTGCACTCTACAGTAATCAGGTCAGAGGGGACAGCAGTGAAACAGCAGAAAAAATACATGTGTATGAGTTAAGAGAAGAATTAATGTAGTACTTGATGTATTCGTGTCATGCAGGGTTGAGTTTCAGACTGCAGAAATTGCCTTTGGCTGATTTAGGCAGAAAAGGAATTTACTGCAGGGATATTGGTGAGCTAATCATAATGGGTGAGTGAAAAATCAGGTCTGGAGTCCGAGGCAGCAGCACTGCAGTCACAGTCACCCCACAGAACTGTCCTGTAAGGCCGCCACTGCCTCTGGTGCCCAGCGCAGCAGCAGAGTTCCTGTTGCCAGCACTGCTGGAGATGGGTGCTGGCGGACGCGGCCATGCTGCTGCCCTGCACTCCGGATGGTGCTCTTTGTCCCCACTGCTACCAGAGAGGATTTGGTGCCGTCCCTTCTTCTTTGTGTCACTATGTGTCACTTCTTTGTGTCACAGGCTATGTACCTGTGCTCTGACTGCAAGGGAGCCTGAGAAGGCAGGTGTCTGGCTGTTTAGCTTTAGAGGTGGGAGGCAAACTCTTAAAGTGGGGATTCTCAAACATAGGAAGAGGGTTCAAGTATTAGGAAGTCAAAAACATGATTTGTATTCCAGGGTCCTACGTGATCGTGAGGGTTGAGAAAGAAGATACTGAGATTCTCTGGGATATCAATCAAGTATCCAAAAATATGGTGCTTATATTGACAGCTGTGGAAGTTGAAGTTGAGTTGGATCAGTTTAGCCACAGGTGTAGAAAACCAGAGTTAAGTGACTTAAACATCCATGGTTTGTTTCCTCACATAAAAGTCAGAGGCTGTCTGTCCAGGGTAGTTTGACAAAGCCATCCGGCTCCTCCTGGCTTTCTGTTCCACCAACCTCCAGAGGCCCTATCCATCCACATAGTCCACCATGGTGCTGGGGCTCCCCAACTCCGTCCCCATTCCTAGCAGGAAGAAGGAAAGGATTAATATAGGACTACTCTTCTTTTTAAGACATTTCCCAGAATTTGGACACACTCAATTTTTTATTTTGAGAGTTTATATGCCCAGGAAAAAAATGAGAGTTCTATTCCTATGCGAGAAGAAGAGTGTGGATATTGGGTGATAGGAGGGTGTACAGAGAGCAGTAGATGCTGGAGCAAGTCAGTGCACATAGAGGTGAAAGTGACAGGCTCTCCAGCAGAAAATTCCTGCTGGAAACTGGAGAAGTTTACGTAAAAATAGCCATGAGAAAATCTGACTTTTGGAGTTGAGGGTCACTGGTGGAGAGCCGAGTGGTGAAGGTTTGTGACACAGGCTGGAGTCTGAGGGTGCTAGTGAGTGGCAAGAAGGACAAGGCAGGAGGGGGAGAAAGAGAGCTGAATGCTTGTTTTGCATTTTGAAAACGTACATTCTTAAGTAATTTGGCCTATAACTCACCCAGTGCTGTATTGTTTGCTTGCATGGTTTAACTCAGAGTGTAGAAATACGGTGGTGCATTGGCACACTCAGAGTTAACCATATGGTTACAAATTAGCTTTGTCAGAATTACTGCTATTTATGTGGGTTTTTGAGATGCTCTTATTTATCTTTCAGACTTTCTTCAGAAAAGACCAAATCCTTTTTAAGTGTTCATTTTGTATGTGTTATGCGTTTTAGACGAGTGGATGCTGTGTTGGAATTGTAGCCTCTCACTAAGCTGAGGGCACTGTCCTTTCCTCTTTTGCAGGTCTTTGGTAGAAGAGTTTAGAAAGACACTCTGTGCTTTATGGCAAGGCAGCCAGACTGCATTTAGCCCAGAGTCCTTATTTTATGTTGTTTGGAAGATTATGCCAAACTTTAGGTAAGTATTATTTAAAGAAAGGTATTTTAAAACATTAATATTAGTGTCTATACTGTTCCTGAAATAATTCCTAATGAAGTGGTTGTATTCTAAATATTCTAAATACTTAACGCTAGTTTGGTGTTTTTTCTTTTTAAGAAGAAGAGTAGAAATCGAATACATCTGACTAAACAAATGTGTTTATTTAAATAATAGACTGTAGAAATGTCTTTAACAAGAGGTGGGGTATTTTGTTGCTATAGACATAAAGCCCTTATAAATAACTTATGTGCACTAGGAAAAGATACTGGACAAAATTTCCTTAATCCTTTCACAACATAGAATAATTACAATCACACACTGTCTTGTTATTCCAGCTAAAAAAATTAGTATGATCAGTAGAAGTGCATGGTATTATATGAACTGTTTGGAACTGAGTTTGGAAGCTCTGGGAAGGCTGTTGTCAAGGGCCTGGGACGCACTCTCTAGAAGGCAGCTGTGCCACATCCCGGTGTGGCCAGAGAGCTGCTGTGGTGCCCATGCTTTCTGTCTCGCCTCGCTTGAGCAAAATACACCTCTGCTGTACACCTAGCTATTAGAGGAGTCTCCTGCCTCTTCTCGTAGGCCTGTCATCCCTGTAGGGATTCGGGTGATGGAAGCTTTGAGGCACTGCAGGTGTTTGACAGCAGCCTTGGCCACCTTCTGCCCGTTTTACCCTTCTGAAGCAAGTCATGGTTCTTACTAGTTACAATTTTGGCACCTAATGTACATCCCTTCTCCTTTTTAAAAAACAAAACAAAACAAAAAAACACCATGCTGTAGTAAACTTAGCGATCTTTCTTGCTCTATTGCCTAAAAACATGTATTGTTAATACAGAGATATATTTAAAAGGTAATTAACTTCAAAGGACTTTAAATTGTTGCCTTGCTAAAGAGTCTAGCCTTAAGGATCTGACGTGAGTAACTAGAGTTAACCGTAGTCTTTGTTTTGAAAGAAACTCCTTTTATGTATCATACCATTTAGATCTCCTCTTAGGAAAGACATAAGAATTTGAGAATGTCTTGACTCTAAGTATGAAAGGTAGGAATGACAGTTAAGTTACCACTAGTCAGGTCTGGACCTAATAAAAAAAAAATTCTAACATAATCACCTGGTAGACTCTTGATGGAGGTTTAGTCTTTGTGTTTTATTATTACATAATAATAGTTTCCATTTATTGAATGCCTGCTGTGTGCCACCCACTGGGTATTTTATATCTGGTCTTCATTAAAAAACAAGCAAGAACACAATTCCAGTCAAGGCTGGAAATATTGCCCCCATTTTAGAGGAGACAAAACTGAGACAGAAAGGAGAAGCAACTTGTTTCAGCTTATGCGTCTAGTAGGGTAATGCCCAAAATTAGAGTCCAGGTGTTTGTGGAGTTGGCAAATAATAGACATATTGACAATGATTTGCCCACATACCTTGAACAAGGCCCATTAACTAATTTGATACTGTTTTCTTGATCCCCATGGTGACCAAGATCCTTCATTCTTGAAAGCTTAGAAACATTATCATATTTTATACAGTAGAAATCTGCTTTTCCTGTACATCTTTCCACATCTCTGTCCTTTCTAGCTTCTGTAGCCCAACTGTGAGCATGATTTAGTTTTTAGCTGTTTAATTTCCATTTTGGAATATTCCTACTGATGAAGGAATAAGGAAACCAGGCTGAGGAATTTAGCATGTGGAGTGTCTGGGGAAGATTTCAGATATCATGAACTCTTAAATTTCTTTAATGGCTGATGAGAATAGGGTGCTTTTGTACTCTTAGCTGGGCTTGCTCTTAGTTCTGCAATAATTGAGATTGTTCCCCATTTTTATATAATCAAAGAACAATTTTTCTCTTGGTCAGATCTGGATCTTGAGATTATAACATGGATAAAGCTTTAGTGCAGGGTCACTGCACAATGCCCAGGTGTGAGGCAGGGAGGTGGGGCTTGCTTTTTACAGCTCTTACTCTACGAGGTATGCAGGTCAGATTCTTATAGCATGCCTGTGTGTAAGTGCATGAATCTTGATTTATGTTTATTTATAATCCCAAAGGAATGTTTTTTAGGTTTAAAAAGCCCATTTTCCTTGGTTAACACATGACAGTGTCTAGCGAACTTGATCCCTTTGGGATGAAATATGAGGACTCTGAAATACAAACATGCATGTAGAAGTAGAAACAACTTTCATCTATTAAATACACAAATATATATACATACACACACCCCCAAAACACACACCCTCAATGTAATCAGCAGCTTTGGAAAGAGAAATCATTAAGCCTATTCTTTTTTCCCCACTGAAACTAAAAGCCAGTTACCTAGCAGGGAAAATTTTCTTGAAGTTTTTACCTTTTCCAATATACATGTGTACTTACCACACTTCTTTTGATTTCTCAGTATATTCAGCTCTTTCTATCCTTTTGCTTTTCATAAAAATACTTTAAAGTGTATTTTTTTAAATAGGCAAAAACATATGTGGTTCAGAATTCAAAAGATAACAAAAGAATATGCAGTGAATGTTTTATTCTGTTCTCTAGCCATTCATTCTGTTTTCTGGAAGCAACCATAGTTACTAGAGTTTTCTGTATCCTTTCAGATATTGTATGTACATATCCAGGCAAGTGTGTGTGTGTGTGTGTGTGTGTTTATGGAATTTTTAACGTAATTGGTGATGTATCATGTTTTTCCCTCCTTTAAGATGATTCGTACTAGCATACAAACAGCTTCCTCAGACCATTTTCTAGTTCTATCATCATTTGTGTCCAAGTCCCTCCCAGTGGCTCTATGGACTGTTTCTAGTCTTTGCTGTTCTAAACAGTGCTACAGTGAGTAGTCTTTTACATACACGTGCAGGTATCTAAGAGAGAAAGTGCTAGGCTCAAGGAAATGTGCTTCTGTAATTTTGATAGTCTTTTTTGCTTGACTTTGTCACTCCTTGCTTTTCTTAACACAGCTGTCTTGCTGCTTTGCTGTCTCTCTATGTCACGTGCTTCTGCCCACAGCATTTGCTTATGGTCCCTATCTCTTTGTCTAGGGTCCCGGTTAAAGCTAACACTCTTCAGGAAACTCTCTTGATGATTCAAATCAGGTCTTTCTGTACAGTCTGATTTAATATATTTGCCTTGACTTCCCAAGATGGAACTTTATTTTTTAAATCAGTTATTGTTATAATTACTGTTTTAAAATGATGCATAAGCATTGAAACATAATTCTTATGTTTGCTTGCTTTTCTCAGGTTTATAGACAATGTAAAGGATTTTTGTAGACAAAAAATAGATCTTTGCATGTGATGCTGTTTGTTTTGAGTCCCTCTTTGTAGCCCAGACTGGAGTCAGTGGCATGATGTGGGCTTACTGCAACCTCTGCCTCCTGGGTTCAAGTGATTCTCCTGCCTCAGCCTCCCAAGTAGCTGGGATTACAGGCACGTGCCACCATGCCTAGCTAATTTTTTTGTATTTTTAATAGAGATGGGGTTTCACTATGTCGGCCAGGCTGGTCTCGAACTCCTGACCTCGTGATCCACCTACCTTGGCCTCCCAAAGTGCTGGGATTACGGTTGTGACCCACCATGCCTGGCCACGTGTGATACTTTAAAGTTTTATTTGACAATAGTCTTTTTGGGATATTTGTAAAAATATTTTAAAATACTATGCTGTTGATATTTTATATCTAAACCATTTTCATTCTTGTAGCCAAGAATTTTGCTATTGTATTAGTGTGTGTGTTTGTAAACACAAGTTCATTTGTGTTCATTTTTGTCATTTTGTTTTCTGGTGTTTTTGTTTTGAGGAAATTCAGTCATGATTGCTGCCAAATACTGAGTAGGAATACATTTAACTTATTTGCAGATATTTTGGCCAAAACAACAACTTTATAATTCTTGTTTTAATGTCAAGGATATTTTAAATATGAGCAGAACCTAAAATTCTAATGTATCTTAGGTATTTTAGATGATACATATGTATGTCTGTTTCCACATACAATATATACAGATTATATACTGGCACTACCAAGACACAGAATAGTCAGTAACATGCAGGCACATCACAGTTAAGTATGTGGTGGGATCACATGAGTCCTTTTATGTGTCTATATTCTGAAATGTTACTTTCTTTATTTGGAACGTCTGCTTTTCACACTCAAGCAGGTGCAAAGTAACATTTTTATTGTTGAGCCTTAGAAGAAGTACTTGAACATATATATTGAAATTTAGTTGCCAGATAGTTTAGAAAAAGCTATAGTGAAATGCCAGAGTAACTTCTGACTTTAAGTTCCACAGTTCCATTTATTAGGGAGATTGTTTTCATAATTTAGAATTTCCAGGAAAAGGGGAGAATATATATTGACAGAAACTCTGGTTGGAAGAAATTTTGTTTGTGGAACCACTGCCTGGAAGAGTAGCGGGAGTTTTGAATCTTAAGACCAGGCCAGAAAAACTTAATGATTTAGATTAAAGAGAACCTTCCATGCTGGCAAAATGTAGACGGAAGTCTTTTTTATTTTAGTTTTATAAAAGTACTTTATATAACAATGCTTTCTTTATTTTATCCAGGTAACTTCCCAGACCTTCCACCTGTACCAGTTTCATTTTGTCTGCCTTCATTCCTGTTCTGTCATTGATCTGTATTCGTATAAGAATTTCATATAGTTTCCTGTCTGACTATACTGTAAGAAGTAACCTAAGAATATGTTGTTATATAAATTCAAGTTTTAGGATAGAGCATAACTGTATATGAGCCAATGCATTTTTTAAAAGTATTTATTTATTTAAAAGATGTCTTAAGTCAGAAGTTAGGATGCAGGTAGAGAAGGTTAGACATCTTTAACTCTTTCAGTGAAGTTTTTCTTCCTTTCAGCCAGTGTTTAAAAATTAGTATCTTTCAATCTAAGGAGTCATTAATATTTTAAATTCTCCTTTTTTATAGTAGTGGTTCACACCTGATTTTCTAGTGAGGGTAAGAGGTGAAGCTGTGACATTGGAGCATCTTCTAGAGAGGTTATGTGGGCAGGGAGAAGAGTCAGAGTCCACCAGGAAACACAGGTGTAGTCCCATCTCTGTTACTCTCTTGCTGTAGGACTTTGGGGAAGTCATATACCGCCCCCCTACCTCCACAATTTCCTCACCTCTGAAGTGAGGAGATCATTGCAAGTCCAATTAGCTCTAATATTTTTTGGTTTTCAAACCTATCTTTAAGCAGAATTCATTCTTGAAGAGAAATTCTGTTACCTGTAGAGCTTGCGGGCGTGAAGGTGAGGAAACCTCGCTGTGCTTGTGAGCATGGGGCTGCCGTCCTTTCCCATGCCTTGGCCTCCTGCTGGTGTGGCTGGGCACACAGAGCCCTTCCCCCCAGCCTTATAAGTGACCGTTTCTGTTTGCTTTAGGGGCTATCAACAGCAAGACGCCCATGAATTCATGCGCTACCTTTTGGACCACCTACACTTGGAACTCCAGGGCGGTTTCAATGGTGTTTCCCGCTCAGCAATTCTGCAGGAGAATTCTACTCTATCTGCAAGTAACAAGTGTTGCATGTAAGATTTCGTTTCCTTCTGTTTTTTAGGAGGGCCTCAGACATTTCTGTTGGTATTAACTGTGTGTTGGATTTATAACAGAAGGTGGAGGGGTTTCCTAGACATTTGCTGGAACTTTTCATGCTCTTGAACTTTGTGACCCAGTGAACTAGCACATGCCTCTTGCTTCCAGACCAGAGGCATCTTGTATTTGCATCCTGATTTAGTTCTGACTGTGATTACTTGGTATAGATTATTTTAAATCTTGAAAAAATAGAAAATATTTGTACAATATTTGTACAGTTTAGCATTTAAAAGATTTCCTCCAAATATATTGATTGATGGGCAGGAGACTTAATTTTCATATACAAAAATAATATTTGTTCACTAAAAACAAAAGCTTAAAACATTTCGAATGTGAACTTTCCTAAAGCTTCATTATGGACTTGAACTTTCCTAAAGTTTATCTGTTCTTTAATGAAGTCGAGGCATTTGTAAGTTCTCAGAAGTTTTTCTTGCTTCTCAATATGAATAAAACAAAGTTTTTTGGATTGCTTTCCCATGTACTAGTAGCCCACAAATATACACTGAGATCAGAACACTTATTTTGCGTGAAGAAGGGAAGATTTACTGTTCTTTTAGCCTGGATTTTGGTCAGTTGTAGCCTCCTTTGTTCAAATGTTTTGAAAAGTTTCACCACTATTGAGCTACATGGGAGAGATTTACAAGAAGACAAACTCCCCCCAGAAAGAAAGAAAAGAGTGAGTAACATGTAGGTGTCATTGTAGTATTGCCTGGCAGTCCATGAATCGGATGCAGTGGGACTACTTCTTTTCAATGGCAAAGCAGGCTGATAGCTCACCAAGCAGTGTTAGAAACGGCAACCAATGTGAATTGCCATACTTCTCAAAATGACTGTCCCTCTAGGTCCTAGTAGCTGTGATTCCAATTAGAATACAATATAGAAAGGGAAGGACCTGTGACCTGGGAGAATTGTGCTTCCTGCTAGCACCAAATTAAAAAGTATTAAATGAAAAATTGTTTTGTATTTTATCATGGCATATTCATCCACAAAGGATATTGAAGTGGGCTCTATCATGGATAGGCTGTGTGAGGTGAGAGAGGGTATATGTCTTTATGATTTTACATGATGCCCGGGGCACCCTGTGGAATCACACTGTGTAATACTCATAGAATGTTCTTTTAGTGCCTCATGAGTTTTCAGTATTAATCTATCCCTTTTCATGACATTTTAAAGATTAGGAATTGCAAGTTTCATTACTGAGTTAGGGACAGAAACCAAACATTATGAAATATTAAAAATTCAGATTTTGTTCAGTGCATTGGAGAAGCCATTTCAGGATCTAAGAATATTTGCTACAACTAGAAAAAGGTTCTCTTGTGTAATGTCTTTGTTGACTTGTGCACACACACACCTACCCCTGCTGAAGGTGAAGGTGAGGATGGTGGCATGGAAGTAAGTGGCAGATGTGATTTTTATAGTACATAGAAAATCATTCGTGCCAGTTAAAGGACCCTAGAATTATAAGAGCCTATCCAAGTATTCAATATTTAAACATTTGTGGTTATACTAAATGAAACTGATTTTGAATATTAAGTCATGGTATGTATGAAACTTAATGTCAAACAGGTCAGGCAGCTAAAAACTTGATTAGTATCCATTTCTCAGAGGAAGTGATTATAAGGAAGAACTACATTGAGTCTAAATGTAATTCTTAATGAAGCAGTTTCCATTTTAATTAAAGGCAACCTTGTAAGTGAACATCAGCATGAAAGGGTCAGTTAGAGTCCCTTCATTTTCAGCAGGATTTTTTTTTTTTTTTTTGCTATGTACTTTTTTAGTGACACAGATATTAAACCTAAACCTGAAATGGCCACTAGATCCTACAGCTCCCAATGCTTCTTCCCCAATGCCATCTTAAAAAAAAAAAAAAAAAACTTATTAAGACAGTATATCTTACAAACAATACTTTAAAAAGTAATAATAAAGTTACAGCCTATTTATTTTGCCAGTAAAAGAATGAAGCCTTTTCCTAGAAAAGGAATCAGACTTTTCAAATAGAATTGTTTGAGTAGGTTTTGTCATCATTGCAGTAGGTTTAACTTAAAGTGGCCTAGAAAATACAGTTCAGTGTTTTAGGAGTAATTGATTCAAGTGACAGAAACCACATTATATTGCTGTTAGCAAAAAAGAGTGTGTATTGGCTCAAGTAACTCCATAAGTGCACGAAGGCTAATAGACATGTAGTACTATTAATGATAGCAAACAATTGAAACTACCTCAATACCCACTAATACTATATTGGTTAAATTAAGAGAAAGAGCCGTGTTAGAGCAGATATTCAGGCCAGGCCAGCTGTATGACCTTGGGCCAACTTAACCTCAGCGTCCTCATCTACAACATGGGGCTAACAGTAGCTACCTTTCTGATGTGTTGTGAAGATTAATTGATTGAATAGATGGAAAGAATGTGCTTGGAATGGAGCCTGCGTGTAGTAAGTGCTATGATAAGTGCCTGCTACTCCAGCTCTCACTGGTACACTTCCTCGGTGGTTCTTGCTTCCGTTGTATGTCCATACTCTGACACACCATGTAGCTGTCAGGAAGAATGAGGTACCTGTTTAAGATACACACTCAGGGAAAAACATAAAAGCAAGAAGCAGGTGTAATCTGACTTCATACGAATAAAATAGTGGCAAACACTTTAAGTGCTTTATTTTTGGTAAGTACTCTTCTAAAAGCACTTCACATACACAACTCTCTCGTCTCCACACTGGGCCTCTGTGGTGGGTGCTCTTCTGTATTCCTGTTTTATATTTGATGGAGCAGAGGCATGAAAAGGTTAAGTAACATTAGGGCAGACGGTTTTGAAAATTGTTCTTAAAACAGTATATTCTTATCTCCACAAGGAAATTATTTGCAGTATTGAGCTTTTTAAAAAGTGTTTTTGACAGTAATATCCAGCACTTTCAATTGTGAAGTCCTGCTTACAGCAGTAATTACTAAATCTGTATTAAATTCCTTTACTTCCTTTTCCCCAAATCTGACAGATGGCTGTATAAAAACTCTAAAACTATCTCAGATCAAGGATGTTCAAAGTCAAGTAATTGTGAGAGTTCCCTGTGAAATATGAAAGGCCTTGCAAAGATTCCAATACAAGGCAGTTTCTTCCTTTTGAGGCCTAACCTGGGGAGGGAATGGAAGGAGTCATGTCGCCCTGTGCAGAGTCATGCATATGATCTGTTATGATAGCAAATGGCCAGTGTTAGTTACTCTTGGGGAAAGTAGTGGGATTGGATGAAGGCATTGGGGGAGGTCAGTGGCTTAAACCTTTTATTTAGTATGTGTCTATGGTTTTGAAATTTTTATATTATTTTTTAACTTAGAAATAAATGATTTAAATATTCCCTCAAAGGGAGTCATCTGTAGGGCTTTAACAAATATTTGTAGTTTTTTAAGTGTCAAAGAGATGGCTTCTTACTGAGATATTTTCCTATATGGTGATTTTGTTTAGAAATGGAGCATCTACTGTTGTCACGGCTATATTCGGAGGCATTCTCCAAAATGAGGTTAACTGCCTCATATGTGGGACAGAATCTAGAAAGTTTGATCCATTCCTAGGTAAGTTATGTGGCATGTGGATATATAATATTTTATTAAAATAATTTTAATGTTTCCTTCAAAAAATAAGTGTAAAGAGAAATCTAGAAATATATCAGTTTGTGAAATTATTTTTGAGTAGACATATATGCCTTTAACAGCTCTTTATTTACTTATCTCTCCTTTTAAGACCTTTCATTAGATATTCCAAGTCAGTTCAGAAGTAAGCGCTCTAAGAATCAAGAAAATGGACCAGTTTGTTCATTACGAGGTAAAGATACTTGAATGTTCTAAAGTATTTTTTCTTTAAATAATGGAATAGATTGATAAGCTTCATCTATATGTGCTATGTGGTTAATATCCTTAATAAATCTGTGTTATAACTTAAAAGTCAAACTTGAATGTCTTTTCCTACCCTCCAAAATGTTACTGAATAAGAATGTCTGCCATAAGATATTGTGTGAAGCATAAAATATTTCTCATTTTTTTCTTCTTTTTAATACTGACTTTAAAATAGAAGGTCTGTAGCAGAAGTTTTTCTGACCAAATGAAACAGAAGTTATTCTGTAGTTATCCCACTAGCATCTATCGGAAGAAAATACTCAGCAGAGTCTTATAAATTATGGTATTATGTATTGTTGTCAAATAGTTTGAGAAATCTCTGGATGATATAACTGCTGCTTAAGCCTGAGGCCCTGCTTTTAAGACTGTTAAAATTCACATTTATTTAGGGAGATTTGAACATATTTTTTCCTTGATGAATACTAGCTACTGTAATCAAGGCAGAAGACCTTACTTAAAATTTTATCGTAGACCATAAGTGTACACACAGGTCACAATTAAAATGGCTAATTGTTCTTGCTAGTTATATAAAGAAGCAGCTAGGATAGACAAAAGAGGGCCGAGTCTGTATTTTATCAGAAACTCTACACTGAAGCTAACAGTTTCTACTCTGACTTGTATGTTCACTAAAAGTAATTCTCTTTTCTCTATTTTAGGGAGTATTGTCATGATGGTTTTTTTATTGCAAAACTGCACTGTCCAATATGATAACCATGAGTCATGTAGCTATTAATTAAAATTTAAAATTCTGTTGCTTAATCACACTTGAACCACATGTGCTCAGAAACCACAGGGGCTAGTAGGGGGCTCCTGCGTTAGACAGCACTACTCTAGAATCACATTATCCTAGTGGAAATAAAACTTTCTGTTGGAGAAGGGCTAGGCTTCTCTGCGTTACTGGCATTCTGTGTAATGTGAGGCATTTGGCTTGTTAGAAGCAGCAGAGGTCTCAGACACTTGTAGCACTGTTGCTCAGGTAGTTTCTAGAAATCCATCAGATGATACGTGGGATGACTAGACTACACTCCAGTAAGGAACCGGAACAACTCTGTATATGAAACATTTTGTGGATGCGCTTAGTTTGTTCCTTACCTACACGACCAGTGTTGATTGTCTCCATAACAGGAATACAGAAGAAAAAGCCCCACTCCACTTCTCTGCAAAATATATGGCTATAGTATGTGGCTCCAAAACTGTTTTTGGCCTATTTGAGATTAAGAAAATTCACAGTATGCTTGATATTGTCAAATATCACACATTTTCTCTTTATATCTAGGGCATGTGAATACAAGCTAACTTAATCATAAATACCTGGTTATTTACAGTGGAAGTCAGTGAGAATTAAAGGAATTAGCCTCAAACTATATCATTTTATAAACTCTTCAGTAAGAACAGTACTAATCACGTTAGTTTAAAAACTGTTCCTCACTATATATACATGGATATATATCTGAACAATACTTTTTGTTTTTTTGTGGTTTGTTTTTTTTTGAGACTGAGTCTTGCTCTGTCGCCCAGGCTGGAGTGCAGTGGTGCGATCTTGGCTCACTGCAACCTCCACCTCCCACGTTCAACGATTCTCCTGGCTCAGCCTCCTGAGTAGCTGGGACTACAGGTGCATGCCACCACGCCTGGCTAATTTTTGTATTTTTAGTAGAGACGAGGTTTTGCCATGTTGGCTAGGCTGATCTTCAACTCCTAACCTCAAGTGATTCGCCCACCTTGGCTTCCTAAAGTGCTGGGATTACAGACATGAGCCACCGCACCCAGCCTGAACAGTACTTTCTGATATTTAACAAAACTTAGTAAATCCAGATGATCTTTGGCTAGAAGACTCAGAGACACTAGTTTGTTTAGGCTTCTTTCCTTCCTTCCTTCTGTGTTGTTTCCCTCATTCTGAGTTGGTTCTATATGTGGTTCTTATTGACTTTCGTAACATTTCAGTTATGACTTATCCCAGAATACTTGAATACCAAGCAGAGTCTCACTTCTTGAGCCCATCCAGGAGGAGAGTGCATGACACAGCTTATAGATGGCCGATTATTCTCCAAACAACAGAAGTGGCAAGTGGCATCCGCCTTGCATCCCAGGGAGTATTGTCCTTGGCACAGAATCCTTGAACTCTGATGTGATTGGTGTTAGCTTCAGGGGGCCCAGACCATCCTAAGTAGTTTAGGGTTTGGCCGGAAAAGCGTTTCCTGTAATATCAGCTGGCTTTTGTTTGAATCCTCAGGCTTGATTTTTGTTTGAGCTTACTGTTGGCTTTAAAAAGTCCATGACAGGATCTGGTACCTCCTCATTGTGTTTTTGTTGACCACCCTTATCAATTAAGGGCACTTCTCTTGGACATCCAGAATGTCATGGACTTCACTTGACTCATAGACCTTTCTTTATTTACTGGAAATGGAGACTTGTGATTACCTAGTAAGTCTTCTACATGTTTTGAGTCCACTTGACAAGAACTACTTGTGTACTTTTTGGATTTGTAATTGTTAAGCTTAGTTTTCCTTTAAAAAGCAAAAGTCATGGTGAGAAAGACCCATCTTAAATAACTTAAATAACTTGAAGTTAACTAAAAATATGCATATTGCAGAAGGCATTAAATAACCCCAGTTCTGAAACCTGATAAAGATACCATGAAAAAGAAAATATAGCTTGATCTCACTTATATTATAGATCGAAAAATCCTAAATAAAGTATTAGCAAATACAACTCAGTAGTGTACTAAAACAATAATATACAGAGATCAAATAGGACTGATTTAATACTAGAAATATAATTAGGTGAAAACAAATGAAAATGCTCTAATAGGCCAAATGCCTGGGCATAGTGGTTTATGCCTGTAATCCTAGCACTTTGGAAGGCTAAGATGGGAGCATTGCTTGATCCCAGGAGTTTGAGACCAGCCTGGGCAACATAGTGAGACCCTGTCTGTACCAAACAAAAATAAGAAGGCCAGGCATGGTGGCTCACGCCTGTAATCCCCGCACTTTTGGAGGCCGAGGCAGGCTGATCACGAGGTCAGGCGATCGAGACCATCCTGGCCAACATGGTGAAACCCTGTCTCTACTAAAAATACAAAAATTAGCTGGACGTGGTGGCAAGTGCCTGTAATCCCAGCTACTCCTTCAGGAGGCTGACGCAGCAAAATAACTTGAACCACGGAGTCAGAGCTTGCAGTGAGCCGAGATCGTGCCACCGCACTCCAGCCTGGTGACACAGTGAGACTCTGTCTCTAAATATATAAATAAATAATATAATAATAAGAAACATTAATTGGGCATGGTGGTATATGCCTATAATCCCAGCTTCTTAAGAGGCTTAGGCAAGGAGGATCACTTGAGCCCAGGAGTTGGAGGCTGCATTGAGCCTTCACTGCTCCTGTACTTTAAGCCTGGGTGAGAGAGTGAGACCCTGTCTCCAAAAAAAAAAAAAAAAACCAAAAATGTCCAAATAAGATACCGATAAAATCCCAAATCCATTACTGATTAAAAGGAGAATAAAGGGGTGGGCGCAGTGTAGTCCCAGCACTTTGGGAGGCCAAGGCGGGTGGATCACTTGAGGCTAGGAGTTCGAGACCAGCCCTGACCAATGTGGAGAAACCCCATCTCTACTAAAAATACAAAAATTAGCCACGTATGGTGGCATGTGCCTGTAGTCCCAGCTCCTCGGGAGGCCGAGGCAGAATAATGGCTTGAACCCGGGAGGCAGAGGTTGCAGAGAGCCGAGATCGTGCCACTGCACTCCAGCCTCGACAACACAGTGAGACTCTGTCTCAAAAACAAAGAGAAGAAAAAACTTTTATTAGGAATAGAAATGTTAACTTGATGACAATTATTAACAGCTATCAGTGATCATCACACTGGTGAAGCACTGATGATTTTCCATTAAGGCCGGAAATAAGCCAAGAGACCTACTGAAATACTGCTCAGACGTCTTCTGGAAAAACAAGGCAATAAACTAGGAAAAGAAATAAGAATAAATTATAGAAGAAGAATGACCAAATTATTAACATTTGCAGACAGACTGATTATATACCTAGAATATTTCAGGAGAATCAGTTGGAAAATTACAAGAAATATTAACTATTGTCATGGAGAGTTGAGACTGGGCAGGAAGACACCTGCTTTTCTAGAAGCCCTCAATTTAAAAAAAAATCAAACACAAGTAATACTTTGTAATACTTTGATAAATATGTTCTAAACATGGAGCTAAAAAGTTTAGGCAAAAAGGCAGCTGATTTTCTGTACATAGCAGAATAATCTATTCACAGTAGCAATAAAAACTCAAAAGTACTTAATAAATTTAATAAGGAATATGCAGTACTTTAGTAAAACATTATAAAAGGACAGATAAAGCCTGAATAAAAAGAGCCACATCATATTCTTGGATGGGAAGACCCAATATTGCAGAAATGTCCATTTTCTCCCAAATTACTCCCTACATCTATTCTAATTTATTAAAAAATTCCTCTGTAAGTAGAAATTCTCAAGAGGAGTTAAAGAAGTTTTTAAAATGAAAGTAAGGTAGAAACATAGCAATGGGATAGGAAATGTCCTAGAACTACGAATATAGAGCAGGTGCTAATGTAAAATATTTATGGAAATTTACAATATGCCAAAGAATGTCAAATCAGTGGGATGAATAAGAAATTAGGCAATAAATGGTGTTAGTGTTAATGAAAATTAATTTGGGAAAACACTGATTTCCTCCCTGCCTCATATCCTTTCCCTAATTTGAGGTTTCAGTATTTAAATATGAAACATAAAACCACAGGACACTGTAGGAAAGCATCTTTATGATCTTGTCATAGGGGAAATCTTTCTAAGCCAGAACCTATAATGGGAAATGCTTCATAAATATAATTGAGCAATGGTAAAAGACCATAGACAAAGTGGAAAAGAGATGATAAACTTGAGACAAATATTTGGACGTATATGAAAAAGGTGACTTGGGCAGAGTACATGAGTAAGATATAAATGATCATTATAACATCTAAAAAGTGTTAATCCTCATATTCAAGAAAATGTAAGTAAAACAAGATTGATGAAAAGGATAAAGATGGATGTCAGTGCAAGAGGACACTCGTGTTGGTGTTAGAAGTATAAATTGGCATGATTGTTTTTGGAGGGTAGTGATCACCATTTTTAATAAGCATTTCCTTAGACATACTAATTTCACTTACAAGGGTGGACAATAATATGTGTAAAAGATTTTAATTGAAACACTCTTTGTTATTGAAAAAAATCAAACAATTTAAATGTTCACCAGTAGGGCACTGGTTTCATAAATTGTATTATGTGACAATTAAGAAAGATAAAGTTGACCAATAACTACGCCATAGAAACATAGCTACAAAATATTGTGTAGTAAAAAACTGTCCATGGAAGTATGTGTGTGGAATAATTCCATTTGTGTAAGATAAAAAACATATGGGTGCTAAAATTCTTAAACAGCATACACTGTGCTGTTCACAGTGATTATCTCAGGGAAGTGAGATTCAGGAGGGAAATGGAACTGAATTATTTTTTCATTTGTTTTAACCAGTGTGTATCACCTTTATAATACCTACTTGGGGGAGAGTAAAAAATGCATATTAACTTAATGTATAATTCCAAACTACTGCTTTGCTAAATTAAATTTATATAGTATATAAAGTTGATCTAATAACTTCAACAAACTAGCTTTATTTTCTGCTTTCCATAGAGATGCTATTTTAACAGTTTATATCATGTGGAAGACTGACAGTTGTGAAATATATGCCCTGAAATCTTTGAGAATCTTAAGAGTTTCAGAAACTGGTACGCATATATATATATATGAATATATTATAAGCATATATACTTATATATTATTTTAATATTTATATAAGTATATATTTATTTTTTCTTTTAGGAAATGCGGTAAAGTACAAATGAAACATTAAGCAGCTTCCTCAGATCCTTACTGAATTGTGAACACTGGATAGCTACTAGATTCTTTTATTTACTAGCTAGTAGATTCTTTTATTTATTTATGTTTTTGAGATGGAGTGTTGCTCTGTCATGCAGGCTAGAATGCAGTGGCACGATCTTGGCTCACTGCAACCTCCAGGTTTAAGCAATTCTGCTGTCTCAGCCTCCTGAGTAGCTGGGATTGCAGGCACGTACCACCATGCCCAGCTAATTTTTGTACTTAGTAGAGATGGGGTTCATCATGTTGGCCAGGCTGGTCTTGGACTCCTGACCTCAAGTGATCTGCCTGCCTCGGCCTCCCAAAGTGCTGGGATGACAGGCGTAAGCCACCATGCCTGGTTGCTAATAGACTCTTTACCGGCCATATGATTCGCTTCCACATGTGAGCTCTGAGGTGAAATTCACACTCATGCTGCTGCAAAATATTGAACTGAAGTACATTTCAGGGTCATTCAGGCTTTTCAAATAGTTAAAATAGTTGCCAAATCTGTGAATGTTTAAGGGTATGTTATATCAGATAGTCTTCCTCTTAAAGAAATATGTGTTCATGCGTTTATATGTATGTGTGTGTTGGTTTTGTGTGTGTGTGTGTGTGGTTTTTTTTTTTAAGATGGAGTCTTGCTCTGTTGCCCAGGCTGGAGTGCAGTGGTGCAATCTTGGCTCACTGCAACCTCCACCTCTGGGTTCAAGCGATTCTTCTTCCTCAGCCTCCTGAGTAGCTGGGACTATGGGTGCACGCCACCACACCCAGCTAATTTTTTTTTTTTTTTTTTTGTATTTTTAGTAGAGACAGGGTTTCACCATATTGGTTTGGTCTCAAACTCCTGAACTCGTGATCCGCCTGCCTCGGTCTCCCAAAGTGCTAGGATTACAGGTGTGAGCCACTGTGCCTGGCCCATGTTTTTTTTTTTTAAAGACAAGGTCTCACTCTATTGCCCAGGCTAGAGTGCAGTGGCAGGATCATGGCTCACTGCATTTTAACCTCTTAGTCTGAAGTGATCCTCCCACCTCAGTCTCCTGAGTAGCTGGGACTACAGGCACATGCCACCATGCTTGCCAGTTTTTTGTATGTGTTTTAGACACAGTGTTTCGCCCTTTTGCTCAGGCTGGTCTTGAACTCCTAGGTTCAAATGGTCCCCCACCTCAGCCTCCCAAAGTGCTGGGATTACAGGCGTGAGCCACTACGCCTGGCCTATATGTTTTAATAATGGTTTTCTTTATGCATATATTCATTTAGGAATTTGGAGAAAACTCAAAAAAGTAAAAAGAGGAGCATACACATCCCTTATAAGCTTATCATCCAGACATACTGTAGTTCAGAAATTTTATGTTTAAAAACTGTGATTTAAAAGTTGTTTTTTTAGGGCCGGGAATGGTGGCTCATGTCTGTAATCCCAGCACTGTGGGAGGCTGAGGATTACCAATAGGCATAGGTTTCCAGGGATGCTCAAGAAACTTTTTAAAACCCATGAAGAGATGACAGTGGTAGCGCAGATTGTTCTCTACTAATCCAACTAGGGTTTACTATAATAGCACTTCCTTATGGAACTCCCCAGGAGGCCCCCCTGGGCACAACAGTCTCCTTACCTTCTGCTTCAGCTGGGATCCTGAGGATGTCCCCACCTCTTGGCAGGCTGTAACAGCACGGAGAACAGAGAGGGGTTCTCAAGGCAGTTAGGTGGCGCCATCATTTTTTAAACTGAGGGTTTGAAAAACCAGGCTCAGCTTATATTGCCTCTTTATGAATCATCTTATGGGCCTGACTTGACAGTGTCTATTCCTTTTTGGTATCTCACATGGCCTTAGATGAAAAGGACTAACTCTCCATTATCTTGTGCATCAATCAGCAAGGAGACCACTACATGGTCACCTTGTAAGTTTAAGCAGCTCAAAAAGGCAGGGAGGAAGAAAATGTTGGAAAGCAAGAAGATGCTAGGAGAAGGCATAAAGAACCTCCTTTGCGTTGGAGAGAAGATGAGGACAGGAAGGGAGGCTGTGAGAGGTGCTTTGGTTTCAGAAAAGGAGCAGGGTGATGGCAGGGGCTTTGCCTGGCAGGGAGAAGGAACAAGAGAGCAGTCTAGTATTTATGTGCATTTCACATAAATGCAGATGAGTTACTGTGAAATGTTGATACATTCTTTCAGTAATCTCAGTGCTCCTCAGGGTATCAAATTCCTGAAATTAAAGGTTCTAAATAGTTACTAAAGGAGATTTAGAATACCACCCACCAACTCAGTAGTAGCCCTCTCTGAATGACCCCATGCTTCCACACATGGGGAGACCCCTTCAGAAAGTGGGTCTGTACAGGTTAAATATAGGGGAAAAAGGCTTCTCTGCTGTTGAGGCGTTTCTACTTCTCAGTGTTGTGCGGCTAGGTAGCATGGGCAACAATGTCTTGCTGGTGAATCTTACAACCATCTGGCTAATGGGATGGAGAGGCTGGGGTGACAGTATCTCGGAGTCATCATATTCTCCCTGCCCTCTTATTTGCCTGTGAAAGTTTCAAGCAGATATTGTCAATTATTTAAAAAAAAAAAAAAAAGCCAGGCACAGTGGCTCATGCCTGTAATCTCAGCTACTGGGGAGGATTGCTTGAGCCTCGGAATTTGAGGCTGCAGTGAGCTATTTTACACTCCAGCTGGGTGACAGAGGAAAACCTTGTCTCTTAAAACAATTTTTTAAAAACTTGTCGTAAAATATACATAGAATAAAATGTAACATGTTAACTGTTTTAAGTGTGTAATTCAGTGGCATTAAGCATACCCAGAATATTATACAACCATTACTACTTCTAAAAATTTCTGTCATCCTAAACAGAAACTCGGTACCCATTAAACAGTAACTCATTATTTTTCCTCTCTTATTCTCAGTAACTCTTATTCTACACTCTATGAATTTTGTCTATTCTAGGCACCTCATATTAAGTGGAATCATACTGTACTTATCCCTTTGTGATTGACTTAGCATATTTTCAGGGTTCATCCATGTTGTAGCATATCTCAGAATTTCCTTCCTTTTTGAGGCTTAATATTCTCCTGTATGTATAGACTGCATTCTGTTCATCCATTCATCTGTTGACACTTGGGTTGTTCCCACCTTTTGGCTATTACAAATAATGCTGCTATGAACACTGGTGTACATGTATCTGAGTTCCTGCTTCCAGTTCTTTTGGGTATATACCTAAGAGTGGAATTGCTGGATCATAATTCTGTTTAACTTGTTGAGTTACTGCCAAATTTTTCCACAGTGGCTATACCATTTTACATTCCCACCAGCAAGGTACAACGGTTTTTTTTGTTTGTTTGTTTTTTCGAGATGAAGTCTTGCTCTGTCGCCCAGACTGGAGTGCAGTTGTGTGATCTCAGCTCACTGCAACCACCACCTCCCAGGTTCATCATGCCATTCTCCTGCCTCAGCCTCCCAAGTAGCTGGGACTACAGGCACCTGCCACCACGCCCAGCTAATTTTTTGTATTTTTAGTAGAGACGGAGTTTCACCATGTTAGCGAGGATGGTCTCGATCTCCTGACCTCGTGATCTACCCGCCTCAGCCTCCCAAAGTGCTGGGACTACAGGCATGAGCCACCGTACCTGGCTGGTACAATGGTTTTAATTTCTCCACTTTCTAGCTAACACGTTATTTTCTGCTTTTGTTTTTGTCTTTTAAATAACAGCCATCCTAGTAACTGTGAAGTAGTATGTCACTATGGTTTTGATTTGCATTTCCCTAGTAATTAGTGATGTCGAACATCTTTTTATGTGTCTGTTGGTCATTTGTGCCTCTTTGTAGAAAAGTCTATTAAAGTCCTTTCCCCATTTTTGAATCAGTTTGTTGTTGTCGTTGAGTTTAGTAATTAGTGATGTTGAGCATCTTTTTATGTGTTTATTGGTCATTTGTGCTTCTTTGGAGATATGTCTATTAATGTCCTTTGCCCATTTTTGAATCAGTTTGTTGTTGAGTTTTAGGAGTTCTTCATATATTGTGGCCATTAATCCCTTATCCAGATACATGATTTGCAAATATTTTTCTCCCATTCTGTGGTTTCTCTTTATAGTGTCCCTTAATACACAATTTTTTAATTTTGATAAAGTTCAGCTTATCTATTTTTTCTTTTGTTGCCTGTGCTTTGGGTGTCATATCAAAATCATTGCCAAATCTAATGTCATGGAGCTTTTTCCCTATGTTTTCTTCTAAGAGTTTTATAGTTTTAAGACTTACGTTTCAGACCTTTGATCTATTTTAATTTTTGTATATGGTGTAACTGTCCAACTTCTTTTGCATGTTGATATCCAGTTTCCCCAGCACCATTTGTTGAAAAGATGGTCCTTTCCCCATTGAGTAGTCTTGTCATTCTTGTCAAAAATCAGTTGACTGTATATGTAAGAGTTTATTTCATTGGTCTGTATGTCTGTTCTTATGTCAGTGCCATACTGTTTGATTACTGTACCTTTGTAGTAAGTTTTAAAATCAAAAGTGTGAGTCCTATAACTTTTTTGTTCTTTTTCAAAATTGTTTTGGCTATTCAGGATTCCTTAAGAGTCCATGTGAGTTTTAGGATGGGTTTTCTATTTCTGCAAAAATTTCTACTGGGATTTTGATAAGAATTGCACTGAATCTGTGGATTGCTTTGGGTAGTAATAATCATGTTAACAACATCAAGTCTTCCAATCTATGAATGCAGGATGTCTTTAAAATTTTATTTCAGCAGTGTTTTGTAGTTTTCAGGTATAAGTCTTTTGTCTCCTTAAATGTATTCCTAAGTATTTTATTCTTTTTGATGCTACTATAAATGAAATTATCTTAATTTCCTTTTTGGAAATACCTAACAAACAATGAATACATTGTCAGTATGTAGCAATGCAACTAACTTTTGTATGTTGATTTTGTATCCTGTCTTTTCATTCTCTTGACAGAATGAATTTTTAATTTAATCTTTACAGAGCAAAAATTTTTAATTGTAATGAAGTCAAACTTATAAATCCTTCTTTCATGGATTATGCCTTTGGTGTTGCATCTAAAAAGCCATTGCCAAACCCAAGGTCATCTGGATTTTTTCCTATGTTCTGAAAGTTTTATACCTTTGATCTATTTTAATAGTTTTTGTGGAGGGAATAAAAGGTCTGTGTCTAGATTTTTTTTTTGGCCTGTGAATGTCCAGTTCTAGTACCATTTGTTGAAAATACTATCCATTCTCCATTGTATTGTCTCTGCTCCTTTGTCAAAGGCAGTTGACTATATTTGTATGAGTCTATTTCTGGGTGCTCTATTCTCTTCCACTGATCTGTTTTCTTTCTTTCGCCAGCACATTGTCTTGGTACTATAGCTTTGTAATAAGTTAAGTTGGGTAATATCAGTCTTTCAATTTTGTTCTTCTTCAATGTTGTATTTGCTATTCTTGGTCTTTTGCCTTTCCATAATAAACTTTAATTTTGTCATCATCCACAAAATAATTTGCTGGTTTGAGATTGCACTGAATCTATGGATGAAGTTGGGAAGAACTGACATCAATAGTGAGTCTTCCTGTCCATGAACACAGGATGTCTTTATGTCTTTTAAAATTTCTTTCAGCAACATTTCATAGCTTTCAGGTACAGTTAATTTTTTTGTAACTGTAGGGTTTTTTACATGAGATCATGTGATCTGTCAACAGAGATAATTATACTTTTTCCTTTTCATTTTGGATGTTTTTTTCCTTACCTAGTTGCTTTAGCTAAAACTTCCAATATTATGTTGAACAGAAGTGGCAAAAGTAAGCATCCTTGTTTTCCTGATCTTAGAGGAAAAGTTTTCAGTCTTTCACCATTGAGTGTGATGTTCACTGTGGGTTTTCATATATGGCCTTTGTCATGTTGAAGTTCTCCTTTTTCTAGTTTGAGTGTTCAAATGATGATTTTAAATGTGGAAAATTCTGTTTCCTTTCCTTATTTCTTATTCTCCCTATGACCCGCCCTGTCCCCGCCAAGGCCATAGCTTTTTACATGATGTAACAAATACTTGCTGATGAAAGCATCTATGACTTCACCTGCAGAGCTCACAAGCACCATAGTGATCAGTCTGAAGGGATTATCAGTGCCAGCCAGTCAGTCTGCTGTGTAGTCAGTGCTCTTTGTAGCCAGAGATGTGGGACTTGGGAGGCTCCTGAGAACAACATCACTCTATTTGCAAGTTTGAGTGTAGAGTCTGAGACTTTCTTCAGGAAATGTAATGTCAAAATATAATATATCGCTGGGCGCAGTGGCTCACGCCTGTAATCCCAGCACTTTGGGAGGCCGAGGCAGGCGGATCACAAGGTCAGGAGATCGAGACCACGGTGAAACCCCGTTTCTACTAAAAATACAAAAAATTAGCCGGGCGCGGTGGCGGGCGCCTGTAGTCCCAGCTACTCAGGAGGCTGAGGCAGGAGAATGGCGTGAACCCGGGAGGCGGAGCTTGCAGTGAGCCGAGATTGCGCCACTGCACTCCAGCCTGGGTGACAGAGCGAGACTCTGTCTCAAAAAAAAAAAAAAAAAAATATATATATATATATATATATATAAAATATATCCTTTCCCAGGAACCATCCTTGACATAAAATAGCAGGTTGAGCAGGTTGGCAATTCTAGTATTTGTGGAAAATTGAGGAAAGAATGGTAACTGTCCACTGGAGGTCGAGAAAGGTTCAAAGGAGTGAGAATTGAGTTGTAGGGAGGCAGGTGTAGGATGTGCCTTCTAGGTACTGGGATCAGGCAACAAAGTCATATTCAAGACTTTTGTCTAGTCCTCTGTCACACCTTGCCTCCACTAACTTTCCCTGAAAGGGCGCCGTCTGCTACTGTCACAGACACAAAGGCTGACTATGGCTTGGAAACTTGAGTACAGAGACAAGAGTGCTTTTCTGTACACAGCTAGGTTTCTGCTTGCTACCCAACTTTAAACTAATACATTAAAGATACATACATGCTCTGTAAAGACAAATGATTAACATAAAAGTCAGGATAATGGCTACTTCTGGGCAGAGGAGGGAGAATTATTTTTGGTTAAGAAGCACATGGCCGCACAGGTTGCCCACTGCACAACTCTAGGAGAGGCCATGCACAGAGACCCTGGCTCCTTGAGTACTCGAGAAAATCCAAGTGTGGGGTCCATAGGCATTCATATTTTTTCTACAGAATAACGTGCGTTTTATATAGATTTATGAATATCTGATTGCATCAGGAATTGGCAAAGGGGCCAGAGAGTAAATACAGTAAGTCTTCATTTAATGTCATCAGTAATTTCTTGGAAACTGCAAGTTTAAAGCAAAATGACATACAGCAGCTCCTCCAGTAACAGTTTCCTTTAACGTTTAGTTATAACATTGATGAGAAAAAAATTGCTTCACATAGTCACATTTTTCAAGAACCTGTCATGACATGAAGTGAGAACTTGCTGTGTTTTAGGCTTTGCACCACATAAGATCTCTGCCCCAGTGACTCAGTTTGGTGTAGTGTAAAAGCAGCCAGACAGTAATGTAAACAAATGGGCATGGCTTGTGTTCCAGTGAAACTTTATTTACAAAACCAGGTGGCTGGCTGGATGTTTTAGGGCTGTAGTTTACTAAACCCCAGGTTACACAATTACATCTTTAAACCAAAAAAAAAAAATGTAGCTGTGATTTATCTAGGAACTGAGAGTACAGAGTCTGGACAGAGAATGTTGATAGCATAGCCTTCTGTGATCTATGTTGATTTTTAAATGATCTAAATTTGACTTTTTTTTTTTAATGAGCTTGGAGCTTTGTCCTCTATCATGTAACATATTGACAGAAAACCACAATTGAAACTTTAAATTCATCAGGAAACCATTTTATCAGAATTATCCAGATGAATTTTCATTAATAGTAAAACCAACACAATTGATCACCAGATGTCAGGCATGATGCCAGGTGCTTTACACATGTTATTTGTCTCCCTTACAATAGTTCTTCAAAGTAGGTATTATTTTTTGTCTCCAGTTTGCAACTGAGAAAGGTTAACTTTTCTAAGGTCGTATAGCTAATAAAGCTGAGATTTTAAACCTGCGTCATTCAGCTTCAAAGTTCAGTCTTTTTTCTACAGTACATTGGCTCTATAAAAGGTATCTTGTTTTAATGCTGCCAAAATCAATTTGTTTAGATTGTCTTCGCAGTTTTACTGACTTAGAAGAACTTGATGAGACAGAGTTATATATGTGCCATAAATGCAAAAAGAAACAAAAGTCCACAAAAAAGTTTTGGATTCAAAAACTACCCAAGGTGAGTGTTGAATTTTGAGTTATGAAGCAATTTCAAGGGAAAAATGCTTGACTGCTAAGACTATGTCTATAACTTTACACTATGTGAACTGTTCTGTATGTCTCTAGGATTTTCAGTAAAAGCTAAACCCTTTACAGAATGAATGCATAAGGTATGCATGGAAGAATGATTGATAGGGCAGCTAAAATGTTATTTACTGAACTGATAGTAGTATCAAACTTTGAAAATAACTTAGGTGTTCACAATCTTTGACCTCATCTCTGTCCTCCAGGTGCTATGCTTACATTTGAAAAGATTTCACTGGACAGCATATTTAAGAAATAAAGTTGATACATATGTAGAATTTCCATTGAGAGGCCTAGACATGAAATGCTACTTACTAGAGGTAAGGTGGTTACCTTTTTAGCATGGTGAAAAAATGGCTCTTCAGTAAGATTGTCATCACACGGAGAGGTTAGAGGTCACTGACATACTGATGTCATTGACCACTGCTCCTTCTTCCTTGTTCTGTAGCCTGAGAACAGTGGCCCGGAGAGCTGCCTGTATGACCTCGCCGCTGTGGTGGTGCACCATGGTTCCGGGTGAGTACAACAGCTAGCTTCTGGTGGGTGGGAATACCTGGTGGCCAGCCTAATGACCTGCAGTTTTGTACCACTCTTGATATTTCTCCCTAAAAAATGGATTCAGATAAAGTAGGTGAAATTTCCTTCAGTTTTGCTGTAGAAGAGTACTCTTGAGATGATGTTGTGAAGCCTTAAGGGAAGGTAAATAAAAGTGAAATGGAGAATGGTTCATTTGAACCCAGTATTTAGAACCCAGTCTATTTGTCCACAGACTCCAAAGTTGCTTATTCCTTTACCAATTGAAATTTAAATGGGGCAAGAGGGGAAATTATTTGGAATAACTTACTCCATGTCATCTACTGTAAAGATTCATTTTAAGTCTTATTAAATAACACTAATTTTTTTCCCTAAAAGTTTGTATTAGGGGTCTAACCTGGTTTTTGGTCTGAGAGTTGCTATTCTACCTTCAAACATAAGACTACTATATGTGTGCAAACGACTATCCATGTTGAAAATCCTTTTCCTGCACAGCTGTGAGATCAATAAAGTAACATCTACACTCACATAGTGTTATGAAGCACAAGTCTGATTCTCACTACTTTATAGGCGCCTGGCTTTTTTCCCTTTGGAAGTATGTAGGATCCTCTATCTTTGGACTTAAATATCATCAAATGTATTCCTGCTTGGTAGTTGGTAGGGACACTTTTAGTTTGGTGCCTTCAGCTCATGAAAATGTTTATACTGTAGGTCTGAACCCATTCTTTTTCTCTGTACCCCCTATTATATGCATAGTGAATTTCCTGGATCTCTCTTCCACATGTCTTAAATACTCTTTAATGATTTCTGTCTCTGTTTCTAAGGACTGCCATGGCCTACTTTTCCAAATCACCAATTTGGGTTTCATCTGTATCCAAATAAAAGATTAGCTCCTCCATGAAATACTTATATTACATCAATCACATTTTTCTGACAACTTTTTCATAACAGCCTATTCTTGTTTTATGATTGCACTATCTTTTTCAAACTATTAGCACTAATTAAAAAATTTAAAGTTCCCCTAGGTTTTCTGCATTCAATTCCTCAGGGTTGATCACTTTACTTGTTCTTCCTGGTATTTCTTTCCTCTCAAAAATTTGATTTTGTAGGCATGCAAAAGGCTTAAATATTTTTAAAATTTGGTTTTGGTGGTTTATTCTGAATCATAGTAAATGATGAGATGGATCTTTATTGTTTAAATAGGGTTTTGCTGGCAGTTACGAAGGTCTGTTCTACCTGCAGGCCTTCTGTCTTTCTTGGAGGGCTGACTCTAAGGTTCCGTGTGTGAGTGGGTGGGTCATGCTGATCGGGGAGAGCCCCAATGACCACGGTGTCAGAGAAGGGTGCCCTTCTTTGTTAAGCTTAGTTTTTTCCTAAGATTCTGATGGGAAAACCTGGTACGTAGTTTTCCATGTTTCCATAGGCCTTGACCTGTGCTCGTTAGGTTGAGAGTTCCTCCTCTGTATTTTCTCCATTAGTCCAGGGCCATCTGCTGTGCATTGTAGCAAACCCTCGATTTCTGGTCAGTCTGGAGGAAGGTAAAAACATGAGTTTAGTAAGCATCTTAAATCAAAAGTCTAGGATGTATTCTTACTAAAATTTAAATCTAACATTATGTAGTTTACAGGTCTTTTTGTGATTTCTGAGGTCCTTTTTTCCTTTGGTCTTTTGCCTTTACAGGGTTGGCTCTGGACATTACACAGCATATGCAACTCACGAAGGCCGCTGGTTCCACTTCAATGACAGTACTGTAACACTGACTGACGAGGAGACTGTGGTGAAGGCAAAGGCCTACATCCTTTTCTACGTGGAACGCCAGGCCAAAGCTGGATCAGATAAACTTTAATACCTCCTCCAAATCATCATTCATCAACCATACCAGAGAAACATTTCCAGTTTTCCACAAATACTTGATCCAAGATTTAATTTCATTATGCACTTTTCAATTTCCTATTTTGGGTTTAGTTTTGTCAATGGTAGTGAGTTACTGAACATGGGCACCAACTAATTTTGTTGTTGTTCTACCAGAAAACCTCAGCAGACGTTTTGATTTGCTGCTTTAGTTGTAATAATTCAATTTTTATATGTAGTTTTAAGAACTTAGTCTTATTTGACTTTTTTATTTTATGTTAATGTTTTCAGTTCTCACTATGAGGCACATTTACATCAATGCTTTTGTTCCTCTCACATGCTGAAAGCAAGATATGTTCCTTATTGTGAAGAGTGACACAACTGCCTGCTGTCTTTTCACAGCTGTAATGGAGATCAGGTTGTCTCTAAATCAAGGATCATGTGTGCACACAACTTGTGGCCCACAAAATTTCACAGTGACTGCTGAGTAATCATTCTTTTTGCCTGTAAAAGATAACAAAGGGCATCATTAAGTAGACCAGGTAATTACTGCTTGTCTCTCAAGGCTGCTGTTTATCAGCACTAACTAAATAAATTTGTTGGTTCGGTTGTACTTGTCCGGCAAATACAAGAATTACTGTCTTTGTTGGTTTTTTGGTTTTGGGGCGTACTTGTTTGCGGGGAGGTAAGATGGGAGTAAAGACCAAATACATGTAATGTTTAAAAAAATGTTGTGACTCACTGACATGGTATAGGTGTTACAGTGAGGTAAAGCCATGGCGTCTGCCTCCTTTTTGAATCAGTCTCTCATTCCCCCTTAGTTGTAGCACTGGAAGTCACGGCATGTCCATTTTAGACTTACTGCTTGTGTTTGGCACCTGAGTCTGAGGTGTGAGCCTCTGGGATTTACTTGGTTCATCACTTGCACTTCAGTTTATCACTGGGGGTGTGCTTCCACCGGAGGACATTTAGAATCTCTGCTGCTCTGGGTTTTAACACCTCTCACTGGCCTATCCTGAGAGGAGAAGTTGAAAGTATTCTCATTTTGAGTAAGGAGAGTTTTCGTTTTGTTTTTTGGGGGTTTTTTTGGAGACAAGAACCTCGCTCTGTTGCCCAGGCTAGAGTGCAGTGGCATGATCTCAGCTCACTGCACCCTCAGCCTCCCGAGTAGCTGGGATTCCAGGCGCCCACCACTACACCTGGCTATTTTTTTTTTTTTGGATTTTTAGTAAAGACGGGTTTACCACGTTGCTAGGATGGTCTCGAACTCCTGACCTCAGGTGATCTGCCCACCTCACCACACCACACCCAGCCAGTTTTGTTTTTAAAAAATAGATTTAACTCAAATTCAAATTTGGAAACAGAATTCCATTTAAAGAAAGCAGTTGTAGTTTCTACAAGTGTTCTAAGACAGTCCTTTGATTTTTTTTTTTTTTTTTTTTTGGTTGTGGGGGGCGTTGGTAGATGTAGCCTACCAATTCTCCACAAGGAACAAAATGTATCTTGTATTAAGCCAACAAAACTTTCAGACATTTTTTTTTTCTTTTTTTTAGATGGAGTCTTACTCTGTCCCTCAGGTTGGAGCACAGTGGCATGATCACAGCTCACTGTAGCCTCAACCTCCCAGGCTGAAGCTATCCTCCCACTTTAGCCTCGAAGTAGCTGGCACCACCACACCCAGCTAATTTTTAATATTTTTACTGGAGATGGGGTTTCACCATGTTGCCCAGGCTGGTCTTGCACTCCTGGGCTCAAGTGATCCACCCGCCTTGGCTTCCCAAGGTGCTGGGATTACAGGCATGAGCCACCACACCCAGCCTGTTTTATTAAAAACATCTTGATCATTTTTTATTTTTAAGTTTATGAATGTAAGAACAGTCTGATGGCTTTCCCTCAGGTTGGGTATCTGAAGTTGTGGGATCAGATGTAGCTCCATTTCCATTTTAATATTAACTGGATAAATCCCACATCTTCCCAGAACACATCTGCTAAACACTTTAAGATGACAAGGAGCAAATTGCAATTATGTGTAAACTTATATCATCCAGTACAATGGCCCCTAGCCACATGTGATTGAAATTGAAATTAGAAACTCAGTGCCTTCAGTCACACTAGCCACATTTCAAGTGCTCAGCACCCGCAGACAGCGTAGGACAGTGCTGCTCTAAATTTTCACTCCAAAGAATAAAGCTTTGCCATCATGTTTAGATCTTACAACTTGGAGTCCTAAAAGATAATAGGGAAATGTGTGCTTAAGTTAATTTACAGTGCTAAATTACATTAGGTTAAACTGTATGAAACTCTGCTATTTGACGAGTTCTGATCTACAAAAATGACAGCTCCAACCTGATCTGATGTATCACACATTAACACCACATCTAATTGAACCTAAAATGTGAGTGTCTCCTGTGATCGTGTGAAGTATCTCCTATGAATCCGGGCTCTTTTGCTTAGAAGGTAGACAGCTGAAACCTCTAGCATTGATCCTTCCATCTTCAGTCTCTGAATGGGCAGCTGTTGAACAGTAAGGGCCTGGGCAGAGTTGATGGTGAAAAAAAGCTGTATTTTTATACCAAATGGAACTTTAGCAACATTGGACTACTTTGTCGGGCAGAGTGGTCTTCAGACAGGTGATGCTGTTGGCTTAAGAGATGAACACGTCTTCTCTCTGAATTTGTTTTTATTGGTTGGTTTTACTTGAACAGAAACGTTTGAATGGTATGAAGATTCTTTAGAAAAGTGATTGGATCCATTTGAATTGTGCACTTGAACACCAGTGATGTAAATGTGCCTATTGTATTTTAATTTTTAACTGTGTAGCCTTACCACACCTATTTTGAAAGCTGATCTTTTGTGCTCTTCAGGGCTTTTCCCGTGTGCCATGTTGTCTCCAGCAATATATGTGGCTTCTCGCTCAGAGCTTCTGCTGAGGCAGGGCCTCGCACTGAGTCACATGGCTCCTTGGAACAAGAAAACTTTCTCAGAAGTCCTCCCACACAGGTGGGTGATAGAAACAGTTTGTGGCAACACAAATCTCTCTCCATGGTGGAGAAACCTTTGCTTATCCACTGTATTCTACTCAGTGTATAGTGATGACAAATATGCTAGAATGAAACCAGTCAAGTATACTGGCCCAGAGTGAGTGTTAAATGTGTATCTCACCTGTGGAACCTACTCAGCAGCTTGGTTTCTGGGGTTGGGGACATATTTATTTCTTAAAGCCAAACCTCTCCTTCATTGGTTTAGTGTACATAAGTCTATTTAGATACACTTATCCCACTTTAATCTCCACCAGCCCCTAAACTCTCTCCTGTACCCTCTGTTGCTGAAGTGGCCTCTTCACTTGGGCCCTGGAAAAGCCCACGGAAAAAGTCTGTTCCTGCAGCCAAGGCCTGGGTCCCGGGTGACTAGGAGTAGCCATAGGCAGGCGAGGAAAAAGTGGGCATGTGGTGTCGTCTGTAGTCCAAGGTCTCTGCGTCTCGTCAGTGGGTGCAATGCCTTCCCCCTCAGGTGTGAGCGTGATGGACTCTAGACTGCCTTCCATGAGCGTTGGTCATGCTGTGATGTCATCATTTTCCATTAAAACCCAGTGTGTATGATGCCAAGAAGATTAATTGTGCAAGTGACTGATTCATTTAAATTGTAATCACGTCCCTTTTCTGCTTCACCAACCTGAACTGTTTTAAAAAGTATCATTAAAAGTCTGTTCTCTTTCCTTTTGACTTATTTCTGAACACCTTTTTTCAGTGGAGCCACATAAATGATGATGTACTTACTCAAATTGTGGGCCTCCTCAGTCAACAGGTAGGAAGATCTTACAGAATCCCCACGATTTGGAGCTGCTGTACCGGGAACAGGATGAAGTGACCTGTACGGGCAAAGTGATGGCCGGGAGATTAGTGCCTGCAGTCAGGTGCCTGAGGTCCCACTCACCCTTGCTCAGTGAAATCACCTCAGTCTCTTGTGACTACTGATCTTACAAAAATGAGGCCCCTTCCCTCCCCTTTAGAGCTAGACTGTACCCTGAGGCATGAGTTTTGGGGTTCTGAGCAAAGGATATTGGTCATCTTTTAAGGTAAAACAGGCAAATAACTGTTAAATAAACATCCTGCTTACAGTTAAGTTCCTGTAGACTACCTCTCTGCCCCCATGCCTCCTGCAGACGGAACCCTGTTTTGACATTCGTCCTTTGCCTGTTCTTGTCAGTCTTCTAAACTTGAAGACACAGGTCCCTGCAGTTCAAACTGTTATGCATCCTTATTCCATGGGGCACATTCTCTTTTGGCAGCTGTGCTGGTCAGAGGCTGCGTGGTTGCTGTCACTGCTGCCAAACCGCCTAGCTCTGGACAAGGCCAAAGGGGCAGAGCTTCATCACCTCCTCTGGCTGTGCCTCAGACCCTCTGCAGCATGCAGGAGCATGTTCCCCCCGGCCCTGGTAGTCCAGGATGCTTCCTGCAGCCTACCTGGAGCGGCAGCAGAGAGGCGAGGCTCCAAATGTGCTCCCTGCCAATCTTTTGCCATTCTAGCAGGGCTGCAGTAGTGCAACGTGGAAGCCATGCTGAAGCAGTGGCTCTTACTCAGTGGAAGGCACAAGTACCGCTCTGGCCTTGCAAGAAGTTGAAAGAACCACCTATTCCTAAGGGTCAACCCTCTGAAAAGCATTGGTTTGCGGAGGATTGGGAAGGGAAAGTGAAGATAATGCAGCTTTCTAATAACACCACCTGTGGCACTGCAGCATCCATTTTAAGTGGAGAAGTACACCTAGACAGAGCCTAAACTAGGGTGTCAGCTGTGATTGAGAACTATATCGATGAGCTTGAAATAGCAGCAGTAGCTGGCTCCCCTTCCTTGGGAAATGCTTCCTTTTGACTGTTCCTTGGTTTGTTTTTAAGAGAACCCCCGCTCCCCCCTGCACTTCATCTTGGCACGGTGGAGTAATGGAGGCACAGGGGCACCAGCTGAGGCTGGCTTCTCAGGAAAGCCACTGACAATGGCTACTTTCTTCTTTGCTTGACTGCCTTCTGTCTTTAAAGGCAAAGCTGCACCAGCCCTGACCAAACCTTAGTTCCAGAAGTGGGTTCAGCATAGGCTGCTTCATTTGTGTCTATGGGAAAACAAAAGGATTCCCATTCCCTCTTGTTCCAAATGGGAGAAAAAGCAAAAGTAACCACTGAGGTGGTAGTCCCTGGGCTGGCAGAGGAAAAACCGTTCTCTTCTCACTATTGCCTAGGCAGAACGCGGCCTGTACAGCTGCACCATATCAGCATCCCCCAAGCAAACCAAAAAACGCCTGGGATTCAAAGAAGGGAGTTAAGTTTGGGTCCTGGGTTTGGGAGTGAAGCAGCATGAGGAAACGGGTCTGCCATATCGTGAGGCCTCGGGTACTCAGGAAGGACAGTACCTCCAGGCAACCTGGCCTAGAGTTGAGTCAGAGAGCGCAGGGGTGGCCCCACTGGCTTCTCCAAGAGGGAACAGAGGGCACTCAGAGCGGATGGTGTGTGGTCAACTTAAAGGCAAAGATGGACTAAAATACTAAAATTGTTTCAAGCAGTTTCACATTAAGAGCTACCTCATCCATCCTGACATTTTGGGAAATACAGGTTATACACACATAGTAGAAGGCCTTACCAGTGAGAAAATGTAAAGCCAAGTAAATTTAAATTTAAAACACACACTCAGTACTGCTTGACCAAAACTACACAATCAACCACAAAACACCAATAAAACACAGACACACAACTTTGGAAAGAAGCTACTTCAGTAAAATCTTTTATGAAACAACTCAGGGTAAAAATCTAGCTGTTGGGGAGGCCAGGAAAATCCCCCTGCCTAGTGGCAGTCAACAGGACTTGAAGGCCAATCAGCCTCGCCTGGAGACAATTACTGTATGGCACAAAACCACAGGAATGAGGCAGCAGCCATGTACTCTGCTCACAACTCACAGCTGTCACCCTTAGCTCTTCACACACAGGTTTCTTCCTAGTAAGGGTGGAGCAAAAGATTCCACACTGATGTACTAGAAAATCAACACAGTTAACATTTACAGTTAGACTCCTTCCCCGTGAGTAGAGACTGCAAAGCCAGACGGAGCTGGCCGGGCCACCGCCACTGCCACCGCCAATGAAAACGCCTTGGGAAAAGCCAAAAGTGCTTGCCGCTAAACACCATTGTCAGCTAAAGGGAAAAAAAATCCCTTTTAAGGAAAGTAACTTCAATAGGCTCCTTTTCTGCCAGGACCTCCAATCCCTCTGAACAGAAGCCGAACCACAGACTGCCGCACGTATGTCTGGGTCCTGGCTTTTCTTCCCTCACCCCTCCGCAGAGCTGCAGCACCAGTTGTTAGCCAAAAATAAACACCATTCCTCAACCATATATGTCCACCGGCCCAGAGCCGGGGAGGAGGAGAGCAGGCAGGTCAGCCCGTCCCCTGGCTGCAGCTGCACTCACATGTGGCCACTGCTCACCATGCACATAACCCAGCTCAACCGGGAGTGCCTGCTGCACCTCTTCTCCTTCCTAGACAAGGACAGCAGGAAGAGCCTCGCCAGGACCTGCTCCCAGCTCCACGACGTGTTTGAGGACCCCGCACTGTGGTCCCTGCTGCACTTCCGTTCCCTCACTGAACTCCAGAAGGACAACTTCCTCCTGGGCCCGGCCCTCCGCAGCCTCTCCATCTGTTGGCACTCCAGCCGCGTGCAGGTGTGCAGCATCGAGGACTGGCTCAAGAGTGCCTTCCAGAGAAGCATCTGCAGCCGGCACGAGAGCCTGGTCAATGATTTCCTCCTCCAGGTGTGCGACAGGTAGGCCACCTTGCCTCCTGAGCAGTGCTGGCCCCGCTAGCTCTGGCTTCCCTCTTGGGGGGCAGGGAAGAGCAAATTACAAGACCAAGATGGCTCCACCTTCGGGGTGCCTCAGACTAGGCAGGCCCAAGGCAGACATCCAGACCTGCCCAAAGCATGGTCCCCAGGAGATGATAAAATCAAGAGGGAAACAATTGCTAATCCTCCTCTTAGCCTTGCAGGTCCTGGAGCTGCTTCATGCAAACACCAAGAAGTGGGGCCTCCATACTGGTAGTCATTAAGTGCTGGGTGGGTCCAGCTGGGCCTGGATTTTCAAGGTCAGGCTCTGGGAAAAGGCTTCCAGATGCAGCAATCAGCTCACCCCTCCCTTAGGCCTAGCAAGCAGCCCCCGAGGCCTGGGAAACGATGCGGAGGGGAGAGGTGGGGGAGCCAGGGTGCTGGGGTCAGCTAAGCCAAACCAGACTCCAGGAGTAGATGAATTACTGAGTTACACAGTACCCCTAAGGAGGGTGACTTAGCCTAATTTCTCAAATTAGCAAACTGATGCTCCACGAGGTGGTGTGATTTGCCCACAGTCTAGGGTTGCCAGGTTTTAGCAAATATATAGGCTGCCCAGTTAAATAGGAATTTCAGATAAACAGTGAATAATATTTTAGTATAAGTACATCCCAAGTACATCTTGTGTTTATCTGCTAACCCCACCCCAGACACAGACATAGACGCTGAACCACTAGGCCAGGCTCCCTCCACGGCCCCAGCCTCATGGGTATAGTGACCCAGGCAAGAACACGGAGCTACTCAACCAGCCTCTCACTGAGCCTCTGCCAGTCCTGTGCTGCCTTTGAGGAATAACACCCCCTTGATCACTTAGCAAACTGGGCCTGCTGCTCATGGAAAACTAGGCTCAGCCAGTTTACTGCCACCCAAGTTCATAGTTGCTATTTGCTGGCAGCACTACAGGAGTGGAAGGAAACAGCGTCGTGACCCCATCTTTCTTTTGAGCTGGGAGAAAACAGAAGATGGACTTGGGGCTGGGCCCTGACTGGACAAGGCCATTTTCATGGGCTTAACAAGGCCCAAGAATCAGACTAGAGAGTGATATGGGGAGGGGCCGGGCGGCGGGGGCGGCGGCGGAGCAGGGTGCGAATGGCAGAACATGTCCTGAAATTGTTCCATTCTTACTGTAAGAGAACCGAGCTTAATGCTCCAAACCTGCAGGTGTGAAGTGGACCTCCCAGGCCACTGTACTGATCAAGCAAGGGGCCCTGCTGTCACATAAAAAGCAAAAGGCTTTGCTGTCAGGGCTCTGCTGGGTCACCCAGTTCGTCCAACCATGTGATCCCAGCTCAAATATTTAAACTCTTGCAACCTCATTTCTCCTTCTGTAAAATGTGCTAAATTTTTCTTATCCGATAAGAGAATGACACAGTGGCACCTGGCACATAGTAGGTACGGATGAACGTCTACCGAATCTGGTTCTTCTGGCACTCGGCTCAGGTCGGGAGGAATGGCTGAGGATGGCTGGGCAGGGAGACAGTCCGCTCTTTGTTTTTTCCCTGTATCAGAATTATTCCAAAGATTCTTAGAGGAAAAGATCACCCAACACCTTTGAGGCTTAAACAGCTAATCCTTATAACCACCTTGAAGGTAACAATTCCTCCCACTTGACAAATGAGAAAGTGGCGCTCAGCAAGGTTCAGACATCTGTCCTGGGTTTGACAGCAAGTAAGTCACCAGCCAGTCACTTGAGCTCCCTGGGCCAGTTTCTTCACTTACAAAACTAGGGGTGCAGAGGTTGACGGGGTGACTAACGAAGGCGCATGAACCTGAAGGAGGCCTGGGCTCGGTGTGACACCTAGCTGCGCCCAGCATATTTTAGTGCCTTACTTCCCACCCCAGGCACAAAGGAGCTGAGCTGGCCCAGCCAGGGGCAGTCACGGAGCTGCAGGGGGTGCTGACGGGGAAAGGGAAACGCTTCCCCAGTCCAGACTCTAGCTCCCTCTGGCTGCGCGGAGCCAAGGCCCCGGCCCATTAGTCGGTCCTTCTGGACTGGAAGCAGGCTGGTCCCGTTTGTTTCCAGGGAAAGCGGGTTATGACTGCCTGTGGAAGGCCCCGTTGCAGGCTCCTCCCAACCCCAGTGGTAGACATTATTCCCCCATGCAGAGCAAACGAAGGCTCTCTGAGTGACTGACACGGCGATAAGCCAAGTCTAACTTGGCTCAAGATCTTTTTTTTTGTTGGGAGGGGCTGGTGAGGCTGCAGCAGAGAGTTCCCCCAAGCTTTCTGGGCAAGCACACCTGGGTGGGTGTCCCTGATTGTACCTGCTCAGGGCCTGCGTCTAGCTGCCTCCAATCCCTGCCCTTTTCCAGGCTGGTGGCCCAGGGGATGCAGAAACAGCTCTAGTCAACTAAGCTGAACCCGGACTCAATGCTGACGCGTGCCCCCACCGCCTCGAGGGTTGGGATGGGCCTGTCACTAAGCCACCTCCAAGGAAACAAATCCCTCTTCCCACTCACGTCCCGCCGGGACGTTCAGGGGCCTCAGGCTTGAAGCTAGACTGGAGCAGTCAGTCGCCACGCACCGCTCCCTGCGAGGCAGCACATCCAGAGTGAAACAAAGAGACAAGGGCTGTGGCTCCCAGAACCGGCATTCCCTCTGTCCACAGCCGCCCCAGAACTCTGCTGGGCCGGGGTCAGGGCTTCCCACTAGGGCTCCCGAGGCTACGAGCCAAGAACCCACGCAAATGAAGGTACGGTGGGGTGCAGGGGCAGAAAGAACAGGGAAAATGGGTCGGCCAGAAAGTCGACGTGGAACCCTGCCGTGTCATCGCAGTCAAGTGTCTTCACCTCGCAGGGCCCGAGTCCTCCTCGGTAAATGAGTCCACCCAGTCCCCGGGGCGGTTGGGTGGCTTTAACAAGCCAGTGAGCCCCGGGTCACCGCACTCTCCTCACAGGTGCCCCAACCTGGCGTCTGTCACGCTGTCGGGCTGCGGCCACGTCACCGACGACTGCCTGGCCCGCCTGCTGCGCTGCTGCCCACGCCTGCGCGCACTGCGCCTGGAGAACTGCGCGCGCGTCACCAACCGCACGCTGGCGGCCGTGGCGGCGGACGGGCGCGCGCTGCAGACACTGCACGTGGACTTCTGCCGCAACGTGAGCGCGGCCGGCCTGCGCCACCTGCGCGCCGCGTGCCCGCGCCTAGCCCTGCGGGCAGAGCACAGCGCCGCCATGCTGCCCGACCAGCCCCCGCGCCCGCGCGCGCCTGCCACGGCCCTTGGCAAGCTTCTGCCGCGCTAGACACCGCCCCGCTGCGGCCCCCGGGGAAGGAGCGCAGCCTCAGACCGTCCTGGCTGCGAACCCAGCTCTTCCACCTTGCAGACCACCACCGCATCTTCTGAGCCTCATTTTCCCTGTCTGCACAGTGGGAATAAGAAAGCCTACCTCACGTTAAGATTTTATACATAGGATAAACCCAAGATTAAATGGATGTTTGGAAAACACTCGGCTGGTTCTCACTCAACACCACCTCCTTTCCCCTCTTGCTTACGCCCCAAGCTTTCTGCTGTGCGCTCCCCACGGCGGCGGGAGGCGCCTGCACCTTCCTCGGGGACTCCGATCGCCGTTGAATCGAAATCACCTCGGTGGGGAGGACCTGACCACTCGGAGTTCGCGGGCTTGCGCGCAGGGATGACTGGGGCCAGTGCTGCCGCGCGCAGGGGTCAGGAGAGCCTCCGGGCGGAGCGACCCCGCGAGACTCGGTCGGCTCCCGGAGTGCCCTGGGGACCGCCGTCTCCAGGGCCCCCGGTAGTGATCTCGGTAAAGCAGGAGGAGGGGAAGCAGGGGCAGAAAGAGCCACCGAGCCGCTCCTCTTTGAGGTTTTGCCCGCACGCGCGGCTGCCTGCCCACCTTTCTTGGGGCGGATGCGCTCCCGGAGTGACCGCACTCGCGATTGTAGAAAATTCGCTCCCAATTGTTGAATGCTTACATAAACTGCATAGTTATCCATATTTTCTACTGTTCTCATATCATAAGAGAAAAATAAATGATTTGGAAGAAAAAAAAAAGCCTCAAACATTTAAAAGCAAAATCAGCAGCCCTGGCTAAGCTTTTGATAATGGGACTATTATAAGCTGATGACAAGCTAGATTTTTCACCTGTTGGATTTGCTGGACGTGAACACAAGCCTGGGCTTCCAATTTCAATTTCAGGGCTGTAGTCACTGATGTGTCACATTTAGTGAAGGCTCTCGGCCCCTCCGCAGCCGCCTGGTCCTGGGTCACTGGGGAGGATTCTGGGTGGGTGGAAGAGACGAGGAGCACTATGGGCGCTGCTCACACTCCGGCTCCACCCAGCGCCAGCTGCGATAAAGCCCTTCACCCATCCAAGGCCAGGTGTTTCTTTGTGTGAAAGAGGAGCTTGATCCCTGCTCACAGGTTCCTGAATTCATTGCTTAAATAGGGAAACAGCAAGGAAAAAGACAACTTCTGTTCTCATGAAGCTTACCTTCTAGTGGGGGAAGAGACAACAGGTAACTGGTATATACGAAGGTAGAAAGGGCCGGATGCGGTTGCTCAACGCCTGTAATCCCAGCACTTTGGGAGGCCGAGACGGGCGGATCACGAAGTCAGGAGATTGAGACCATCCTGGCTAACACGGTGAAACCCCGTCTCTACTAAAAAAATACAAAAAATTAGCCGGGCGTGGTGGCAGGCGCCCGTAGTCCTAGCTACTCGGGAGGCTGAGGCGGGAGAATGGAGTGAACCCGGGAGGCAGAGCTTGCAGTGAGCCGAGATCGCGCCACTGCACTCCAGCCTGGGCGACACAGTGAGACTCCCTCTCAAAAAAAAAGAAAAAAAAAAAAAAGAAGGTAGAAAGTATTTGGAAAAAAGTGCAGGCTGTAACAAGGGCTATTAGGGATTGCTGGCAAGAGATTGGGGGGTGGAGTGAAGCCTCTGAGAAAGGGTTGACCAATGTAAGCCTCACTGAGAAGATGACATTTGAAGGTATGAAGTGAGCCAGGGGGCCAAGACACTCCTAGCAGAGGAACAGTCAGTGCAGAGGCCGCGGACTACAGGCACGGCTCATGTGTTAGGGGAACAGCAAGGAGGTCAGAGTGGCTGGTGCAGAGTGAACGAGCAGGGAAGCTGAGTAGCAGATATCAGAGAAGCAATGTAGCCCGCAGCTTAACTTCATGCATTTTAAACCTTTTTTTCCCCATTCTCTTGGGTTTCAAAATGTAACCTTGAGGCAACTCAAAAGCCTTTCTCCTTAGCCTTAAAATCGACTCCACATCCCTCCCCTTTCTCACCGTATATGCTCCCTTTTCATTTATCTAACTGTATGCTACTATTTAATTGTGTGATGTCTTAGAAGTTTCAGGGGCTAGTCTTGAGACAGACCAAGTCTGGAGACCCAGCTGCAAACCTCCAAAAATTACTTCAAAATGGCTAATTAACAACCTGGCCATTGTTAAAATAATGTCAATCCGAAGTCCAGGTGGACTGAAACCCAAGCTAGCCACCAGGACAAAACACACAGACATCATACTCAGCCCAGTTCTTGCATGCCTTCCTTATCAAGTCTTCCCTTTTAAAACCCCCCAAAATTGCTTTCCCCACTAAAAATTGAAGCAGTTACTTTAAATAGCAATCTGGCTATTTCCCCCTTTACTAGTTTTGGGTAATAAATTTGCTTTTTGTTATCAGACTTTGCTCTTGTTAATTCAAACATCTGCACCTGCTTTGTTTGGTTATGGTAAGGGATGGGGGTAGCAGTGGATGGACAGATCAATGTGAGGATGAAACAAGAGATGAACGTTCCCCCTCAGCCCAATGTACCCCCCAGAAGGAACCAGGGCCCCATGTACAGATGAGAGTCAGGTGAAGTCCCAGAGGCCCTGGATTTTGTTCCAGGCAGAACATGTGGACAGGCAAGCAGCACCCTGTCCCACCCCAGCCCCTCTGGGGACTGCCAAAGGGCTCCTGGCTGGGGCAGTGCTTACTCCAGAAACAGGGTAGCCACAGTAAGCCCTGGCCCGGCATAATCCCTTCTAATCCCTATGTCAGGAGAGCCAGCTGTGTCACATCACCAGCTGCGGTGGAGTGGCAGGACCCTGCTACTAGCCTGTGAGACCCAGGCTGCCTTTTGGTGATTTCCCGGTTTGCCCACCATTGCTTTGCACTCGGAGAGGCCTTGTTGGGAATTAATTTTTCTCCCATTACTCTGAACACTGTTGAAAGAAAGCTCAGGCTTCCAGGGGGTTCAATGTTTGTCTACAACAGAGCCACTTAAACCTCAGGCCTTTGTTTTCATCATCTCCAATAAGCCCCAATTCCCAGCATGTTCTATTTGTCCTAAATTGGTGGCTTAGCCTGGAGAACAACAGGATCCTGGCTTCAGGATCTAATGGATCTGGGTTTCCATCCCATGTCCCTCACTTTCTAGCCCTGTGACCAAGGACAGGTTGGCCCTCTGCAAACCTCAGTTTTCTGATCTGAGTACTAAGGATAACAAGGGAACCTTGCTTTTGGGGTGTTTGTAAGGATTGTGATAATGTAAAGCAGGGGTCACTGTAGGTTGAGCTAGAATGGGGCAACCTGCATTCCCCGGTGACCCCCCTTTCCCATGGAAGCTCTTGTAGAGAGGGTTAAGTTCCCAGTTAACCCTCCAATGCCTAGTAACTCCCCTGCATCCCAAGGCATAGTGATCACAGAACTCAAGCAGTGCTGCTGTGTCCAGTGCTGTTTCTAGGGACCCAAATTGGCCCCCACCTTAGCCAGAGGAGCTTTGGGTTCAAAGCGAAGAGTCATTTTAGGTGCCCCCAGAGGGCGGGCACTGATGGAGACACATGGGTCTCCACTCTGCCTTCTAACAGACACTGTTCACCACCACCAGGCATGAGCAAAGCACTTAACAGAGCGCAATACCTCACTTAACCACAAAACCACTTTTGGAGCTTCCAGATAGCTACATGCATGGAGGTTCCTGGAGGGAGGGTGGTATGTCCAGGGAGGGCATGGAATCTCTGTGCCCCTTCCCCACTAAATTAAAAAGTAAAAACAACCCTTTCAAACTCAGGTTAGCATAGAGATAAGGGCCCCCTGCAGGCTTAATCCACCAACTAATTCATCTCACAAGCATTTACTGGGTATTGGCCATGGGCTGGGCCAGGCCCTACCTGGAGGGACTCAGCCCTAGTTGGGAGACATGCAGCTGAGGTTGAAGGGGGTTCTTGAGTGATCTCCAAGCTTTGCCATCCATAGCTTTTGACAAGATATGACATCTCTGAGCCTCAGTTTATTTATAAAATGGGACCATTACCCTCTCTGTGACATTGTTATGAGATTATGTCTAAATGTGCAGTGCCTGGAAGACAGGGATAGAGGGAGGTATCCTCATATCCTTGGGGGGCTAGAAAAGCTGAGTGCCTGGTACAACGCACAAATTCCAGGCACTGGGAAGAAGCAAGCCAGGCACCCTTTGTGGCAGTCGGAGCTTTTGAGTTGGGCCTGTGGGCTGACCCCAGCTCCCACAGGTTCCAACCGTAAGGAGGATATTCCCATTGGCAGGCATGGCACAGCAAAGGCAAAGGTCAAGAAGCCCTAGGCATTTCCAGGGAAGGGGGGAGCCAGGGCTGATGGGAGCCTGATTGTATTCCTGAGCCACCCAGAAATGGCTTGGGATTTTCTGTGCCCTCACAGCCTCTCCCTCAACTCCTGGAATGCTCTTTCTAAGGTTTGGCCAAGGCAGCGAATGGTCACATGTAGGATAAGGTGGTGGGAGAGAACAGGAAGAACCTCACCACTGGGGCAGGATACTGCTCCCTGGCTGGAGGCTGACCTGTGACCACATTGCTGGTCTGCACAGGGGCCCCAGTGCCGGCAGAGAGACCAGGGCCACACGCTGTTAGGTCAAGGGTTCCAGATCCCTCCCAGGAGGCAGCAGGCTGCTGGCAGGAGGTGGTGCTCTGAGGCTTGTCTTGCAGGGACACACTGGCCTGTTTCTGCACAGGATGAGTGTTTGGAGGGGAAGTGACTGAGCCCCCTGGCTCTACCACGGCACGCTGACAGGACGCAAAGGCTCCCAGTTCTAGCCAGGGCACACCTATGATCCAGCTTTCCCTCTCCTGACCTTGGATTCCTGGTTTATGGAGGCAGAGATCATCTGGCCCCTTAGAGACTTTCCCTCCAGCTCTAGGATTCAATGCCCAAGATCTGCTTTTGGCTAAAAACCAAACTCACCAGATGTAGGCTTCATCCGGCCAGGAGTCCTGGGCAAAGGCCACAAAGCTAGGAGGCCCAGAACAAAGCCGTACTTTGAAGGATGCCAGGAGAAATCTTAAATTTTATTTTATTTTTTGAGACAGAGTCTCGCTCTGTCGCCCAGGCTGGAGTGCAGTGGTGCGATCTCGGCTCACTGCAAGCTCTGCCTCCCGGGTTCACACCATTCTCCTGCCTCAGTCTCCCAAGTAGCTGGGACTACAGGCGCCCGCCACCCCACCCGGCTAATTTTTTGTATTTTTAGTAGAGACGGGGTTTCACCGTGTTAGCCAGGATGGTCTCGATCTCCTGACCTCGTGATCCGGCCATCTCGGCCTCCCAAAGTGCTGCGATGACAGGCGTGAGCCACCGCGCCTGGCCAGAAATCTTAAATTTTAAAAACTGATGGTCAAAGTTTTCTTGAGACTGCTTAAGGGTCATAAAAACTGCCAAGTATTTGTTAAGTGAATGAGGCCAGCAAACAACTGCCTAAGCCTCTGTAAGAGCTGAAAGTGAACCAAGGGAAGCACCTGACCAGGCCCACTTCAACTCCTCAGATCAGAGACTTGTGCTTCCCCCTCTTCCAGAATTTTCAAAAAGTCAAGAGAGGCCAGGCGCAGTGGCTCACGCCTATAATCCCAGCACTTTGGGAGGTCAAGGTGGAAGGACTGCTTGAGGCCAGGAGTTCCAGACCAGCCTGGGCAACTAGCAAAAATGAAAAAAGTCAAGACAATGAGGAAATAACAGGTTTCTGGCAAAGAAACAGTGTGCGTTGTAAAACCATGGCACTGTGCAGATTCCCCTCACAGGGTCAAACTTGAGCAGCTGTCTGTTAGTCCTGAGCCCAGGACCTGCAACCATGTGTGCCGGTCTTCTGGGGGTGCTCCTGCCCCTCAGTCCAGAGCAAACTGTGGCAGCGGCACACGGTGAGGCATTATTTTGAATTTAGAGACTGCAGATATATCCTTTGCTCTGCATGTCCTTAGCCTACCTCAGCAAGAGGGACGTAGGAAGCGGCTCAGAAGACCCTAAGAGGCCTCTCCTGGCTTCGTCCAGGATCTTGGCAGCACAGGTGCCTTTCTTTTCTTAGAGAAATTCTCTCCTGGTCCAGAGGCCCAGGCAGGACCTTCCCACCCCCAGCAGGAGGGCTTCAAGCCCAGAGCCCTTCGACGATGCTACTGACTACGCTCTTAGATCGGTATTAAAGGCCCATCTTTACCCAGACCTCCGGGGGTTCCCCCAAAAGCTGCAGTCCCTCCCTGAGACCCAATTCTAGCTGAAGCCTTTTTTCAATAAAACAAAGATGTCACCATTCTAAATATTTAGATATCCTCACTAGGAAAGATCCATTTACCACATTATCTTAGCTGGCAAAACCTTATTTTTCTATTTCTCTTTGAAAATATACACCTTCTATCTTCCTTGTGGAAAAAAATAACTGCCTGCAGAGGGCTGGCTGGCTGGCACGTCATTTGAGCACGTTGTTGGCAAAGACCCTGTCCACGAAGTACAGTGCAAGCAGCTTGTGGCATGAACTTGCTGTAGGTGAGGGAGACACGCTGTCCACGGGCCTGCCCGTCTTCCTGCACACACTCCAAGAAGCCAGAGCCCTCCCAGCTGCTCTCAAGACGGCCCCTTCCCCCAGAAACACATGCTCACACACGCTCACCCTGATGCTGCTGAACACACACACAGCACTGAGGGCCCGCAGGGGCTGGCTGAGTTTAAGCACCAAGAATGTAACCCCTTCCCCAGCCCTCTGCACAATTCCATCATTCAAGGATGTGAAAGCCACTCATCGGTTCTCACGCTAATTCACACATTTACCCACTCATTCACTCATTGATACATGCTTAAGTGCCTGTTAGCGGTAGCTGGCCTTTCTGTAACACCTTCCCCTTGGCTGCCCTCCCCACAGAGACATGTTGTAAACTGCCCTGTTCTTTAATTCCATCACGTGCTCATTTTGTCTTTGTAGGTTCTTCACAGGAAGGGCCAGACGACATTACTGTGGTCCCCTTCCTCCTTGTCTGGTAGAGTCGCCCTCCACATTAGGTAGCTGGGGCTGTCCAGAGAAGGACGGGTGGTGCTGAGAGGGGCGGAGCAGCTGAGGGAACAAAGTGAGAGAGACCCAGGATGACAGAAGAACAATGGAAAATAGGGGCTTCCAACCCAGAGGGGTCTCCTAGAACCACATGGTTCCCTGCTATGTTATTTCCAAGTAAAGCCCACCCTCAATGTAAAGGAATGTTTCTGAATGGGTCAAAAAGCCGTGAGAGCAAGACCAGCCTGGAAGCTCACTGTGTTCTGGGCTCATGTCTGCCTCAATGGTAGCCCCCAGTCAGAAGCTCCGCAGGAAGCAATACCAACAGCCACGCTCCAGTTCCTGAATCTGCTTTATTTCTCTGCATAAGGAACCCTGAACAGGCAATTCAAATTAAAACAAAATAAATATATGAATATTCATGTAAAACTGTCCTTTCTAATGAACAATTATACACAATGTACAATTTCATGTTCACTGGGTGGGTTTACAAAAAGGTACCATTCCCAACTAAAAATGCACCAAAATGGTTTCATGCAAACTTATCAAAAGTGACCAAAAATATGGAGGGAAAAACCTGACTGAGAGCACTTTGTTTTTGTTGTTTTTGTACAATCACAGAAAAATAAAAACATCTAATTTCTTTGTTACATTTAGAATAACTAAATGTGGCCACTGTTTATAATGTTGGTTTATGTTCCTAAAACATCTACGTAGTTACCATAAAAGTATATCAACATCAAATCAGAAGTGAGCATTATTGAGGGACAGAAGGGAGGGTGAGAGCACCCGCGCGGTCAGTAGTCAGTGTCGGAGCCCTCGGCGTTGTCCACGTTTCTTGAGAGCATGTAGTTGTCCATGTCGATCGAGCGGCAGTTGTTGATGGCATAGCGCAGGCGCTCGGCCATGACCAGCTGGCTGGAGTACGGGGGCAGCCTCAGCTGGAAGAAGCAGGTCTGTGAGGTAGGCAGACTGTCGTAAGGCTGTGGAGAGAGACCCAGAGCTGTGACTGGGGACATGAGAGTGCCATAAGGGGGAGTGGGGCTGCCCATGACCTCTCCCTGCCTTCAAGATGGAATTAACATGGCCACATGGTTAAGTCAAGTGGACACAGAGACTGGGCCAGATAGAATGAGCCAAGGCCCTACTGCTCCGTGGCCCTCAAGGCTCTGGGTGAAAATGTTCCTTCCTCTCCTCACCTCCTCCAGTGTCTGTGTATGTAAAGCGAGGAGAAGCTCTGACTGGCAGGATTGCTTGAGAGAATATACTACACACAGCGCCTGGCACAGGATGAGAGTGTAGTAAGAAGGCACCTGTCGTTCGTACCCATCCATCAAGAGGGTACAGACTGGAAGCCAGCTGCAGGAATCCCCCAACAGAGCAGGCAGAATGGAAAGAACAACTGTGAGGCGCAGCCGGCTCTGGGAGCCTCTTTGCCCCTTCTCCTCTCCCTCATGTGCATTCTGCCTCCTCTGCGGCGTCCTGGCCGCCTCGCACAGCTCACATAAGGAAGGGCAGTCAATTAAACCCCAGTCCGTCCATTTAACTGATGGTGATGCATCCTTTAAAATTATAATTATGGCTGGCAGCAAAACAGGTGTTCAGGATACATTAGGAGGTTAAAAAAAGGCAGAAAAAATTCTACATACATCATGTAAAAAATTGTACAATTGAGGCAAAGACTACGAGGAATTTCACAAAGGTAAAAATAGCTACTACTGGAGAGACAGGATTATATATGTTCCTTATCCCTCCTTGCAAATACAACTATTTTCTAAACAATTCGTAATAAAGGTAATGACATTATACTGTTTTTATACATTTTTAAAAGGTTCGCTTAAAAAAAAAAAAAAAAAGAACCTGCCTTCCCTCACTCAACATCCTCTTGACAGCAGCCCTCCTCCGCAGAGCCCACGCCTAGGTGAGCCGCGTGTCCTGCTAGGGGAGGCGGACGGCCCAGTAGCCCAAATGCACCAGAGCCAGGGATGACATAGAGCTCAACGCAGAAAAACTGAAAGCAGCAAGGAAGGGAGGTGCCACTAGGTGGCTCTGATGACCTAAATGTGAGTACTGTAGACAAGATCTAAAAGCCACAGAGGAAATGACCACAGTAGTCAGTTGCTGAGGCTGACAACCCTGAGGCCTCCTAAAACGGCAGGGGTAGCCCAGGACAGATAAAAGGCAAGGGTTGTTTCCAGAGCTGAATAGAAAGGAGCCATTTCCTCCTCCCTACTTCTCTCTGAAGCAAGAAAACAGATTTACAACTTACAGTTCTTGGCAAGTCATGCAGAAAATTTATGGAAAGGCTTTTTATAACCCTTCCTGCACGTGGCTTCTCCAGCAAGCCTAGCCCAGGAGCAGAGCAGCGGCCTGCTGCCTCAGGAGGCAGCACAGGGAGGAGTAGCTTTGGCTACAGCAACTTCCAAGAGTAGCTACTGGAAAAACACCAGAAAGCCAGACACTTAAACTGGCAGGAAGGGCCTGTGTGTGAAGAGGCCCCACTTCCCTTACTGTTTTCTGAACAAACATCATGGGCCCTGCTCAGAGAATTGCCCAGCTCATATGGAAGAGGGGGCTTGTGAAGAGTGGGGGTGGAGACAGAGGGAGGAGAGGCACTCCTAACTGAATGCAGTAAGTTCTGGGTTTGAGGGCTGTACCCAGTGTTCAGGAGGTGGAGAGAAGGAGTCTGGCTAGGTCTGCCTTCAGCAATGGTAGGGGCACTCCTGGAAAGCATCTAGGAGGGGTTCCTGGAGGAGTTGACTGGCATTGGGCTTATAGGATGAGAAAGTGCTTGCCAGAGATAGAAGGAAAGGGGTGCGAAGGAGGACTTACTAAAGCAGAGGGAACAGGTTATATAAAAGCACAGAGTTTTAAAAACATCCTGGTCTACTGGGGAGAAAGGCAAGCAGCCCATTGTGACCAGAACATGAGAAGTATCAAGATGTGACATCAGAAAGTGGGGCAGAGGCCAGACTGTGGAAGTGTTTAAGGCAGCTAAGGTCATTGGCATTTATTTCGGAGTCAACATAGGGGGCCTCTGAAAGGTCTAAAAGAAGGAGAATGACACGGTCAGATGGGTGCTTAAGAAAGATGACTCTGGCAGCAGTGTGCTTTTCAGACTCTAAGCCCTCTTATTCCTAAGCCATCTGTCAAAATGGCAGCTGGGCTGGGGCTCTGCACCTGGGGCCTTTAGACGGCAGAGATGCAGCCCTACCTGCCCCACAATGCATGCCACACAAGCGGGCACAGACTGTTATCGCTGCTCCCCGCATCTTTGGGTTCCTTCTGGGGCACACACCCACCAGTTAATGGTTAATATCTTCATGAAAACAAACAAGGCCATAGCTCAGCGCAGGAACAGGCAGTATGATGATCCCTGTGCCAAGTTCAGCTTTAACTCAGGAAGATGCTGGAAGATTTAGGGAAGGTTGCTGGTTGTAGTATGCTCTCTACATCCACTTAGGACTCTTCCCACTGAAGCTAAATGATATTTCTAAACAAATTTTATTGCTTGATTTTCTCATTAATATGGAAATTCCAAGTATTAAGCATGAATCGGCAGGCCTACTTGAGTCATAGTTTGGTTTCCCCAACATAAAAGCAACAAGGGTCAGAGGGCCAGGCATGTTGGCTCAGGCCTGTAATCCCAGTACTTTGGGAGGCCGAGGTGGGCAGATCTCCCGAGGTCAGGAGTTCAAGACCAGCCTGGCCAACATGGTGAAACCCTGTCTCTGCCAAAATACACAAAAATATTAGCCAGGCGTGGTGGCGCGCACTTGTAGTCCCAGCTATTCGGGAGGCTGAGGCAGAACTGCTTGAACCTAGGAAGTGGAGGTTGCAGTGAGCTGAAATCACGCCACTGTGCTCCAGCCTGGGCTACAGAATGAGACCCTGTCTCAACAACAATGAAGCAATAAGGCAGACATGACAAAGAAAGAAAGAATAGCTTACTTACCCTATCAACCTTCATGATTTGAAATCTCTGAGAAATGTCAGCAGTGTTGGCTGGTAGCCGAGATCTTCCCGACACAAACCTCATGAAAAGCACCCGCTCTTCATTGGAGAACTCTTCCAGCGTATGCCAGAACCACTGCACCAGCTGATGCTGCTCATCCACCTCACGGTACCGCACCACTTTCTTCAAGACTTCCACAGAGATCTCGGGCATCCCACACACCATCTGCTCCAGCTGTTTTGCCGTGAGGAGGGACAGCAGCGGCACAGGAACAATCCAGGACATCCCTTCTCGGACTGCAGCCACCTGCTCCCAGGAGAGGTTGCTCATTCAATGAGTGTGCGGGAACCTGGCATCTGCTATGGGCCCCGTGGGGCTAGGCGCCTCCTGCTGCCTGCTCATCTGCTCCCCAGACCCTCCACTTGTTTCTCAGACCGCCAGGCTCTATGAGAGTCAGTCAGAAAGGCCCACCCTCCCTCCCTCTCAACCCTTCTTAGAGCCTCTCCCTGCTGTGGGATTCTTACACTCCTGGTTCCACTTCAAGTCCAATTTAGGAGCCTGCCTTCCCTCTACCACAAAATCCCAGCCCACTGGGGCCCTCCCTGATGTCAGCCCCGCTCACTCACATTCCTAATCATATGTGGCCATATGCTGTCAAACTATGCATGTGTGGACACTTCATCTCATAAAGGTAAGAAGCTCTTGGGAGACTCATCTAGTTGTCTACTGTTTTTTAAATTTATATTTGTCTTTTGAAAATAGTTATATCCTTTTTGTAAAAATTATTTATGCTCATTGTAAAAAAAAATCTGAAAAGTACAAAGAAGAAAGTAAAAATGGGAAGTCCTTCTTTAGGAAGGCAATAGAAAAGGCAACAAATTTAGTCAAGAGACTTGGGTTCTAACTCCCAGCTCTACCGATTATTAACTCTCTTAATTTTTCCATCTGAAAAATGCAGACATTGCTGCTCTCAACTGGCTCTGATGAGAACTATATATGAGTAACCACATGAAATTCTGTGTGACTGGGTAATTCTACACTGCACTGTTCTCTTAGCATCATAGTGCTGGGCACAGGCAAGTTGGGGAGTGCCAAGTGGGGTGCAACCAGGGGCTGCCTTGACAGCTTGTTTAGAAAAATGTCTCCTCCAAGATTATACAGTAGTGCATATCCTACGCACAGACTCACCACTGTTCAAGGTTTCATAAATACTTCTTTGCTCCTGGCCAACTCAAAACCATCTACCACCATGTAAAAAGTCTGAGAATCTGAAGAGGGACCATACCTTAAGGAAGTGAGTAACTACGTGAGGTGATGGATATGTTAATTTGCTTCACTATAATAACCTTTTTACTATCTATATGCATATCCTATATTATCGTATTGTACACCTTAAATATATATAATAAAATTTATTATATTAAAAAAAACTAGGCCAAGTGCAATGGCTTGCCCTGTCATCCCAGCTACTTGGGAGGCTAAGGCGGGAGATCCTTTGAGCCCAAGAGTTCAAGGCTGCAGTGAGCTATCATTGTGCCACTGCACTCCAGCCTGGGTGACAGAGCAAGACCCTCTCTTAAAAAATAAATAAAAAACTGGCACTAAGGTTGGCCCATAAAGATCAGAGATTGGCAGTAAAGGCAGGCTCTACTGTAAAGGTCAATACCCCACCAAAGTCTGCCAACCGAAAACAAAAACGAACAAACAAGCTGTTATGCTTGGTGGAACACAAAACAAAAGCTGTTTGGAAAAAAAATCAGGCTGAGGTACGGGACTGGCTGCTTGGAGATGGCAGGGGGACAACTGAGGACAGCTTTGGGACAAACAGTTCTAAGAGATGAAGAAGAAGTGAAAGAGGAAGAAGGGCTTGTTACTGAGAACAGAACAAAGCCAGGGCAGAGCAGAGCACAGCTGTGGAAAGGGAGTGCCCATCCAACCCTCAGAAGAAGGGTCATCAGAAGAGCCTGGACACCATCTTGGAGCCTGGTTTGGGGTCTTGGCTCTGCCGTGGGCACTCAGTGCCTTCTTCTGTGAAACAGTGCTGGTAATCCTAACCTCACAGAGCACCTATGGGAAAAATGGCAGGCAAGAGTGCCTGGCACCATGGCTGGCATGCAGGAGGTTATCAACACATTTCTAGTCAGTTATTTATTCTCTGGGGATTCAAAATATTCATGAACTGGAGACAACAAATCCCTGGCTGTGTAAACAGCATCACTGACAAGACCCAACTTCATTAGGCTAAAGATACCATTTTTCTGACTGGACTTGGCCCAAAGCCAAAGTCTAAGAAGGAGCCGGGAGTGAGGGGTATGGAATATGTATACTTCAAATTATTAAACTTCTATAGCTTCACAGCCTGAGTCCAGATCTTGAGAAGACCCCAACATATTCTGCAAATAAAGTATTGTTGAAATGCTATTAATGATTGTATTATCAAAAGAACCATTTTTGGACATGATATTTACTTCTGTGGTCACTCATTCACACTCCCATTATTTATTAAATGCTTACCTACCCGTCAGCACATAACAAGGTAACTCAAATGAAACAGAAAATGCATTCTTCATTGAATTTCTTGCAAGCTGAGGAAACAAGACCTAAATTCTGGGGCCTAATTCTTAGACCATAACATAGAAGTACGTGATATATCTTGAGGAACTTCAATGAACCTCAAAGTAAGGAAAAAGATCTCTACAGGTTGGTGACCTGGAGGAAAGCTTGTGTGTGCAGGAGATGCCCTCTTAGCTGAGGTTTAAAGAATAGCAGCAAGAGAGGGAAAGGGAAATGCATGTGAGGTCGTAAGACCAGCATTTGGGGGTTCATTTACGTGGGCCCTGACTAACCCAACTAGAGTGGGGGGAAGCAGTAAGCAGTAAGCAGCTGAGCTGGGAAGCAGTAAGACATGAGGACAAACAGGACTAAGGAGGAGTAAGAAGGCAAGGTCTGAATGCCAGATGAAAACGGTCTCAATCCAACCAAAGACCAATTCAGAACCGATTTAAGGCACTGGATAAGGAGAAGGCCTGAAAAGTCTCTGAATAGGGTTTGAAATATAAATACAAAGGAATCACTGAGTGTGGTGGCTTACGCCTATAATCCCAACACTTTGGGAAGCTGAGGCAGGTGGATCACTCGAGGCCAGGAGTTCGAGACCAGCCTGGCTAACATGGCAAAACCCTGACTCTACCAAAAAATAAAAAGATTAGCTAGGAGTGATGGCACGTGCCTGTAGTCCCAGCTACTGGGGAAGCTGAGGCCAGAGAATCACTTGAATCCAGAAGGCAGAGGCTGCAGTGAGCTGTGATTGCACCACTGCACTCCAGCCTGGGCGACAGAGTGAGATGCTATCTCAAAAATAAGTAAGTAAATTAAAATAAATAAATAAATACATACATACATACAGAGGAATTAACACAGTAAATACATATCAGATTTTGGCATAACCAGTCAGCTCTCATTTGGAAAGAAACCCAAGCATTCATGTGTACCTCCTGTTAAGTTTCATCTTACCTGTCTGTCCATCTCATGAAGTCGATATTCAATGGCCCTCTCCACATATTCCTTCCTATTGGAAAATGTGAGTGGGATACTATTTCCGCCAGGGATTATAGGAACCATTTTGCCATCAGCACTTTGGCCAACAAAAGAATCAAGAGGAATCATCTAGGAACAGAAGAAAAAAGAATTTTTATTACAAGGTAGAAATGACAGCAAAAAGTATTTTACATACAAATATGGCACAGCAATAACAAACTCACAATTTTTAAGGATAAAAACAAGGAAAACAAGACAGGTAGGACTGATCTGGCTACTTGATCAGCAGCAACGTGATCACTCAACCAGCTGTAGTTAAAAATGGGACCAAATCTCTCTGTTCCCAAACCAGGCCTGCTGAACTCTGGTGACCCCAGGCCACCCTTTCCACTTTGGTTCTTCACGCTAACAGGCAGAAAAAAATTAAGGGGGAAGGAGCAGCTAAGGCCAGGAGCCTGCTCTATCTATCAGAAGCTGTTTAAACTGCTGGGGTTGAGCTGCTAAGGGCAGCAATGGCATAGATATGGCATGGTTCAGCCAGACAGCAAGTGGAAGACTATATCTCAATTTTACACAGAAAAATTCTAGTCTGTGCATATAGGAAGTCAACACCAGTAGAAACATAGACTGGCCAGGATTTACCTCATGGAAACTCTCCTCGGTAATCCCACTGTCTTCAATGTGAAGAATGCTGTTGAGAGTCTGCACGTAGAGCAGATCCACCTCCTCCAGGTCCTCTAAGGTGAGTGGGACACAGCACAGCTGCTTCCACACCAGAGGGGCCAAGTGAAGGTCCAGAGGCTTCTTTGTGCGAATGGCAACCCCCATTAAAATTCCTAAAAACTTAAACTGCATTAAGTGTTCATCGAGGCAGGCAGAAGGGTTAAAAAGGAACCTGCAAAATTAAAGGGAATATTTCAAACAGTATTTTCCTCATTTCTGTTAGAAATAAGTTAGCACGACAGCTATAGCGTTAGTCTATACCTGTACTGTTCAATATGGCATCCATTAACCACATGAGGCTAAAGTAATTAAATAAAACTAAAAATTCAGTTCTTCAGCTTCCCTAATCACATGTTGAGTTCTCAAAAGCCACATGTGGACCACATGTAGTTACTGTTTCACACAGCACATGGACTGTATTCTGAACTATTTTTAGAAGAACTATGTAAGGATCTTAAGCTACCCACTCCAGAATGCCCTGTTTTCTAAAATCATTCTGTTTTTAATTTATAAGTCCATGAAACAGGATCCAAAATTCAAAATTTTGCAAATATAAAGATAATATGTAATTGCAAATACTAACTTTTGTGACTTGCTAGCATAATAAAACTTTTAAACAAATTTTAGTGTAGAAGATTCATTATGGGGAGGCCATGTGGGCCTTCAGAAACATAAATCAGGTTTCATGATCAAGTCTGAGCTTCCTCTCCCCCTCTATGTTATCATTGATTTGGTCTCAATAAATACCAAGTCTTGAAGGATGCGCCTGTTTCCCTTTTTTTTTTTGAGATGGAGTCTCGCTCTGTTGCCCAGGCCAGAGTGCAGTGGCACGATCTCAGCCCTCTGCAGCCTCCACTTCCTGGGTTCAAATCAAGTGATTCTCCTGCCTCAGCCTCCCAAGTAGCTGGGATTACAGGCATGTGCCACCATGCCCAGCTAATTTTTATATTTTTTATAGAGACGGGGTTTCACCATGTTGGCCAGGCTGGTCTTAAACTCCTGACATCAGGTGATCCACCCGCCTCGGCCTCCCAAAGTGCTCGGATTATAGGCGTTAGCCACTGCGCCTGGCCTGTTTCCTCATCTTTGACAAGAGGATAACAATAATATTTACTCCTTAGGGTTATAATGAGGACTGAAGGGGATAATAGGTGTAAAGCACTTAAAACAGTGCCTGGTACATAGTAAGTACTCAATAAACGTGAGCTATTATTATTATTTTAGACATATAATGAACATTGCTGACTGCATACCTGTCCCTATTGTAACCCACTTCTGCAGTGGCATTGGGAGAGGGTATAAGAAGGTCAACAATACCAGTTTCAAGTTCCTGCAGAAGAAAGAAAAAATTTTTTGAGAAATGACAATCAAATGCATGAAGAGAACAAACCAATTACATTAAAGATCATACTAAAAAGAGCGTATTTTGAGGAATTTATAATGCCGTGTGACAACTGATGATTTCATACTTCATTTTCGTGGTTTCAATTTAAAATGAGATTAGGAAATCCCCCTTACGGAAAGCACTCATGTATGAAGAACCAAAAGGAATGAGAAAGTCAATCCAGGGCAGGAGTAGTGGTTGCTATGAAAAGAGTGTAGTGATGTTTCAAATAGATTCAATAATGATAGTCAAGCATTATTTTAGTCACAGGGTTTACTGGAAAAATCCTGATACTAGGCAATGCTGGAAAGGACAGAGCTGATCTGGAAGCAAAGCTGCCAATGCAGATCTTAAAATTAGAACTGGTCTAATTTTAAGACCAGTTCTTAACATTTATTTTTCTAACTCCCCTGGAATCTGGCAGTTCTACTTTGTTCTAAAAGCACCAGAATAAATCAGAGCACATGGGTGCTCCTGGATTTGTCTGTTACGTAAATGTACATATATGCCATTGCTGTTTGTTCTGCCAATATTATAACACAACAGATGGTGAGTCACTGGTAGATGCCTAAGAACTGATATTTATGTAGTAAGGTATCTTGACAAAGCATTTCAAAAACTGTTGCTCTAATTTGCCTACGTATCACTAACAGCATGACTTTATATGAGGCTCACAAATGCATCCTTGCTACATTTATGAAAACAAGCCTGGCAGAGTGATCACTGGAAACAGCAAAATGGCCACTAGCAGACTAGGTAACTCAGCAGGGGACACTGCAGGAATATACCTGGCACATCTCTGTGATGGTGTCATCAAACACTCCTCCAGCATCATCAGCCCCTTCTCCAACCAGCTTAACCTTCCACGCTCGGGAAGGCAGACGGAGGTCTGATGCATTCAGCTTAACTACTTGTCTCGCTATTTGGACAAAAATGGGCTTACACTTCCGTCCTCTTTAAAAGAAAGAGAGAAAGCAATGAAATACAACTCTTACCAATTTCCCCAAAATCACATGACATCTTCCCATCAGTGAGTGAAAAAGCTAGTTTAACAGCCAAACACTGTGCTAGGCCCACTGTAACCACACTGGGTACTAATGTAAGTACTATTACTATCTACCCTGCCTTAGAAGTGAGTAAACTAAGATTCACAGAAATTAGTAATAACATCCATCTGAAAAAATCCCACTCGTTAGTGAAACATACATACATATGCTAACCTGGTTGATATTCTCTTTACAGTTATCTGAGGTCCATAGTTTTTGCCTTGAACCATGGTTTTTCCTATGGAGCGCACCATTGGCAGAGTGTAGACTCTTGGGGCTAACAAAGGCCGAAGTTGTCCCTGTACAATGCCCCAAGTTCCAGCATTATAATGGGATGTGCTGTTCTGTAACAGAAGGTACGGGTATCAGAAATGGTATAATCTAGGCTTAAAAGAAATAACAATTTTCACTTGTAGAACATACATTATTTTGGCTGGGTGCAGCGGCTCATGCCTGTAGTCCCAGCACTTTGGGAGGCTATGGTGGGCGGATCACTTGAGCCCAGGAGTTCAAGACTAGCCTGGGCAACATGGCAAAACCCATCTCTACAAAAACATAAAAATTAGCTGGGCATGGTGGCATGTGCCTGTACTCCCAGCTACTTGGGAGGCTGAGGTGGGTGGATCACCTGAGTCCAAGGAGGTTGAGGCTGCAGTGAGCTGAGATCACACTACTGCACTCCAGCCTGGGCACACAGTGAGACCCTGTCTCAGTATTATTTTAAAAATTGAAAAACAGAACACACATTCTTTTAAAAATGCACTTTAAGAGCATAAACTCAGGATTAGTAACTATTAGTAACCTTTAAAATTTTTTTTTCTGATAAAATATATAATTACTATTTTTAAAAACCTTAGAAAATACAGAGAAGGATACACACATGTATACACAAATTAAGTGATTCCAAATCCTACCATATAGAGATGCCCCATTGGTAATTTCATCTATTTCCTTCCAGTTCTTTTCTGTGTATGTATACACAACGTTTCTCACACTGTTATCATTTTGAGCTGCCTTTCTCAATTCACTTTACATTATAAACATTTCTCCCACGAATTACAGTGTGCTAACACTCTGTTTAGTGCTGCACAGGACTCTGCTGCCTGGCTACCTATTTGTCAAATCACACACACACACACACACACACGCGCGCGCGCGCGCGCACGCACACACGATAGCTAGCCACTTTGTTACTAGACTAGTCCATAAAGAGACAAATCAGCAATATTTACTTTATTTCCCTGACCTCCCTTTCCCCAGGACCCAGAATGCTAATTTGTAAGAAGAGAAAAAAGTATCTGAAACTTCTCAGATTCATTTATGTAACAACCCTGACTGTGGTTCTAATAGCTTTGTGTGCTTACATTTTAAAATCATATTCTAGACTTTGCAGAAATGGCATGCTTCGTGGCTGAGTGCGGTGGCTCACACCTGTAATCCCAGCAATTTGAGAGGTGGAGGTGGGGGGATCATTTGAAGTCAGGAGTTCGAGACCAGCCTGACTAATAGGCTGAAACCTCGTCTCTACTAAAAATACAAAAATTAGCCAGGCATGGTGGCGCAGGCCTGTAATTCCAGCTACTCAGGAGGCCGAGGCAGGAGAATTGCTTGAACCTGAGAGGCAGAGGTTGCAGTGAGCCGAGATTGTGCCACTGCACTCCAATCTGGGCGACAGAGCGAGACTCCATCTCAAAAAAAGAAACGGTATGCTTAGCCATTCTACTCGATTTTTGAACAAACCAAAACACAGAAGGAAGACCACTCTGTGTCTAGCAGCATCATGACCAAACTCTAGACTGTCCCTAACACAGCAATAAAATGGGAATAGAATTGTTATCTTATTAGCCATGAAAGCATTTTCCAAAGGCAGAGGGAAAAGCCCTGGGGCCTGGTGAGCATGTCATGGGCACTGCTTACCACGCCAGTCTGTGCCTGGCGGCTTACCACGCCAGTCTGTTACCTGGTTGTTGGGGCTAAGGTTCAGCAGTCTCCAGGACGAGTACATGAGGTCAGAGAAGTGGTAAAGCAGCCGGAGCCTGGCCCGCACCGTGTGAATGCTGACTTCTCTCAGCGCCCCGTACTGGGGGGGCAATGTGTCAGGCAGGCCCAGCTGCAGAGGTACTGACACACCTGTCCAGAAAGCAAATGGGCACTTGTGAAGGAAACAGCATTGCTTTCACTTTCCACATTTTGAAAAATTTCAAGCATATAGAGAAGCTCATGGACACCCATTCCAACCTCTATCCATCGATTCATCTTAGTTTTCTGTGTGCATTTGTGTTGGTTTTTAAAATGTCTTTATCAGGGGGCGGAGAAAAAAATAAAATAAAATGTCTTTATCATTATGGAAATGAAACCTGGTATTTTCTCTTTTCATTTCCTATTTATTTAACAATAGAACTTAGGCAGTTCCTTCACAAAAATAAGTAAATAAAGCCAAGTTTTTCCTTTCATATTTAATAATTGCCATCTTCGTAATACCACAAATGTGGGCAAGGACGAGGTAGGCAGTTCTGGAAAATGGAAATGGGAAACTTAGCAGAGCCAACTCCATATTTGCTAGGGATCTGACACAAAGTATTAATGACAGAAACATACAGGTGCATGATTCATGAAGGCTTTTACTATAAGAATAAGAGTTCTGTAAGAAGCAAAGACTACAAGGCCTGCATCCACAGCTACCCTCCCACAAAAACACAGAGTAAAAACAAGATACAAACTCCCTTGAGTTTCCTGTAAATAAAGACTGGTACAGTGCAATTCCCAGAGGTATTATGCTTGTTCCTAGTAAAAACTAACATTTACTGAGTCCCTTCTATGTGCCTGGCACTATTCTAAGAGCTTTACATGAATGGGTCCACTTACTTCTATAGCTCTTTGCAGTAGGTTAGTTATTATTATCTTCATTTTACAGACAAAACACTGAGTCTCAAAGTCACTCAGATCACATGTGGAGGAGCTGGGATTCAGCCCCAGCAAGGTGGCCCCAAGAGCTTGAACCTTTACCTGTCACATTGGATAACTTCTGCCCTGAAGTGGAAGTGAAATCCCTCTGAAGCCACTGAGTACCTGAAATTGTCAGTGCATAGGCAGCTCTGCTCATTCTAGATTCCATTAATAGAAACCATTTCCTGCTTGTTTGGAATCTACCTGGAATTCCCACTTTTCTCTCTTAGATATCTAAGAAAAAAAATCCCTATGGGGAACTTTAGGACCCCCTAAGAAATAGAGGGGTTAGCAAAACCGGAAGAGAATGCTGAGCTCTTAGGCACAACTTTGCTTCAGGGAAATTCTTGTGCCTTAGACACCAGAAGATGGTAGAAAAACAAGGTTTGAGGGCCTTGTCCAATGGCTGGACACTGTGGCTCACACCTGTAATCCTAGCACTTTGGGAGGCCGAGGTGGGTGGATCACTTGAGGTCCAGGAGTTCAAGACCAGCCTGGCCAATATGGCGAAACACCATCTCTACCAAAAATATGAAAATTAGTTGGGCGTGGTGGTGCATGCCTGTAATCCCAGCTACTTGGGAGGCTGAGGCAGGAGAATTGCTTGAACCTGGGAGGCAGAGGTTGCAGTGAGCCGACATTGCGCCATTACACTCCAGCCTGGGCAACAGAGTGAGACTCTGTCTCGGGGAAAAAAAAAAAAAAAAGAAACGCCCAAATATGAAGAAATGTGTAAGAACGACAAATGTCACAACATTAAGGTAATAGCTACATCTGAAATGAATGGAAGATAGATCAAATCAGAAAGGGCCCACAGTTGGGTGTTGAGCACACAAGTATGTATTACAGTTTTATTTAAATCTTTGTGTAGCTATACAAAAATTTCACAATAAATTAAAAATAAAACAAACAACAAAAAGCTAGAAGTAGCCCACCAGTCTCGCTAAACATAAGAATAAAATGGCAGCAAGGTGACTGCTGTGCCAATGCACAGGCATCGTGTTTCTAATGGTTAACTAAGGTGAGGAATTTGACAAATGGTCTCAGGGCTTTTAATCTTTATTTCTAACAGTGGGCCTTAGAAAGCTATAATTTGTCATTTCTTTTATATATTAAAAATACTGGCCAGGTGTAGTGACTCATGCCTGTAATCCCAACACTTTGGGAGGCTGAGGCGGGCGGATCACTGGAGTTCAGGAATTTGAGACCAGACTGGCCAACATGGCGAAACCCCGTTTCTACTAAAAATACAAAAATTAGCCAGGAATGGTAGTGCACGCCTGTAGTCCCAGCTACTTGGGAGGCTGAGGCAGGAGAATCACTTGAACCTGGGAGGCAGAGGTTGCAGTGAGCTGAGATCACACCACTGTACTCCAGCCTAGGTGACAGAGCGAGACTCCACCTCAAAAAAAAAAAAAGAACTTAGTTGCTGCTAAAATTATAAATTTTTGCTTGCATAAGTAATATGTATTCTCTTTTGGGGGGTGCAGAGAGGACCTGGTTCATACTGATGTCAGCAGGACAAATGCCTGCTATGAAAACACTTCCAGTGCTGGTAGCACAAATAATGCTTTGTGTGGCAGAAGGCTTGATGGTTTCACAACGATGCTGGATACAGTTTGGAACTGGCAAGCAGACAGTGCCATGGGGTACTGCTGAAAGAGAAGCTGCAAGAGCGTAAAGATTTCCTTCCTCACCTGGTGCTCTTGGTGGGACAGGTGGTGCTGTCCACGCAGCACTGTGGCAACGGCCGGCCGAGATCTGCCGAACATTTTTCCCTTGCAGACCTGTTACCAGGGTTGGTTCTCGAACGTGGTTGGTGTGGCCTAGACCAAGCTGGGCATAAATCATAAATATACAGAGATTCAATTAGAAAGAGGAAAAGAGGAAGTCAATATGAAATTTTTCTTAGAAAGTGGCAGATATAAGTAAGTTAATAACTGTACCATGCATCAGCATCAATAAAATACATTCTTTTTTTTTTTTTTTTTTTTTTGAGATGGAGTCTTGCTCTGTCACCTAGGCTAGAGTGCAGTGGCACAATCTCAGCTCACTGCAACCTCTGCCTCCCCGGTTCAAGCAATTTTCTGCCTCAGCCTCCCAAGTAGCTGGGATTACAGGCTCCCACCACCACACCCGGCTAATTTTTTAGTTTTTAGTAGAGATGGGCATTCACCATCTTGGCCAGGTTGGTCTTGAACTCCTGACCTTGTGATCCACCTGCCTCGGCCTCCCAAAGTGCTGGGATTACAGGTGTGAGCCACCACACCCAGCCCCCAGTAATAAAATAAATTCTGATTTTCTCTATCATAACAGTCCTCACAGTTCAGACTGCTAAAAACTAACCTGCAATAAGGACATTCCAAATCTAGCAGATGAGTCTTAACGATTAAACACATCGCTGGATTCCACTTATGGAAAGGAAATGAATTCTTGGAAAGTTAAGTAATAACAGAATGATGTATGGTGCTTTTATTTAAAACACACTGATTTCTGTGTAACGATACATAAACATATATAAAAACATATATGGAAGCAAATTCTAATCTCCAAATCTCTATACTTAGGGTCTGACTGGGAGAGCCAGTGTTTCAGCAGCTAAGCAAATCAACATCATTAGGAAGTATCATGTCAAGCTACTGCCAGGAAATTCCCAAAGGGGCCTTCAAAGTTAACTCTCCTCTCAGTAAGACTGCAACTACAATGATGAGCGGTTTCCTTGTCTGTTAATATAGGGATGAGGAAACCATAGAAGCCAAACTGAGGCTACTATGAATAATGCCAGATCTTGAACTTAAGGGTCCCTGGCACTAGGGGAAGCCGACCCAGAGAGGATTTATGGAGGAAGGGGAGGTGGCTCTGCATATGGAGCTCAAAGTCACCATCACAGCACCTCAGACATCTCACACCAAGGTCTCGCCCTACTTCAAAAATAGAGGAGGGTGAACACATCCACCTTTTGAGTCTCTTATCAATATCTCAAAGGCTCAGTTTAATCCTATAAATAATGCGGATGACAAGACTCCTGCATAAACCTAAAGATACTTTGTATACCATCATATTATAAAATATAAAAATATTATTGTTTCATTCCTTTTTCCAGATCAACTGATATTCCCAGGACCTAACCTCACATCTTGCTGTAGTAATGATGATAATGTTGACAGTAGCAAATCCTTACATACTGCAGCTTACTACATGTCAGGCACTTAACAATGTGTGAGGACACACACATATATACTCAGTTAATCCCCTTAATCACTTTGCTGTACTGCCAGAATTGTTTTAAACCATGGTATAACACTTCTTTGGCCACCGTCGAGAGAGAAAGACATAACTAGACTTACAAAATAATCAGTCCCATGGCAAAGTGATGTGCTTGGAGTATTTTAGTAGACTATGAATTTCCTAGCCTATCTCTTTCCCCAGCTGAGGAACACTGTGAGATTTCTAGAATATGAGACAGCAGCAAGCAATATAAATATTTACCTGCCCTTCTGAATTGCTCCCCCAGGCATACACATCTCCATTTGATGCCAAAGCAAGTGTGTGTTCAGCTCCAACTGCCACATCTTCAATGATCATTCCAGCCAGGACAGGGATTTGTTGCGGTCGATTGTGATTGCGAGCACGCCCCTCTGGCAAGCCTATCAGGCGATCTGAAAAAACAAAACAAAAACATGTGGAAATGTTATGCACCACACACCACAGTGCTTTTATATTTTCTGATCAGTCATTTAGCTTCTTATGGTGGAATGGCAATGACACATAAAACTCAACTGAGGCTAAAGCTGCTATTCCGGAAAGGTACACCAGGTTCTGAATAAATAAAAAGTGTGAAGCTGTTTCTCTGCAAAACATCACAGGCTCTTTATTCATAAAATTTTTTTTTAAAAGTTATATCTAAAATTGGTAACTTGTTTCAAAATAAGAGGCTTCTCCAATATACACATCTTTGAAAAGACAGGGTCTGACTGACACAGTTCAGGCTCTCAAGTTTCTTAAGTTCTTTTTTGAGACAGGGTCTCACTCTGTTGCCCAGACTGGAGTACACAGCAGTGGTGCGATCTTGGCTCACTGTAGCCTCAACCTCACCTCAGCCTCCTGAGTAGCTCGGACCACAGGCACATGCCACCATGCCTGGGTAATTTTAAGTTTCTTATATTCTAAAATGAGAGATCATTCAACTTGTCCTCTAACTTCCAACCAACCTCTGCCCTTACCTTGCCAGACTTCTAGAGGGTGCTAGCCAGCTCCTGATGCACAAAGCCTGCTAGGTCCACTTGGCTTGCCTACCTTCTGTGGCCTAACTTCCACTCTCTCCACTGCACTGAAATTCTACTCTCAAAAGCCATGAGTCAGCTCCTAATTGCCTACTGCAGTGACTTCTTTTCAGGCTCCAGCCCATGGGAACATCATGCAACCTTCTAATAATGTGGCCTCAGCTTTTCCTGCCTCTCAGAGACTGCACTGTGAGGTTACCCAGTAACCTCTTCCCACTCCTTTCAAAGCCAGCTCTCCCAATTCTTCTTTTTAATCTTTGTTGTTTTTTTTTTTTGAGATGAAGTTTCGCTCTTGTTGCCCAGGCTGGAGTGCAATGGCACAATTTCAGCTCACTGCAACCTCTGCCTTCTGGCTTCAAACAATTCTCCCTGCCTCAGCCTCCCGAGTAGCTGGGATTATAGGCGCCTGCCATCATGCTCAGCTAATTTTTGTATTTTTAGTAGAGACAGCGTTTCGCCATGTTGGCCAGGCTGGTCTCGAACTCTTGACCTTAGGTGATCCACCCGCCTCGGCCTCCTAAAGTACTGGGATTACAGGTGTCAACCACGGCACCCGGCCCTCGCAAGTCTTATTCCTGTGCCCACCTGCCCTTTACATCAAATGCCCCAGAGCTCTATTTTCTTCTTTTCTCATTCTATACTCTCATTCTGGGTTTTTTAGATGATACGAATAAGGATTTAACTACTACCATTATGCAGCTAATGTCCTAAACCTACATCTCCATAACCAATCCTTCTGGAGTTCAGTTCCAGATCTAAATTCTCAATAGCCTAAGTGGACATTTCCCCACATTTATTTAGGGCAAATGGGTCCATTCAACATAACTAAAACTAAGCTCCTTACCCTTCCCCACAAAACAGCTCATGTCCTCAGTCAGAGACATCGATGTTCTCCCACAACTAGAAACTTCAGTCATGGTTTAATTCCTCTTCCTCACACCTGTCTCACATATCCCTCAAAAACGACCCTTGCCAAGAATCTCAGTCCCACTATGAATGCCAGGCTTATGAACCGACTCAAGATTTGAACCCAGAGTGCCTATGAATTCCTCCAGTTCCTAAGATCTGCAGCCCCAATCCCTAGAAGGGATGAACAATGAGGCAGGACACAGAGGAGCTCTGGTGGTCAAGGCAGTATTTGTGGCAGCATGTCAAGGGCAGTAGAAAAGAAGAGGGGATGGCCCTTGGCAGGGACTCTTCTAGCAAGAGTGCAGGCTCTGGCATAAGGGGTCTTAATGGAGAGGGGAGTCTGTCTTTATAATAAAGTACATGAAAGAGGAGTGGAAAATCATCTAGTGAAAGAAGGTCATAGTGACTACTCACCACCTAGAACAAAAAAAGGACTTAATTTAGAACACATTCTATGACACTGGAAGGCCAATGTTTATAACGATGTGTACCCAAGCAAATAAGCTGAAAAATGTCTTACCTTGACCAAAGGTATACACATGACCATCTTTGGTCAAAGCAACGGAAAACTGAGTTCCACAAGCAACCTTTTTTATTCCAATTCCACAAAGGACATCAATTTTCTGCAAAACAAAAGTGTAAGGCACACAACTTTAAGAAGAAGAAAAAAAATCACTCTTGAATTTGCCGAATGGCATGTATCAAGAACTATCTTCCAACAAAAATACTAATTGTCACTTACCTATTCGACCCAAATGCAAACCTGAAATGTTATTTTCTCCTACTGCTCTGCAAACTAACTGAATTTGGGGGAGGGAGTGTGCAGAGGCAGGGGCAGTTTGACTAAAGTCTCCAGGGCCTTATGTGAAGTAGAAGCATTCCTCTGGGTAATAGAGACCACAGGGAATTTTAAAGAACCTTTTAAACCTTCCAGGACCTTTTAAAGAACACTAGAAGACCATTTTAGTTTAACATTTTAGCTTTCATGGGTGACAATAACTGCTGTATATGTTCTCCAGAGTGGGTTTTCCTGCCTCTCTGCATACCTAACTGAATATTCACTAGATAGCTATCAGGATGTCACAGACTATAAATGGTGGTGAATCCGAATATAAGCTGAAGCTTTGTAAACCACACTGCTTGTGAAATGTGTCAGGAAAACCCACATAAAACAATCATATAGAAAGTCTTCTGTGGAGTCAAGAAATCTTCTATAGTGTGAATGACAGCTTCTAATTTCTTTCTTTATGGACTCAGATTTCCTTTGTATTGTTTTTTAAAAGGAGATGTGTACCTGTGTACTTCAGTGGTAATAATAAGCAAAAATGGCAGCTGCATGCAGAGGGTTACAAAGGATTACTCATAGTTCCTTCCATGACACCCTGGAGATACGTTTCTAATTATTTTTTCTCTACATCAGAGGTCCTACAGTGTGAAACCCGTTTAGGGAGACAGAAGCTTATCCTTGCAGAATTTTAAATCCAGTTTATCTGGATTAATAGCTTATTTAAAATCAAGACCTAGCATGTGGGCATTCAAGAATGCACAACAGAAGCTTCTAAACTTCATTATGAATTACCAAAAGTACTAAAGGTAAATTATTTCCAAATAAAAATAACTACTGACATAGATGAAAACTATTTATGTTGTCTGAAAACCTAGATTCAAGGCAGTACTGACCTGAGGTGAAGATTTTGCAGTGGAATTTCCTAAGCCTAGTTTTCCATAGTCTCCATCTCCGAAAGCCCACACCATGGAACCATCTGCTGACACTGCCAAAGTGTGGTTTAATCCACAGGCCACCTGAGGAAATAACAGTACTCAGTAAGGCAAATCACAAGACCTAAAACACACTCCCCCGTTTCTGGGACCCTTTTTCTCCACTTCAGTGACAAACTTGGCTATGTTTCCAAATACCTACAATGGTTTCACAGCATACTACAAATGTTAACCAAAATAAGTCAACAAGAAATAATTCTTAATGTCCATATATAACTTTTTTCTTCAAAGTGAAATCCTTCAAATGTCTGTGGCTAAACCATAATCAGTACGAACGATAGGGGGAAAGTATACCTAACTCAAAAATACTCATTCATATCAAAAAGTATCTAAGGAATGATATAGAAAAAGCCAAAAATATTTCCTTGTTAAAGGACACTCTTGATGTATACAAGACAGAGATAATTACTACTTAGGAGCAGTAGCTACCAGTGATGTTGCAATTCAGCCATTCAACTCAAGGCTACCAGACAGGAGCTATTAGTACCTGTATTTTTTAAGGGTTTTATAGCAAGTGGTATTAGTATGTTATGAAGGGGGGTTTAAAAATATTCACATCCTGAAATAAGGGTTACATTTGTTGGTTTGTCATACAAACAAACTTAAATTGACTTAAAACATGATTTTCACATTGGGAAACAGTTAAACTTATCAATTAGACCATAACAAAATGTACATGAGGTTAGGTACAACTGGTGATCCTGATCTTCCTGAGGGTATCTAAGTGAACACAGAAGAACTGAGAAACAATGATCAGCTAGAATATCTTGATTTATTCCATGCCTGTCCAATCTGATATCCCTCCAGTGCAGTCACTCTCTCTGGAAGTTTTTTGTTGGAGGTATTTCCAAGACCCAGACGACCATAGTCACCATTCCCAAAGGTAAACAGTTTGCCATCTGAAGTGACCACTGCTGAGTGCTTGAAGCCACAAGACATCTAAGACAGAACCAAGGAGAAAAAAAAACTTTTAAGAAGGGAAACTAAGAAAAACGTAGATCTGCCATTTTTGGTATTAATGTAGCAATAAACTTTACATAAACTTCACTGAAAACTGAATCTTCAAAGCCCAACGCTTTTTAAAAAAATTTTTTTAAAAATTTTAATTTTAAAGAGACAGTGTCTTACTCTGTCACCTAGGCTGGAGTGCAGTGGTGTGATCACAGCTCACTGCAGCCCTGAACTCCTGGGCTCAAGCAATCCTCCCACCTCAGCCTCCCAAGTACCTGGGACTACAGGCATGTGCTACCACGTCTGGCTATTTATTTCTATTTTTATTTTTTTGTAGAGACAGGGCCTTGCTATGTTGTTTAGGCTGGTCTCAAACTCCTGGCCTCAAGCAATCCTCTTGTGTTGTACTCCCAAAGTGTTAGGATTACAGGCATAAGCCACTGCATCCGGTCAACTGGTACACTGATCTGCCCAAGTTGCTCTCCTGCTCTCCCAAGTCTGATCTGTCTCAACAGTCTCAGGAAGCCCAAGCTGAACAGCATACCCTGGAATAACTACTGCTACTCTTCAGCTGTGTACAGATGACCTACACTAAATGAGATAATAAATGGGGAAATCGTTTGTAAACTATAAGGTGCTATGCCATTTTACAGTATTATTTTAGAACACTATTTTCCAGAAAATGCAAATGAACTTAGCTTTTGTAACAAAAATAATAGGTTAAAAGCAAAGTTTTCCACTTATCTGTGTATTAAGAAATGTGTGGCAGAAGTTAAACCACACAATATTCCTTCCAAGGGCCTGCAGCACCTCAGTCTGGGCCAACCAGTTGGCTCATGAAAAAGACCATTCTAACCCATACTAACAAGACCAATGCTAACACCAAAGCCCATTCAAACTTCTGACAAGCTCAAGAATGAATCTGAACATCCAAAACCAATGGATCTCTTATAATGACAGTGTAACGTATTTTTACTATATTTTCTGTTACCTAATTTTAAGAAACCTATTCAATAACTAGTATATTTACAATGAAAGGCAAACTTATCCATTTCCTGCCTGACCTGCACCACTTCTTCTCCTTGTAAGGCCTCGATCTGCCTGGGCCGCCGCTGCCTGTCGCTGTTCCCATGGCCAAGTTTACCATAGTCACCATCTCCCCAGCTAAAGACCTCACCACTTTCAGTTAGGGCCATAGAGTGCCCATCAGAACCACAGGAAGTCACCAGCTGGGTCACCACAAAGCCTGAAACAAAACAGAAACCCAATAGGAGTCACTGGATGTTAAAACGCTCCTCTTTACTTGCAGCTGCTACTGAATGCCCTCAATCAAAAAGCACTGAAATGGTACTATGAAAATAAGAATAATTTCATTCCTTTTTTTTTTTTTTTAAGACGGAGTCTCACTCTGTCACCCAGGCTGGAGTGCAGTGGTGTGATCACGGCTCACTGCAACCTCCACCTCCCGGGTTCAAGCAATTCTCTTGCCTCAGCCTCCTGAGTAGCTGGGATTATAGGCACGTGTCACCACACCTGGCTAATTTTTACATTTTTAGCAGAGACAGGGTATCACCATGTTGGCCAAGGCTGGTCATGAACTCCTGACATCAAATGATCTGCCCGCCTCAGCCTCCCAAAGTGCTGGGTTTACAGGTGTGAGCCACAGTGCCTGACCCAATTTCTTTAGTTTTAAATTGAATTTGTAGCCATAACCTGGCAAAACTGGGAATAGTCACCTAAAATAATGATGATGACAAGGAAAAGGAGGATGACAGCAATAGTTATAGTCATTAATGACTGGCTATGCTCTAGCCACTCCCATAAATGCTTTACATGGTTTATCTCATTTTCTACTTTCACATAGAACCTATGAAACAGATACTAACACCCCATTTTTACAATTGGGAAAACTGAGTCACAAAGAGGTCTCGTAGTTTGTGCAATGTCCCAGAGCCAAGGACCAGTAGAACCCACAGGAACCCAGCACACATTCTCATCTCTACTGCTGTGCTCTTCACACCCAGATCACAATAGAAAGAACCTGAGCTTCCAGGAACTTGCTTTGAACTCAGTTACTTGTATGCTTTTACGTAAAAAAACCGTCTGTGCTCTCTTTGTAGGCTTCAGAGTCACTATGAGTTCAGTTAATGAGCAAGCCGGGAGCATGTACGGTGGTTTCTCCAAAGTGTTCTTTCTCCAAGTCACACAGAACTGTGATGAAGATGTCCTTTAAAGTCTTTAGCACATTTGTAGATTTCCATATAAACTGATATTTAATTTTAATGAAACACATGCATGATTGCTACTGCTATTAACATCTGCCTACTTACACTTTTGCAATTTTTAAGCATTTGTTTACAATCTTCAGTGGGTCTCAAAAAGTGTTATTTATATTTCATTGAATTCTAGCATTGTATGATAAGTAACTTGCAATATAGCTTAAAATATGGAAATTAAGGCTGTACACGTGCCTCAACAAGGATTTAAATGTAAGTGAAGACCCGATAATATGATTTTATCTAGCAAAGGTTGGAGAAGGGCAAAGGTTTGTATGACCAAACCTACATTAGGCCATAGGTTCTAACTATCTTTTAACTAAGGAAAATTTTACCTTGTAAGGCTGAAATAACTGTCAGTACATGAAGGTCATCTGAATTTCCTTGTCCTAATCTGCCATAACTTCCTTCCCCACAAGCCAACACTGTGCCATTGGCCTGGATGACAAAGGTACAATTCTGACCACAAATGACCTAGTACAAAAACACAGAATTAAATATTTTATTTTTTATTATATTATATTGCTTCAACATGCAAGCACTTGAAATGATTCCACATATACATAGAATGCCTTTATAATTTTTTTATCCTTTTACTGAAAGGGAAGAGTTGATATAACCATGCAGTCCCTTAACTCCTTGATGACTACAAAACTGCTTATTTAACTAAAAGATGTATGAGATTCATCTATTTAAAAGAGTTTAGAACAACAAAATGGACGAAAGAAAAAGGAAGGGGTAATGGAGAAATATTAAAGACTGGGCTAGAAAGAAGCAGAAACTCATACATAAGAATGAGTCATGCAATCTGGGACTAGCTGAGGTAGAGAAGAGCAAAAGACAAAGCAGTGACCTCGAGAAGGGTTTGGCGCTATGTCGTACCAGGATTATTAGAAAAGGGGAGTGGTCGATAAAATCTGCCTAAAGATCCTAGGAAGTTTATAGCCCCAAAGAGAAAATCACTAATTAGGAGTATCTGAACTGCTAGAAATACATACTGGGCAGGCCTAATGCATCATGATGTTAGTTCATTAAACGTGAAAGAAAAATTTAGAAATTTGTTAAGTTCTTAAGTCTGATAAAAACCACAGCAAGTTTTTATTTGAAAGCTATATATCATGACTTTCTCTAATGATTCCTCACAATAGATTACGAAATGGACAAGCTTTATCCCACAATAAGACAAGCAAAAGAATTAGAATTTTCAGTTCCCATGTTTCTTTTCTATTTTTTACCCTGTTAGTTACCTGTTGGGCCTGTGAGAATGAGGGAGCTGCTGCAGGTACCATTACATTTCTTCCAGCTTCTGCCAGCTGTCCATGCCTACCAGCACCCCATAAGTAGACATCACATTTACCTCCCAGGTGCCAGTCCTAGAAAACCACAATCATCTCAAAATTAGAGTCATCCATTCACTAAAACAGCCATGTACTAAGTACCAAGTGTGTGCCAGCCTGTATGGGAGACACCAGGGTACAAATGCACAAGCATTTAGAATCAAAACACTAACTGAGAATCATCATACAGTTATCTTCATCTTTACTGACCTCAGGTCTGGAAGTTGCCCAAGACATAATTTGTTCATCCATGCCATTAATCCATTTACTGTTATCCTGAAAAACAGGGAATACATAATGATCAATTCTGCTTAGGCAAGATTCAGCGGCTATTAACAACAAAGTGCTCTTCTAATTATTAAGTCTTATTTCCAAAAAAGAACATGGTAATATCATGAGAAATTAAGAGCAGTTTTATAATTATGTCAAACTTGATTTTATGCACTGTCAGTATTTCCCTTTATTATAAACACTTTCACTATCACTATCACTACAGTACTGGTGATTCAAAGCTAGCCATGTGTTTTCTGAACACCCACAGGTAAAAGGTCATGAGCAGGACCCCACACCCCTATAAACTCTTTGTGTAGCTGTGGGCAAATCACTTCACCTTTCTGGGCTTCAGCTTCCTCATCTACAAAATTACAGAGTTGGGCCAAATGGGCTTAGAAGGACATTTTCTGATTACAATATTCTATACTTTTGTGCCACATGACATTTCAGTCAACAACAAACTGCATGTGTGAAGATGGTTTAATAAGATTATAAAACCTTATTTTTATTACACCTTCTATGTTTACATACACAAATAATTACCATTGTGTTACAACTGCCTAGAGCACTGAATACAGTAACATTCCATACAGGTTTGTAGCCTAGGGGTAATCAGACTATACCATATAGTCTTGTGTAAGTAGGCTATATCACCTAGATTTGGGCAAGTACTATGCACTCTATGATATTTCCAGTGTCAAGAATGCCTAACAATGCATTTCTCAGAACATATCCCTGTCATTAAGTGATACATGACTACAGTTACATAATTTTACTCAATTTATATTTATCTGTTCCACATTGTGTTAATAGTTATCTATCCAAATGTTTGTATACATAAATCTTAAGTATACAAAGAGGTTGTTAGATCATGTGCTGGCCTGTAGTCTACACAGGTATTTTATCTCTGTCACAGTTTCTACAGTATACACTCTCAAATACAATCAGAATGAAATGACAATCAGGATGCTCTTTTATATTTTATTTGATGCTAATTAAAGACTTGCTTGAAATGCCAAACAAATTAGAATCTATATGTGGCATATAACCCACAAGATGACCAGGAAAAGATGCTAAGATATTTACAGGTAAGGCACTAACAAAGTACCTATGGACAAAAGAAAGTGAGAAAATATGGGACTATGTCATTGAGAGCTGGCAGGTTTACAAGAGTTCAACAGTGCTTACATTACCAATTCCTGCCACTATAGAGGCCTGCCATCAGATTGAAAGTGACTATCTGAAAGAAAAATATTTTCCACTTCTCTTAACTTCTAGCCATTCATAATAGCAAAGACTTACTAGGGGTCTGCTATATGCCAAATACCCATGATAAAATCTCAGCTGCAAATAATAGCAGCTCACAGTACATTTACCATTAGAAATACAAGTTCATCCTCTGGAACAGGTTCTAGATCTGGAACGGTAAAAGATTCTGGAAACTGGGCTCCATTGGTCAGGGCTTCGGCAGCCTTTATAGTGGTTGAGAAACATTCTAACCAGGCCCATTCATTTGGATTCCAGGATGCAGGGTCAGGGAGACAGTTCTGGTGGTGTGGTGGCACTGGAGGGTTACACAACAGCTGATCCAGATGAAGTCCCACAGCAAGGGAAGCCAAGCATTGCATATAGGGGCTGTGAACAAGCTGGTCGCCACAAACCACATGAGGCTAAAAGAAAATACAAGGATGTTATGTCGAAGAGTTTGTGCCAAATATTCTAAATTAACCTACTGTAGTCTGAAAGTCTGGAGTCTTATTTTTGAAGTTTACTGTTTAAGCTTTTTGCTAGGAAATAAATTTAGATTTAGAGTTGTACAGACAGTACCGAGAATTGCTGTATACCACCCAACTTTATCTAATGTTAACATCTTATACAACCCCGGCACATTTATCAAAACTAACAAACTAACATTGGTACAATACTAACTAAACCACAGAACTTGATTTGGTTTTCCTCAGTTTTCCCATTAATACTCGTGTTCTGCTCCAGGATCCAATCTAAGATATCACACTGCATATAGTACACTTTCATCACGGTTTTTCTTGATTGGAAAAAAAAGCAGGTAACTATTAAACCACAGAGATCTGTTCTTCTCACTTTCCTCCTTTACAAAAGAATCCTGGTAGCTATCAAAGGAAAATCCTTTCTTCTTCCATGGCATTCCCTAGTTGTGGAGCCTGAGTGATTCAGAAAAGAAAACTTGAGCAAATAGGTTAGTGAAATTAACTGGGTGTGGTAACAGCTGATTACATTAATGTAGTTTGGCAAAAAAAGAAGAAGAAAAAAAAAATCAAAGAGTTCTGCTGGGGTCAGTACACTGTGACTACTGAGGGCTGGAAGACAGGCTACTTTAGGATCACTGTCTGGACAAGTTCAAATGCTATAATTCCTCATTCCAGTATTCAATGACCCTACTCAATTAATTCAACATAGCTCTTCCACTAAATTTTCCACAAAGATTTATCCGACAAGTGGAGACAATGTTCACTCTGATACCCGCATCCATCCCTATCCCTCAACTTTGGAATGGCCAAGCCATATAAAAATAGATATATGTGTGGGTCAGAAAAGGGAAGATGGTATTCTGCTGCATAGGTATTTTAAGAAGCTTTGGAGTGAATAAATCTGAAAAACAGTAATACAAACTTGGTGTTTGTTTGTTTCCTTATTTTACTCTGGTGAAAATAAAGCAAGAATAGACTTAGGGTTGCTGAACAACTCTTTTAGGCATGACTTACCTTCATTTGATTCTGCCCAAATAGCCCCACTTATTTTCCTCAGACCTCATGCTCTTAAGGGATAAGTTCAAGGCTATAATCAAATTGAAAGCACTGGGTATCTGTGGATGTCTAGGAGTGAGTGTAATGAGTTACCTTTTCGTAGGCATACTGTTCCTGAAGCATCATGGGGAGCCGCTCCAGAAATGCTCTCATGCAGGGAGCCATGTTCAATCCCAGAACACCCTGCTGTTTCAGTGCTGTCCGACAGGTTGCCAAAACGTGATTGGCAGCTGCCCATTCTGCTGTACAATTCACGACCAAAACATCCTGGTTGAAAATAAATCATGCCACATGATAAATTTGTTTAAATAAAAAATAATGCTATCACCATTTCATCTGTGAAATTCCTTCTAGTAACTGGGACATCTTTGCTTTTTGGATACTGTATATCCAAAAAGGCTATACTTTTAATGCCTATGGAACTTCAAAATATCCTAAATTTTGTCTAAGTAAAAAATAATGAGATACAATAAAATTTGTGAACTACCTCAGATTAGCTGGTACTTTAAAAGGAAGTAACGTCAATTATTAACTATTTCTTCAGAACTTGCAGAATAAGGTATCTAGTATATTTCAAAAGTCATGTCTGACATGACTACAAGGATAGCTGCAAAAGAGGTAGCACTGCTTTAACTCTGGCTCTATGGCTTATTCTGCACAGGCCACTACTGCTTAGGGTCTGATTCTACATTTTACTTTCAGTAGAACCTTTCATGAAGGTTTACAGCTTATTTTAACATCATTTAACCACATAAAATGTAAATTAAATCGGCACATTGGCTCTAATCTTTAAGGGTATGAAAAATAATACTGTAGGGAATAATGTTATATCATAGAATTACTTCACAGCAGGGGACCAGCATTTTTCCTAGAATATTAAATTTGAAAGCCAAGATCTATTTTGTATGCTTAGTTAAATGGCTTTGCAATGCTGCTTCTTTCCAGGGAAAATTTGTTTGAGATCGTTTTTTTTTCCTGTGGGATGGGCTCTTGCTCTGTCGCCCAGGTTGGAGTACAATGGCACAATCTTGGCTCACTGAAACCTCTGCCTCCTGAGTTCAAGTAATTCTCCTGCCTCAGCCTTCCAAGTAGCTGAGACTATAGGCATTTGCCACCACGCCTGGCTGATTTTTGTATTTTTAGTAGAGATGGGTTTCACTATGTTGGCCAGGCTGGTCTTGAACTCCTGACCTCAGGCAATCTGCCCACCCCGGCCTCCTCAAAGTGGTGGGATTACAGGCATGAGCCACTGTGCCCAGCCTTGAGATAGTTTAGTGCTATTGTCAAAAATCATGGCAGAAAGTCAAAATCTACTTCATCACTTCCAAAGGAAATGAAATTGTTCAACATCTAAGCACTGTCGCCGAAGCATGGGGTGTAGTAGAAAAAGTTAAGCAGAAGACTTAAGTTCTAATTCTCCTTCTGCTACTAAATAGTTGGACTGTTTTGGACAAGCAGTAATCCCTCTGGATATCAGCTTTCTCCTCCATAAAGTGAGGTGGTTACATTATGATTTCTAAAGTTCCTTACAAGGTTACACCCCATCATTTGATATAACTACAATATTACCTTTGATCTATTTGAGCAAGCAGCTACTCCAACTTCTGGAATCCATACTGTGGTCTGAATAGCTCCAGAGCCTATCACAACAGTTTGCAAGACAGAGCCATCCTAAAATGAGATATATTTACCAATACAGATCATTGAACTTTAGGTATAATTTACATTTAAGTTTATACTTCACATTGACAAAAACATATTCTAAAGTCTACATTTTAGCTAAATTCAGCAATGTCCAATCACATACCTACTACCTCATTTTCTAGGACCCAGCTGATTTTAAAAATACTTATCATTAGTAAGAAAAATGTAAGGGCAGAGCATTCTGAAAGAAGTTTCCTCAGCATTCAAGAGATTACTATATAAAATGTTTCTAGGATTGGTTAATTTTTATCATATGTGTTTAAGTTAATGTCAAAATATTCCTTAACATATAAATAAAATCTATGCTCTTACCCTTAAAGACCAAATGTTCATGAGCCCACCTAGTCCACCAGACACCAGGGCCAACCCATCAGAACTAAAGGCAACAGTCCGAACAGGAGTGATGTGTCCCCGCAGCTGATAAACACACTTGGCTCCTGACGATTTCCTACATCCATCCTGAAATTCATTATTTTTAACATGCATTAAAATAAAGATAAATTATAAGTTCAAGATTTATCATTCACTCTTGGAAATTTTATATTTCAGAATAAAATTGGCAAGGGGGAGAGAATTTTCCTCATAAGGGATCGTTAGCTTGACTGAATCAATAATAAAATATTTGATTCTCCTTTGTTGAAGCTGACTTTCATCTTTTTTAAAAAAATATATTTCTAAACTAGTTTTCCAGTCTTCAAACTACAGAAATAACATCTCAAAGTTCTAATTATCCCTCAGAGACAGGAAAATTCTGACTACTTTGTAACCAGTGTTTTATTTTTCAAATTTTCACTTCATGTAATTTTCATTTTTATACCCTAACATTTGTGAACTGCACATGCTGACTCTACATAAATAGATTTCTCTTTTTGTCGGCTGATGGTTCTGTCTGTCACACATTTGTTCTGCAGGCTTTAGAAGTGACATAGGTAAGGCCTGTCTATAGGGTTACCCTCCAGCACAAAGAGTAAAACCAGACTTATCTGTAGTACTCCTACCTCCACTGCTGTGATATTCTGTGATATTCTCCTATTAGTGAGTTGGCTACTCCTTCCCTCCCTCTTCACCCTTTCTCTCCACCCTTAAGCTCCTTCTTCCTTTCGGTTATGATAACATCATACTAGATATATTCATTACCCAAAGATGATGTAAAGTGTATTTCTTCCAAGGATATCGTGAGCAAAAGGAAGGCAACAGAAGTTACAAACTGGTAGCTCAGAGATGCAATCTGACTGGCCACTCAGTGTTTTAAACAATTTTAAGTTAGGTGCCAATGTTCAATATTGGGAGATTTTACTTAAACATTGGATTCTTAGCATCTACAGAAAAAAAATAAAACAATCTGGTAACAACAGGCTCTTAATTCTGGAAACTGACAATCAGCTGTGTGCCTTTATATAAAGCATGTATGCTTCTTCGTTTTTTTTCTGGTTTTGTTTTTTGCCCTCTCCAAACCTTCTGACCCTAGCCTCATGAATTTATGTTACTTGCCTAGAGGGCTCTCTAAATATATAAATTTGTAACTTCTGTTTAATGTAAACAAATCATTCTCCATAGCAAGGATTCTGGCATCAGCTGGAGATTCTTTGGATGGATGTGCTCCCATGGAGTTTCTGCTTTAATGTACTAACAACTTATGACTTGTCTATCTGTAGTATTAATTATATCCACTATCACAGTAACACTCACCACTTAATATGTATGGAATATCTCATTTGACCAAGTAATTATGGTATCTCTGATTTATAAAAAATTAAGCTAATTCAGGATGACAATTACTTATATTTCCCAATGGATCTTGCCCTTTGGGATATGGTAATGATTTTTTTAGTAAACAAAGGGAGAATTACTTTGATGTAATACATTTTCCATAGTTTCAGATAAAGTCTTCAAAAACATCAGAATGTTACCTGGCAATTTGATTCCTGGTCCCACCATCCTTCTGCACTAGTCACACTGGTCTGTGTAGTATCTTGCGGAATGCGCCAAACACATACTAAACCACTCTGACAGCCACTTAAAAAATTGATTACATAAAACCAAAACAAGTCAATATGCATAAGCAAAAATATTTCCAAATTGCAATCAGTTAAGATCTGACAGAACCACTACATTATTTTTTAAACTTATTTGTAGTACATACAATCTTTTACAAGAAATATAACCGAGGCCAATATTCTAACAACATCACACCCAGAGATAAGGAGATAACATTACCAAGTTTCACACTGGACAATTACTGCTTTTTCTTTTCTCTGAGGTAATCTTTTTTTTTTTTTTTTTTTGAGACGGAGTCTCGCTCTGTCACCCAGGCCGGAGTGCAGTGGCGTTATCTCTGCTCACTGCAACCTCTGCCTCCCGGGTTCACGCCATTCTCCTGCCTCAGCCTCCCGAGTAGCTGTGACTACAGACGCCCGTCACCACGCCTGGCTAATTTTTTATATTTTTAGTACAGACGGGGTTTCACCGTGTTAGCCAGGATGGTCTCAATCTCCTGACTTCGTGATCCGCCTGCCTCGGCCTCCCAAAGTGCTGGGATTACAGGCGTGAGCCACCGCGCCCAGCAAGGTAATCTTATAATGTTACACGTTATAAGAATAGTAACTGGCAATAAACTCTTTAAGACTACTGAGAAGCCACACTTAATGCAAATAACAGTCTATACCAATATAAAAACTAAGACGCATAGATGCAAATTGACAACATACGTAGCCATCAGTAACTGCAGCTTGGATCCTTTCCCTGGAAGGCGGCACCAAGCAATGCCATTTACAATAGAGGGATGGCAGAGTGAATGTAGACAGCGCCAGCATCCTGAAATAGAGCTCCAGAGTTTCACACTGTCTTCTTTGGCACATGTCATAAGAATATGACCTGTAGGGTCCCACTTCATGCTAATAAGAGTATCCTTAAAATGGAAGGAAGAGAAAAAAAAAATCAGAGTAATGTTTCCTTCACAAATACTTTAAATTCAGTAATATATAACCTATGTTTCTTAGCATCTATATTTCTATAACTCAATTATTTTGAAATCAATATTTTATGCAAATCAGATGCTACCATATCATTCCCAATCACTAGACCAACTTACCCTTTAATATAGTCTGTGTCATATATATTTGCTGCAGTTAAAGCTCAACAAATGTTAGTAGGATGAACAAATTATGAAATTCTGACTAAAAAGGGATTAGTCAGATAAATTCTGACTAATGCTATCTCTCATTAGCATGTGTATTTATTAAGAGTTATCCTTATTGACTGGTAATCATTACAGTATGAAAAAGAAGAGACTTAAAACAAAAGCACCCCTCACACCTCAACAGCAAACACTTATAAGAATCTGGGATATGTTTTGTGTTTATATGGTTGTGATCATTGTGCTCTTCTGATTTTATTTTTATTTTTCAATCCTCTTCCACACCTTCCAGCTTCCTGGTTTCATGCATTTATGCTATTCGCCTAGATGGTCCTGTAAATATCTGAATTGGTAACTTCTGTTTAAGGTAAAAAAAAAATCATTCTTCATGAATGGAATTTCTGACATTACTGGGAGGCATTCTGACACCCTGGGAGGTACTGGCTTTACCTTTAAAGCCATCATTCCCAGGGTGTTGGCTTTACTCTTTCATGGCTTATTTATTTTTACATAAACTTATCCATGTATATCCACTCTCCAAAGATTTTGTGCAATAATAGAACATTAAGTTATAACTGACTGACGTAAAAAAATTTTAAAAGAAACTAGTATCAAGCAATAGTAGAGTAATTAAAAAAAAAAAAAAAACCAAGAAGGCTGGGTGCCGGGGCTCATGCCCGTAATCCCAGCACTTTGGGAGGCTGAGGTGGGCGGATCATGAAGTCAGGAATTCAAGACCAGCCTGGCCAGCATGGTGAAGCCCCGTCTCTACTAAAAATACAAAAAAAAAAAAAAAAAAAAAATTAGCTGGGAGTAGTGGCAGGCACCTGTAATCCCAGCTACTCAGGAGGCTGAGGCAGGAAAATTGCTTGAACCCAGGAAGCGGAGGCTGCAGTGAGCCGAGGTTGTGCCTGGGTGACAGGGCAAGACTCCGTCTCAGGAGGGGGAAAAAAGAAACAAGAAAAAGCAACTATCTGGTAAAGATGCTTTTACCAGAATATATACAAATAGCCAACAGGCATATGAAAAATTGCTCAATATCACTCATCATCAGAGAAAAGCAAATTCAAACCACAATGAGCCATGAGCGTTGGCTCACGCCTGTAATCCCAGCACTTTGGGAGGCTGAGGGGGGCAGATCACTTGAGGTCAGGAGCTCAAGACCAGCCTGACCAATATGGTGAAACTCTGTCTCCACTAAAAATATAAAAATTAGCCAGGAATGGTGGTGGGCACCTGTAATCCCAGCTACTCAGGAGACTGAGGCAGGAGAATTGCTTGAACCTGGGGGGTGGAAATCGCAGTGAGCCAAGATCGCGCCACTGTACTCCAGCCTGGGCGACAAAGCTAGACTCCGTCTAAAAAAATAAAAATTTAAATTAAAAAAATAAAAAAATAAAACCACATCTCACCCCATTCAGGATGGTTATTATTAAAAAGACAAAAAATAACAGATGCTGGCAAGAAAGTGGCAAAAAGGGAGCTCTTAAACACTGTTGGTGGGAATGTAAATTAGTACAAACTCTATCAAAAACAGTATGGGGATTTCTCAATGAACAAAAAACAGAACTACCATTGGATCCAGCAATCCCACTACTGAGTGTCTACCCAAAGGAAAATAAATCATTTCCTCAAAGAGATACCTGCACTCATATGTTTACCACAGCACCACTCACAATAGCAAAGATATGGAATCAACCTAAGTGTCCATCAATGGATGACCAGATAATGAAAACGTGGTATACATAAACAATGGGATACTATGCAGCTATTAAAAGAATGAAATCAGGTATTTTACAGCAACATGGTTGGAACTGGACCCCATTATCTTAAGTGAAATAAGTCAGACACAGAAAGACAAATATTAGATTTTTTTCACTTTTAAGTGGTTATTATTAAAAAGACAAAAAACAACAGTTGTTGGCAAGAAAGTGGGGAAAAGGGAACTCATGTGTACACACGGGCCTAGAGTGTGGAATGGTAGACAAAGAAGACTTGGAAGGGTGAGGGCTGGGAGGAGGGTAGATTATGAGAGATTACTTGATGGGTGATGGATATCCTAAAATCTCTGACTTCGCCACTGTGTAATCTATGCATGTAACAAAATTGCACTTGTATCCCATAAAATTATGTTTTTTAAAGATGCATTTACCTTATGTGCGTCAATTAGAACAATGCCTCCTTTCTCAAGTGGTTCTTTTGTTCCCAGTAATAATTTTCCATCAAAATATCCCACAGCAAATGGTCTGTCTTCACTGAACCATGCAATGCAAGTAACAGACACTAACATGATAAAAACAAAAGAAAAAGAATAAGAAAAAGAGAATTATTTGTCATTGTCTGACCTAAAAGACAGAGACTGAAACAAATAATGATAATGTAACCACTGCAAGTAAGTTTCCAAATAGCTCTTTAATGCATTTAGACAAAATGTAGGCGTACAGTGGGGATTCCACGTAACATACTTCTTAAAAGTGTCACTTAACTGTGACAAGGACTACCTAATTTATAATCTTTCATTCTTTTTCAGGCGGTTGTTGAAAAATAAAGACAAAAATTAAATTGCTTTGCTGATTTTAAGTCACTGTAGGTTCTTTCCTTTTGGACCACAATCTACCATGATACTAAGAAGTGAAATAATTCAAATCACAGAAAGAAAATTACATCTCTTTTTCTGCTGATTTAATATTCCCTATTCAGTATGTTTCCACATTCTATCAAAATGTTCTGTTCTAACAATCTATATTTCTATTTGCTTCTTTAAGTATATGTAACACTGAAAGGCTACAAAAGAAGTAAAAACAGTATCTGTGAGGGTAGAATGGGAGTGTGGGAACTGAGCAGATGGGAGAAAGACTTTTCACTGTATATGTTTTAAAACTTAAATTTTTCAACCCTATCAAAGTATTACCTATTTTTAAACAAACAAAATAAACCTCTTCTGTTAATGGAATACCATGTAAGCAGGCACTATGACCTTTGAATTACCCAACTTCCCCCAGACAACCAACAAAACCTAGTGAGATACATTCATATTCAAAGGAACACCACAGTAAGAAGAAAGCAGACTTCCTACTCTCTTGTCAGACCAGGAATTCCCCTCTTCCCCCTTCCTCCATTACTTCAATTTTACTAATTTTTTTAAAGACAATTTCATCTCAGCCAGGCGCATTGGCTCACGCCTGTAATCCCAGCACTGTGGGAGGTCGAGGCAGGGGGATCACAAGGTCTGGAGATCAAGACCATCCTGGCCAACATGGTGAAACCCTGTCTCTACTAAAAATACAAAAATTAGCTGGGCGTGGTGGTGAATGCCTGTAATCCCAGCTACTCGGGAGGCTGAGGCAGGAGAATAGCTTGAACCAGGGAGTCAGAGGTTGCAGTGAGCCAAGATCACACCACTGCACTCCAGCCTGGTAACAGAGTGAGACTCCTTCTCAAAAAAAAAACAAAAACAAAAACAAAAACAAAAAACACACACACACACACACAAAATTTCATCTCCATCAATAATGATGATGATCTTTTTTTCTCTTGGACAGTCCTAACTTTCAAAGGAGACTTGGAATCTGCTATAAATATTAAGTCACACAAAAGATGAATGACTAATATAATACCATTAAATCTCATTTTGGCAGAGATGTGTGGTGGGGGCTGGGAGATAAATATCTTTCAATTCAGCAACTAATTAGAATTAAAACATGACTGGAAAATTTTGAAAACAAAGCAAAGATAATATTCACTTGGCATTTTTAAAAGTAAGTGCCAAAAAGCTAAGTCTAGAAAGGAAGTTGGAGACTCTGTCAACTAGACATAAGTGCAGTCATTTACCATCCTTTCGATAGCAATGCTCCAATTCTCGACGGTGCATGGTGGACACATCAACAACTTCAATCAGTCCCAGAGATCCATCCATCCGTCCCACCAACAACAATTCTGGAGACTCTCCTGACCAGGCTGCAGCCGGACCCTCTTCTGGCCAAGCCAGGGCAGATACCCAATGAGGCTGAATATCTACTAATCCTTTTCCTCCTAAAGAGGGAAAAAATGTTGACTAGTTGTTACTTAATTATTAAAAAGAAAAAAAAGGAACAAAAACAAATATTACTTAATTCTAAAACATACTCAAAGCAGTTCCGAATTTCATAATAGCCTGCTAATAAATAAGACTGTGAAGGCAGGATCCTTCATTTATATACTATATATGATCATAAAATTAAACTTTTTCAGCTGGGCACAGTGGCTCATGCCTGTAATCCTAGCACTTTGGGAGGCCAAGGCAGGTCGATTACCTGAGGTCAGGAGTTCGAGACCAGCCTAGCCAACATGGTGAAATCTCGTCTCTACTAAAACTACAAAAAAAATTGGCCAGGCATGGTGGCGCACGCCTGTAGTCCCAGCTATCTGGGAGGCGGAGGCTGCAGTGAGCCGAGATCACGCCACTGCACTCCAGCCTGAGTGACAGAGTGAGACTCCATCTCAAAATAAATAAATAAATAAAATTAATGTTTTTCTGTAACTGGTTTTTTTTTCTGTTTTTTGATTTTTTTTTTTTTTTTTGAGAGAGGGTCTTGCTCTATTGCCCAAGTTGGAGTGAGTACAGTGGCATGATCATGGCTCACTGCAGCCTCAAACTCCCAGGCCCAAGCAATCCTTGGGCCTCAGCCTCCTGATTCCCTAAGGTTCCAGGCACACGTCATCACGCCTGGCTATCTGTAACTATTAATAGGACAAAATGGTACCTTTATAGAAGAGAGTGTAAAGAAAAAACACTGAATGTACAGATGTCAAGCACTTAAGTCCTTTCTCAACAATTACTGATAACCAGATTAGCATAAGAAACTTACCTGCAGTTAAGGCTAGCTATTCCTCAAATATGTGACAGAACAGCTATTCCTCAAATATGTGACACAGAACAGCTATTCCTCAAATATGTAAAAAACAAACAAAAATACTAAAAAGCTCAATATTACAATAATTATTTTTACTTTCCAGAGAGGAATAATAAAAACTGACAAGAATTTATACCTACAAAATAAACATAATAGAAATATTTCAAGCAATTCAAAAGAATATATAGCTTAAAATTCAGTGACGACTACATCTCCTCAAACCCTATTCTGAATACTTAGTAGTACATGAAAAAAAATTTAAGTTTATAACTACTAGGTTAGTTGACAGTCCCAGAAAGAAAAGTCAATAAATGAGCACTTCCTCTCTAATTTGAAGCACACAGTGCATAGATTTTCAAAGTTGTTGGAAGGCTTGTGAGTTTCAAGGTGAAGAGAAACCACTGTTCAGAAGCCTAAGAGGAAGGTTTTAAAAAACTAGTTTCAGCAGTTTACTAGTGTTTACATGACTCTTACCATTAACTTGCCAGATATTCACCATCTTTTCCAAAGCGCCTGCTAGATATTTGCCACTGATACTCCAGGAAACTGGTGAGAAACTTGGATCGCTGGGTGATCCCAGGCTTTCCTCAGCATCCCCTTCCCTAGAATATAACAGATAAGTATGCAATTCTAATCCCCATCATTCAAAAGTAAATTAAACCCCAAACCTTAAAATAAGGGTTTCACATAGACTAGAGTGTATACCTGATTCTTCTGTTTCAAAACCTTGGCTAGCAGTATTTAACAGTTACACATTAATTAATATTTGTCATCATGTGAAAATGAATTATGAAAAAGTGATATTAGACTTTTCCTCATTTAATTAGTACACAACTTGTCAATAAACACATTTGAATTTTGTATGGGTTGTACAGGTGGTTATTATTCAGAAGACATTGATTCTTATTTGCCTAATCTCTTGGGAGGTCTTCAGAAAAGAAATAGCTACAGCTGGCTATAAAATTATTAAAAATGCAGCCGGGCGCAGTGGCTCACATCTGTAATCCCAGCATTTTGGGAGGCTGAGGCTGGCAGATCATGAGGTCAGGAGTTTGAGACCAGCCTGGCCAACATAGTGAAATCCCATCTCTACTAAAAATACAAAACTTAGCTGGGCATGATGGCGAGTGCCTGTAGTCCCAGCTACTTGGGAAGCTGAGGCAGGAGAATTGCTTGAACCCGGGAGGCAGAGGCTATGGTGAGCCAAGATTGCACCACTGCACTCTAGCCTAGGCAACAGAGTGAGACTCCGTCACAAAACAAAACAAAACAAAACAAAACAAAACATAAACAAAAAAAACTGTTAAAAATGCTACATTCTGATACAGAAGCAATATAATTACTCTAATTCCTAAACAACTCTTAAAGACCTATGGCAAATTAGCCTACTGTTTTACATAGCTGAATGTTTATTTACCAGTAGATCTTGATTTAATTCTAAGTACAGATACAGATGGTTTAAAATTATGTTTTCTGAATTGTTATCCTGGAAAGCTAAAAATACACACTGAAGATACAGTAATAGTAATCTAAAAGAAAATTTCAAAAACTTTTAGTGACAATATAATTACATTAACACAACCAAGATGAGGCATGTTTAGGATTCTCTTATTTTAAATGGTATACATGTAATGTTAGCACTCACAATCTGTTGAACACACAGGTCTGTTGCAGTGAATATTGCTTCTTGGTAACATTCCATACGCGGATGGTGCCATCATTGCCACTTGTAGCCAAAAGACCTTTTTTATTACACCAAACACATGTCATTACCTAGAAAAGTTGAAACGGGTAAGTCTAGTAATACTTGATTCAAATGATTTTATTATTTGAAAAAGTTGTATCCAATTTTAAAAGATCTACCATGAAATTAAAGGAAAAGCATCCATTCTTTTCTTTTCTTTTATTGAGATGAAGTCTTGCTCTGTTGCCCAGACTGGAATGCAGTGGCTCAATCTCAGCTCACTGCAACCTCCACCTCCCATGTTCAAGCAATTCTCGTGCCTCAGCCTCCAAGTAGCTGGATTACAGGTATGTGCCACCACGCCTGGTTAATTTTTATATTTTTAGTAGAGACAGGTTTCACCATGTTAGCCAGGCTGGTCTTGAATGCCTGGCCTCAAGTGATCTGCCCACTCCAGCCTCTCAAAGTTCTGGGATTATAGACATAAGCCACCACACCCAGCCTCCATTCTTTTCTAAATGGCTTGCAAATATATTTGAAGCTATACTTATTTGGCGTATAGCTTTAAGGTACTATGCACTAACGCAATTGAACTATCTGAGACCTGTTATAATCTTTACTAAATATGTTTACTTAGTAAGTACTTTAACATTTTATATTCTATAAAATAAATAACACAGACTAAGAAATAATTTTAAAAATTGTTTAAGTAGGCCGGGTGCAGTGGCTCACACCTGTAATTCCAGCACTTTGGGAAGCCAAGGCAGGCGGATCACCTGAGGTCAGAAGTGAGACCCGCCTGGCCAACATGGAAAAACCCTGTTTCCACTAAAAATACAAAAAATTAGCTGGGTGTGGTGGTGCACAGCTGTAATCCCAGCTACTCAGGAGGCTGAGGCAGGAGAATCACTTGAATCTGGGAGGTGGGGACTCTAGTGAGCTAATATCTCACCACTGTACTCCAGCCTGGGTGAGACTCCATCAAAAAAAAAAAAAAAAAGATTTATTTAAGTAATATAATTCAATCTTCATTTCTTGTTATAGCTGAGAGACCCCGTGGGTTAGATTAAAATACTGAGGCCAATTTCTTTTCCTCTTGCGTGTTGTCCTTCAGTATCTGTGGGTGATTGGTTCCATGATCCCCTGCCCCAAATTTGCAGACAGATTCCTTATAAAAATAGGGTAGTAGGCTGGGCACGGTGGCTCAAGCCTGTAATCCCAGCACTTTGGGAGGCCAAACGGGTGGATCACCAGGTCAGGAGATCGAGACCATCCTGGCTAACATGGTGAAACCCCGTCTCTACTAAAAGATACAAAAAACTAGCCGGGCGAGGTGGCAGGCGCCCATAGTCCCAGCTACTCGGGAGGCTGAGGCAGGAGAATGGCGTGAACCCGGGAGGCGGAGCTTGCAGTGAGCTGAGATCCGGCCACTGCACTCCAGCCTGGGCGACAGAGCGAGACTCCATCTCAAAAAAAAAAAAAAAAAATGGGGTAGTATCTGCATATAACATATGTATATACTCCCATGTAACTTAAATCATCTCAAGATTACTTTAAATACCTAACAGAATGTAAATACTATGCACAAAAGTTATACTGTACTTTTTATTTGTATTATTTTTTAGTATTGGATCATTATTTTTTACCCCAATATTTTGCATTGGTAGTTGGTTGAATCAATGGATGTGGAACCCACAGATAACAGAGGGCCAAATGCAAAAGCCTTCATCTTTTGTGAAGCTATTCCTTTGGTTTTCTTCTCATCCCCCATCCAATTCTCCCGTTTGTATACTATTATATCAAACCAGCATACAGAGAAAGCAGAGTTGGTAACTGCCAGGAACATTTTTGTAATTGTGCGCATGTGTGTGTATGTGTGCATGTGTGAAAGAGAGTGACACAAAGAGAGAGACCTAAACTTTGAGCTCTTTGAGAAGGGCAGAGACTATTTCATCTCACATAAGGTGATTAACACACTTTATACTCAAAATACTTACTCTGTTCTGATGAGCCTCTAACTTGATAAAGGAGCATTTTCTAAGATCTCCTCCCATATCGGCGAGTGTTTGCAGAGTAGTTTGGTTGTCACGGTCGTGTGCAGCAAGAGTGCGCACGAGTTGCTGAGCCGCCCATTGCCGATGCTGTGAGGACAGCCTGGAGGAGAGGCAGCAGGCTGCCAGGGCATTAGCCAGCTCTAGAGGGCCTACAGCAGAAGGATCATAGGAAGGATGGGCATACAATTGGGCAATTAAACCTGCTTAAACAAAACATGAAATGATGCTCAGGTGAGATCTGGTGGTGGTGAACAAGCAAATGGGTTAACCCATATCTTTTAAGAATTAGCACTTTTCCCAGTAATTATTTCACTAAAATATACACATAAGAAATAAAGCATTTATCTCACATCAAATTCTGTAAGAAATCTGATTCATTTAAAATATACATTTTAGGCCAGGTGCGGTGGCTCATGCCTGTAATCTCAGCACTTTGGGAGGCCGAGGTGGGAGGATCACCCGAGGTCAGGAGTTCGAGACCAGCCTGGCCAACATGGCAAAACCCCATCTCTACTGAAAATACAAAAAAAAAAAAAAATTAGCCAGGTGTGGTGGCACGTGCCTGTAATCCCAGCTACTCGGGAGGCTGAGGCAAGAGAATTGCTTCAACTTGGGAGACAGAGGCTGCGGTGAGCCGAGATCGCACCACTGCACTCCAGCCTGGGTGACAGACCAAGACTCCATCTCAAAAATAAATAAATACATGAATTTTATTACACAACAATCAGTAGTCTTTGCTCCAAGGACTCAGTAGACTAAGAAAGCAGCAGGAATAATTTTAAAACCAGGACAGAGACAGTATGCCTTTAAGAAAAACAGCTTGGCTTTTGTTGCTCAAAAGTGATGGTGTTGTAGCCAGTCAAGGAACTGGGCTGATAGATCCAAAAGCCAGCGACGGCCAGGCGTGGTTGGCTCATGCCTGTAATCTGAGCACTTTGGGAGGTCGAGGTGGCCGGATCACATGAGGCCAGGAGTTCAAGATCAGCCTGGCCAACATGGCAAAACCCTGTCTCTACTAAAAATACAAAAATTAGCCAGGCGTGGTGGCATGTGCCTGTAATCCTAGCTACTTGGGAGGCTGAGGCAGGAGAATCACTTGAACCCAGGAGGTGGAGGTTGTACTGAGCCAAGATCATGCCACTGCACTCCAGTCTGGGCGACAGAGTGAGACTGTCTCGAAAATAAACAAACAAAAAACAAAAGCCATATCTCTTGGCTAAATGGTCCTGATGAAGAGAAAGGCAAATAGTAGTGATAAGTAGTCCCTTCAAAGTGTTATAATCTTAAAACAAAGAGAAAAATAACACTACCTTCATCTAAATTTTACTAAAGAATTCTACCAGGATTATTATCTATGGCAACTCAAATCATAATCTGTAACTAAAATAACATGGTACATTTTCTAATATTTGTTTCCATACACAGTGGAAAAAGTATCCATGCACTTCTTTTATGTTCTAAACTTAAGAAACTCACGTCATAATTTATCATATACTAACAATGTAAAAACATTATTTAAAAATAAGAATAAAGTCAACTAGAAGACTGTATCTTTCAGAAGTATGAAACCTACCTTTCTTTTCAATTTCTGACTTATCATAGTTAGGTCTTAGTTTGGCCCCTTTGTCTGCTAGCAATGCCACAAGGGCCTGTGTTACAACAAAGTTTGGGGAGGTCACAAGCTTGTTCTCTTCAGCAATTCCTCGGAGAAAGCTGGGTAGAAACTTTCGCTGAATTGAGTCATCAACTGTGGTTAGATTTACACCTGTTGCAGCAGAAATCAAGTTCTGAAGAAGCAATTGGAAAAACAGGTTTAATTTTTACATGTAATTTTGGAACAAAAATATTTCATTTCAAAAGGCTCAAGAATCAGTCAGAAATAAGCAATGTAATGGGGAAAAGTTCTGAAACTAGCTTACCTGTGTACACAACTGTACCAGCAGTTTGGCAGCACTAGGAGCATTTGATGCCAGACATCCCACTGCTGTGCTCAGATAGGCCAGGCAAGAGATAGGCTTGTTAGCCTTGCTATGCCCACCTCGTGATCGTTCTGAGGTGCTAGCCATGGCAGAAGGGCTGGTGGAGAGGCCAGCTCTCCCTGCCGCTGCCAAGCACATTAATCGAACCAGTGTTCGGATATCTGTTAGCCCCAGAGACTCAAGACCAGCAGCGAGGCTACAACTGGAACCACTGCCAGTAAAGAAAAACATTTCAGATGGATAAAGAAAATGGATTTCTTAAGGGACCATTTGTAGTCCCACATATCATTCATAGCATCAACAACCATAATAAAATGTAAGCTGCACTATCATTAGCAATACATGTCCTAAGAGTTGCCAAAGATACCAAGCTGAAAACTGGCATCTAAACTTTCTCTGCTTTTAATAAATATTGGCATATACTTGAAGTACAATTGAACTGCCAAAGTAAAACAGAAATGTTCACAAAGCATAAATTTTCGTAAACTGAACAAACCCATGTCACCACCCTCCAGATCAAGAAACAGAACATTGCCAGTACCTCAGAAACCTGCTTTGGGCTTTTCTCAGTCACGATACTCTCAAAAGCAACCACTATCCTGACTTCTAAAGCTACAAATTAGTTTTGCCTGCTTTTGAACTTTACATCAATTGAATAATAATGTATGTACTCTTTTGTGTCTGGCTTCTTCAATATTATGTTTGTAAGATTCATCCAAATCTTGTAGCATTGAGCAGTTCATTTTCATTGACATATACATGAAATCTGCCACAGTTCATTTATCCATACAGATGACAATCAGGTGGTTTCCAACATGGGGCTATGATGAATAATACTACCAAGAATGATTGGAGATGTCTTTAGGGGGCACATATTTAAGTATTTCTGTTGGATATATACCCAGAAGTGGATCTCTGGGTCACAAAGTATATTCATGTTCAGCTTTAGTTGATACTATCAAACAGTTTTCCAAAGTGGTTATAGCAATTTATTTTCTCACTAACAATGTAGGAGAGTTTTAGCTGTTTCAGTCACTTTTTTCTCCCTAGTGTTTTAAATGTTTGCCATTCTTGTGGGTGTACAGTAGTATCTCATTGGTGGGGTTTTTGTCTTAGGTGTTTTTTTTTGTTTTGTTTTTTGAGACAGGGTCTCACTATGTTTCCCAGGGCAGTCTCAAACTCCTGAGTTCAAGGGTTCTTCCCATCTTGGCCTTCCACTCACATTGGGTTTTAATTTTCATTTCTCCGAAGACTCGATGAGGTTGAACATCTTTTCATGTTTATTGGCCATTTGGGGATCCTCTTCTGTGAAACACTTCTTAATGTGTTTTGCCCACTTTCTTCTGGGTTGTCTTTTTCTTGTTAACTTATAGGAATTATTTACACATTCTATTGGTTAGATGCATTACTAATATCTTCTCCCATTCTATGGCTTGCTTTTTTACTTTCTTATTTTTCAAATCACTTTTGCTAAACAGAGGTTTTCTATTTTATTGTATTCCAATTTATCAATCTTTTATGGCAGATTCCTTTTGTGACTTGCTTGAGGAATTTTTGCTTGTCCCAAGATCAAGAAGAAATTCTTCTATGTTACCTTCAATAAACTTTACTGATTTATTTTTCTGTCATATTTAAATCTAAGGGCCACTTTATAATTATTTGCTTTATATAATATGAGGTTGGGACCAAGGCTTTTTTTTTTTCCTATGTGGATAAACCATCAGACCGTGCTTCAGTTATTGAAAAAAAAAAATCCTTTCTCTATTGCTCTACAGTGTGAACCACTGTCATAAATCAAGTGTTTATTTATATGTGTGGGTCGGTTTCTGAACTCTCTTTTGTACTATCCTATTTGCCTATCCTTGAGCCAATAGCACACAGTCTTATGGAAATTTTGTTTTCCTTTCAGGATCCTTCTGCCTTCACTGATTTGCCATTAAATACTCCTGCTTCATCACTTCTTAAATGGCTACCTTTTAGGTATTTCTGGTTCTCACCCCCTTTTTACATTACAATCCACAGTATGAAAACAGCAAGGATCCCCATGATGGTATCTGCAGGCTGACTTAGCTACACAGACGGTCGATACATTTTGACCTTTAGTTTTTAATCCAGCACCATTTGGATCAACAGCCTTAGTTTCCCATTTCAAGCAACAAAATAAAATGTATGCAGTTTACTCAGTTGTGATAATGGCATTATTTTCTACCTAAAAAGAGCCAAGTATTAACTGAAAGACCAATTGAGTGAATAACAATGATGACTATGTCTAACATCTTTCATTCAACAGTACATATTCAAGCTTCTCAAATTCTATCTCACCCTCCCAAACACCACCAGACTCCCAGCTAACGTACATTAGAAGTTAACTTAGCATCATATGACATAAAATAACACTTACCTGACTGAGAGAAGAGACAGTGCTCTCATGACCATGGTTCTGGCCAGAAGAACCTGAGCAGCAGCAGTCACTCTCCTTAAAGCCACCACACGGTCATGAGGGTTTGCTAGGGCAGCTGCCTGCTCTCCTAACGTTATTCTCCCAGAGGAGCTCTTTTCTACGGAGCCATGGCAACCTGAAAAACATAATTTTGTTTCGTTCTCAACAAGGTAAGAAAAAAAATATATCTGAACTACTAAAAAAATTTCCTGTTCTACAGAGGTTCTATAACAAACCAATGTCTTTCGCTCATCTGGAACTTGGTTATATAGAAAATTTCTTAGGAGAAACTCACACATTTCTAAGTTTAAACTTGGATATTTCTAACTTAGATATTTCTATGTTAACAATGTATTTACCACAGGAGAAATTTTTCCATTAAGTATTGTTTTGTTCATTTTGTCCATATATCACATCTACTGATAAGAAAGATATAAGAAAGTTTTAAAAACATGCTTTGAGAATTTATAAAGGACTGAATTACCAATACCACCCAATTCTTTATTTTGTATTCCCTATACCAAAAATTTACCACACCCTCTCACCCAAATAAAAAGAAGACTGCACAATAATTTTGAGTTGGTTACAGGATTCTCTTAACACCAATTTTTTTTTTTTTAAATAACAAGTCTTATAAATCTTTTTATTGCTTCGATATCATGAAAGACAAAAAAAATTTTTAAAGTTTATTTTTTCCTCTTGAGACAGGGTCTGGTTCTGTCACCCAGGCTGGAGTGCAGTGGCTCAATCATCGCTCACCATAACCTCAAACTCCTGGGCTTAAACGATTTTTCAGCCTCAGCCTCCTGAGTAGCTGGGACTAAAGGTGCACACCACCACACCCAGCTACTCTTCTTCATTTTTTTAATAGAAATGGGTCTCACCATGTTGCCCAGGCTGGTCCTGAACTGTTGGCTTCAAGCGACCTTCTTTCTTCAGCCTTCCAAAGTGCTGGGATCACCAGCATAAGCCAACACGCCCAGCCAAAACTTAATATAACATTATACCTTCAAAATGTTAAAACAACTGGCTAAAGAGACTTGTTAGGGTGAGATAATGTTGAACCATTAGTCTTAATTACTTTTACTTTATTATTATTTACCTAAGAAACAAACTACAGTAGATGCTATAAAATCAATGCAAATCAGCATTTCAGTTTACCTATTTGCATTAGAGTCTCTTCCATACTGTTGGTGGCTGTGACCATTGCTACTGATGCTCCTAGTGGATCACTGTCAGGGAACTGAACTGGTTCTGGTACAATGCGCCGGTCATTTAAACCAAGCGGTCCAGCAAGCAATTCAAATTCTTCTTCACCAGTTAGCTTTTCATCTTCATCAACATCCAACATGTCCCAGTCTTCTGGAATTTAAATAAATAAATGTATAGTATGTGAGTATAAATATTACATAAATCTGCTGGCAATGGTTATTCTGAAAATACATCTAAAATGCAGATGAGCGGCCAGATGCGACGGCTCACGCCTGTAAACCCAGCACTCTGGGAGGCCGAGGTGGGTGGATTACCTGAGGTCAGGAATTTGAGACCAGCCTGGCCCACAGGATGAAACCCCATCCCTACCAAAAAATACAAAAATTAGCCAGGCATGGTGGTGTGTGCCTGTAATCCCAGCTACTCAGGAGGCTGAGACAGGAGAATCGCTTGAACCTGGAAGGCGGAGGCTGCAGTGAGCTGAGATCACGCCACAGCACTCCAGCCTGGGCAACAGAGTGAGACTCCATCTCAAAGAAATAAAAATAATAAATAAATAAATAAATAAAATGCAGATAGACTGAAAGTCCAGTGACCACATAATGAATTACGGCACCATCTCCTGCAAACTTAACCAAACTGCACTCCTGAAGCATAAGTGAGACCCTCAGGGAAAGGGAGTCAATGTAGTTAAATAAATTGACAGCAATAGCAAATGCTATAGCTGGTAATAGAGGTTTAAACTAATTAAAAATACTGTCATGGGTCTAACAAAGAGTTCTTCGCTGTCTGTAATCATTAGGGAATGAGTTATTTCAAGAAAATGAGTGCTCCAGGAACATCAATGCTCATCTCTATTTATTTTTTACTTTCCACAATTAGGGTGGAAATTCAAAATATACCACATCCTTTCCCTACTTTGAAAAAAAATACACCAAATAGAAATTAATATTCTGTGGTAAAGCTGATGTTTGAAACCAGGTTCTCTTCCTTTGACTTTTAAACCAGGGTTGTTGCTATTAAACTACCTTGAGTTTTTAAGGGAAAATTTAAGTTAACATGTACACAAATACAAACACACACACACGAAGGTGAATTTTAGTAACAGATGTTAAGCAGAGAGGATATATAAAAAAACATGTAAAATAAAGAGGCTCTCAAAACAAACTACCTTCATACACACTGTCTTGCTTGCCAATTAGATCTGGAGCTTGTCCCTTGTACCTGCACCAAACATGAAGAACATTGCATTTTTATATAAAACAGTTAGTACCCCAAAATGCAAATTAAGTCATTAGAATATTTTAAGAGGTCATTAATAAAGCAGCACAAAATAAAAAAGTATGTTTCATGTTATAGGCTAACATAATAAAAACTGCTGGTATGTAGGTACACACATGCTTACAACATCAGTGATTATTTAACCAAACTACTGGGGAGATTTCTGGGTTACCTAAAACAACTCTTAACCAAATTCTATTCCATAAAACCTTAAAGATTTTAATAGGTGACAATAAGGGCAACAAACCTACTCTCTAGGAATTAAGGATGTAAAGAGATAATATTTTTATGGAACTCATTTAATCAAAAGTCTCTTTTTTTAATCAGGAAAAAGATCTTAATTAAAATGCCAGAAATATGGTAGAAAACACCAACGAAAAGAATTGAGTAGAAGCCTCCTGAGGGTTAAGGAAAGGGTCCTGACCATTACTTGCCAACAAGTCAAAGGTTAACACGGTCAAACTCCAGGGAAGGATATGTTGCCATGCCACTATTCCTGAGAACATGAATTTCTGAAACCCCATCCATCCCTTCTGCCCAAAGTGTAGGAATCATGGGATTTCAGGGAAGGTTAAATGCAACTCCTCACATGAAAAATCTATAGTTCCCAAGACTTAAGGTATGAGGTATCTTCAGGAGGTCTGGATATCTAGACAATTTCAAGGTACCTTTCAGAACTTGTTGTCTTGGATTTGGTCTTCAGGGCTAAGTACTTCTCCCTGCAGGTGCCACATAACAGGTAGTATGGATTTCCACTCCCACATTCACCACCAAACCAGCCATCCACATAGGAACCATTGCTGCGATAGCCCTGGCGGTTTGCACTGCGCCCGCAGCCTGGGTGGTTTCTCTTCATGTGCTGATTGAAGCTGACAACACTGCATTCACACAGTTCACACACCACCACTTCTTCCCTGTCTTCAGACTCGCAAACATGCTGCACAGAAGGATTTCATACCAAATGATTACAGTCAATTTAACATAAAACCAAGAAGTGCCAAGTAGATTATTTATGATATTAAATTCACTACTTTATTACAGATGCTAGAATATTTCCATGTTCATTAACGCTACATAAATATTTCTTTCAAATCAGAATTCAGATAACACAATCTGAAGGTGTTCTTTGCTCTCTCTCACTCTAGTAAGTTATATCAATAATACAAGTAACTGAGTATCCTACTGAGAAAAGTTAATAAACATGACAATCTGTCCTATCTCGAAATGAGGTTTTTTTAAAAAAATAATAATAATAGTGAAAAGAATTATTTTTCATCTGGTCACAAAATGCATACCTATTTTATAAATTTTTGAGAAAAATCATTACGATTCACTTATTTATATAGCAGATTCTCTTTCCTGTAGGACTTACACCTAAGAGCTTTTTGGTCTCCCTACTACAAAAATGTAATGCTAAACAATGTATACATACAAACCCACCATGTACCCTTCCCCCAGATGGAAGTATTGACAAGATCTAGGTGAGCACTGGTTCCTAGAATTAGGCATTACATTGATTAAATGGAACCTATGAAGGAGAAGAACATGCATTCAGATAGCAATGTGAGTATAACAGCCATGTTATATAACCTGTCAACATCTACTGGAACCTGATGCTTGTTTTGTAATCTATCTTTGACATCAGAATCAAATATTACCACAGTATGGCTCTATTCATCTTGTCTGGGGAGAGAAGCAATAAAATCCCACAGAGAAAGCAAGAGAGACTTTTCCTTATTAGTTTGTAGGTATCAAAGTAACCTCAGGCTTTAAATCCCCAAACATCAGGATGAGATACAAGATTTTTTAGAGTGTTTCAACTCTAGGCAAGGCTGCTGTTAGTAAGCTATATGAACAGGAGGGCAGGAAAATAAGTCAGAGCAGCCCCCGCTGCAGTCACACACACCCAGGTAGGCCAATCCAGTACCTCTGGGATCCACATTCCCAGAATATCATTGTCACTGGTCAGGTCTTGTCCAAACATAGCTTCCATTGCTTCATCATCAAGATCAATTTCCAATTCCTCATCTAAATTAAAGTCATACAACGCCCCTGGGTCTTGCTGCAAAGATATTCCTTCTCTCCGACTTTGATTCCTGTGGGCCTGCACAGAGCGGTATAATCCCGCTCAGAACAAAACAAAAAGGCATTTTATTTGAATGCATAAAATAATTCTGAGTATTTCGCCAGCTCTTAATTGCCATACATGTAGTAACAGCCAATATTTATTGAAGTTTTTTTTCTATATGATTATCATTATAGCAGTGGCTTATGCCTACACTCCCAGCACTTTGGGAGGTGGAGGCAGGAGAAATCACTTGAGGCTAGGAGTTTGAGACCAGCCTGGGCAACATAGTAAGACCCTGTCTTTACAAAAAAATTTAAAAAGTTAGCTGGGTATGGTGCATGTGCCTGTAGTCCTAGCTACTCAGGAGGCTGAGACAGGAGGATGTCTTGAGCCCAGGGGTTCAGGGTTACAGTGACCTAGGATTGTGCCATTGCACTCCAGCTTGGGTGACAGATCCAGATCCTATCTCTAACAACAGCAACAAAAACATTATAAAGCATTGCATGGATTCTCTTACTTAAACCTCTCAATAACCCAGTGAGATATGAGTGCTATTACTATCCCCATTTGCAAGAGAGGAAACACGTGTGATAGGTATAATTTGATGTTTTATGGTCTGAGATCCAATAAGCCAATTGAGATAGGTTCTCACCTACACGTTATCAGTCACCTTAATTATATGAGAAATATACATCCTATATTTTCTAGGATGGTCTCAAGTTCTCTCACTGTTCCCGTAAATTACTGAATCATTACTTATGTTCTAGTATTTCAATGATCAAATTCTGTTTTGACAAATCACATATTCAAGTTTTTGATTTGGAAAATATATTCCTTATAATTTATATTTTACATGCCCAGAACATAATCCTAGACTTTACTAATGTAATGAGGGAATCTGGTCCTTACCTAGCAGTGAAGCCCTAACATCCACAGAGTAGTACATCTGAAAAGCCAGTGCCTACTTTTTTTGGCACAGTGCCCTTTCCAGCTCCTTCTTACCACTGATGCTAAATATTAAACATGCATCATCACTTCTTAAATTATAATTGACTGAGAGCAGAAGGAAGAGCATTTATATAATTTCTCGAAATCTACAAGTGGCCAGTATAGACTTCTGCACCCCGGGGAACTTAAAATAAGCCTATGAATGTATGCTATGATTTAAATAAAATTATGTAAATGCATAGAAAATGATATCCAAATAGCTATTCTGTTAATGTGGAGGGACTGAGCACTTAGTATCATTAGTTTGCATCTTCTTTAATGTGCCTTTATATTGCTTTCAAAATAAGATCTTTCACAAAGAAAAGGATATGAAACATACAATTACCTGCTCTTGCTAGCAATGTGCGAGCAGCTAAGTCAAACTTGTGCCTTCTCGTTACTGCTGAGCGACCTCTAGCTGATGGTCCACTTCCAGAAGCTGCATTCTCTGTATGATCCAAATTATCAGGGCTACAAGTGCAAGTGAGAAAGCAACACAAATTTTTAAAAACCATTATGAAAAGAAAGCATAGGTATAAGCTTACTTGCAGTGTTAATTTATTCTCACTGAGAATAAAATATGTTTATGATAAAATGTGAAACACATCTTTATCCCTGTACAGTTCAATTATACACATATCATTTCCTGTGACCTGAGCAATAACTATCTGATTTTGAATTCTGCCAACAACAAAATGATGTTTAATGCAGCTCAAATTTAAATGAGATCAAATATGACCTTAACTAAATTCTAAATGATTAAATACTTAAAATTTGAAATGATTGAGAATCCTTGCCTAGGAAAAACAGGTATTTCGAAATATGTTATGAAAACATTCACTGAGCTTGTTGGAAAAAGCTTGCATGCCATACAGGACACAAGCCTTGGTTACTATATGGCTCCATAGTTAAAATGAAAAATAAAAGATCTAAAGTCATAAGAAGTGATGAAGGAAAGAAGATTTTTAGGGAGAATTCATAAGATATTCTATTACATCTCATTTTAGGATAGGCATTATCACAGAAATCTTTTTACACTTAAAGGGGCATCTTCTACCAGATATTGAAAACTATACAAGAGATGAAAATATAAATATTACACAGAGAAGAGTTAAAAGTCCAATTCTATGCCAGGCACGGTGGCTCATGCCTGTAATCCCAGCACTTTGGGAGGCTGAGGCGGGTGGATCACGAGGGCTGGAGTTGGAGACCATCCTGGCCAACACGGTGAAACCCTGTCTCTACTAAAAACACAAAAAATGAGCCGGGCATGGTGGCAGGTACCTATAGTCCCAGCTACTTGGGAGGCTGAGGCAGGAAATTGCTTGAACCAGGGAGGTGGAACTTGCAGTGAGCCAACATCGTGCCACAGCACTCCAGCCTGGCGACAGAGTGAGACTCCGTCTCAAAAAAAAAAAAAAAAAAGAAAAAGAAAAAAAAGTTCAATTCTATCAAATACATTAAATCAAGGTCCAATATTAAACTGAATACTCGATTTAATATCACTTGTATGAGATAAAATTATTTTATTAGCATGTGTACTTCAAAATAAACTTGTTTTGTTTCCTTTTTCAGTACAATTTTATACAAAAATTATGAAATTCCTTCTGGCATGAAAACACCTGTTCAAATTAAAACCTGTCATATCACTTCTACCCTTCACAGAAATATAAACTTGTAACTAAAATGCCCATCTTTTCATATAACTATATTTATCAACTTTACATACAATTAGAAGCATTTATGAAGGGATATATAATAAATGGGGCTTTGAAATTTATAACACATGGAACAAAAGTACAGGAACTGGAATTTCACCTTTCACTAAAACCTTCCTCCATTTCAGCAGCATCAGCTGATGGTATGTCTCCAGGTGACTGCAAATAACAGGGATCATTTGACTTTCCGCCACTGCCTAGAACGGCTGCTCCATGCCTGGAGTCTGCTGTGCTGCCCGACTGGGGCTCCTCTTCATCCTCATGCCCAGGGTGCTCTATCATCCACATGGCAAGGACAGTGATATTCTGGGCATCAGCCTCTCCCCGAGCACCTATACAGGGGAAAAACAGTCTGATGCTGACTTTGAGCAAAGAATTAGGTCTTTATGTTACCAGTTTAAGAGTGTTTGCTATGATGCTCTTGTAACAAAATATAGTGTTAAAAATCTTACCAAGTTTCATAGCCTCTTAAAAATTATGTTGTCTTTAATAAGCTAGGACTCCTCATATCTGTATACACTGATATATAAAAACTTATCGTACCTGTAGCTTCCATGGCTTTGGCAATCTGCCGAAGAGAGAACCCCATTTCCAGCAAGGGAACTGCAATTGCTGGAGGAGGAGGAGAAGTTGAAAGTCTACTGCTTGGGTCTGACAACGCTGAGACAAAAGGAAGAGAAATAAGAACCTAAATATCACTAGATAACATGAATAAAAAGTGTCTTCATAGTCCTCAATTTCCTAGTATTGTTCAAGTTTAATGAAACTTTCCTCTACTCAGAATATGTGGCTGGGCACTGTGGCTCATGCCTGTAATCCCAGTTTTACTAACATCCATTTATGTTATACTTAGTAAAGATTTGTGTAGAGGTACTATAAGAATATGTAAATATCCCACTCCTCGTCTAAGTTCCATATTTGCAAATTTGTGTACTCAATAAAATTTATTTGTAATCTCAAAATCAATACTCACGTACTTTTGTAGTCATTTGTGACATATGCAGAGGGACTAAAAAGTTTAGTCCCTCAACACATGTGTTCACAGCTAAGGTTCAACAAGGTGATGCACTGCCTTCATGTTTCAGCTCTTATGTGAAAAACAAGTATCCTTTTCATAGTCTACTTAATGCTACACTCTTTGCATTTTTGTGCTTTTGGTCGGTGATTTCCCTGATTAAAATGGCCCCAAGCATAGTGCTAAAGTGTTGTCTAGTGTTTCTAAGCGCAAGGAAGCTGTAATGTGCCTTATGGAGAAAATATATATGTTAGATAACCTTCATTCATGATGAGCTATAGTGTTGGTGGCCATGAGCTCACTGTTAGTGAATAAACAGTATATGTTAATTGTGGTATCTTCAAACAGAAGGATGCATAAAACAAGATTATACAGTATAATGATCAGATGACAGAAATGTAACTAGGAGTTCACAGGAACTTAATCCTGTACTTCTCCTAGGAGCAACGGTTCAGTATTTGCTAATTCAGTGTCCATAATGACCTTTTAGAACATAACTATTGCTAATGAGAATCAACTATTATTTCACATATTCAGTAAGTTAGAGGAAAGACTGAGCATGTGAAATAGACATGGAAGATGAGATTTAAAAACAAAACAAATCAAATGTCTACCGATGAAAACTACAGTGTTTGAACAGAAAAATACACTGGAGATTAACAGAACATTAGACACTGCAGAAGAAAAGATGAATGAATTACAAGATATAGCTATAAAAACTATCCAAAACAAATAATAATTTATTATGGAGCTTATAACATGTGTAAAAGTGAAATGTATGATAACAAAAGTATAAATGATGAGAAAAGGAAAATAAAATCATCCTGTGGTAAAATTATTATTTTAACTATGTATGAAGTGATACAATATCACTTTAAGGTAGACTCTGATAATTAAAGATGTATACAATAAACCAGAAGGTAATCTCTAAAAATATAAAACAAAGTACAGTTGACCCTTGAACAACATGGGTTTGTACTGCTTGGGTCCACTGATACATGGATTTTCTTCTGCCTCTGCCACTCCTGGGAGAGCAAGACTAGTCTCTCCTTTTCCCAGCCTACTCAATGGGAATATGACTATAATGAAGACTTTTATGAGGATCCACTTCCACTTAATGAATAGTAAATATATTTTCTCATCTTTATGGAGTCAAAAGTTATATAAAGATTTTCAACTGTTCAAGGGGTTGGTGCTCCAACCCCTGCAATGTTCAAGGGTCAACGGTATAGATAATAAGCCAACAAAGGAGATAAAATGGAATAATAAAACTCATTTAATTCAAAGAAAGTAGAAAAGAAAAAGAGAACAAAAAACAGGTGGAACAAAATAGAAAAAAGGTGGATTTAAATCCAACCATATCAATGATCACATTAAATGTAAAAGGCATAAACACTCCAATTAAAAGGTAGAGAACAGCAGACTGGATTAAAAAAAGCAAGACTCCCTTGAGGCCAGGAGTTTGAGACCAGCCTGGGCAACATAGTAAGACCCTGTCTCTACAAAAAAAAATACAGAAATTAGCTGGGTGTGGTGGCATGCACCTGTAGTCCCAGTTACTTGGGAAGCTGAGGTGGGAGAACTGCTTGAGCCCAAGAGGTTGAGGCTACAGTGACCCAAGATCACTCCAGCCTGGGAGACAGAGCAAGAGGCTGCCTCCTTAAAAAAAAGAAAGCAAGACCTAACTACTACATGCTGACTTTACCCATTTTAAATACAAAGACACAAATGGATTAAAAGTAAAATGATGAGTAAAGATAAACCATCCTAACAATTTTTAAAAAGCATGAGTGGCTATAATAACATCAAACAAAGCAGATTTCAGGACAAAAAAATATCACCAAGAATAAAGACATTTCATAATAACAAAAGGTCTATTCATTAAAAGTATATAAGAATCCTAAATGTTTATGAACCTACACACAGAGCTTTGAAATATATGAAACAAGAACTGAAAAGAGGAAATAGAAAAATCCACTGCTATCATCACAGATTTCAACAACACTCTGTCAATAATTGACAGAACAAGTAGACAAAAAAATCAGTAACTATAAAGAAGACTTGGACAACACTATCAGCCAATTTGAGCCTGCTAAACAATTTATAGAACACTCAACAACAGCATAATACACATATTTTCCAAATGCACTTGGAATATTTACCAAAACAGATGATATTCTAGGCTATAAGAGAAGTCTCAATAAATTTAAAGTGATTCAAATTATACAAGATATGTTCTCTGATGATAATAAAAAGATATCTAGAAAATCGCCCAAATATTTGAAAACTAAATAACATACTTTGAAATAGTCCAGAGGGCAAAGAAGACATCAAAGGCAAATTAGAAAGTACTTTAAATGAAAATGAAAACACAGCATTTCAAAATGTGTGGGTTGCAGTTAAAGCAGTACTTAGAGGGAAATTTACAACACTAAAAATGGCTAGATTGGGAAAAATGAGGAGCTGATATGACTAATGTACAGCACATTATTTCTCTCCCAAATGGCCGTAATTCAATCCACAGCTTCAAAATGAAGATGATAGCTCAGTTTAAAGGGGCAGTTCCCCTTCATTAAAATCACTATTTTACTTTCTCTGAAGACAAAACAAAATGCCCACATAATGAAATCCCACACATCTGGAATGTCAACTTTTGGATATCATAATGCATATCAGCACACGCACCTGTGCGGTTAGCTGGCCTTGCTGACTGGGAATCAGGAGAAGTTAAACTTTGCCTCCTTCCTACTTCATCAGAAGGAGAGGTGGGTAACGATGATATTGGAGGAGTCTGTGCCCGACGTGTGGGAAGTACAGTGGTAGTTGGGTAACTGGAGAACATTTGCCTTTAAGAAAATAACAGTGGTTAGCATAAAAATCCAATTTACAAAATAATACATATCACAATCTTCTTGTAGAAGAATATGCAACCTGGAGGACTAAACAGATCAGCTATAGTTTAATAAGAATATGCAACCTGGAAGACTAAACAGGTTAGCTATAATTTAATGGAGGGTGGGGAGAAAAACTCCTCAGTTTTAAAAATGATTATCTCATATGGTACTTTCAGTATAAATGTAATAAAACCTTATGATTCTTTCAGCAAAATGCCAGCAACACAGCAGATAGGGGAAATATAGCCATTAGCAAAATAGATGAAAAATGCCTGCCTTCATGGAGCTTTCCTTCGATTATAATACCAAGATGAGAGGGCTATTTTGGTATACATAGAGTGCAAAGAAGGCTTTTAAATATAGGTAACCTGCAGTTACTTTTAAATATTAATATAAACTCACAAGCTAGTCATGAAATTATTCACGTGGATTGAAAGTAATGGTTTACAGGCAAGTTATGGAAAGAAAAGGTAACTGTCTAGTTACCTAGCACAACTGCAAAACAGTACATGAATGATATGCCAGCTGCAGAGTCGGGGAAAAGTACGGGCAGGCAGCCCCTCTTCAGTTGAGAATGTGGAGCACAGTCGGGGAAAGGTATGGGGGGAGAACCCCTCTTCAGTTGAGAAATGTGAACAGTGGTTAGAGAATAAAGTCCAGGAAGATCCACACTGACTACTCCTCAGATTTGTCCAAAAGAACTAGGAACTTTCTAAGTATCAAAAATGTACTGTCTACCAAGTCAGTAATACAATGGTATACACACAGGAAGCAGCAGTTCCCTGGTTTTTCCTCTACTAAATGATGTCTGCCCAGTAAGAGCCAAGTACAACTCTAATGAAGTCCCAGCCAATAGCAGGGAAATGAAGACAGAAGAAATGAGAAGTCAAAAGTCCTGGTGAATGCCTATGGGAGCAAGGGGGCATGATTTTACCACTGAATCCCATGTCCACACTAGTAAGAGCTGAAAAGGTTACAAGGAGTCACTGATGCTACTGATTTTGTGTGGACGCCTTGAATTCCGTAATTGCCAAAGGGATTAAAAAACATATTAGAATGTCCTATCAGGCAAGCATAGTGTCTCACACCTGTAATACCAGCATACTTTAGGTGGTTGAGGCCAGAGGATCACTTGAGGCCAGGAGTTCAAGATAAGCCTGGGCAACAAAGCAAGATCCCGTCTCTACAAAAAAATTTTTAAAAATTAGCCAGGGGCCAGGCATGGTGGCTCACACCTGTAATTTCAGCACTTTGGGAAGCCAAGGTGGGTGGATCCCCTGAGGTTGGGAGTTTGAGACCAATCTGACCAACATGGAGAAACCCCATCTCTACTAAAAATACAAAAAGTTAGCCGGGCGTGGTGGCACAGGCCTGTAATCCTAACTACTCAGGGGGCTGAGGCAAGAGAATTGCTTGAACCCAGGTGGCTGAGGTTGCGGTGAGCCGAGATCATGCCATTGCACTCCAGCCTGGGCAACAAGAGCGAAACTTTGTCTCAAAAAAAAAAAAAAAAATTAGCCGGGTATGGTGGTACACTTGTAGTCCCAGCTACTCAGGGGGCTGAGGCAGGAGGATGGCTTGAACCTAGAAGACTTTGAGGCTGCAGTGAACTATGACCATGCCACTGTAGTCCAGTCTCAGTGACAGAGTGAGATGCTGTCTCTTAAAAAAAAAAAAAAAGAGAGAGAGAGAGAAAAAAGAATGACCTATTATTCCTCTATCTTCCTTATTCCTTGAACAGATGCACCTCCTGAAACTGTTATTCCAGTGAGAGAGCTAAGAAGTAGGAGGTATGTGGGGACTGAAAATGCTACTAGGATTGTACTCCTGCACAAGACCACAGCAGTAATTCTCAAAGTGTACACTGAAGCCACTACATCAGAATCACTAGGGAAACTTAATTAAAATGTAAACTATGAGCCCCACCAGACCTACTGAATCAGACTTGCTAAAGGATACAGCCCTAGAGCTTTAAAAAGTGTCCCAGGTGGCTCTTGGGCACACCAAAAATTGAGAATCACTACAAAAGACATTACCCTGTTCCCCTGTTTAAGATGTTAGTCTACACAGTGGGAATCATAATGTCTTCTCAACTAAGGAAAGAGGGGAAAGAAAAAAAGGGAGGCTAACCATTCTGCTTCCCTTATTTCACTTAAGTCATAGTTAAGAGAGCTCACAAAACAGTCTCTCCCTGAAGGTTCTTCTCTCAAAAGTTTTCATTTGTGTATACATCTGGCAAATTAAAGCAAAAATAAATTTAAGTAAGTAAGCATCACTTGAAACTTACAAACTTATTAAAATAGAGTTGGCTGAAGAAGCATCATAAGACATGCTCTTTTGTTTGAAAAGCAGAGTTGCTTGAAATTTTTTTGAGAATAAAAATACAGGCCAGGTATGGTGGCTCATGCCCGTAATCTCAGCACTTTGGGAGGCCAAGGTGGGTGGATCATGAGGTCAGGAGACCGAGACCAACCTGGCTAACACAGTGAAATCCCATCTCTACTAAAAATACAAAAAAATTAGCCAGGCATGGTGGATGGCGCCTGTAGTCCCAGCTACTCAGGAGGCTGAAGTGGGAGAATGGCGTGAACATGGGAGGCAGAGCTTGCAGTGAGCCAAGATCACGCCACTGCACTCCAGCCTGGACAACAGAGCAAGGCTCTGTCAAAAAAAATAAATAAATAAAATTTTTTAAAAAAGAATAAAATACAAGTATTTACTTTTTGAGGAAAAAAAAATACTTAAAAACTTAGGGGAAAAAAAAAGATCATGGTAAGAGAGAGAATATTAGAGTATTTGCTGGTCAGCACCACAGTTGATTAGACCTGGGATCACCACTAATTGGCTGTGAGATTTTGGGTAAGTTATTAAACTTCTGAGGGACATTTCCAACTTCAGTAAAATGAGCTTGACTATATGATCTCTTAGGTTCTTTCTAGCTCTAGAACACCAAGATTCAGCTGGGCATACTATTCATAAGAGGACAACTGTGCCTTCAGAAACACAGGCATCAGTATGGCAGACATTAAAGATCAACTTCTCTACCTGAGAAGACTAAGAGGCATCACTCCAGGGGACTCGGATGCAGGCACTGTTTCTGTGTCAGTGACTGGAGTGGTGGCAGTTGTGGTGTCCTCCAGAGAGCTGCTCATAAAGGAGGTCGTGCTTGAGGCTGATGGGCTAGTAGTAACCGGTGTCTGTGCCTGCTGGGCAGGGTCACTTTCTTCGGCTTGTTGATCAATCTCTAGAAACCAAAATAAAGGTTAAGAAAGTAGTAAGGATTTGTTTTTTCAAAAATAACAGTGGGAATAAAAAACTTCTACCTTTTTAATTTAAAAGTTTCTAAATATATTTCACAAGCATCAATTTCTATGAAAGACTGACAGAAAAAAATATTCTTACATATATACATCTTTGTATTCACTATTGTACTCATTAGTTCCAGACTCTACAGGCAGTATTGTAATGAGCCCTTGTAATTATACATTTCTGTTTTTAGAGAAGAGGGTTCTCTTAAAAACAAAAAAAGTCTCACTTTTGGTTGTAAGATCTGACAAGAGGTTCTCTAAAGTATCCAATCATTAAAACTGTGTTTCCTTCACACTTTCATTTTGATGCCTATCTTTAATCTACAAATAGGCAAAGATAAAGGCATATAAATACAAGAAGAGCAAAAACCTAGATAGAAACTTCACATTTTAAAAAGGACAATTTCATTAACAAACCCACTTAGTTAACATGTCTAAAAGTTTACAAAGTATTTATACATATATACGTATGTTTTAATCTGTTAAGGAAGCCTACAAATAAACATAACTAAAATATGAGTTGCTACAAAGACAAGTAATTCTATTAAGTTTGATAAAAAGCCACACTACTTCACAATCATCATGATCTTCACATTCCTACTTATGTACACCATGTCTCTCTCTCTCTCTCTCTACTTACTGTCTAAGCTAAGTCAAGAAGAAAACGAATGAGCAAAAAGGGAAAGAAGAAGGGAGAGAAGGAAGAACAATATAAACTCCATGAAGGCAAGGGACTTTGTTTTAACTGCTGCCTCTCCAGAACCTAAGAAAGTACCCAACACATAGTAGGCACTCAATAAACATTTACTGAATGAATCTCATTTTTATTTCTCAATTCACATTCTCCCCAAATGTGAGGATACAAGATAAAACAGGGGCTTTTTTTTTTTAACATGCAATATGCAGTCTATGAAAGTAGAGACTTTAAAATTTCCTTTAAAATGTCTCTGAGAAGATATCAGAATACCATGTATTTTATTTCACTTTTGTTTGTTTTTTGAGACAGGGTCTCGTTCAGCCGCCCAGGCTTGAGTGCAGTGGCACAATCTTGGCTCACTGTAACTCTGCCTCCCGGGTTCAAGAGATTCTACTGCCTCAGCTTCCTGAGTAGCTGGGATTAAAGGCACGCACCACTATGCCCGGTTAATTTTTGTATTTTTAGTAGAGACAGGGTTTCGCCATGTTGGCCAGGCACTCCTGGCGTCAAGTGATCTGCCCGCCTCGGCCTCCCAAAGTGCTGGGATTATAGGCGTGAGCCACTGCGCTTGCCAGAATACTATGTATTTTGAGTCAGATCAATAAATACATTTTTTGGTATGAATTAAATTTTGTTTTACAAAATGTAGTAATAATTGCTGTGTCCTAACAGTGGTACAGGTTTAAAATAGCAAAATTATAGACAGAAGATTACTAATATAAAAATAACAAAAAAGAACTGTTTTCCTTAAAGAAAAAGTGATGTGAAAATTGCTTTGACCAAAGATTTTTTTTACAAATCACTTTCAGAATGTATCACTTCTGACAATTATGAACATAATCTAAACAGCACAAAAGCAAAAAAAAAAAAAAAAAAATCAGATAACATACCTTGCTTAATTTTGCCCCCAAACTGGTCTTCCAAAAGCCCATGAACCACTAATTTATAGATCATGGCTTGAGCTCGTTCGAGATCAGCTAATCCCAATGCTCTCTTTATGGGTGACCGCATGACTGCTCGCTTCACCATGTGTCGCATCAAGAACTGCAGGGCTGCTCGCATCTCCACGTCTTCATGAACAACTGGAGAACTTGCACAGTCTGAGTTGTGGCCGTTTTCAGCCAGAACTTTTGGTATCAGCAACAGCTCAGCATATTTACTACAGCCAAGAAGGGCACTAAGTGATTTCATAGCACCGAGGTAAAGATATGACAGCTGGACTGCTCTGATTTCTGACTGGGCTACGTCATGGTTTTTGGACATATGTTCATGATTTTTTCTTTTCCCTTCTGTTATTTGATGTTGGGATTCCACACTTGGCAGTGTTGGATCTAAAGAAAATGAAGCGATTTCATTTTCTGATTTGGAGCTTGTGGTACCCTGACTTTTGACATCATCAGATGTTAGGCCTGTTCGCATATCTAAAGTGGATTCACTCTCAGGTTTCTGCTCAACATCCCCTTTCTCCTCAGATTCATGTCGGTGTTTCTTCTCATGGCGCTTGGTGCTCTGTTTCCCCATGTCTTCGTGAATGCCAGTCAGATATGTTAGGTCCAGCAGCACAGAAGCCGTCAGGCCTCGGAATCGCGCCACATCAAACGGCAATGGTTCACAGGGTTCCAGATTATACAATGGAGTATCACTAGGCGACCAAAAAGTTGGGAAGCTTTAATAAAGATCAGAATGACACAGGAAGAAGCAAGTGAGGGAAAGACAGGAGGAAGGTACAGAAAATAATGTAGACAAAATAAGGTGCATCATGTACACAATACAGAGAATAATTTACACAAACTAGAGAAATCATTACAAACACAGAGAAAAATGAGTCTACTATGAGAAAATGGGGAGATGTGATGCTAAATGCAGAAGCAATGAGATGTGCATGTGCTTTCAAATAAGAATATTCATTAATATATAACATATGTCAAGAGTTAGCAAACTTTCCGTAAGGGGCCAGAGAGGAAATATTTTCGACTCTGCAGGGCACACGGTCTCAGCTACAACCACTCAACCCTGCCATCATAGTGCAAAAGCAGCCACTGATATAACTAAACAAATGGGTGTGGCTGTACACCTTTACTTACAAAAACAGGAGGTTTGTCGGATAGAATTTGATGTAAGCTATTCAGAAAATTTGTATAATAAATCTAGTTTATAAACGGTTATTTGTAATTTATTTCAGAGAGGACTTCATTTCATAAAAAAGTTTACTTTGTAGTCTCAATTAATGTCTCTATAGTTTAAGCCAAAATATAATTACATATTTCCTGATATTGGCAAGAATTTCCTGAAGTTTAAGAATGATATAATTATACAAAATGTAATAAAAAGCTTTTGCTAGTATAAAGTTTTGTTGTTCTAACCTAAAATCTTGGTTCTATATTACCTTCCTAATCATATTTTCCTCTAGGCTCATTTTTCTTGTTTTAATTTATGAATTTACTTATTTTGCTATATTGTATGCATCTTTTTTTTTTTTTTTTTTTTTTTTTGGAGATGGAGTCTCGTTCTGTCACCCAGGCTGGAGCGTAGTGGCATGATCTCGGCTCACTGCAACCTCTGTCTACTGAGTTCAAGAGATTCTCCTGCCTCAGCTTCCTAAGTAGCTGGTATTACAAGCACATGCCACCAGGCCTGGCTAATTTTCTGTATTTTTAGTATAAAGAAGGTTTTGCCACATTGGCCAGGCTGATCTCAAACTCCTGACCTCAGGTGATCCACCTGCCTCTGCCTCCCAAAGTGCTGGGATTACAGGTGTGAGCCACCAAGCCCTGCCTACTGTATGCATCTTAACAAGGCATCATAAATCCTCTCTGAAACAAGGCAAAGAATGAGAGGAAAGGTAGACACTTCCATGTCACTCTGTAAAGTTGTCATTGGTTTCTTAGCTTGGTAGAATGGAGAGGAAGGTAGAGTCCATTAACCCCTGAAATTGTGTGTAAAGTTTACGTATATGTATTTTTTGGCTAAGATGATCCATAGCGTTCACTAAATTCTGAAACAGTACCACTCCCAAACCACAAAGAACCACTGTTTTAGACATTGTTCTGGCCAGGCTCAGTGGCTCATGCCTGTAATCTCAGCACTTTGGGAGGCCAGGGCAAGCCAGGGCAGATGGATCACTTGAGGTCAGGAGTTCAAGACCAACCTGGGCAACATGGTGAAACTCCATCTCTACAAAAATACAAAAATTAGCTGGGCATGATGGCAGGTGCCTGTAATCCCAGCTACTCGGAAGACTGAGGTGGGAGAATTGCTTGAACCCGGGAGGCGGAAGTTGCACTGAGCCAAGATTGTGCCATTGCCCTCCAGCCTGGGCAACAGAGCAAGACTCCATCTCAAAAAAATAAATAATAAAATAAAATAAAATTTAAAAAGATATTGTTCTATGTCATATCAACATGTAACTTTACAGGAATCACATTGGGCAGTGTAATGAACAGTTATATAACATCACCAATAAATCCATATTTTCAAATGATACAATTATGTAGAGTCATTAGATAAATGAGTCTCCTTATCAAAGAAGATACTTGACAAGATGAGTATCCCTTATCCAAAATGCATGGGATCAGAAGTGTTCTGGATTTCAGAATTTTTTTCCCCAAATTCTGGAATATTTACATTGTACTTACCAGCTGAGCATCCCAAATCCAAAAATCCAAAATCTGAAATGCCCCAGTGAGCATCTCCTTCGAGTGAAAACCCGAAACTTTCTGAGCACCAACATGATGCTCAATGGAAATACCCACTGCAGCATTTTGGATTTCAAATTTTTGGATTTGGGATGCTCACCCTGCATTTCCTTGTAAACATACGAAATTTGTACTTTGCACAAATCCTCTCTGAATGCAAACACACCTAAATGCTTTTAAATACCCTGTTTGAGTCAAGTAAATGTAATTTTCACATCTATTCAAAATGTTTACATTAAGGGGACAGAAATAAGGGGTTTTACAAAAAGTAAGAATACTTAAAATTACTGATAATGCAAAGCCTAATTTCAGTCCATCAAACGTTCATATCCAATATTCAGAGCCTTGCAACCACAAAATGCAATGAACAGATTAGCTGGCTGGCTTTTTACTATGCCAGTGTGTAACGGAAATGATCAAAATGCAAAAAACCAAATGAAAAATTTGAAGAAGAATCCCACTTAAACATATAAACTAATGAGCTTACCATTTTTTCCCCAAAACAAAACAAAACAAAACAAAACGACTATGTATTTTTAAAACCCACTAGTATTTCAAAGAACATGGGTTTAGGAAATTCTCCTTTAAGAAATTACAGTACAAACACCTAGTTGCACGAGAAATATTTTTAAAAGTTAACTGGCAGCTCACCTAAAATACGTAATTACTCACTGTCGACAGGCAATGGTCTATTTCACCATTATATACTCGTTTGCTAAAAGTGTAACTCAACAGATCATACCTGATAGTAATTTCTGCTTCATCCCATTGGACCTTGGCAGACGTGCTGCCCTCTTTGACCACTCCCAGCAGCGTGGCATGGCGCCCAGTTTGCTTGTGAACACACCGACCTCCAACTCTAAGACCAGCATCAACTCCTCCTATCACAGCCAGCACAGGCCACACCTCTATGCAAAGAGTCCTCAGCTGCAGCTCTGAGAGGTCAGCGAGGCCATGCCTAGTATGTTTACCTTTCTCTTCCTCTTTGCTCTCCTTCTCCTCTCTCATTTCATTTTCCTCTCGGCTCTGAACCGAGCGGCTTTTCTTTAGCTTCTGACCTGACTCTTTAATACATATCTTAATTTTGTGCAGCCTTTCCATCATTTTTTTGTTAATGCAGTAAGTCCAACGGTCTGTTCGGTGAAGGATACGGATGAGTTGAATAGTGGCCTCAGCCAGCACTGCTGCTACTGGACTACAAATAGGGTCTCCTGGAAGTAAGTCTCGGGGTGTGCCACGCATCTGCATATCACAAATTTTCACCTATATAAAAGTAAAGAGGGTGGAAAACATATGCTATTAATAGTTCTTCTTAGACACTATAAATTCTAACATGTAGAATCCCATGTTGAACTAGTATTTGGTCTCTTCATACTTGTGAATTATACACCAACTCGCCCCCAAAGAGTAAGGAAATGTTACAGATACACTGAAGTTAGTAGTAGTATGGTCCACTGGAATAAGCTGCCCTGTTTAAATTTCCTGTAACTCATGAATTCCAGAGATGCTAGGACAATTTGAAAGATGAATATAGAGACCAAGCCTTATGTGACTGACTCAATTTAGTCTAAAATAAGCCTTAAGGATATACTCTTTCTCATCCTCAAGACTCTAGAATAATGAGTCCTGGACATTTTACATTGTTCAAGGGGTGCAAAAGTAAAATCATACATCTGAACATTTGGAATAGTCACAATCTGGATACACACTGCAAATAAGACACAGAAGTTAAAAGAGCAGCAAAACTTGGCTTCAAGTAATAACTTTGTATAATCTTAGGAAATTATTTAATCATTCTAAGTCTTAGCTTTTCATTTAAAAACTGACACTAATAATAGCATCTGTCTCCTACAGTTAAAGATTAAATGAGATTATGCACATAAAGTGCCTATTAGTACAGTGCCAGTCACAAAGTAAATGTTAAAAAAAAGTTAACGACTGTTAGTATTGTGTTTCTCAAAGGTTCTAAAATTTATCAAAAATGCCTTCTAGACAAAATTAATTGATTGATACATAGTCTAAGGCTGAATGAATCTTTTCAAGGTTCACAGACGGCAGAAAGCACCAGGCCATCATTGGTTAACTGCATTAACCAATACTGAGAATATGTTTATAAATAATACTAATGCATTTAAGGAAACATGTTCTTTTCAGCGTAAGTGAAAATAACATGAAAATTTGAACCAGAACATGACATAAACTACTTTGGGCTGCAAACCTACATAGGGCAAGGGATGATACCAGGCACTGGGCTGCATCTTTACTTCATCTCCAGTTCAGTTTTGGTTGCCTGGCTGTCTAAGAAACAGTTCCCAGCCAGCCTTAAATTATAATTCCTTGACATTAAAAATATGTATTTTTAAAAACACAGAAAAGGTAATTTTTTTGTTAGAATTTACCAGGTCCAGCAATTTCATTATGGAAATATTACCCATGATATAACTTGAAAGCTTTCTACCACATAATGGTTAGAAATTCTCGAGACTTGACTTAAGCTGTACTATGCATCCGCAAGTGAAAGGATGGAGTAGGGAAAAAAAAAATCCACCCACCAGCACAGGGAGATCACAGTTTTTCTCTGCCTGGGTTTTAGATGAGGTGAAAAAGAAAGTTTACAATGGAGGGTATCCTATTAATACTGTTGTCATGAAGTTCAAATTCACACCATCTACAACACCTGAAAATTCCCCCAGCTGCATGAAAGGTAGTTTCCTCATCATGACTAGAACTTCTATTATTCAGCTGATAGCATCTTATTACATTTAAGATTATGTCTAGATTTCTCTCTCATATCCATAATTGCCAATGAATTAGATTATCTCTAAACTAGTTCCTATAGTTCTTGTGACTGCACTTATGTTTGAAAGTTGACTCACTGTATTCAAATTGCCAGAACATGAAATAGTGTCTTAATATTAATACATCATAAAGTCAATTTCTGAAAGTAACCTTCTTCTAGAAGAATGGATTACTTAAGTCAGGTACTTTTAATGGCAGAAGAAATAGCTTATTATATTTATAAACTCCATCTGATGCTAAACAATAAAGTAACAAATATTCTTAAATAAAGGTTTGAGACTTCATTACCTTTTCCCCTGGATTGCTACTATAGAACATCACACATGGGTACAACTCTGCTGCATCCACATCTTCAAAAGCTAATTTGGGTTCCTACAGTGTGGCAGTGGTGAGGAAAAGAAAAAGGAAATAGAAATTGTTTAAATTGATAGTATCTAACCACATTAGAACTGAAAGCTTTTACGAGACAGAACAAAAGTTACTAGATCAAATTCTCAATTAACCTTGCTAACCAAGAAAATTCTACATATAATAAGTTATCATAATGTGTTCATCTGTTTGAAAAATCTTATTGGCATTTAACTATCTTCTGTTTATTGTTAATAAATATTTTAAGAACCAGAAAGTATTAGAGAGAAAGGAGAGATGAGTAGATAATCTATAAATTGAATAAATGGCACTTAAATAACCAAGTTGACTATAAATAGAAACAAGAAAAATGTAATGCTTGCGAATGGGTGTCGGTACCTCTCCATTTTTCCCAAAAGAAATGGTCCTGGCTTCCATATCTAACACACAGGTAATGAAATCTCCTTGAGTAAAGCTGGACAATGTGAGAGTCTGTTCTCCATTGTGATAGAGGTTACCACTGTAGGCCCTATAGAGCCACATATCCGAGGTAGTGCGGTGGTTAAAGTCATGTACTGGCCAGCGAGAAACTCCAACACAGGTGCCTTCATTCCCTCTGTTTTCCTTCACAATATAAAACTAAAATAAAAGTGGGATATTCATTAATACTCAAAAAATATATTTATATATTATTAACTGCATTAACCAATACTGAGAATATGTTTATAAATAATACTAATGCATTTATGGAAACATGTTCTTTTCAGCATAAGTGAAAATAACATGAAAATAATCGCATCAATTTAGAAAGATTTTAAAACAAACTTATTCTTTATCTTGCAGAATACTTAGAATAACCTTTGAATATCTACAGTATTTAAAATAAGCAATTCTAACTTACAATTTAATAATGAAGCTGAGGAAGTATGTTTAGTCCAGAAATTAACGAAAAATTTTAACTCTTTATATATAGATTTTAACTACTCTCTTGCATATACTTTGGTTTAGAAAAAGAGTTAATATGGCAAGCCTGAGACTAGGTGTTTTGTTTTGTTTTTAACTTTCTAAAGAGATGGGATCTCACTCTGTTTCCCAGGCTGGAGTATAGTAGCGTGATCATGGCTCACTGAAGTTTCAAATTCCTGGACTCAAGCAATTCTCCTACGTCAGTCTCCTGAGTAACTAGGACTACAGGTGTACACCATCATGCCTGGCTAGTTATTTTTTGTAGAGATGAGGTCTTGTTACACAGTCTGGTCTTGAACTCCTGGCCTCAAGCAATCCTCCCACCTCGGCCTCCCAAAGTGTTGGGTTTACAGGCATCAGCCACTACACCTAGTGTGACTACTACCATTTTCAAAAAGTCATGCTTGTAACACTGGTCTTTGGCTAGTATCTGGGAATTTGACTAGTAAAGTTTCTTACACTGATTTAAAAAAAAAAAACAAAATAAAAAAACTTCCCCTAAGTGACAAACATGACTCACTAACCTAGAACATTTAAACAAACAATGTGGTCTATGCTGAATACTTGCTCTCCTTTTGGGAGTATGAAATTTTGGTACATGTCAGGTTGAAGGTGTCTACGTGACCAGCCCCCATTAAAAACCTTGGGTTCTCAATCTCTAATGGGGTTCTCTAGAAACATCACACACGTTATTTTTCTTGCTGGGGAAAGCCTGTGCACTTGTGCTCATGGGAGGGAGAGAACAGAAGGAAGCCTATACATGGATTCTTCCATACCTCACCTGTGTCCTTCCCTTATTATCTGGGTATATCCTTACTGCAGCATTATAGCAAGTCTCCGTCATGAGTGTATCAACATGTGGAGTCTGACAAGTCCTTCTAGTGAATCTCTGAATGTGAGGGTGGTCTTGGGGACTCATGACTTAGCAGTGGCAGCAATGAGATTCACTAGAACAACCCTGATGCACTAGAATATAGTTAAATATTGCTGGGGAAAAAGAAAGAGACGAAAGGAAAAGATAAAACTCTGGTACCTAGGTGGCTATGTAGTTACACATAGTGTGAAACAGAAGGTGAGCTGCTATCTGTTGTGAAGGGGAAAAGTTACCTATCAATTTTTAAGATAAATCCAACCACAAGAGAGTTGGTTTGCTACCCCGGATGCTCTTGGCCTTGCTAGCTAAAGTTAGGAAAAAAGAGCAGCTCAGGTAAAAACTGTGCTGTTCTTTCTTCCAGGAACAACTTCTTTCCTGAAGAGAAAGGGCCCCAATATTCCCACAAGTGGGCTTTAGATGAACCAGAGTAGAAAAATTAGCTTGTAGTTGCTCTCTCCTCCAGTGGGAGGGGAAAGGGTTCAAAAATCCCTGACAGCTTTGAGTGTGGGTGCAGTGGCTCACACCTGCAATCTCAGCACTTTGGGAGGCTAAGGAGGGAGGACTACTTGAGGCCAGGAGTTTGAGACTACCTTGGGCAAGACAGCAAGAACCCCATCTCTACAAAATATACAAAAACAAACAAACAAACAAACAAACAAGAATAAAAAGGAACTACTCCAGCTATTTTCTTAAGCTGGGCTGCTGCTACTGCTACAGCAGGTTCTCCCCCTGCCACAATGGACCTTGTAAATGCTAAATTGATTGCTAGAGGTTTGAGTAAACTTAAGATGTGAGAAGAGAGGAAGAAAACTTTTAAAAACAGCTTTGTTTTGTGTCGACTACATCTGGAAGTATGATTTTAAAAAAAAGATGCAAAGGCTGGGCACAGTGGCTCACGCCTGTTATCTCAGCACTTTGGGAGGCCGAGGGGGGCGGATCACTTGAGGTCAGGAGTTCGAGTCCAGCCTGGCCAACACGGTGGAACCTCATTTCTACTAAAAACACAAAAATTAGCGAGGCATGGTGATACGGGCCTCCAGTCTCACCTATTCGGGAGGCTGAGGCAGGAGAATCCCTTGAAACTGGGAGGTGGAGGTTGCAGGGAGCCGAGCTTGTGCCACTACACTCCAGCCTGGGTGACAGAGCTAGACTCTGTCTCAAAAAAAAAAAAAAAAAAAATTAAGATGCAAAATGTTACAAACTGGTAACTTCATAAGTGCTAAAGTATCATCCTGATCAGAGAAAGCTCCAAAAGAAAAACATATTAGTGAGACATAACTTACTTGCTTTTTTGTCACCGGTGGGTGGACTGGAATTTAAACTCTATTTTAGAAACAAAACAAGTGTCTATAACTGGTGGGTTTTTGCTATGATTTTTTCCTATTGGAGCCTCTGGGAAAATGGAGATAAAATAAAAGAGAGGCAAGCTCTAGATGGAGATATAGAGATGTGCTTTTAGTTTTAAAAAACATTCAGTGGCCAATGAGTTCTTATAAAATCATATGTCTAACACTTACAGGCTGATGACTTTCTAGCCTAGGTACATATTTTTGAGTGGGTCAATTTGGACTCCAAGATTGACAAGCAAACAGAGCTTAAAAAAGCCTTGTTTACAAGGCTGGACTTAAAACACTATTGTCAGGTCCTACACCATCTAGGGTTTGTTTTTGTTTTTAAGAGATGGGGTCTCCTTCTGTTACTCAAGCTGGCATGCAGTGGTGTAAACAAGAGCTCACAGTGGCTTCAAAATCCTGGGCTCAAGCAATCCTCCAGCCTCTGCCTTCCAAGTACTGGTACTACAGGCACATGCCCCCATAACTGGCTCCATCTAGATTTAACTGCTGCCCCAAAAAGCTGATGGCTTGGAATCCTGAACTCACACATTCTAATTGCCTGGACCTGACTCTAAGCTAAAACCTGACACTGTGTGCTCTAGGTTATTTCAACCCAAAGTGAGTTGTGCTCAGCTAAAAGCAGGCACGAGCTGAATGAACACAACTCAAAATCTGGGACTGTTGTGGATTTGGAACACTCCCCCTCTGTGGGGCCACAAAGTCTGAAAAACATCTTGGATGCTGGCTGGACTGTCCAGGTCTCTTGCAGGTATCCATGAAAAGAGCTTGTTTTCTGGGAGCAATATACTTCCACCCACTCTTTAAGAGGTTGTACTCTCAACACCCCCTAGGTGACATCCCAACATGTTAAGCTTTCCAGAATAGTTGCAGTCTGCAACAAGGGACTGATCATTTGACTCTGCATCCCTCACTTTTCTCCTGATAACACATACCAATAAGGCAGTTTATTAAATAAAACTGTTTCCAGAAAGAAACTCATCTTTTCCAGACTGCTCACTGGATAAATGATTAGGATGAAAGACGCAGAAAGTTTTATAAACCTATTTTGAAAAAAATAAACAGTAACTGAAATTTTGTCCTGGCCAATTCCTAACCTTTCTGGTTAAGTTGTATATGCAAATGTTTTTGTATGAAAACTCTTCTTCTTGCATCCAATCCTTCTGGACAAAAGGTCTAAATAAAAATAAAAAATGATTTTTAAAAATTAAAAAATTTAAAGTTGTAATTACTAAATGGGACACTCAATTTCATACAGAGAAAAAACAAAAACTCAAGACTTGGGAAAATATGGAGGAGTAGGGAGGGCATTAATGATCTGTTTTCCGAACTGTTCCTAAAAGTTCTCTATCTTCTAGGGGGAAAAAAAATCTATTGGGCCAGGTGTGGTGGCTCACACCTGTAATCTCAGCACTTTTGGAAGCCAAGGTCAGGAGTTTGAGATCAGCCTGGCCAACATGGCAAAACCCTGTCTGTACTAAAAATACAAAAAATTAGCCAGGCGTGGTGGCAGGTGCCTGCAGTCCCAGCTACTTGGGAGGCTGAGGCAGGAGAATCGCTTGAACCCAGGAGGTGGAGGTTGCAGTGAGCCAAGATCAGACCACCACTGCACTCCAGCCTGGACGACAGAGTAAGACTCCAACTCAACAAAAACAAACAAAAGAAAACAAAACTATTTTGTCTTAAAAGCTGCTGTGAGCACTTTAAATTCAAACTGACTGCTGAGCTTCTCATCAAATTTGTCAAGTCTGTCAAAAGACAACAGTGGGTGGCTCCAGTTCCCGCAATTTCCACAGAACACCTCGAGATGTCATCCACACTCTTGAGATAGGAATGATGTCACAGAAAACAAAATCCTTTAAAACTGACTGCTTTCAGACGGTCCCTCTGAAACCAAGACTCAACTTAATTATTCAGACTAAACTGGGAGCACAGAGTGGGAGGCCCTATGGGGGCAGGTGACATTGGTGTCATGTTAACCTGTGCTGCCTATTATATGTTCTGATTAGAGATGCCCTAATAATTATAAACTCTTTGTTTCCAAGGACAACACATATGCCCTAAGGGATTACATTTCTTGTGTGTGCAGCTTATCATGATAATACCTCAGTCCTGGACTGGCCAGAGTTGTCCTGTGCTAAAATGATGCCTAATCTACATTTTAAAAGTTAAGACAAAAGCTTAAGAATGAAGCCACATGGCTTTTTAAGATAGACCTGTTGGTTAATGAGATCTGTTGTAACTGGCTAAGTCTAGGACCCTTAAAAGGCATAAGCGAAGTCAATATTACTGGTCTGTCTTATCCTGCTGCATGGGGTCCTACTGATAGTTTTACTGTATATACACCATGCCCAAGAGATAAAGGAGTAGACTGTGCAAAAGGAGGAGTTAACACAACAGAGACTACTATCCTTAGAAATGCCTGCTTGTAATGTTGGCCCTTGGCTGGCATGGGGGAACTTGACTGGTAAACAGTCCCCTATACTGATAAAAATTTTACCCAACTGATACAGGCTGGCTTATTGTATCTAGATTGTACGAACAATATGGTTTATGCTAAATACTAGCTTTCCTTCTGGGAATCTAAAATTTTAGTACATGTCAGGCAGAGGGTACCAATATGAACAGTTCCCTATAAAAACTGTGGGCACTGAATCTCTAACGGGCTTTCCTAGACAAAAACATCACACACGTTGCTTCATTTTCATTGGTAGAGGAAAATGTGTTCTGTGTGACTCCTTATGGGAGGGCTACAGCATGATTTTAAACATCCATTAAAAAAATTTTTTGGCCGGGCGCGGTGGCTCAGGCCTGTAATCCCAGCACTTTGGGAGGCCGAGACGGGCGGATCACGAGGTCAGGAGCTCGAGACCATCCTGGCTAACATGGTGAAACACCGTCTCTACTAAAGAACACAAAAAACTAGCCGGGCGAGGTGGCGGGCGCCTGTAGTCTCAGCTACTCGGGAGGCTGAGGCAGGAGAATGGCGTAAACCCGGGAGGCGGAGCTTGCAGTGAGCTGAGATCCGGCCACTGCACTCCAGCCTGGGTGACAGAGCCAGACTCCGTCTCAAAAAAACAAACAAACAAACAAACAAAAAACAAAAAAAAAATTTTTTGAGATAACTTTAGAATTATAAGGGTTACGAAAATAGCACAGAGTTCCTGTATATCCTTCACTTGGTTTCCATTTATATTATCTTACATAATAATAGAACATTTACATATCATGATTTTTTTTTTCAGTCTTTCTACACATTTATTATAAGAACCTGGGGGAAAAAAGGACTAAAAGACAAAATGCTAAAAATTACTTAGATTTTCTACATACCTTCCACTGATAGCACCCAGAAGTTACTCCTGTAGATGCCAATCCATATCCTTTCCCTCCACTGCCATGAGTTAAAATCTGTCCGTTCTCCACTAGGCAACACTGAGCTTTCTCTGGGTCAAAGGATACTTCTTGGATAGGAAGATTCTCATCTTCTTCTTCCAACTCGCCCTGCTTCTACCAGAAAAGAAGCTGGGTCAGTATTTTGGAGTAACCCACATCTCAGGTAAGATACATTCTGAGGCTCCTTGGTTTTATTCCACAAATATTTATTATGTATCTACTATGAATCAGTTACTGTGCAGGCCTACAGGAACACAATGATAAATAGAGCATGGTCCCTTCCCATAAAGAGCTTAAGGTCACTAGTGGACAGAAGACAAATACATAATGCTAGTATTACAGTGGGAGAATAACCAAAATTACATAATAGGTATAGTAGAAACATAAAAGTGTGTCTAACCATGCTTGAGAAGGACAAGGTAATGTTCAAAAGGAGGTGACTTCTAAGTTGAGTCCTGAATGATGAGAAGGCAGTAAGCAGCTGGTCAAAGGAGAGAGGCATTTTAAGAGGCAGTGTGTACAGCATGTTCCAAGGCAGAGAGGTACAACAGAGTTCAGTGATTTAAAGACAAGCAGTATGTAATGACTGGAAGACGAAACTGGCTGAAAACAAGTCCAGAGAGAGAAGAAGAAATCAAATCATGGAAAACCTTGTGTGTCCTTGTTTGAATTTTACTCTACTGACATTAGGGAAGCCCATACAGAATGATGTATATAGGAGATCTCTGATCACATCTGTGCTTTATAAATATCATTTTACCAAGGGTATATAGGATGAAGGCAGAGAGACTGACTAATCAGCTGTAAGTTCAGGTAAGAAATAATAAGGGGGCCCGGTGTGGTGGCTCACGCCTGTAATCCCAGCACTTTGAGATGCAAAAGCGGAAAGAGCACAAGGTCAGGAGTTTGAGATCAGCCTGGTCAATAAGGTGAAACCCTGTCTCTACTAAAAATACAAAAATTAGTCAAGTGTGGTAGTGGGTACCTATAATCCTAGCTACTCAGGAGGCTGAGACAGAAGAATCACTTGAACCCAGAAGGCAGAGGTTGCAGTGAGCCGAGATCGTGCCACTGCACTCCAGCCTGGGTGACAGAGCAACACTCTGTCTCAAAAAAAAAAAAAAAAAAATAGTGAGGGCCTGAATTCATTCATTCAATGTGCATTTATTAAGCATCTATTCTCTGCCAGGTATCCTATCAGGTCCTCCATATTCAGCAGGGTATTAGGTCTCTGCTCTCATAGAACTTATTTTGGAAGAGAGAGAGAGAAAAAAATAAATAAGATCATACAAAGATTAAGTGATATGTTGAAATTAAAGCAGGTGACATGACAAACAGTGTGTGGCAACTCTCTAGATTGATTAGGGAAGGACTCTCTGAAGATGCGATAATTGAGACCTGAATGACAAGAAATTTCTAAGAAACATCTAGAGGTAATAGCCAGTTTAAAGCCCTAAGGAATGAGCAGGATTACTGTACTCTAGAAATACAAGAAGAAGAAGGCAAGTTGCTTAGACTATAGTGAGCAAAGGGGAGAGGACAAGGAACCCTAGATTTCATCCCAAGAATGATGAGAAACCATTGAAGTATTTTAAGCAGGGGACCACCATGCTCTTATTTACAATTTTAAAAGATCATTCTGGACCCTGTGTAGAGAATGGACTTTAGGGCATAACAATGGAAGCAGAGAGAACAGTTAGGAGGTTACTGCATAGTTCAGGCCAGAGACAATAATGGCTTGGAATAGGGTGATGACAGAAGAGATGAGGAGGTAGGCAAATTCAAGTTACATTTTAAAGACAAGCCAACAGAATCTAGAGATTGTATGGATGGAGAAATGGGGGTGAGGAATCAAGATGACTCCTAGGTTTTTCACTTGAGTAACTCACTAGGAGGCCGGGAAAGCCTGGGGGAAGAAACAGAATGTGATTAAACTAAGGGCGCCATTTTTGACATACTGAGTATGAGATGCCTATTAGACATTTAAGTGATAAGACTAGTAGAAGATGGGGATATAAGTGTAGAATTCAGGAGAAATGCCAGAACTTGAATTTAAAACTTGGGAATCAAGTCTTAAATGAGTCTGAATAACATTTCTTTGAGAAGAAATGGGGATTAATGAGTCTGAATAAGAAATGGGCATATGAGTCTGAATAAGGTGTCTTTGAGGAGGAATGGGGATTAATCCAACACGTAGATTGAATAAAAGAAGAAGAACTTATAAAGGAAAATGAGAACAGCTCATTCCATCAAAGTAGAAGGAGAACCAGGAAAAGTGGAATCATGAAAACCAAGATAGGAATTAAGTTAAATGGAGAGATGAATTCACAAGCTATAAATCAATGGAGGCTAGTGACTACATGCATGGGGACATTAGGATAATCTAAAATTCCCAGGAATTTGGGTTTGGGAAACTAGGTGAATGGTGGTGCTTTCAATCAGAAATGGGACAAAAAAAGGGGCGGGGGGAAGGGTTTGCGGGGGAGACACCCAGGCTAGCATTTAAGTTTGGAAGACACTGCAGAGTGATTTTTTAAAACCATAAATCAAAGCATCAACATGCTTTGATTGGTCCCCTGCTTTGGATATGGATGAGACTGCTGGAAAAGCTAAGGATCAAACTCTGTGGGACACCAACATTTTGGGATGAAGGCAAGGTAAAAGTGGCACCAAAAAAGAGTTGCTTTCAAAAGGAATCAGGATTGGCAGAGAATATAAGGAGATCCAGGAGAAAGCGCTTTGAAAATAACAGAAGGCTAGAGTTTCCAGAAGTAAAGTAAGAAGTGGAAAAAAAAAAAGGATACACTATATTTAGCAACAAACACTTATCTTTGTTGTTTAATTTTGCATTTTGATAGAAGATAAATGGTCAGGTTGAAGAGATAAGAAGAAGAAAGTGACTGAAACAAAGTGACTGAAACATGCAGATTACTCTTCTAAGAAGCTTAGTAGTGCAGGACAAGGGAGAAGACAGAGAAGGCTTCACAGATAAAAATGTGATTCAGGAGAGGAGAAATGAGTTAAGCATGGTTATAAGCTAAGGGGAGGGAATCAGTGGAGAGGGAGACAGAATGCTGAGAGAGGAGATGGAATAAATGATAGAACAAGGTGCCTTAGAGGAACAGGCATTCAGAGACAAGTGACAGAATATTCACTTATGCTGTTAAGAAACATCTTTTAGGAAAAACCAATTACCTGTAGTTTTATTTCTTGTTCTTTTTCCTTTATCTGAATAGCATGTTTGGCCTGAGCAATGGGTGTCTCCCACATACAATCGGATAGAAGGGAAAATAAGCGCTCAACAATCTATTTTATTGAAGAAAAAAGGATAAAATTTGTAAAAAGTACTTTAAGTATTTTTAGAAAAGCTGTATCATGTTAACTGTAATATTAAGTCACATGCGAAGTTTGATTATACCAGTGTTCAACAGCTACTTTTAGTGGTTATAAGTTAAATATCACTTTTTAGAAGTAGTAACCCATTAGAAGCCAGGCACAGTGGCCCATGCCTGTAATCCCAAGCACTTTGGGAGGCTGAGGCGGGTGGATCGCCTGAGGTTGGGAGTTTGAGACCAGCCAGGCCAACATGGTGAAATCCCATCTCTACTAAAAATACAAAAATTAGCCAGGCATGGTAACATGTGCCTGTAGTCCCAGCTACTTGGAGGCTGAGGCAGGAGAATCACTTGAACCCAGGAGGCGGAGGCTGAAGTGAGCTGAGATCGCGCCACTGCACCCACTCCAGGCTGGGCAATAGAGCGAGACTCCATCTCAAAAAAAAAAAAGAAATATTAACTCATAAGAAAGTGGGTCCCATTTTGCCTTACTATTTAGACCTCTAGTTAGGACAAACACTCTCACATATTTCCTCCTATAGAGGTCCAAACCTAGTAAGAAATTCCAGATTTTTCTTTCCTTCTGAGCTTGCAGAGTATTCTCTATCCCTCTACTTCTCACACCCCATAACTTATTTTTTGCTCTCTCCTTGGGGGTGAAATAACAAAGAAAGCAGTCCTAAAAGTAAACGTTATGCTACTGAATAAAAGACACATTTACAACTGAAGAGACTGTTAAGTACAGATTTGGGTGAATCATTTTGCAAATATGGAAAACATCTTCTAATAACTTTAAAAATAAAAACCTGGGCCATTTGATCATCTTCTACACCAGATTCACAAGCTGGCAGCACAGCTTCAAGGACATGAAGTGCAAGGAGCCTTGTTCTTAAGTTACCAACCAGAGGAATACCTGGAGGGGAAAAGACATTTTCTTATTATCAATGTGACTTAAATTCAAAGTTAAAATGAACTTCTGGGAAAAAAATTCCTGAGGCTGCTCAACATTTATGGGTGGAACAAACTTGATTTCAAACTATTATCACAAGAATTCTGGATCCATCCTGTACCCATGAATGTGTTGGAATACATTCATGTTTATGTCTCAGTTTTTCTGTATACATAATGGAAAAAGCATTGTAAAAAAGTATCTGTGCCAGATACTATGCTATGCTACCCTTTTCACACACATATATTCTATTAATCCTCACAAACTGAACTACAGCCCCATTTTACTGTTGAGAAAAATGAGGCTCAGAAAAGTTATGTAACTTGACCAAAGCCACACAAGTTCATAGAGGTAGAGTTTTAAACAGGTCTGTTAATCTCCAAAGCTCATGCTTATTATTCCCTCTCATTGCCTATCGCCGTCCATGCACTGACTGTCTCACAGGGATTGTTAGGGTTAACGGGCAGTAAAGAGACTGTACTTTTCTAAAATAAGCCAAGGGCTGGGCATGGTGACCTATGCCTGTAATCTCAGCACTTTGGGAGGCTGAAGCGGGCAGATCACTTAAGGCCAGGAGTTCAAGACCAGCCTGGCCAACATGGCGAAACCCTGCCTTTACTAAAAATACAAAAATTAGCTGGGAGTGGTGGTGCATGCCTGCGATCCCAGCTACTTGGGAGGCTGAGGCGGGAGGATCACTTGAGCCCAGAAGTGAGAGGTTGCAGTGAGTTGAGATCACACCACTGCACTCCAGCCTGGGTGACACAGAGAGCTTCTGTCTCAAAATAAGAAAAAATAAATAAATAAATGAAGTAATCCAAGGTAGAAAATAGGATATTGATACATAAATATGTAATTAAAAATATATATAACTGTAATAAGATCAGTTGAAAATAAATGAATATCTGTTTTTTATCTTCTTAAAACTTAATATTAGCCTTAATTAAAGGAAAAAAAAAGGAGCAGTTGTAAATTATACTAATTAAGAAAAAAAGTATATTGAGTATGTAAACATACAAAATACCATGTGCCATAGAAGATTTACATTATGTTTTGGCATACTTAAAACAGACTAGAGATTATGAAAAGTTCTGGAAATGGATGCCAGTGATTGTTGTATAATATTGTGAGTAAAATGGTAAATTTTATGTTATGTACATTTTACCACAATTTTAGCAAAAGAGAACAGGAAAGGACTGACTGTAATCTATGTAAGCAGACCTTTTAGGGTAAGGACCAGGGATTAAGCTTATTCTATAGAACTGTGATAAATATCAAACAATCAAAAGTCACAATCAAGGCAACAGAAACCACAACATGTTAAGAGAGACTGTACAAATTCAGATCTGCATCCTGATAATCCAAGAAGCAAGGTCAGAATCTGTGCTAAAATATCATATTAAACAGGATGTTCTCTCCTTACTCTTAGTTTTGTAATCTGAACAAAGAGGATGAAGTTCTCTAGATAAATTCCATGATCTTCTCCAGAGCTACATTATTTATTTTCTACCAATTTTTACTTCTGAAATTAGAGTTTTCTTTTGATCAAATAGGTACACAGAAAATAAGAAAGAAAAGTCTTCAAAGCAAGGTTACTCATAGAGTGTTGCTAAAGTCTGGCATTATCTTAATAAAATACAAGTAATATCTACAAATACTCTAAGACAAAGGCAAAGGACATATACCTGAAGAACATTTCTGAGACGCTATATTTAGAAGCACTTCTGTCCACTTTGGGGAAGCCATTTTTGACTGAATCGCTTTTGAAGATACAACTCTGCGAAGAAAAACTAAAAAATCCCCTAGATGGAGTTCGGCTGCGTGTTGTTTCCTAAGAGCAGCTACAGTGAAGAGACAAGTTTAAGTTACAACCAAGAGCCAACAAGAAATAGTCTTATATCACATAATTTACATGGAAACCACACGTAAGCACAAATCTAACTCAAAATCTTAGATTGTCAGCTACTGAATTCTGAAAACTTAAAGAATAGAATGGAGAAAGGTCAGAAAATAAAGCCTAAACGTGAAACATCTTTTACATCTCTGTAGAATGAAAATGAATATGCTATGATTATGATGACTAAGTAAAATAAAGAATTATTGGTGACTAGAGAACAGAACAGCCTAGGAAGAAGTCGAGCTCCTCCTAATTATAATCCAGTTCCCAACTATCAGGCCAGGCGCAATGGCTCACAACTGTAATCCCAGCACTTTGGGAGGTTGAGGCCGGCGGATCACTTGAGATCAGGAGTTCAAGACCAGCCTGGCCAATATAGCAAAACCCTATCTCTAATAAAAATACAAAAATTAGCTGGGTGTGGTGGCACATGCGTGCAGCCCCAGCTACTCGGGTGGCTGAGGCAGGACAACCGCTTGAATCTGGCAGGCAGAGGCTGCAGTGAGCCCAGATCACGGCACTGCACTCCAGCCTGGGTGACAGGGTGACACTGTCTCAAAAAAACAAAAAACAAAAACAAAAAACAAAAAAAACAGAAAACAAACAGATATCAAAATCCTTGGTGCTGGGGGAATTTTTTTTTTTTTTTTTTTTTTTGAGACAGGGTCCCGCTCTGTCATCCAGGCTAAAGTGCAGTGGTATGATATCAGCTCACTGCAACCTCCACCTTCTGGGTTCAAGCGATTCTCGTGCTTTGGCCTCCCGAGTAGCTGGCACTACAGGCATGGGTCACCACGCCAGGCTAATTTTTTTTTTTTTAGTAGAGATGGGGTTCCACCATGTTGCCCAGGCTGACCTTGAACTCCTGGGCTCAAGCAATCCACCCGCCTCGGCCTCCCAAAATGTTGGGATTACAGGTATGAGCCAGTGCGCCTGGCCTGGGGGAAAATTTAGGTCAGGACTTAGGTTAGAGATGGCTTGTCAGGATCAAGGTTAGAGATGGCTTGTCAGGAACAAACGATAAGAAAATATCTGAGTTTCCCCCTAGGCAAAATACAACCTGGGGAAAATCAGTCATCTAAAATCTAGGTCTCAGAGCCCAGACAGCCAAGGAAAGGTTGAACCTAGAGAATGGGCAGTATGGTCACAACATCAGGGGTAAGAGACTCTAAGGAGAGGATGTTTGGTCAGAAGCTCATCTAAACCATATATATGTGAAGAGAAAAGGGATTTGTAAATAAACAAATAAAAATCCCATCATAGTTCATAAGGAAGAGTAACTCCACATTCTAATCATATGCACACAATGGGGATTTAATAAATGCTTGTAAGTAAAGACAGAGAAAGAGGCTTACATTACCTCTGAAATCTTTCTTCTCAGTTTCTCCACTGGAGTCAACTTTTTTTTCTTCTTCTTCACCCTCTTCTTGCTCCCCTTCTCCAAAAGAGGCCATATGAAGTACACCAGTTTGGGACAATAAATTCTTCAACTGACTACAGAGTAGATCCAACAAGGATTGAACTACTTTGGGACTCAGTTTATCGGCATAGGTCCTATGTGAAATAAAAGAAAAAAATAAGCGACAAAAACACAGAAGGGCAAACATAGTGCTTAAATACATAAAGCAGAATAGAGGGAAAGGGGGGATTCTAAAATGGAGGAAGACCAGGCCTCATACAGTTCTACAAAGACATCTACCATACTTACCCAGTAGTGATGGCTAGAATCTGGAGCAGCCTTGTACTGGCCACTTTCAAAGCTGTGCTAAGCTGGGAAACACCCGTCTTTGGCAACAACTGCAGGGGCTGTCCTAGCATGGTGTCTGTGCCACACAACTGTGACAATACGTTTAGCAGACCAGTGGAAATTGCCAAAGAAACATCTACTGGTTGATAATGAACACTTAGGGCAAAAACCGTAACCAGAAGGAGACGTTGCTGGGCTTCTAAAAGACAAAGAGACAGTTAAGAATCTTCCTTTCAGTAAACAAAATATTAAAATGAATCATTTTCTAAAATATTAATAATAACATGAAACACTATTTTTAATTATTTATTCTTTACCTATAGGTTTATCTACTAACGTTAAACACAAAACATAGAACGTAACTAGTACCATAACCTCAGGGTAAAATGTAACCTACACTGCGTATTTGCAGGGACAGTTTACTTACCAATGTGATGCTTGTTTGCTTGCAGGGCTCTTTCCAGGGTAGCAGACAACTGTTGATAAATTTTATGCACAGCTACCTGGATTTCAATCTGAATATTTCTTTTAGCTGCTCTGATCCCATCCTGAATTACACATAAAGATTTACTTTTTCTATTAGCAACAATAATACCTGCTTGCAAAAAGAAGTAATAACATTTTATTTCTAGTCTATGCTAGAGCCTTATGATGGTTTTTAATTATTTACTATATTTCACTATATAAAAGTATATAATAATTTTTTTTCTTTTTTGAGGCAGGGTCTCACTGTATCACCCATGCTGGGGTGCAGTGGTGCAATCCTGGCTCACTGCAACTTCCACCTCCCAGGCTCAAGCAATCCTCCCATCTCAGCCTCCCAAGTAGCTGGGACTACAGGCACATACCACCACACTCGGCTAATTTTTTGTATTTTCTGTAGAGACAGGGGTTAGCCATATTGTCCAGGCTGGTCTTAAACTCCTGAGCTCAAGCAATCCAACAGCCTCGGCCTCCCAAAGGGTTGGGATTACAGGTGTGAGCCACCATGCCCAGCCTCCAAATTTAATTTTAAATGCTTGATAATTCTTGAGTCTGCATAATCTTTTTTTTTTTTTTTTTGAGATGGAGTCTCGCTCTGTTGCCCAGGCTGGAGTGTAGTGATGTGATCTCGGCTCACTGCAACCTCCACCTCGCGGGTTCAAGCAATTCTCCCTGCCTCAGCCTCCTGCGTAGCTCAGATTATAGGCACTTGCCACCACGCCCAGCTAATTCTTTGCATTTTTAGTAGAGACGAGGTTTCGCCATGTTGGCCAGGCTGGTCCTGAACTCCTGACCTCAGGTGATCCGACCACTTCAGCCTCCCAAAGTGCTAGGATTACAGGTGTGAGCCACTGCACCCAGCCGAGTCTGTATAATCTTTCTATTTCCTCACAAAGCAGTTTTTCCTGCCTAAATATGAAAGACATATTAACACTTTTTTTCCCCTAAGTTATCAAAGGAATCACACAAACTAGGTAAATGATCAAATCTAAAATGTAAGCTCTTGAAACCCATCCTCCCAAACTCCAATCCCTATCCTAATTTGGATCCATTCCCATCCAAACTGGATAATAAAACTGAGCCAGCAAATAATCTACAATAGTACAATAGTACCATGGCTCACCTAATCTCAACCACAATATTTAGGAAATGAAACCAATGAGCTATTTTAAAAAATTTAAAGTCTTTGTATTTTTAAACTGAATTATAAATACCAAAAAGCTTCACATTATTAAAGTGGCTTTGTAAAATGACAGTTAAAATCTGTATATACTGCAAGGTGTCACCTACCTGATAGTGATGCAATCGGCCACTCTCTCCCTTGGATCCTGTGTGTCCAACAGTGCCTAAACCAAAACACCCTGCTAGGAACTGCAGCCTCACAGACGTGAGTAGTGTGGATGACTGGAAGCCTGAACTCAACCTGCTTCCTGCCAGTGAGATGCTACCTTTTTCTTCCATCCCAGACAATAGAACGAGGATCTGATGAAGTGCCTCTAAACGAAGCTTGAGGAAAAAAACATATTTTAGAGTTCTTCATTGAACTCAGACACAAAGAAACTCTGGATGCCAAAGACAGTATTTTTAACACTTAGAAAATTCTGACATTTCATATGAATCTATTCTACGATAAACATTTATTTTATTATCACTTTTTATGAAGATATTTCTAAAAATTCTATAAACATACTTCAGAATAAAAAAGGTTAGAGTACAATAGGAAAAGTAGTAGCTTTGGATGTAGGAGACATAGTTTCAAGGACAGACTCTTTTATCTTACTGTGTGGCCTTGGGAAAGTCTCTTAACTTACTGAATTTGTTTCCTCATATATAAAATAAGACTAATAATACCTTATCTAATCTATTCACACAGCTACTGTGAAGCTCATAAGGAGATGTACGTGAAGGTTTCAAAACTATAAGGTAGCACTGCTATTGCTTTCTTAATTAAGTTTACATAGAATGAATACTCTTCAGTCTAGGAATGAGAAGTACTTCTGAACTATTTATCTGTGGTTTTCTTGAACTTCTGCCCCTATTTTCCCTAGGAAGACACTCCCCATCACTGTAGCTGATCAGCTCATCCTTCTTCTTCTAAAACATTATTTTGAAATAATTTTAAATATACGGAAAAGTTGTAAAGATGGTACAGAGAGTTCTTGTATACTCTTCCTTTAGCTTCCCCTAATGTTAACATCTTGCATAACCATTGTACATTTATGAAAACTAAGACATTAACATTGGTATAATACTATTAACTAAACCTAAAGTAAAACAGTATTAGTTAAAATACTTTGTTTGGATTTTAGTTTTTCCATAATGTTCATTTCCTGTTCCAGGATCTAATCCTATATACTGCATTGCATTTAGTTGCCATGACTTTTCAGTCTCTCCTACCCTGTGACAGATTCTGTCTTTCCTTATTTTTCACGACCTTGACACTCTGGAAGAGCTGTTCAGGTATTTTGTAGATGTCCCTAAATTTTGGGTTGTCTGATTTTTTTTCTCATGATTACACAGGAATTATGGATTTGGGGGAAGAATACCACATAAAGTGTTCTCATCATACTATATCAAGGGTACACGATTTCAACGTGCACACATCACCAATACTGGTGATGCTAATCTTTATTTTTTTTATTTTTTTGAGATGGAGTTTCACTCTTGTTGTCCAGGCTGGAGTGCAGTGGCACGATCTCGGCTCACAGCAACCTCTGCCTCCTGGGTTCAAGTGATTCTCCCACCTCAGCCTTCCAAGTAGCTGGGATTACAGGTGTCTGCCACCACAGCCAGCTAATTTTTGTATTTTTAGCAGAGACAGGGTTTCACTATGTTGACCAGGCTGGTCTCAAACTCCTGACCTCAGGTGATCCACCCACCTCAGCCTCCCAAAGTGCTGGGATTACAGGCGTGAGCCATCATGCCCAGCCAATCTTAATCATTTAGTTAAGGCGATACCTGCCAGGTTTCTGCAATGTAAAGTTACAATTTTATCTCCTTCCCATAGCCTATTTGTTAGAAGCAAGCCACTAAGTCCAGCCCACCCTCAAGGAGCGAAGAATTAATCTCCACTTCCCGCAGGGAGAACTATGAAAGAATTGTGGACATGTTAAAACCACAATAATTAATAAATATTTGGGGGGAGAAACTTTAAGGCTATGCAAACATCTCATGTCTCTTTCAAGTTTTGCTTACTCATTTTAGCATTCATTAGTGGGACTTGATTGCAGCAATTATTTCTGTGAGGTTCTAATCTAAAGCAGGTGTCTAATTTAAACTGAGACAAATGGGTCAAAAATGAAGGCTCAGGGCCAGGAGCGGTGGCTCAGGAGGCCTGTAATCTCAGTACTTTGGGAGGCCGAGGCAAGTGGATCACCTGAGGTCAGGAGATCGAGACCAGCCTGGTCATCGTGGTGAAACTTCATCTCTACTAATAATACAAAAAATTTAGCCAAGCATGGTAGCACACACCTATAATCTCTGCTACTCGGGAGGCTGAGGTAAGAGAATCGCTTGAACCCGGGAGGCAGAGGTTCCAGTTAGCCAAGATCTCGCCATTGCACTACAGCCTGGGCAACAAGAGCTAAACTCCATCTCCAAAAAAAAGAAAAAAAAATGGCTCTGATGACCTATTGTCATCAACCAGTCTCACCCTAGTTTCTAGGAGACATGTGAAGACTTCTGAGTATACTGTTCTGAGAGATGACAATTTTAAAACGCACTTTTGTCTAGTTCAAACAAAATAATGTGCTGTTCTAGTTAAGAAAGTTATGTTTAAAAGCTCAGGTAGAGGAAAGGTGAAGGCAAGAAATAGAAGAAAAGGAAAGGTTTTCCCTAGAACTATACATTCAATGGTTCAGTTTAAGCTTCCAGAGCTCTCATAAGGAGTAAATATCAAAGACTTACTTCTGCCCTTAACTGCTGCTGTTCCATTGCAATGATGGAGGCCTGGGGACTTGTAGACATACTTTCCTCTGGCTCTTTAAAACCTGGGGCATTCCCCACATCTCCACTCACAAAGCTTACAACATTTTCAATCAAAGTGTGAACTCCCAAAGACTTGGTAAGATCAAAATCAGACTCAAAGGAATAGGAGGAGTTGCATAACCAGTCTCTGCTATGTTTCAGGCGAGCCCAAGAGTCACTCAGGGATTCCAACTGACTGTGCATAGGACCTATATACAAACAGAATAAACATATATCAACAGCAATCAAGTGGAGCATACATTCTGAAACTAGATAAGGCTGAGTGCTGCTACCATAACCAACTGGTGAAAAATGGATACTCATGTTTGAATACACGCATGCATTAAGTGATTCTGAGCAAAATGCTTTGGTAAAAACAACAAACAAACAAAAATTACAGCAATGTAAGAAAATAAAGGGAAAGCCCTGTTTGATGTACCAGTGTCTCTGTAAGCGCTTTAGCAACACGCTGCCACAAGAAAAAGAAAGGCAGAAGCTGTTCTCAAAATGCTTAGCTTAAAATGCTCTGCAGTATTAAACCAGATCATTTATGAACAAAAAGGAACTAGGCACTTAAGACACTGCTGGTAAGACCTACTCAAAACAGAAAGATTTCATCTAATTCAACACTATTATTACAAAGAGCAAGTTAAGACTGAACAAAGTCTCTACATATCTGCAATGAAACATTACCAAAAAATGAATATAGAAGGGCAAGTAAACTTACACAAAAAGGAGACACAAACATCACCCTTTGGGTTTCATTAATATAAGGAACATTCTCACTGACTGTGTCATGTGCATATTTACTGCAGGTTGTGAAACTCCTATATAGAGGAAGCAAAGTTTCACAGACAAGAATATATGAGATTTACTGTAAAATGATACCTATATAAAATTATCAAGCGGCATCAAAATAGTTGCTAAATATAATACCATTAGACTTGCCAGTGGGTATTTTTTAAGCTAAAATATTTACATTAGACAGCAAAATGTTAACATGTTTGAATACAAGGGCAACTGTCCAAGTCATATGTCAATATTAGCTTTAAATAAATATATAAATGTCCAATTCTTACAAATCTTTATAATTTAACTGATCTCAGGTACATGAATTTGATTAACTACAATCCTTTTGTTCATGACATCCTCTCATCATTGGTCCATGCATGGCCCAATTTTGAAATCACATATTTATAATAAATATCTGTGAACACAAGAACTAGAAAACTAACAGTAACTTCTATCTATTTACTCCTCCTCCAGCCCATCTCTTGCTACCTAAAGTTTTATTATCCTAAAGCCTGGGTTTGTTATTTCCTTGTTTTTATTGTTTTAATGTATTCCTGAGATGAATAATGGTTTTAGTTGTCACTGACTTTTAAAAGAGTATCATTTTATATCAACTTTTTGGACATACTCTTTTCATTCAATATAATATTGTTAACATTCATCCATATTACTATGTGTAACCATGGTTCATTTATTTAATTGCTGTATAATATCCTATTATGTGAATATACTAAATTTCTCAATTAAGAAAGCATCTTAAGGCACCCAATTAAATATGCATGATACAAATTATATCAGTTATATAACTAGATAGAAAAGTTTGGGAAGGTAACTACTTAAACACTAATGCCCATAGAGAAAACAAACTAACACAATATTCAATGTATAATCTTATTTTTGAATTACTATACTGGTGTCAAACCCTAGGACTTCAAAATTCATAACAGGGAGCTAATATTATAAAGTAACTATCAAATAATTTATATTTATCCTAGTAAAATAATGTAGAATGGCAAAGAATATATGGTTTATCTGCCTTCTGTGTTTTAGTAAGAATTATTAAGATTAAAAAAGCCTTAATTTTCACCACTGCACTTCCGTCTGGGTGACAGGGTGAGACTCTGCCTCCAAAGAAAAAAACCTTCATTTTCAGTCTTGCTGAACATGAAAAATAACAACCTAGCAAACAATTTCCCCAAATTGTAGAGCTGAATATTCTTTCATGTAACACAGAAAAGACTGAAAATCCAAAGAATAATATCACAGATGCATAATGCATTACGTTGAAAATATTTAAAGAATAAAGCAGAGGCTAATGCACAAAATACATACATTCTTTTTTCATTTCCTTAAAGCACCTCAAATTCAGAATCTGTATTTAGCCTTAACTTACAAATGACAGCTTCTGACTCCTCACATTGAACTTGTTTTCTGGGGGGTGTTTTTTATTTTTAATAATAAAATTTCAGAATAAAAGGTTCTTCTAGTTACTAATACTTATAAATTACTTTTCAAAATGAATACAAAATGTGCAAGGAACTAGTATTAGAACTGCAGAAGAAAAAGAGACCTTAAAGATTATTTAGTCCAATTTTCACAATTGAGGAAACAGAGGCACAAAAAAATTGGTTTGTCAAATAATGACATTAATTCCTTAATTTTATGGGAGGTAGTCTTACATATTCATTATTAACCAACTCACAAATCACTGAAGGAAATTTCAATTGCCTTCCTATATAAAGGTTCACTCATGAATCTACCAATACTGAACTGTCTTCATATAAACCAAAATATTCTATGGAATGGCTGACGAAGCCCAAAATTAAATCCTCTGCAATTTAAAGCAGGGGTCCGCAAACTTTTCCTGTAAAGGGCCAGATAGTAAGTATTTTAGGCTTTGCAGACCATAAGGTCTCTGTCACAACTACACAACTCTGCTGTTGTAGTATGAAAGCAACCACTTAAACAAATGAGTGTGGCTGTGTTCCAATAAAACGTGATAAACAAAAATAGGTGCTAGGCCAGTCTTGGCCTCCCAGCTGTAGTATGCTGAGCCCTAACAGATGAAATTAACCCAAATGTAACTTAGTATAAATAAAATATTAAGAACAGGAAACACACTATACACAAGCATCAGGATAAATAATTTCCAACAAAATATTTAGTTTGACATGAAAAATACTTGAAACACAAAAACTTATAATTTGGAAATGGGAGATGAAAGAACTTAAATTTTTTTTAAAGTATAATAATCTGATAACTTTGGTTTGCTCTGTACTATCTGAATATAGAAAATATTATATCTGAAAGGGGTATTAAAAGCTTCTACATAACAATTAAGACTAAGCCCAAATCTTGGTATTATTTCAGAATCACCTATTATATAAAGAAAATGCAAAATCCAACAAAAAATTTTTGAGATTGTTTACTTGTCCTTACAAGTTTGGTTTTTAAATGGAATTTTCAAAATGAACATGGCAGAGCTGCAATACATACTTTATAAACCATAAAATATGTAGGCAAGCTAAAAGGGGAAAAAAATTAAACATGCCATCATGTACTTGCTTGAAGCTCTTCTTTTTTCTGGGGCTCAACTGGCCAAAAAGGAGTAAATACACTACCACACAAGAATCAGAAAACAAAAGGAGAAATTTGATACAGGAGAGAAACATTTACATTTAATTTTCTTTATATCATCTAATTTGAAATGCACAGACAAAACAGCATTTCGCGCATACATGTTATACCATGAAACACACATGCTGATAAATGTTTCCAGTATTATTTTAGCAATAAAACCCTAACAAAATATTTAAAGACCTAGGGGTGAAAATCAAACCACACAGTATTTTAACTAATAAGATTTCTGATGTTGCTTCTTAAGTTGCTGCTTTGATACCCCACAACTTTTCACTGTATCATCTTCAGCTTAAATATGAAAACTCAAATCAAGTATCTGCAAAAAGGTACTGTCTTTCTGTGAACAATCAGCTTAGTTTTGTACAACCACAGCAAATCTTTTAAGATTTATCAAAGTACCAAATTACTAACATATTTTTACAGGTTTCATCAAGAATTTTATCAGGCTGTTATGAAAATTAAATGAGTTATTATAATATTTGTGAAGGGCTTAGAATAATGCCCATATAGTAAGTAGTTTATAAATGTTTACTAAATACGAATTTCATATTGCCTGAGGTGCTAAGCAGAAGAAATGTTTCATCTACCTCTTTTAGAAGTAAATTTAGCTGGCCGGGCACAGTGGCTCACACCTGTAATCCTAGCACTTCGGGAGACCAAGGCGGGGGGATCAAGACCAGTTGAACCAGGAGTTCAAGACCAGTCTGGCCAACATAGTGAAACCTCATCTCTACTAAAAATACAAAACTTAGCTGGGCATAGTGGCGTGTGCCTGTAATCCCAGCTACTCGGAAGGCTGAGGCAGGAGAATTGCTTGAATGGGAACCCGGGAGGAGGAGACTGCAGTAAGCCAAGATGACGCCACTGCACTCCAGCCTAGGCTACAGAGTGAGACTGTTTCAAAAAAAAAAAAAAAAAAAAGTACATTTAGCTTTGGTGCCTCTAAATAGCTAAGCACGGTGGCTGAACTAAATGCATCTGCCCACATTTCTCTGCCCCTTCCTACATATTCACTTTCTTAGACCAAGGGCTTAGACCAATTGTGAAACATTAACTCAAGTGAGGGGAGAAAAAGGCGCAATCGTGGTTCAACAGTGTGAATCTTAGTATCCCCGTTGTCAAATACTGAGATTACAGGTAATGGGCCTTCTCAAGGAGGAGCCTTTGCAGGCATGGAAAGAGCAGTTGAAAATGTGTACAACCCCATTGTCATTTACACATCCATTTAACTTCAGTAAACAGGATATAATCAACATCATTATCTCTCTCCTCTTCCTCTCATCAGACTTTTAGTAATTCAAGACCACTGAGACTAGAAACTGCAAATGCTGTTACGAGGGAAAAAATTTTACATTTTCTCCTCAAAATATTGGAAGGGGTAAACAAGCACACAGAATTCTTGGCCAGGCACGGTGGCTCATTTCTGTACTTCCAGCACTTTGGGAGGCCAAGGTGGGCGGATTGCTTGAGCCCAGTTCAAGACCAGCCTGAGCAACATGACGAAACCCCGTTTCTACAAAATAAAAAAATAAAATAAATAAATAAATAAATAAATAAAATTAGCCAGGCATAGTGGCATATGCCTGTAGTCCCTCCCAGCTACTTGAAAGGCTGAGATGGGAGGGTCACTTGAGCCCGGGGAGGTTGAGCCTGCAGTGACCTGTGATCGCACCACTGTACTCCAGCCTGGGTGACAGAGCAAGACACTGTCTCAAAAAAAAAAAAAAGGAAAGGAAAAAAAACAGAATTCTCACTTGGCTGGACATTTTTTTGTCCTTCATGGCTCAAGTCAGAATCAGAACACTCAACAGTTTGAATGGCTCCCAAGCAGTTCTCAGACTTGACAGGTTCAACTGCCTAACTGAAGATATTATGGCTTAAGGCATCTGGTCCATATTGATAGAAAAGAAAAAAAAAAAAAAAACAGAGTCATTTATTTTACTATCATTTAAAAGCAAAACAAACAAACAAAAAAAACCCACTGTGTCAAAGGGCAGTCACTAAATACACAATATTTTTGTAAAATCTCTTTGAAAATATAATCTCCTAAATATGTTATATCCATGCCTAAGTAATTCACATCCAAATTAGTTTTTTCTTAGTTCAAAGATGAAGATTCTACTTTTATTCCAAAGACATTATTTTGCCACACGCTGACCTGGTTAAGAAGAGACTGAATCTCAAATTACAGTTCCATAAACATGATAGAGATTTGAGAGAAAAAAACAATTTTAACCAATGAACTATTACTTATAAATATAAACTTAAGTAATACAGTATAAACTATAAATTGGATCTCTTACGCTACTCTGTAAGTCTGGAGCCATTTTCTCTCTAGCACCAAATGATATACATTTATTAATATAACATACAACTTTTAGCAACTATATTCACCTGAGCTAAACAAAATTAGGAAAGTAAATCTGTTCCAAAAATTTAATTCTTAAGTCAACAGAACTACCAATTTTCAAAGAACTACCAAATAATAAAATGCATATTGCACATTATACTAAACACTTCATTTTTTTGATATTACAAATACTCTGTAATTTTTTTTTTTAAAAGAAACTCAGCAGCTTTGGTATGCTATGGCCTCAAAAGATTTTTCAAAAAGCAAGCTCTGGCTTTATTATTCCTAATATTTCAGAGAAATCGTTCTCTGTATTCTTTTTTTTGAGACAGGGTGTCACTGTTGTCACATAGGCTGGAGTGCAGTGGCATGATCACAGTACCCTGCAACTCAAATTCCTGGGCTCCTGTGATTTTCCCACCTCAGCCTCCTGAGTAGCTAGAAATACAGGTGCATGCATCAATGCCTAGCTTTTTTTTTTCTTTTTGGTAGAGACAGGAGTCTCACTATGTTGCCCAGACTAGCCTTCCAAAGTGCTGGGATTACAAGTGTGAGCCACCACACCTGGCCCATTCTTTCTATTCTAACTGTAATTAAATGATTAAATACTGCCAAATTTTAAGTAACAACATTTATTCTTTTGGGCTATATACATGAAAATGAAAAAATTATGTGTGCATTTCTTTTCATCTCTCAGTTTTTCTTCTATGGACGAGAAACCTAACATTCTGTCAAGTAAGCTATTAAAAGAAGGGTTTCATTCTGAAATACAAAAGATTTAATATCATGAAAAAAAAATTTTTCACAGGCTTTCAGAAAACTGTCACTAGTGGCAATTTTTAACACTTTACATTTTCACAACCACTTAATAAATGGTTTTAAACAAAAGTACCAGTTAGGGCAGGCATGGTGGCTCAAGCACACAATAATCCCAGCACCTTGGGAGGCCAAGGTGGGAGGACTGCTTGAGCCCAGGAGTTCGAGATCAGCCTGGGCAAACAGGGAGACCTTATCTCTACAAAAATAATAAACTAGCTAAGCACGGTGGTGCACAACTGTAGTCCCAGCTACTCTGGAGGCTGGGGAAGGATGATCCCTTGAGCCCAGGAGGCCAAGGCTGCAGTGAGCTATGATGGTGTCACTACACTCCAGCCTGGACAACAGAGCAAGATCCTGTCTCCAAAAACAAAAAACAAAAAAGCAGTACCAGTTAATAGAGAAAAATACTTAAGAGAATTTTTAGTTATCCTTGGATTTATATTATCTAAAACTGCTTGTTTTTCCTCAATTTGTACACATAACCATGAGTTAATTATATTATTCATTAACAAAAGACCTTAACTCTCAATGACACTCTAAGTTGTTCCTCATGAAATTTTTTTTTCAGTTTTTTATGTAAGAGATATAGTTTCTCTTCATGTAAGAGATAAAGCATCTCTTACATGCTTTATCTTAATAGGCCAAGAGGGAAAAAAAAAGAAACTTTCCATTTCAAAGTGTGTATGCATGTATATGGGGTAAGAAGTTCTCCCTGTAACACCATTTAAACTATAGCAACTCTGTGAGCTAAAACATGGAAAATTATGTAAACAACCCCTTTCCACCATAATGGAATGTACTGTTTTTAGAATTCTATAGGACTTTTAAAAAGTCAAAATACAGGACAAATGAGAGAATAACTGATCACTAACTCCTAAACATTCCCAGATTTTTAAAGGGTGTGTATTTTAATGAAAATAGTCTTCCTTTTAACTCTTCTGATAAAATGATTCTGAATTTTTTTGCAATTACATTTCAAAGACAATCAGATCCAAATACATCAGATATAAAAACAGCTACTTGATTTAAGATATTTACTATGTTCTTTTTTTTTTTTTTTGAGACAGGGTCTCATTAAGATGTTTACTATGTTCTTAATACTTATACTTACCTCTCTTTCTTTGAGATGCTGCCAAATCCAAATCAACATTTCGTCTGCCACTCTATTCAAAGTAAAAAGTAAATAAGTAAAATTTAGTCGTGAAAAGTATTTTAAGATTAATAGAGTATTCGAATAGAAATTTACATAATTACAGCAATGTCTTACATCATTCAAGTCCAACTAATAACAAAATGTCCCTAAAAACTCACTGAACATAGCTATAAGGAGGCTCAAGCACATATAACTGAAACACTAACTCAAAAAAGTCAGATTAATTAACATTGCAGAAGAGCAGTAGTTTTCGTCACCTTTTTTCCATTGGAATCTTTGTCTTTTATCTTCCAGACACAGGATGATCTTATTAACACCTTCTGGATGCCTCAAGCCTTGAAGTAGTGCCCTATTTTCCAAAATTACTATTCCTTCCTCTAGCTTCACTTTCTTTTCAAAACTTCCACTAGCTTCTCTAGGTGTTTAGAGGAAGAAAATCTGATAGTCTCCGTACTAACAGAAAAATAACAGTCCTAAACCTTCTGGTAGTATTTGAAAAGATTTTTAAATGTCTTTTTATAAAACCTATTAAAATAGACAAATCTCAAATTCATTAAACTACAGAGTTTAATAAATCAGTGAAGGTTTACAAGAACAATGGAAGTATATTTCTGTGTTCTATCTGTGTATCTGGTTGGGGGTGGGGTGTAGACAACTGCCTACTTGGCCCATAAAACAAATCATATATGACTTAAGCTTACGCATAGACTTGACATTATGGTATTAGCAGTTTCAATTGTACTCTATCATACAATCCAAAAAGTTTGTGTCAAAGAAGTAAGGCTCGAAGTGACAAAACAAGGCCGGGAGTGGCGGCTCACACCTGTAATCCCAGCACTTTGGAAAGCCAAGGCGGGTGGATCGCTTGAGGTCAGGAGTTCGAGACCAGCCTGGCCAACAACGTGAAACCCCGTCTCCACTAAAAATACAAAAGTTAGCTGGGTGTGGTAGCACACACCTGTAATCCTAGCTGCTTGGGAGGCTGAGGCAGGAGAATCACTTGAACCCGGGATGCAGAGGTTGCAGTGAGCTGAGACTGCGCCACTGCACTCCAGCCTGGGTGACAGAGCAAGACTCCATTTCAAAAAAAAAAAAAAAGTGTCAAAACAGATTCATTTGAAAAATGTTGTAGAAAATCTTTACCTCGTCACATATATAGATACATGTACCCATGTTGCAGATAAACACACTTTTTCTTATATTCACCCACCTATGTATCAACAGAAATAAGTATTATTCTTGGACCATTTGGTGCTGGATAAAACACCAAATCGTCATCACAAAGCTCCTCAAGGCATCACTGTGTCAGGTAATAAAACATTTTCATTACATAGTACTTTTGCCATGAGGGCTCATGGAAGAAAACAATCTCAGGCCTCAGAACCAGAAATATCTGGTTCTCTTGAACAATTGTTTTTTATCTTTTAGACACTGTGAATTATGTAACTCATTATGCTTTTCCTGCGTGGTGACCAACCTCTAGCAGAACACCACACGATATGAGCCAAGATAAGAATATCTTACCCAGGGCTTTATTTTCCTCTCTCAGCCTTTTTCAGTCCTAATTCATTCATCTAAATTATCCTTTTGTAAAGTATCTGTTTTCACATGCTAAATCAAATCCTGCGAGAAACAAGGGAGCTAGGGAATAGACTAGAAGGGTGTAGCAAGAAATGTTGGTAAAAATGACACCTGTCAAACAGTTAAACTTAGGGTTGGTATATTCTCTGCTAAAACAGAGAAGTAGATAACACATCATATAATACATTTTATGAAAGAAGGTTAAAACAAAGATTTGACATTAAAGTGGTTAACTTAAAACATTTTTAAAAAGCATTTCATTCACGAAAAATTCAGAGTAAATGAGGTATCAAAGATATCTTAAATAACCTCATATAGCATAGAAGGGTAACCTATTTCAGCTGGAAAACCCGAACTGTCCCAAGTGCTTGCTCCTCTTCATCCACCCCAGGCTCTCTGAAGTTGAAGGCTTAGCCCAGATCTCCCTTCATCTGAAATGGAATCTGCTTTCTCTCTAGTTCTTGCCTTTCCATCTTTTATGACACTGTCTTTCTAATATTCCATAAGGAAAGATAATCAAAAGTCAATCTGGTGTTTTTTGTTTGAGACAGTGTCTCACTCTGTCACCCAGGCTGGAGCGCAGTGGCGCGATCTCGGCTCACTATAACCTCTGCCTCCCGAGTAGCTGGGACAGGTGCTCACCACAACACCCAGCTAATTTTTTTTTTTTTGTATTTTTTTGTAAAGACAAGGTTTCATCTTGTTCCCAGGCTGGTCTTGAACTGCTGGGCTCGAACTCCTGGACTCAAGCAATCCTCCCACCTCAGCCTCCCAAACTGCTGGGGTTATAGGCGTGAGCCACTGAGCCTGGCCCAGTCTTTTTAAAAAATGGACTTTTTTAGTCTTTTTAAAAATTTTCTAAAAACTAAATGAACAACCAGAAAACCTAAATGAACAATCTTGCCAATTAAATCTAAGCTCAATCCTCCTCCATTGATCTGTTGTTCCCATTTGTAATTTTCCAAATGTTTTAAATTGTATTACCAAATTTATTCTTCACAACACAGTGGAGGCAAGTACAACAGGCATTATTCTCCATCTCAAAGATAAAGAAACTGGAGCTCAGGAAGGTTAAATGTCTTGTACAGGTCAAAGTCCATAGTGAGTTTTTAACCCTATTCTAAGTCACATTTCATTGCTCATTTCCCAAAAGTATGCCACTTTAATTTTACCCATCCTCCTTTTTATATTTTCATTTCAACTGAAATGAGTTATCAATCATTTACAATATGTAAAGCACTGTGTAGGAGATATCAGGGGCATTTAGGAAAAATAAAAACCAAAAAATCCTAGTTTTTCAGTGGGTTTACTGGGAAGACATACTAATAATACATAAATGAATCCACCATAAGACAAACAGTTAATTATTAGAGATCCTAACAAGTTGTTATGGGACAACTGGGAGAGTAAGGGAGCTGGGAAAGCTTTCTGGAAGAGGTAACATTTTAGACAATCCTTCAGGGAAAGACAGGACATCAGCAAGGAAGGCTAGGAGAATTTTTAAGGCAAATAGTGCTTTAGCAAAGCCTCAAGAGGTATTTTTGGGGTCTGGAAGATGAACTACTATGGCAAAAATGGAGAAGAATACTGGTTCCAAAAGCAGACAGGTGACACTTCCCAGAATCTTTGATTTCCGAGTAGGCAGTGCAGTCACTCCTACATTTGATCGGTCTGTAATTTGGACTGCGTGGACTAGCCGGTTCTCTGCAGTAAGACAAGATGTTTGAGTAGGAAAGTAGCACAACCAGCAGGTAGGTGTTTTGTTGTTGTGTGTGTTTTCAAGAGTTCTAATTTGGAGAGAAGTATCTAAGGAGCAAAACTGGAAAAAGGGGGACCAATTTGAAAATACCTGCTCCATAAAAAGGTAATAGGGTGCTTTAATTAAAGAATGGAAAAAACCAAATACATGTGGAAATTTTGCCAAAATAGATTAGACAGTTATTTATAAATTAAAAAAAAAAAAAAATTCCTGACTACCTGCCATGGGCTAGGCACTATTATAGGTGCTTGGGATACAGAAGTAAATAAAACAGCAAAAAATTCCTGTCCTTAAAGAACTTTTATTGTAATGTAGACTAAGACAAACTGATCAATGAATAACTACATTATACATTAAGTGATCGGTGCCCCAGAAAAAAAAAAAAAAACAGAGCAAGGCAAGGGGGACAGGGAGTGACTATTTGGAAAAGAAGGAAAACTGCCATTTTAAATAGGGTGGTCAGCATAGGCTTCACAAAAAAAGTAACATCAGAAGGAAGACTTGAAGAAAGAGAGGGCCGGGCGCGGTGGCTCAAGCCTGTAATCCCAGCACTTTGGGAGGCCGAGGCGGGTGGATCACGAGGTCAGGAGATCGAGACCATCCTGGCTAACATGGTGAAACCCCGTCTCTACTAAAAATACAAAAAACTAGCCGGGCGTGGTGGTGGGCGCCTGTAGTCCCAGCTACTCGGAGGCTGAGGCAGGAGAATGGCGTGAACCTGGGAGGCGGAGTTTGCAGTGAGCCGAGATCGCGCCACTACACTCCAGCCTGGGTGACACAGCGCGAGACTCCGTCTCAAAAAAAAAAAAAAAAAAGAAGAAAGAGAGGGAGTTAGCCATGCAGGCAATACCATTCCAGTCCTAAGAAACAGCCAGTTAAGGCCCTAAAGGGAACTTGTGTTGTAGATTCATGGAACAGCTAAGAGTCCAGTGTGGCAGAAGGAGAATCATTGAGGAGAATAACAGAAGAGATCAGAGAGGTAGTGGGACCAGACCATGTAGAGCCTTACAGACCCCTGAAAGGACTTAGGCTTCTAGCCTGAGAAAAGGGAAGTCATTGCAGGACTTTGAGCAGAGAAATGACATGATCTATGTTTTAAAATTATCACAGGGTTGGGAACTGGGTGCAGTGGCTCACACCTGTAATCCCAACACTTTGGGAGGCTGAAGCAGGAGGATCACTTGAGGCCAGGAGTTTAAGACCAGCCTGGGCAATAGAGTAAGACATAGAAATTCAAAAAATAAGCCAGACATGGTGGCACATGCCTGTAATCTCAGCTACTCAGGAGGCTGAGGCAGGAGGATTGCTTAAGCTCAGGAGTTCGAGGCTGCAGTGAGCCATGATCGCACCACTGTATTCCAGCCTGAGTGACAGGGTAAGATCCTGTCTCAAAAAAAAGGTAAATTATCACAGAGTTAGGAGACTAGATAATGAGTCAGACTGATCAGATTTTAAAAATTAATTGACAGAAAAATAAATGAACACAGAGGAATCTCACTAGACTATAAGACTGGGAGTGTGAAGTGGAAGCACAGGGATATTAATGCAGATGAAGGAGAAAAGGAGGAAGTATAAACAAAATGTCATGATACAATGAAACATAAAGACACTGTTCAACTTTCCTTAGATGAGGAATCCTTCATGGAAGCTTTTTTTAAACAGTAACTTATTCTTTATGTAGCACTTTATACTTTTTCAAAAATATTTTCATATCCCTTATCTCAGTTCACAAAATAGAGGAATTTCAGAATTAAACATGGAGCTCATAGATAAGTCCATCTCAAATGCTAGCATTTCTCTATGAGCTGTCACATGATATGACCAAGATCCCACAGCTCTTTAACAGTAGAATCGGGACCAGAAGCCAAGTCTGACACATCACCATATACACAACAGATACTACCATCTTTGTATTACACAATAGGACACTAAAGCCCAGGGAGGTCATAGCACATATAGAATCACACATAAGGCAGAGGAACAACCAAATTGAAAACCTAGCTATCAATTAACTCCAAGTCCAAAGTTGCTCAAGTAGAAGCAATCTTCTAAATAGTTTTTGCTTTATATTTTACCAGTGACACTGTAGCATACCTTTACCTTACTTCCTTTTTATATAAATTAGCATCTTATTTATCTTTACCCTAAATGCCTACAGTCCAAGTTCTGAGGCGTTTTTGATAGTTAACAGAGCTGTTAAAAGATTATAAGTAGAGGAGGTATAAACAGATTTGTACTTTAGATATACTAGTCTAGAGAAGTCTGGAAGGTGGGCACAAGGCAAGAGGTGAGGCAACCAGTTTGAAGGCTTCTGCACACGTCCACTCAAATGAGAAAGTTTAAAACAGAGCAGTGGAAGAAGGAAAGGGAGAGGAGAGGACATTGGAGACACACTAATGGTAAAATTTTTAAGACTTAACTGGATTGGGAAGGGGTGAAAGATAAAGGGATCAGGAGATAAGAAAAAGAAGAGTCAAGGATGATCCCAAGTTTCTTGCTTGGATAGTTAATGTACCATCGACTGAAATAGGGAATAGAAGAGAAACAGGTTTGGAGAGAGTTCACTTGTAGATAGGTTACCGTTAAGATTGGGGTAACCTGACTCATTTGGGTGGAATGTCTATCAAAGAGTCAGATATATGAATTTAGAGTTTAGAAAGAAGTCAGAGCAAGAGATTGAAACCATTAACACCTATGTGGTAAACATCTATGCAATATAGTTATTTCTCTTAAAGTTCTTTTTGAAAAAAGTTCTTATATGTCTAAAACAAACATATTACTTACTCTAACCAAAGCCTTACATATCTATACCTTGAAAACAAAAATCTTTCTTTACTGAATCTGGGTATACCTACCAGTGTGTAACCCTCTTCATCTGATTCAGGCTGAGACAAATCAGATTCACTCCTCGATTTCATCAGTCTATAATTTGGACTTGCATGGACTAGCCGGCTCTCTGCAGTAAGACTTTCACTCCTGTCTCACATGTACAAAAAAAAAAGTTTTTTGATATAGGACTGTTAGTGAACATAAAATTGAATGGAACTGGAGCACAGAGATAATATATACACAGTGAGGAGTAACGTCAGTTGACAGGAAATTCTGACTCTTATCTAAGCACAAAGCCCTTCTCAAAATAATTTGCATGTCACTAAACTACAGAGAGATGCAAGTAACTTCACATGCTTTTTCACTGCTGTTGTTTATATGTATGAAAAACTGTGCCTCATTTAATCAGAAATTTACAGTCCATGCTGAATCAGTATCAGTATTTACATTACTTTAAATTCATCCTACTCAATTTGCATTTCTTCTTTCATGTCTATGTTAACATCAGAACACTGTAACTCTGGAAACAAACCATTTCAGTGCATTAAGTAACACAGGGAAGTGAGTAGGTCATGTTTTCAGTGTCTAGTCAGTCCCACCTGGTCATAAGTCCACCCCCTTCAGAGGCACTTGTTGAAGGTTGCTGCAACTGTCCTTCTTCTCTTCGCTTCTGAAGCTCATCTATCACAGGACTTACTCCTAATATTAACAGGGCACACCGATGGATCACAGAGTTGCACGCAGCAGTGTACACATCCTGACCCTCAGGAAGGTCTGTGCTGACCCTTCGCTCTTGCTGAGACTGAGGAGGTGGATCATCAGCTCGAGCCCCAGACCCTGCCCCACTGTTCATTCTATCTCGGTCTCGGCTACGAGCTACTTCACGGGCTGAGAGGAAACACTGAAAGATTTCTGTAACATGCAACACAAAAACAAGGTCTTAACACATGGGGAGAGAAGAGCAAAGAAAATAACAATAAAAATAGTCAAAAAGTTTGGACCAAAAACTTACTGAAAGAGGGAAAAATTATTTTTTAGACATGATATACAACATAGTTAACTTAGTTAAAATTACATTTAAAATACATTAAAATACTGTATTTTCATTAAAAATTACATTAGGAAATACTAATCTGCCTTTATAGAATTTAAATGTGATCATATTTCAAATGTTATTAATGAATTAGATCAGTTATTGTCAACGTATGGTCCCAGACCAGCAGCACCCACATCATCTGGGTACTTGTTAGAAATGCATATTATCAGGCCCACCCCAGACCTTCTGAATCAGAACCTCTAGGAGCGGGGGCTCAGCAATCTGTGTTTTAAAGGCCCTTCAGCTGATTTTGAAGCCCACAAAAGCCTGTGAAGCACAAGGTTAGATAAAAATAACTGCTTATGGCCGGGCGCGGTGGCTCAAGCCTGTAATCCCAGCACTTTGGGAGGCCGAGACGGGCGGATCACGAGGTCAGGAGATCGAGACCATCCTGGCTAACACGGTGAAACCCTGTCTCTACTAAAAATACAAGAAAAATTAGCCGGGCGAGGTGGCGGGCGCCTGTAGTCCCAGCTACTCAGGAGGCTGAGGCAGGAGAATGGCGTGAACCCGGGGGGGCGGAGCTTGCAGTGAGCCGAGATCGCGCCACTGCACTCCAGCCTGGGGCACAGAGCAAGACTCCGTCTCAAAAAAAAAAAAAAATAAAAAAAATAACTGCTTATTTCTAAAACGTTCACAAGCTTGGTATGAAAAATTTGACGTTTCAAAAAAAAAAAAGAGAGAGACAAAATTTAAGTTATATTAGTTACAACAAAAGTTCCCTTTCCCTTTCCAAAGTCCATATAATCCCTAACATCTACACTTTGCTGTATCTTAAACACATTAAATAAGCATTGTCACTAAAGGTCTTTGCTGAAACAGAATTTAGTTTTAATATATGGGGCAAGATTGCCTCCAGAGTGAGATGGCATCACTAGGAATACCCATCTGACTCCAGCCTTTCCCTATTTCAAAGTGCAAAACATCAGTGGAGTTAACAAGGTTCTGATGCAGTGGTAGATATTTCACATTAGAAATTTTTTGCACAAATTTGGAGTGAAGACAGTATTCTTCTTTTTTTCTTTTTTTTTTGGAGATGGAGTCTCACTCTGTTGCCCAGGCTGGAGTGCAGTGGCATGATCTCGGCTCACTGCAACCTTCGCACCCAGGTTCAGTTCAAGCGATTCTCCTGCCTCAGCATCCTGAGTAGCTGGTATTACAGACGCGCGCCACCAGGTCAGGCTAATTTTTTGTATCTTTAGTAGAGACGGGGTTTTACCATGTTGGCCAGCCTGGTCTCAAACTCCTGACCTTGTGATCTGCCTGCCTCGGCCTCCCAAAGTGCTGGGATTACAGGTGTGAGCCACTGCACCCAGCCCAAAGACAGTATTCTTAATGGGAAACCCAGGCCAAAAAAGTTGGTAAAATACTAAATTCATCAGTTAATATGGAAGTACAAACTTTAAAAATTGATCTGTATATTTTATAAAATTGTGACAATATTTTTGTTATGCTATTAAAAGTCCCTTATTTCCACAAAAAGCAAAGCAATAAGCCCTCTCAAGAGTCCAGAACTAGAAATCAATTAAAGGGTTAAGAGAATGGTCATTGGTGTTTGGGGCAGACCTGGTTCTAATTCTAGCTGCTACTAACTGTGGCCCAAGTCATACAATTTCGCATCCTTAAACCTTAGTTCATCCATCTTTAGAATGAGGTAATATTAGAACTTTAGACAGCTGTGATAATGAGCTACTCTATGTAAAGAACTTGACCAGTGCCCAGCATATACAGATGCTCTAAAAGCACAGCTAGTTCCCAGATGACTATCATTTTTTACTGTAATTGAGGGTTATACTTTACTACATTTTCACCTTCAGTCTGCTTCCAGGAATTTCTAAACTAAGTTTATATTCAACTGCAAAAGTTCCCTCAGCCTAGGTTTGTAAAATGCAATTATTTTCCTTCCCCATCTCCAACTCCCTTTACTCCATTTGGACCTTTTTCCTTTTGTTTAAATCATGTTTAGTCTTGTTTCAAGCCCCCTCGAAAATCATTTTTAGAAGTATGCAGAACACAAATAAGTTGATAACAAAGTAAGTGCCAAGTTAATTCACAGATACAGACAATCTCAAAACCAAATGCATTGCTGACCATAATGTTTTAGGGTACAGATTGAATGCACACTTTAACTTGAAATAGCCAAATCACTCAAAAGATACTAATAAATGTTTTAAAAGCTTTGACACTTCTCTTTAAACATATAAATAATTACCTTTAAAAACTATCTGTAGCCATAAAGGTATGAAAAGTTTTATTCACCCAGTCAATAGCAGTCTCATGTATATTCCTGCTCCCTATCGAAAGAGCAGTGTAGTCAGTGGGTGAAATTTTTAATTTTAAAAGTTCCACACATGGAAAACAATATGGCTCTCCCAATAGGCATAGAAAGGGGCTCTCTTCCTCACCGCTCAGAGGTCTTCGAGGCTGATGGACAACTTGTTGCCTCAGAGGACATATTTTGAATGGCCCTATCCGATGACTCATGGGTTTCATTTTACGCATGAGGCTCAGTGAAGCAGGTACTGACATTCCTGCTTCCAGAGCTTCTCAGCCCTAAATACATAATCCAAAAGCATCAGAATAGTACTAGCACAGTTGTAGGAGCCCCTGAAATGTCAGCTAATACAAATTGAGATCACCAGCAGAATATAAAGTCCTTTTAGAAAAACTATGGAGAAAGTTTGCCTTTCTCTTTCAAGTTAGTTCCCCTATCAAAAAGCATGCCACCGTTTGTATCTAGAAAGTAAGAAGGGTATACTCACTGCCAGCTGTCATCACTTCATGTTCCCGTTCCTCCTCTTCATCCTCTGGCTCCGGATGCCCCTCTTCCCGGTCTCTCTCAGCCTGTTCTTCCATTTCAGCTTCTTCATCAATAGTTCGAGTAAATGAATGCTCCTGAGGATCAACATCTGCAGAGTCCTGGTTTTCTGATATCTTAAAGAAATTATCAGAAACTACACTAACTACATTTTTTCCAAAATCTTTTTAAAACTTTAAAAAACCTTAAATTTTTTATCATGGAAAATATTGATATCAGTAATAACAACAAACTTTACTACAAAAACCCAAAAGATACACTCTTAAAGATTAGAAATAATGTATGTACACAAAATATATACGGATACATATACGCTCCTCCTTCCTCATTACTTTGATTAAAATGTCATGCTGTAAATTTATTCATATCTATATTGCTATTCAGCTATAAATTCCTACAGAGCTGCAACTTAGTAAGTTGTGATGAACACAATACCAAGCACAAAAGGTAATTAAAGCACAGAATTTCCATTCCATTCCATTCTCTTCAAGTTGTTTATGTTACTATTACTCTGCATACATGTTTAATAACTCTAAATTTAAAACAGTATCAGTTTTCTTTTCTTTTCTTTTTTTCTTTAACTTTGCCCCTGAACAAACCAAAAATTAGAAATCTGCTAAGGACAATGTCGATTTTATTTCCCACAGTGGTTACTACCTAGCAGTCATCTAGATAAAGGAAAGAATCCTTAAAACAGATACTCAGTCATAAATATCATTCAATATAAAGCATAAATGAAAAACTTTAATTATATCCTCAGATCCATCATAAAAGTTACCTGTGACTCATGACCATTAAATAACTTAAGAATTTTACAGAGATGGGGATACTGAGTAGTCAGACTCACATAGTACGTCATTTATCCCCATATATGAGTTTCAAATCTGAGCCTCAACAAAATGGCAAATTAATACATTTCATGGACTTTCAAGGTCACCAACAAACAGATCCACAAATATTAAGTCAGTACATGCCAAAAGTCTACAAATAGAGAGACAGAGCTTGGTTTTTTAAATCTAAGGACTAAATAATGGAGTGCAAAGCATCTGATTAGTTAAGTTTCAAAGTAAGCACTACGAAGATGTTTTATTATCCAGGCTTGCATTTATAATTTTATGATCATGTTATCAAGATTACCAAGCACTTCAGAAATTATCTCCTTTTTGCTGCAAGAATTACTTCTGGACTGTTCTTAATAAGTAGTTTCGGCCGGGTGAGGTGGCTCACATCTATAATCCTAGCACTTTGGGAGGCCGAGGCAGGAGGATCACTTGAGGTGCTCAAACTCCTCACTTAAGGAGTTCAAAACCAGACTGGTGAATACGGTGAAACCCCGTGTCTACTAAAAATACAAAAAATTAGCAGGGCGTGGTGGTGTATGCCTGTAATCCCAGCTACTCGGGAGGCTGAGGCAGGAGAATCACTTGAACCCGGGTGGTGGAGGTTGCAGTGAGCCAAGATCGTGCCACTGCACTCCAGTCTGGGCGACAGAGCAAGACTCTGTCTCAAAAATAAAATAAAAAAATAAGTAGTTTCAATCTTCATTTCCAATGGTAGACAACTCTAATCATCATCAGGCCTACTTTCCTTATATCCAGCTAACAATGATTCCCCACTTGATTGTTACCCTTTGGTCCTAGTTGTGTCCTCTGGAACAAGAAACACATTTATTTCTTTTCTTACAGAGAAGCTCTTTAAGTATTTTTAAGGCAGCTATTATGTCATACACACACACACACACAACCCCCTCCTTGGTTTTCACTTCTCTAAGCTAAACATTTTTGATACTTTCTAGTACTTATATGACATAATTTTTGGACTTTATCAATCCAAGATATTTCTTAATGTCCCTTATAAATTATGGCACCCCAAATTAAACAGGGTAATTCAAATGTGGCCTGATCAGCACAAAGAGAGGAATAATAATTCCTACTATTTGAATCATTCCATTTGTTATTAATATTTATGCAGCCAACTAAACTTTCTTAGAATCCATATCGCACTTGGTAAATGTGAGGTTAAGTAAATCTCAAATCCTTTCCTTTTTTTTTTCTACTAGAAAAAGAACTACTTAACATGTATTGAACATATGCAACGACCAAGGCACATTTTTTTCTCACATAAACCAATTTAGAGCTAGCTCTCACAGCTTGCAGAAAAACATAGAAATTAATTGATTTCAAACTTTACCCATCTGTCCCGTGATGATGACCTGGTTTGAATAAGTTCAAGGTTCTTGCAAGCAAGTAAACGACTTCGAACTTTGTATACACAACGGTACACTTCTGATAAGTGTTTACCAGGTTGATATCTAAATGAAGAACCAAAATAGAAAAGTTACCTAATTTCTAACATCATGAGAGCAAATATTTGTCTGAGGATAGTTTTAAGTTACTTGCCGGCTTTCTCCACATGCTTGACTAAGTAAGTTTGTGTGTTTCAGAAGAGCTGCAAGAACAAATCTAGACACAGTGTCCAAGAGTGACTCATTACTTAAAGTTGCACTGTCCCAATCTGAAAATAAAAATGATGCATTGACATTTAAAAGGGCTCAGAAAACAGTTCAGAGGTAATTTTTATAGCTTTAGTCATCCAACACCTGAATTTTATCATCTTTCTAAACAGTTACTTAACAAATGCACCTCATTAGATCCCACTTACTGTTCCAAGTGCTGCGGATATAGCAGTGAACAAAACTAAATCCCTGATCTAACAGAGCTTATATTCTTAGGAGGAGGGGGGCGGGAGAGAATATTAAAAAGAAAACATTAATATGACAGTAAGTGCTGAGGAAAAATAAAGCAGGGTAAGGAGAACAGGCACTACTGTATATGTGGGATTACTATTTTATATAGGGTGGTTTGGGAAAGTTTCTGATAAGGTTACATTTGAGCAGAGATCTAAATGAAGTGGGGGAAGAAGCCATGTGAAACTGGGTCCCCTCAGAAAAACCTAGTGCAGAGGATCTGGGATGGGTTCAAGGAGGCCAGTGTGGCTGGGGCAAACCGTGCATGCACGGAATGGGTAGAAGACATCAGAGAGCTGGCTGAGGACCAGATCCCAATGGCCTTGCAGGCCAGTACAAGTCCTCCAGGTTTTACTCTGAGAAAAATGAGAAGCAGCATTAGAAGGCTTTGAACAGAGATACGACATGATCTGACTTGTATTTCTGACAGCTCGCTCTGCTGAGTGGAGAACTGACTTATAGGAACAGCAACAGCAGAAGTAATTATTGCAGCAATACAAGGGAGAAATGATAATGGCTCAGAAAAAGGTAAGAGCAGCGAAGGTAATGACAAGTGGCTGGAGAGTCCACATGTATTTTGAAGGTAGAATCGACAGGATTTGTTGATAGATCAGATGTGTGATGTGAGAATATGAGAGAAGTCAAAGGTGATTCTAAATATATTTAAAATGTAGTTGGCATTTACTGAGAAAGGAAGACCACAGGAGCAGTTTTGAGGGTAAGAAGCTGGAATCAGGAGTCTAGTTTTGAATACTTCCCATTAGACATTCTAGAGGAGATAGCGAGTAAACTAATCGCGTATACACATATCTGGTATTTGAAGCCATAAAAGTATATACTGTGAATACAAGTACATTTAAGTGGGTGAGAAATGAAACAACATTTCTTCAAATAGAAACAAAGACATGTAGTTGAAAACCCAAACAACATTAGATGATGAGGACTAGTCAGGCGCTTTTTCTTCCCATTCTTTTTTTTTTTTTTTTTTCTTAAAGAGGCAGTCTCACTCTGTGGTCCAGGCTGGAGTGCAGTGGTGACTGTATGGCTCACTACAGTCTCAAAACCCTGGGCTCAAGCGATCCTCCAGCCTTAGCCTCCTAAGTAGCTGGAGCTACAGGTGTGAGCTACCACACTTGGCCTCTTCCCGTTCTTTAATTCTATGTTGGCACACTAGTATTGTACTTTAACAATGTACATTTAACAACGTAGTACATTTCAAATGGGGGTGGGAGAGTTATTGTCCACTCTGCTCCCAGAGGGACTGCTAGTCTCTGTTCATTTGACAGATTTGCTAAATGTCTGGGCTACTTATAAACAAAACAAAACCAACCTCAAATTAATTTTGGTTCTTAATTCCTTCTTAAAACTCTCATCTCCAGAGATAAAAATGTTATATGTTGGTTTTCATTTCAGTATGCCTAAGTCAGAAATTTAAGTTCAGACTTATCCTGCTTTATTGGTAAAAAAAAAATTGACAAGGACAAATATGCCAGATTTTAAGAAAATCTTACAGCCCACAGAGAATCTTAGAATGACAGTCTGTATTATGTACTAATTTTTTCCTCATCAGGCTCTTAAGAAATAATCTGTTCCATGGAATTGCTTGCTATTCTGAGAACTGCTATGACTAAAAAATCCAACAAGACTCCATTTCAAGGAACCTAATATTCAATTTTAAAAGCACACTAAAATAACACCCTTTGTTGTGTTTTAAATTTAGCAGGTATTATTCTCCTACGCCATTTTAAAAATAATGGGTTCCTTTAAAACACCTTCATTAAAGTTATGCTCATTTCATACCAAAAAACAAGGAACGTTTCCACTAATTAGGAATAAAGTCTATGCTTGCAATGTACAAGCAATACAACAAACGGACCCATACAACAAGTTTTTATTCACCTTATATCTAGATTTTTTTTTAAGTTCTCACTTCAAGGTAATAAGTGATAACGTGGTATAGAAAACCTAACTGCATATCCCAAGAAAATGTTACAAATAAGAAATATCAGAAAATACACCTTAGAAAGTAAACTTTTTTCCTCCTCATTACTTTACTATTTCACCTCTGGTAGGAGTCACCATAACAGAATGAATGAATAAATGATTAAGAAACAAAACGGGGCCAGGTGCTGTGGCTCACACTTGTAATCCCAGCACTTTGGGAGGCCGAGGCGGGTGGATCACCTGAGGTCAGGAGTTCGAGACCAGCCAAGGCCAACATGGTGTAAACCCCATCTCTACTAAAAATACAAAAATTAGCTGGGTGTGGTGGTGCACACCTGTAATCCCAGCTACTTGGGAGGCTGAGGCAGGAGAATCGCTTGAACTGGGAAGGCAGAGGCTGCAGTGAGCTGGGATCACGCCACTGCACTCCAGCCTGGGTGACAAAAGCGAGACTCTGTCTCAAAAAAAAAAAAAAAAAAAGAAACAAAATGGATGAGATTAAACATTCAAAGGTGTCATCTTACTGGTAGATCTGAATAATACATATCTCATTTCATTTTCTTTATAAAAAATAAAGGCCAATAAAAAGTAAAAATGTATTTATTTTTGCCATTTTTATCACACAAGAAAGAAAATCCAAAAAAAAGGGACAAAACTAATGACAGGATAAGAGAATGACACAGAGAAAGAAAACTAGAGACAGGTGATTCTGAACAATTCTGATCATTGTTAAAAAAAAAAAAAAGGAGCTAAAAACAAATCAGGTACATTCTTTGAAAATATGTACATAAAATTAATTTTCTTTGTTGTTGTTGTTTTTTGATACAGAGTCTCACTCTGTCACTCAGGTTGGAATGCAGTGGTACAATCTCGACTCACTGCAACCTCCACCTCCTGGGTTCAAGTGACTGTTGTGCTTTAGCCTCCCGAATAGCTGGGATTACAGGCACACGCCACTACGACCGGCTAATTTTTTTCTATTTTTAGTAGAGACAGGGTTTCGCCATGTTGGCCAGGCTGATCTCGAATTCCTGGCCTCAAGTGATACCTCCCACCTCAGCCTCCCAAAGTGCTGAGATTACAGGCGTGAGCCACTGTGCCCAGCCTATAAAATTAATTTTCTTAATCAAATAATATTAGAAACTGAAATACCACCACAAACTTGCATAGTACTTTACCATGGTACTTAATAGTATATCTTATCTCAAACTGGTATCTTCACCAGCACTCTAGAGTAGGCAAAATGTTTTATAGATGAAGAAATACTGACCACACCTAGAGCTAAGACTTCTAAGTACACATCCTTTCAGTTATTAAACCAGGGCTTGCAAAGGGAAGATAATCGTTAAACAGACTCTTAATCGTTAACAGATCCATTTACATAGCATGGAATACAACAGTCCTCCCTTATCCATGGTCTTGCTTTTCATGGTTTCAGTTACTTGCGGTCAACTGTGGTCCAAAAATATTAAATGGAAAATTCCAGAAATAAACAATTCTTAACTTTTAAATTGCATGCCCTTTTAAGTAGTATGATGAAATCTCACCAAGTCACTTAGTAACCCTCTTGGTTATACAATCTACTGCCGCAGTATCACAGTGCTTGTGTTCAAGTAACCCTTATTTTACTTAATACTGGCCCCAAAATGCAAGAGTAGTAATTCAGTTAGCATATTATTGTAATTGTTCTATTTTATTATTGTTGTTGTTAATGTCTTACTATGCTTAATTTACAAATTAAACTTTATCATGGGCAAGTATGTACACACAGGAAAAAAAGTAATGTATATAGAGTACGGTACTACCTGTGGTTCCAGGCAACCTACTGGGAGTCTTGGAACATGTCACCTGCAGATATACGGAGACTACTATACTTTAGTAAAATGATTACCTACAAATGTATTATATAAATCTCAATTTTCACACAGTAGGTTTAAGTGGAATACATGTATATAAAAAAACAGTTACACTATTTTCCACAAAGGGAAAAACAAATTGTTTAAAAGTGTTATTCATAAAATACCTTTTCCTACGCGATCCGTATGAGTTTCACTTACATATCTTGCAAATATATTTGTGAGCACTATGAGCTAACTACAAATTTACTCCCTTTAGCTTATTTATCTTACCTTTACTAACAGCATAGTCCTGCATGCTGATCCAAAGGCTTCGGGCAGGCTCTTTAGAACAACCCAATGCCAAGTCTACATAGACAGCAATTTCAGGCCGCAATTTATAATCAAAAGGCTTCTGTTCTTCATTTCCAGAAAGTGCTACTTCTAATAGGCAACTCATACATTTATCTAAAAAAAATACTCACGTTACCAATTTTAACATCATAAATTCTGGTGCTACAAATAAAATCTTACCACATTTATTTAATGATTATGAAATGATAAACTACAAACCATTTTAAGTAAACGTTACCAAGGTAAAGTCCTTTAATGTTTTACAGTTGGAGGTGGTAACAACCCTCTTACATTCTCCAGAAGGATGTGACACTCTACCAACTGTGACACTCCAAAAAAAAACTCTGGCATTTTGCAGTCAAATGTTTTACCTCTGAGCTATACCCCCAAGCTCTGGCATTTTGGCAAGCAGAGGCCAAAGAAACTAAATGTCCTACACATGCAACAGTCTTGTGTAACAAAAAACCACCTTGTTCAAAATGGAATGATACCCTCTTTGAGAAACGAGGAAACACTGAAAAAGAGACTAGACCATTTTTTTATAGACTTAAGTAAAAATAATCAGTTAAAAATGATCCATGTAAAAGATACCATGAACAATTTCTCAACTGATATTTATATTTGTACAGGTGGTTCCTAACTTTCCAGTGGGACATTTGACATTCAGAATTCATTTCACATTTAAAAAACAAAGAAAACCATGTTCTAAGTGATGATGAGGTTCTTGGGCTAGTATCAAAAATCAATTTAACCCATAATATAACTAAATTACTGTATTGTTATAATTTTAAAAGGGATAATACCTTTTTCTAATACATACAAATAAACAAAATTTTAATAGTTTCATGATTTTATAATTTAAAAAGTGAAAATAACATTAAACAGAAATTGATTTTATTCATATTAAAGGCCAGTTTAATTGAGTAAATATAGAAGAAATATCAGGAGGGTAGAGATAGAGATACTTTTGTTCTCAGGAGGTCCTTTAGGACTGTCACAAGGTTAAACACTGACAGCAGTGGAACTATCTTTATCATGTTAAATACCCCCTTGAAAAACCATGATTTTACTTTCTTTAACAAAATGTTTCATAAACACCAGTCCAGCATCATCAGCCATGGCCAAAATCACTTTCTGGTTCATAAATGAAATGATGAATGTACACACATATTTGGAAACGGAGGAAAATCCTCAACTGCTTCCCTCACTCCCACTCTCCAACCCTCCAAATCCCAAAGCATACTCTTTCTTTTTGTTTTTTCTTTTCTTTTCAGCTCTCCTTCTTTTCTCCTTTCCTCTCAATCTCTCTTAGACTTTCCTTCATGGACATATTGAGTCCCTTTCTCTTATCAGAGAAATAATAAATTTTAGAACTAATAATATCATGTAGCCTGTCTAATCCGAATCATTATTTTATAGAACCAAAATGAGAAGCCTAGAGAGATTAAAGGACCAATTCTAGATAAAACAACTGGATTATCTGGGGTACCAGGTAAGTCTTCATGTTCAGTCTAAGAACTAGTCTGCCAGCAATATATACAAATGGAAGATGATGCAGAAGGGAAATCTTAAAGGCACTTTAAGTGGCGAAGAAAAAATTAGGACATAATATAATGTCAGCATGAAAGCAAGACAGGCTGGGAGGAAAAGAGGCTGCCACTCACATCTTAGGGGTGCTGCACTGATAAGTCATAGTTAAGTACTCTTACAGGGCTTTACATTCTGTGAAGCAGTTTCATAACCTCCAAGTCTTGGAAGATAAGTGATGAAGCATTGAGTTAGATGACTTGCTCGAAATGAGTGATAAATATGACAGAGTAGGACCAGACCTCCAATTTCTATTTCCTTTGGGGGCTCTTTTCACCATACTGTGCTGCAGGATTTAACCATTTTTCTTAGGGCTCCAAGTCATAGCCCCAGATTCCCTACACTGCTCATGTTGCAATTGGTGCCTGTCAGTTCTCTATTCAGCAAACTCAGAATAGAGAAATCTTCAACTGAGGTACAAACAGGCATGTATTTTAAATGCTGCAGAGAAGCACATTACCCAATTGAGGAGTGTCCATTTCTACACCATCACTGAACAGTGGCGTTTTCATCCAATATGCAGTGTCCTGTTCCTCTGGAGACACGGGTGAGCCCTGAAGCATGCCACCAAGACATCGCCCAATAAGGAGAGCAATTGTTCTTTCTAGATCCACAAGCCATACCCAGGACTGAGCTGGCTGCGGTAATGGCAGACCAGCAGGATCAATTAGTTCTGGCCCTCCTAAAGACAAAATCATTAGTTATTGTGTCTTTATCTGGTACTTTTAAGATTCAGAATATTTCTCATGGTCACCTACTGTATTGCAGTAAGATACTGATGTAAAATACTTTATGATGAAAACACAAATTATAATACTTTCTGTATTTTTTCTCTTTACCAGACTGATTTAAAATAATATCCAGAGAAGTTATGCTATCAAACAAAATTTTCCTTGGTAAAGTTACTAATTTTAAGATAAACATTAAAACAACATATGACAACATTATTCCGATCAATTATATTCCTACTTTTCATTATCCAGATCAAAATTCACTATCTTTAGGGAGTACTCTGAGTTTCTTCCTCCAAAATCAACACACAAATTTATCCATTAAAATGACATTCAAGATTGTTTAATGCTTTTTAAGGCTTGAATTCAGAATTGTCTTAATACTAAGCTCCAGACCCATGCTTTCCTTTTTTTAGGGGGTGGGGACAGAGTCTCGTTCTGTCACCCAGGCTGGTGTGCAGTGGCGTGAACTTGGCTCACTGAAACCCCTGCCTCCCAGGTTCAAGCAATTCTCCTGTCTCAGCCTCCCAAGTAGCTGAGAGTATAGGCGTGCACCACCATACATGGCTAATTTCTTTATTTTTAGTAGAGGGGGGTTTCACCATGTTGGCCAGGCTGGTCTTGAATTCCTGACCTCAGGTGATCTGGCAGCCTCAGCCTCCCAAAGTGCTGGTAATACAGGTGTCAGCCATCACACCCGGCCCAGACCCATGCTTTCTTATTGTACATTTGTTCTTAGAAGTTCTTGACTTCACGAAATGACAGCAATAAGGAACCCATACCAATGAAATAAAAAGAGATTAACAAATCCAAAAAGTAGTTATTTGAAATGATAATGGATAAGTTATCTAAAAGGAAAATGGATAAACGATTAATAAAATTACTCAAGAAAAAAAGATGGCACAAATTCAAAAAATAGGAATAAAGCAGATATAACCACAGATATACTAGAGATTTTTTAAAACCATGAATATTATAAACAACTTTATGCCAATAAATTTGAAACCAACAAAATAACATTCCTAGAAAAATATACATTTCCAAAATGGACTGGAGAAGAAACATAAGATGGAAGGGAACATTAACCACTAAAGAATGAAAATTGTCAGAGTCTGTCTACAAACAAAACACCAGGGCCAGATAGTTTCATAGATAAATTCTTCTAAACCTTCAGGAAGAGATAACCCCTACCTTACACAAATTATTTCAGTGAACAGGAATAAAAGGAAGTTCCACGTTCATGGTATGAGATTAGTGTAATTTTGATAGTAAACACTAGGAAAGGATAGCATGAAAAAATGAAATTATAGAAAAATATCAGTTATAAACACAGATGAAAAAAATAAAATAAAATGACACGTTACTCACCTGATAGAAATAGACCGAATCTTAGCAAGTTCTGAGATACTTTAAAAAAGAAGAAACTGGCCGGGCGCAGTGGCTCACGCCTGTAATCCCAGCACTTTGGGAGGCTGAGGTGGGCGGATCACGAGGTCAAGAGTTCAAGAACAGCCTGGCCAACATGATGAAACCCTGTCTCTACTAAAAATACAAAAATTAGCCGGGCGTAGTCGTGCACGCCTGTAATCCCAGCTACTCGGGAGGCTGAGGCAGGAGAATTGCTTGAACCCTGGAGGCAGAGGTTGCAGTGAGGTAAGATCGTGCCACTGCACTCCAGCCTAGGTGACAGAGCGAGACTCCACCTCAAAAAAAAAAAAAAAAAAAAAGAATAAACCTGGAAAAACTCCATATAAAGCCTAATCAACATCCTGATATGGCTGTAAACTTGACACTTGGACTAATTGACACTTGATCACTGAACTGTATAATGTTAAAATAAGATAGGCCCTCAAGGTCATCTTTCCAACCCCAGCGCTTTTCCTTTTATGCTCCAGTCCAGGATTCCTTCCAATAAAATAAGAGGCCTTACTTAAACTTGAAAAGTTTTTAAGATTTCAGTGACGAAACTCCTTTGATAGCCTTGGGATAGATAGACTCCAATGGAAAAACACAGTGATGTGTGCAACAGGAACAACTTTTGTCAAGGGCATTATTTGCTCTTTTATTGTCTTTACTTACCATGAAGAGGCCACTGTAACTCCTGGTCTTCTAAAAGATCAGCAGCTGGCAGGAGTCTATTAAGGCAATCAAGAGGTGGCAACAAGTCGAGGAGGTAACTCAATAAAGGCCGAGCCACTGACACAGGGAGTAACAGCAGGGAGTTAACAATCTGGCAGAGCATACTGCCAGCAGCTGAGACGTATATCACATCTATGAAGGGAAAGAAATTAAACATGGGACAATCGTTTCAAATGAACTTTTGAAAAAGGAACCTAAGAAATATTATTTTAGCCTGGAACTAGAGTAGACTCATTCAATAATTCTCTGTTGAACACCCACCTGGTAGCTGATGTAGTATCAGTGTTTATTCACTTTCAGAAAGTACACCAACAAACACTTTATAGCAAAGCATATGCATCCTCCATACCAACAAATTGAAAGGATTATAAATGTTTTCCTTAAAATGCATTATCAATTTCTCATTCGTTAATTTATCTTCATTTTATAATTTACCCAAGAAATATTTACTGACATACCAGGCACAGTTCTAGGTGAAAGGGATACAGCTATGAGCAAAGCAGTCAAAACTTCCTGTCCTCTTGGTGTTTACCTGCTAGTGAGGGAAAGTTTTCATATTTTTTAAACTAAATTTACTTTTTTAAAAATCGAGATCACCTTAAAACATGTGTTTTTATAATCCATATTGGTTTTAAATCAATTTTGTTTCAATATTTCATTGTATATCAGGGCAGAGAGGGCCATTCAGAAATGAGCTCAGTTTGAACATATTTTAGTTGCTGTGGAACAGCCAATTGGAGGTATCTAATGTGGAATGGTTTCAGTTTCATAGCTTGTTCCTTTCATTCTTTTTTTAGTGGGGGAACTTCAGAGGTGGCTGGTTTTATATAAACATTAAATTTTGGTTGTCTTTTGGATAACAAAGAAAAGACACCCAGTATGCAATTAAAGAATGGCTCTAGGACTCAGGAAAGGTGTTCTCAGCTAGATGGAAATACAGGAGTCATTAATATATACATGGTTGTTAAAGACACTGAAACTAGATAAGACCATTGTGGGAGGAAAGAGAATTGAAGGCAAAATTCGGAGGATGCTCAACATTAGAGGGCATGTCCAAGGAAGAGGAGCCTATAGAAACCCACTGAAAAAGAGGAGTCAGAGGAAAGAGAAAAAAGGACTGTGACTACACAGAAGCCCAAAGAATTTCAAGAAGGAAAGTGAAAAAATGGTAAATGCTGAAGAGAAAGGTAAAGAAACAACAGGTTTAAAAAAAAAAAAAAGAGATTAAAAAATCTTACTTTATGCCATTTAAAATTAATCTTTTTGAGTTTATATCATCCAGTGCCTTTAAATTAGGCCTCTGTCATGCCAAGTAGACTCTTTTCAAGATCAGTCACTGCTAACACTACCCTCAAACCAAGACTAAAGGAATCTTCAATAGAAAGGAGATTCAAGACCGTTCCTATTCATCAGAGGCTTCTGGTCCTCTTAAGACTTTGGAAAGGCAAGTATTCTTGCTTCTTAATGACTGATTAAATTTGAAATGAAATACCAAACTCACCTCTTAACTTTTGTCCAACACTGCCATTCCAAGGACTTTCTTTGAGCAAATTTGCAGAACGTGAATAAATATCTGTGGCATGAGGCAACAAAAGCTGAAGATGTTTATGAAGCAATGCCACACTGCTTGAGTTCTAAGGAGAAAAAAAGTTCCTAAATTACTACTTTGAAAGATTCAACATACAAAAATACCATGGCCTATCCAAATATCTGAGTTTCAAGGTCCTGATAGATCACCATAAAAGACAAATAATCACATACCTCACTAATGTTATTGATATGGCAAAATGCCAGCAGCTGTTTCTGTAGTGAACATAGCAGTTCATGAAGATGAGCAGGCTGACTGTTTTCTGATGATGATGTTCCAAGTAGAAATTTATCACTATTCTTTTCTAGCTCGCCAAATGCTTGATCCTAAAATGACACACACAACCTACCATAAATCTGATTTAAGCAGCATTATATGGGCCAGGTGCAACGGCTCATGCCTGTAATCCAGCACTTTGGGAGTCTGAGGCAGGCAGATCACCTGTAGTAAGGAGGTTGAGACCAGCCTGGCCAACATGGTGAAACCCTGGTCTCTACTAAAAATACAAAAATTAGCTGGGCATGGTGGCGGGCGCAGGAGGCAGAGGTTGCAGTGAGCCAAGATTGCACCATCACACTCCAGCCTGGACGACAAGAGTGAAACTATGTCTCCAAAAAAAAAAAAAGAGCCGGGCGCAGGAGCTCACACCTGTAATCCCAGCACTTTGGGAGGCCAAGGTGGGCAGATCACGAGGTCAGGAGATCGAGACCATGGTGAAACCCCGTCTCTACTAAAAATACAAAAAATTAGCCTGGCATGGGTGGTGGCGGGCATCTGTAGTACCAGCTACTTGGGAGGTTGAGGCAGGAAGATGGTGTGAACCCGGGAGGTGGAGCTTGCAGTGAGCAGAGATCACGCCACTGCATTCCAGCCTAGGTGACAGAATGAGACTCTGTCTCAAACAAAACAAAACAAAAGCATTATATCCTTTCACCCATTACCAATTTTTAAATATTTGCTATAATCCTTATGATACTAGCTATTAGATGGTAAAATTCATCAAGCTACTTCTATTTTTTTCCATTAAAAAAAATAAAAGCAGCTGGGTGCGGTAGCTCACACCTATAGTCCCAACACTTTGGGAGGCCGAGGTGGAAAGACTGCCTGAGGCCAGGAGTTCAAGACCAGCATGGGCAACACAGCAATACTTCATCTCTACAAATGTTTTTTTTGTTGTTTGTTTTTAATTAGCTTAGCATGGTGGTGCACACCTCTAGTCCCAGCTACTTGAGAGGCTGAGGTGGGAGGACCACTTGAGCCCAGGAGTTCGAAGCTGTAGTGAGCTATGATGGTGCCACTGTATTCCAGCCTGGGCAACAGAAAGCCTGTCTCTAATAAAATTAAAATTAAAAAAGAGATATGACAACTAAATATAATGTGTGATTCTGCACCAGATCATGAAGGGGAAGGGCTGGGATCAGAAACTGCTATAAAGGACATTATTGGGGCAACTGTAGAAATGTAAATGTAGACTATATATTAAATAACAGTTCTGTATCAATGTTAAATTTTCCGAATTCAATAATTATTCTGTTGTTACGTAAGAAAATGTCCTGGTTTTTTAAAAATACATACTTAATATATGCTTAAATACTTAGGGGCAGCCAGCCATCTGCAATTTACTCTCAAATGATTTAGAGAGAGAAAACAAATTTGGCTGAAGAGCACAGGGGAATTCTTTGAATGATTCCTGTAACTCCTCGTGAGTTTTAAATTACTTCAAGTTAAAAATATTTTTTAAAAAGAGATGCTTAGTGTATTTAGAAAATATCAAAACTCTATTTTAAAAAGTTAAAAGAGGCCGGGTGCAGTGACTCACGCCTGTAATCCCAGCACTTTGGGAGGCCGAGGCGGGCAGATCACGAGGTCAGGAGATTGACATCATCCTGGCTAATGCAGTTTTAGTCTCTACTAAAAACACAAAAAATTAGCCGGGCATAGTGGCAGGCGCCTGTAGTCCCAGCTACTCTGGAGGCTGAGGTAGGAGAATGGCGTGAACCCGGGAGACGGAGCTTGCAGTGAGCCGAGATGGTGCCACTGCACACTCCAGTCTGGGCAACAGAGCGAGACTCCATCTCAAAAAAAAAAAAAAAGAAGTTAAAAGCACCATTTAAACAACCACTCAAAGAAAATGGCTGCTACTATAATATTTTTTGGTGTATTTCTTTCCTGATTTTGTCCTTTTAAAATATTTTTCATAATATCGTACTGCACATTCTATTTTTAATCTGCTCTTTTCTAATGGAATCATAACCCATTTTCATAAACCATGTATATACAAAATATAATATTCCATTGAACACATATACCATAAATTACTTAACCACTCCTCTATTTTTAGATATTTCTGCTATTTCCAACTTTATTTCCTGTAAATAATCATGTGCTGAATACCTTTAGGAGAAAATCTGGTCTATGTATACACTATACAAGATAGAATATGGGAAAACTGTAGGGCCCTTGCTATAAGTTGTTAATTAGTACTGTCATTTTAAAATCTTAGAACAAATTTGGTTTAAATCACATCAGAAAGAGACATTAATTTATTATTTCAACCCAAAAGCAGTTAGTATTTTATTTCCATTTCCATATAATATATAAATCTGCCTCAGCCCTAATATTCCTTACAACTTTGTTGTAACATTCCCTGTAACTTTGGGGAAAAGTTTTGGTCATTAACAAATGGCTATATACACAACATTGTTCTTATCCATTTGCAGCCATTACTCCTTAACATCAGATTAAATTTACATTCTTAAACCTGAAAGAAAAGAATTTTGTAGGAAGAATTTTCACTCTGACTTAGTGATTAGCCTTTTAATGTGGGTGGGACAGAGCGCTAAGACTTGTATTGGAAGAAAAAGAGTACACAGACCAAGCCCTGAAGAGCCATAGGAAACAATATGAATTGATACACAAACAATTCAAAGTTAAGTTGCACAGTACACTCTGATCCTGTAAGTGCTGATGAGTACAGAGATGTGTAGTTATATACACATCTCTGGCTAGATGGGGTTATTTGGGCAAGGTTTCCTAGAATAGTCAAGTCTTACATCACAGATTGGTAGAGAAAAACAACAGGAAATAGGTGTACAATGTACAATTCTGGAAAAGGATGAGCTCAGATAAGAATGGTGTGTGAGCCAATGATAAAGGGTTTGAAGCGTGTTGCTGTTGTTGTTGTTGTTGTTTTGAGACAGGGTCTCGCTCTATCACCCAGGCTGGAGTGCAATGGCACGATCTCAGCTCACTGCTCTGCCTCCCGGGTTCAAGCAACTCTCCCACCTCAGCCTCCTGAGTGGCTGGGATTATAGGTGCCAGCTACCACGCCTGGCTAATTTTTGCATTTTTGGTAGAGAAGGGGTTTCACCATATTGGCCAGGCTGATCTCAAACTCCTGACCTCAGGTGATCCACCCAACTCGGCCTCCCAAAGTGCTGAGATTACAGGCATAAGCCACCGCGCCTGGCCTGAAGGAGTTTTAATTTAATACAAAGAAGTTGTATTCTTTAATATAAAGAAGTTATTTAATACAAAGTTATTCCAGCAGTGAGATGCTGAGAAGAGACCAGCAATAGTGACAACAGCTGTAACACCATTAGCACTGAATCATAATGATCTGGCTTAGAACTCAAAGAAATGGCAGGAAAAAAAGATGAATTTAAGAAACACTAGAGATTCAGAATTAATGGCATCCTAATACAGGGAAAGCTATAAGCTCCACTGTCCTCTATCCTACTGACCAACCTATTCTCATTCAGTACTAAGTACATTGTTTCATTATAAGATTATGTCTGGCAAGGTTAATGCCTTGCTCATTATTATTCTCTCTAAAAATGTTCTTGACTATTTTATTCTGTTTATTATTCTACAATATCAGAAAAATCTGGTAAAATTCTAAAATAAATCCCTTTGAACTTCTCAATTACATGTTATTTGGTCCCCACAATATTTCAGAAAACCTGACATGTTTTTCCCCTTGGGGGAGAGAGGTCTAGAGTTTAATTTCTATCAAAGGTGTTTAAATGTCAAATTACCTTGACTAAAGAGATCCCTACCCCTTTATTCTTCTTTTACTACAACGAAAGAACAACTTACTGTATAAAATCCTAAATTTCTTAAGAGGGTCTTCATCAAAATTTCAGCCAGGTGGGTATCTGGATGGCAGCTCTGAGTGCCATAAGGTTGATCTGACAGATTTCCGTAGCCAGTACACACAGAAGACAGGTCAGTTGCATCAGAGGGTGAACTATAGCCAAGTAGGGAGGCTACGTGGGTATGATCTTGCAAACTTGTCAGAATGATATCCAGTTGCATTCTCTAAAGAACAATAAAATATGCACAAGTAACTAACATAATATGCACTAGAAAATAAAACAAAAGGATCCCAGAAAAAAACTACACTAATCCACTTAGTATCTTATTAAACAATCATCTTCAGGAAGTATGTAATTATAAAAACTACCCAATTAATCCCATTTAGGAAATGGGATTTAGGAAAATACAATTTATAGGTTTTTATTTTAGTCTTCATTATAATACCTAAATCTCTAAGCTAACATAGCATACTATGCATAATATTTTAGTACTATAAGTAGAGAGGAGTACGAAATGCCGATAAATAGTATGACACACGATTCTACAGCGTGACATTACCAATGACAACTACTTATTCTAACATTTAAAATAAATCACTTGAAATCTAAACTAATGCAAAATACTCGTTAAAAATCATCTGTAGGCTGGGTGCAGTGGCTCATGCCTATAATCACAGCACTTTAGGAGGCCAAGGCAGGCGGATCCACTTGAGTCCAGGAATTCAAGATCAGCATGGGCAACATAGTGAAACCCCCTCTACAAAAAATACAAAAATTAGCTGAGCGTGGTGGTGCACACCTGTAGTTTCAGCTACTCAGAAGACTGAGGTGGGAGAATCACTTGAGCCCAGGAGGTTGAGCCTACAGTAAGCCGTGATCATGCCACTGCACTCTAGCCTGGATGACAGAGCAAAAACCCTGTCTCAAAAAAAAAAAAAAAAAAATCATCTGTGGGCCAGGCACAGTGGTCTCATGCCTATAATCCCAGCACTTTGGGAAGCCAAAGCAGGAGGATCATTTGAGGCCAGGAGTTCAAGAACAGCCTGGGAAATACAGCAAGACCCCACAGCTATAAAAATAAGAATAAAAAAATAAGCCAGGTGTGGTGGCACATGCCAGCAGTCTTAGCTACTCCAGAGGAAAAAGCAGTAGGATCCCTTGAGCTCCAGGAGTTCAAGGTTAGAGTGAGCCATGATTGCACCACCCTACTCCAGCGTGGGTGACAGAGCAAGACTGTCCCTAAAAAAGATTTAAAAAGAAGGAAAAGTATCAATAAATATTTTACTGCAAATAAGTACCAATTTTTTTTCCTAAAATCTGTATCTCTGAATCTGATAACTTCTAGTTGGTTGAGCAAAAGGTACTATTGCTCAAAGATAAAAATGGAAAAAATAAGTATACTCATATCATCAAATACTTTTTCCTAATGGTCATCTATACTTTTTATACAAACAATTTCAGACAAAGTTCTCAGCATGGAACCAACAGCAGCACATGCAATTGATTTCAACTCAGCATACTACAAATAAACCACAGTGTCTGGCTTAGTACCATAAGAAACACTGGAAAAATTAGTCCTTATTCTAATAATTAGCCCCAAATAATAAATTATCACTTGCTTCACCTAAGGTTGTTAGACACCTGGGAATTCTTCCAGCATAAAACATTAAATAACCAGGATTTACTAGACCCATCAAGTACTTATGCTCCATGAACACAGGGCAATTGATTAGTTTTATTTCCTTCTCAGTTCAAATTTTTATGATACTGCTGATTTACTTACATAGTAAGCAAAGGCCTACCTGTCCTTTAGATAAGCTTTCCCATCTATCAGGCCCTTGAGGTAAAAGAGAATGAAGTAATTCCATCCGTTCTCGTAATGGAGGTAACAGCATGGTTGCTCCCACTGACAAAGTTTCAATTACCACCTAAAATCAAGAGAGAAAAGTGTACTGATTGGCCTGGTTCTTAGTTTTTAATAAAAACACACTTAAAGTGAATTCACTATTAGGATCATGTTAAGTCTAAAAAAGATGGCATGATAAAAAAGAAAGCACGTAAGTCCTCCTTCAGATGCCTTTAAGAAAGCTATGAATAAATATTTTGGATTTGCCACTAAATAACTAATCATCAACCAACAAATATTTAGTGTTGATTCTATAGCATTCAGCCTGGTAAGGCTTTGTGTAAAATGATTCGGGTGCAGAAATGAGTAAGACAGACAAAATCTCTGCTTTCATGAGCCTACAGTCTAATGGGAAAGAAAGACCCTGAGCAAGAAAGTATAAATGTGAAAGGAGTCACATAGGGAAAGTAAAAGGGTGCAGGAACTTGCCTGAACACACAAACATGGCAATTAACATGGCCTATGGGCTCATGGAAGATCTCCCTGAGGATTAGGCATTTAAGAATTACAGAATTAGTAGGACCTGGCTAGACAAAGATCCAGGTAGTGGGAACAGCATAAGGAATAGTAGCTGCATTATCGTAGGCCTCATAACTTCTCTGGGTCATGGCTTCTTTATCAGTAAAAACAGTGTTGGACTAGATAAAATCCATAGTGCCTGTCAGTTCTAATACTCAATTTTTCTATAAGTCAATGTTCTATTAATAATTCTTTGAATTACTATAATGATTGAAAAATTCAAGTACACAAGAAGAATAACCCTTCCATCAAAAAGCATGTGTCCTCTAACACAGTTAAGAACAGAACAAATCTTTAATGACTTTCTCAGGTTACTCTACTCAAACTAAAATAAAGCTAAAATCAAAAGTAAAATCAAATTTTAGCTGTGGAAATTCAACAAAGGTGACTAAGTATTAAGAACTGAGTGCACATATTCTATTTCCAAAAGGCCATCTAAAACAATGGGCAGGGGTTGGGCAGATAATTCAAAAAGACTCCCCTGCCCAAAATGGTAAAGGAAAATCAGCATCAAAATTTTGGAAACAGAAAGGAACAGATTAAGGGTAACTGACTTAAAAGACCTGAAATGGCTACACCCTAAGTCAAAAATGAGAAAAACCAAACAACACTTTGATTTATACTGTAGAATTCCTAGAGGCTCATACACTTCTGCAAGAGGGAACAAAGGAAGAGCTCAAAACAGGATTGGTTGAAAACTGGTTAAGATAACAGGCACAGTTGAAGGCAGGAATACCAAACTAAAATTGGGTGATTTTAAGACAAAGTGTTATTCTGAATATTGAGACTCCTAAACTTTTTCCCCACCAGATGATTGTCACTCAGGTTTATACCTTCTGGCAGTAGCTTAGAAGAGCCTTCCTTTGAAGAATCTCACTAGCCCAGTAGAAAAGACTTTAAGTGACAGGCATGAAATGTTACCTTCCCCTAAAATACAGCCCAGCCACATCAATCTACAATAAATTAGATAAACCTCATCCCTGTGTAGAGAATTTTTAGCATCAATCAGCCTTTCAGCATCACACTTCTTTTTTTGAGATGGAGTCTTGTTCTCATCTCCCAGGCTGGAATGCAGTGGCATGATCTCGGCTCACAGCAACCTCCACCTCTGTTCAAGCAATTTTCCTGCCTCAACCTCCCAAGTAGTTGGGATGCGCCACCATGCCCAGGTAATTTTTGTAGTTTTAGTAGAGACGGGGTTTTACCATGTTGGCCAGGCTGGTCTTGAACTCCTGACCCCAGGTGATCTGCCCACCTCAGCCTGCCAAAGTGCTGGGATTAGAGGCATGAGCCACCACGCCCAGCGATAGCATCACACTCTTACCCATTATTGGGAAGTCAAAGGTTATTAGAAATTTGAGGAAAGCCTTTATTATGAAAGAGACTAAAACTAACAGAAATGGTCTAATTAAACAAAGAAAGTACACAGGGAGAAACAAGAACAAAAAATAGTACCTTCAAAAATGTAAGTCAGAATGGAAGGCTATTAAAAAAGGAACACTTCGAGAATGAAGAGCTCTTATAAATTAAAAAGATAAAAGAAAGAGAAAAATCTCAATAGAAGGGGTAGAACATAGAATTAAATTTCTTATAAAGTAGAGGGGGGAAAAAGATGGAAAACAGGAAGGAAAACACAAGAAAATTAGGAGGACTGGCTCAGGAGGTCAAGTATCCCAATAATAAGGAGTTCCAGAGAGAAAGAAAGAACACAGAAAACAATGAAGAGGCAATCAACAAAACATTTCCAGATTTTTTTGTGTGTGTATTTTTTAATAGAGAAGGGGTTTTGCATATTGGCCAGCTTGATCTTCAATTCCTGGTCTCAAGTGATCCGCCCACCTTGGCCACCAAAAGTGCTGGGATTACAGGCATGAGCCACCGTTCCTGGCCAAGATAATTTTTTAATATTGAAGGCTATAACTTTCCCCACATCAGTTCATATCATCACATCCAGCTAATTTTTTTTGTATTTTTAGTAGAGATGGGGTTTCACCATGTTGGCTAGGAAGGCATCTATCTCTTGACCTTGTGATCCGCCCACCTTGGCCTCCCAAAGTGCTGGGATTACAGGCGTGAGCCACCGCGCCCAGCCTGATTGTGTATTTTCAAATAGCCTGTCTTCAAGCTCACTAATTATTTCTTCTGCCATCAATTCCAGTATTAAAGGACTCTGAGGCATTCTTCGAAATGCCAACTGCATTTATCAGCTCCAGAATTTCCACTTGATTCTTTTAAATTATTTTAATCTCTGTTACATTTATCTGATAGGATTCTGTATTCCTTCTCAGTGCTATCTTGAATTTCTTTGACTCTCCTCAATACAGATATTTTGAATTTTCTGTCTGAAAGGTCACAAATCTGTTTCTCCAGGATTGGTCCCTGGTGCCATATTTAGTTCATTTGGTTAGGTCATGGATGGTGTGGATGCTAGTAGATATTGAAGAGTTAGGTATTTATTGTAGTCTTCACTGTCTGGGCTTATCTGTACCCATCCTTCTTGGGCTTTCCAGATACACCTTGGGCTTTCCAGATATTTTAAAGGACTTAGGTGTTGTGATCTAAACTGTATCTGCTTTAGTAACATTGTGGTTCTTGCAGCCTCGTAGTGGTACCACCTTGATGGTCTTGGACAAGATCTGGGAGAATTCTCTGGATTATCAGGCAGAGACTCTTGTTCTCTTCCCTTACTTTCTCCCAAACAGTCTCAGTGTCTCTCTCTCTCTCTCTCTCTCTCTCTCCCCTCAGCCACCTAAAGCTGGGGGTGGAGTGACACAAGCACCCCTGCGGCCACCACCACTATGACTACACTGGGTCGGACCTGAATCCAGCAAAGCACCAGCACAGCACTGGGTCTCACCCAAGGCTTGCTATAAGCACTCCCTGGCTATTGCCTATGTTCGCTCAAGGCTCTGTGGTTCCACAATCAGCCAGTGGCAAAGCCAGCGAGGCCATGTCCTTTCCTTCAGGGGAGCAAGGTCCCCCAAGTCTCAGGTGGGTCTAGAGGTGCCATCTGGGAGTCAGGGACTAGAGTCAAAAACCTTAGAGGTCTACCCAGTATTCTATTGTACTATGGCTGAGCTGACACTCAAACCACAAAACACAGTCTTTTTCATTCGTGCCTCCCCTTTCCAAAGCTACACGAGCCTCACCCCATAGCTACCACCACCCCAGGCCACAAGGAGTATTGCCAGACAAGCATCAATGTTCCCTTAAGCTTAAGGCCCAGGGATTCTTTTTTTTTTTTTTTTTTTTTTTTGAGACGGAGTCTCGCGCTGTCGCCCAGGCTGGAGTGCAGTGGCCGGATCTCAGCTCACTGCAAGCTCCGCCTCCCGGGTTCACGCCATTCTCCGGCCTCAGCCTCCCGAGTAGCTGGGACTACAGGCGCTGCCACCTCGCCCGGCTTTTTTTTTGTATTTCTTAGTAGAGACGGGGTTTCACCGTGTTAGCCAGGATGGTCTCGATCTCCTGACCTCGTGATCCGCCCATCTCGGCCTCCCAAAGTGCTGGGATTACAGGCTTGAGCCACCGCGCCCGGCCCAAGGCCCAGGGATTCTTAAGTTAGCTTATGGTGAATACCGCCTGGCCCGGGACTCACCCTTCAGGGCAGTGGGTTCTTCTGTAGTCCAGGGCAGGTCTAGAAATGCCATCTAAGAATCAAGTCCTGGAATCAGGGATCCCAAGAGTGTATCTGGTACTCTATCCCTCCGTGGCTGTGCTGGTACCTGAAGCCAGAAAGTCTCAGAGCCTCACACAAAGTCCTTGACGTAGTAGCTGGGTATCAATGCTGGTTATTCACAGCCCATGGGATCTTAAGTTAGCAGCTGATGCATGTGGCCAGTACTGAGTCCTTTTCTTCAAGGCAGTGGGTTCCCTTCTGGCCCAGGGTATGTCTAGAAATGTCATCTGAGAGCTGGCACCTGGAACGGGGAGCTTTGTGACTCTGACTGGTCCCCTATCCTGCTGTAATCAAGTGGTATCTAAGACGCAAGACAAAGTCCTGCCCAGTCTTCCCTCTCAAGTGGAAGAAAGGGGTCTCTTTTGGAACCATGAGCTGTGTAGCCTGGCGTTGGGGTCGGGGTGGTGGGGGGTGAGCCAGCACTCCCTTGGTTACCCCAGCTGGTGTCTCAGTATGTCACGTGCCCCTCTGTCCACTGTCTCTGGGATCAGTTCAGCACTAGGACTCGCCTAAGAGTTGCAGTCCTATGGCCTAGGCTGCCTTTCAAGTTTATTTGGAGACACACAGCATTATAGCCCTCAGTGGTGAGCCTTGCAGGAATTCAAATTTAGACCACTGAGATCAGCAATTCCCCTCTGGCTAGGGTTGGTTTAAATGCTCCCTCTGTGGACCCGTGTCAGCTGAGTTTGGTCCCGTTTTCCTTTCTTCTCTAACAGGATAGCACCGAGTTCAATGCCTCACAATTGCTGTTTTCTCCCTCCCCCAGCACCCAGAGACACTCTCTGTACCACACTGCCACTGCTGCAGGGGGAGGAGTGGCACTGCCAATTCAGGACTGTTTTTTCTATCTCTTCAGCGCCTCTTTCAGCAATATGAAGTTAAAACTAGGTAGTGTAAGTGCTCACCTGATTTTTGGTTCTCATGAAGGTGCTTTTTTCTGTGTAGAGTTGTTAAACTGGTGCCCTTGGCAGGGGGAATGATCAGTGGAGCCTTCTATTCCACCATCTTACTCTGCCTCTCAATTTCCCTTTTGATTTCTGTAATGTCAGTAGTAATATCTCATCTTTCATTCCTGATTTGAGTAATTTAAGTCCTCTCTGTTTTTTCTTGGTTAGTCCAGCCAGAGATTTGTTGATTTTGTCTTTTCAAAGAACGAACATTTAGTCTCCTTGATCTCCTCAACTGTTTTTCTATTCTTTATTTTTTAAATTTCACTCTAATCTACATTAGTTCCTTCTTTCTACTTGCTTTGGGTTGAGTTGGCTCTTCTTTTTCTAATTTCTTAAGGTAGAAGGTTAAACTACTGATTCGATATATTTCTTTTTTTTTAAATACAGATGTTTATAAGCTATAAATTTTCCTCCAAGCACAGCTTTAGCTGCATTTCATGAGTTTTGGTATGTTCAAATTTTGTTTTCATTAATCTTAAGTATTTAAAAATTTATCTTGTAATTTCTTTATTTGATCCATTGATAATTTAGGAGTGCACTGGTTTAAAAATTACTGTACTTTCTATTATTACCTGCCAAAAGAGTTTATTTTCTGTATTTTGTATTACAAATATTTATTTTTAAGTTTCCCCTAAATTTAATATTGTATTATAATACCAAATATTCTTTTTCAAACTATACTCTCCTTATTTATAATCAGTATTCTATTCTAGGCCACTTCTTCCTCCTTAACCTGACCTTTCTCTCCTTAGCTCTGGTGAACAGTTCTAGTAGATGACCCAGTCCACTTATTCAGTTACTACTACTGACCAAGCCCATGCACTAGCTCCTTGCCCTCAGGAACTCATCTTCTCGTGAAAAAAGAGTGACATGTTTATAAATAAGCAACTAGAATACAATGTGATGTAATGAGAACATACACAAGAAAAACCAAATCTGGTGGGAGGGCAGGAATAAAAAGTTTCTTAGAGATGGCATCTGACCTTTGTCTCAAAGGATGAGTTAACCAAAAATACTCTCACCAAGAAAATAGGAGTAAGAGAAACAACATCCAATTGAAACTGTTCAACGTACAGTTGAATATATTGTATAGCTAAAATCTCAGAGAAAGATGTGATTTGAGATAGATTCACAAGTCCTATTCTCTTACCTCTTGGATTTCATCTGGGACAGTTGAGTCCATCAGTCTGAAGAGCAAATTTCGAAGTGGACCTGCCTGCCTCCCGAGAATGCTGGTAGCTACCCCTCCCGCAAGTGCAAGAGCAAGGTGATTTGAAAGTAGCTTCAGGCACAGCTTGAGAAAACTGTGGTGTTCTCTGAAACCAAATAAACTTCTATGAATTTTTGGAACATAAAAGTGCATGTGCTATCCAGTTTGGGTAACATTTTTTTCACTTCAAAAATTTTGCTGGCCAGGTGCAGTGGCTCATGCCTGTAATCCCAGCACTTTGGGAGGCCAAGGTGGGTCAATCACCTGAGGTCAGGAGTTTGAGACCAGCCTGGCCAACATGGTGAAACCCCGTCTCTACTAAAAATACAAAAATTAGGTCGGTGTGATGGCAGGTGCCTGTAATCCCCGCTACTCAGGAGGCTGAGGAAAGAAAATCACTTGAACCTGGGAGGCAAAGGTTGGAGTGAACTGAGATCATGCCACTGCACTCCAGCCTGGGCGACAGAGCAAGACTCTGTCTCAAAAAAAAAAAAAAAAAATTGTCAAGTCACGAACAACAGTAATTTTTAAAACATGATTTGTGAAATTATGAGTAACTTTTTCCTAGAAGGTATTATCCATAAGTAACTAAGTTTAGCTCTTTTCTAGATTATAAAAAAGTTCCACATAATTTGGGAAAACAAACAAGAAAGAACAGTAAGTCAAAACTCAAAAGGAATAATTTATACACATGCACACACACGTACAAAACATACATATAACATACCTTGATGAAGGGAAAGGGAGTGGGGGAATCTCACTGTTTATTTTATCACAGTATCTCTCAAGAAAAGAACGCAGGTGTGAGAAGGTACTCTCTTCAAGATCTACACAATAAGGTCGGTGCCATGCAACAACTTGTCTAGAAGGACACATAAGAAAATAATAAAACAGTCTTAAATTGACATTTTTATCCATAATCAAAAACGAAAATTAAAACATATATTGGCCGGGCATGGTGGCTCATGCCTGTAATCTCAGCACTTTGGTAGGCCAAGGAATGCAGATCACCTGAGGTGAGGACTTCAGGACCAGCCTGGCCAACATGGTGAAATCCCATCTCTACTAAAAATATAAAAATTAGTCGGGCATGGTGGTGTATGCCTGTAGTCCCAGCTACCTGGGAGGCTAAGGCAGGGGAACTGCTTGAACTTAGGAGGCAGACAATGCAGTGAGCAGAGATTGTACCACTGCACTCCAGCCTGAGTGACAGAGTCAGAATCCATCTCAAAAAGTACATATATACATATATACATTAAAGCTAAATGATTTCAACAAGATACAAAGACATTATTGATTATGAAAGTGATAAAAGCTTTCATTTTAGTGACTAAGGAGAACCAAGAATTTGCCATCTTTAAGAAGAAAACATACAACCACCACCTGTTTTGGAAGGTTTGGATGTCCACTCACCTGAAAGCAGAGGGCTGAGTCACATGATCTACTAAAGCCCCTCTGGTTCTAAGAGTCCAGAAGATGTATACTTCATATTAAGAAAAATATCCTGACTCTATAGAGTGATATACTGAAATCTATTAAAAGACAAAATCCTGAAATTTCTTGTGAATACTTTTAATATCTTGGGACCCAACTCTCTACATATGAAGTGGGAAGTTGGATATTTAATGCTAACAGCAAATTATTTATATTCAACTTATTTATTTTGACTTTTGCGTTAGAGGAATAACTTTCGATAAATACTTTTAAATAAATACTTTAGAATATCATTTAAAAACCCTCTGAGTCAAAGGCATAGAATGCAAATAAAATACATTCTAAGCTATAGATTAGCCCATGTGTATCTGAAAATATCTGAAATAACCCAAACATTCTTTAAAATTCAATCTCCTAATAGTAACTAAAACTTACCTACCTGATTGACTTAACACACACAGTTAGCACTTTAGGAAAAAGCTAAGTTTCTGCAAAAAGTAACCTCCTTGATTTAAAAGTATGACAATTTTTTTTTCAAAAAAAAAAAATTTCAAAAAGCAACCAGATAATGTTAACTGTGGTTAAACATTAAATCAATAAAGCCTAGTTCTGATTTTGATTATTTTAAGTTCCTCTTGATATGCAGCCATTCAATTTTTTTAAATCAGCACGTAGAGATGAGAGAGAATTCAAAATGTTTAAAAGACAATGTCTTCAATACTGGGTATGACTTCTTGTTTCTGAAACATGTCTAACCTCAACATTCAAATCAAAAGAAATCTAATGTCATTTCTATGATAGAGAAAAAGCAATACTATATATGTCCATAAGAGTATTTTATGAACAAAGCACAATTATTTCTGTTTTTATTAGTGTTTCTACTTTCTACTGGTGTCTCTTGGGTTAAAACGCACAAGAATTTTTAAACATAGGCACTCTTACCTGTCCCTAGGAAGAGCAGTCCATGCCAGACTATGTGATGTTCCAGCTGAAATCTGCTGAATAGCTATGCCATCTAAGCCACTCACTTTCTTTGGTTTAGTAATAGGACCTGTGGAATTTCCCTGACCACATTGCCCCATTGAATTATTGCCCCAGGCATAAACTTCATTATCTAAAAACAAAATATAAAGTATTATATAAAAGGAAAGCCAAATTCAAATGTAATACATTTCACAAGACAACAGTTAATACTATTTCCTCAAAAACAAATGACTTTACCATGAGAAAGAGCCAAACAATGACTGTCTCCAATAGAAACATCAACTATTCTTGTGGCAGCCAGTTCTTCAATAAGCTTGGGTCTCAAAGCAGTAGCTTCTGAAGAACCACAACCTAGACAAGCTCCGCAGCCCCAAGCATAGACCTGAAAAAAACAGAAATACACTACACATAACTTCCTGAGATGATTAGATTGTTGGTTTAGGGAGAAACAAAATCTATGAAACTAAAGCATGGTTTGATAGAACTTTCTGATGTTAAAATCATTTTGATCATTTTAAAGATTGTTACAGCAATTTATCATGCTGCCTTTAGGCATTCACTGTATAGGCAAACAGCTGATCTGAAAATAAAAATAATTGGTCATAGAAAGAACAGAAAGGTTTTCAGAGAGGGTCTGCTAAACTACTAATTGGCTTGCAATTTGTTATATTTGCCCCATCTTACCAGCTTTGCAAATACTATCTAAAAACTTCTCCTTTATGTGTTTCTCACTATTCTGGTGAGATTTAAGATCAGAACAAGGTATGATAATATAAAATGGATTATATAAATCATAAAACTGATGTTTATTATTTAGTTTTAGAAATACCTCACCTCATTGTTACAATAATTATCACTTACAAAGAGGGTCATGTGAAGCAGTAGCAAGATAGTTCCCCTTTATCATCTTCATTTTTGACTAATCAATACCAAAATAAGCACTAACTGATTTAAGATGCTTGGGGAAAGGGTTAGGTGGGGGGAAAAAAAATTTTGTCTTTGGCAAGACAAATAGGTGAGTGACTGCCAATCTGGCAACCCGAAATCAACAAAATCAAAACAATCAGCAATCTGAATGATTTTTTTTATCTTCAATAGATTTTGGTAAGATTATATAGACTGTTATCTTTATGCCATCAAATCTGAGAATTTGTCTTTGTCTTGCAATTATTTTAGGAAAGACTGCTGCTGAGAGATTAAACCACTTCAATTAAAAATAAAGAGCACTGTACAGGTGTAGTGGCTCAAGCCTGTAATCCCAGCACTTTGAGAGGCTAAGGCAAGAGGATCACCTGAGTTCAGGAGTTCAATACCAGCCTGGACAAGGTGGCAAGACCCGATCTCCACAAAAATTTTAAAAATTGCCCAAGCATTGTGGCACAGACCTGTGGTCCCAGCTACTCGGGAGCCTGGGCGGGGAGAATCTCTTGAGCCCAGGAGGTCAAGGCTGCAGTGAGCCATGTGTGTGCCACTGTACTCCAGCCTGAGCAACAGAGTGAGACCCTGACTTCAAAATAAAACAAAATGAGAACATATATTTGTACTTGTTTCCAGATAACTTACTTAAGTATAGAATACAACAAAATTCCAGTACATAAGGCATATTTTAGGAGATGTTAGGAACTAAAGATAAGGACAATGAAATAACATATAGTCAAAATCATCACAGAAAATTTTCCTAAATTACTCATGAAGTATAATATACAGTCATGTACCATTCGGTCAATAACAGACCACATTATACAACAGTGGTCCCGTAAGATCTAATGGAGCTTTGATGCCAGTATTTTTACTGTACCTTTTCTATGTTTAGATATGTTTAGATACATACTTACCATTATGTTACAATTTCTGAAGGTATTCAGTACAGTAACATGCAGTACAGGTTTATAGCCTAGGAGCAATAGGCTGTACCATATAGTCTAGGAGCATAGTAGGCTACACCACCTAGGTTTGTGTGGTACTCTCTACAATGTTCTCACAATAACAAAATGGCCTAATAACACATTTCTCAGAACATATCCCATTGAGTGACACATCACTGTAATACTGTCACTCAGTAAGGCCTACAAAGAGTTTTCTCTTGCAGTGTTCCTTCGGTTTGGCACCAGATGAGAAATACTTGGCTTGCCTTTAGAGACTGGACCATACTGTATAGCATGGTAGGAAGTAAGCACAGAAGAGGCCTGAAAGGGCTGAGACAGACTGAGGGAAAAGCAAATGTTGATCATCATTTCACGCTCAAGTTTAATGGTAAAGAGATCTACTCTTACCCTTTAAAAGTATTTCTGACTTTACTTTTTTCCATGCATATATATTTGATTTCATATAACTTAAGGTACTCATAATACAACTATTCTATACAGTAAACAATGTACAAGTTCTCTTGGAACTTGGAATTCAATGTAATGGATTTATTACTATTATTATTATTACTACCACCACCAATAGTTGAATAGTACTTGATACTCTACAAAACTCTCAATTCTAATGATTATCTTATAAGATCATGTGTACGCAAAGCAGAAATTATTATTCCCTCATAAAAAAAGAAGCACATGATGCTCAAGGGATGTGTTATTTGCCTGTGTGTATACATCAAATACATAAGCTAACTTCAATTCATGGATTCTTACTACAAAACCAATAGTGAGAAATACATAGAAGAGATATTTTTAAGGCAGCAACTAGCTAATGTAATGATGAATAGCTTGAAGATTTTTAGGACGCAAGGCATTCTAGTTTCTCAAAGAATAATCAAATTATATGCTAATTTCAGCTTTTCTGCTCATCTGCCTTGTGAATTAGTCATAAAACACTTTTATACCACTGCCTGACACAAGGTGGCCTCCTATACATGACAGAATAAGTGGTGAGCTCACTTTTTTACTGCCATCACTGATGGATACACAGGGACAAATATTGTCAGTCTATAACTATACCTGGCTCCTCCCTATCCTCAACAAACAAATAGGGTAAGAGTGAAAACACACATGTAAAAAGTTCAAAGCTTATAAGCTATTAAAGTGCAAAGCTTATGAGCCTTTATAAAGGCTCATAAAATTCTGACGATCCTAAGCCTGACTTTATGCTGTTTCTCAGAAACAACTAACTCTCTCAGATTATTTTCCATACCTAAGTGTTCTCTTTACCCTCCTTTTTGATCACCCTCTTGCCTTCTTAATTCATATCACTGGTTCCATCAAGATCTAGTTCAGCTTTCCCCCACTATCCATGATGTTTTGGAAAAGGTTTAAGGGAAGCTAAATGCTAAAACATTTTAGAAAATCAGTTTAATACAAAGAACAGAGGCTCCACTAAGGTTTACATGGGTCACACAGGCCAGGTTAGAAAACCTGGTTCCTTCTCAGATACTCTACTTCAAACAGAAGAAAATATTTCATTTCAGCATGTTGCCTAAAAATGTATTTATTTGAACTTTAAAATTTAAATACAATTATTACTTTTTAGTCACCTCATCCTTTGAAATACTCTAAGTCTTTTATACTCATCCCTTAGTCCTACCTGCCCTGTTGATGTCAAAGCAAGTGAAGACTGGCTCCCAGCACAAACTTTGCGAATGAACATTCCTTGTAAAGCTTCAATAACTTTAGGTTTATACACTCTGTTGGTATCACCGTGACCAAGTTTACCTATAAAAACAAACACATTAAATAATTTACTTGTTTTAAAGAATCTCTACTCTTTTTAACACTACCAAAGTTGATAAAGTGCTCTAATGTTTCCATCACTAACCTGACAGATATGAAAAGCTATGTTTCTGATAGCTGAGGATGCTAACAAATGAGCATTTTTATTACAAGAAAGTTAACAAACATCCACTGATAGCCTTTTATATCTTAATTTCAAGCAACTAAAATCAAGCAATTTAAAATCACTTTAAAAGAAACAGAAAACTATTTTTCTGTCTTTCTCCCCCTTTAATGGCTATATTTCTAACTTCGAATTTGCTGACATAATATACAGGATGATACAAGAATGTACATGCATATAATTTTTTATAAACTTTTAAAAAGAATCAATAGCTCATGAAATTGAAAACCTGACAAATCATTAAAGAAGAAAAACAAACGTCCAACAATCTACAAATCCAACCACACCAGGAATAAAAAAAGTATAAATTAAATATCATTTTCACTATTGAAATTATTTAATTAAATTAGATACATGCTGTTGTTGAAGACTTTGGGGAAGTAAGCATTCACATTGCTAGTAGGAGTGACTAAAGTAGACAAAGATTTAGTCATTCATTGTGTTGTTGTTAATACTGAAAAAAATTAAAACCATCTAGATACTCAACAATAAGAAACTGGTTTTATAAATTGTGCCACCATCAAATAAAAGAACACTTTGAGCCACTTAAAAGAATGATTCAGAGTCATGCTTGTTGATATAAAAAAGATACTCATGCCGGGCACAAAGGTTCACGCCTGTAATACAAGCACTTTGGGAGACCAAATCTGGCAGATCACTTGAGCCCCGAAGTTCGAGGCCAGCCTGGGCAATAAAGCAAAATCCTGTCTCTAAAAAAAATATAAAAATTAGTCAGGTGTGGTGGTGCGTGCCTGTAGTCTCAGCTACTTGGGGGGGCGGAGGCAGGAGGATCTCTTGAGCCCAGGAGGTTGAGGCTGCAGTGAGCCAGGTTTGCATTACTGCACTCTAGCCTGAGTAACAAAGCAAGACCCTGTCTCAAAAAAAAAAAAAAAAACTATTAGAGTAAAACATATATATGTCAAAACGTATGTAAACTTATATAAAACATACACATATAGCTATACTTTGGTTTTTTAAAAGACATCTAAGTAGAAATATATGTAAATACTTGTATAAATGTATATTTATTTAGAAGTCTATTTCCAAAATGTTAACAATGGTTAAAGTAACATTTGTGAAAGCTCAGTTCATTTTTTAATTTCTGCTCATCTGTATTTGAGTCTTTCTACAGTAGGCATATATAACTGAAAAATAAATTTTTTTAAAACTCAAGAAAAAAGCCAAAGCTACTGATAAATAATTTTTTACATACCATTGTCTCCTCCTCCAAAAGACCATACAGTTCTCCCATCTTTAGACAGAGCAATAGTATGTGAACTGCCACAAGAAACCTCTCCTACATTGCTAATGTCTTTTACTAATGTTGGAATGTTTCGACTATTGCTGTCACCATGACCTTGGATAAAACACACACAACAACAAAGAAACAATGTTAACTCTTTTTCTCTAGGCCTTGACTTCACAAGTAGAATAAATGTTATAACTTTAAAATAGAATTGAGATTTTTTAAAAATGCAATGCAATATGAAAAAGAGAATCATTTCTAACATCTTCTCAATCTTCTAAACTGGGTCATAGTCACTTCAGTGAACCATTAGAATATTCTTTTCATGCTCTCCTCACAGCCACTTACCTTATGTTGTCCTGTTTCATGCTCATGTTGACTTGTTTTCATTACCTACCAGATTATAAACTTCAGGATCATGATGGTAGTGTTTTATCCCAGAAACCCTACAGTGTCTGGTCATAATAGGGCACACTCAGTAAATGCTTGCTAGATTTAATTACATCTTAAATATCAGCACTAAAATCTAGGTCTTAGTCTTACCTATATAAAATTATCTCCCTCTGAGCTTAAAGTAACAAAATAAATGACAGTCTTTGGCCTAGTAAATCTTCTCTCATGGCTTCTCAGTAACTTAATCATTTCTATTTTTCTGGAAGAATAACTTCCATTTTTAAAAAATCTTACCTAATCTTCCAAAGTCTCCTTCACCCCATGTGTATAATTCCCCATCCTCTGTGACGGCAGCACTATGTCTGTATCCAGCTGACACACAAACAACTACCTGCATTGCACACAAGTAAATACGATGAGCATGCACGTTAAAACATATAGTCCATATTTGATCCTGTACACAGGGACTTCACAGATACTAATATTCAAACCCATCCAGGAATTTCCATGTACAGTTGTGGAGGCTATGCTCAGGACAAGGATGACTGGCTAAGGGTTCAAGTAAGTGCTGAAATACATGCCTGTAATCCCAGCACTTTGGCAGGCCGAGGCAGGCAGACTGCTTGAGCTCAGGAGTTCGAGTTCAGCCTGGGCAACATGGCAAAACCCCGTTTCTTTTAAAAAATATGAAAATTAGTCAGGCATGGTGGCACATGTCTATAGTCCCAGCGACTCAGGAAGCTGAGTTGGGAGGACCACCTGAGCCCCAGGAAATCAAGGATGCAGTGGGCTGAGATAGCGCCACTGCACTCCAGCCTGGGTGACAAAGTGAGATCCTGTCAAAAAAAAAAAGAAAGAAAAGAGAGGAGGGGAGGAGAGAGGAGATTAATAAAAAGAGAAGATACGGGCTTAGTTTCTAATGGTTCCAATTATTTGTGTGGGTCCTTGGCAATTACTTAGCTACTCTAAATGCCTCACCATTCAGGTCTCTATTAAGATGCCACCTCTTTTAAGAGCACTCTCTGACCCTACCTCATTACCTAATACCACATCCTGCCCAAGGTAATCTTTATTGCTCATTTTTTTCTTTAATAGTATCTGAAATTACTTCATATGCTTGTTAACTTATTATCTCTATCCTGAAGACTAAAGGATTAAAGTAGAGACCTTACCTGTCTTGTTCACTGCTACACATCTAATGCCTAAAATACTGCCTGACACTTGAAAAGTGCTAAATGTTTGTTAAATGAATGACTCTCGGTTTGCTTATCTGTGAAATAGGGATAACTACCTTACAAGACTAATTATAAGAATATAAGAATTAAAATTCAATAACGTATATAAAAAGGTGTTCTGTAAATTATAAAGCAGATATATAAAAGATTAAGCCAAAGGGTTGAACGGGCAACAGCAGAAAGACCACATCAAAATCTGAAAGATATTGTCAATTACAACACCAATGCATCTAATTATTTTTATAACCAAAAAGAAGGCACATACCTTTCCTTGTAGAGGTCCCTGAATAAGCTTGGGATATTTCTGTGTTGAACTATTTCCATGCCCCAGTTTCCCATAATCACCATCTCCCCAGCTGAAGACTTCTCCTTCTGTCGTAAAAGCTAAAGTGTGACCATCAGATCCTTTAGAAGATGAAACCTTTTTAATGGATCTGTGAGGCTCGAATGTTAACTTTTTTAAAGTTGACTGATTATTGGAGTCTCCAAGGCCCAGTCTCCCATAGCTGCCTTTCCCGCAAGCTCTAACAGAGCCATCCGTAGAAATGACAAAAGTGCAGTACTGTCCAGCTTCAATCTATAAACAAAGAATCATAAATATAAAATACTTCTGTGAGTATCAAAGTATAATATTTAAGGCTGGTTTTATCAAAGAGCCTCAAAGGAAGTCTTATAGCAGAATATGGCATGATTCTCCAGAGAGATTAAGGAATATACAGAAATGTAAGAGAACACGAATGGCCTTTTCATGCTCATGACTTTGTTGCTGAGTTCAAATTCTTCATGTATATGTTATCTTTTCAGGTTATTGTCCAGATTATGATTGAATGAAACAACAAAGTAAAATGCTTAATATCCTCTTATAACCGAGAATGGCAAGACATAAAATTTTCCTTCCTATAAATTCCTTAGGGTACATTATGGCAAGAACCATATAAAATGTATTGTAAACCTATTTGAAAAAAATACATTTTAATGAAAGTAACAAATAGAAAGTTCTAGCTGGGCTATAAATGTAAAAAAAAAAAGTGATCATAAGAAAATGAAAGGCTAATCTAGCAAAAAGAAATTCCAGTTTTTATTTACTTTTTTTTTTTTTGAGACAGAGTCTTGCTCTGTCACCTGGGGTGGAGTGCAGTGGTGCAATTTTGTTTCACTATAACCTCCATTTACCAGGTTCAAGCAATTCCTGCCTCAGTCCCGCCGAGTAGCTGGGATTACAGGCACACGCCATCACGCCTGGCTAATTTTTGTTAAGTATTTTTAGTAGACAGGGTTTCACCATGTTGGTCAAGCTAGTCTCAAACTCATGACCTCAAATGATCCACCCACCTCGGCCTCCCAAAGTGCTGGGATTACAGGTGTGAGCCACCATACCTGGCCTTTATTTACTCTTATTTGCCATTTGTGGTGAACAGAAGGGTAAAGTCTGTTGCTATTCTTAACACTTTTTAAAAATCGAGATTCCAATTTAGTTATTCAAAAGTTGGAAATGCTGTCAGGGATACTGGGGACTAAAAATGTATTTTTATTTTTATTTTTATTTATTTATTTATTTATTTTTTTGAGACGGAGGCTCACTCTGTCACCCAGGCTGGAGTGCAGTAGCGCGATCTCGGTTCACTGCAACCTCCGCCTCCCAGGTTCAAGCTATTCTTCTGCCTCAGCCTCCCGATTAGCTGGGACTACAGGCATGCGCCACCATGCCTGGCTAATTTTTGTATTTTCAGTAGAGATGGGGTTTCATCATATTGGCCAGGCTGGTCTCGAACTTCTGACCTCATGATCCACCTGCCTCAGCCTCCCAAAGGGCTGGGATTACAGGCGTAAGCCACTGTGCCCGGCCAAAATGTATTGTTCTATTAAAATGATAAAAACTAATGCAGCATATAGATCAGAAATAATGATCGATAATTTTCACTCATTTAAAAAATACTCAATATTATTTAATGCAAATAAACATGAATATACACTAGATTATCTACCAGTTTGTAAGCTATTTAGAAAACTTACGGTCTGTGCATCAGAGAAACTAGGAGCCAGTTTGGGTTGCAGTATTTTCTCCTGTGTACCTTCTACCAACTGATGGCTGCTATTGCTCCCCCAAACATAAACCTCACAGGTTTCGGAGACAATGGGAGCATCACCAGTCTGAATGCTATCTGGGCTAGCACATGTTCTCGAATAATCAGAAGCCATTCTGCAAACCTATTAAAAATTTAAAATACGCAACAAATAGTTAAGACAGTTTTAGTCTGGGCATTTTTAAATATATATCCTCTGAAATTACTGTTGCCTTTCCTTCTAACACTCTTAAATGCTCAAAGAACCTATTAAATAAAGATAACTAGACTATTTACTCACATGGAATAAACCACTAAAAGACACTAATAAAGTGGCAAAAGTGGGAAAGGGGAGACACACAATCTTTTAGCTAAACATTTTATTACTGCATACAAAACACTGTAGAAAAACAAAGCTTAAGAAATAAAGTAGAAAAAATCACCATGGATAATCTTAACACCTTAATACAATAAATTTTACGTTTTAAATATATGTCCTTCCAGAGTTTTTCATATACAAATTCTTTAACACAGTCACCACATTGGATACATAAAAATGACAAATTGCACAAAACAGTCATGCAAATCCATGTCTACCTAGTCTTCATGATTGAATAGATAATATTCCATCTAGTAAAAAACATCACAATGTACTCAACCACTTCCCCACCCCCAACTTTTTTTTTAAATAGGTGGGGTCTCACTATCTTACACAGACTAAACTCAAACTCCTGGGTTCAAGCAATCCTCCCACCTCAGCCCCCCAAGTAGCTGAGATTACAGGCCCGCATATAATCATACCTGGCTCCACTTTCCTTTAATAGGGCATTTACAGTCTATTTATTTGTTATATAGGCCATTTTTAAGGATATAGTTGTTACTATACTTTTTATTGCTTCCTTAGTAGAGAACCTCAGAAATGGGACTCGATATTCAAAAAAGACAAGAATCCTATGATTCTTGAAACATACTATATCAAATTGTATTCCAAAATGGTGCTATAATACGTCACTAGTAATGTACAAAAGAAGGCTGTTCTAAAAACAGCGAAGGCACAAAGCAATTAACATTCACACATATATATGAATATATAAAATAAAAATCATGGCTTATTTACCATTTCTGTAGAATATAACGGTAAAGTCTGTTGCCATTCATAAGCTTTTTTAAAAATCCAGGCTGCCTGCCAAAAGCATAGGACCCACGGTGGCCATCCCAGTGGCAATTTCACTGAATCCATACTCATTATGAGTATTATGCTTTTAAATTTTTTTGCAAATGTAAGTGAGGAAAAAGGAAAAGGCCCTTATCTTAATTTCACATTTCTTTATTGTGAGCAAAACTAAAGTTTTTCCATCTATTTGTTTACTACATTTTGTGATGTGAACTTCTGCTCATTTATTTATTAGAATTTAATAGATTTTTTAATTGACTGGTATGAACTCAATACAATAAAGACATTAACTCTGACTATAGTGACTATCAATTTGTTTTCTGCCTTTTAGTTTTTTTGATTTTGCTGAATCAAGCAAAACAATAAAAGAAACTTAAGAAGTTAACACATTAGTTTGCCAGCATATGAAATGGGGGAGGATAGGGTCCTCTTGGTCAGATACTTTAAATAGTATCCAAAACAACAGAATAATATGTGTGTTAGACAAATATTTTCCAGTGAACATGAGGACAGTATCCGAGGACAGCTGCCAGTCCCTAATAAAAGGTCTGGAATTTTGCTGGAGACAAAGAAGGATAGTGGGGCCAAGAGGGTCAGAATTGTTCATCTAAAGGTCTATCATGGCCAGTGTGGTGGCTCACGCCTCTTGATACTGGCCAACCAGGATTCCTTTCCAGGACAAAGCCCCTACACTGAGCAAAACTACTGAGAGTAGAATAAAAATTGAACAGGATAGGGACAATAGAAAGGAAGGATGGAAAGGAAAGAGAATACCAAGACAAAAGTTGGGAAGGGGAACAAACTGGAAAACCATTTTTTTTTTTTAACATTACACACACACAAAAAAAAAAAAACAGAGGGAGGGAGTCTATGGAGTTTAAAAAGCCATCTTAAATCCCACCTCATTCTAAGAGTTCAGGAAAACTAATCCTACATAGAAATAAGCAACAAAAAAGTATTGAGGTCAAATCCCATATGAAGTTATTATAAAGTTGCAGTGAGCCAAGATCATGCCACTATACTACAGCCTGGGCAGCACAGACACCATCTCAAAAAAAAAAAAAGACACAAAGGAAAAACAGAAATCTGAATTACAAACCCTCAAAAATGAGGTAACATAACTCAAGAATTAGAAATAAAAGAAAAAAAAACATTTTGGAACTGAAGACTAAACTAGAAGAAACCCAAAAGTAAATAAATACAGTAGATCATGCCCTAAGAGTAATGAAAGACAAAAGGCATTTTTAGAAATTAAAAAATTTAAAAAGACAAAGTATTCAAGAAAAACTGACAAGTATTAAAATCAGGCAAAGATCAACACGCACATAATAGAAATCCCTGAAGAACAGAACCCAATCAAAGGAATAAAAATAATAGAACAAACTGCAATTTTGGAACATTTTCCTGAAATAAAAAAGATCTGAAAGTACATATTGAATTATCACATCTCTTAAGAATATCAACCCAGAATGAATAATATCAAGACATATTCTATAGTAAAATTACTGATCTTTAAAGGGGGAAAAAAAATTATTTGGGTTTCTCAGCAAATATGCGTGGCTCACATAGAAGAGAAAATCAGATTACCTTTGGACTTTGACAGTAACAGTTCATGCCAGAAGAGAATGTAGTAACATATTTAAGATATACAAGAAAAGAAAATGTGAACTAAAGAAAAGATGAACTAAATAATATTATCAACACTGACATTCAAGAATAAAGAGCACAGCAATTATCAACATGCAAAAACTCAGAAATCTTGTTCTGATGACTCTTTATTGAGAAATCTACTAGAGAATGACCCTCAAACTATCAAAAAGAATAGACATTGACACAGAGACTAGTATTCAGCATTAAATATGTAATCATTTGTAGAACTAATACCAAAGGAAGGTTAAAACAGAGACAGGCTGGGTGCCATGGTTCATGTCTGTAATACCAGTATTTTGGGAGCCTAAGGCAGAAGGATCGCTTGAGCTCAGGAGTTTAAGACCAGTCTGGGCAACCATAGCAAGACCTCATCTCTACTAAAAATTTAAGTAAAAAAAAAATTAGCCAGGTGTGATGGCACATGCCTGTAGTCCCAGCTACTTGGGAGGCTGAGGCCGGAAGATCACTTGAGCCCAGGAGATAGAAGCTGCAGGGCACTATGATCATACCACTGCACACTCCAGCCTGGGCAACAGAGCAAGACTGTCTCAAAAAAACAAACAAAAAAAAATGCAGAGAGTATGTAATAACTATATGCCCTATATAGATGTAATGCAATTACTAAAAAACAGGGAAAGCATACTTTAGAAATTTTTTCAGTAACCATACAGCAGTAATTTGTCTTATTTTAGGACTGTTTATGTGTATATGTGTGTAACATGTAATTAAAACAAATGAGTAATAATGGCATTTTCTAATTCTCATCCTTGTATCTATGGGAATCAGAAATCTTAGTTTAAAAGGAAGAAGATATAAATGTAAAGGTTAAGTAAAAATTCTATAGCTGTGAATTTGAAAGTATCAGTATGAACTCATTAGGTATCTTAGCTTTAAATACACATGTATACACATCCTAGCTCTGTCCACTATGAATATAAAAGCCTAGAAATAAGATCAACTCAGTAGCAGTAAGCATTTCTAGCACCCTGATTGTGGTCTTGAAGCATCATTTTCCAATAAAAGAAACCAGGACTTTTTTCCAGAAAACTAACTAGATGATTTCAGATTGGGGGCAAGAAATGTGTAAGATCAGCCAGAAACAATGAAACATATCAGAAAGCAAGGAGACTATAAAAGATTATTAGGCTTATGATAAAATAACTTAGGAACTACCCTGAAGAGACTAATAGCCAAAATTGAAACAATATGACCTTCACTGCAGATAATAATTCAATGTGCTGAAACTCAAACAGGCTTAAATCTGTGGGTTCATAATGATTTATTTTATTTACTTATTTTTTTTTTTGAGACACAGTTTCGCTCTTGTTGCCCAGGCTGGAGCACAGTGTCATGATCTCGACTCCCTGCAACCTCTGCCTCCCGGGTTCAAGCAATTCTCCTGCCTCAGCCTCCTGAGTAGCTGGGATTACAGACGTCCACCACCCCACCCAGCTAATTTTTTGTATTTTTAATAGAGACGAGGTTTCTTCATATTGGCCAGGCTGGTCTCAAACTCCTGACCTCAGGTAATCCACCCGCCTCGGCCTCCCAAAGTGCTGGGATTACAGGTGTGAGCCACTGCGCCCAGCCCATGGTATTTTTTAAATGAAGTTAATTGGCCAAGTTTGGAGGATGGTAGGAGGACAATTCATTAAATTGAAAACTGGTAAATAAAGAACAGATGAAAAGAATCAAGCATTTAGTCTGCTTTTCCTATATAAACCGTAGCAGAGTAATCAGTCAATAAGGGAATCTCTTCATAAAAATATTGCAACTAATTGTTGGGAAAAAGCTGAGTGTTGGGAGGGAAACTGAGGCAGGGCTTGCATAATGTCCTCTCGAATGTGTCTAGACTTGCTGGCTCCTTGCTTCTAGCCCTCCTAGGCGCCTAAGCTCCTACTCCCATTATCTCAAGTAGCAGAACACGTTCCATATAAATGCTAAACCATCACAGTTGTAGACCATGTGCCTGCCCTTTTGACCTCCACATTCTCACCACCTGTTTCTTTCTTTGATTACCAATAAATACCGTGGGCTCCCAGAGCTCAGGGCCTTCACAGCCTCCACAATAGCCCCTTGGTGTCCCACCTTTCTCTCTCAAAGAGTCATTTTTTCCTCCATCCTTTGACTCCGCCAGATTTTGTCACCCCCACATTCCTGGCTGCCCAATGTGGGGTGACAAAGACCCCGGTGAAGGAACACCAGAGCGTGTGAAAGCAGAGGATACAACATCAAAGGACACCCGAGGAAGTCTAAAAGCAGCTCGGGGGAAAGCTGAGCACTTGGAAGAACCAGGGTAACAATAGAACAAAGTGAAAGCAGTCATTCTGCTTAAATTTCTTAAGGCATTTATTACGAAGTGGGGGGAGTGAAAGTTCGTACTCAGAATTTGTTATCACTCACTCTAGTGCAGTAGAGTAGTTTTGCCCATGGTTCCCGGAACAGGGGACTATGGAGTTGGATGAATGGGAGAGAATTGGCAGAGATTTAAAAAAAAAAAAAAAAAAGTATAAAGATGGAGCAAAAATTCCAATCTTGGTTTGGTCAATGTGGGCACTAATAAAAGCAGCTCTTGAGCCATTTCAAACAGATGATGAGGCAGATTCAGATGAGGAAGGGGAGGACGAGTGTAAAGAACTAAATTCAGATTCTGAGTGTGAGGAACAGGAAACCAGAGGAAATAAAAGAAAGGGAAACTGAAAAAAGTATGTTTTAGCCCATCAGCTCCACCTGCTGAATTAAGTGAAAGGCCACCTCCTCTTTCTCCTCTTAATGGGCGAGAAGATGAATTAGCTACAAAACTTTACTGCTCCTGTAGTTGCAACATTAAAACCTGGAGCAATTGGTGCTATACAAATTTCTATTCAAAAGGCTAGAGCCGAGGGAGACCTTGAAGCATGGCAATTTCCCGTAACTATCATCAAGCAGGGAGGACAACAAACGTCCTTCCACTGTGTTTCCAAAATGCGTCTACAAAGGAGAAAGATATACAAGTAAAGAAAAGTGTACTATTCCTTTAAAAGCCAGGGTAAACTTAAAACCTATAATTGATAATTGAAGGTCTTCTCCGGGACCCTATAACACTCCAATACTACCTTGTCAGTGTAAACAAGAGAGTAGCCGGAAAGCACTGAGACCACTAACAAACAGTAGCCTTCCTACCAAAAATCTTTAACCCAGTAACCCCTGATAGCCCATAATGCATTCGATCTGTAGCAGCAATTGCTTTGCTAACAAGTAGAAAAATAACTTTTAGAAGAAACCTCATTGTGAGCACACCTCACCAGTTCAGAGCTATCAAAAAGCAAAAAGGTAGCTTACTAACTCAAAAATCTCAAAGTATGGGGCTATTCTGTTAGAAAAAGATTTAACATTAACCACTAAAAATTCCCTTAACCCAGCAGGTTTCCTAACGAGGTATTTAAATCTTAATTACCATACAAAGGTCCGACTAGACCTAGGAGAAACTCCCTTCAGGACAGGAGGATAGATGGTTCCTCCCAGGAGATTGAAGAGGGGGAGAGAGAGGGGAAAACACACACACACACCACACAATGGGTATTCAGTAAGTGATAGGGAGACTCTTATAGAAGCAGAGTTAGGAAAATTGCTTAATAATTGGTCTGCTCAAACGTAGGAGCTGTTTGCACTCAGCCAAGTCTTAGAGTACTCACAGAATCAAACTATCTCAATCCCGACTCAAAAGATTACCTACATCCTCTCTGAAACGAATTTGCGTAAGAACTGTTTATGGGAATGCATCTTGATGGGGCAGCTGGGTTGTTATGAAATATTCAGGAACCCAGCCCAGCTCTAGAACTCACCTATGAGCACAAAGACAATGTTGGGCATGCTGGTAGAGGACCACTAGAATCCAGCAGCCCGGACCCCTTCGTGGTCAAGAAAAGCGGGAAAACAGGTGCAGGACTGCTACATCGGTGAGCGTAACTAATCCGATAAGCAGAGGTCCATGGGTGGTTATGCACCCTGGAAAGGAATAAGCATTAGGACCAAAGAGGATGCTCCAGGACTAATGCTCATTGGAAAATGACTAGGGGTGCTGGCATCCCTATGTTTTTTTCAGATGGGAAACGTTCCCTCCAAGGCAAAAACACCCCTAAGATGTATTCTAGAGAATTTGGCCCAAGAGTGTATGTACCTTTTTCCCTCTCAGACTTGAAACAAATTAAAATAGACCTAGGTAAATTCTCAGATGGTTATACTGATGTTTTACAAGGGTTAGGACAATCCTTTGATCTGACATGGAGAGATGTTACTGCTAGATCAGACACTAACCCCAAATGCCACCATAACTACAGCCCAAGAGTTTGGCGATCTCTGGTATCTCAGTCAGGTCAATGATAGGATGACAACAGAGGAAAGAGAACGATTCCCCACAGGTCAGCAGGCAGTTCCCTGTGTAGACCCTCACTGGGACACAGAATCAGAACATGGAGACTGGTACCGCAGACATTTGCTAACTTGCGTGCTATAAGGACTAATGAAAACTAGGAAGAAGCCTATGAATTATTCAATGATGTCCACCACAACACAGGGAAAGAAAATCCTACTGCCTTTCTGGAGAGACTAAGGGAAGCACTGAGGAAGCATATCTCTCTGTCACCTGACTCTGTTGAAGGCCAGCCAATCTTAAAGGATAAGTCTGTCACTCAGTCAGTTGCAGACATTAGAAAAAACTTAAGTCCACCTTAGGCCCAGAAAAAAACTTAGAAACCCTGTTGAACTTGGCAACCTCAGTTTTTTATAATAGAGATCAGGAGGAGCAGATCAAATGGGATAAAAAAAAAAAAAGGCCACCACTTTAGCCATGACCCTCAGGCAAGCGGACTTTGGAGGCTCTGGAAAAGGGAAAGCCTGGGAAAATCAAATGCCTAATATGGCTTGCTTCCAGTGTGGTCTGCAAGGACACTTTAAAAAAGGTTGCCTGAATAGAAATAATCCGCCCCCTCATCCATGCCCCTTATGTAAAGGGAATCACTGGAAGGCCCACTGCCCCAGGGGACGAAGGTCCTCTGAGTCAGAAGCCACTAACCAGATGATCCAGCAGCAGGACTGAGGGTGCCCGGGGCAAGCACCAGCCCATGCCATCACCCTCCCCAGGTATGCTTGACCATTGACAGCCAGGAGGTTAACTGTCTCCTGGACACTGGTGCAGCCTTCTCACTCTCCTGTCCCGGACAACTGTCCTCCAGATCTGTCACTATCCGAAGGGTCATAGGATAGTCAGTCACTAGATACCTCTCCCCGCCACTAAATTGTGACTGGGGAACTTTACTCTTTCACATCCCTTTCTAATTATGCCTGAAAACCCCACTCCTTTGTTAGGGAGAGACATCCTAGCAAAAGCAGGGGCCATTATACACTAGAATTAGCAGAAGGAAAAAGGGTAAGTATATATACAGACTCTAAGTATGCTTACCTAGTCCTTCATGCTCACACAGCAATATGGAGAGAAAGGGAATTCCTAACTTCCAAGGGAACACCTATCAAACATCAGGAAGTCATTAAGCCCCAAAATTCTCCTTACCTCTGAGTCTACTTCCTCCGATTCCTGCCTAAAGATAATTTTATGGGGAAGATGATTTGCTTGTGTCTCTCCAGGTGACAATCAGGTGCCTATGTGGGTGCCCACCAAACATCTGAAGATCTATCATGAGCCACAGCACCTAGTGGACCCACCCGTACAGTGCAAATTGAAGGTTTAAGGATTGCTTTTAAGCCTTGATTTGCTTTCTCTATGCCTTCTGTTAATCAGAAAAGGCCTATTTTCTCACTCTCAGTGGCCTCCTGGCTACAGCCACAAAAGTTTTTGCTTCTGTTTCAGTAGATTTACTAATGTGGGGGTGAGGGTATGCTTGCGTTTTTGCAGGAGATGAGCGAACCGTGTAGATGCCCTCAAGATGCGTACAACCATGGAATGGGAGACTGGAGGGACCTATGAATCCCAACCATGGCCCGGGTTCCCCCAGTACGGGCTATGAGCCAGCTGAATCTGAATGCAAAGATGGAACGAGGACCAACCAGAGTCACGATGCTTAATGGACCAGTGCTTTCTGACTCAGCTCCTCTCTACCCTGAATACAAGAGCCCCTAATAGTTAGGCAGGAGTATGATCACCCCTATTCAGCATGAAGAAGTTACAGAAGAAGGACCTTCATCCTTCTGCAACCCCTAGGATTAAGGGAAAGGGGAGGTATGTAGGAAACATTCAAACCAGAGTGACTCCAGTTTGAATAAGGGCTAAGAAAAATGAAGCTGGATCACCAACCCGGCAATTAAAGGCTGCACAGCCTGCAACTGCCTTGCTCAATTAAAAGAGGCCTCCTCTTGTAATAATGATAGCTAGTAATAATGATAGTAATAATGATACCTTCTCTTTTACAAAAAGAGGGCATGTTGGGAAAAAGCTGAGTGTTGGGAGGGAAACTGAGGCAGGGCTTGCATAATGTCCTCTCGAATGTGTCTAGACTTGCTGGCTCCTTGCTTCTAGCCCTCCTAGGCTCCTATTCCCATTATCTCAAGTAGCAGAACATGTTTCATATAAATGCTAAACCATCACAGCTGTAGACCATGCGCCTGCCCTTTTGATCGCCACATTCTCACCACCTATTTCTTTGTTAGATTACCAATAAATACCGTGAGCTCCACGATAGGGATGGCCCCCTGGTGTCCCACCTTTCTTAAACTGTCTTTTTCTCAATCCTTTGACTCCACCGGACTTTGCCACCCCCACGACCTGGTGTTGGGTCTGATCACCCCAACACTAATAAAAAGAAACGACAGAATTAGAATATCATATTTTGCAACCAAGCACAAATGAATTAATGTAGTCATTAACCATCAACGGCTGCTAATACCACAAAGACAACCAGATGGAACCTAATGGAAGAACACAACATGTATACAGTCTTGCTAAAGACCTAACACCTGCGACTGATCAAGCCTCTGGATCCAGTTGCCAATTTATAGGAAATACGGAAGATAAAGAAACATACAGAACTGCATCATGAGTAATCTATTAGCAAAACCCAGACTGTGGGAAATGCTACAGCCCAAAAAGCCTACATTCCTGAACAAACATATTGAAGGAAAAGAAAAATGGAGGAGGGAACCTAAAGATTAAAAGACTTAAAAGACTTTCCTTTTTTTTTTTTAATGGGCACGACTATAGTGTTTAAGGATGCACATCTGGTTGACAGAAGTATAAAGAAATACAAGGAAGTGATCAAAGTCACAATAGTGGTTACTTTGGGGAGGACAAACAGGTTATGACAAGGCTGTGAAAGGGCTTCTGCAATGACTAAGAAAATTCTTTACCTAGGTACATATTAGAAGGGTATTTTATAATAATTAAGCTATATATGTGTACATTTTTCTATGTGTTTTACTTAATACAAAATTCTTTCAATTGAAGTTACCAGCACATAATTCAAAAATCAAAACAAATGAAAGGGTATACACATTGAAAAGTATGTCTCCTACTCACCCCACCCCCACCCTAGATACCCCAGTTCCACTCTCTAAAGGTAACAACTGGTGCCACCTCCTTTTGTAGCTTTTCCAGAGAAAATGGATTATTTTTAAGGGATAAATACATGCCATAGCATTTTAACACAAAGTTTTCAATACAAAAGCCATGATTATTACGTACCTCTTCAAAGAGACATAACGCTGCCTCGTAAAGGGAGCACAAGCCATCCGATGTTCTGGTTGGTTCTCTCCACTGACTCCGATCAGCAGATGAACCCTATAATTAAAACATTGTGGGACACAGTGTAGGAAGGGGAGAGACATATGCATTAAAATTACTTAAACAGTCTACAAAAACACCTATTTGAAGACCTGTTTATATAATTATGTGCACTGAAACCAAATCCTAACATTAGGTCATGAAACTAACTTTTACAAGGAAGTTTTATTAAATGAGCTGGCTACTGCATCACATGATAAATTACATGCCAATCCCTCACTGATTACCTTATTAAAAAGTGATTTATTCCAAGAGACACAGGGCTCTAGAAACAATCAAGGAAGCAGAATTTTGCCAGTTACCCACTCTTTGGGTGACCAATATCCAGAAAACGTGGTCTCAGGAAATACTCCCCATGGGTATATTGCCCACCTGCCTCCTACCTGACAGCTTTAGTAATGACTTGACCAAAGCAGCAGAAAGTCTGTCCCTCCCTTCTTAGTTTCACCACAACCAAGGTCCCAGTATTACAGTAGGTAGCTAGTCAGACATGAGCAGGGCAGGAGAGGGCCACCCCCCAACCCCTACCACCAGGTATGTCAGGTGACCATCAAGTGATGGTCAGGCAGTGGTTAACTGTCTCTCTAAAACAGTAATTGATTGCAGCCAGTACCAGGGAAAGGCAGTCTCCCAACAGACAGAAAAAAACCTGAAACTTGTGATCAGCAACTTGTTGATAAGATCTCAGGAGCTGGGTGAGTGGGATCAAGCATGCACATTAAGAGGTAAAATGGAGGAGTTCAACTGGTATATGACCTTCTAGGGACATTCAACGGGTAAGGGAAGAACGCCTCAAGTGAGCATGCGTACAACTCTGGTAAACACACTGCGCATGCTCCCCTCTCAAGGGCTGGCAAACCACTGTGCATGTGAACAGCCTACCCCAAGGGAAGAAACACAGGACCCGGGAAGTATGCTAACATATAAAAGCCTAAGTCAAAAGTCAACCCGGGCACTTGATCTCTCAAGTCACCTGCTTGGCCCTCTTCCAAGTGTACTTCACTGCTTTTCTTTCCTGCTCTAAAGCTTTTTAAATAAACTTACACTCCAGCTCTAAAATTTGCCTCAGTCTCTTTATGCCCCTCAGTCGAATTCTTTTTCTGAGGAGGCAAGAATTGAGGTTACTGCAGACTCATAAGGATTTGCCACTGCTAACACCAGGAAATCAGTTCATCTTTTTCCTAGCACAGCTGAGGAATCACAGCACCTCTCTGAGACTTACTGCCTACTCTCCACAACAGGACTCAATGGGAGAAATCATTATCTCATCAAAAAATGATAGGACAGGCACGGTGGTTCACGTCTGTAATCCTAGCACTTTGGGAGGAGGAGACAGGCAGATCATTTGAGCTCAGGAGTTCAAGACCAGCCCGGCCGACACGGCAAAACCCCATCGTTGCTACTAAAAATACAAAAAAAAATTAGCCAGGTGTGGGGGCACACGCCTGTAATTCCAACTACTCGAGAGGCTGAGGCAGGAGGATCACTCGAACCCAGGAGGCGGAGGTTGCAGTGAGCCAAAATCACTACACTGCATTCCAGCCTGGGCAACAGAGCAAGACTCTGTCTCAAAAAAAAAAAAAAGATAAATCAGAAAGTGAACTAAATATCCATTGTCCCTCAAATTTCCATATCCTTAAGTCTTTAGAGCACAAATGTCAAGTTCTTTCTATAATTTATCCATCATATAATTGTGAAATTTTCATCAGTGGCTTTATTTCAAAGGACACTATATTGTAAAAATAATTGTATTCTAAATTATCTCTTAACAGATATACCACAGAAAAGTATATCCGCTACAGGGGAAGAAAGACTGACTTAGATAACCCACAAGATCTCATCCAACTCTAAGATTCTCTGATTTTCAAATCAGGCTATTTTAAGTAACATGATTCCGAAATAATAATTTAAAAACGCATATTTTGGACCAAGTACAAAATTCCAATTAATGTCTTCAAATGCCCACAGTATTTACACCTAACTCTAAGGGTTTTGGTTTTTTTTTTTTTTTTTGAGACGGATTCTCACTTTGTCGCCTAGGCTGGAGTGCACTGGCATAACCTCAGCTCACTGTAACCTCCACCTCCCAGATTCAAGTGATTCTTGTGCCTCAGCCTCCCAAGTAGCTGGGATTACAAGCTTGCACAACCATGCCCAGCTAATTTTTGTATTTTTAGTAGAGACGGGTTTCACCATGTTGGCCAGGCTGGTCTCGAACCCCTGACCTCAGGTGATCTGCCCGCCTCAGCCTCCCAAAGTGCTGGGATTACAGGCATGAGCCACCGTGCCCAGCCTAACCCTGTTTTTTAAAATATTTATTTATGGATTTATTTGTTTTTGAGACAGGGTCTTGCTCTGTTGCCAAGCCTGGAATTCAGTGGCAAAGATTATTGCTGTGAAAAGGAAATAAAAACTTGAGACTCCAACGCACCCTGACAAAAGAAAAAAATTAAGCTGAAGGCTGACTTATGCAAGAAGCTGCCTTTCCTTTTGTTCCAAAGTAGAGAGCTACAGATGAAAGGGTGAATATCTCTTATATAAAATGCCTATCTACTGAGCACCAGAGAAATACATAATTCCACTATTCTGCTCCTTTTCTCTTGCAATTTGTGGATTCAGTAATGTGACCATACCCTCCTTTTTTTCCCTCCAGCCTGCTTCTCCCCTTTAAATAGTGAAGCCCTCAATATCACCTTTGTAGAAAGGCACAGATCTCTGTAAACCAAAACTAAAATACAAAGGCCCCCAGCAACCATCTGAATGGACTCCTTCCTATGGGAGGGCACTCTAAAATATTACCTGAAGAACTGATTCAGGCCAGGACGGGAAGTGGGAGATTGGACATACCTCATTATACCTACCCAGCATTATGCCCATCAATACAGACCTTAAGTCTGAAAAAAACATTGACAATCTATTCTCTCTAAGTCTGCTACTTGGAGGCTTTGATCTGCATGATAAAACCTACCTCTCCCCAACGCCTTATTGTAATCCACACATTCCTTTCTACTAACTCTTTCAACCAACTGCCAATCAGAATATGTTTAAATCTACCAATGACCTGAAAGCCCCCTGACCTCGAGTTATCCCATCCTTTCAGATCAAACCAATAAGATCTTACATATATTGATTGATATATTATGTCTCCCTAAAATGTATAAAGGCAAGCTGTACCCCAACCGCCTCGGGCACCTGCCACAAGGACCTCCTGAGGCTCTGTCACAGGCATGTCCTTAACCTTGGCAAAATAAACTTTATTTATTTATTTATGAGACAGAGTCTCGCTCTTGTCGCCCAGGCTGGAGTGCAATGGCTTTCTAAACTGATTCAGAAAGATCAATTTCTTGTCTCAGAAACTTCTTGGTTTACACTCATCTCCCAGGCATTGTCCTTAACCTTGACAAACCTAAATTGATTTGAGACCTGTCTCAGATATGTTTTGGTTTACATAACTCACTATAGCCTCGACCTCCCAGGCTCAAGTGATCCTCCCACCTCAGGATCTATTAATAAAGTTTATTATTAAGGCTTATTAACTATTAATAAATATTAAATTGTATTTATACTATTAATATAATTATATAGGTCAAACAAACATTAACTTCATCAATATTAATCCGATTAATCTGATTAGTGCTGATTTATGTTAGTTATATTATATATTAGTAATTAATTAAAATTAATATCATTAAAAGCATATTGGCCAGGTGCAATGGCTCACACCTGTAATCCCAGCATTTTGGGAGGCTGAGGCGGGCAGTTCACTTGAGGTCAGGAGTTTGAGACCAGCCTGGCCGATATGATAAAACCCTGTCTTTACTAAAAATACAAAAATTCTCAGGGCATGGTGGCATGTGCCTGTAATCCCAGCTACTTGAGAGGCTGAGGCAGGAGAATCACTTGAACCCAGGAGGCGGAGGTTGCAGATCGCACCACTGCACTCCAGCCTAGGTGACAGAGTAAGACTCCGTCTCAAAATAAAAAACAAGCACGTTAATAAAGCTTATTAACTATTAATGACACTTACTTAGAATTTCTTAAGTTTCGAAATACACTAAAGGTTGGTTTTTTTGTGTGTGTTTTTTTGTTTTGTTTTGTTTTTGAGATGGAGCTTCGCTCTTGTTGTCCAGGCTGGAGTGCAACTGCACGATCTCGGCTCACTATAACCTCCACCTCCCAGATGCAAGTGATTCTCCTGCCTCAGTCTCCTGAGTAGCTGGGATTACAGGCATGCATGCGCCACCACGCCCGGCTAATTTTGTATTTTTAGCAGAGACAGAGTTTCTCCATGTTGGTTCAGGCTGGTCTCGAACTCCCGACCACAGGTGATCCACCCACCTGGGCCTCCCAAAGTGCTGGAATTACAGGCGTGAGCCACCGCACCGGGCCTACACTGAAGTTTTATAGGTTTTTCATTTGTGTGTCTGTATGTGTGTGTTTTTTTTTTCTGAGACAGAGTGTTGCTCTGTTGCCCAGGCTGGAGTGCAGTGGCTCAGCCTCGGCTCACTGCAACCTCCACCTCCCGGGTTTAAGCAATTACCCTGCCTCAGCCTCCCGAGTAGCTGGATTACAGGCACACGCCACCATGCTCAGCTAATTTTTTTGTATTTTTAGTAGAGATGCGGTTTCACCATGTTGGCCACACTGGTTTCAAACTCCTGACCTCAGGCAATCCACCCACCTCGGCCTCCCAAAGTGCTGGGATTACAGGCGTGAGCCACTGTGCCCAGCCTACAGGTTTTAAGTTGCTCTATATAATCATCTATCCTTTTTCTATTCCATCAGGTAAATAAAACAATGGTAAAATTTACATCAATCTGTATCTACTGGGCAAATAAACTATACATAATTGCAAATTATTAAAACAGCAAATATCCCCAGCACTTTGTGAGGCCGAGGCAGGTGAATCACCTGAGGTCAGGAGTTTGAGACCAGCCTGACCATAGTGAAACCCGTCTCCCCTAAAACTACAAAAAATTAGCTGGGCATGGTGGTGGGCACCTGTAGTCCCAGCTACTGGGAAGGCTGGGGCAGGAGAATCACTTGAACCCAGGAGACGGAGGTTGCAGACAGCCAAGATCACGCCATTGCACTCCAGTCTGGGAGACAAGAGCGAGGCTCCATCTCAAAAACAAAACAAAACAGCAAATATCCTGCTACCCTCAAATCACTGAAATGTCAGTCACTTTGGAGAGTCCTCCAAATAGCCGACTATTACGTGGCAGAACTTTTTTGTCATCTAACAAGTTCCCCCTCGGCCTTCAAAAGCTGCTATGATGAAGTCCATGCAAATGACTGACTTTCACACCACTCTCCTCACCCCAGCAAAGCTGCAGAGAAGTTTCATCTTCAGGCTCTTCATATAGCTTCCTTTCCTCTAAGATCTTTATTTTTTTATTTTATTTATTTATTTATTTATTTTTTGAGATGGAGTCTCGCTCTGTCACCCAGGCTGGAGTGCAGTGGCGCGTTCTTGGCTCACTGCAAGCTCCGCCTCCTGGGTTCACGCTATTTTCCTGCCTCAACCTCCGGAATAGCTGGGACTACAGGTGCCTGCCACCACGCCCAGCTAATTTTTGTTTTGTTTTGTTTTGTTTTGTTTTGTTTTGTTTTGTTTTAGTAGAGACAGGGTTTCACCGTGTTAGCCAGGATGGTCTCGATCTCCTGACCTCATGATCCCCCTGCCTTGGTCTCCCAAAGTGCTGGGATTACAGGCATGAGCCACCGCGCCCGACCTCTCTAAGATCTTCATAAATTTACTATGTAAAGCTTCCTTTTGTCATAGTCTCTGTAATCACCCCACCCCATTAATAATCATTATTCTTAATTATTCTCTTCAGCTGTCCCAAATCCCTCACGTCTCAGATAGCTTCCAATAACTATGCTAGCTAATCAGAGCCTTCCAATCATAGCACATTGCTCATTGTCTTCAGATCTGTGATTCTATTTGACTGTTTCTCTTATTGCTGGGTCATCTGCTATTAACCTGCTGCTGCCAAGTCAGTTTTTTTTTTTTTAATTATTTAGGATGGTGCTTCTCAAATTTCAGTGTTGACATGAATTACCTGGTGATCTTGTTAAAATACAGATCCTAATCAGTAAGTATAGAAGTAGCCTAAGATTCTGCATTTCTAACAAATGCAGGTGATGCCAATGCTATTGTCTATGGCTCACACTTTGAGTAGTAAGGCTTCACAGTCCAGACTTAGATATGGAATCATACCAGAAGCTAATGTTTAAAAGTAACTAGTCCCTAGACATACAACGTGTTGCTACACCAACAAATACTTGGTTGCAACCTCTCCAAATTCCCTAATTAGCTGTGAAGCATTTCTGAGAAAAAACGCAATTGTGATCTGTGGCTTCATTATCTAAAAGCCACCTCTAGTGATCACCAAAACGAAAACAGATAAGTAGACTGATGTACCTTTCTAGGAGCTGGCACCAGGGCCATCATGATCCCTCTTTTATGCCTTTCTACAGTATGGAGAAAAATGTTGAAAACAGCATAAAGTTTTTAGTGATAAACTTGGGCTTAAATCTAGGCTCCATCACTTACTGGCACTGACTGAAAGGGTCTCATCTTGAGACCGGAATGATGCCTACATTTAGAGCTGTTACATAATTAACTGAAATTATGTGCAAAACATGCTTAGCACAGTTCCCACTACATAGTAAGATCTCCAAACGGAGAGCAATAATTATTATTTTGCATTATGTATATATACTGAGAAAGAAGAGAAAATACTGGGAGCCTTTAATAAACGACTGCCAAATGTAGCAATACCAAGCCAACAAAATATCCTACCAACACTGTAATGACTGTTGTTAATTTCTTCCCAAAAGAGTCAGTATTTAAGGATAAGTCTACTCCAGCTTCAGTCAATTATGATGAAAGACACATCTAAAACTCATTCTACACAGCCCGGGCATCATGGCTCACACCTGTAATCCCAGCACTTTGGGAGGTCTATGTGGTTGGATTACCTGAGGTCAGGAGTTCAAAACCAGCCTGGACAACATGGCAAAACCCCGTCTCTACTAAAAAATATAAAAATCAGCCGGGTGTGGTGCCGGGCACCTATATCCCAGCTACTCGTAAGGCTGAGGCGGGGAGAACTGCTTGAACCCGGGAGGCGGGAGGTGAGCCGAGATTTTGCCACTGTACTCCAGACTGGATGACAGAGTGAGACTCTGTTTCAAAAAAAAACAAAAAACAAAAAACACACATTCTACACAGAATTCTTAGTGCATTTTGTAAATATACTGGGGAAATAAAAAACAAAACAGGGCTAAAGCTGGGCATTTTTAGAGAAAATAAATTTTGAAAAATATAGCCCATTAAATGTATAACTTCATTTGTTCACACTGTCAACAAGATAGAAAGTTAAATGGTCCAAAAATAAACTGGAAATTAAACTAAATCTGGGGGCCAGGTTGTGGTGGCTCATGCTTATAATCCCAGCACTTTGGGGGGCAGAGGCGAGCAGATCACCTGAGGTCAGGAGTTCAAGACCAGCCTGGCCAACATGGTGAAACCCCATCTCTACTAAAAATACAAAAATTAGCTGGGCGTGGTGGTGCATGTCTGTAGTCCCAGCTACTCAGGAGTCTGAGGTAGGAGGACTGCTTGAATCTGGGAGGCAGAGGTTGCAATGAGCCGAGATCACATCATTACACTCCAGCCTGGGCAACAAGAACTAAACTCCATCTCAAAAAAATAAGCCGGGCATGGTGGCTCATGCCTGTAATCTCAGCACTTTGGGAGGCTGAGGCAGGCAGATCACCTGAGGTCAGCAGGAGTTCGAGACCAGCCTAGCCAATATGGTGAAGCCCCATCTCTACTACAAATACAAAAAAATTAGCCAGGCATGGTGGCAGCCACCTGTAATCCCAGCTACTTGGGAAGCTGAGGCAGGAGAATTGCTTGAACCCGGGAGGTGGAAGTTGCAGTGAGCTGAGATCATGCCACTGCAATCCAGCCTGCGCATCAGAGCAAGACTCTGTCTCAAATAATAATAATAATAATAATAATAATAATAAAATTTTTGGTTTCACAGGTTTTTAGTTACCTTCTTCTTATCTACTATACAAAATAACAATTTTTTCTCCCACATTTGTCTGCTTAAGATATTCAAAGACAAGACTAGATGGAGTACATTTCCTTCCATTCTGGTTGTTTTTACTCAGAATTGCTTCAGTAAATCCACATTGCATATGGATGGGATCAAGTCCCCAAAGCCTATAGCATGGGATACAGAGCTCTGCCTAGCTTGCAGCCTCAATCTCATCTCATTCCATTCCATACATCCTGGGGCTTGCTCTCCCACACCTCAATTGCTTTGTAAGCCTCTCATCTGAAAACTTGTCCAGCTCCCCTGACACACATGCCTCAAAATTGCTGGCAAATTCCTCCTACTTTTCAACTAACTTCAGGGGTACTTCCTCCATAAGACATTTTCTGCCCCTTTGCCTCCCACCCTCTTCTTTCATCCCATCATCTCCTCCCAGTACAGACTTCTACTATAGCCCATTATCATTAATTTAAAATGTCTGTTCAGATGGATGCTACAAAGTTTATTCATCTTTTTAACCCAGTACCTAGCAGTATCTGGCACACCACGTGCAGTAAACACCTAGCGGCATCAAAGGCGAATGGCATACATGTGGTTATTTTTTATAATTTGAAGATGTACAATGAAATTACTCCCCTATTCTCATGTAAGTTAATGAATACATTGTGTGTTCCCACCAAACTCATTATATATGTGTAGGCAGCAGAGATTAAGAATCACACAAGTAAATATAATTTACAGATTGAACTTATTTTTGTTAGGTCTTATACCAGATACTCAATAGATGGTTATGTGTCTCTCCCTCTAACTTATAGCTTGGAGATAAGTTCTGGCCCAGTTACTCAAGGATAGAGAAATTCAAGACAGGGAGGATCAGGTCAGGTTGGGGTCTAGTGTAATCAGAAGAGGCTCTACAAATTTCCTAGTCCTCAGACAACAGTAAAGTGTAAGAAACGTGGGTTCTAGACTGGGCACCGTGGCTCATGCCTGTAATCCCAGCACTGTGGGAGGCTGAGGCAGGTAGATCACCTGAGGTTAGGAGTTTGAGACCAGCCTGGCCAACATGGTGAAACCCCGTCTCTACTAAAAATACAAAAATTAGCCAGGCATGGTAGCAAGTGCCTGTAACTCCCAGCTACTAGGGAGGCTGAGGCACAAGAATAGCTTGAACCCGGGAGGCGGAGGCTGCAGTGAGCCAAAGTTTATACCACTACACTCTAGCTTGGGCGACAGAGCAAGACTCTACCTCAAAAAAAAAAAAAGAAAAGAAAAGAAACACGGGTCCTGGAGACCAAAAGCATCAAATACTATCACTGACTGTGCAAGAAGAAATAACAAATATATAATTCGGTTTAATAACCATTCCTTTCCCCTAAAACCAATCTGAGACTTAATTAAAATTCAATCTAATGTAGGCCTGAGGTGGCTTTGAGAGAGCTAAATTAAGTCAAACACATATTCCTCCCCAGAGTAGATCTGGAATTCTGAGAAAAGCAATCTAGTTTTTTGTTTTGTTTTGTTTTTGTTTTTTTATTGAGACAGTCTTGGTCTGTCACCCAGGCTGGAATGCAATGGCGCAATCTCAGCTTCACTGCACCCTCCGTCTCCCAGGTTCAAGCAATTCTCCCTGCCTCAGCCTCCCAAGTAGCTGGGATTACAGGCACCTGCAATCATGCCCGGCTAATTTTTTTATTTTTAGTAGAGACAGGGTTTCACCACGTTGGCCAGGTTTGTCTCAAAACTCCTGACCTCAGGTGATCTGCCCGCCTTGGCCTCCCAAAGTGCTAGGATTACAGGCGTGAGCCACCGCGCCCGGCCAGCAATCTAGTTTTTTACAGGTATGTCTGCCCCAATAAGGAGCTATATTATCGGGTATGGCCATAGAGGGGAAGGAGGGAGGCACCTCCCTGACTAGTGAATTTGCTATTTTGTCTGGGAATGAGAGGCTAGGTAGAAAGAAAACTGGAAATCCAGTAATTAAAAAAAAAAATTATTTTAGATCTACTTTAAGGTAGGCCTTCATGGAAACTCCACCTCTACTAAAAATACAAAAACAAAATTAGCTGGCGTGGTGGCAGGGGCCTGTAGTCCCAGTTACTCGGGAGGCTGAGGCAGGAGAATCGCTTGAACCCGGGAGGCGGAGGTTGCAGTGAGCCGAGATCACGCCACTGCACTCCAGCCTGGGCAACAAGAGCAAAACTCCATCTCAAAAAAAAAAAAAGTTGGGGGGGAAAGGAAAAGTATTTAAACTATCCAGTCAATTATCAAATATGCATACAAGCCTAGACAATGAGGCTAAATGGACACTGAGAAAAGAAATCTAGTTTCCTGGGGTACCCTCTTCCCATTAAGGAGGAATATTGTAGAATAAGGCCTTAGAAGGTAAGGTCCTCGAGGAAGAGGATTCTGCCTCAAGGTGACTAGCATTTTGTTCAAACACACCATTGGCAACCATTTAATCATATAACTATATTGTGCAATGATTAGTATCTTTTTTGTAACAAAGGTACTGCAAAATAAATAGCCCGTAAAATGAGGAATTAAGTGACTTCTTACAGAAATATTAACATGTGACCATGAATAGATACATTATTTTAGGTCACTGAATGGCTTTACAGACTTGAAAGGAGTATAACATAAGAGGATGTTACCAGAAAGTATTAAGAATCAGAAAATAAATTTAGAAAAACATGTGCAAGTGAGAGGATTTGAATATTGAATAAGAAAACACAAAGAGGCCTACGTGCCTCCCACAGCTGGTCCCTAAAGCTTTTTTAATTACATCATTGCATCCCTGGGTACCTCAAGTGAAGAGCACAGAACCTATGTCAACATTCCATATCCCAAACAAAGCATGGCATGCTTTTCTTTATTTTTATTTTTTTATTTTTATTTTTATTTTTTTTGCCGGGCGTGGTGGCTCACGCCTGTAATCCCAGCACTTTGGGAGGCCGAGGTGGGCGGATCACGAGGTCAGGAGATCGAGACCATCCTGGCTAACCCGGTGAAACCTCATCTCTACTAAAAAGTACAAAAAACTAGCCGGGCGAGGTGGCGGACGCCTGTAGTCCCAGCTACTCGGGAGGCTGAGGCAGGAGAATGGCGTGAACCCGGGAGGCAGAGCTTGCAGTGAGCCCGAGATCGCGTCACTGCACTCCAGCCTGGGTGACAGAGCAAGACTCCGTCTCAAAAAAAAAAAAAAAAAAAAAAAAAAAATTTTATGTAACAGTAAGAAATTCAAATTTTCATAGATCTTATGATCTAAAAACCCCAAGTACTTACCTATGATAAAATGGTAAAAAATGACCCAATATTTACCATTCAGTTCATAAATGCAAAAAGCAAAGTAAGTGAAAACTTAAATGTCCCTGGTTTGAAAATAAATTCAACATAATTGGTTTTTATGGACACTCCTGTCCAAAAGCTTTCTACTTATTGGGGGTAGGGGGAGACTTGAAATACATATATATCATTTATAAGTGATATTTTTAGTTATTTTAACTAAATAGATTTGTTGGTTGATATCTGGTAACAAAGGATACCTTAAAGACTAATCAATGTAAGCCGGGCGTGGTGACTCACACCTGTAATCCTAGCAGTTTGGGAGGCCAAGGTGGGCAGATCACCTGATGTCAAGAGTTCGAGACGAGCCAAGGCCAACATGGTAAAACGCCATCTCTACTAAAAGTACAAAAATTAGCTGGGCGTGGTGGTGCACGCCTGTAATCTGAGCTACTTGGGAGGCTGAGGCAGGAGAATCGCTTCAACCTGGGAGGCAGAGGTTGCAGTGAGCTGAGATCATGCCATTGCACTCCAGCCTGGGCAACAAGAGCGAAACTCCATCTCGAAAAAAAAAAAAAAAAAAAAAAAAGACTGATCAATGTAACCTAATTAAAAATAAGTCAGCTTTTAAGTGTTTGAGTCTTAATATTTTAAATTTGTATTTTATTTTTTATTTTGTTTTTGAGACAGATTCTCGCTGTGTTGCCCAGGAATGCTGTGGCATGATCTCTGATCACTGTAACCTCCGTCTCCTGGGTTCAAGTGATTCTCCTGCCTCAGCCTCCCAAGTAGCTAGGATTATAGGCACGCAACACCACACCTGGCTAATCTTTGTATTTTTAGTAGAGATGGGGTTTCACATGCTGGCCAGGCTGGGTTTGAACTCCTGGCCTCAAGTGATCCACCCTCCTCAGCTTCCCAAAGTGTTGAGATTACAGGCATGAGCCACCGCACCCAGTCTAAATTTGTATTTTAACATTTGAATTTTTATTCTTGGTTTTTCAGTCTTACAAATTCTTGACATTGATTACACTCTACTATTTTATTATTTATTCTTTAATGTAGTATCCAAGGTTATGATAGTCAAACAATTTCCTCTGACAACACGCTCTTCACAGAGCTTTGCTTAGCTCATCACTTCCCTTCATTCAGGTCTCTACTCTAATGTCACAACTCAGTCATTCCCTGACCACATTAACTAAACAGCAACTTTTCACCTCCCAACCTCTGTCCTAAGTCTACCAGTCTCTATTCCCTTTCCCTCTTTTACTTCTCTTCTTAGAAATTTTCACTACCTGAAATTAAATATTATCTGACTCCTCTACTAGGCTGTTAGCTCCATGGAGGCAGAAACTGTATCCCCAATGTTGTAGCCCCAGGGCCTAGAGTAGTACTTGGCATATAGTAAATGTTTAATATAAATTGGGAAAGATGAAAATAAGAGGTTTTTTTCCTAAAGACCTCCTGATCACTAGCCAAAATATCTCAGTTTTCATAAGTCTGCTAAAACATAAAGTTAGATGAATTTCCTAGTTCATATGAGAATTCAGAAAGCTAAAACTACAAACCTGACTCCTGATGCAGTAGTCTCAACACTGTACCAACCACATATATTAACATGCATAAAAGTTTCTTCACTCCAAGTATATGAAATATTTAACTCAACAACCACCAAAGTCTCAAATCATTCACTGTTACCACCAATTCATTAAAAACTTCATTAACTTTTCCTAAAACTGTTACGAGCTTTAAAGTTGAGATTTTTATAGTACGTACCAAAGAACGCCTCATCTGCATTAATATGGTCATAAAGCAGTCAAAGCTGATCATTCCTTCCTGGCTTGAGAGTAGTTTGCTTTTCTCCATGGTATGTACAACTGCCGAAGCTCCCAAAGCCATTTCTATCCATTCAAGAAGATACCGCAACGAGCCTCGTTGAGCTGCCAAACCAAGCAGCAACTCAGAAGCTAATCTACGACCTAAAGTGTCTGCCCCAGAATTAGGAATAGTTACTCCTTTAAGAAATGTCGTTACTTGCGATAAGCAGTCCAAGCCCATAGGAGGAATCTTGCTTTCATTTGCTAATGATAATGGTGGTAAAGAGCTCACAACTTCAATTGCAGTATGAATAACATCGTTGCAAAGACTGAGACCAGGTCCTGACACAGGCATCATCCAACTTTGTCTTAGAAGTGCAAATAATAAACTTAGACCAGTTCGAACACCCATTTCTATAAGTGCATCAGTGCTTGACCGGGGGCGTTCACTAACAGAATGGACATCTGCTGACCCAGAACTGCTCTCTGGAGAATGCTGCTGCTGCTTCACCTTGCCTTTGTCATGGTATTTATTAGAAAGTGCATAAAAGACACGCTGGAGTACAAGCAGTCGTTTTCTAAGTGCCCCAGCAAATGGGGAATCCGAACACACCATCTTTGCCAATGCTAGCTGGCTGCTAAGAAGGGCATCCAAATAGTGGTCCTGCTCATCACTTGAAAGAGACTCACGTTCAAAGTCTGGCAACTGTGGTCCTTTGAGGCATAAAACTTGTTGGGGCAAAGGTACTACTTCCTTATTGCTAACCAGTTTAGAATACAGAACAGCAACTCCCTCTCTTGTAGCAATGGATTCACTGTCCTCTGTAATCCAGGAGCTGTTCAAGTGTTCAAGCCATTTCAGCTTCACTGGTGGAATCATAGTTGCCATGTTGATTTATCCTTCAGCCATTAGTTCTGCAAAGGGAGAAGAGAAAACAGTCAAAAACATACAGAGGATTCATAAAATGTTCTAAAATTTCATCTTACATTACAATTAATTATTTCAAACTGGTGAAATGCGACCGGATGCGGTGGCTCATGCCTGTAATCCCAACACTTTGGGAGGCCGAAGCGGGCTGATCACTTGAGGCCAAGAGTTCAAGATGTTCCTGGCCAACATGATGAAACCCCATTTCTAAAAATATGAAAATTAGCCAGGCATGATGGCACATACCTCTAGTCCCAGCTACTTGGGAGGCTGAGGCAGGAGAATCGCTTGAACCTGGGACGCGGAGGTTGCAGTGAGCCGAGATTGCACCACTGCACTCTAGCCTGGGCAACAGAGCAAGGCTCTCTCTCTCAAAAAAAAAAAAAAGTCTGGAAGTTCATGGCACTGTACGAATGTTACCATTTTAGCTTTGATAAATGTACTATGGTTATCTACTAAGATATTAACATTAGGGATAAATGGGTGAAGGGTATATGGAAACCGTACCATCTTTGCAACTTTTCTGTAAATCTAAAATTCCAAAACACAAAGTTTATTTTAAAAAACAGTAATTTCTTTAGATGTACCTTTTCCATTCAGTTCTGATTCCACTGTCAGTGTAACAGTGGGTTCTACACACTGATGACTCCCAAATTTTTATCTCCAACCCAGGCCTTCTCCCTAACTCCAAATTCATATACACAGTTGCCTACTTGGCCCCTCCACATGGCTATCTGTTTCGGTTATGACTAGATATCTCAAAATTAACATATCCAAAACTGAGCTCCTAATCTACCACTACCACCACCCCACCCAAACCTGTCCCTCCTATAGACTTCTTCCTCTCAATAAATGGTAACTCCATCCTTCTACTTCCCTAGGCCAAACTTTGGGACTCATAATTGTAGAATGGAACACCCACTTTGGAAAGGTGTCTGGCAGTTTCTCATAAAACGAAACATATATCTAACCCTATGACCCAAAAATTCCTCTCCTAAAGATTTATCCAAAACAAAACACAAGTCCATAAAAATACTTCAATCAAAATAGTGGCTGCCTCTAGAGGGTGATGGCATGAACTGCCTGTGAGGAGCTTGAGGAAACTTCTTGAGGTTATATTCTGTGTCTCAATAGTGGTGTAGAATACACAGGTTGTACATTTGTTAAAACCTAGTGGGCTGGGCATGGTGGCTCACGTCTTTAATCCTAACACTGAGGGAGGCCGAGGTAGGAGGGCTGCTTGAGCTCAGGAGTTCGAGACCAGCCTGGACAACACAGTGAGATCTCGTCTCTACATAAGAAAACAAAAATAAAAATATCAGTGAAAGTGCACTTGAGATTTTTACATTGCATTGCATGTAAACTTTACCTCAACAAATACTGAATAGTTAATGACATGCAAGCTGAAGTATACTTGAGGGAAGTAAAAAGACATCTGTAATTTATTTTGAAATGCATCAGAAATAAGATGCATTGATATATATTTTTTATATATACACAAAATTTTTAATTACAAAATATTGCAGGGAAGGTGTCTCTCAGCAAGTCCCCAGAATGTCACTTATGATAGCTGGTAATAGAGAAAGATCCTCAATCACTGAAGGGAATTTAATTTTCATGATATAGGCAGATCATCAAGAAAGCACTCCAGTGATAAAGATTCCAGACTACAGTAATTAAAAGGAGTTTCTTATTTCTCAATATGTCCTGTTAAATTCTAAATATAAAATCTGATGACACTTGCCTTCACAAGTTTATGATTACTGTGCTTAATTCATGTTCCTAAGATACTCGGAAAGCATGCACTGAGGAGGGGGGAAATCATGATCCTCCAACCCACCCTGACTTCATTTGGTATTAAACACCAGCATTGTGCAGAGGACATAAAAGTGCCTTATTTACCTCCATCCCTTCCCACATAAGCCATATGTAATTGTGCTCTTTTAAATTTGGAAGGTTTAATAGCTGTACAGGGATATGTTGTTATTCTAATTTGTATTTCCCTAATTACTAATAAATCTGAACATCTTAAATTTGTTGGTCATCTGGATATGCTCTTCTGGGAAATACTTATTCATGCATTTTCCTATTTTGTTATCTTGTCAACTTGTAAAAGTTTTTTGTATTTTATCACAGTCTGTCCTCAACATTGTAAATATTTCTTCTAAATCTATCTTTTACAAACACACACATCTTTTATTTTATAGCTTCTGTTTTCCATTCTTGGTCAAAAGAGTATCCCTGCCCCACTCTCACACCCAGATTCCACGTGAATTCTAGATTATCATCACCTACATAAAAACCACCATGATATTCTTGAGAGTTTTTTTTTTTTAAGAAAACACCTAAGTCTTTAGTCCACCTGGAATTAAAATAAATTCTACATTCATCTGGAAGTTTAATACACTCTATATGGCACAGGCTGAGTCCAATTTTATTGTTTCCAGGTAGAAGGCTAGTTATGCCACCACCATTTATTAAGTAATCCAGGACTTCTACATAGTTGAAGGCAATGGCAGCTGCACAGCTATCTGCCCAAAATTTCATCCCCAAACAGTAAAAAAAAAAAAAAAGAAGGAAAAATTAAATTCTATACCAAACCACACCTGTAGCATAACTTGAAGACATAGAATGTCAAATTGCAAATAATTGCAAATAAAAAGAGAAAAAGTCAACCAATTTAGGGTACATGCTTTCACCTCCATCCACCCACAAGGCTTTGTGGCAAGCAAAGGCAGACTAAGAAAAACTGCAGAAAAGACAGAGGAGAAACGCTAGTGAAGGCACCTAAAAATGATTTGTAGTGACTCCCAGAAAGATTAAATCCACACCGTATCTGAAAACACTGGAAAAGTATCTAGGCAGATCAGAGCACAGACTACAGGGAAGAGGTTTCAAGTACCTTTAATTTAAAGCAGAAGGCATGGTTTAAAAGAGCAGGTGCAATTTAAAAAGACGAGTGTTAAATAAGCATTTGTTGAAATGCAGAGGAAAGAAAAAGCAAAAAGGAAGAGAGAAGCATGCTTTAATAACTGAGCGGTGAAGGGTAAAAGAAGAAAAAGGGGAAATACTTAAGTGTCCTGCAAGACAAAATAGACCCATAAAATTGAAGACAGAACAACCCTTTCCTCAAGTAAAACAAACAACATTTCTGCTATTGTATTTGGACTTTGCTACACTGACTGAAGATAATGCAATTAAGAATATTATAAAATACTCAATACCATAAAAATGAACATAAGAAAACTCAAGTGCATACAGAGCTATTGCAGAAAACGAAAAAAAAATTAAATTTCACAGTTATCAATTGAGGGAAATTCCCTGATAACAACAAAGCAAAAGAAAGTTTAAGTTAACAATCCAAACAAAATTAAATACGCTGAAACATATGATGATATGAAAAACCCTGAATCAAAAATTCAAAAACTGAAAGCAGAAATAGACAAAAAGGAAGAAAAAGAAGAAAAGGAAAGGAAAGAAGAAAGGGAAAGAGGTAACTGAACTCAGAAAATAAATATGAAGAAAAAGTCAAAATTATCTCAGCAATGAAGAATGAATTATAAAAGCATTCAAGGAAGAGTAGACTCAATGACATAAAGAAAAATAAAAAGGATCAGAGAGAAATAAGTGGAAACAGAAGATAAGAAAAAAAGAGTAATATTCACATTATTGGATTATGTGAGGAAGAAAAACACAAACCAAACCAAACAAAAACAGAGGGGGTTTTATAGCTATAATGCAAGAAAACTTTCTAAAATAGAAAAAAATATCTGAATCAATATACAAGGTACTTGGGAAAATTAACCCAAACAATCAACTCCAAGAAATAGCCTAGTAAAACTATTATATTTCAAAGATAAAGATAAAATCCTAAAGACCTCCAAGCAAAGAGATGAAATGACTTTAAAAAGCAAAAGAATTAGCCAGGCATTATTCTAAAACAAAATAGCACAGCAACAGCTTTTATAAAGCAAAAACTACAGGAGATGCAAGGAAACATAAATAGAAATGCTAATAACATGAGACATGAATATACCACTCTCAGTACAACATGGATCAAGTGAACAAAAATAAGAAAACAGAAGATCTAAACAACAAAATAATTCACTTCACCACTAATAGGATCTATTTCTGGATTATCTATTCCAGTCCACTTGTCTATTCTTACAACAACAGCGACTTGATTAAAATACCTTTATAAACGTATAAATGTTCTGATGACTGGTAAGGAGAGTCTCAAAAGTTTAAGATTATTTTATTCAGGCCAGGCGCGGTAGCTCACGCCTGTAATCCCAGCACTTTGGGAGGTCGAGGTGGGCGGATCACGAGGTCAAGAGATGGAGACCATCCTTGCCAACATGGTGAAACCCCGCCTCTACTAAAAATACAAAAATTAGCTGGTCGTGGTGGTGCGCGCCTGTGGTCCCAGCTACTTGGAAGGCAGAGGCAGGAGAATCGCCTGAAAGCCAAGATCACACCACTGCACTCCAGCCTGGTGACAGAGGGAGACTCCGTTTCAAACAAACAAACAAACATAAGATTATTTTATTCAATTATATGCCATCCCTTCCAACACACTACTGAGGTTCTAATCTGAATTGCATTAGATTTATGTATTTTCAGAAAATAGACATTTTTATGAAATTTGTTCATCCAAGGACAAAGTGTGCCTTTCTATTTGTTCCTATCCTATTTTAGATTTTCTTCATGTAAGTCCTGTGCTTTTCTGTTGATTCTTAAGTATTTCTGATTTTGTGATTACTATGAATGGAATTTCCTCATTTCCATTTCTGGTTAATTACTGCTATCTAGTCATCTGGGTAAATCCATATATTTTCCAAAATTATACAAAAATAGAACAGGAAATGAATCAAAGAAACAGAGGCCATCTAACAACAGGAAACAAAGGAAGAAAACAAGCAAGTATTAAAATGGTAAAACAGATACTAAAGGTCAGCTATAAGACCAAGCACAGCTACTACATCAACATCTGTAAAATTCACCTATTAAAACCAAAAGACAAAGATTGATACAAAATAATAACAATAATCTATATGCTAACTGAACAAAACATACATGAAAGTAGTTATGGCCCAAAATTTATAATCTCTGCTATAAATTAAATGTATATAACTATAAATCTAATAAGTAAATCATTTTAAAAATGTATACCCTATCTATAAGCAATGGATCTAAAACAAGTGATTTCAAAATGTTGAAGATAAAATGTAGGGTAATGATATAACAAACAAATGCAACCAAAAAGAGTATCATCTATTAGGTAATAAATAGGACAAAAAGGGTTACTTAGTAACGAACAGTATAATCACTAATAAGATAAAACTATCACAAACCTTTATGTACAAGCAGAGTAATAAAACAATGAAGCGGAAACCACAGAAAACATAGGAAAAATGGCAACCACAGTAATAGAGACTTAAATACAGCCATACCTCAATTATGGCACTTGACTTTACTGTGCTGTACAGACACTGCATTTTTTTTTACAAATTGAAGGTTTATGACAACCCTGATTTGAGCAAGTGTATTGGTATCATTTTTCCAAAAATATATGTTCACTTCATGTAACTGTGTCACATTTTGGTAATTCTTACAATATATCAAACTTTTCATTATTATTATAACTGTTATGGTAACCTGTAATCAGTAAGCTTTGATTGTTACTATTGTAATTGTGTGGGGGTGCCACAAAGCACACCCATAAAAGATGGCAAACTTAATCGATAAATTGCATGTGTTCTGACTGCCCCACCAATCAACCATTCCCCAGTCTCCCTATCCTTGGGAGTCCCTATTGCCTAAGACACAACAATATTGAAATTAGGCCAACTAATAACCCTACAATCGCCTCTAAGTGTTCAAGACAAAGGAAGACACCATGTCCCTTTAAATCAAAGGCCAGAAATGATTAAGTTTAGTGAGGAAGGCAGGCCAAAAGCTAAGCCTCTTGCGCCAGTTACCCAAGTTGCAATGCAAAGGGAAAGTTCTTAAAGAAACCAGAAGAGCCACTCCAATGAATACATAAATGATAAAGAAGTGAAATCGCCTTTTTCCTGATATGGGGAAAGTTTAAGTGGTCTGGATAGAATATCAAACCAGCCACAACATGCCCTTAAACCAAAGCCTAAGCCAGAGCAAGGCCCTCTCTTCAACTCTATGAAGGCTGAGAGAGGTAAGGAAGACGCAGAATTGTTTGAAGTTAGCAGAGGTTCACTCATGAGGCTTAAGGAAAGAACCTGTCTCCACAACATAAAAGTGCAAGGTGAAGCAGCAAGTGCTGATGTAGAAGCTGCAGAAAGTTATCCAGAATATCTACCTAAGGTAATTGATGAAAGTAGTTACATTAAACAACAGATTTTCAACGTGGACAAAATAGCCTTCTATTGGAAGATGCCATCTAGGACTTTCACAGCTAGAAATAATTCAATACCTGCCTTCAAAGAACAGGTTGAGTCTCTTGCTAAGGGCTAATGAAGCTGGTGGACTTAAAGTTGAAGCCAATGCTCTTTTACATTCTGAAAAACCTAGGGCACCTAAGAGGTATTATAAATCTACTCTCCCTGTGCTCTATAAATGCAACAACGAAGCCCGGATGACAGCACATCTGTTTACTATACAGTTTACTAAATATTTTAAGCCCACTGTTAAGACCTACAGCTCAGAAAAAAGTTTCCTTTCAAAACATTACTGTTCACTGACAATGCACCCAGTCACTCAAGAGCTCTACTGGAGATGTACAAGCAGATTCACGTTGTGTTCATGCCTACTAAACACAACATCCATTCTGCAGCACATGGATAAAGAAGTCATTTTGATTTTCAAGTCTTATTATTTAAGAAATACATCTTGTAAGGCTACAGCTGCCATAGATAGTGATTCCTCTGAGATCTCTGTAAAGTCAATAGAAAATGTTCCGGGAAGGATTCACCATTGTAGATGCCATTAAGAGCATCCATGGTTCATGGGGAAAAGGCCAAAGTATCAATATTAACAAGAGTTTGGAAGAAGTTGATTCTAACCCCCACGGATGACTTTGAGAGGTTCAATACTTCAGTGGAGGAAGTAACTGCAGACATCATGGAAATAGCAAGAGAAGTAGAATTAGAAGTGGAGACCGAAGATGTGACTGAATGCAGCAATCTCATGATAAAACTTTAACGGATGAGGTGCTTCTTATGGATGAGCAAAGAAAGTAGTTCATTGAAATGAAATATATTCCTGGTGAAGATGCTGTGAATATTACTGAAATGACAACAAAGGAATAGAATATTACATAAATTTAACTGATAATGCAGTAGCAGAGTTAGAGAGGACTGACTCCTTTTGAATTTTGAAAGAAGTTCTACCGTGGGTAAAATGCTATCAAACAACAATGCATGCTACAAAGAAATCATTCATGAAAGGAGGAGCCAATCAATGCAGCAAACTTCACTGTTGTCTTATTTTAAGAAATTGCCAAAGTAATCCCAACCTTTCAGCAACCACCATCCTGATCAGTCAGCAGCCATCAACATCAAGGCAAGACCCTCCACGAGCAAAAACATTACAACTCTTTGAAAGCTCAGAGGACTCTCAGCACTTTTCAGCCAAAAAAAGAAAAGTACTTTTTAATTTAGGTACATACATTTTTTAGACATAATACTATTGTACACTTAACAGACTACAGTGTACGCTACACATAGCCTTTATATACACTGAGAAACCAAAAAAACTGTGTGACTTGCTTTACTATGACATTGGCTTTACTGTGATTTATTTGCTATGCTGTACTTTTCGTTTTATTGCAGTGGTCTGGAACTAAACCACAGTATCTCTAAGGTATATGCCAGTACTTGACAAATAAGGCAAAGTACAACAGTATATAAACTACCAGTCCTTAAATCTATTGGTAGACCATGAATTCCTTTGAGAATCTGATAAAAGTTGTGGACCCCGACTCCCCAAAGAATAAAACTCATGCTCATACTCATAAAAATGAGCAAATTTCCAAAGGTTTCCTGGATGTCCTGAAGTCATCTATGTAATCCAAAATGATAAATCTAATCTAAAATATTATGCATATCCTAAAATATGTTCTTTTTATGTACCAGTGGAAAATATTTTCAAATTGACCATTATACAACAAATAATTCAAAAATATACACATAATTTAGACCACAGTTCTAGCCAGAAAGTAGTGAAACCAAAAAGTATTTACAAAACAAGTAAAAGGAAGCAATCTTCAAGACACACTGTTAAAAAAGAAAAATATGCAGTTTCTGTATACTGTAATAGTTCATATACAGTAATACAACTATATTGAAAAGGGTTTATATATTCATATATCATGTTCATAAATGCATGGAATAAACGCTGAAAACATTTTTTTAAAACCTAGGAACACTAGTTGCCTCTGGGGGAAGGAGAACTGGGTTACTGGGAGCTGGGGTAGGAAAGATATCTGCTCTTCACTGCAAAAACTTGAATTTCTTATATGTGCATGTATTATCAGTGCAAATTTTTTTTTCTTTTTGAGATGGAGTCTCACTCTTGTCACCCAGGCTGGAGTGCAGTGGCGCAATCTCGGCTCACTACAACCTCCGCCTCCCGGGTTCAAGCGACTCTTGTGCCTCAGCCTCCCAAGTAGCTAGGACTACAAGCGCCTGCCACCAAGCCCAGCTAATTTTTTTTGTACTTTTAGGAGAGTCGGGGTTTCACTGTGTAGGCCAGGATGGTCTCCCTCTCCTGACCTCAGGTGATCCACCCACCTTGGCTTCCCAAAGTGCTGGGATTACAGGCGTGAGCCACTGCGCCTGGCCTATCAGTGCAAATTTTTAAAAAACATTTTTAAAGAAATCCAAAACAAGGCAAAAGCTAAATATTTGGAAACTAAGTTTCTTAGACAAAGAGAGGAAGGGGAAAGGAGTTACAAATTATCTAGAAAGTTACATAAAGGAAACATTTATCAAAATAAAGGGAATGTAGTCGAAGTTGACTCAAAGAAATATATAAAGACTTAAATGCTCCATTTAAAAGTAAGAATTAAATGAAAGTCAGGTGTGGTGGCTCACTCCTATAATCCAAACATTTTAAGAGGCCGAGGTGGGAGGAAGCTTTAGGCCAGGAGTTCAAGACCAGACTGAGCAACATAGCAAGACACTGTCTCGACAAAATGTTTAAAAATTATCTGGGCGTATGGTGGTACACGACTGTGGTCCCAGCAACTTAGGCTTGGGAGGGAGGATCACTTGAGCTCAGAAGTTCAAAGCTATGAGCTATGATTGCACCACTGCACTCCACTCTGGGCAACAGGATGAGGCCAAGTCTCTTTAAAAAAATTTAAATATATTAATAATTCAATTCAAAAATAGAAAAACAAAATAAGAACATTAAGCTGGGCATGCTGGCTAACACCTGTAATCCCAACGCTTTGGGAGGCCATGGTGGGTGGATCACTTGAGCTCAGGAGTTCAAGACCAGCCTGCACAATATGGAGAAACCCCATCTCTACAAAAAATACAAAAAATTAGTCAGGCATGGCAAGGCATGATGTGGTCCCAACTACTCGGGAGGATGAGGTGGGATGATCCCTTGAGCTCAGGAGGTCAAGGCTGCAGTGAGTCAAGAACATGCCACTACACTCCAGCCTGAGCACAGAGTGATACCCTGTCTCTAAATAAATAAATAGGGAAGCAGAAGGGGAAGAAAAGGGAAATTGGTAAATTAGAAAAATTCAAAAACAACAGGATGGATATCTCAGAGAGATGATTTTTCTTTTTCTTTTTTAGAGACTGGGGTCTTACCGTGTTGTCCAGGCTGGTCTTGAACTCCTGGACTTAGACAATCCCCACTTTGGCCTCCCAAAGTGCTGGGATTACAGGTGTGAGCCACCAGGCCCGGCCCAAGAGATAATTCTTTAGTGGAAAAAATGAAAACAATTAGCTGACAAAATTAAGGGGAAAAAAAAGACAAAACATAAGGTACTCAATATTATAAATAAGAATGGAAAGATAAGCTGGATGCACTGCAGAGTGCCTGTAGTCCCAGCTACTTAGCAGGTTAAAGTGAGAGGATTGCTGGAGGCCAGGAGTTCGAGGCTGCAGTATGCTATGATTGTGCCTGAGAATAGCCACTACACTCCAGGCTAGGCAACACAGCAAGATCCTGTTTCTATTTTTTTTTTTTTTTTAATTTAAAAAAAAGGAAGAATGGAAAGACAGCTATGAAGAGCAGTTTGGTGGTGTTACCTCAAAAAATTCAAAATAGAGTTTCCATATGGCCCAACAATTCGACTCCCAGATCTATACCCAAGTAAACTGAAAACTTGTACACAAACAGTCATTGGAGCATTACTCGTAATAGCCAAAAAGTGGAAACAACACAAATGACCATCAAGATATGAATGAATAAACAAAATGTCGTTTAATCTATACAGTGGAATATTAATCAGCCATAAACAGGAATGAAATACTGATAAATGCTATACTTTGAGCCTTGTAAACATTCTGCCAATTGAAAGATGTCAGACATAAAAGGCTACATACTGTATGATTCTATTTATAAGAAATGTACAGGATGGCCAAATGCATACAGATAGAAAGTAGAATAGTAGTTGCCAGAGGCTAGATAGGAAGGGAAAATGGAGAAACTGGTTAGTGAGTATTTTACTTTGGAATTATGAAAATGTTTTGGAACTAGATAGAGATGGTAGTTGCACAATACTGTGAAAGTACTAAATGCCACTAAATCGCTCATTTTAAGATGGTTAATGGTACGCGATGTGAATTTCAACTCGATTATTGACTGATTGATTGACTGATTGAGACAGAGTTTCACTCTTGTTGCCCAGTCTGGAATGTAATGGCATGGTCTCAGCTCACTGCAAAACTCTGCCTCCCAGATTCAAGCAATTCTCCTGCCTCAGCCTCCCAAGTAGCTGGGATTACAGGCGCCCACCAACATGCCCAGCTAATTTTTGCATTTTTAGTAGAGACAGAGTTTCACCATGTTGGCCAGGCTGGTCTTGAAGTCCTGACCTCAAGTGATCCGTCCACCTCGGCCTCCCAAAGTGCTGGGATTACAGGCGTGAGCCACCATCCCCAGCCTCAATAAGTTATTATTATTATATTATTATTTTTGAGATGGAGTCTCACTCTGTCACGAAGGATGGAGTGCAGTGGCACGATCTTGGCTCACTGCAGCCTCCACCTCCAGGATTCAAGAGATTCTCCTGCCTCAGCCTCCTGAGGAGCTGGGACTACAGGTGTGCACCACCACACCCGGCTAATTTTTGTATTTTTAGTAGAGAAGGGGGTTTCGCCATGTTGGCTAGGCTGGTCTCAAATGCCTGACCTCAGGTAATCCACCCACCTCAGCCTACCGAAGTGCTAGGATTACAGACATAAGCCACGATGGCCGACCAATAAATCATTTAAATTAAAAATATATATATATGGCAGATTAATGCTTCCCCAAAATGAACTGAGGGTTATGTTACTAAAAGAAGAGAGAATTAATGGTGGGTAAACAAATAAAAAAAGTTGGTTACATCAAGAATGACTCTGATGAGTCAAAATATTACAGAGCCAGACTTGGTGGCACACGTCTACAGTCCCAGCTACTTGGGAGGCTGAGGCAGGACGATCACTTGAGGCCAGGAGTTCAAGGCTGTAGTGCACTATTATCACTCCTGGATAATACAGCGAGACTCCATCTCTTTTAAAAAAAAAAAAAAAAAAAAAAAAAAACTTACTAACCTGGACAATATGGCAAAATCCTGACTCTACAAATAATACAAAAAATTAACCAGGCGTGGTGGTGCATGCCTGTGGTCCCAGCTACTGGGGAGGCCACCTGAGCCCAGAAGGTCAAGGCTGCATGAGCCAATATTGTGCCACTGCACTCCAGTCTTGGCGACAGAGTGAGATCCTGTCTCAAACAAACAAAAAAAACCTTACAAGCCAGTTTCATCAAATTGAATTCAAAGGAAAGAAAGTTCAAGTGCATTTAAAGAATAGGAAGTAGATCAGAATAGCTAGAATACGTAAAGACATTAATATAAAATTGTAGAAAATGAAAGCAGTTCAGAATGTGAAAAAGTTAACAAACAAATGAATTTTGATTTTTATTCTATAATCTATTACAAGTCAGACTGATTTGGGGAACAAAAGTGTTATCTGCACCTAACACAGCATCTGATACCTATACGCCCTCAATGAAGGATGCATTTCAAAAAACCCCAATTTGACAGTTGTTTACTGTAAATTGGAGAATGGGGATAATATAGTTGGGATACTACTGAAATAAATCAGTAATGAGATTTAAAGAAACTATACTTGCAACAAAACAAAGCTCTGATTGTTTTAAGGAAGAATTCTATCTATTATGACTTCAACAGATAATTCCTAAGCTACTTTAAACGTTTTAGGGCATAAAGCAAAGAGTCTCAGTTCTTTTTAAGCAGTCAATAAAGTAACAATACCAAAACTCAACGAAGCACAAAAAGTATAACTGTAATACTACCACAATTGTGGATTTCATAATCTACAATTAATAAAAATCTGCAATTAAAAATATTAGCAGCCGGGCGCAGTGGTTCACGCCTGTAATCCCAGCACTTTGGGAGGCTGAGGCAGGTGGATCACCTGAGGTCAGGAGTTCGAGACCAGCCTGACCAACATGGTAAAACCCCATCTCTACTAAAAATACAAAAATTAGCTGGGTGTGGTGGCAAGTGCCTGTAATCCCAGCTACTTGGGAGGCTGAGGCAGGAGATCATGCCACTGCACTCCAGCCTGGGCAACACAGCAAGACTCCGTCTCAAAAAAAAAAAAAATTAGCAAGGAAAACGAGAAAGTACATTAATAGGGGTTCATTCCAGGAATATAATGATGGCTCAACATAGAAAAATCTACTAACATTAACCAATTTCATATTATGTTGAGATGTTAAAAATACACTTGATAAAATGCAACATCCATTCTTAATAAAAAATCTACTAATAAAGCAGGAATAAAAGATTTTTTTAAATGACTTAAAACTACATATCACAAAACAAAACCATCAGTAGCATTGACTCTAGAGTCAAGTAGAAGGTAAGAGTGCCCACTTGTCACCACTATTATCAATAATGAAATTGAGGTCCAGCACGGTGGCTTACGCCTATAATCCCAGCACTTTGGGAGGCAGAGGCGGGCAGATCACCCAAGGTCAGGAGTTCAAGACCAGTCTGGCCAACATGGTGAAACCCATCTCTACTAAAAATACAAAAATTAGCCAGGCGTGGTGGCACATGCCTGTAATCCCAGCTACTTGGAAGGCTGAGGCAGGAGAATCGCTTGAACCCAGGAGGTGGAGGTTGCAGTAAGCCATGATGATGCCACCCAGGTCGCTCCAGCCTGGGTGACCAAGCGAGCCCTGTTTAAAAAAAAAAAAAAAAAAAGGAAAGAAGAAAAGGAAGGCAGGGAGGGAGGGAGGGAGGGAACAAACAAATGAATGAACGAATGAAAGAGGGAGGGGAGGGGAGGAGAGGGGAGGGAGGGGAGGACAAGGGAGGGGAGGGGAGAGGAGAGGAGAGGAGAAGAGAGGAGAGGAGAGGAGAGGAAAGAAAGAAATTGAACAACAAAGTGTTATGTATTCTAGACATTTTTATTATTTCCACATGATACTGAACACCTCAAAAACCCATCAGAAGAATCCAGCTAAATACTAGAAAGAAGCACAGTGAGGTAGCTGATTACAAAAAAAAAAAAAAAAAATCAAGTTTCTATACACAACTATAATAACCAGGAATCATATACAAAGCCCCCAAAATTTCCATTTAGAGTTGCAACAAAGAACATAAAATACCTTAGAATAAACTGAACAAGAAATGTGCAGAAATTTTATTGGAAATAAAATCCTGCTAGAGAACAAAAGAAAATTTGTAATAAATGGAGAGCTAAACAATGCTCTTGTTGAAAAGAATCCACATTTTCGGGAGTTAGTTCTCCTTCAGTTAATGTATAAAATTAATATCAACCTGGATTTGATAAATTGTTTCTTAAGATTATCTATAAATACATAGAAATTGTGAGGGAAAAAAAATTTACAAACTGAGCATACACCTGTAATCCCAGCACTTTGAGAGGCCGAGGTAGGTGGATCACTTGAGGCCAGGAGTTCAAGACCAGCCTAACCAACATGGTGAAACCCCATCTCTACCAAAAATACAAAAAAATTAGCTGGGCGTGGTGGTGCGCACCTGTAATCCCAACCATTCAGAAAGCTAAGGCAGGAGAATCGCTTGAACCTGGGAGGCGGAGGATGCAGTGAGCCGAGATTGTGCCACTGCACTCCAGCCCGGGCAACAGAGTGAGACCCTATCTCAAAAAAAAAAAAAAATTACAAACTGAGAAAAGTCCTAGCTTGACAGATACTAAAAATTATAATGCCAGAATAAAACAATGTGATTCAGGCACAAGAAGAGGCAGCTTACATTACACAATATCAATAGAAAAAAACTAAGATTCCAGATGGAAATCTAAGACATATAGGAAGTTAGTATATGATGAATGTCACATATCATAAAGGTACTATTCCAAATGAATGTGTATGTTCTACACCTAACACAGAAACCCAAAATGTACAAGAAGACTTGTTTAAGGATGTTCACTGCATTTTCTCTATAATAGAAAAACGACCTATATATTCACCAATAGGTAAGAAATAACTAATGTGATATATTCACACGATACCAAAGTATACACTTTACACTATAAAGAAAACACATGCAAATCAACAAAAACAATGTGAATTTTTTTTTTTTTTTAATAATTCCACAGCTCCATTTTTTTTCTTTTATTTTAGGTTCGGGGGTACTTGTACAGGTTTGTTATACAGGTAAATTACATGTCACAGGGGTTCAGTGTACAGATTGTTTTGTCACCCAGGTAATAAGCATAGTACCCGATAGATAGTTTTTTGTGTTTCGGTTTTGTTTTGTTTTTTTGAGACAGTCTCACTCTGTCACCCAGGCTGGAGTGTAGTGATGTGATCTCAGCTCACTGCAACCGGTTCAAGCAATTCTCCTGTCTCAGCCTCCAAAGTTGCTGGGATTACAGGCGCGCACCACCACTTCTAGATAATTTATGTATTTTTAGTAGAGACGGGTTTCACCATGTTGGTCAGGCTCGTTGGTCAGGCTGGTCTCGAACTCCTGACCTCAGGTGATTCGCCCACCTTGGCCTCCCAAAGTGCTGGGATTATAGGCATGAGCCACCGCTCCCAGCCCAGATAGGTAGTTTTTTGATCCTCACCCTCCTCCCATTCTCAAACCTCAAGTAGGCCCTGTTGTTTCCTTCTTTGTCTCCGTTAAGTACTCAATGTTTAGTTTCCACTTTTAAGTGAGAACATGCAGTATTTGGTTTTCTGTTCCTGTGTTAGTTTGCTTAGGATAATGGCCTCCAGCTCCACCTATGTTGCAGCAAATGACGTGATCCCATTAATTTTTATGGCTGCATTGTATTTCAAGGTGTATATGTACCACATTTTCTTTATCTCGTCTACCATTGATGAGCATTAAAGTTGATTCCATGTCTTTGCTAGTGTGCACAGTGCTGTGATAAACATACACATGCATTTATCTTTATGGTAGAATGATTTATATTCCTTTGGGTATATACCCAATAATGGGATTACTGGGTCAAATAATTCTGTTTCAAGTTCTTTGAGAAATCGTCAAAATGCTTTCCACAATGGCTGAACTAATTTACATTCCCACCAGCAGTGCATAAGCATTTCCTTTTCTCCACAACCTCACCTGGCATCTGTTATTTTTTGACTTTTAAATAATAGTCACTGATTGTTGTCAGATGGCTTCTCAATGTGATTTTGATTTGCATTTCTCTAATGATTAATGATGCTGAGCATTTTTTTATATCCTTCTTGGTTGCATGTATCTTTTTGTGAAAACTGTCTGTTCATGTCCTTTGCCCACTTTTTGATGGGGTGTTTTTTGCTTATAAATTTAAGTTCCTTATAGAATCTGGATATTAGACTTTTGTCAGTTGCATAGTTTCCAACTATTTTCTCCCATTCTATGGGAGTTATCCCCAAACTGCAAATTTCTATATGTCTGAGGAAAGGACAAACCCATTAAACCTACTTTATTTTTTTTCAACTTTATGTGTTCTAGTTAGAAGCGTGATAGATTCTATCAACCCTTTGAAAAACTTTTTTAGGATTTTTGGTTGTTAAAATGATGTTTGTAAAAAAAAAAAGCCTTCTATAAAGATATCTTTCAGTTTTTATATACCCAAATTAAAACGATAATAGGATTATCTGTTTACTATTAGATTGTCTGTTTACTATTGAGAGTTTCTTTTGCTGTGCAGAAGCTCTTTAATTAGGTCCCATTTATCAATTTTTGTTTTTGTTACAATGCTTTTGGTGTTTGTGTAATTTTTAAATGTTCAAAACAACATTTAGTGTTTAGGAAACACACACACACAAACAATATTAGAGGAACCAAACTACATAAGTTAAAAGGAAAACCCCAAAAGTCTGTCAAAACAGCTAGGTTTGAATCTAGGCTACACCATTTACTAGATGACTGGGGCAAGTTACTTAATTTCCCCAGGGCTCAATTTTCTTATCTGTAAAATTTCCTTATCTGTAACATAATGGATAATAAAAGAACCTCTATCATTGCCATGAGGGCTAAATGATATAACACATATAAAGTTCTTGGAATCAAAGCCTGGAACTCAGTACATACTCAACAAACATAAGCTGCTATTATGATCATTATTATTTTATTATTGCTATCTCTACCACTAATACTGGTTGTAGATATAAATGGAGATTTATATAAAAGTACTTTTTAGACCGGGTGCAGTGGCTCAAACCTGTAATCCCAGCACTTTGGGAGGCCGAGGCAGGCAGATCACGAGGTCAGGAGATCAACACCATCCTGGCTAACACAGTGAAACCCCGTCTCTACTAAAAATACAAAAAATTAGCTGGGGGTGGTGGCGGGTGCCTGTAGTCCCAGCTACTCAGGGGGCTGAGGCAGGAGAATGGTGTGAACCCGGGAGGCAGAGCTTGCAATGCGCTGAGATCACGCCACTGCACTCCAGCCTGGGCGCCAGAGCGAGACTCTCAAAAAAAAAAAAAAAAAAAAAAAGTACTTTTTAAATACTAGAATGATAGACACCCAAACTCAGGATAGTGATTGCCCAAGGGGTTGGCGGGTATCAACTTTCTGTGTTATGTTTCCCTTTTTCTAATTTTAAAAATGACTGCACAAACACTTGCTAAATGCTGGCAGAAGAAACACAGGGGGGGTTTCTTTTTTTTTTAATTATCTGTACTTCTCTTCAGTCTTAAATTTTTCTCAAGAAAAGGAAAAAAAAAAAAGTTTGTATGACCATATTGTTTTCAATTGCAATATAATCAAAAGTTATAATCTCTATCCTATTACTGTTTTAATTTGGGTATATAAAAACTGAAAGATATCTTTACAGAAGGATTGTTTTTACAAACATCATTTTTCTCAAAAATTTTCAGATTTATATGTATATATGTACTGTACATATGTATTACAAATACAAGCATTATGTATATTCTGAAGACGCCTTGTACAAACAGAAAGATGAATCATCAATGCAGCAAGATTTGCCAAAGATAAAGGGATGATCCTTTTCAAAACAATATCAGCAGAGGGAAGTTTAAAGAACAAAATAGAACATCAAACTAGTAACATTTCCAATAAAACTTTTAGTTACTGGATAAATTCTGCTTAGTTCTTTCTTTAACACATTATGCTCTAGGCAAGTGAAAGTAAAAAACAATTCATCAAGGGAGTTCAAACTGCAAATCCAGGTTCCTTCAGTTCTAAAACACTTAAACTAAAATCAATTCGATGTCTAAATGTTTTAAGCTGTAAGCTCATTCACATGAACTATAATCAGCAGTCCCTCTCTAAATATGAAAATTTAGAATGAATTTTTTCCTTACTAAGAATAAAGAAGTTGATATTTCTTCAAATATTTTTCAAAAGCAAGTTTTCAAACTATTTATTTCAAAGCTAATTAATTATCTGTTGGCAGTAGCTCTCCTATGTTGATGCCCCACACAATTGTTCAAAAACAAAATCATTGATTTAATCAACTACTTTCCAGTGTAATTCTTGTTCTCAGCAACTGTCTGAGTTGGGGCAAAGTGTAATAACTGGTAACTGACTTAATTTTTCATTTTCCCTAAAACTCTAATAAAGTATATAGTACGTTCACTGACTGATAGCTTTATATTCAATTGACCAATATTCTCAAACCTTAATGTCTTAAACCAGTTTATAATCTCTTACCTTAGCTACAAAGAGACCAGTGCGATTCAATAACATTAGATGGAATCAGGAAATTAAGGTTCTAATACCCAAGAAATGATCTTGGGCAAGAACACTTACCCTCTTCTCCAGGCCCCATCTAAAAAATAAGGGATTTGAATAAAATAATCTCCAAAGTCCCTTCCACTTCTAAAATATGAAAATGAAACCCAAATGTTCAATACACAAAATTGGTTCTTACTACATTCTATCCACCTCTGGAAGGAATACAAAAAGAATATAAATAACTTCAAGTGCAGAAGATATTACTGACTTTTCAAAACCCTTTCCAGATATAACCCTATCAGCAAAGCAGAATGAATGCATGCTTCCAGGAGTTTGGAGTATCCCCAACTAATTGTTCCCTTTTAAGCAAGAAATTAAACTCCTACAATTTTGGCATTTTTCTTCATAATACATGGTGTGGTTTTAATGTAAAATAATATTTCATATTACCTTCTCTGATGATATAGAACAAAAGAACTCAGTTTCTTCCTATTAGACTCTCACAACACAGAACACTTCTGTGACCAAATGTGTGGGAGATTTTCTCCACACACCAAGCAAGCAGTCTTGCAGCAGACACCAGCTGGGTGTCTTCTAATTCAATTCAGTTATGACACTACCTACCAGGAGATAGCAACAGATCTCACAGGTTGAGGGCTCAGTCCTAGAAAACTGTCTCCCACTTCTGATTCCAATTGCAAGCCCCAGGTTGTTTTATGTGTGCTTCTGACCAATTAGCTATAGAGCAGGGTTCCCACACTGCACTCCTTGGATTTGATTAATTTCTAGAGCAGTTCACAGAACTCAGGAAAACACTCATACATACATTTATGGGTTTATAATAAAGGCTATTACAAAGGGTATCAATGAACACCAGATGAAGAGAAGGATAGGGCAAGATATGGGGCAAGGGGCCCAGGGCTTTCATGCCCTCTCTGGGGATGCCACGCTCCAGGAACTGCCAGAGGTGTCTGAACCAGAGCAACTTCATCTTGAATAGGGGCTGTGTAAAATAAGGCTGGGACCTACCAGGCTGAATTCCCAGAAGGTTAGGCATTCTAAATCACAGGATGAGACAGGAGGTTGGCACAAGACACAGGTCATAAAGACCACACTGATAAAACTGGTTGCAGTAAAGAAGCTGGCCCAAACCCATCAAAACCAAGATGGCCACAAAAGTGGCCTCTTGTAGTCCATACTGCTCATTACACAGTAATTATAACGCATTAGCATGCTAAAAGACACTCCCACCAGTGCCAGGACAGTTTACAAATGCCCTGGCAATGTCAGGAAGTTATCCTATATGGTCTAAAAGGGGAAGGAACCCTCAGTTTCAGGATTGCCCACCCGTCTCCCAGAAAACTCATGAATAATTCACCGCTTGTTTAATATATAATCAAGAAATAACTATAACTATCCTTAGTGGAGCAGCCCTTGCTGCTGCTCTGCCTATGGAGCAGACATTCTTTATTCCTTTAGTTTCTTAATAAACTCGCTTTCACTTTACTCTGTGGACTCGCCCCGAATTCTTTCTCGCGTGAGATCCAAGAACCCTCTCTTGGTGTCTGGATAGGGACCCCTTTCCAGTATAGAACCTCTATGGGTTCAGCTATCTGCAAGTTTCCTATGTTAGAAGCGTGTGAATCAAAGCAACTCCACCTTGAGTAGGAGCTGGGTAAAATGAGGCTGAGACCTACTGGGCTGCCTTCTCAGATGGTTAAGGCATTCTAAGTCACAGGATGAGACAGGAGGTCGGCACAAAATACAGGTCATAAAGACCTTTGGATAAAATAGGTTACAGTAAAGGAGCTGGCTAAAACTCATCAAAACCGCGATGGCCACGAGAGTGACCTCTGGTTGTCCTCACTGCTATACTCCCATCAGCGCCATGACAGTTTACAAATGCCATGGCAACGTCAAGAAGTCACCCTATATGGTCTAAAAAGGGGAGGCATGAAAAATCCACCCTTTGTTTAGCATATCACCAAGAAATAACCATAAAAATGAGCAACCAGCAGCCCTTGGGGCTGCTCTGTCTATGGAGTAGCCATTCTTTTATTCTTTTACTTTCCTAATAAACTTGCTTTCACTTTGCTCTACAGACTCGCCCTGAATTCTTTATTGCGTGAGATCCAAGAATCCTCTCTTGGGCTCTGGATCAGAACCCCATTCCTGTAACACCTGAACCTGGTCTTTTTGTGGTTTTATGGAAGCTTCATTACTAGGTATTACTGGTCGAGTCACTGAGTGATCAACTCAATCTTTGACCCTTCTTTCCTCCCCTCCCCAGAGGTTGGGGATGGCGCTGAAAGTACTACCCTCTAATCATGTGTCAGTCTTTCCAGTGACCAGCCCCAATCCTGAAGCTAACCAGAGGTGACCAGCCATCAGTCAATTCATTAGCATACAAAAAGACACAGATCACTTTGGAGATTCCAAGGATTTTTGGAGTTACACTCCAGGAGACATGAGGAAGACCAAATATATATTTTACAATATCTCACCTACCATCCATTAAAACTGGGACTCTAGCAGGAGATGCTACTCTTTCATACTAGCACAGCTAAGATCCCTACTTTCCCACTCCCCGTACCGGAGCAGTTTAAGAAAAACACATAAAGGGTGCGATGGCTCACACCTGTAATCCCAGCACTTTGGGAGGCCAAGGAGGGCAGATCACCTGAGGTCAGGAGTTCAAGTCCATCCTAGCCAAAATGGCAAAATCTTATCTCTGCTAAAAATACAAAAATTAACCAGGCATGGTGGCACATACTTGTAGACCCAGCTATTCGGGCTGCTGAGGCAGGAGAATTGCTTGAACCCGGGGGGCGGGGGTTGCAGCGAGCCAAGATCACGCCACTGCATTCCAGCATGGGTGACAGAGCAAGACTCCGTCTCAAAAAAAAAAAAAAAAAAAAAAAGGAATAATCATCCTTTTCCCTAATTGAACATTTAAATGACATACAAATTATATCATTTTAAAATATAGCAATACAGTTTTAAAGCACAAGTTTCTGCTTTAAAGATCTTAAAATTTTGAGGAAGGAAAAAGTGGGTCAATTGTCTTAATCACTAAAGCTTGCCTTTTACAATGGTTTTATTAAAATGTTCTGCTTGCATCTATCAATTGGAAATAAGAGTTCAAAGTAGATAAACAGTAATGATACTTTTAAAATAAAATAACCAATAAAAACATATTTCAGAAATGTGAATGAGAGATGGTGATAGCACCTAAGATTACAGAAGTAGAGATAAAATTGAGAGAAAAAATATCAGTTTAATATAGGAAAATTAACATTTAATTGGAATTTAAAGTGGGTTGATTTTATTTTCAATCAAATAGAAAAGCTCTGATATAAAAGGTTCCTATTTTGAATTAATCTGAAGATATTTCATGTTTGCCCATGCAAACCAGCAGTATGTCTGAAACGCTTGTTTCCTGGTGCCATAAAGAAACAGCACTTGAACATAAATTTAATTGACTCAGCAAGGCCATTTTTATACTTTCTGCAGAAAGGGTACACTCGCCAGCAGTTCTGACACGAGAGTACACCGAACAAAGGAGACAGGGTCATTTATAACCTGACATGTCCACCCTACTGCTGTATCCGGTTTCTGTTTACTGGAACAGGACCTCACATTCTCTATTTGTCCCAATTGGCTAGCAACTCAAAACTTTTTAAAAGAGGCAAAGGTAGAGGAGAATAAAGGAAGGAGGAAGTTAACTTGCGAAATGCTGAGAAAGGTAAAAACATCTTTAAATAAGGAAGAGGAACAGGCTATGACCTAATGCTTGCTTGGACCAGTATAAGCATGCCAGGGCAAATAGGCTAAATTGTGGGAGCTAAGAACATAAAGTACATTAATTTCTTTATCACAGCTAGCAGATTTTTAAGAATGTTAGCACAGGTCTTTAAATAAATTTTGCTTCTAAGAGAAGTTACTATTTATTCCTAGTTAAATGGGGAGGAAAATCTTCAAAGAGGAACCTTTATTTTTTACAAGTATAATAAATTAATTATATTTTTTAAACTAAATTTAGTCCACTACTAAGGGGTGTCACGAAGTCCAAATGCCAACAAACATATTTTCCAACAGTTACATCTTCTGCAACTTTTAATAAGTTTCTATTTCATTTAATATGTGGATAACGGTACTGAAATGTGACTAAATTCGGTAGTTTCTAAGGTAAATTCTAAATTAAAACTTAAACAGGCTGGGCGCGGTGGCTCAAGCCTGTAATCCCAGCACTTTGGGAGGCCGAGACGGGCGGATCACGAGGTCAGGAGATCGAGACCATCCTGGCTAACGCGGTGAAACCCCGTCTCTACTAAAAAAATACAAAAAAACTAGCCGGGCGAGGTGGCGGGCACCTGTAGTCCCAGCTACTCGGGAGGCTGAGGCAGGAGAATGGCGGGAACCCGGGAGGTGGAGCTTGCAGTGAGCCGAGATCGCGCCACTGCACTCCAGCCTGGGCTACAGAGCGAGACTCCGTCTCAAAAAAAAAATAAATAAATAAATAAATAAATAAAACTTAAACTCACAAAACTGAAACCACCTTTGCAAAATTATGACAGTAAGAGAAATCTGACACAGTTAAGTCCATTTTGCTTCTAACTGCAAAGCTATCCTTGATCATTCCTGGGTGTAGACTGTAAACCAAAAGTAGCTGAGACAGGTCTCAATCAATTTAGAAAGTTTATTTTGCCAAGGTTAAGGACATGCCTGTGATCAGCCTCAGGAGGTCTTGATGACATGTACCCAAGGTGGTCGGGGACAGCTTGGTTTTATATATTTTAGGGAGACACGAGATATCAATCAATACTTGTAAAACGTCCATTAGTTCAGTCCAGAAAGGCGGGACAACTTGAAGCAGAGGCTTTCAGGTCATAGACACACTGAAAGATTTTCAGGTTGGCAATTGGTTGAAAGAATTATTATCTAAAGAAAGAAATGTCTGTGTTACAATAAAGGGTTATGGAGACCAAGGTTTTATCATGCAGATGAGGCCTCCAGGTAGCAGGCTTCAGAGAATAGATTTTAAATGTTTCTTATCAGACTTAAAGAGTCTTGTTCTATCAGTAATTCCAAAAGAGAGGAGGGTATTATGAGGCATATCTGAATCCCCCTTTCCATCATGACTGGAACTAGTTTATCAGGAATGCCCTTGCTGAGAGGAGGGGGGCATTCAGATGGTTAGAGAGCTTAGAATTTTATTTTTGGTTTACAAGACCAAGCTGATTTTCAGAGAAATCTATAGTTTAACCTTAAAGCAAGGATGATAATAACCTTTCCCAAAACTAAACCACCTTCATAAAACTAATGAAAGGCCACAAGGTTAGGATTATGAGAGAGGCCTGAATTCTGCTAAGATGTAGGCATAGTTTCTATCATCCCTTACTGCTCAGGAGTCATATGGCTAGAGGTCACGAGACAGGTATAGCTTCTACCATTCCTTACTGTTCAGGAGTCGTGTGGGCAGGGGTCACAATATTAGTGACTTCCTCAATTACTCTTATAGAGAAAATCATTATTATAGAACCTAAGATTGGTTCTTTTGTGTTATCTTTCAGAATGACTCCACCTGGACTCCTGCCTCAAGACTTAACATCCTGTGGCCCCATCCAGAGGCAGACTCATCACACCAGGACTGTTTTTCACACTCCAGTCATTTTTTTTCTCTGGCCAATCAACATTCCCCATTCCCTAGTCCCCCACCCAACAAATTATCCTTGAAAACCCTAAACTCCAAGCCTTTGGGGAAATATATCAATTTGAATAATAACTCTGTCTCGTGCATGGCATGGCCAGCCTCCTGTCAATTAAACTCTTCCTTTACTGCAACGTAGTGGTCTCTGTTAATTGATTTTGTCTGTGCAGCAGGCAGGGAAAACCTGTCAGATTACAAAACTTTTACTGTATACCTACGACATTTCAGAACTTCAACTGAATTATCACAAAAATCCCTAAGATAGTTATTAATAACATGAAACAATTTTCAAAAAATTAAATAGTATGACAAGATTACACACAAGATGAATGGCAGAGTCAGGATTTGAATATAAGTTCCCAGATTCTGAAGTCCAGTGCTATTTTCACTGCCCCATAGTATCACTCCCTGGAAAAATTAACTCTAAAGGTTGAGTTGATGTGAATGAGAATCAATTGTTAGAACTTGTCAAAACACACATGTCCAAGTCCCCAGCCCCACCCAACCTCACTAAAGCACTTAGAAAAGTGTGACACTACAACCTGTTACTTCTCCCTTCAACCCCAGAATCAGTGCTTTAGGATAAAATTTAATTGAAAATTCTCTCCTTGCTGTAGCTTCCTTATTCAGCTTCTTGACATAACAGCCACTTAAGAAAATCTTACAGGTTCTTAAAACCACCAAGTCATTCCAAGTCTTCAAACCATTGCTTCTATCCTCTTCTCCTTCACTTACTAAAGTCGTTCCTCTTCAATCTTCAAACTTTACAAAAAACAAAAAAAACAAAAAAAAAAAAAACCTTTACAGGGCTTTTCAGAACTTGAAAACTAGTGCTTTCTGATTCTCTCTAATAGGATACCTCTGACTTTGAAATACAATTATTTAGGATTGTTACTCGCCTAATAGATAACGCACTCCTCACTGTTAGGGATGGATTCCACCTTATTTTAATTCTCTGCCATACAAGCTAGACCATCATAGTGTTTGTTAAATTAACTAATTAATTACTACTACTTTCTACATTTAAATATTTTTGGCTACCAAAATGGTAACTCATAGATATATTAACGTCAGTTTTTTATAAGCCCTAAGCATTTAATGGTTGCATACTATTTCTTACTTCAGTGGATTTATAAATAAAACATTTTACCATCAGGTTTGGGGGGTCCCAATTCCAAACTCAAAGCAAAAAGGGCACAAATAATTTATTTTTTAAAAAAGAAGACTTTTTTAAAGCATCATCTCTGAGCTTACTTTTTAAGATACGTTTCAGAAACAGGTCATAATTGCACATTTAATTTTCAGACAAGTTAACTTCAAATCAGTCAATGACATGGAGTTGTTCAACAAAATTATAAACTCTGTAGCTTAGCAGAGACACCTTCTTCTGCCTATCTCTTTCCTCAGCTCAGTTCTGATGCTTAAGGCTTTAACAAAAAGTAGCTATTGGCCAGGCACAGTGGCTCACATCTGTAATCACAGCATTTTGGGAGGCTGAGGTAGAAGTATCAGTTGAGCCCAGGACTTTGAGACCAGCTTGGGAAATATGGTAAAATCCTGTCTCTCCAAAAATTAAAAAATTAGCCAGGCATGGTGGCTTGCACCTGTAGTCCCAGCTACTCAGGAGGCTGAGGTGGGAGGATCACTTGAGCCCAGGAGGTCAAGGCTGCAGTGAGCTATGATCATGCCACTGCACTCTAGCCTGGGTGACGGAGCAAGACTCTGTCTCTAAAAAAAAAAAAAAAGAAAAGAAAAGAAAAACAAAAATACTGGGAGGGATTGCATTGCATTGGGAGTTATACCTGATGTAAATGATGAGTTGATGGGTGCAGCACACCAACATGGCACAAGTATACATATGTAACAAACCTGCACGTTATGCACATGTACCCTACAACTTAAAGTATAGTAATAATAAATAAATTAAAAAAAGAAAAGAAAAAAAAAAAAAGAAAAACAAAAATACAAATATTGATCCTTTCTGCCAGTATCCAAAGGAGGCAATGATCTACAAAACTTCGGGAAGAAAATTATGATCTCCATGAGTAGTAGTGGAGATCAGTTATTAAGGAACTAGGCTTTGAAAGCAAAGAAAAATATGGAATTTGAGGAAAAGACAGAAGATGGAAGATGATGGAACAATAAAATGCCAAAAACTAATGGTAAACACTTAACAAGGATAGCTGCAAGCAAAACTAAAATTGCAGAGAACCCAGAAAGGGGGTCAGAGAAATTCTGTGAGCAGGTTTCAGGAGCCATTCCTAAATCAGACTCAAGATACTCTAAAACATGGCCAGGTGCAGTGGCTACCATCCATAATCCCAGCATTTTGGGAGGATCATTTGAGGCTAGGAGTTTGAGACCAGCCTGATGCTGCACAACAGTGTGAAACTCCATCTCTACAGAAAAAAAAATATTTTTAATTAGCCAGATGTGGTGGTATGGGCCTGCAGTCCTAGCTACTGGGGAGCTGAGGCAGGAGGATCCCTTAAGCCCCAGGAGGTCAAGGCTACAGTGAGCTATGATCGTGCCACTGCATTTCAGCCTGGGTGACAGTGAGACCTTGTCTCTTAAGAGAAAAAAAAAAAAAAAGAAGAAAAAGAAGAAAGAAACCGGGGTATGGGGAAATATTCTCTCCACTGATGCATTTGTTAACATTTTTCTGTAATAAAAAGTTATAAAGTCTATTTCAAAGGGGAAAAGAGTTCAAAATTTTTCTGAATAGGTTTACTTTAAAGAACAAAATCTCTCCTCTGACAAGAAGGCCAAGAACTGACCTCTCCCCTTGCTCTCTCTTCTATAGACGCCTGAGATCCTTAACTCCTGGAAGGCGCTATGCTCCTTTGTATTTCAGGAACTTTGCACAGGTAGTTCTCTCTATTTAGAGCCTGCCTTCTCCATTCCACCCTTTCACCCAGTTAATGTTTAATCACAAGATATCAGTTTAAATAGTACCATGCCAGAGATATTAATTAGGTACTCAGTAACAGTATCACTAGTTGAATTAAATGTCACTTCCTCTGGGAAGGTATCCCTGGCTGTATCCATGTGAGATTAGGTCTCTCCCAAAATGTTCACACAGCATCCAGTACTTTACCTTCATAGCAGCACCTTGCATGGTTTGCAATTACATATAATTTGTGCGATTCGTTTAATGTTCATTTGTGGCATAAGAAATATGTATTTGGTGTTTGTAATTTCCTTTGTGATAGGAGAAAAGGAGCATCTTTTGTTATTCATAACAAGCCCCTTTCAACCATACGTGAGTTTATGTTAATGAGGTGACTCTTAGTGGGCCCCTAGATAGCTTCAGGATGAAGGCTGGTCGCCAGAGAAACCAACCAAGTGATAAAAGGGATGGAACTTTCAGTTCCGCCACCAGACCTCAAGGGAGGGGAAAAGGGGTGGAGATCAAGTTAATTATCAATGGCCAATGATTTAATCAATCAAGCCTATGTAATGGAGCTTCCGAAAACACCCCTAGACAGGGTTCGGAAAGCTTTCAGGTTGATGAACACATCAAGATGCTGGGAGGGTGACATGTCAGGAAAAGGCATAGAAACTCCAAGCCTCTACCCTTGTATCTTGCCCTACGCATCTCTCCCATTTGGTTTTTCCTGAGTTGTATCATTTATAATAAACCAGTCATTGTAAATAGGATGTTTCCCTGCGTTCTGTGAGCCATTCTAGCAAATTACTCAAAGGTGAGGGGGTAGGTGTAGCAACTCCCCTGTTTGTAGGCAAGTCAGAAGTGTGGGATTCAATACATGCAACTGGCATCTGAAGTACTGGTAGTCTTGTGGGACTGAGCCCTTAAACCTGTGGAGTCTGATGCTAACTCTAGATAGTTAGTGTCAGAATGGAAATGAACTGCAGGTTCATTTCCAGGTACAGTTGGTATCTGGAAAGTTGAAGAACTGATTGGTGTGAGTAAAAACTCACGGACGTGTTGTCAGCAGTGCCGTGAGTAAAAACAGCAAAGACTATCTCTCACACTAGTCTATAAAGACTATGAGGGCAGAGGCAGTGTCGATTTTGCTTATATCCCTAGTGTTTATTAGCATAGGTAAAGCATAGAGGGAGCTCAATAAATATTTCCTGAATTAAGCTGAGCAATCTGAATCCAGGTAGTCCATTACGCGTATTGAATATAAGTTAATCTCACATATTATCTTACTCTGAACTAACCTAATGTGAGCAAGTCCAAGTGTGGTGGTACCACAGTGGATATATCCTAGGGATTCTATCTGTAGTCCACTTCAGTCTCTTCCTCTTAATGTACATACATTTTTGGATCCCAGCAACTCCCAAGGCTTTTACCTATCTCATATGCTAATGACTCCAGTGGAAACCTCTCCTGAGCTCCAGACCTGGACATCCACTGCCAGCATGACATACCCACTCAGATGTACCAAAGGAATCTCAAACATATCATGTTTAAAACTGAACTCTCGACATCTACCATCCCATGCCTCTCCCCATACACAGTGCTTAGAGAATCATAAGAGAAAGTGTCAATAAAGACTTCTCAAGGGCATTTCTGAAAGTGCAGGAGGAAGAGCCCATTTGCAAAGTTCTATAACTGAAACTTAAATGTATACTGTGGTCCAGGTCTCCCCACTCCTGTCACATGTACTTCTAGAAGGCTTCATTAGGCTGAATGATTGATGTTGGCACTCGTATTCATTAACCACACAAATTATCAATGGTTAGCTGTGCAAAATTAAACTCCTGATAAAAAAGAAAAAAACTTTTTCATTGTTATTATTGCTATTTAAGAAAGTACACTTAGAAAAGGAAAAGATTTAATGAGTTCGCTGGCAAATTGTTTTTGCTACATCAATAATGAGAACCAGTCAAATAAACCTAGAAACAGATTTGCCTATTCAGTGAGTAAAGAACTACAGACAAAATCAAATCAAACTAATGGGTTTTCACTTGTATTCTAGAACCACCAGTTCACAATCCTGATGAACTAGCTAAATACTGACAAAGGAAAACTGCAGTTTTGTTTTGTTTATTAATTTACAGTAAAAATTTATACCACTAAAAGCCAATTGTTCTTTTTTCCACTCGTGGTGCAATGCACAAATCCAAACTGATACACATACATAAATTACCAAAATTCATCAATGAAAAGGTTAGAAAACTACTAAGGAACTGGGGAAAAAACCAATCAGCACTACAACTATCTTTCTAAAACTGAAATAAACAAGTTACTGAAAGTAAGTTTAAGTTCCTATAAGTGAGTTTACCGAATTCTGAAGTTTTTAGCATTCTCTAGGTGAACAAAGCAATCATAGAAGTTAACATTCACTGAAGCACTTCCTATGTGGCAGAAAATACATGTATTATTTACTCTTGAGAGCAACTCAATAAAATAGGGGCTGGGTGCAGTGGCTCATGCCTGTAATCCCAACACTTTGGGAGGCCAAGATGGGAGGCTCACTTGAGCCCAGGAGTTTGAGACTGGTCTGGGCGACATAATGAAACCCCATCTCTACAAAATATAATTAGCCAGGCATGGTGGTGCACCCCTATAGTCTCAGCTACTTGGGAGGCTGAGGTGGGAGGATTGCTTAAGCATAGGAGGTAGAGGCTGCAGTGAGCCATAATTGTGCCCCTGGGCAACAAAGTGAGCAACCCTGTCTCAAAATATAAAACAAAATTTAAATTTAAAAAAACTAATAAAAAGAAAAAAGTACTTGTATTATCCCCATTTTCCAGGAAAGGAAATGGAGGTACACGGAGGCTAAATAGTTTGACCAAGGTCACAGTGCCAGTAATTGATAGAGAAGGATTCAAACCAGACTAGTCTGCCGGGTAACCCCTTAACCACTAAATTATGCTGCTTCTTATCAACATCGTGGTGTATATCATGCTTTTTTTTTTTTTTTGGAGACAGGGTCTGCTTCTGATGCTCAGGCTGAGGGGCAGTGACACAATCATAATTCACTGAAGCTTTGAACTGCTGGGCTCAAGCTGTCCTCCCACCTCTGCCTCCCAAAGTGCTAGGATTATAGGCATGAGCCAACACGCCCAGCCCCACACTAACTTTTTAAAAATTAAAACCTCAGAAGGTTTTAATGAACCAACTGCCAATTCAGTTCCTTCTTAAAAGTCTTGTTGCTGTGACAAAATACGTTCCTCCTAACCACTCTTTCAAGATTATTAAATGATCTCAATTGGGTAACAAAAAAACAAAGCAAAACACTTTTCACAGTCTTCATAGAAACTTGCAAGGCAGAAAAGCAATGGACTGAGAAGAGCAAAACAATTCTAATTGATAGAGAAAACATTAAAGATGTATATTATCTGACTTTAAAGCTTATTATTAACATAAAACTAGTAACTAGCAATCAAGACACAGTATTGACAAGAAGATAGTGGTACTTTCATCAAGCTAGATCAACAGAATAGAACTGAGGGTACAGAAATAGACCCACATATATATGGCCAACTGATGCTTATCTAAGGTGTCAAGGCAGTTTAATAGGGAAAGGATAATCTTTTCAACAAACGGTGCTGGACCAACTGAATATGCAAACAGGAAAAATAAACCTTGACCCTAATTTCATACCATATACAAAAATCAACTTGAACTGATTCACAGACCTAAACTTAAGAGCTAAAACTAAAAAATCTCTAGAAGAAAACATAGGAGAAAATCTTAGCAATCCTGGGTAAGATTTCTTAAATAGCATACAAAAAATTGATAAGCTAGACCTGATCTAAATTAAAAACTTTTGTCTTTCAAAAAGCATTGCTGGCCGGGCACAGTGGCTCATGCCTGTAAGCCCAACACTTTGGGAGGCTGAGGCAGGTGGATCATCTGAGGTCAGGAGTTCTAAACCAGCCTGGCCAACATGGTGAAATCCCTGTCTCTACTAAAAATACAAAAAATTAGCAGGGCATGGTGGCCGGCGCCTGTAATCCCAGCTACTTGGGAGGCTGAGGCAGGAGAATCACGTGAACCCAGGAGGTGGAAGTTGCAGTGAGTCGAGATCGTGCCATTGCACTCCAGGCTGGGCAACAAGAGCAAAACTCTGTCTCAAAAAAAAAAAAAAAAAAAAAAAAAAAAGGCACTGTTAAAATGAAAAGGCTTAGATATGATGAACACATACATAAATAAAATGAAACGGCAAGCCCCAAGATGAAAGAAAATATTTTGTAAAACATATCCAATGAGACTTGTATCAAGAATATATATAAAAACAACCCTTACAACTCAATAAGAAAACTCAATTTTTTAAATGAGCAAAATATCTGAACAGACACTTCACCAAAGATATATAAACAGCCAAATAAGCACATGAAAAGATGTTCAACGCCATTAGTCAGTAGTGAAATGGAAATTAAAACCACAACAAGACACTATTACAAATTCAATAAATGGCTCAATTTAAAGATACAGATAATACTAGGTACTGGTAAGGATGTCACCACCAGTGTGTAGAACTCTCATACACTGCTGGTAGAAATGTGACGTGGGAAACTGCTGTACCACATATGCAACAATTCTACTCCTTAGGTATTTGCCCAGAAAAATGAGAACACATGATTACATAAAGACCTAGTCATGAGTATTTATAGCATCTTTATTCATAATAGCCAAAAACTGGAAACTCAACTGTCCATCATCTGATGAATGAATAGGTACACATCATAATATATGCATACGATGGCAAACTACTCAATAACAAAAAGGAATGAACTACTGACTTTGCTTATTCATTATAAGCAAAATGAATAAGCATTATTATTCGTTATTTGGAGATTCAACATGGATGAATCTCAAAAGCATATGCTAAGCAAAATAAGCCAGACACAAAGACTACATAACTATGGTTCTAGCTACATGAAATTCTAGAGTAAAAACCACAGTGATAAGAAGCACATCCAGTTGTTGCTAGTGGCTAAAGAACAGGTGGAGAAGATTACAGCCAAGAGGTAAAAGAGAACTTTCTGGGTATGATGAAAAGAGACTATATCACGATTGTCGTGGTAGTTACATAATTGTATTGACATTCATCAAACTGTTGACTTAAAATGGTGAATTTACTGTGTGTTAACTATACCTCATCAAAGCTGACCAAAAACAAACAAAAGGTCAGACGCTATGGCTGATGCCTGTAATCCCAGCACTTTTGGAGGCTGAGGCAGCAGGACTGCTTGAGACCAGGAGTTCAAGACCACCCTGGGCAACACAGGGAGACCCCATTTCTACAAAAAATAAGTTAGCCATGTATAGTGGTATGCTTCTGTGGTCCTAGGTACTTGGGAAGCTGAGGCAGGAGGATTGCCTGAGCTTGGGAGGTCAAAGCTGCAGTGAGCCATGATCATGTCACTGCACTCCACATCCAGCCTAGGCAACAGAGCAAGACCCTGTCTCAAAACAAACAAACAAAAAAAAACAAAACCCAATTACTTGCAGGCCCTGCCTCTTGTCCACCCAATGCTGGTATTCCCAGAAGTTCTAGAACCTTCTTTTTCTTCTCAGTATATTTGTTTTCTTAACATCAACCACTTCCTGTTCATTGCTAAAGCTTAACTCATCATCACTACAGATACCTCCCAAATCACCTCTGATGAGCATTTCTGCAGAACACAAGCGGTTTTTTTTTTTGTTTTTTTTTTTTTTGTTTTTTTTGCTTTGAGCTAGAGTCTTACTCTGTTGCCCAGGCTGGAGTGCAGCTGCTATTCACGGGTACAGTCATAGCTCAGTGCACCCTCAAGCTCCTAGGCTCAAGCAATCTTTCCACCTCACCTACGTAATCTTTACCTGTCAAAATCCACACTTCTCCTTCAAAGGCCTATCTCAAAGGTGACTTCTTCCATGAAGCTTTTCATGTTGAAATCACCCTACGCTCACCAACACAGATTTAATCACTTTCTCCTCTAACTCTCTTTTGCTTACACATATGTACATTTATCATATTCTGCCTGGTTTGTTATTATTCGTGTACCTGTCTTCATCACTACTGCTCCATCCACCCCACAACCAGACTCATGCTATGAAAGGCTGGTACTCTGCCCTACTCTTTTATCCCTTTCAGCCACTGGCACCCCAGCTTTCTCACTGCAAGGGCTCAGAACACTGTGGAAGAGGAATTAATTCTGATCTAACAAGTCTACAGAGAAATAACAAAATAAGCTACGGTGGGGGCTATAAGGATAAATCAGATAATAGATTGTATTCTGCCTTTGTTGTTGTAAGTTGGAACTCTGCCTAGAGAGAGATTCCCCCCACCCCCTCTGAGATGGAGTCTTGCTCTGTCACCCAGGCTGGAGTGCAGTGGTGTGATCTCAGCTCACTCTTGGGTTCAAGTAATTCTCCTGCCTCAGCCTCCCTAACAGCTGGGATCACAGGCATACGCCACCGTGCCCAGCTAATTTTTATATTTTTAGTAGAGACAGGGTTTCACCATGTTGGCCAGACTGGTCTCAAACTCCTGACCTTGTGATCCACCCACCTCGGCCTCCCAAAGTGCTGGGATTACAGGCGTGAGCCACTGCACCTGGCCTGAGTGATTTTTTTAAGGCTCAAAATCCACTAAACCAAATCTTCCTCCAAGAGCATTTTCATTATAACACTCCCCTACTTTATACATTTGCAATAATTTAAAATGGGTGCCGGACTAGGCATTCTCTATTTGCCCCCAACCGCCTCAAATCAAGCCTATTCTCTACCCTTCCAAGCTTTGCTTTGCACCCTTTGAGGCTGACCTCTGGGATTACACTGCCCAAGTTTTCTTCTTACTTCCAGTTGCACTAGGCCATTGAGAGGCACACATAGAGGAAATGGGAGGATGAGAAGTAAAAGAAATTGGGGGTTTTATTTCTCTAGCTCCCTTCCCACCTCACAAAGCCATTTCCTCTAGGGCTACAGGTCCTGAGCACAAGCTTGGCTTCCATTGCTCCAGCTCTCATCAGACTTAAAAGTATATTAACGGCTTCCCAATAGTGTTAGGCCTTGGCAACATGACAATACTCTGTTGCTCTCCTTAACCCTATCCAAATCTCTACAACTAGTACATTTATTTCCTGCCAGGACCCTCACTGATATAGATAGCTCCCCAGGCTTAAAATCACTTAGTCTGCTTAAGGCTCACAATCAACTGTCCCCACCAACCTAATAAATTTTACCACCCCATGCTCCCCAATTGTCCCTGCTCTAGTCAGGTAGGAATTCCTACCAATCCCTACATCACTCAGTTGAGATATGTTCACTCCTATCTTTGTGCCTTTACTCATGCTGTTGTCCTCTGTAATGCCCACACCTTCCTTTCCACTTATATTTTCTACAGTTACTAATTCAAATCCTACCTCCCCCGCCCCCTGCCCAAATTAATCCTGCTTGAACAACCTTAACCCTCAATTATCTTTCTCATCTTGGAATTTCTGTATCTGTCACAAGGAACTACTTTGAAAACTATGAAAATAAATATTAGCTATTGCCCTATATGGTCTCTAATTGTTCATCATATATCCCCTAAAGGTAAGTAACATCAGTTATTTTAAGTTTCTTCTTTTGTATTCCTTTATAGAAGTTTAGCATAGCATTATAGTAACTCTAGTTGACAAAAAAAAAATACATCACTACAATGTTCTAGTACAAAAAGTTTGTGACAAGCAGCTATAAGCAAATTTATTATGTTTTTAATGACTTTGTTTTCAATGTAATGATTCTGAATAATGGCTGCTATCAAACTTGGGTGTTTCTTTTTTAGAACATCAATGTACTTTTTTTTCCCTCAGAAACAGGGTCTTGCTGTGTTGCCTAGATTAGACTGCAGTGGCACAATCATAGCTCACTGGAGCCTTGAACTCCTGGGCCCAAGTGATCCTCCTGCCTCAGCATCCTGAGTAGCTAGGACTACAAGCACATGCTACCACTCAGCTAATTTTTTTCTTTTTTTCCAGAGACAAGGTCTCACTATGTTGCCAAGGCTGGTCTCAAATTCCTGGCCTCAAGCAATCCTCCTGTCCCAGCTTCCCAAAGTGCTGGAATTACAGGCACGAGCCACTGTACACTGCTCACCAATGCACTTCTTAATGAAAGAATCTTTGGGGAAAAAAAAAAAAAGAGTAAAGTAAGTTATCCATTTGTCAAGTTCAACAGTCTATTATAGTAATAGATACAATTAATCCAGAAATGCAAACAGAAATATCAGCACATGCAAATACCTTAATTTGCAGCTGACCAGTGGCCATGAAGCAGACACTACATGTCAACAGAAGTATACTTTCTAGAGCAGTGAAGATCCTGAGGGTCCTTATCATACTGTCTATAGAAAAAAAATCACCTCCCACTTCTTTAGAACTGTAAGTCTGTTAGCAACTATAAAGGAAAGCCTACATCATGACAATCAACATTTTTAGTAAATTTATCCTCACAGAACTCCCAATGTTATATCCAATTGATACTTCAAGAACTCATTCTTACGCCCTCCCTAAATAAAAAATGAAGAAACAGCAAAAATATCAGAAGTAGGTACTCTGGCTAGCTCCTCAAATAGTCACAGAATACTTATATATGAGTATGCTTTTAAGGAGAAAAAATAAAATTCAAAAGATTATCTGAAAGAGTTAATGGTATCAAAAGAAATATGGAAGGAGGACGAAGACACAATAGTATCAACCACTGACTGGCTTCAAAGTTACCTTTAACCTCTTTATCAAAAAATAAACAAAAATAAAGGCATGAACCCCCAGTATATTCTAATGAACCAAGGGTCAGTCCTATTTGTGCATTTTTCTAAATCTGCAATTACGTGTTAATTTTAATAGAGGTATTCTGACTTACCACTACAAAGATCTTAACAAGAATGTGCAAAATTTATCCATAATAAATTCCACTGTATACAAAGCAGTGCTCCTAAAAGACTCAGAACCTCAAAGCATATAAAGATATATAAGCAATTACAATACAACATGGTAATGTTCCCATAACAAGGCTACACATCAGGAGCTGTCAATAACACCAAGACAATGAAAGGAAAGAATGGCTACCACACAACAGACCAATCCTGGGCCACTGCAAAAGTTGAGTTGAGAAATATAGGCCTAAAATAAAAGAGCAACAATATATTGAGCTTGTAAGGAGATGAATTTTAAGGACATTTAGAAGGTATACTCAGTGGGACTAGGCTCAGTCAACATTTTCATAGTGTAGTTTTAATCAAGAAACAAAGTACTGTTTAAACTAAGAAATACCCTATTCATCGCAGCCTTGTTCAGAATAGCAAAAAAAAAAAAAAAAAAAGAGTAATAAAAGCAATGAAAAGGGGAAATGATGTGTTTTGTTTTTTGCTTTTTAAAAAAAGAGATAAGTCTCATCACTATGTTGCCCAGACTGGTCTCGAACCCCTGGGTTCAAGCAGTCCTCCTGCCTCAGACTCCCAAAGCGCTGTGATTACAGGTGTGAGCTACTGCACCCAGCCAGGAAACGATCTAAAGTCCACAAACAATAAACTGATTAAATAAATTATAAACTAGAATTCAAGGCAATCATTAAAATGAATGAGGAAGATCTACAATTATTTGGAATGTATTAAGTTGTAAAATGATAACTATGATATACTAAGTTAAAAATACATTAAGATGCAGACCAAGCGCCCACATCAAGGCATATATACAAAAGAATTAAAAGTAGAGACTCAAACAGATATTTGTACACCAATGTTAAAAGCAGCATTATTCACAATAATCAAAAGGCAGAAATAGACCAACTGTCCGTCAACGGATGAATGGATAAACAAAATATGGTATATATGCATACACTGAAACAGTACTCAGCCATAAAAAGAAATGAAATTTTGATATATACTATGAGTAGATCTTTAAACTATTATGTTTCATGAAATAAACCATTTGTGTAAAAATAAAAAAAAGAAGGGCTATATAGATGAATGCATTACTAGAGTGGTCGAAAATCTCTGGAAGACACATAAGAAACCAATGACAGTTAACTCTGGGAAAAACTAGGAAAATGAAGATACAGTATGAATGAATGAAAGGGAGCTATATCTTTTGCTACAAACTTTTTTATACTACGTAAGTTTCTTATCATTTGTATATATTGCTTAATTTTTTTTTAATTAAAAAAAAAGGGCAAGGATAGTTTTCCATGGATGCTAAAACCAGTGGAAAAGGGCTGTAGGAGAGATAATTTTCACATGATCTCAAAATACCACTGCCTAATTGCCTATTAATTACAAAGGGGAAAAAAGCGTACATTTGCAAAGAAATAATCTGGCAATAGTTACCACCTTAAACAAGCAATCAAACTTAGTGTCACCTATAAAGAAGGAAAATGGCATTAAGTGCCTCCTGAGGTGATTTAAGGAGTACGTAACATCACCTACATAGTGTTAATGAAGTAAATGTTTAACTTGAATATATAATATTAAAGAACCAAGAGGCAAATTCACATGGTAGGACATTGTATAAGACAACTGGCCTAGATTCTTCAATAAAGTTAATGTCATTTGGGGAAAAAAAGGCTGAGGATTATTCTAGATTTAAAGAAACATAAACACCAAAAGCAGTATGTGAGTGTGATTGGATCCTGGAACCGAAGAAAACAAAAAGCAATTATAAAATATAAGTGGGAAATGAAAAAGATTTAAACACATATGTTGCATATTAGGTGATAATGAATTAATGTTATTTTCCTTTGGTGTGGTAAAAGTATTGTGGTTATGCTGGAGAATGTCCTTCTTAGGGGATACATGCCAATGTACTGGGAGAGGATGGGGAGTAAAATGATGACCACAACTTATTCTCACTTAAAGCAAAATGTATGTATATTTAGAGGAGAGGAAAAAAGCAGTTGTAGCAAAATGTCGCAATTTGTGAATCTAGGTGAAAAGCGCTATTCTTCATTTTTTCTATAAATTTGAGAAATTTTCAAAATCAGAATTTGGGGAGAAGTATAGAAACAGCTAAATCAGGCCGGGCGTGGTGGCTCAAGCCTGTAATCCCAGCACTTTGGGAGGCCGAGACGGGCGGATCACAAGGTCAGGAGTTCGAGACCATCCTGGCTAACACGGTGAAACCCCGTCTCTACTAAAAAATACAAAAGACTAGCCGGGCGAGGTGGTGGGCGCCTGTAGTCCCAGCTACTCGGGAGGCTGAGGCAGGAGAATGGCGTAAAAACCCGGGAGGCGGAGCTTGCAGTGAGCTGAGATCTGGCCACTGCACTCCAGCCTGGGCGACACAGCGAGACTCCGTCTCAAAAAAAAAAAAAAAAAAAAAAAAAGAAACAGCTAAATCAGGCACAGCTGAGCCCTCATAACATAAAAGAGGAAAGGAAAAACCAAAAGTTATCTTTTACAATAAAAGCATATTTAGGAATTAAATGATAAACATGGTTTTTCCATTACTAACCATGTTTTTCCTGATGGAGCATATGTAATAAACTCATTCATTCCCAGGAGTATCTGTATTAAACAAATTTAACTTTTAATTTCCTTACAACATAATCATTTTTCTTTAAGTAATTACATTGAATCCATCTCTATAAATTTAGAGCTAGATTTGTAACTCTCGCTCAAAAATGAGCTGGCAGAAAAACATTGTTCCCATAAACACAGACACTAAGTTGCCTACCCTTCCTACAAGTAAGAGAAAATCCAGACGGCAAGATGACAAGTTTACTTAGGCTTGTCCTTTGTACAAATTACACAGAAGGAAGCTAAAGGGCAGCGAATAGCCTAGTTCACCAAAAATTATAGGAAGACAGAACCTTCCATCTCTTAAATCTTCAACCCACATTTTCATTGTTTCAAAACAGTATTAATTCCTATGTTAGAAAACATCTAGGCAAATCTGCATTGTAACATGACTGCAGGTAAGTTTTAGTAGGGAAAATCTAAAAGGCCAAACTGTTTTGGAAATGTGTATGTGCTTACTTTTCTTTGAATACATCTATTGCCTTGAGAATTCACTTTCATACAACACACTGAAGTCACACTATAAAGATCTGATTCAAAAGAAAATGGGAAGTTTTTCTTGTTTCCTCATCTTGAACTGTATCTAACTCCCTCCTGAGAATCTCTCAGGTTGACAAAAAATAAGCAGAATATGAAAATAAATCCAATGTGAGCTATGATTATGATCTTATTAGAGGCATTTGTGATCTTCCAAAGTCCCTGTGGAACTTATGAAGCTGCACACTTACTACACATACACTTCTATGAATGTATATTATATCACACTTACTTAGCCTATAAGGGTAATGCTTACAGGCTAAGATGGAACAACAAACTAACATTTGCCTCTGGCTTTTTCTCACTGAAAAATGTCCTATTATTTACCTATCAAAAGTTTCTCGACATCACTGTAATGAAGGAAAACACACTCTTCATGGTTGGGTATTTTTTTTTTACTCTGTTCAAATCCTCTAACCTAACATGTTAGTCCGGTCTCATGCTGCTATGAAGAAATACCCAAGACTGCGTAATTTATAAAGGAAAGAGGTTTAATTGCCTCACAGTTCCACAGGGCTGGGGAGACCTCAGAAAACTTATAATCATGACGGAAGACGTTAGCAAACACATGCTTCTTCTAAGCTCTCCTATGTAATTACTCTTATTTGCAAGTCTGTTAATAGTATCTAACCAATTTATAGCTCTCTGTGAAAAAGAAAAGTGTTTAAGTATTATTTATTTAAAAAAATTTTTTTTTATTAAATAAAGCAACAGTCACAGAAAAAAAACTGCAGACAATATTGCAGAGTCATTGCTGTCTTTCTAGCCCTATGGGCCTTTGGTACTTCTGGAATTTATTGTCAGCAGAGTTACTGCATAAGCACTCCAGCTCACTGAGCTCCCAAACAGAACTAGTTTTATCTTGTGTACAAAAACCCTTTCCTGCCTGCCTACTCTGAAATAAGAAGCCAAACCGACAGATGGCAGACGAAAAGGAAGAGGGAGGTGATAAGGAGGCAGTACAAGACAGCACCAGGAAAAAATAACAGAAAGAACTGAAAGACATCTTAAATATGAATATAATAATATAAAATATTCACCAATTTCTTAGATTTTTGCAAAACAAAGTCACATTTTGTCACTAATCAATTACTTTAAAGCTAAGTGACTCTGTGAATTCGTATTGGATTTTATTCCTTTATATGGCATAGCTTTGAGAGTTTTGAAAAATCCTTCTTAATATCTTAGACCAATTTAAATTAGCCAAAGTATTTCAAACTATTCTCAAAAGAACAAGAGAAATGGGACATACCAAACTTTTATCAACATTTCACCACTGCCACACTTCTGCCTTTTTAGAAGCTACCAGACTTTCTTTTTCAACTTCTAAAGAGTAAAGTGCCCCACCTCTATGCTAATCCATAGACACAATCAAAACCACTTCAGTATTACTGCAGCTAGTAGGTTTTAATTAAAATATTGGTTTAAAAGATACTATAGTGTTGCCATTAGAATTATAGTTTTAATCTAAATGACATTTATGTAAAACGCCTAGGCTTTTGGTATAACAAACATTATTTAAGAACATGTCAATTACCATAAGCCATCTTGATCCATTCCTAATGCCAAGTACCTCTTCTGCTTCCAGATTAAGTAGCTCTCCAATCACTTATTTTAGAGAACAAACCTGCAGCACCATACAATACAGAAGCCCACTATTCATACTCTGGCAATTTTACAAAGAAATAGCAACTTCTAGGCTTTGGTCGCAGAACCAGAACCAGTTCATTTCTGGTTGCATCATAAAAAAGAACAACTAGAGGTTGAGATTCTTCAGGGGCTCATTCCTAAGGCAGTTCCCTCCTCTCCTCCATGGAAGTTTGTCAAATGGGAGAATAACATCTGCCTGCCTGTCTCACAGAGGTGTTATTTATATCAATTGAGAAAATGTTTACAAAAGTATTTTATAAACTAAAAAGCTATAAATAAATGTAAGTTGTTATTCTCTATTTGTTTGTACTCTAGACAGTTTGCTTAACCTTGCTCCTTAATATCATTGGGTTTCAAGAACTATCAAGAAAAACTTCAAATTTCAAGGAATAAAGATTCACTAAGATTCACTTTTTAATAGCAAAGCCAATCCTTACACCAATTACTGTTCTCTTCTAACACCTATTCTTCTCCTTGGCAAAACAGAACTAGAAACATGCTTTAAGAAATCAAAGCATTAGGTTCTCTAAAGTTCTGTCTCATTGTCACCATGAATTCCTGAACACCCATATACCACGGTCTTGCCCACATGACACTACTTGGATGGGGTTTTACCTCAGCCAAAACTATGTCATTGAGGCTGGCCATTTCTATGCTCTGTCCCCCACAGTCTCCACCAACACTTTTTCATTTCTGAATTCTCATCCAGTCTGCATCACTTCCTAGCTGAGTATGAGCTTAGGCAAGTTACTTAACCTCTCTGTGCTTTAAATTCCTTATCTGCAAATAAGGTTTTAGCTCATAAGTTTAAACGTGGGTTAAATAATACATGGAAAAATGCTAAGAGTGGATGTTAAGTGTTCTCACCACAAAAATGATGACTAAATGAAGTAATGTATATGTAAATTAGCTAGATTTAGTCATTCTGCAATGTATATATACTTCAAAACTTCATGTAGCACACAAGAAATACATACAATTTTATCTGCCAATTTAAAAATAAAAAATACATGAAACTGCTTAGAACAGTGACTACACAGTAAATGTTCAGTATGTGCTAGTGTTATTCCTTTATATGTGCGTCTGTCTACTCTTCCACCACACCACCATCATTAAATTACACAAATCTTTCCATCATTCTCCATCCCTCATTCTTTCCAAAAGAATGAGCAAATTTGAGAAAGCAGATACTATGATCATATTACTAAATTTCATTATACATGACTGAATACTTGGTTATATATGAAAGTTCAATGATATCTCATAAATAAGATAATGGCCCATGATGCTTCTAAATTATATTAACACTGAAATATAATCTTCCTAGTTCTAAATTAGGTTAACTACTTATGTCCAATGCTATCAGTTATCAAGGCTGCTTACTTTGAATTATATCACATAAAAGTGGCCATGACTGAAGAGTTTTATGGTATAGTGACTAAGGTCTTAAAATACCGCAAAACTTTAAAAAGCTTTCCATAAATACTACCGTATTTTTAAAAAAACAACAATGTATCTCAAAAAAAAATCAAAACCAACAGAGACGTTATCCTTTTTTTTTTGCTTTTGAGAGGTCTTGCTATGTTGCCTAGGCTAGTGTTGAACTCCTGTGCTCAAGCAATCCTCTGACCTTGGCCTCCCAAGAAGCTAGGACTATAGGCATGCCACCACGCCCAGCTTACCAGAGACTTTAAATCAGGAGTTTAGAGTGAGGAAAAATAACTTACCAGAAACAAGAGAAAATATTACTATTACATTAACATTACTACCATTATCATTAGGGGACAACCAAATAGCTTAAACACTTGCAACCAGAACAAGAGCTAAAAATTCAAGTTTTTGGTTTTTTGGTTTTTTTTGTTTTTTTAAACATATTATTTAGCACACTCTATGAACTATTATATGCTCTTGATAATGTTATAAATCCTAAATCCTAACATTTCACAATGTAAAGGGGAATCACTTGAACCAAGGAGACAGAGGTTGCAATAAGCCAAGATCGTACCACTGCACTCCAGCCTGGCAACAGAGTGAGACTCCATCTTAAAAAAAAACAAAACAAAAAAAAATTCAGCAAGGTGTGGTTGTGCACGCCTGCAGTCACAGCTACCTGGGAGGCTGAGGTGGGAGGATCACCTGAGTCTTGGGAGGTCAGGGCTGCAATAAGCCATGATCCCACCACTGCACTCCAGCCTGGGAGACAGAGTGATACCCTGTCTTACAAAAAAAAAAAAAAAATCAGTTAATCTAATTTAGAGACAGTTTTACTCCACAGACAACTTCCTGTAGTCGTACTCCTAGTTTACTACATGCTAGGGACTTTTCTAGGCAGTGGAATACACAACATATCTAATATTCCTGCTTTCATGGAGTCTACATTCTAGTGAGGGAGACAAATAATAACCAAGTAGGCAAGTAATTCAATATCAGGAAGCATAAGTGCCATAAAAAAAATAAAGCAAGAAAGATAGGGGATGTAGGGAGGGACCACTGTTTTATATTGCATTCACCGAAGATCTCTCTACAGGGGTGAAGTCTGACGCACTCTCTTTAAACAGAGGCCTGAACTATGTGAGCGAATCAGCAGTGCAAAAACTTGAGGAAAGGGATAAACAAGTTTTAAACCCTGGGAGTGTGCCTGGCTCGGTCAAGGAATACGGCTAGTTCAATGTAGGAGAAGTGGAATAAACAAGAAGAGGGAGGCAGGGACTACATCATGTAGGACCTTGAAGGCCATGGCTAGGAATTTGGCTGTTCTTTTAATTTAAAATAACTGTATTTTAAGTTATTTTAAAATAGCCAGGCACGGTGGCTCACGCCTGTAATCTCAACACTTTGGGAGGCCGAGGCAGGCAGATCACTCAAGGCCAGGAGTTCGAGACCAGCCTGACCAACATGGTGAAACTCCATCTCTACTAAAAAGACAAAAATTAGCCAAGCGTGGTAGCATGTGCCTGTAATCCCAGCTACTCGGAAGGCTGAGGCAGGATAATCGCTTGAATCCAGGAGGCAGAGTTGCAGTGAGCCGAGATCGTGCCACTGCACTCCAGCCTGGGCAACAGAGCAAGACTCTGTCCCCCAAAAAAAATTATTTTAAAATAATAATAATAATTTAATTTAGAAGTCATCTAAAGTATTAAGTAAAGGAGTGATTAACATTTGAAAAGGTCATTCTAGTTATGAAGTAGAAAATAGCCTATAAGAGGTCAAGTGAGAAAACAAGGAAATCAGATAAGAGACTATTATAATTACCCACACAGGAGATGGTGGTGGTTTAAACCAGCATAATAAGGCAGAGATGACAAAATGTGATCAGATTAGAAATGTATTCAGAAAATAGAGCCAAGATGATTTGCTAATAGACTGGTTAAAGGGTACAAAGAAAAAAGAAGAATCATAGATCACTTAGGATTCCGGCCTGAGCAACTAGTTGAATGGTCCTGCCATTTACTAATACCAAGAGCAGATTCAGAGGAAATAATGAGAATAGGAATCATACCTTCTGTGTTGTATAAATTTAGTTTGAGATGTCTATTAGATAGTTTGTTATATAAGTAAACTCACGTCATGAGTTTGTTATACAGATTATTTCATCACCCAGGTATTAAGCCTAGTACCCATTAGTTATTTTTCCTGATCCCCTCCCTCCTCCCATTCTCCACTCTCCAACAGGCCCCAGTGACTGTTGCTCCCCTCTGTGTGTCCACATTTTCTCATCATTAGCTCCCACTTATAAGTGAGAACAATCTGATGAACTATGACACTCAATCTTGGGGAGGGGGTTCAGGCTGAAGATATAAATGTGAGTCAATAGGCATACAGATAGTATTTAAAGCCATAGAACTAAATAAATATAGATGTAAAAGATTTTGTTTATTTCATCCTCACATCAGCCCTATGATGTAGCAACTATAATTATTACCATTTTATAGATCAGAAAACTGAGGCTAAGAGATTAAGACTTGCCTAACATCATTCTGCTAACTCGCAGAAGAAAGAAGGAGGTAGGGGAAAGAACAGATCTAACTGATGACAATGCCCATGACCTTTCTCAACTGGGGTTTGTTATCTGAACCTCAGAACATTGACAATGGTCGGAGTGGATACTTTCTCAATTCTCACAAGGATGGTACATAACTAGTGCCATCCTACATTGGAGAGAAGATAATTCTTTACATATAACAAATGTCTAAATGTCTTTGGATATTTGGGTTTAATTCTCTTATGAAACACAGTTGAAAGAACTATACTATACTACCATTAATCCATTATTATTATTCCATTGCTACTATTAGGAATCATTTAAAATGAGAGAGATTTCTGCACAGCAAAAGAACAATTAACAAAATGAAAACGTAGCCTATGGATTTGGAGAAAGTATTTGCAAACTACGTATCTGATACAGGGTTAATATTCAAAATATGTAAGGAACTCACACAACTCAATAGCAAAAAACAAAAATGAATAACCTGCTTTTAAAATGGGCAAATGACTTGAATAGATATTTCTCCAAATAGGACATAAAAATGGCTCAACATCGCTAATCATTAGGGAAACACAAATCAAAACCACAATAAGGTATCACCTCACACCTGTGAGGATGGCGATTATCAAAGAGACAAGAGATAAGTGTTGATCAGGGAGTGGAGAAAAGGAAATACTTGAATGCTGTTGGTGGAAATGTAAATTGGAACAGCCATTATGGAAAACAGTATGTAGGCTTCTCAAAAAATTAAAAAGGGCCAGGTGCAGTGGCTCACGCCTATAATCCCAGCACTTTAGGAGGCCGAGGCGGGCGGATCACAAGGTCAGCAGATGGAGACCATCCTGGCTAACACGGTAACCCCATCTCTACTAAAAATACAAAAAAATTAGCTAGGCGTGGCAGCAGGCGCCTGTAGTCCCAGCTACTCAGGAGGCCAAGGCAGGAGAATCACTTGAACACTGGAGGCGGAGGTTGCAGTGAGCTGAGATCATGCCACTGCACTCCAGTCTGGGCAACACAGCGAGACTCTGTCTCAAAAAACAAAAAAAATTAAAAAGAAAACAACCATATGATCTAGCAATCTCTCTTCTGGGTTTCAACCCAAAAGAAATAAAAGCAGCACCTCAGAGAGAGAGATGCATTCCCATGTTCACTGCAGCATTATTCACACTAGCTGAGATATGGAACCAACCTACACGTCTGTCAGTGGATGGCTCGATAAAGAAACTGTGATACAAATACACTCTGGAATATTATTCAGCTTTCAAAAAGGAGATCCTGCCATTTACAACAAAACAAATGAACCTGCAGGACATTGTGTTAAGTGACATAAAACAGACATAGGGCGGAAAAAAAAAACTAAAAAACTAAATCATCTTTTCTATATGTGGAATCTTAAAAAAAAAAAAAAAAAAAGTCAATACATAGAAACAGTGACTAGAACTGTGGCTGGGAGAGTGGGGGAGATGTAGGTCAAAGGAACAAAGTTGGAGTAATATAGGATGAATAAATCTAGAGATCTAAAGTATAGCATGAGGGCTGGGTGCAGTAGCTAAAGCCTGTAATCAATCCCAGCACTGTGGGAGGCTGAGGCAGGGAGATCACCTGAGGCCAGGAGTTCGAGAGCAGCCTGGCCAACTTGGCAAAACCCCGGCTCATTAAAAATACAAAAAATTAGCTAGGTGTGGCAATGCACACCCAGCTACTCCGATGGCTGAGGTATGAGAATCACCTGAACCCAAGGTGGAGGTTACCATCAACAGAGATCATACCACTGCATCCCAGCCTGGGTGACAGAGCAAGACTTTGTCTCAAAAAAATAAATAAAGTATACTATGAGCACTATAACTAATGTTAGCATATTATATACTAGAAATTTTCTAAAAGTAGATTTTAAATGTTCCTAGCACACAAAAAAAGTAACTATGTGAGATGATGGGTATGTTAAATTGCTTACCTATAGCAATCATTTCACTATGAATATCAAAACATCATGTGTACACATTAAATTTATACAATAAATAAGTAAGTAAGCCTGAAATAAACAAATAAAACTAGAGAGAAGAGACTGGTGAACAATATGTTACCATCCTGTGACTTTTTGTGGGCTTATTTTGCAATCAGTAAAATGAAGTATTATTTGAAGTTTTTATAGCAGCAAAGGTGATTGTACTTTAAGACTATCTCAGGCCTTTACTGGTTCCATTCACAATCAGCACTCAGCATCTATTTTCCTGGAAACATCAGTTCATTAGAAAGTCACTTAAAAAAAAAAAAGAAAAATAATATATATATATATTTTTTGAAACAGAGTCTCGCTCTTGTCGCCCAGGCTGAGTATAATGGAGCGTCTCAGCTCACTGCAACCTCTACCTCCTGGGTTCAAGTGATTCTCCTGCTTCAGCCTCCCGAATAGCTGGGATTACAGGCACCTTTCACCATGCTTGGTTAATTTTTGTTTTTTTTAGTAGAGATGGGGTTTCACCATGTTGGCCAGGCTGGTCTTGAACTTCTGACCTCCGGTGATCCACCCACCTCAGCCTCCCAAAGTGCTGGGATTACAGGTGTGAGCCACCACGCCCGGCCAAATAATAATTTTTTTAAAAGAAAATGAACAGAATATAAACTCGTCAAGTTGGAATTAATGTGTTCCAACCACCTGGAGCAGTGCTCTTTCTGGGAATGAACCTAAATTTCCAGTCTTGCTGGGCAGCACTTGTTACCCTAAAAGATGGCGATTTCTTCATGTTGTCTTAGTTTTTTGGCACCACTAAAATCTAATAGGATTGCCCTAACCCAGAACTTTAAACTCGCAGTTTAATTTTCATTACAACTACCCTCCTTCCTTATGGAACAATGACAGGTTTCAAGATACTGCCATTACTGGTCCAAATAACTACCATACCATGTGTATCAATATGTACTGTATACACTGTTCAAAATAACTATGTACAATGTGAACCAATAACTACCGTATCACATATTCTAGAGGAAGAAATATTATTAGAATTTCAGTTATCCTTTGGCAAACTCCACAAGTATTTTAGAGCACAGGTACTATGAATCAATGTAGCACTTCCATTAAATGCAAAATGTTAAAATGAGCAATCCTGACTAGGCCAGAACTAACGGACTTCACCTGCACATAATAAGCTACATGTATGAATGCAATATTAGTGGACAATGTATTTCATTTTCAAGCTGTAAGAACCAATCATCTACAAGCATTAAGTGCCCATCCACAAGGGGTCACCAGAATGACTACTATTTTTTTAATCACTTATCTCTGGTTAAAAAAAAAAATATATATATATATATATATATATATATATAAAGTATGACAACATATTCTGTTGGTGCTTTCACACATTACTGGTGAGAATGCAAATTGGTACACTTGTGAAGGAAAATTTGGGGATTTGGGAATATCTAACAAAACCACATGTGCACTTAACTTTTGAACTAGCAATCACACTTACAGAAATCTGCCTTGAAGAAACAGTTCTAACAATACCAAAATACTATGTACAAGACTATTTACATAAGAAACGACCGAAATGCCCATACATAGATGAATGGTTGAAGAGGTTAAGAAACATCTACACAGTTAAGTCACAGCTGTAAAAAAGAAAAGGCTGGGTGCAGAGAGACCAGCCTGGGCAACACAACAAAACCCCATCTCAAAAAAATCAACAAATTAGCCAGGTGTAGTGGTGCACACTTGTAGTCCCAGCTACTCGGGTGGCTGAGGCAGGAGGATCGCTTAAGCCCGGGGGATTAAGGCCGCAGTTTGAGCCATTATTGTACCACTGCACTTCAGCCTGGGCAACAGAGTGAGACTGTGTCAAAAAAAAAAAAAAAACCGCAAAGAAAATGAAAGGAATATCTCTTCAAAAGAATGAACTGATTTGGAGTAATTTCCAGGATATACTATTGAGTGAAAAAAGAAAAGTGCAAAAGAGTGCAATATACTCTTCGCATAAAAAAGAAGGGACGGGCCGGGCGCGGTGGCTCACGCCTGTAATCCCAGCACTTTGGGAGGCCGAGGCGGGCGGATCACAAGGTCAGGAGATCGAGACCATGGTGAAACCCCGTCTCTACTAAAAATACAAAAAATGAGCCGGGCGCAGTGGCGGGCGCCTGTAGTTCCAGCTACTCGGGAGGCTGAGGCAGGAGAATGGCGTGAACCCAGGAGGCGGAGCTTGCAGTGAGCCAGGATCGCGCCACTGCACTCCAGCTTGGGCGACAGAGCGAGACTCCGTCTCAAAAAAAAAAAAAAAAAAAAAAAAGAAGGGACTAGGAAAACAATCTGGCAGTTGCTCAAAAAGTTAAACAGAGAGTAATCATATGACCCAGCAATTCCACTCCTAGGTATATATACCTTTGAGAATTAAAAATATATGTAAACACAAAAAATTGTACATGAATGTACAAAACAGCATTATTCATAACAGCTAATAAGTAGAAAACCAAATGTCCTATAACAGCTAATAAGTAGAAAACATAATGTAGTATACTCATACAATGGAATAACATTCAGTTATCAAAAGGAATGAAGTACTGATACATGCTACAACATTGACGAACCTTGACAAAATTATGCTAAGTGAAAGACGCCAGGCACAAAATGCCACATATTATATGATTCCATTAACACAAAACATCCAGAATAGGCAAACACACACAGACAGAAAGTAGATTGGGAAGGGGATCTGGGAAGTGATTGCTAATGGATACAGAGTTTCTTTTGGGGGTGACGAAAGTGTTCCAGAATTAGATAGTTGTGATGGTTGCACCATCTTGTGAATACACTAGAAACCACTGAATTGTACACTTTAAAAGGGTGAGTTGTATGGTATGTCAATCGTATGGCAATAAGAAATTATATGAGAAGAAAACGAATATAAGAGAATACCCACATATATTTTCATTTGTGTAACAGAAATAAAGGAAGGGACAAACCAGAAACTAAATAGACTGTGTACCCACAGGGCATGGGCAAGAGGTAGAAACAAAGATGGGGGGATGAAAATGAGATAGTAAAAACAAGGAGAGAGTGACATTTTTCAGTACAACTTTTTTCTTTTCTTTTTTTTGAGACAAAGTTTTGCCCTTGTTGCCCAGACTGGAGTGCAATGGCGAGATTTTGGCTCACCGCAACCTCTGCCTCCCAGGTTCAAGCGATTCTCCTGCCTCAGCCTCTCGGGTAGCTGGGATTACAGGCAAGCGCCACTACGCCCGGCTAATTTTGTGTTTTTCGTAGAGATGGGGTTTCTCCATGTTGGCCAAGCTGGTCTCGAACTACCAACCTCAGGTGATCTGCCCGCCCCGGCCTCCCAAAGTGCTGGGATTACAGGCATGAGCCACTGCACCCAGCCCAGCACACCTTTTCATATAGTAGTGTTTAGTAGTAGCAGTGTTTAGTAACTGTAATGTTTCATATGCCAAAAAGTAATAATAATTAAAATCATCTAGGGTTGGAGGGAACCCAAAATGGAATAGTAACAATAACAAATGAACCTAATGCATTAGGGATGAATAAGATTAACTAAACTAAAGGGAGTGGGAAAGAAAATAACTAATCTAAGTAACTTTGGAAAACTATTTTGACTAGATACTATAAGGCTAAAGACAAAAATAACTACATACAAATACTCTAATTAGTAAATACGTTTTTCACTAGGGTACAGGTTAGCAATCTGTAACCACTTCATGTGTATTCTAGAAGTCAACAAATTAGTGAGTCTACTCTACATCATGAACGCCAGTTTTCTGACAGAGACAGAAGTTACAAATAAGGAATGGGAGAAGGTTAGGATGAACTTTGTGGTATTGGATTAGAATAGATGTCAATATGAACCCACAGTTTTAAACATATATAGAAATAAAGGCAGGGTACTGTGGCTCACGCATGGAATCCCAACACTCTGAGAGGCCAAGGCGGGAGGATCACTTGAGGTCAGGAGTTCAAGGCCAGCATAGGCAAAATAGCAGGACCTCGTCTCCACTAAAAATTTTTTTTTTAAATCAGCGGGGCATGGTGGGTGCATGTCTGTAGTCCCAGCTACTTGGGAGACTGAGGTGGAAGGATGGCTTAAGCCCAGGAGTTCAAGGCTGCAGTAAGCTATGATCACGCCATGGCACTCCAGCCTGGGTGACAGAGCGAGGCCCTGTCTCAAAAAGAAAGAAATATCAGTATGTGTGTATGTGCGCGCACATATATGTTTATACATATATACATAAAATATGTGTATGCACGTATTATATATATACAAAAAATATATAATATACTGATATATTTCCTAGTTCTGTCAATTGAAGTCCTAAGAGCAATAAAACTCCACTAAACATAATGAGTATACAGATTTTGATTTTAAATACTATTCTCCAATAAAAGGAACCAGAACTCCTTGGAGAAGTAGACTCCAGGACTGGTGCAACGAAAAATAAAAAGAACAGCCTGTGGCCCCAGAATATAAGGAAGTGCTTGAAAAAGGGTAGAGGCCAACCTGAAAGAGTTTCCAATGGCCAAAGCTGGAACAATTCGAACAACAAAATAAATAATGATAGTATTGGATTATAACCCATAGAAAATAAAGATCCATAAGAAGACACTAATATAAACAAATAATTGAATAAATAAGTGAGGGAAAGGTGACATCTCTCCCTTACAGAAGAATTCCAATTAATAAATGCAGAAGGAATGAGGGAAATACAAAATCATAATTAGCCAAACACCACAGTAACAACTGTTGCTGACAAGATCTACCAATGGATGTTAGAAATCAATGGCAGAAAGTTTGAGGAGAAACTGTATATCCACAGTCTCCAAGTATCTCCCCCAAGATATGTATGAACAATAAAGGGAAGAATAGTAACTTTACCATGAAGAATACCGCTAAGGGTTCAAAGTTAAAATATCACTAGCAAAAATACATGTCAACACCATGTACCCCCTAATACGATGCATTGAGAAGGATACAACATCACTTCTGTAGTTTTCTTGCAAAACATGCTTAGCCTCAATCAAATCATGAGAAAAAACATTAGACAAACCCAAAATGAAAGAAGTTCTACAAAATAACAGTACTCATCAAAAATGTGAAGGTCGTGAAAAACAAAAACTGAGGAACTGTCAGAGATTGGAGAAGATGAAGAAGACATAACAACTGAATGCAACGTGGGAACCTAGATTAGATCCTAGAACAACAACAACAAAAAAGGCATTAATGGGAAAAACCAGTGAAATTAAGTAAAATCTGCAGTCTAGTTAATAGAATTACACCAATGCCAACTTCCTGGTTTTGATCATTGTACTATGGTTACATGTAAGTTGTTAACATTAGGGGGTGCTTGGTGAAGAGTATGTAAGAACTCTGTACTATTTCTGCAACTTTTCTGTAAGTCTAACATTATTTCTAAATAAACCATTAAAAATAAATAAAATCCATTAACCAGTCATCTGATACAACTGTCACATCTTCTTGCTCAAGGATCTCATCTGAAATTTAAGTCCCATTAATTTAGAGAGCCCAGTAGGAGACATCAGAACAAACTAAAATCATAAAAATCGGATCTGGCATCTAGTAAGTAACTACTTTATGCTCTTTTTCACTTTTTGTAGTTAAAGAAAGTGCTAACAGATGTGACTTTACTGGCTTTGCAAATTTCTTTGTAAATGATTTGACCAACTTTTTATGTTTTCAACATCATGATAATCTGCAATATGTGCTCATAACAATGTATTTTATGCGTTATGTTAAGCCGAAGTTGTGTAGAGTTTTGTTGTTGATTTTTTTGTTTTTTTGTTTGGTTGGTCCGTTTTTTCTTTTTTTTTTTTTTTTTTTTGAGATAGAGTCTCACTCTGTCTCCCAGGCTGGAGTACTGCGGTGCAATCACAGCTCACCAGCAGCCTCAACCTCCCAGCCTCAATTGATCTTCCCGTCTCAGCCTCCCTAATAGCGGGAACTGCAGGTATGCACCACCATGCCCAGTAAATCTTTGTATTTACCATAGAGACAGGGTTTCACCGTGTTGTCCAGACTGATCTTGATCTCCTGGGCTCAAGCCATCCTCCCACCTCGGCCTCCCAAAGTGCTGGGATTACAGGCGTGAGCTACTCTGCCTGGCCAAAAGTTCTATTTACAGTTTTAAAAATACCTTCAACAGATTATAGTATATTGTTATTATACAGTAATCCAACTATAACATTCAAGTTTTGTTTCACAATTTTTTTTTTTTTTTTTTTTTTTTGAGACGGAGTCTCGCTCAGTCGCCCAGGCTGGGGTGCAGTGGCGGGATCTCAGCTCACTGCAAGCTCCGCCTCCCGGGTTCACGCCGTTCTCCTGCCTCAGCCTCCCGTGTAGCTGGGACTACAGGCGCCCGCCACCGTGCCCGGCTAAGTTTTGTATTTTTAGTAGAGACGGGGTTTCACCGTGTTAGTCAGGATGGTCTCGATCTCCTGACCTCGTGATCCGCCCATCTCGGCCTCCCAAAGTGCTGGGATTACGGGCGTGAGCCACCGCGCCCGGCCCACAAGTTTCTTTTCATCCTAACACAAACGTTTCACTCTCCAAGCCACAATGTCATCATTACCATCATTTTAAAATCTGAAAATCTGAATTTTAAAAGATCAGCTCCTTCAATACATCCAGCCCTTTTTTCTTTTTCTATTTCAAATATTAGGGAGTATTTAGCATGACTTTTTTGAGGGGAAAATGCTTGGGACATTGGAATTGTATTACTATTTATTATTTGCACCCTCTACTAACCAATCCAGTCCAATCAACAACATATCCTCCAAAATTCCTTTAAATTAAGTGAGATTTTCAAGAGATGTTTATATTAATAAGCAGATTAAGTGACGCATTTACATTTGCTTTCTCTTCCATGCACCATCAGGGTGCCTGCATTGGAAATGGAATACATGACCAGCAAATGAATGGATGTGTCACATGTAAACAGCATGACTGGAAATTTAAGAAGCAAAATGATAAGAACCTTCGGGAAAGCAAAATTCATAAAAGTTTAGAATTACAAGAGGCCTTAATAGGCCATTTAATCCATTCCAATAACAACAACCCGAGATGACAATCTATCCTATTTTTAAAAGGCTCCAGATTTCCAACCTCCCTAGATATCTCATTCTGCCATACAATCTTGTCATGTGATTTGGGGGAAATATTATGACTGTTCTTTGCCCTACCTAATGCTACCTTTTCTCAAATAATATAGCAATACATCTTAACTCACTTCCAAGATATATAAATGTGTATAAGTGCATAATACATATGTATATGTGTCCGTGTATGTGTATATATATGTATATGTACATTAATGCATAAGACAGGCACCTAGGACACTCAATTTTGCTTGTATAAACACAGGCTTTGGAAACACATATATTAAAGGGACATATTCATCCCACATTAATCACAACAGGCACTATGAAACAAACAATGTCACAGAACAATTTTGGTCTAAAAATATCCAGTAGAAATCAATTTCATAAAACCTTGAGGTAAATAGGTTTCTTCCCACTATGAATAATCATAGTTTCTTCGCCTTCTACAAATACTGCCCCATTTTGAGCAACCACCACTAGCAGCATTGTAAAAATATAATACATACATATGTACTAGATCCAAATAAACAATGTTTTAACGTTTGGTTTTTCAAACCACTTAGGTAACAATCATTTTGGAAAAGAGCCCAATGAAAAAGATAGTGATGGCAGAGTTCAGCCAGTGATAATGAACAACTAGCCAGTTTTAATCAAGCAGGCCAGAGAACTGATTCAAATAAAACAAATCATTTTTGGAATATATATAGAATGAGGAAGTCCCAAGCAAGGATTTAAAAAAAAAAAAAAAATGTGTCTGTTAGGAAATACACCAAAATGTTAACCATGAAATGCCACCTCTGGAGATGTAATCACAAACATGGGTTAGTTTGTTCAGATTTGTTATTCCTATCATTTGATTATCTCTATATTCTAAGTATTATAGACATTTCTTAAACTAAAACAAATCTGTCCCTGTGTTTCACAGCTCTCTAAGATAACATGTCTTTTACATAACCTCCTGGGAAAGGTGGTACTAGCTCCTGTTTTCCTCGTGTCTCCCAGTAACCTGCCTCCCATCACAGAACAGACTTCACCATGTTCCCCGGGGTAGCTCCTGTCATCACCATCATCATCCTCACCTCACGCTGAAGACTAAACAATGCGCCCCGCCTCGCCTCGCCTCCCGGTTGCAAAGGCTTTATAATTTGTTGTTTTATCGGGGCGGGAGATTTGGAGAAAGGTTTAGCAGATGATGAGTTGCCCCCACCCAAAGACAGAGGAGAGGAGGAAGACACGTCGTCCCAGCCTCCACCCCGCTAAAGGCGGCCGGCGCCTGGGGACACCGGGGTCGCGGCTCTCCCCGCACTCTGAGAGGGAGTCGGCCGCCGCCCTCGGACCGAGCCCCAGCCGAAGCAAGGGAGCTGGTCAGCGGATAAAGGAATGAGGCAGAAAGAGACGCGACCACCGTGGGGCCAAGGCACAGACACTGTAAGGTTCTGGAGGGGCGGGTCCCTCGGCCCTCTCCTCGGGCGCCTCGGCTTCTACGCTGCTCGGAGGCGCCCGGGCGGCAGGAGGCCTCTAGAGCCGGGGACCCGGGAGGGCCGCGCCGCGCCGAGAGGGCTCCCCCAGCTCGCTTGCCGTCCACCCGGGACCCCAGCAGCACCGCTCGGCGGCAGTCCCGAAACGGTCCCGGCCGGCCCTGCGCGGCTGGCAAAGTACACACACACACACAGGACCAGGAGGACAGAAGATGATGCGTTACCGTATGCGGCTCTGGAGCTGGCGGGGTGGGGCGCGGCTCCGGCGACCCGAGCCCGGCTCGGCAGAAGCTGCGGCGGTCGCGTCCTTTATTTTTGCTGCAGCAGCAGCGACTTGTCAAAGGGAAAGACGTAAGAGGCGGCAGCAGCAGCGGCGGCAGGCGAGTCTCGCGAGATTTGAGCGGAACTCTCGCGCAGCCGGGAGCCCTCGCCCCGCCCAGCAGGCCCAGAGCGGGAGGTGAAAGGGGAGCGAAGAGGAACGCTGGTCAGGTGGAGCTGGGGGTTGAGCGAAAAGGGGGGAGGGGATTTGGGCGCGAGGGGAGCCAAGCTAGGTGCTGGGGGCACTTTGCCACCGCGCGGCCCTCACCTTTCAGCCCTCGCGGAATCCGGGCAGCCCCGACTGCCTGCGGGGACCTGACTCCGCAGATGAAGCACAATTGGGGGCGTTTCACAAAGGATGGTGAGGAGTGGGGGGCCATGCGGTGCGCCCCGTTTTCCTGGTGGTGGGCAGGGAAGACTCCGTCGCCCGGCGAGGCTCGGGGACACGCGGTACGGCCGGCGGCAGGGCCAGGGCCACACCCCTTTATCTCCGCCGCGCACCCGGCGCCCCACGCTCTTTATCTCCCATCGCAGCGGAGGGCCGGCCAAGTTCAATCACATAAAAGCGTTTCACTTGACCTACTCTTCCACTTTGTTCGTGTCTTTGCGCCTTACGGGACTGCCAGAACCCTGCAGATGCCAGGGCCTGGCTCCTAGGTTTTCTTTTCTGTTTGGGAACACTGAGTAAAGTGTCCTTTGGGTGACTTACATCCTTGATCATGACCTCGACCTCCACAGTGAAACCCCATGAGGGGAAGGACACGGACTGGCTGAGTCCTCACCGTGTCCCCAGTGCCTAACATAGGTCCAACTGGACGTTAAATTGTTGAATGAGGCCGGGCGCGGTGGCTCAAGCCTGTAATCCCAGCACTTTGGGAGGCCGAGACGGGCGGATCACGAGGTCAGGAGATCGAGACCATCCTGGCTAACCCGGTGAAACCCCGTCTCTACTAAAAAGTACAAAAAACCAGCCGGGCGAGGTGGCGGGCGCCTGTAGTCCCAGCTACTCGGGAGGCTGAGGCAGGAGAATGGCGTAAACCCGGGAGGCGGAGCTTGTAGTGAGCTGAGATCCGGCCACTGCACTCCAGCCCGGGCGACAGAGCGAGACTCCGTCTCAAAAAAAAAAAATAAATAAATAAAATAAATAAATAAATAAATTGTTGAATGAATACCCCATCTCCAACTTCCTCTTTCTACCTGGTTTTGCTCCTGGACTTCCGCCTTTCCAGCCACCTTCATGGTGTCTTTCCTTCCAAATATTCTAACGAGCACCAATTATGTGTAACTGACCGATGACATGGGGACAAAAAATAGAGTTGGCCTCTGCGTTCCAGAAGTTTGCCATCTAATTGGAGGCGTAGAAGAAGCACACAAACATACAAGCCATGAATGTGTCACTAATGTAAGAAATTACGGTATAGACAGACGAGGGAGTGCTTACCCATGGTTAAATTAGATATATGTTTGTGTGTCACATGAGGCAGTTTAGTCCAAGAGTTAGGAGCCATGTGCTTCACTGTCAGACACTGGTGGGAATTATTCTGGAATCCCACTTATCCCAGGTGTGTGACCTTGGGCAAGTTGCTTGAGCTCTCTGAACCTCAGTTCCTTATGCGTCAATTTATTATACCAGTTCTTATTATCACAAGGTTCCTCTGAGGAGTGAAATATATGTAAAGCTCACATACGGCACATATGAAGTACTCATTAAATGGTGGGTCTTACGTGTGTAGCTTTTAAGTTTCTATGTATAAAATGTGTATCTATTTCTGGTAAACGATGTAAGGGAGTAGCTACATGAGGAGTGATGTCATTGTTGCTAGTGCTTTATGATCTGGGTATTGTGTGTGAAGCTCACTCAAAAGCAACAAGCTGGCCGGACGCGGTGGCTCAGGATTGTAATCTCAGCACTTTGGGAGGCTGAGGCGGGCGGATCACGAGGTCAGAAGATCGAGACCATCCTGTCTAACACGGTGAAACCCCGCCTCTACTAAAAATACAAAAATTAGCCAGGCATGGTGACACACGCCTGTAGTCCCAGGTACTTGGGAGGCTGAGGCAGGAGAATGGCGTGAACCCGGAGGCGGAGCTTGCAGTGAGCTGAGATCGAGCCACTGCACTCCTTGTCCTCCTTTTAACTCATTGATACACTGATCTATGCCACTCACAAATATCATGACATTCTGTTTTTCTTGAATTTGTAAAACTACTGGTTTTGCCCATTCTTTTTTTTTTTTTTTTTTTTTTTGAGACGGAGTTTTGCTCTTGTTGGCCAGGCTGGAGTGTAATGGCACATCTTGGCTCACGGCAACCTCCACCTCCCAGATTTAAGCGATTCTCCTGCCTCAGCCTCCCAAGTAGCTGGGATTACAGACGTGTGTCACCATGCCCGGCTAATTTTTGTATTTTTAGTAGAGGCGGGGTTTCACCATGTTGGCCAGGCTGGTCTCGAACTCCTGACCTCGTGACCCTCCTGCCTCGGCCTCCCAAAGTGCTGGGATTACAGGTGTGAGCCACTGTGGCAGGCCTGGTTTTGCCCATTCTATTTCAAGAAAAGGACTGCTTACTTTATAAGACCAATCAAGAGACTCCCTGTTTTACCCTCTCCTTAGCTTCCACCCTCAGAGCTGTGTGTAAAAGAGAATTGAATACAATTGTGTTCAGTTGCATACAATTAGCAAATACTATTAGTGTCAGCAAGTGAGCCCTAACTACTAGCCACCATCACCTTGACCACACCACTTTTTCCCAAAAAACTGTTTCTTTCTTTTTTCTTTTTGAGGCGGAGTCTCACTCTGCTGCTCAGGCTGGAGTGCAGTGGCATGATCTTGGCTCACTGCAACCTCTGTCTCCTGGGTTCAAGCGATCCTCCTGCCTCAGTCTTCCAAGTAGCTGGGATTACAGGTGTGCTCCACCACACCCGGCTAATTTTTTTATATTTTTAGTAGAGACAGTGTTTCACCATGTTGCCCAGGCTGCTCTTGAACTCCTGACCTCAAATGATCTACCTGTCGCAGCCTCCCAAAGTGCTGGGATTACAGGCATGAGCCACCACACTGTGCCAAAACACTGTTTCATACTCAAATCAGCATATCCTAGAACCTTGTCAGCATTATTCTCCCAACTCCACCAGTTCGTTTTATTCAGATTTCCCTAAAGAAAAATGTTGGAGATGGGAGGAGTGGATAGAGGGATTCAGAGCCACAGCCAAGTCCTCAGCATCACAAGCCCTTGGTCTGATAGCCCTCTGAGCAGCACACCTTGGCCATACCAGTCAGCCACATCTTCCTCCCCTCACACATGTCACCCCCACTTCATGCCTCATATTTCACAGTACCACACCACAGCTGGGAGGTCCCAGGCAAAGGAACTGGAGAATCAACAGTAGAATACATGGTTTTCATCTTTCATCTGCGTATGGGAAATGTGCAGCTCCTAGAGGACTTAGTTGGAAGTGAAGAAATCCAGCAGAGCAGTAAAGTGTGGAGGCAGAGCAGCAGGGGTAAACGTACACTGGGAGTAAGTTTGTGTTGCCCTTGGCACTTGGCTCAGGAAACAAATCACTCTGAAAACAGAAAAGAACTCCAGAGCAGGAATCCATGGACATGAGTTCTGGTAGCTCCAGAAATTGCAGCCTAGTTGCCCTCTCATTACACAGTCTTTCTGAGCCTAGTCTCACATCTGTAAACAGGGGTGATAATAAAACCTACTGCCTGCCAGAGAGTATCATGGGAGTCAAATAACATAGGAAAGTACCTTGTAACTATATTTGTAGCACTATTTAAGTGTGAGGTATGATTATTCATTGATTCATTCATTTAACAGATCTTTGTGGAATGCATATCATAAGTCAGGCATTGTGCAAGGCACTAAATATACTATTGAACAAGCTTAAATACCTGCCCTCAAGGAGCTTATGGTCTAATGGGAGGAGAGAGGGAAGAAAATAGATCATTATAATATCACATGAGGAGAGTGCAAGTGATAAAGGTACAGTGGGGGGGAGCAAGCAAACCAGAAGAAGTACAAAAAGAGCTGAAAGCTTTTTTGGAGGAGGTTTAGAAAACATACGTAATGGGCCAGGCATGGTGGCTCACACCTGTAATCCCAGCACTTTGGGAGGCCGAGGCAGGCAGATTACCTGAGATCAGGAGTTCAAGACCAGTCTGGCCAACAGGGCAAAACCCCGTCTCTATTTTAAAAAATACAAAATTTATGGGCCGGGCGCGGTGGCTCAAGCCTGTAATCCCAGCACTTTGGGAGGCCGAGACGGGCGGATCACGAGGTCAGGAGATCGAGACCATCCTGGCTAACGCGGAGAAACCCCGTCTCTACTAAAAAATACAAAAAACTAGCCGGGCGCGGTGGCCGGCGCCTGTAGTCCCAGCTACTCGGGAGGCTGAGGCAGGAGAATGGCGTAAACCCGGGAGGCGGAGCTTGCAGTGAGCTGAGATCTGGCCACTGCACTCCAGCCTGGGCGTCAGAGCGAGACTCCGTCTCAAAAAAAAAAAAAAAAAAAATACAAAATTTAGCTAGGTGTGGTGGCTGGCACCTGTAATCCCAGGTACTCAGGACGCTGAGGCAGGGAGAATCGCTTGAACCTGGGAGGCCGAGGTTGCAGTGAGTAGAAATCACACCACTGAACTCCAGCTTGGGTGACAGAGTGAGATTCCGTCTCCAAAAAAAAAAAAAAAAAGTATCCATAATGAAGATTCAGCACATTTCATGAAGAGCGATTCCTAAATCAACTCCAAAATAACTTCAACAAATTGCTTTGTTGTGGGCTGTGAATTCTCCTTGGTTCTAATAAAAACTCGTATCTCCTAAACCATTAGAAAAGAGTCTTTGATATGGAGTCATTATATACACCCATTAGCTTTGAAGAAAGATGAAATTAGGGGAGAGAAAAATCAGTGGTATCTTAATTAGAAATATTTTATTGTTACAGCTTGTGTTTAAACACCAGAAGAAGAATTTATTCCACCTCACATACTTGGTACCCAATAATTCCCTTCAGCCAGTCTTTCTGATCCAGGTAATATTGCAGATCAGAGTCTAAGAGGCATTTCCAAAATACGATAACACATACCTTATTTTCATTTATGGTTTATTTTTACAGATGGTCCCTGACTTCTGATTTTTCAGCCTTACAATGGTGTGAAAGCAATATGCATTCAGTAGAAACTGTACTTCAAATTTTGAATTTTTATCTTTTCCTGGGCAATATGGATATTCTCCTACAGTCTTGGGCAGTGGCAGCAAGCTGCAGCTCCCAGTCAGCCACGCAGTCACCAATCCTACAGTGTCCTGTTTTGCCAGATGATTTTGTCCAGCTATAGGCTAATGTAAGTGTTGTCAGCACTTTAAATTAGGGTGGGCTAAGCTATGATGTTCAATAGGTTAATTCTATTAAATGCATTTTTGACTTTTTTGTTGTTGTTGAGACAGACTTTTGTTGTTGTTATTGTTGTTGTTGCAGTCACAGCTCACTGAAGCCTCTACCTCCCAGGCTCAAGCAATCCTCCTACCCAGCCTCCCAAGTAGCTGGGACTACAGGCACATGCCATCACACTCAGCTAATTTTTTTTTTTTTTTTAGTAGAGATGAGGTCTGCTATGTTGTCCAGGATGGTCTTGAATTCTTGGACTCAAGCAATCCTCCTGCCTCAGCCTCCCAAAATGCTGGAATCACAAGCATGATCCACCACGCCTGGCCTGATTTGACTTACGATGGATTTATTGGAACATAACCCCATGGTATGTGGAGGAGCATCTGTACTCTGCTTCTTTACAAAAGGCTTTGAGATAGCTATTAACACTTTATTCATAATCATATTCCCTACAAAGAAACTCCAAGAGAGTGCATCAGTCCATCATTTCTCACAATTATTGAGTGCCTACCATGTGTAAGACATTATGCTAGAACTATAAGCTGTATGAAGTATGTCCATACCCTTTAGGGGTCTGAAAACTATAGATGGAGATATATATCCATGAAAAGATAGCTAAATAATAAACAATTCTATCCTTGTTTCCTTATAGTTGATTCTGTCTCTCTATATTTCCTATTGGTTATATGAGCAAAATTATGAAGTTAGGTGCCCAACTTCTGAAACTTGTTCACTCTACGCTGCTGCTTTTCCAGAGAAGCAGGATATCAAAGAAGGGCAAGATTTTAACTTGATAGTTATAGATCTATAATAGGTATTTTAGTAGGTCTTCTTGAATAACTCATCCTTTAAACAGAGCACAACCATGACAATTTTCTCTCGATATAGGTAAAATTTGAAATTGGCGAAACCTAAAGACTAATTTAAATTAATTCTGGAAGACAAAGACTTGCAGAAAAAATAGCCTTTGATAAAAAGCAATATGATATAAAGTAAAAGAAAGTACAGAAAAAAAAACAAATATTCCCAGAACTCAGAAGAGACTCCTGGAGAGAATTTCATCCAGGTGGTAGAATTTGAGAGGGTAGCTGACAGCTAAATACAAAAAGTTACATATTCTGATAGTAAGGTATTCTCAGAACACCAACCTCCAAGCCACAAAAGTTGCCTAGAATTTTTGTTAAAATGTATCTACATATGAAAACACATTTATTGCCTCCTATCTTGCTAACAGATAATTGATCTGCCAAAGAGGTTTGAAGGGGGAGGTAGGATACTAAAAATAGGATCAGAAGATTGGCAGTTGGTTCTTTTGGAAACAGAGTTATTTCTTGCTAAATGCAAACCTTCTAAGGTTTCTATTTGAAATCCATATCCTAAAATCAAATATTACATACACTAGGACAACCCACCGCCTAAACAGTATTAAAGACTTCCCTTTCTAGCTGTTTCTTAGACCTACAATGCAATAACCATTTTTAGATAAATTATTTTTACAACAGTTAGTGTTGTTTCATCAAAACACAATACCCTGGGGCGGACACAGATGAACATTTTCTCACTCAGCAGTAGGGAATGGAATATTGATTCTGGGGAAAGAAAATGAAGCTACAGGGGGAAAAGCCTACTATGTACGGAGAAGGGAAAGAAGAAGGGCACTAACAGTTATAGAGTGCTATCCATGCCAGACACTGTGGTAGCACATTGAGAAGAAGATGAACTAGGCACATCTTTGTTCTGGAAAGAAAATAATAAGAAGCATGTATAAATAGTTTTACCTTTTTTCCACACTCTGTCAAGCCTCAGGATATATAAATAATCATAACACAAGTTAGAAAGTTGTGAGCACAATAAGAGGTATGTATCCCTTTTTCTCCTTTCAGAAAAGGACTGGGGGTCTTAGACGAGGTATAGTTAAATTACAGCAGGTTGGATCAGGGACAGTTAATGAGAAATGGGTTTTTTTTGTTTGTTTTTGGTTTTTTTTAAGACAGAGTCTCGCCCTGTTACCCAGCCTGGAGTGCAGTGGTGCAATCTTGGCTCACTGCAACCTCCACCTCCCAAGTTCAAGCGATTCTCCTGCCTCAGCCTCCCGAGGCAGGAGAATGCACCACCAGGCCCAGCTAATTTTTTTTGTATTTTTATTAGAGATGGGGTTTCACCACATTGGCCAGCCTGGTCTTGAGCTCCTGATCTCAAATGATCCACTTGTCTCGGCCTCCCAGAGTGCTGGGATTACAGGTGTGAGCCACTGCACCCAGCTAGAAATGGGTTCTTAAAGGTTGAGTGGTTAAATTTGGACCGTGGGAACAGGGCACATTCTAGGCACAAGAAACAGGATGAGCAAAAGTGTTCTCAGGATCAGCAGGCAGTCCAGTTTAGTTGTAGCTCTGTGATGCTTATGTTTTCCAAAACTCTTGGTTGCAAGTGACAGAAACCGAACCTGAACTTGCTTAGGCAAAAGTGAAGAAGAATTAGCTCAAGAGATCCAAAAAAGGGTTTAAATGTCAAGCTAGGATAGGGCAACAAGCCAAGGCTTCAGGAACTTCTGGAGCCGGGAACTCTGTTGCTTCTTTGCTCACCTTGCTGCCTTGGCTTCAATTTATCTGAACACAGACCGGCTTCCTTCATATAACTGGATATATGGCACCCCTTAGCTTTATGTCTTACCATTTCCACCCCTAGAATGGGAATAACATTCTTAAGTTTGAAAAAAAATCCTGCAGGAAGAATGCTAATTGGCCAGGTTTGGATCAGTGCTCATCCTTAGACCAATCGCAGGGGGCCCAAGGGAGGGGCAGGGCATAGTAAAAGAGAAAATGGGTGATGAGGTCTGGAAAGCAGAGTCTTGTGAGGCTGTGTTCGGATAATTGATAAGGACTGAAAGATTGCAACTTTACAAGAAGCATATCAACAGGTGAGGAAACATGTTGGCCCAAAATTATGGTAACATTTGCTGCACTACCAGGTTAAAATGAGGTGGAATATTTTATGGCATTGTTCAAATTGTTAATGTTTTGTCATTTCAGTCAAGATGTGAAACTAGATGGATCTCTCACACTGGCTTAATGATAGTAGGACCTGGAATCCTTCATCACTTATCTAGCCACATGACTTTAGGTGAACATCTTAGCCAACCTGAGCCTTGATTTCCTCACTGAAAAATAATAGTAATAATTATAGCTAACATCTGTTGAGTCTTGGTGTTCTAAGCACTTTTCAAATATTTAATATTCAAAACAAACCTATAAGGCTCTATAAATCTGATACAATAATCCCCATTCACAAGATTATTGTAAAGATTAAAACCCACACAAGGCAGGGCGCGGTGACTCACGCCTATAATCCCAACACTCTGGGAGGCTGAGGCAGGTGGATCATGAGGTCAGGAGATCGAGACCGTCCTGGCTAACATGGTGAAACCCCATCTCTACTAAAAATATAAAAAATCAGCCGGGCGTGGTGGTGGTCACCTGTAGTCCCAGCTACTCGGGAGGCTGAGGCAGGAGAATGCCGTGAACCCAGGAGGCGGAGCTTGTAGTGAGCCAAGATCACGCCACTGCACTCCAGCCTGGGAGACAGAGCGAGACTCCATCTCAAAAAACAAAAAAACCATGTAAGATGCATGGCCTGGGCTGGGTGTGGTGGTTCACACCTGTAATCCCAGGACTTTGGGAAGCCAAGGCAGGCGGATCACTTGACGTCAGGAGTTCAAGACCATCCTGGCCAACATGTTGAAACCCCATCTCTACTAAAAATACAAAAAGCCGGGCATGGTGGCGGGCACCTGTAATCCCAGCTCCTCAGGAGGCTGAGGCAGAAGAATCACTTGAAACCAGGAGGTGGAGGATGCAGTTAGCTAAGATCGTGCCATTGCACTCCAGGCTAGGCAGCAATAGTGAAACTCCATCTCAAAACAACAACAACAACAACAACAAAAACAGATGCATAGACCGATGCCTGGTGCACAGCCAACCCTGAATACATCATAATTTTTAATGATCTGTTGTCCAAAAAAGGACACTCTCTGCATTTCCTGATTGCTTCGGGAACCAAAAGCTTTGAAAAAACAAAAACAACAAATGGAAGGAAAGGACTCTAGACTCTGTGACTCCTTATCTCTAACATAGAAGGGGGTAGATAGAGTAGGACTTATTAGGGACTAAAATAAGTCAGGAGGAGAGCTACCAAAAAATAAACAGAAAGTAGGAAATTGAGAAGTGTGGTAGTGGAATGTCAAGCAAATGAGAGTGGCCTAGGTTTTTGGTTCTTTTTTCTTGCAGGATAGAACTTTCCAAAAAATGCCCATTAGTAAAGCAGAGCCATTTAAAGTTCTCATGTCTTTGACCTGAATGCTGTCAAACAACTCAGATTATTCAACCAAGGACAGGAACTAACACTCATTGGCAAAATCCATTGTGTTTGCGCTCTGTGCTGAGCCCTTTATACACAGTTGACCCTTAAACAATACAAGGGCTGGGGGACTAACCACACCCCACCCCTGCAGTCAAAAGTTAATGTATAACTTTTGATTCCCCCAAAACTTAACTACTGATAGCCTACTGTTGACCAGAAGCTCTACTAATAACATTAAAGTCTATTAATATGTATTTTGTATGTTATGTGTATTTTATACTGTATTCTTAAAATGAAGCAAGCTAGAGAAAAGAAATCATAATAAAGATAATCATAAGGAGGCTGGGCACAGTGGCTCACGCCTTTAATCCCAGCACTTTTTGAGGCTGGGACTGGGGATCACTTGAGGCCAAGAATTCAAGACCAGTCTAGGCAGCATAGCAAGACAATGACTTTACAAAAAATTTTAAAAATTAGCTGAGTGTGGTGGCACACACCTATAGTCCCAGCTACTCGGGAGGCTGAGGCAGGAGGATTGCTTGAGCCCAGGAGTTTGAGGCTGTAGTGAGTTATGATTGCACCACTGCACTCTAGCCTGGGTGACAGAGTGACACTCTGTCTCTAAAAAAAAAAAAAAAGAAAGAAAATATAAATGACTTTCTGCAGGTCGCCAGCTATTAAGTAGCAAGACTGGGATTCAAACACAGGTCTGTCTCACTTCAAAGCCTAGACTAGAAAATAAGTCCTACTTCCTTACCAGGGTGAGATATTCAAGGCATGAGTACTGCCAAAATCTGAGAAAACTGATGAAAGAATAGGCCCTTCTTAACCTGTCTTTCTCCTACCCTTTCTCCTGTGTTCATCCCCCTTACACAGCACCTCCTGGCTGCCCAGGCCTGGAGACTTTCCCCAAGGACTATCTTCTCATCCAAATGTATCTGTCCTATTCTGCTCTTCACCATAGTGATACTGCACTGTAAAGAATTGATGTGCCTTTCTCTCTAGTTCACACATTTTTGCATTCTAAGTTGGACTTCCTGGGAGTACTGAACAACATTAAGAAATAATTCAAAAGATGGAAATTTAAGAACCTGGAAAAGGGACATGGATAAAACCAAAGCTGTTTACAGAGAAGTAGGCCTCTGAGAGTTCACCAGGTTGTACCATAGAGATCTTCACAAACATATACACACACACCCCCAGCTGTGAGTTCCCTGAGAGCTGAAACTGGGGCTGTCTTGTTCAGTGCCTGGAAATTGATAAATATATTATGAATCAATGATACCTGAAATATACAGCTGCACTTTATTTTCCCTGGGCCTCAGACTAACCCAGCACACGGGCCAATTGTTCCAGGTGACAGGATTTGTATTCATCTTGAGCAAAACACCCCTTCCTATCCCCTCTCTTAGTGAGCCCTGCTGACCCTCCAACAAGGTCAGAAAGAACCAAGCCTCAGTGAATGACAGTGACCCCCATCATTGTGAAATATGGGATAAAGCTTTCAAGAGCACTGAGAGAATGAAGACAAACAGGTCTGCCTGTGTGTGGTGGTGAATGTGAGTTACTGCAGACAGTCAAAGCAATCACCAAAAACTCAGCAAAACCAGCAGTTCCTTGAGAAACATTCACTAGCCTTATGAGGATCTACAGATTATGTAGATGGACTCTCTTGGTTGCAAAGGGGGAACATTACTGGTTCATATCACTGGAAATTCCATGATATATCCAGCTTCAGAAATGGCTGGATGCAGATAAACAAGATCATCACAGCCTTTATGTCTCACACTCCATCTCCAGGCACTGCATTCCTTTGGAATGGCTTCATTCCCTAGCAGCTCTCTCTCTCTCTGCATAGAGAAGGATCATGGCATCTAGCAGCTCTAGGCTTATGTTGTCATTAGAATTCTTTTTTATTGCCAGGCATGGTGGCTCACGCTATGTGTAATCCCAGCACTTTGGGAGGCTGAGGTGGGCGGATCATGAGATCAGGAGATCAAGACCATCCTGGCTAACACAGTGAAACCCCATCTCTACTAAAAATGCAAAAAATTAGGCAGGCGTGGTGGCGGGCACCTGTAGTCCCAGCTACTTGGGGAGGCTTGAGGCAGGAGAATGGTGTGAACCTGGGAGGCAGAGCTTGCAGTGAGCCGAGATCACGCCACTGCACTCCAGCCTCCAGCCTGCATGACAGAGTGAGACTCTGTCTCAAAAAAAAAAAAAAAAAAAAAGAATAAAAAAAAAACTATAAAATAAAACACAATTTCAAAAAACAGAAAAACAAAACAAACAGGCTGGGCACAGTGGCTCATACCTGTAATCCCAGGACTTTAGGAGGTGGAGGTGGTAGAATTGCTTCAGCCCAGGAGTTTAGGACCACCCTGGGCAACATAGTGAGACCCTGTCTCTACAAAAAATAAAATATTAGCCAGGCATGGTGGCATGTGCCTCCAGTCCCAGCTACTTGGGAGGCTGAGGTGGAAGGATCGCTTGAGCCCAGTAGGTCAAGTTGCAGTGGGCCATGATTGTGCCACTGCACTCCAGCCTGGGAGACAGACCAAGCCCCTGTATCAGAAAATTAATTAAGTTTGTAAAAGCCCACCCAAAACAGGACCGTGGTAGCCCACGGATTACAGTGCCTGTAATCCCAGCACTTTGGGAGGCCGAGGTGGGCGGATTGCCTGAGGTCAGGAAGGAGTTCGAGACCAGCCTGGCCAACATGATGAAACCTTGACTCTATTAAATTATCACTTTACTGTATTAGTCTGTTTTCACGCTGCTGACAAATACAAAAATTAGCCAGATGCGGTGATGAGTGCCTGTAATCCCAGCTACTCGGGAGGCTGAGGCAGGAGAATCACTTGAACCCAGGAGGCAGAGGTTGCAATGAGCCGAGTTCACAGCACTGCACTCCAGCCTGCACAATAGAGTGAGACTCCATCTCAAGAATAAATAAACAAACCCACCCAAAACAAATGCATAGCTCAATCTAAAGTGAAGATTCTTGTCAACACCAAGTCAAGAAATAGAATATCTTGCCACCTACCCCAGAAGTTCCATCCATGAGCTCCTTCCCAATTGTAACCTTCCTCATATCCTGAGTTTTATATTAATCACCCAAAGTGCATTATTAAACTAGGGTTCAGACTTTCCCATTCTTCTCCAAGCTAGTATGTCCCTAAGCTTCTTTCAACCCATATCTTCCCCTCTGATATGGTTTGGCTCTGTGTCCCCACCCAAATCTCACCTCGAATTGTACTCCCATATTTCCCACTTGTTGTGGAAGGGACCTGATGGGAGATAATTTGAATTGTGGGGGGTTTCCCCTATACTGTTCTCATAGTAGTGAATAAGTGTCACAAGATCTGATGGTTCTATAAGGAGTTTTTGCTTTTGCATCTTCCTCATTTTCTCTTGCCACTGCCATGTAAGAAGTGCCTTTAACCTCTCACCATGATTCTGAGGCCTCCACAGCCATGTGGAACTGAAAGTCCAATTAAACCTCTTTTTCTTCCCAGACTTGGGTATGTCTTTATCAGCAGTGTGAAAACAGGCTAATACAGCAAATTTGTATGAGTATAGGGAGGTGTTGCTGAAAAGATACCCAAAAATGTGGAAGTGACTTTGAAACTGGGTATCGGGCAGAGGTTGGAACAGTTTGGAGGGCTCAGAAGAAGACAGGAAAATGTGGGAAAGTTTGAAATCTCCTAGAGACTTGTTGAATGGCTTTGACAAAAATGCTGATAGTGATATGAACAATAAGGTCCAGGCTGAGGTGGTCTCAGATGGAGATGAGAAACTTGTTGGGAACTGAAGCAAAGATAACTCTTGTTACATTTTTAGCAAAGACACTGGCAGCATTTTGCCGCTGCCCTAGAGATTTGTGGAAATTTGAACTTGAGAGAGATGATTTAGGGTATCTGGCAGAAGAAATTTCTAAGCAGCAAAGCATTCAAGAGGTGACTTGGGTGCTGTTAAAGGCATTCAGTTTCATAAGGGAAATAGAATATAAGTTCATAAAATGTGCAGCCTGACAATGCAGTAGAAAAGGAAAACCTATTTTTTGAGGAGAAATTCAAGCTGGCTACAGAAATTTGCATAAAACAAGGAGCTGAATGTTAATCCCCAAGACAATGGATAAATGTCTCCATGGCATCTTCACGGCAGCCCCTCCCATCACAGACTCAGAAGCCTAAGAGGAAAAAATGGTTTTGTGAGCCAGCCCCAAGGTCCCCATGCTGTATGCAGCCGAGGGACTTGGTGCCCTGTGTCCCAGCCACTCTAGCTGTTGCTAAAAGGGGGCAGGATATAGCTTGGCCCATGGTTTCAGAGAGTGCAAGCCCCAAACCTTGGCAGCTTCAACATGATGCTGAGCCCACGAGTGCACAGAAGTCAAGAATTGAGGTTTGGGAACCTCCACCTAGATTTCAGAAGATGTATGGAAATGCCCAGATTCCCAGGCAGAGGTTTGCTGCAGGGGTGGGGCCCTCATGGAGAACCTCTGCTAGGGCAGTGCACAAGGGAAGTGTGGGGTTGGAGCTCCCACACAGAGTCCCTACTGGGACACTGCCTTGTGGAGCTGTGAGAAGAGGGCCAACATCCTCCAGACCCCAGAATGGTAGATCCACTGACAGCTTGCACTGTGTACCTGGGAAAACTGCAGACACTCAACATCAGCCTGTGAAAGCAGCCAGGAGGGGAGCTATACCCTGCAAAGCCACAGGGGTAGAGCTGCCCAAGACTATGGGAATCTACCTCTTGCATCAGTGTGACCTGGATGTGAGACATGGAGTGAAAGGAGATCATTTTGGAGCTTTAGAATTTGACTGCCCTGATGGATTTTGGACTTGCATGGGCCCTGTAACCCCTTTGTTTTGGCCAGTTTCTCCATTTGGAATGACTGTGTTTACCCAATACCTGTACCTTCATTGTATCTAGGAAGTAACTAGCTTGCTTTTGATTTTACAGGCTCATAGGCAGAAGGGACTTACCTTGTCTCAGATGGACTTGGGAATGTAGACTTTTTGGTTAATGCTGAAATGAGTTAAGAATTTAGGGGACTATTGGGAAGGTATGATTGATTTTGAAATATGAAGACATGAAATTTGGAGGGGCCGGGGTGGAATGATATGGTTTGGTTCTGTGTCCCCACCCAAATCTCATCTTGATTGTACTCTCATAATTCCCAGATGTTGTGGGAGGGACCCTGTGGGAGATAATTTGAATCATGGGGGCAGTTTCCCCCATACTGTTCTCATGGTAGTGAATAAGTCTCATGAGATCTGATGCTTTTATCAGGGGTTTCCACTTTTGCATCTTTCTCATTCTCACTTGCCACCACGTAAGAAGTGCCTTTTGGCTGGGCACGGTGGCTCATACCTGTAATCCCAGCACTTTGGGAGGCCGAGGCAGGCGGATCACCTGAGGTCAGGAGTTCAAAACCAGCCTGGCCAACATGGTGAAACCCCGTCTCTACTAAAAATACAAAAATTAGCTGGGTGTGATGGCATATGCCTGTAGTCCCAGCTACTCAGGAGGCTGAGGCAGGAGAATCGCTTGAACCTGGGAGGTGGAGGTCGCAGTGAGCCAAGTTTGTGCCACTGCACTCCAGCCTGGTGACAGAGCGAGACTCCATCTAAAAAAAAAAAAAAAAAAAAGTGCCTTTTGCCTCCCGCCATGATTCTGAGGCCTCGCCAGCCATGTGGAACTGTAAGTCCAATTAAACTTCTTTTTCTTTCCAGTCTCGAGTATGTCTTTATCAGCAGCGTGAAAATAGACTAACAAACCCTCTATCCCTTTTCTTTACCCAATCTGTTAAAGAATCGTTTTGACCTGCACAGCTTCCCATGGTCTAGATTTTGCTGATTGCATATTCTTGGTGCAGTTCAACCGGTTTTTCTGTCCCCTGTGTTTCCTGCCATCTGCAGCAGTATCCAAGGACTGGATTAAACTCAGGTTTGGTCCTTTGACAACAGAGTAAGAGGTGTTAGGTAAGACCATAGCAAACACACATGCCTGGTTATCTCGCTTTTTATGATGTTAACAGCCATGTTAACATGTTATGGTGCCTAATGTCCATATCTGTTAATTCACTGAGGGTTGCTAAATGATGATATTCTCATTCAAGAGTTGGCAAACTATGGCCTGCAGGCCAAATCTGTCAAAATTCCCCTGTTTCTATAAGTAAAATGTTGTGGTCAGGAAGCAACAGTCAGGCATGGAAAGTCAAGATCTAAGGCATAGTCTCTGGAAACACCAGGCTGCTGGTCCCCTCTGAGGTCATGCCATCTCCCTGGGACTAGTCAGGTTAGAGTACAGGACCCCAAAGTCACGGAATCTACAGACTTCTATCCCCTCTTGTCTCGAGGATTCTCCCTTCACTTTCTTGGCTTGTGCCTACCCTATCTTAGAACATCTAACCTCTCCCCCTTCCCCCAGAATAATCCCCTCAAAGAGCTCAAACTTTTGGAAATCTAACCCAGGAGAGCAAACCACCTCAGGTGACCCCTTCTGTCAGCCCTACAGTTCAAACTTCCTCTGAGGCAGGAACTTGCATACCTTTGGGGGAAACCCCAAGAATAACTAACTAAATAAATGGCTGTTATCCTTTCTAATTCTTTTTTTTTTTTTCTTTTGAGATTGAGTCTTGCTCTATCACCCAGGCTAGAATGCAGTGGCGTGATCTTGATTCACTGTGACCTCCGCCTCCTGGGTTCAAGTGATTCCCATGCCTCGGCCTCCCCAGTAGCTGGGATTACAGGCGCACGCCACCACGCCCGGCTAATTTTTGTATTTTTAGTAAAGATGGGCCAGGCTGGTCTCAAACTCCTGACCTCAAGTGATCCGCCTGCCTCAGCCTCCCAAAGTGCTGGGATTACAGGCGTGAACCACTGTGCCCAGCCTTTTCTAATTCTTTCACAACAGCAAAGCAAACCACAACATCTCAGTTTCCTGCCACATTTTATTGGCTATCAAATACAGGAAAAAAAGGTTATTCTTGAGGGCTTTATCTTTATGAAGGCCACTTTTCTTGCACATGAAAGAAATATCATTTAAATTAACTGAAGGAAAAATAGGACATCTATTAAAAGGACCAAAAAGGCAGGGCACAGTGGTTCTCGCCTGTAATCCCAGGACTTTGGCAAGCTGACATGGGAGAACTGCTTGCGTCCAGGAGTTCAAGACTAGGCTGGGCAACATGGTGAGATTCTGTGTTTACCAAAAATTTAAAAATTAGCTGGGTGTGGTGGTACACGCCCAGGAGGCTGGAATGGGAAGATTGCTTGAGCCCAGGAGGTCGAGGCTACAGTGAGCTGTGATTGTGCCACTGCATTCCAGCCTGAGCAACAGAAATTCTGTCTCAAAAACAATAAAATAAAATAAGGACACAAGGACAGGACTGGAATAGCTGCTCTGAGCACCCTGGGACCTTATGGGATCCCAGCCTCAATTTTTCTGTTTTGCATGTGCTCCATTCTCCTTTCTCTGCAAAACATTTCTTCTCACTTCTCTTTTCCCCTGGCAGAAAATAGCCATCCTGTAGCTCTCAATTCTGTCTTTCACTTCAAGAGACAGCGGATATTCACTAGTATTTCTCAAGGCCAAAATTTCCAGATGGATAAATCTGATTGTTTCACCCCCAGAGGTTGCACATATCCCTTGCACTCAAGTCCTGTTGGCCAGAACTTATTCATGTGGCTATGTCTAGCTGTAAGGGAGGCTGGGTTTCATGGCCTCTAACTGGATGATCACAGGTTCTGTGGCTCTTCCTAAAAGGAAGAAAGGTAAAATGGCTACTGGAGACAGCTGCCTGTGCCACAGTCCGTATCAAATGCTTAGTTGTTTAAGACAAAGAATATGGCACCTCCTAGAGATAAGGCCAAAGACAGATGATAGCCTCAACTCAGGCTGGGAGCTGTAAGCTATAAAGAGAGAGAAAATGACACCAACAAGAAACAGACCTGATACCTTCTTTTTATAGGTTAAATTCACAAAAATGGGATTCCCAGGTCAAAGATTATATGTATTTTAAATTTTAATTCATATGGCCAGATTATTTTTCCACAAGGTTGTAGTAATTTCCATTTCTTTCACCTAAGTACAAGGGCATCTGTTTTACTTGGTGCAGTTCAACGGGTTTTTCTGTCCCCCATATTTCCTACAATCTGCAGCTGTATCCAAGGACTGTATTAAACTCAGGTTTGGTCCTTTGACAACAGAATGAGACAGAGCCCTCCAGAATAACCTTTTTTTTCTGTATTTGATAGCCAGTAAGATGTGGCATGTTTTCTCAGTCTTACAAGCATTGTATGTTATCTATTAGTCTTTCAGGTTTTACCAATCTGAAAGATGAAAAAGGTATGCACTACCTAACTACAAGTCAGTTTGCAGGATAAACATGTTTCCTGTTTGTTGCTTTAGTCATGGCCTCAGGACACACCAATCTGTAATATGCTTTCAACCCACCTCAGTTTGCAAAGCCTGACAGCACAATTCCACCTCTGCCTCAGCAGCTGCACCACTCTCTGTGCACTGATAAAGCCCTTCTGGAAAACAGTTTGCCAAAATAAATCATTGTTCTCACCTTTAGTTCAGTGACCCCCCTTCTGGAAATCTATCTGACAGAAGTAATCTAACTCACAGAGAAAACGATATGCAGAAAGATGTTCATTACAGCATTATTTATAACAGAAAAATTTTACAAGCAATCTGAGTAGCCAACAATATTACATAAGGGATAGTCAAGCTATGGTATGATGCAATCCTAAATCCATTAAAATGGTAATTATGAAGACTATGGAGTGATATGCAAATTAATCATGATATAAAATATGGATAGATAAGGTATGCATATGTTAATTCACTTGATTTACCTATATCACAATATATACATATTTCAAAACATCATGTTGTACCTCAAAATATTTATGACAAACCCACAGCCAACATCATGAACAGACAAAAGCTGGAAGCACGCCTTTTAAAAACAGAAACAAGGCCGGTGCTGTGGCTTATGCCTGTAATCCCAGCACTTTGGGAGGCTGAGGCAGGCAGATCACTTGAGGCCAGGAGTTTGAGACCAGCCTGGCCAACATAGCAAAACCCTATCCCTACTACTAACAATTGGTCAGGTATGTTCGCACTTGCCTGTAATCCTGGCTACTTGGGAGGCTGACACATGAGAATCTCTTGTACTCTGGAGGCAGAGATTGCAGTGAGCCTACCGTACCCCAGCCTGGGCAAAAAAACAAGACTCTGTCTCAAAAAAAAAAAAAAAAAATGGCAGGGCGTGGTGGTGCATGCCTGTAATCCCAGCTACTCAGGGGGCTGAGGCAGGATAATTGCTTGAACCCAGGAGGCGGAGGTTGCAGTGAGCCAAGATCACGCCATTGCACTCCAGCCTGGGTGACAAGAGCAAAACTCCATCTGAATAAATTTAAAAAAAATAAAAACAAGAAGAAGACAAGGATGCCCAATTTCATCATTCCTATTCAAAATAATACTGGAAGTCCTAGTCGGAACAATCAGGCAAAAGAGAAATAAATGGCATCCAAATAAAAAAGAAGACAAATTACCTTTCTTTGCTGACAATGTCATTCTATACCTAGAAAACCTTAAAGACTCTGCCAAAAGGCTCCTAGATCTGATTAACAACTTCCGTAAAGTTACAGGATACAAAATTGACATACAAAAATCATATCATTTTTATACATCAATAGCATTCACGCTGAGAGCCAAATCAAGAATGCAATGCCATTTACAAGAGCCACAAAAACAAAAAGTACCCAGGAATACATCTAACCAAGGAGGTGAACAATCTCTACAAGGAGAACTACAAAACAGTTCTGAAAAAAATCAGAGATGACACAAACAAATGGGAAAACATTCAATACTCATGGACCAGAAGAGTTAATATCATTAAAATGGCCATACTGCCTAAAGCAATCTACAAATTCAACGCTATTCCTATCAAACTACCAATGTCATTTTTCACAGAATTAGGAAAAACTCTTTTAAAATTCATATAGAACCAAAAAAAGAGCCTGAATAGCCAAAGCAATCCTAAGCAAAAAGAACAAAGCCAAAGGTATCACATTACCCAACCTCAAACTATAAAGCTACAATAATCAAAACAGCATGATACTGGTAGAAAAACAGACACATAGACCAAACAGCATAGAGAACCCAGAAATAAAGCCATACACTGACAGCATCTGATCTTTGACAAAGTTGACAAAAACAAGCAATGGGAAACGGATTCCCTATTTAATAAATGGTGCTGTAATAACTGGCTGGCCATATGCAGAAAAATGAAGCTGGACCCCTGCCTTTCACTGTATACAAAAATTAAATGAAGATAGATTAAATATTTAAATGTAAGATCTCAAACTATAAAAATCCTAGAAGAAAACCTAGGAAATACCATTCTGGACTTCAGCCTTGGCAAATAATTTATGGCTAAGTCCTCAAAAGCAATTGCAACAAAAACAAAAATTGACAAAATATTTGCAAAACTTGAGAAAATATTTGCAAACTATGCATCCAACAAAGGACTAATATCCAGATTTTTCTACAAAAAAATATACATGCACTCATATATTCATCACAGCACAATTGACAATAGTAGAGATATGGAATCAACCTAGGTGCCCATCAACAGTGGACTGGACAAAGAAAATGTGCAGGCAGGTGCAGTGGTTCATGCCTGTACTCTTGACTTTTGGGAGGTTGAGGTGGGAGGATTGCTTGAGCTCAGGAGTCCAAGACCAGCCTGGGCAAGGTGATGAGACCCTGTCTCTACCAAAAAAAAAAACTAATTAGCCAGGTGTGGTGGCACACACCTGAAGTCCCAGCTACTTGAGAGGCCGAGGCCGAAGAATCTCTTGAGCCCAGGAGTTTGAGACTGCAGTGAGCTGCAATCAGGCCATTAACACTCCAACCTGGGTAACACAGCAAGACCCTGTCTCCAAAAAGGAAAGAAAATGTGGTGCATATACACCATGGAATACTACACAGACATGAAAGAATGAAATCATGTCCTTTGCAGCAACATGGATGAGACTGGAGGCCATTATCCTAAAGTAATTAATGCAGGAATGGAAAACCAAATATCACATGTTCTCACTTATAAGTGGGAGCTAAACACTGGGTACATATGGACATAAAAATGGGAACAATAGACACTGGGGCTACTAGAGGGGGGGAAAGGGGGAACGAGGACTGAAAAACTACTTGTTGGGTACTATGCTGGCTACCTGGGTGATGAGATCATTCATACGCCTAATCTCAGCATCATGCAATATACCCAGGTTAACAAATCTGCACGTGTATGCTGTGAATCTAAAATAAAAGTTGTGGGCATGGTGGCTTACGCCTGTAATCCCAGCACTTTAGGAGGCCAAGGTGGGCAGATCACTTGAGGTTAGGAGTTCGAGACCAGTCTGGCCAACATGGTGAAATCCCATCTCCGCTAAAAATACAAAAATTAAGGCCGGACGCGGTGGCTCAAGCCTGTGGTCCCAGCACTTTGGGAGGCTGAGACAGGCAGATCAGGAGGTCAGGAGATCGAGACCATCCTGGCTAACACGGTGAAACCCTGTCTCTACTAAAAAATACAAAAAACTAGCCGGGTGAGGTGGTGGGCGCTTGTAGTCCCAGCTACTCGGGAGGCTGAGGTAGGAGAATGGCGTAAACCCAGGAGGCAAAGCTTGCAGTGAGCCGAGATCCGGCCACTGCACTCCAGCCTGGGCAACAGAGCAAGACTCCGTCTCAAAAAAAAAAAAAAAAAAAACAAAAATTAGCTGGGTGTGGTGGCGTGCACCTGTAATCCCAGCTACTCGGGAGGCGGAGGTTGCAGTGAGCCAAGATTGTACCACTGCACTCAAGCCTGGGTGACAGACCAAGACTCCATCTCAAAAAATAAAATAAAGTAGTTGAAATTATTTTTACAAAATTATGTTTGTAAATACATATGACTTTTATTCAATTAAAACATAATAAATGTTAAAGAAAATAAAAATGGAATGAGGATAGCTGCTGCTTTTGCATGCCTTTAAGGAATTGCCCTCTTTCTGGCTGTGTGCACTATTCCTCCCAGTCCCTGGCTGCAGGAGTGGGCATGTGACACAGGCCTGGACAATCACAATACCCTGTCATAACAAACTTAATGGCTTAAAACAACAAACATTTTTTATCTTACATTTCTGGGAAGTTAGAAGCTTGAAATAGGTCTAAATGGACTAAAGTCAAGGTGTTGGTTGAGCTGTGTTCCTTCTGGAGGATCTAGGGGACATTGTTTTTTTCAGTTTCTGAAAGTTGCCTCCATTTCTTGGCTCATAGCCCCTTCCTCCATCTTCAAAGCCAGAAGCACAGCATTTTCAAACTGCTCTCTCACCCTGACTCTCCCAAACTGCCTTTTATAAGGACCTTTGTGATCCTACTCAACCCACCTGGATAATCCAGAATGCTCTCCCCATCTGAAAATCCTTAACTTAATCACATCTGCAAAGCCCTCTTTGCCATGCAAGGTAACATATTCACAGGGGCCAGGGATTAAGACAAGGCGATCTTTGAAAGGTCATCATTCTGTCTCCCACACAAGTTATATAACTACAAAATTTAAGACTTGGAACATGTGCAAAAAAGTTACCCACAATTTCTCCATCACCCTAAACACAATCACTAATAATATCTTTCTTGGGTCTTTCCAATCTTTTTTTCTATTTACAGTTGTTCACACAGTTACAATTTCACCATTTTGTATTTAACTTTTTCACTTGATAACTTTTTTCACTTTTAACTTTTTCCACACGCCATTTCCTATGCCTTTATGATACTCATTAGCAATGGCTGCATAATATGCCACTGAGTGGATATGTTCTCACTTATTTTTGAGACGGAGTCTCGCCTGTCACCCAGGCTGGAGTGCAGTGGCGCTGACCTCGCTCACTGCAAGCCCGCCTCCCCGGGTTCACGCCATTCTCCTGCCTCAGCCTCCGAAAGAAGCTGGGACTACAGGCTTCACAACCGCTCGCTAATTTTTTGTATTTTTAGTAGAGACGGGTTTCACCGTGGGTCTCCGGGATTCTCTCCTGACCTTGTATCCGCCCACCGGCCTCCCAAAGTGCTGGGATTACAGGCGGAGCCAATCACCTTGTTCTCACTTATTTAACCAACTCCCTGTTGTTAGACCTTTAGGTTGACGTGTAAGTTTCCATCTTTTCACTCTTATACATAACGAGCCAATGAACAAATATATGCATACAGCTCTTTCTCTTTTTTTTTTTTTTTCTGAGACGGAGTCTTGCTCTGTCACCCAGGCTGGAGTGCAGTGGGCGATTCGCTCACACGGTAAGCCTCGGGCCCCGGGTTCACGCCGCATTCTCCTGCCTCAGCCTCCCGAGTAGCTGGGACTACAGGCGTCCGCCACCTCGCCCGGCTAGATTTTTTGTATTTTTTTAGTAGAGACGGGGTTTCACCGGGTTAGCCAGGATGGTCTCGATCTCCTGACCTCGTGGTCCGCCCGCCTCGGCCTCCCAAAGTGCTGGGATTACAGGCTTGAGCCACCGCGCCCGGCCTGGACTATTTCTTTAGAATAGATTCTCAGAGGTGGGATTACCAAGCCTAAAGAAATAAACAGTTTGATGTGAACAGCCAAATTACATCCCCAAAGACTGCAGTGATTTCACTGCCATCTGTGATAAAGGAGAATGCCTAATTCACTACCCCCCATCGGTTGTTGTCACTCCGGGGAGTGAATTCGAAGCCCTTGCCAAATGTCATTTGACTCATTCTCTATATCCTGTTTGTACTCAGGCATCTTGTCCCAAGTTATGACATTTACAGTAAACCTGAAGTGTCAAGATTTCTCGGGTATGTTTTCATCACTCAGAACTGAATTAGCCAGTCAACTAAGTCAACATTTCATCCAAAGACATGTAAAGTTGGAAATCAACTTCCCAGCAATGATTTTGATTTCTTTCTTTTTTTTTTTTTTTAAATTTTGAGACGGAGTCTCACTCTGTCACTCTGTCGCCTGGGCTGGAGTGTAGTGGAGCAATCTTGGCCCACTGCAACATCCACCTCCCGGGTTCAAGCGATTCTCCTGCCTCAGCCTCTCCAAGCAGCTGGGATTATAGACGCACACCACCATGCCTAGCTAGTTTTGTATTTTTAGTAGAGATGGATTTCACTATGGTGGCCAGCCTGGTCTCAAACTCCTGACCTCGTGATCTGCCCACCTTGGCCTCCCAAAGTGCTGGAATTACAAGCATGAGCGACCACACCTGGCCTCTTTTATTTCTTTTACTTTTTAAAAATTTTTATTTACTTATTTTTTGAGACAAAGTTTCACTCTTGTTGCTCAGGCTGGAGTGCAATGGTACAATCTCAGCTCCCTGCAACCTCTGCCTCCCGGGTTCAAGTGATTCTCCTGTCTCAGCCTCCCAGGTAGCTGAAATTACAGGTGCCTGCCACCACATCTGGCTAATTTTTGTATTTTTAGTAGAGATGGGGTTTCACCATGTTGGCCAGGCTGGTTTTGAACTCCTGACCTCAGGTGATCTGCCTGCCTTGGCCTCCCAAAATGCTGGGTTTACAGGCGTGAGCCACTGTGTCCGGCCTCTTTTATGGTTTAGTATAATAAACAACACCAATCCCTGCCACAACAGCTGTGGAGCATCCCTAGAACATGTCAACATGTCTTCCTTGTTTGTAGAGCTGTGCCTGGCTGAACCCACCTGGTGGATCCTTAAGCTGCTCATCCTCCTGAATGCTGAAAGGGAAAGCGTCCTGACTTCCCAGACCTTGCCAAGCATGCAGCCTCAGGCCACTATGACAACACAGAGAGGTAAAGCCATATTAGCATCTAGACTTGTGGCTGCCTCTGGTCCTGAGTTATGGCTATGCTCTGAAAATGGTAACATCACAATAGCGCTAATAGCAATGACCCACATCTGCTGAGTAATGGCTAAAGTACAGGCATTGTGCTCAGTATGATTATATGAATCATCTCATTTCTCCTTACAAGAACTCTAGAAGGTATCTACGATAAAACCATTATGAAATGAGGAAATTGAGGCTCAGAGAACTTAAGGAATTTGCCCAAGGCCACACAGTTAACAAGTAGCAAAGCCAGAATGTGAGGCCAGATGGTATCTGACTCCAGAGGAGAATTCTTAACAACATATTAGGTGGTATTGCTGCTAAAAATATCTGCAGCATACTGTCTTAGTGTGTTACTCATCAAAACCCAGAGTCTTAGGGAAAAGCAACCTGGTGCCTTTCTGTACATTCAGAGAAAAGCAGCAGGGTAGGCCCCTAAACAACAGTGAGGCCTTGGAAAAGAATCACAGAAATAATGAAGAGGCGTTTGTACCTTGCCCACACATTCTTTTGCTGTCTGATTTGTCTTCTCAACTGGGAAATACAATGAGGAAATGGGTGTGTAACTGGGTTCAGGATCCTGGTTTGTCTCTAAGATCAAAAGGCCAGCACCTTGAATTCTGGCTATGTCGCCTCTCTGCATTTCCACAGCATCCCGTAATTCCAGGCCTGGCCTAGGGCACTGGGCCAGACAGAAGCACAGATGGAAGGCCTTGGTTGGTGATCCCGAGCCAGGGTCTCTTAGCCAGGAGGCTGCACCCCAGACACAGACACTCCAGCAGAGATGAGTGGGTGGATACAGATGTTAACCTCCTCAGCCTCAAGAGCCCTTAGACCAAGTTTCAGACGCAAAATTCAATCCCAAACAGCAGTGTGAGGTTGTGACTTCCAGACTCTGACCCCTTCTAAGCACATCCTCCCTTATTGTTGCCGCTGTCTCTATTCATCCTTTTTGTGACTTCACCCCTGCTCTTCAGGCATAGATTTGTTTTGTTTAGAGAAAGTGTCTCGCTCTGTCACCCAGGCTGGAGTGCAGTGGCACGATCATAGCCCACAGCAACCTCAAACTCCTGGGCTCAAGCAGTCCTCCCACCTCAGCTTCTCAAGTAGCTAGGACTACAGATATGCGATACTACGCCTGACTACTTTTTTCATTTTTATTTTTTGTAGAGATGGGGTCTTGCTGTGTTGCCTAGGTGGGTCTCAAATTCTTGTGCTCAAGCAATCTTCCTGCCTCAGCCTCCCAAAGTTCTGAGATTACAGGAGTGCTTCACTGTGTCTGGCCCCAGGCATAGATACTGTTGTTGTAAATAGCAGTAGTAATATTAGCAATAGCAGCAGCAGTAATAGTAGTAGTAGCAGTAGCAACTGCAGTAGTATTGGTAGTAGCAATGTAACAGCAGTAGCAATGGTGGAGATGGTGGTAGGAGTAATAATAGCTGCCACTACTATTTAACTGAGCCTTTCCTGTGTTCCAGGTCCTATGCTGAGTGTTTTAACTGCATTATTTTATTTCATCTTCACAACCACCTTGGGCAAGGTGGCTGTAACACTCCCATTTTACAGATGAGGAAATGAAGCTCTGAGCTATCACGCAACCTAGCAGAGCTTGGATTTGAATCAGGTCTGTCTGCCTCCAAGGCCCACACTTTTAACTACCATGTTTGCTTCCTTCTTATGGAAAATGTTTTTTGTTTATTTTTTTGAGACAGGGTCTTGCTATGTTGCCCAGGCTGGAGTGCAGTGGTGCAATCTCGACTCATCACAGCCTCTGCCTCCTGGGTTCAAGTGATTCTCGTGCCTCAACTTCCTGAGTAGCTGGGACTACAGGTGGCTGCCACCATGCCTGGTTAATTTTATGTTTTTAGTAGAGATGGGGTTTCATCATATTGGCCAGGCTTGTCTTGAACTCCTGACCTCAAGTGACCCACCCTCCTTGGCCTCCCAAAGTGCTAGGATTACAGGTGTGAGCCACCATGCCTGGCCTTTTTTTTTTTTTTTTTTTTTTTTTTTGTCAACTACCAGGCTATTGTGTTGATTGTCATGGGAATTGATCATAAGTCCTCTATATTAGTTTCCTGTTTTGAAAATAAATTATGACCAATGTAGTAGCTTAAAACAATACAAGTTTATTATCTTGCAGTTCTGGAGGTCAGAAGCCTGAAAAAAAATGAGTCTTATGGGGCTAAAAGCAAGGTGTTAGCAGGGCTGCATTCTTTCTGGAGGCTCTAGGGGAGATCCATTCCCTTGCCTTTTCCAGCTTCTGATGTCACCTGCGTTATTTGGCTCATGCTGCTGCTTCCATTTTTACAAAGAACATCACTCCAACCCCTGCTTCTGTCTTTTTTCCCTAGCCTGCCTTTCTTTTATAAGGACTCTAGTGATTGCATTGGGCTTACCTGGCTAATCCGGGATCATCTCCCCATCCCATGATTTCTAATTTAATCACATCTGCAAGACCTCTTTTTGCTACGTAAAATAATGTAGGTTCAGGAATTAAGATGTGGACATCTTTGGGGGGCTGTTATTTGCTCTACTACACTCAACAAGTGCCAGTTTCCTCAACCCAAAAGCTAGGCTATGAGTTGGTCATGGGAGTGAGAAGTGAGGCAGGAGGGAAGCCCCATTGAGTGGAACATGCCTACCCTGCCCTCAGATGCTCTCTCACTGGGGTTATGAAACTTGCAGACATGGAGTTGGTCTGCAGAAGGATGTGTCAAGAATAGAGGGCCAGGCTGGGCATGGTGGCTCATGCCTGTAATCTCAACACTTTGAGAGGCTGAGGCGGGCAGATCACTTGAGGTCAGGAGTTCGAGACCAGCCTAGCCAACATGGCGAAACCCCATCTCTACTAAAAATACCAAAAGAATTAGCCAGGTGTCATGGTACATGCCTGTAATCCCAGCTACTTGGGAGGCTGAGGCAGGAGAATCACTTGAACCCAGGAAGTGGAGGTTGCAGTGAGCTGAGATGGCACCACTGCACTCCAGCCTGGGCGACACCAGTGATACATCTCAAAAAAAAAAAAAAAAGAATTCAGAGTTGGGCAAAGTTAGAAGCAATGGAGAAGGCATTCGGCAGGCTTTTGTAGGCCGCTGTAGGCTTTCCTCACTGCAAGATTTTTGACAGACTGCTAGAATACCTTCTGGAGCAGAAAGCTCACTCCTTCACAAGAGAACCAAGGCCATTACTGGCAGCTGTGTTAAAAACTTCTTCCTTAGCTGAAGCCTACTTCCTCAGAAATGCACCCATTGGTCCTATCTCTACTGCGGCTGAACAGCTACTCCCCCACCCACTGCCTTCCGGAGGTGAGGCTTTCAAGTGTAATGAAATCTTTGAAAGGTGCTTGTACTAAATTAAAGACACCAGCTGCACCCAGGGTGTGTCCTGTCATCCTCCACTGCCACAGGAACAGTGGATCCTCTGGGTGCTATCTGAGTGCACGCACCAGTGGACAATACTAGTCTGGTACCTGTCATACACGAACAGGCTCTTTAAAGCAGTGCCCTGGATCAAAGAGCAGAACCAGATCATCCTTGGAAGAAAAGGGCAGAGCGGATTTGGAAACCCGGCCAAATGCCCCAGACTCCTCTCCTTACAGCAGCTGTCAGAATTATGAGAAAGTATCTGTTGGTGTCCCTGGTCCCTGTGCCCTGAATACCTTCCTTCTCACCCTCTGGCCTAGGAGTAGAAATGGTTTCCTGCTGCTGCTGATCTGAGTTGCATCATACTCTCCAGTGTTTTCTTGATTCTTCCATTGCTTGTGTGATGCCTATTAACATCTCTGTTTTAAATACTCAAGGCGGTATTCGTTTTCAGACTAGATATTACTCATGTAGGCTATGTTACCTGTATTATGGGTGCAGTGGCTCAAGCCTGTAAACCCAGCACTCTGGGAGGCCAAGGTGGGTGGAACACCTGAGGTCAAGAGTTTGAGACCAGCCTGGCCAACATGTGAAACCCCATCTCTACTAAAAATACAAAAATTAGCCAGGAGCAGTGGCTCATGCCTGTAGTCCCAGATACTTGGGAGGCTGAGGCAGGAAAATCGCTTGAACCTGGGAGGCAGAGGTTGCAGTGAGCTAAGATTGAACCACTGCACTCCAGCCTGGGCACAGAGCGAGACTCTGTATCAAAGCAAAAAAAAAAAGAGTGGGGTCCAGTTCCCCTCAATTCAACAAATACTCACTTGGCTCCCAGCATTCATTCATCCATTCATTCATTCATTCATTCATTCAACAAATATCTATTGAGCACTGCTATTTTCCAAGCACTGTTGTAATTGGAGGGATACAGCAGTGAGCAAGACAAAGTCTTTGCCTTAATGGAGTTTATATTTAAGTGGGAAGAGATGGACAATGAACAAATAAGCAAATACATCTACAGTATATCAGACTGTGATAAGAGCTACAGAGAAAATACAAAGCTGGGTAAAGGAGTGAAGAATGCCCGGATAGACATTGCTGGGATTGCTTGAGGTCAGGAGTTCAAGACCAGCCTGGGCAACATGGTTAAACCCAGTCTCTACTAAAAATACAAAAATTAACTGGGCATGGTAGCATGTGCCTGTAGTCCCAGCTACTTGGGAGGCTGAGGCATGAGAATCGCTTGAACCCGGGAGGCAGAGGTTGCAGGGAGCCGAGATCGGGCCGCTGCGCTCTAGCCTAGGTGACAGAGTGAGACCCTGTCTCAAAAAAAAGTGAGTATAAACAAGTGGGGAGGTTTGAGGACTGAACCCTGAACATTCCTGTGTTCAGAGGTTAGGAAAATATGGAAGAACCAGGAGAGGGGACCGAAAAGACAGGGTGTGTGTGTGGAGAGAGGAGAGAGGAGAGACTGTGAATGATCCCTGGGTGACTGCCGTCCATGGCCGTGTCTGTCTGTAGGTCTTGTACCTCTGAGTTTGTGTAGCAGAGGGCAGCCACGTGGACTTTGAGTCTGCAAGCAAAGTTCCAGGCATGCAGTGAGAGTTCAGTGACCTCCCCAAAAAGTGTCCATAAACTCGGTTCATGGGTCTCTCCAAGAAGCCCCTACAACTTGAGTTCAATGCAGTCTTCAAGAATGTCCTGTTGGACATGAGTTTATCAGCCTCCCAAGACAGCCTCACAGTTAGAGTCAGCACATTTCCTAAGAACCCCCTGCCTGAATTCAGTGAGTCCCTGCAGCCTAAATTTAGTGCATTTCCCACAAAGGTCCCACAGCCTCAGTTCAGTCACTTCGCTAGGGTGTCCTTAGAAACTGAGTTCTGAGCACTTCTCAAAGATTCCTGTAGCCTGAGTTCAAAGCATTTTGACCTCCCTGCAGGCTGAATCCCTCTGTGTCCTACCCCCAGGAAACCCCTGTGCCTCCAGTCCCCATCACTCCAGGCTCAACCTCAGGCTCTAAGTTTCCAAGACCCAAGGCCAGGAAGGCACATGAAGCCAGGAGTCTGTTTCTCTCTCTCCTGCTTACTCTGACATACTCTGACATACTCTGACAAAGGCCTCTGCCCCTTGCTGGCAGCCTAGTGTCCCCATCTGCCAAGCCCCTAGGAGACCCTCAGTGGTGGCCACAGGTAGATCAGGGTGCAGACTCAGGATGGTGAGAAAGAAGGATCCCAGGAGAGAAGGGGCTGAGTCTCCCTGGCTCTTTCTCTCACCTCTGCTAGTAGCAACACCCAGGTCATGCGCCCTGAATGGACTCTATAGTGAGCGGGAGGAGCAAAGGGAAAGGGAGGGCATAGAAGGCCAAGGGAGCCCTAAGCTAGGCCAGCATCTTGGCAAGGAGCTGGCAGAGCTCCCCGATGTTAGAGAGCTCGACACCACTCCCCTTGGGAGAGTCTCAGGGCTCTTCCACACCCACCAACCATCAGGAAAACAGTTTTGGGCTGGGCGTGCCAAAGGCTCTGGTCCTCAGTCTGCTGCAGGGAGTAGAAAAACATTTATTTGAAACTATTCTCTAACCCCCTCAATGCCAAAACAGTTTGTCCTCATATCAACAGGGACTCTTTGCAGGGTTTTAAGCAGGTGAGGGCAAGGTCATGCTGGGGCTGTAGAAAGCATCCGCCAGCTGGTGCCCCAGGGAATGGGAGAGCAAAAGCAGAAAGACCAGGGAGGAGTTTGTTGCACTTGTCCTGGCAAGAGATGCGGGGGACTTAGGCTAGGGGAGCAGCAATGTTGTTGGAGGATGCAGAAGTATGTGAGAGAATGTTTGCATTTTATTCTTTTTTTAAGATGGGTCTCGCTATATTCTGTAGGCCGGCCTTGAACTCCTGGGATTAAGTAATCCTCTTACCTCAGCCTCTGGAGTAGCTGGGACTACAAGTGTGCATCACCACACCAGGGAAGAGAATGTTTAAAGGGCAAAATGGACAGGTCTTGGCGATGGTTTTGGTACGTGGGAGAAAGCAAGAATTCATTCAATGCCAGGTGTGGTTGCCCAGGCCTGTAATCCCAGCACGCTGGGAGGCTGAGGTGGGAGGATCAATTGAGGCCAGGAGCTCAAGACCAGCCTGGGCAACATAGTGAGACCCCATCTCTTTTTAAAAAATAAGAAGGAATTCATTCAACAAATACTTATTAGGCACCTGCTAAGCCAGTTGCGGGTGCTTGGAATATAGGCTTTAAACAAGTAAGAAAAAAATCTCTGCCCTATGAGTTCACATTCCGGAGACAGACTCCCAGGTTTCTGCTTCTGGTGACTGGGTAGATGATGGGGCGTGTCACTGAGATAGGGACGTGGAAAGAGAAGCTGCTTTGGAAGGGGGAGAAGTGCTGAGGTCCATTAGACATGGTTCGCTTGAGGTGCCTGTGGGATGACCAGGGAGGGTGGCCAGGCAGGACTTGAGGCTGGAGCTCAGATGAGAGGTCTGGCCTGGCAGGAGGTAGAGATTTGGTAGTGGCCACACATGGATGGTTCTGAATCTAAGGAAGATGGGAGAATGACAAGGCGAGCAAGTGCAGTCCAAAGAGAGACCGGACTCTGAGGAAACACAGCATCTTAGGGAAGGACAGAGTGAGGGAAGCAGAGGAGTGGTGAGAGTTGGGAGAACCAGGAGAGTGGGGTGCCACTGAGCCACTGGAAAAGCCAGTACAGTGGGGTGCCACTGAGCCACTGGAAAAGCCAGTAATGGACCCCGAGAGAGGGATCCATTAGATTGGTCACCAGGCCACTCAGTAACACCGATGGGGGCAGGTAGTATCAGAGGAATGATGGGATTGGATCTCAGTGGACTGAGGAATAACAAGGAATGAGAAATCAGAGAGAGCTGTGGGTCCTTCTTTCAAAAAGTTTGGCCAGGAAGAGGAGGAGGTAGCCCATCTGTGCCCTCTAGGGAGAACAGGTGACAGGGCACAAAGGAGAGCACATGTCACTGTGGTTCAAAGTCAAGTTAGGAGGGTCAGTGAGGAGCCATGAGGGGCCAAAGCATGCTGTGAGGTTTCCCCTGGCTGCTTTAGGCAACGACAAGCCCACCTTCCAGCTACTCTGGATGGTTGATCTGCCAGGAGCCTCTCTACCTCATAGAAGGCAACCTGGCCTGCTGGGAAGCACCCAGCCTTCAGCTTGACATTGAGTTTGCAAGTCTACTTGGCCGCTTCCTAGTTGAGTAGCTATAGGTAAATTCATTAACTTAGCCTCAGTTTTCTCATCTGTAAAATGGCATCTTCACAGGGATTAAATAAAAGAACATTGTGAATATAATCAACTATGGACTTAAAAATGGTTACAATGGCAAATTTTATGTTATATTTTCTCACAATGTTAAGATTAATAAATTAATGTGCCAAAAGCCATTGAATTGTATAGTTTTTTGTTTTGTTTTTTGTTTTGTTTTGTTTTTTGAAGTAGAGTCTCACTCTGTCACCCAGGCTGGAGTACAGTGGCGTGATCTCGGCTCACTGCAGCCTCCATCTCCCAGGTTCCAGAGATTCTCCTGCCTCAGCCTCCAAGGTAGCTGGGATTACAGGCCCTCCCCATCACGCCTGGCTAATTTTTTAAAAATATTTTTAATAGAGACGGGTTTCACCATGTTGAACAGGCTGGTCTCAAACTCCTGACCTCAAATGATCCGCCCACTTTGGCCTCCCAAAGTGCTGGGATTACAGGCGTGAGCCACTGTGCCTGGCTGAATTGTACACTTTAAATTGGTATATTGTATGGTATGTGAATTATATCTCCCTAAAGCTGTTTAAAAACATGAATGGGCATATTAATTTGCTTATTTAATTATTTCCTATAAAGTGTTGTTTATAGGAATTGTGCCAGTTTACTGCCCAAGTTAAGTTTTGTTTGTTGGTATGTATTAACCCATATACACACAGTTTATAATTTTCACCCTGAGTGGTGTACAGTCATTAAAGTGTCTGAGACCTCCAGGCTGCTCCAGGATAAGCACCTTGTCCACGTATCCTAGACCCTGAGTCTGGTCTTCATCTCAGAGGTTGTCAAACTCCACCTGCAAAGCCCACTCTGGGGTAACTAAGCTCTGGAGAACCCAGGCCTCTGATGCAGACGCTTGAGAGGCTGATAAACAGGAAGGCCAATGGATCCTTTTACCAGTGGGGACACACCGAGCAGTCCTGGGGCAGGGCCCTCCCGTCGCTGCCCGCCCAGCAGAAAGGAGGAACATGGGATGCTCAGTGTTCTTCAGCACCCTCTTCCTGGCAATAACAACCATGGTTTTCATTGGCTGGTTCAAGTTGATTGTGGGATAAAAGTCAATGATCAGAACAGATAGTAAATGAAGAGCATTAGAAAATAAAGAATCAGGAACATTTGATGTTTTTTAAGAGTCCAGTTGTTCTACAAACCTGTTAGGAAAAACATCAGTCCCTACCACTCCCATTTCCCACTTTCCAGGGAAATCACGTTCAGCTCTTTCAGTGTCTTATAAAAAAAAAAAAAATCTCCGCCTTCCTGCTATTTTTCAGATTGGAAAACAGTTTGTAGAAGTCCTGGATGAGGGTCTTAATTTTGACAATTGCTCTAAGAGAACCTGTAGAGCAATATGAAATCTTATAGAGCAATAATAATTAGCTGTGGTAGAGGGTAGTTACAGTAATGGAACTATTGCATCCTAACCCCTCTACCACAGCTAATTATTTCACATTGCTGTGCAGATTGCAAAGGACTCTCCTCTACAGTATATCTTTTTGTTTTTTCTTTTGAGATGGATTCTCGCTCTGTCTCCCATGCTGGAATGCAGTGGCGCGATTTCAGCTCACTGCAACCTCTGCCTCCCGGATTCACGCCATTCTCCTGCCTCAGCCTCCTGAGTACAGGCGCCCGCCACCATGCCTGGCAAATTGTATTTTTAGTAGAGACGGGGTTTCGCCGTGTTAGCCAGGATGGTCTCGATCTCCTGACCTCGTGATCTGCCTGCCTCACCTTCCCACAGTGTTGGGATTACAGGCGTGAGCCACTGCGCCTGGCCTATATCTTTCTTTTTTAAAAAAGGTCATTTTTATTGTGTTAAAATATACAAAATATAAAATTTATCTTTTTAACTTTTTTTTTTTTTCTTTGAGACAAGATCTCACTCTGTCACCCAGGCTGGAGTGCAATGGCACAATCATAGCTTACTTCAGCCTTGAACTCCTGGACTCGAGCGGTCTTCCTGCCTTAGCCTCCAGAGTAGCTGGGCATTTTAACAATTTTTGACTGTAAAATTCTTTGGCATTAAGTATACTTATGTTGTGTAGCCATCACCACCATCCATCTTAAAACTTTTTCACCATCTTAAACTGAAACTCTGTATCCATTAAACAGTAACTCCTCATTGCTTCCTCCTCCAGTTCCTGAAATGACTATTCTACTTTCTTTCTCTGTGAGTTTGATTATTTTAGGTACCTCATCTATCTGGAATCATACATTTGTCCTCCTTTTGTGTCTGGCTTCTTTCACTTAACATAGTGTTTTCCAGGATCATCATGTTGAAGCATGTATCAGAATTACATTCCTTCTTCAGGCTACATGGTATTCCATTGTGTATGTATCATATTTTGCTAATCCATTCACCCATTAATGGACACGCGGGTTGTTTCCACTGTTAGGCTCTTGTGAATAATGCTGTTATGAACATGAGGGTACAAATATCTGTTCAAGTTCCTGCTTTCAATTATTTTATTTATTTATTGAGACAGGATCTCACTTTATCAGTCAGGCTGGAATGCAGTGTGGTGGGATCACAGCTCACTGCAGCCTCAACCTTCCAGGCTCAAGCCATCCTCCCACCTCAGCCCCCTGAGTAGCCAGGATCAGAGGTGCATGCTACCTTGCCCGCTAATTAAAAAAAAATTTTTTTTGTAGAGACGGGGGGTCTCACTATGTTGCCCAGGCTGGTCTTGAACTCCTGCCTCAAGCAGTCCTCCCCCTTCAGCCTCCCAAAGTTCTAGGATTACAAGTGTGAGCCACTGAGCCCAGCCTCAATTCTTTTATATACCTAGAAGTGGAATTGCTGAATCATCTAGTAATTTTATGTTTAATTTTTTGAGGGACCTGCTGTTTTTCTGACAATTTTACGACCAAGGTAAGGCAGACACTAAGACAACTGTTCTCATAAACAAGACAGGACACTTGGTGGCTTGCCCAGGGTCTCAAAGCCTGTTGGAAAGTAGAGCTGGGACTTGAACCTGGCTCTTCTGGCTTTAAGTTCAGCTTCTTTCTCTCTACCATGCTGTCTCCCCTATTGCATTGGCCTTCTTAAGCCTATAGTCCCCAACCAGGGGTCTCAGAGAGATGTTCCCATTCCTCCAGAGCATGTAGGGGACCCTTCATTTATGCAGCCATCCCCCTTTGTTTGCAATCATCGTTAGCATCTGTCAATGGCATATGGTTGGTCTATTACAGTTCTTGAACTAGAGCCCATCTCTCTTCCATTTAGACTAACTCCTTGATAGGATGTCGAAGTCTCATTGGCACGTTGGGAAGAAGGGTGTTCCTTTGCAACAATTCATGTCTATCTTATATGAACACTTAATCCCTACGGGAGGAGGCTGTACTTTGATCCAAATTTTGGTCCCCCTCTATTCTGGACCAACTGCTCCACACATAACTCATGGCATTGAAATAACAATTTTAAAGTAGCTGCCACATTTCAGGAATGGAGGGCTTTGCACATATTAGCTCATTTACTTAACTCATCCCGAGAGACAGAAAGCATCTTTCTGTTTTACAGATAAAGAAGCATAGGCCAGAGAGATCAAGCCACTTACTAGAGAGGCGGCCCCAGATTTTCTGGGTGCCAACATTGGTGCCTCTATTTCCCCACCTCACAACACCTCTTCCCAGGGATCTCTCGCCACTATGTAAGACATTGTGATCTAAAGCTTATGCTCTTAATGGGAACAGAGGGTTTTTTGAGTTGATGGGTTTTTTTTTTTTTTTCTTTTTTCCTGCCTGGAGTTCAGACTTGACTTCTAATTGGTAGGGTTTTGTCCTCACTTCTTTGGACCCTCTCCTACAAGACCAGTCACCCCCTGTCTGGGTCCTAATTGTTTGCGACTCTTTTTTCAGGGTGGGAGCAGGGTGGTTATGGAGTGCCCGTGGGTCCTGGTATGTAATAGGTGGCCATGACCTGTAGGTCTCTGGGCTAACACCAAGTGTCCCTGTTTAGCCAGCTCTCATTGAAATGTATTGAATGAATAAATAAGCTCATGAAAAAAATCAACCTAGATGATATTCTTCTCATCAAGAATAAAAAAAAAAATCAACCTGGACAATATTCTTCTCATCAAACAAAAACAAACAAAAAAACTCATAATTCTCCCCAGTGTTCTCTGCTTCAAAATAGTGGGGAGGTACTCAGGAGGCTGAAGTGGGAGGATCCCCTGAGGCCAGGAGTTTAAGACCAGCCTGGGCAATGGAGCAAGACCCCATCTCTAAAAAAAAATTTTTTTTTAAATTAGCCAGGTGTGGTGGTATGTGCCTATAGTCCCAGCTACTTGAGAGGCTGGGGTAGGAGGGTCATTTGAGCCCAGGAGATTGAGGCTGCTGTGAGCTATAATCTCACCACTGCACTCCAGCCTGGGTAACAGAGCAAGACCTTGTGTCTAAAACACACACACACACACAATAGTGAGGACAACTTGAATGCTCTGAGAAGTGGACAGCCTAGGAGGTGAGAGGAGGCCAATTTGCTATGATGAAAAGTTCAGTGTCCTACGTTGAAATTCTAATTTCAGTCGCTTACTGTGTGGCCCTGGGCACATCACTTAACTTTCTGAGTCATATTTTTCTCATTTGTGAAAAGGGGATAATAATTCTTGCCTCGCTAAGACGGTTGTGAGGATTAAACAAAATGAAGGGTGTGAAGGTGAGAGCACAGCCTCCAGCACACAGGAGAAATGAGAAAGCAGAGAGGATACTGGATGGATGAGTGACCTAGCAAACAGTGCAATATAGAATCTGTTTAAAGAAGGGCAGTTTAAAAAATCTTCATATGATGTATGTTATCTTTTGGGGCTATAAATGGCATTAGGCAATGAGGTATGTCAACGAACAATGATGACTCACCATGGAAATACCAAGTCTTTAAAACCTAAGAACCAATTACCAAATCCAGCATCAAAGACACACTGAAGCACTTAAAAAAAAAATTCCTATAGTCTAGGATGTGACAAAATTGCTATGTGTGGGATAGAGCCCTTGATTGCTAAGAAGATTCTGAACATTCACAGTGGAAAATTTTTCTCTTCCGTAGGATCAAGTGAGAATCCTATATTCTATATGTGGATTAGAACCAATTAGGATGTCGGGGTCTAAATGATTTTGGTGATCTTGGCCCTAAAGATTGCAGGCAAAACCCAAAAGCTGCAGTCTCTGAGCTCCTCCACTAAGGATGTACCCAACCCCCTCCTGCTTCCCCTCTGAAGCACTGGAGCTCCTCGCTGCCGGTGCCAACCTCCTCTTCCAGGAGGGAGCTCCCCACTCTCCCACACCCCACTCTGGAGCTCCGGGTCTGATGTGTGCCTGGGCCTCCATGCTCCTGCCTGAGGTGCTGTCCAGATGCTGAGAGTTGGGAGCCTTTGCTGTCTCCAGGAATATTAATAGCACGGGAGCTGTCCAGCTTAGGGAGCCAGCACTGAGAACAGGAGCCGGGCAGGGAGGGCCTCAGCTCAGGCGATGCCTGCAGAGCCCAGGACCCAGAGCTTCTGAGCCAAGCTAGGATAGCCAGGAGGGCCCCTGGAGGCCATGTGCAAATGTACAGAGGAGGAAACTGAGGACCAGGGAGGACAAGGCTTCGCTCAGGGACACACAGCCCATCTGCAGCAGGGAGACTCAGGCCTTCTGACCCTGAGTCCAGTGCTTCTCTCATGTCCTCACATCGTGGGCCTCCCCCAGCAACATACAGTATTATATGCTCACCAATGAGGTATACATCTGTTGACACATACCTACCACTGACCATGACACTCACTGATACAGCCCCCTCACAAGGTGCTTTTATCATCTCATTTAATTTTTACCACTACCCTGTGATTAGCTATAGTAGTACTATCATCATCACCCTATTTTCCTGCTACAGAAACTGAGGCACAGAGAGGTAGGGTGCCAGGCCTAGGGACTGGAGTCAGTTGTGAGAACAGTGTGCCAGGGAAGGCTGCCCAGAAGAAGGGACATCTGAGCTGGATAGAGAAGCAGGTGTTCACTAGGAGGGGAAAGACATTGTAGGGAGAGGGACCAGCAGGAACAAAGCCTAGATTTATGAGGTTGGGGAGAGAGAGACAGAGAGAAGAGCACTGCAGGAGCACGAGGCATGCGGAGGATGATAGAGGGTGCAGTGGAGACAGCGGGCAGAGTGGGGCTGGGGACTGCCTTACACAGCCATCCCTAAAGCCTCTCTCTGAGGAAGCATGTGCATTAGTCCCAGGGCAGCAGATCCTCGGGACCCCAGCCTGAAAATTTTTGGAGCAGAGCTTCCCTAAGTGTCCTCCCTGAGGGTATTCCCAAGGGGTGTGGCTCATCCTTCCAACTACATAGTAACCTCTCCCAAGTAAGAATAGTATCTGGCCAGATGCAGTGAGTCATGTCTGTAATCCCAGCATTTTGGGAGGCTGAGGCAGGCAGATCACTTGAGGCCAGGAGTTCAAGACCAGCCTGGCCAACATGGCGAAATCCCGTCTCTACAAAAAATATAAAAATTAACTGGGCGTGGTGGTGCGCTTCTGTAAACCCAGCTACTCGGGAGGCCAAGGCATGAGAATTGCTTGAACCCAGGAAGTGGAGGTTACAGTGAGCCGGTATCACACCACTGTACTCCAGCCTAGGTGACAGAAAGAGACTATCGCGCTCTCAAAAAAAAAAAAAAAAAAAATGGCATCTCCTTCTGAGGTCTCCCTCCTCCACCCCAGCCTAGCTGAAGCCCCATGTCATCTAGGATAAAGGCTCAAGGCCTGGCTACCAAAACACAAAACCACAAGCACTCAGGCCCTGGCGTTTAGGGCCACATACTTGCCTCCTGTGTGTCTGGCTGGGGAGAGGGAGGAAGGATGATTGAAGGAAGGGCTGGGGAGAGGAGTCATATTGCTGTGCCAAACTTGCCTCAAGATGGGTACAAGAAGACAAGGGAGGGAATTTATGTTCATTGAACATTTGTTAGGCAGTTGATTCCATTCTAAACACTTTTTTTTTTTTTTTTTTTTTGAGACGAAGTCTCTGTCACCCAGGCTGGAGTGCAGTGGGGCAATCTCGGCTCACTGCCAGCTCTGCCTCCCGGGTTCACGCCATTCTCCTGTCTCAGCCTCCCGAGTAGCTGGGACTACAGGCACCTGCCACCATGCCCGGCTAATTTTTTTTGTATTTTTAGTAGAGACGGGGTTTCACTGTGTTAGCCAGGATGGTCTCGATCTCCTGACCTCGTGATCTGCCTGCCTCGGCCTCCCAAAGTGCTGGGATTACAGGCATGAGCCACAGCACCCCGGCTGTAAACACATTAATTTAAGTATGCTATTTTATATAATCCTCTCAAAAACTTTCACTTTGTAATTGAGGAAACCAAAACTCAGATAAGTTGCCTGAGGTGTTTGCCCTGAGGCCATACCTCCCACTAGTATCCACCTATGGGGATACTAAGGCAGACCTGGAAGTTGAGATTGAGGGCACTGCTCTGAAGGAAATCTTTAGCTCAAGGACCCCCCTCATCCACTGGCCTTGTTTTGACCTTTCTTAGAACTGCGCCGCAGTGTAAGATACTTTGATGTAAACTTCCTTCCTCCCCGCTCTCCATCACATGGGTCAGACCTGCATTGAAGCCTGATGGCTCTCTCAGCCTTGCCAGCTCCCTCTCCAGTTTTGCACACTTACCGAATAATCTCCTGCAGTCTAACCCTGTCTTGGTGTCTGCTACTTGGAAGACCTGGGCTAACACAGCCACACAGCTAGTGGTAGCTGGCTGGGCTTCTTCTGTACCATGTGCCACCTGCTGTGACATGCAAACGTCAGGGACTAATGTGAGCTGCTGTCTGGTTTTCTTTAAACAGCACAGGACAGAACTCCTTAGCCCTCCCTCCTCCCACACCTCCCTTGCTTCCTTCCAGAGGGAGTAACCAGCTGCCTCTGGAATCTCAGGGATCTCTTTGTGCCTGCCTGGCTGCTTCTCACTTTTCCCTGGGACTCCAGTGGGGAAGAAAGTCTATGTAGGTTTATTTATATCTTGAAATGAATCCTCAAGCCTGTTTTACACCTGCCTCTCAGTTTTAGGTTTTTTTTGTTTAGACAGAGTCTCACTCTGTTGCCCAGGCTGGAATGCAGTGGTGTGATCTCCGCTCACTGCAACCTCCGCCTCCTGGGTTCAAGCGATCCTCCTGCCTCACCGCGTGAGTAGCTGGGATTACAGGCGCACACCACTATGCCTGGTTAATTTTTGTATTTTTAGTAGAGGCGGGGTTTCACCATGTAGGCCAGGCTGGTCTTGAACTGACCTCAAGTGATCCACCCACCTTGGCCTCCCAAAGTGCTGGGATTACAGGCGTGAGCCACCACACCTGGCCTTCAGTTTCAGTTTTTATTTTGCCTCAGGTCTGAACAATTCCCTCCACAATGACAACGTTCCAAGCTTCCTGAGTGCTGCACAGACTTTGTGACCTGAAAATAAATGAAATAGAAAGTAACCCTACAGATGGTACAGACACCCCCAACTAGGAGCAAGAGCAAGCTTCCTGAAAAGCTGTATAAACAGCTCTTTCCTCAAATCGAATTAAGCTTTATAGTCAAGGGATAGAGGGACTCCCTATCTCAAAAAATCCTGAACCTATGGCTTATTCCCTTTTTTCCCCCAGACCCAGACTATACAGAGTGGTACTGGATAAATATTTTTAGTGTGAAAAAATGATTATCTTTAATGGAGTCATTTTACAAGTTCAGATTTTCTCATGACCGGTTTCTGGAAAGCAGAAAATCTGAACTTATAACATGGTTAATAATATGAATATTATTAATCATCAAAGTAATAAAATAATGATATAAAATTATTCCTGCTTTCAGAAATATATAAAGAGGCCACTGAGTCCATATCTTGAATCTGTGAATTCTAAATAGCCCAGGCTGCAGTCTCAAGGATCCAGGCTGGGCCGGGCGCGGTGGCTCAAGCCTGTAATCCCAGCACTTTGGGAGGCCGAGACGGGTGGATCACGAGGTCAGAAGATCGAGACCATCCTGGCAAACATGGTGAAACCCCGTCTCTACTAAAAAATACAAAAAACTAGCCGGGCGAGATGGCGGGCGCCTGTAGTCCCAGTTACTTGGGAGGCTGAGGCAGGAGAATGGCGTAAACCCAGGAGGCGGAGCTTGCAGTGAGCTGAGATCCGGCCACTGCACTCCAGCCCGGGCGACAGAGCGAGACTCCGTCTCAAAAAAAAAAAAAAAAGAAAAAAGGATCCAGGCTGAAGAAATGAACATGAGTGTTTTGGCTTTTTTGTTTTGTTTTGTTTTGTTTTGTTTTGTTTTGAGATGGAGGCTCACTCTATCACCCAGGCTGGAGTGAAGTGGAGCAATTTTGGCTCACTGCAACCTCTGCCTCCTGGGTTCAAGCGATTCTCCGGCCTCAGCCTCCCAAGTTGCTGGGACTACAGGTTTGTGCCACCATGCCTGGCTACTTTTTTATATTTTTAGTAGAGATGGGGTTTCTCCATGTTGCTCAGGCTGGTCTCGAACTCCTGACCTCAGGTGATCCGCCCACCTCGGCCTCCCAAAGTGCTGGGATTACAGGCGTGAGCCATCGCCCCCGGCCTAACGTGAGTGTTTTTAAGGACTCCTGGGAGGAGAGGCGAGAACACCAGGACTAAAAACGCACTGCACTTGGATATCCTGAGGCCAACCTTCATGGTTTTTATGCCCTTATCCACTTAGAGCATCACAAACACCTTTCTGCAGGGCAGCCTATTCAGACATTAGCCAGATTATGTCAGCCCTGGATTGTTCAGGCAAATTGTGACTGCCAAGGAATCCAGCCATGTCCTAGAAGAAAGGGGTCACAGCGTAACTGGCTGTTACAGGAATGCTGACAAACCAGAAAGGAGAGGACACCAGGCCCAAACGATGACTGCTCAGAATTCTATCCGAGGGTTCCAAAACACAACTGCCCCCAGGTCTGGGCCATGCTACCCTAGTCCCTATTTTTCTTTTCTTTTCTTTTTTTTTTTTTAAGATGGGGTCTTACTCTGTTGCCCAGGCTGGAGTGCAGTGGTGCAAACATGGCTCACTGTAACCTCAGCCTCCTGAGCTCAGGTGATCCTCCCAACTGAACCTCCTGAGTAGTTGGGATTACAGGCACATGACACCACACCTGGCTAATTTGTGTAGTTTTTGTAGAAACGGGGTCTCGCCATGTTGCCCAGGCTGGTCTCAAACTCCAGGGCTCAAGTGATCTCCCTGCCTCAGCCTCCCAAAGTGCTGGGATTACAGGAGTGAGCCACTGTGGCCCGCCCCTGTTTTTCTTTTCTATCTAAATCCTATCCATCCCTTAAAGCCCAGTTCAATTTTCACCTCCTCCATGAAGACGTCTGTGGCTACCCCATTCCACAATGGCCTCTAGGCTGTCTCTAGCTTCCCGGGACGCTGTTCTGTACAACATGGCACTTATAGTGATAAGTCCTGCCTTTTATAGCTAGAGGTCTGCATTTGTGTAACATTTGCCTTCACAACTTGATTGCAAGTTTCTAGAGAGCAATAGATTTGTGTTCTCAGTTCCAGGAACACAGTAAATCAACACTTGTTGGTTTAGATATGCAGTAAGCACTCAATAAATGACTGTTGATCTGGCATCCAACAGATGCTCAATAAATGCCTATTGGTTTGGTTTACAGAAAGTGCTCAATAAATGCCTACTAGCTTGGTACACAATAGGAGTGCAGTAAGTGATTGGCTTGATCTAATAGGGTTTTTTGAGTCTCCTCTTTGTTGAGGACTGGCTAAGCCAATTGGGCACCAGGCAGCCAGCGGGAAGCTGATTGGAAGACAGCTAGGACAGGAGAGCTCTCCACGGCCGGCCAAAGTGGAGAGCGAACAGTAGGGAAAACCCAAGCCAAATTCTTGAGAGGGACTAAGAGTCAAGGTCTGGAAAGCCCAGACATAAACATCAGTTCCTAAGAAGCATCTTCCAATAACTTCCAACAGCACCTCTTCAGTGAATCCTTTCCTGACCTCACTATCCACAGTAGCCATCCCTCGCCCTGTCACTCTGTTGCACTCTCCCATCTTACTTGCTTCTTAGCATTCACACTACTTGATAGTAGCATTTCTCCCCTACCGGGCACCCACCTCACCTCCCCACTAGAATGTAATCCCTGTGAGGAAAGACTTCCTTGTTCATCAACACTTGCCTTGTTCACCAACATAACCCCAGGGCTACAAGAGTGCCAGCACATAGTAGATGCTCAATAAATAGAACTTGAATGAATGACTGGATGAACTGAGAGAAGTCAAGAGAAAGGAAGTCAGCAGGAAGTGAATTCAGATGGATCTGGATGGGAACTAGCAAGGTCCTGGGCCTCTGGCGAGAATGGCCCATGAGCTTGTGTGGGTGTTTTCCAACTTCCTTTATGAGCCTGTAGGTGCCATAAATGGTCGTGTCTGGTTATCTTAAAGGGACAGAGAAGAAGGAAGAGAGGGTCAGCCTACCCCTTTCACATTATTTCTATCCTCAGGGATGGGTGCAGTGGCTCATGCCTATAATCCCAGCACTTTGGGAGGCTGAGGTGGGTGGAGCTCTGAGCTCAGGAGTTCCAGACCAGCCTGGGCATCACGGCAAAACCCAATCTCTACCAACAACACAAAAACTTACACGGGTGTGGGGGTGCACACCTGTAGTCCCAGTTACTTGGGAGGCTGAGATGGGAGGATCATTTGAGCCTGGGAAGTAGAGGTTGTGGTGAGCCAGGATTGTGCCACTGCACTCCAGCCTGGGTGACAGAGTGAGACCCTGTTTCAAACAAACAAACAAACAAAACACATTAATTCTATCCTCTAACTATAAAATTCTACAATGGCCCCACTTTCTTAACCTTGGGGAGCCCAATAGGATACTCTCTAGTGGGTAACATAAAAACATAAAGCACATCATGTTTGCTTTATTATACAAGTAATAAGCAATTTGCTTTATTATACAAGTAATATTATACAAGTAATAACTGGGTTAGTGCTCAGCATATACTCACTCCCCTCCCACTCCCACTGTGGGTGGCATATACTTCCCTGCCCCATTGGTGTTGGGCTTGGCCATAGGACTTGCTTTAGCCAATGAAATGTTAGGAAATGAGGTAAACAGAGGCTTTATATGTGCTTATGCATTTTGGCTTGTCTCTTGGGCTCTGACAAGCTGGAAGACGAAGCGAAGCAAGCTTTTATAGCTGTTGCCCCTTCAGCCAGAGCCCCAGAATGAAGGCACGCGGGGCATACAGCCTGACCTACACTGAGAAGCCAAGCCCAGTCCAACTGCAATTTGACTGATTTAGGTTGAGCAGGGCAGGGCTGAGACAGAGCAGCCCTTCCATGCCCAACCTAAGTCAGTCAAATTACAGTAGATCTGCAGACCTGTGAGCTTGAGAATAAATCCTTGTGTTGTAATCTACTGAGACTTGGGGCTGGTCTGTTATGCATTATTACTGTGGCAATAGCTAATAATTATATAATATATATTTACTGTAGAAAAAATTAAAAATATAGACAAGTGAAGAGGGAAAAACAATACACTCATGATCCTATCACCCAGAATAAGTGCTGTTAGCATAGTTGGTATACGGCTCTTGGCTATTTTTCTATATTTCACAGCAACGGGGGCCTTTTTGTAATCTGCTTTTTCACACCAACATATCATGAGCATCTTTCTAAGGCCAAAAGCATTGCAGCATCGCCTCATCACCCCTCCCAGCAACTTACAAGACAGGCGCAGTGGCAACCGTATTTGCCCAAGTTCACTCCTCTAGAAATGAGCAGAGCGCATTGTGACTCCAAGCTCAGTACCCTTTCTACCAGGCAGGTGTTCTCTTGGGGCCTCATTAGCATTTTTGTCACCTGGCAAGGTCAGCTCTTTCCCCAACAAAAAGAAAGTGAAACCTTTATCTTATCTGGAAGTGGAACAGAAGTATTTGATTCCCTTGATTCACCTGGTCCCAGGGGCTGCAACAGGCCCCAGTTCCAGGGACCTACTGCCAACCTCTCACCACAAGCATCCCAGGATACACTTGTTTCTGCCTTAGGGTATAGTGGGGCATGAGCAAGTGGTTGGTAAGTAATTTCTGACACCCACAGGTTTCTAGTTTCAGCTGAGGCTTTTTTTTTTTTTTTTTTTTTTTGAGATGGAGTCTTGCTCTGTTGCCCAGGCTGTAGTGCAGTGGCACAATCCTGGCTTACTGCAACCTCCACCTCCTGGGTTCAAGCGATTCTCCTGCCTCAGCCTCCCGAGTAGATGGGATTACAAGTGCATATGCCACCACACCCAGCTAATTTTTGTATTTTTAGTAGAGACGGGGTTTCGCCATGTTGGCCAGGCTGGTCTCAAACTCCTGACCTCAAGTGATCCGGCCTCCTCTGCCTCCCAAAGTGCTGGGATTATAGGCGTGAGCCACTGTGCCCCGTCTATCTGAGGCATTCTTGTTAGCAGAAATGGAGCAGAGGGAACTCCCATTCCTGCAGTAAAGCTAGCCTGGGTGCTTCTGGCAGGAACCTAGGAAGCCCGTGGAGCCAGGCTGCATTCCCAATTCAGACGGCTTCAGCAAGAGAACCTCAGGGAGGTTGGAGAGAGGGGCACAGAATGTCCAGATCAATGGCTGAAGTTACTCACCTAAGCAAAGTGCCAGGACTCAGAGATGGAAGGCCAGTCTCTTAGTAGCTGTGTGACCTCAGTTTTCTCATCGGTCAAATGGTCATGGAACTGTGTGCCATGGAACCCTTTCTGCCGACGCAGGGTTGTTGCGAGGATGGTGAAGTAATAAACGGGAAAGAGCGATGGCCCTGCAGGGAGCGCTCACCCTCAGAATCCCAAGAGGCTGTGTCGTCCTGATCAAGCGGAGGAGGCAGGACTTGCAGGTCCCCACTCTCCAAGCCAAAGGGCAGCGGCAGGGAGAAGGAGCCTGGCTTTGGGGAGCTCCCGGCTGGGAGAGGCCAATCTTACAGAATCCCTGACAGCTGGCAGAAAACAGGCTCCAGGCACAGTCTCCTGTGATCAGGGTTTTCCCTGAGGAAGGCCCTTTATTTGTATTTTCCTCCTCAAGTTGATTTTCTAGCCCCAGCTGGTGAAAGGGAAAGAGAGAGAAAGACAGGAAGAGAGAGGAAGGGAGGGGAGAAGATGAGAGGAGAGGAGAGCAGGAAAGAATAAAAACAGCCCACAGTGTGTGGACCGGGGCCATTGAAGGTGGGTGGGAGGGGGCATCTGAGAGCATCCAATGGGGCCACTCTGCAGCCAGAACCCCCCAGGAACCAGGAACCTCAAGGCAAACCCAACCACAAAGAGTGGGGAACCCCTGGGCCTGGTGGCTCTGCTGGCAATGATTGTATGCCCCTAGGGTGGCAGTGAGGCACGGGGTAGGCTCCTTCAGCCAAAGGGCTTCCTTCCTGCCTCCTCCTTTCACCAAGTCCAGCCTCTTTGCAGGGTGAAGAGATGGGAGGTCCAGAGACAGAGGTGATAAGAGAAAAAGTCAAGTGATCCGGCTTTTTTTTTTTTTTTTTTTGAGACGGAGTCTCGCTCTGTCGCCCAGGCTGGAGTGCAGTGGCGCGATCTCAGCTCACTGCAAGCTCCGCCTCCCGGGTTCACGCCATTCTCCTGCCTCAGCCTCCAGAGTAGCTGGGACTACAGGCGCCCGCCACCTCGCCCGGCTAGTTTTTTGTATTTTTTAGTAGAGACGGGGTTTCACTGTGTTAGCCAGGATGGTCTCGATCTCCTGACCTCGTGATCCACCCGTCTCGGCCTCCCAAAGTGCTGGGATTACAGGCTTGAGCCACCGCGCCTGGCCGAGAAAATGCTTTTTAAAAAAAAAGTGTGTAAATTTTTTTTTTTTTTTTTTTTTTTTTCGAGATGGGGTCTCCCTCTGTTGTCCAGGCTGGAGTACAGTGGCGCAATCTCAGCTCACTGCAACCTCCACATCCTGAGTTCAAGCAATTCTCCCGCTTCAGTCTCCCGAGTAGCTGGGTTTACAGGTGCGTGCCACCATGCCCAGCTAATTTTTGTATTTTTAGTACACACAGGGTTTCACTATGTTGGTCAGGCTGATCTTGAACTCCTGACCTCAGGTGATCCACTTGCTTCGGCCTCCCAAAGTGCTGGGGTTACAGGTGTGAGCCACCATGCCCGGCCTTAAGTGTGTGAAGTATCTTGCACAGTGTCTGGCACATATGAGGTAACAAATATGACCAAGTTTGCCCCGAGAATTAGTGGCAGGGCCAGGACTAGAGCCCAGGTCTCTGGACTCTATGTCCTAGACATGATTCTTTGATCTCTTGTTGGTAGCTGGGAGCAGCTAGTGTCCAAACTAACCCTTGGTGATGAGGACAGCAGCTGGTTGAGTCCACAGGGGACCTGCCAGGCACACCCTCCCTCAGGATTCTGGTTGCCACGACTGCCTCTTACTGAGGCCTGAGCACGATACGTTCGCTCTCCCCTGGGCCAGCTCTGCACAGGCAGGGGCGGGCTCCTTAGGGCCAGCCCCCAGCCAGACTCCAGGAATGCTGAGGGAATACACCAAGAGATGGGTAGCCTAGAGGCAGCTCCCAAAATGCCCACCCCAGATCTCAACAGCTGTGCTCTCAGAGTCAGTAGGGACAAGTGGACCTCTTTAGAGAGCTGCCCTTATGGGGCCTGAGTCCCCCCACAGAACACCTGGGAACCCCAATCCTAAGCAAAACTTGAGAGGACACTGGGGGACCCAAGTTACAGTCTGTGAGGGTCCTTTGCCCAGCTGAGAAGCCTTGCTCTACATTTTTTCCTTCCTGTATAGAATTCCTTCATCTCTAAATACCATCCACTAAAAGGCTTTTATTTCTTTACTTCGTTTGTCCAGTCACTCAAGGATGGCGATTATGACTTCTTCAGCACAATCCAGTGCCTTAGCCCAGAGCCGAGATGCACAGTATCTAGAAAATGGGTTAAGTTGAAAGGAAAGAAACCGAGTCGGATTCTTTGGGGGTTCTCAAAGGTACTTGGAAGTTTACAGAACCAAAATGAGCAAGGAGAGGTTCTACATCTTGATGCACCTGCCAATACAGATTTCAGTACTTTATTTATTTATTTATTAATCCATTTATTGAGACAGGATCTTGTTCTGTCACCCAAGCTGGAGTGCTGTAGTGCAAATATCACTCACTGCAGCCTTGACCTCCTGGACTCAAGTGATCCTCCCATCTCAGCCTCCTGTGTAGCTGGGACTACAGGCACGCGACACCACGCCTGGCTAATTTTTGTGTTTTTAGTAGAGATGGGGTTTCACCATGTTGGCCAGGCTGGTCTTGAACTCCTGACCTCAAGTGATCTGCCTGCCTCTGACTCCCAAAATGCTGGGATTACAAGCGTGAGCCACTGCACCCGGCTATTTTCTTTTTTATTATAAATATAATACATGTTCATTGAAAAATACATTAATGTACATAAAGACAATAAAGTACTGCATATGTATGTATATACAGCATATATTTTTATGGACCCACAGCATACATACAATGCCACTGTTACTATTTCAGCATGTAGACTTGCAGTTATTTGCTAAGTATGGTTTTTAATTTATTTTTATTTATTTATTTACTTTTTTGAGACAGGGTCTCACTTCCATTACACAGGCTGGAGTGCAATGGCGTGATCTCAGCTCACTGCAGCCTCAACTTCCTGGGCTCAAGTGATTCTCCTACCTCAGCCTCCTGAGTAGTTGGTACTGCAGGTGTGTGCCACCAGGCCTGGCTAACTTTTTGTGTTTTTTGTAGAGACGAGGTTTTGCCAGTTTGCCCAGGCTGGTCTCAAACTCCTGAGCTCAAGCGACCCTCCCGCCTCAACCTCTCAAAGTACTAGGATTACAGGTGTGAGCCACTGTGCCTGGTGTAAGTATGTTTTTGTTTTTGTTTTTGCTTTGTTTTTGTTTTTTTGAGACGGAGTCTCACTCTGTCACCCTGTCTGGAGTACAGTGGCGTGATCTCGGCTCACGGCAACATCCACCTCCTGAGTTCAAGTGATTCTCCTGCCTCACCCTCCCAAGTAGCTGGGATTATAGGTGCCCGCCACTATGCCCAGCTAATCTTTTGTATTTTTCGTAGAGATGGGTTTCACCACGTTGGCCAGTCTCGTCTCGAACTTCTGACCTCAGGCAATCCGCTCACCTCGGCCTCCCAAGTGCTGGGATTACAGGCGTGAGCCACCCCGCCCACCAAGTATGGTTTTTTAAATGTACATTTAGACATGTTCCTTGATCGGAAGTGAGTTATCTCTCAGCCATCCTGAGGCTTTTAGTGGCATGCCTCCTGAGGCAAACACAGAAGGAAGGGTTTCTGCAATTAGGAATCCAGGCTCCCTTGGGTGCAAACCTCAGACCCTTAGCAGCCAGATGAGTTTGTGGCTGGGGGCAGAGAAGAACAGGGGACACATGGGAAAGGGAGTGACAAATGGAGAAGGTGACCTCACAGAAGCAGGGGGAAAAGGGAATTCCTAGTTATTGAACACCTACTATTCGCCAGGTCTAACTGGTCACACCTAAGGGTCCACTCACCACTCTCACCCAGTAGAGAGAGCTGGTTGACACCACTCTGGGCAGACAGCACCAGTTCCTGAAGTTGCCACGGAGTTGCTGGATAATCTCTCAGTTTCTTGCCCATTTGGGGTAGTGTTCTCCTTTTATGATGAGGAAGTTGAGGCTCAGAGAGATTAGGTCACCTCCCCTAAAGCACTCGGTGGCAAGTGGCAGTGCCAGGATTCAAATCCAGTCTGCCAGAATCCAAAGCCTGAATTCCCCCTCCCTGCTCAAGCCTGGAGACCTGGGATGAGTTCCATGGCAGCGGCCCCAGGGAGATCCACAGTGCTTTTGGAAGGATCTCTTGTTTCCATCGCCATTCCTACCACTAGAATCAACAGCAGGGCCTGGCTGGGGGATGAGGTACCTTTAACTCCTGCTCCTTAGAACAAGGCTGACAAAGAGTCTCCCTGTCCCCACCTCACACCAACCATTTCCCCCATCTCCTACCCTCAAGCATCACAGATGCCACAGAGACAAGTTGGAGATGGGAGGGGCAGAATACTAAGGCAGACTACTGCTGCATCCCTGCCTTGACCTCTGGTCTGACCTGGAGCCAACCAGGTAGAAGGGGTAGGGAAGGAGGCTCTTGGGAACTTTCCAGTAAGACTTACAGGGAAATGCCTCAGCTTTAGGGGAAATTCCCAAAAGAAGCAGTTCAGTTAAACTACTTTCTACGGTCCGAGGCCATCGCATGGTCATGACTGGCTGTAAGGGAGATAGAGAAAGGTGAGACTTGGGTCCACATCTTGGAGCCCCCTGGGAAAGAGGACATTATTAACCTATATTTGAATTCCAATGTGAATGAGCTCCCCCACTCATTTTTCCCAGAAACTAAGGAGAGAGCTTAAGAGGTTCCTTTTTTTTTTTTTTTTTTTTTTTTTTTTGACAGGGTCTCACTCTTCTATCCAGATAGGAGTGCAGTGGAGTGGTCTCAGCTCACCGCAACCTCCACTTCGCAGGCTCAAGCGATTCTCCTGCCTCAGCCTCCCAAGTAGCTGGGATTACAAGCTACCACACCCCGCTAATTTGTGTGTTTTTAGCAGAGACAGGGTTTCACCATGTTGACCAGGCTGGTCTCAAACTCCTGACCTCAAATGATCCACCTGCCTCAGCCTTCCAAAGTGCTGGGATTACAGACATGAGCCACCGTGCCCGGCCCAGAGGTTACAATTTGAATTGTAGACATGTGTGAAAAATCGGGCCTTAGTGATGACCTTGAGCCGTAGGCTATAAATAACTTCCACCTGCTTAGCATTCCATTAATGGAACACTAGGCAGAAGACCTTCTGGTGGACAGGTACCCATCTGGGAGGCTGCAACAGATTGTGGTTTCAAACACTATTTCTTCCATTTGCCAGCTGAGCAATTTAAGGTGAATAACCTGCCCCTTTGAGCCTCAGCTTCCTCATCCCTGAAGTCCAGAAGTGAAAAGTTCGAGGTTGTGTAGACCACGCATGGAGCTGCCTGAGTGAAGACGCTCAGCATGCAATAGGCGCTGGGCCATCCTACTTGCCAGCCTGCTTTTGTAGGGCAAAGAGGTGTAGTACCTTTTCCTCACCCATTCCAAGGTCCACGGCCAATACCCCCGTGACAAAAAAACAGATTAACAAGAGAAAAGCATAACACATTTATCTAACCTAAGTTTTACGTGATGCGAGAGCGTTCAGAAATGAAGACCCAGAGACAAAGGGACAATGTGTATTTTTAAGCTTAGGTCCAATAAAGACCAGCCAGTCATGTAGAATTGCGATTGGAAAGAGGGTGTGCTCTAATGGTGACAGACTGAAGGTAGAACCCAGCAAGGCCTCTTGTTCAGATTCTCCATGGCCTCTCTGCGGAGTGTTCTTTCCTTCCTAAGGGGCAGGACTCCCTTCGTATGAGGGCCTTCCAGGGAGATGGGAAGAGGTTAGAGTGGCCTCTCTAAGTTCCATGGCTTGCACTGGGGAGAGGAGTTCTAGTTTCTATGACCTCTTTCAGAGGCAATATGGGGTAAGGAGAAAGGAGGGAAAGAAAAGGGAAGGCCGGGAGAGGGTCAGGAAGACTTGGTTTCTGGGGCCCTTCCCATCCCTTCCAGTTCCAATAATTCAGAGTGCTAGAGCGCCATATTTTGGAGTATTGTGTTCTGAACCCCAATATTTGCTTGGGTTTTTTTTGTCCCTCCCTTCCTTCCTTCCTCACTTCCTTCCTCCCTTCCCCAGGACCTCAGGCCTGGCAGGCTGATGGGGGCTGCCCCTGTCATAGCTGCTCCACAGCAAGACCTAGAGAGTAGCCACTGTGCCGAGAGCCTTGGGCCGAGCTCTGAGCACCCTGGCTAATACCAAAGCTGGAGTCCAGAGCGGGGTTCCCAGCAGGTTATCTGGGGTGGGCCTTGACCACATTGGCTACAGCATGGCCTGTGGGTAGACATGCTTTGAACAGCTGAGGCTGACCTGAATGTTGGCATCAGCAGCAGAATCATCTTCACCAAGCAGGGTTTGAACTTGAGTTCAGTGACCCCAGGCTGTGTGGGGAAAGGGTTCTTCACCTGGCTGTGCCCCATGGATGGACAGCTAGGACTATACTCTGGGCCCTGCCCTACAGCTCAAGAAACATCCTTTACCCAGAGGAGGCAGAGACATCCCAGTTGGTTTTGGGAAACAAATATGAGAGGTTCAGATCATATAAATGAACGCTTGTCAGGCACCAAGGGAAAGCGGGCAGAACAGCCCCTCCACCTTACAGATCAATAAATCTGACCACACAGGAGCTCGATTTACACAGCCTGGCCAACGTGGTGAAACCCTGTCTCTACTAACAATACAAAAATTAGCCCGGCGTGGTGGCATGCACGTCTGTAGTCCCAGCTACTCGGGAGGCTGAGGTGGGAGAATCACTTGAACCTGGGAGGCGGAGGTTACAGTGAGCCAAGATCACGCCATTGCACTCCAGCCTGGGTGACAGAACGAGACTCCGTCTCCAAAAAAAATTAAAATTAAATTAAATTAAAAAATAAAAATGTACTGCAATGTTATGATAGTATGAGCTCATGTTGCTAGGAAGTGTGTGTGTGTGTGTGTATGTGTGTGTGTGTGTGTGTCTGTGTGTCTGGGTTGAAAAAATAAAGAATATGTTCTAAAATCTTACTAGTGGTTAGGTCTGAGTAGTGTTAATTGTGGAAATTTGGGGGATTTTGTGTGTTTTTCTGTTCTCCAAATGTTCTTTATCTTGTCTTTTATAACGAGAAAAAATTCTCCACAAAAAAATAACTTAAATAAACATATTTGAAGAACAAACCTTCTCCTCGGTCTCTGGCACCCATAACCTTCAGGCTGAATTAGCGTGTGCTGAGTGGTCAGAGTCCAGGGCTGGAAAGCAGGGTTTGGGTTTTGTTTGTGGTCAGTCCGAGACTAGTGAAGGCTCTCCTTATCCCTGACAGTCTTCAGAGCCCAGGCTCCGGGGAGTGACAAGACCTTGGAGAGTTAACGAGGACAAGCTTTCCCTGAGAGAAGCATCCGCCCCCGGGTGCACCTTGTAAAGGACCCAGGCCCATGCCGGAGCCCACCAGCAGGTGAGGAGCTGGTCTCCAAATCACCAGCCTGCCTGTCCTCCCTGTGATCTCCTAGTTACTGTCCTTCTCGAGGCTGGTTTCTTCATTTCTTTTGCTTTGGTGAATTACCTGGTAAATTCCTAACACTTGTTTTTTTTCTTCTTTAAGTTAGCCCCGGTCAGTTTCTGCTGCTTTCAACCAAAGAACCATGTGATTCACCATTCAGACAGATTGGAGAACAGGAGAGATGAAGGAAGAAAGGAAGCCAGCTTTTAGTGCAGGCCTGCTATGTACAGGCATTGGGCTAGGTACCTCCCATTCATGCTCTCAATTTATTCTGATAACAGCATTTCAAAGTAGGTTTCGTTAGGCCCAGTCTAACAGAGGAGGAAACTGAGGCTTAACAGCGTGAAGTCACTTGTCTATCGCATATGGAGTTGGTGACAGAACCAGGTCCTAAGAGAATCAAGACTGTCTCATCACAAAGTTCACACTCTCCCCGATGTATGAGACACCTTCCTTTGGCACTTTGCTGAATTTTTAGTTTACAAAAGAGAAGCATTGAAGAGCATTCTATTTTTTCACTCTGGAAGTCGGAAGAGCAGACTCAGATCTGGCCCTGGGCACAACTGTGAGGCCGACGGGTCTCAGGAACCCTTTCTGTGACTTGTATTCCCTTCCCGCCCACCTCCGGGCACTTCCTGGATACGTGTCCTTCTTTGCTTGCCCCACAGAAGCTTGCTCTTGGGAAAAAGCCTTCCTGAATCATTCCCATCCTACTCCCTGTGACGGAGAAGGCTTAAAATGTTTTTATGTTCAGGGAAGCATCAAAGAGAAAAATTCCTAGTTTTGGGATTGCAGGAGTCAGGAAGCAGGGCAAGGCTGTGAAGAGGACAGTTGTACCCTGAAGTCATAGTCACAGACCTCCTCATGTTGATCAGGCCTGAGGGGTCAGGGCAAGATGCCCTGAGCAGAGGAGTGAATCAGGAGGTGTGAGACCTGAGCCTGTGAGGAGTGGCCTGTGCTCTGCCTGAGGCCAGGAAAGGCCAGGGCAGGGTGGCTGGCAGGGCTGGCCTCACACCATATCCATGGACAGCCAGGGATCCGGTATCCTGGGTTTTTTTGCCCTGGGTTGGCCCCCTCTGATAGTTACTCTCCCCTGGGGCTACCACATGTCCTTCTGGGGAAATCCCTGGGAGTGAGGAAAGGGCAGACGGGGCCAGAGCTCCTAGGCCTCCAGAAGGCAGCCCGGCATGCAGAGAATTCCCACCAGGACCAGGGGCTTGGCAGGGCCATCACAACAACTGCTACCCACTACTGAGCGTGGGTTGCGCGCCAGGTTCGCTCAGCACTTTCCCAGCATTTGCTGTGAGTCCTCAGAAGCAGACGTGCCTCCAGTTTCCAAGTCATCAGGACCAGGATTGTGGGAGGCAGCTTCACCATCTTCCCACTGCCCAGGGCTGCCCCAGAGCCGGGGGAGATGGCAGTGTGGGGAGAATATGACTGTTGTCTGAGAGGGATGGGGTTTGATTTTGCTTCCCTTCACTTTTTACTCAAGAAAACAAGACAGAATAATTTGGCTCTGAACAAACAATTCCCCATGCCAGGTATAGGCCAAAATGCCTAAGTTTGAAACCTAGAAGAAGCCTTGAGCTTATCATTCTAGAGCTGGAGAAACTGAGGCCCACAGGGGAAAGGACCGCCTTGACTTGCTGAACCGGGACTTAAACACAGGTGTCTCTGCTCCCAACAGGTTGCAATTTCCACTCCAGGAGTTGGGGGTCTGTCATCTCAAAGTGATCAGGTTGTAGGCAACAAGGGCCCTGCTTGGCTCCTGTTGTGCCCTCCTCTTCCTGACCACATTCCCACTCAGAACAGGTTGCCCCAGGACCACAGGAAATATATCGATTGTCTCTGGACTGCCACTTTTCTTTATTTTCAAAAAGACTTTTTTTTTTGGAGACAAGCTCTTGCTCCATTTACCCAGGCCAGAGTGCAGTGCTGTGATCATGGCTCACTGCAGCCTTGACCTCCTGGGCTCAAGTGATCCTCCTGCCTCAGCCTCCACTCGGCTAATTTTTCTATTTTTTGTAGAGATGGGGGTCTTGCTTTGTTGCTCAGGCTGGTCTTGAACTCCTGGCCTTAAGCAATCCTCCTGCTTTGGTCTACCCAAAGTGTTGGGATTACAGGAGTGAGCCACCGCACCAGCCAAAGACTCTTTGCTTTTAGAAAGAAATAAGAAATAACCTCATTGCATCTCATTGAGAGATGCAGAATAGACCACCTCCCCCAAGCTACTCCATTTTAACTTTTTGTCAAGGCAGATAAATCCTTTAATTGTTTCAGATATACTGAATTGAGTCTTCCCTTGCTTGCTGACTAAAGCAAGGGCTGAAGGATACAGGCACCTAAATTTGCTGAGCCTCAGCTTAATGGTTCGTAGAGTGGCAATGATAAGGAAGCCCACTTTGTAGTCTTGTTGGGGGATTAACTGAGATAACGTAAGGCAAAAGGCTTAGAACACAGGATGGATTTAATAAACATTTACTATTCTTCTTTTAATCCCAGCCAGGCCACAAGCGAGGATATATCATCCTAATCTCCTTGAAGTCTGAGTTCATTAATTTTTTTATTGTGGTAAAATATAGATAACATAAAATTTACCATTTTAACCATTTTTATGGCAGTGGGAAGCGCTGCCTGTCTCTCACCAGTGTCAGGCCTTAGGGCCTCTTCAGCCCCTGAGTTGGGTTTCTGGATTTTTCTCTGTGGTCTGAATTTACAGAAGGAGGTCTCCATGTCTTCTTGGAAAGGCAACAGAAACACTGCCCACCCTCAGGGACCAATGGAAGTTGTTCTTTTCTTCGGTCTTCCCTGCCCCACTGGACTTTCTGTACCCTCCTGCCCACTCCCCAATAGTGTTCCAGCTGTTCCAACTGCTCCCAATGTCCCTCACTTTCCATGGGAATTGCTCCCTCTTTTTAACATTGTTATTGAAATATGGTTCACACACCATCAATTCACCCACTTAAAGTGAATGATTCAATAGGTTTTAGTATGTTCAATGAATTCAGAATATGCTAAAATAAAAATGGTTAAAATGGTACACATTTTAATGGTTAAAATGGTAAATTTTATGTTATCTATATTTTACCACACACAAAAAAAGCATTCAGAAGCATTAAGTACACTCACGCTATTACGCAAACATCACCACCACCCATTTTCAAAACTTTTTCATCATCCCAAACTGAAATTCTGTAGCCACCAAACAATAACTCCCATTTCCCCTCCCCTGAGCCCCTCATTACTCTGATTCTACTTTCAGGCGCTATGAACTTTAGGTGCCTCAGATAAGTGGCATCATACATTTGTCCTTTTGTGACTGGCTTCTTTCACTTAATATATGAGTTCAAGCTTCATCTATATTGTAGCAGAATTTCATTTCTCTTTTTTTTTTTTTTTTTTTTTGAGGTCTCCCTCTGTCACCCAGGCTGCAGGCTGGAGTGCAGTGGCACGATTTTGGCTTGCTGCAGCTTCAATCTCCTGGGCTTAAGCGATCCTCCCACCTCAGCCTCCCGAGTAGCTGACACTACAGGCATTAGCCACCACGCCCAGCCTGATTTCTTTTTATGGCTGAATAATATTCTGTTGTATGCATATACCACATTTTGTTTATCCATTCATTCACTGAGGAACATTTGGGTTGGTTCCACCTTTGGCTATTATGAAATAATGCTGCATGGTTCATTAATTGTGTAACCAATGTGTGCATAGCATTTACCAACTAGCATTACTTATTTATTTGCCTTAGATGACTTGATGAAGGCAGAGTAGATTCCTTATCCCATTTTGCTGAGGTTCAGACAGATCTGCAAGGCCCAACGCCATACACCTGGTAGAACTTGAACTTAATTCTCCCATAAAATAGAGGCTGTTCTCAAAATCTAAGATTCCATGGTTCAATCAGCAGGCTTCACAACACCTCTCCCTTCTACCAAAAAAAAGTGTTTTATGGTAAATGCAGACCTTGTGCCAGGCCTGGCTTGGGAGTTCCTTGCGGCCAAGGCCTGTATCTTCCTGTGCCTTATGTTTGAAAGCAGAGGATGGGGGATGTTTAGTAAACATTTGATGAGAATCTGTTGGCAACCACTGGGACCCTCAGGGATCTATGAGGCCACCGGCTGGTGAGCTGCCAACCACAAGTCTCCTCTCTGTGGCCGTGGGAAGTGCTGCGTCTCCATTCTCACCAGTGTCAGGTCTGAGGACCTCTCCAGCCCCTGAGTTGGGTTTCTGGATTTTTCTCTATGGTCTGAATTTACAGTTCTCCTAACATGATGCGCATGGGTTAAGAAGGAGCAAGGGGGAGAAGGAGGTCTCCATGTCTTCTTGGAAAGGCAACAGAAACACTGCCCATCCTCAGGGACCAATGGAAGTTGTTCTTTTCTTCGGTCTTCCCTGCCCCACTAGACTTTCTGTACCCTCCTGCCCACTCCCCAATAGGACCTGTTCCAACTGCTCCCAATGGGAGCACTCTCCATGGGAATTGCTCCTTTTTTTTTCTTTCTTTTTTGAGACAGTCTCGCTCTGTTGCCCAGGCTGGAGTGCAGTGGCTGGATCTCAGCTCACTACAAGCTCCGCCTCCCGGGTTCACACCATTCTCCTGCCTCAGCCTCCCAAGTAGCTGGGACTACAGGCGCCCGCCACCATACCTGGCTAAGTTTTTATATTTTTAGTAGAGACGGGGTTTCACCGTGTTAGCCAGGATGGTCTTGATCTCCTGACCTCATGATCCGCCCACTTTGGCCTCCCAAAGTTCTGGGATTACAGGAGTGAACCACCACGCCCAGCCCCTGCTCCCTCTTTTTAACAGTGTCATTGAAATGTAATTCACCACTATACAATTCACCCATTTAAAGTGAATGATTGAATAGGTTTTAGTATATTCAACGATATGTGTAACCATCATCGTAGTCAATTTTAGAATATTTTTGTAGCCATAAAGAGAAACCCCACACCCTTTAGCTATCACTCCCCCATCCCCAGGTCCCCTAGTCCCAAAGTCAACACTGATCTACTTTCTGTCTCTATAGATTTCCCCATCCTGGACATTTCATATAAATGGAATCATATACGTGGTCTTTTGTGTCTGGCCTTTTTCACGAAGCATTCTATTTTCAAGGTCCATCTGTGCTGTGGGAATCTATGCTTGTGAATATCTCTTCCTTTTCTGCCTGGGCCATTGAAACAAGGCCGTGTAAGCCACAGCAGTTTTCCAAAGGACGTGTCCCCCTTTCTTCTCTCTTTTTGACTCCTGCTCTCCACTTCCGTCCTTGGCAGGACTTCCTTCTCTTCCGGTCAGGCTTCCGTTGCCCCTTCTGCCAACACTTCCTCTGATGGCCAGGCCCTGGGCTGGAGGCCTGGGAAAGCTGCCGCCAGCAGCTCTTCCAGTGCTGGGGCTAGGCCTGGGGAATTCTGCTTTGGAGTTGGTTTCAACATGGGGAAGTGGGGGATAGAGCCTCTAGTCCTGCTCTGAGCTCAGCCCTTGTCATTCAGAAAGCCACAAGGCCTGGGGCAGGTCCCTGAAGTCCTTCCTCATGACCCTACCCCTGACCACATGATGCCTCAATGGATGCAGATGCTCTGGGGAGCCCTAACCAACATGTACATGCCCACACATACATGCACAGAACCCAGGACTAATGCCAACAGTGGAGACCCTTCTCAATCTGCTTAAAACTGTGGAATCTTATACTGTATTTATAGAATATTATCTTTATTTGATTATGTTTTGTTTTAGATTTTAACTTCCAACATTTGTTTATCCAGGGCTTTTTTTCTGTCTCTCTTTCTCAAAGCTGGCCAATGTTAGTTGGCCATCAGTCAAGTACTGCGCCCACGCTGGGCGAACTAGTCTCCTTTGTCATGCTGTGTGGGGAGATTGAGTGTGGAGCTGGCATTTTCCCTATTCCTGCCCGGCCTCAACCTGGCCCTGGGGACATCTGCCCAGCAGGCCTATGTGGCTGGAACACATGGGTCCCACTACAGTTCACTGCCCTCCAGTCCATGATGAGGTCAATTGCTCAGATTGTCCCCAGAACTGACTGAGTGGAAAGGTGACTCCTGACAGGGCAGGCCCCTGGGGTTAGCCTCCATGGGATATGAGTCCCCACTTCCTCCAGAATATCAGCTTCATTGAGAGCTGCTGCAAATGGCCACCCTCCTTTAGAGCTAAGCATTGTCCTCTCCCCACAGGGCCTCACGGGGATGAAGGCGCCACAAGAGGGCTCTTGGAGGGAAGTGACTTGTTGGGAGAGCCCATGAGCTCCCCAGCCTGCAGAAATGTTCTTTCTGTACACACATGACACATGCACTTACACTTACCACCTCTACTGTGGACACACCTCCACAGTGTGCCCCTTTGAATCCCACCCCACACTTTAATCCGCCCTCTGCCACCATCTCCACAGCAGCGGTCTAGAGCTGGCAACAATGGAGAAAAACACACCCACTGTACAGATAAGATGCCTGAAGTGGAGAGACAAGAGACCTGCCCGAGGTTGCACAGGTGTAGGCAGAGCCAGAGTGGGAGCTCAGGCAGCTGTGGTGTGGTGGAAGCACAACACCTAATCTCTTCTCCCCAGCTGTGTGACCTAGGGCAGGTCACTTACCCTCTCTGAGCCTAGAGTCTGCATCTGTGAGATGATAACACCCACTTCAGAGGGCTTCCGTGAGGATCCAGGGAGTCATGTGGTACAGGTACCTCCTCACAAGCTATAAAGATGGTGAGAGCCAGTGGACAGTCAGAATTCCGGCCTTTTCCCTTCTTTTGGAAGTTCAGTTGCAAGTTGTATTGGGATACAGGTTGCACAGATTTTTTTTTCCTGTTATATCTTTTAACATTTCATGGTATTGTTTATCATATAGAAGTTTGTGATTTGAATGTTGTTACATTTATTCATCTTTTCCTTTAAGGTTTTTTTTTTTTTTTTGAGACAGAGTCTCGCTCTGTCGCCCAGGCTGGAGTGCAGTGGCGCCATCTCGGCTCACTGCAAGTTCCGCCTCCTGGGTTCACGCCATTCTCCTGCCTCAGCCTCCCGAGTAGCTGGGACTACAGGCGCCCACCACCACGCCTGGCTAATTTTTTTGTGTTTTTAGTAGAGACGGGGTTTCACCGTGTTAGCCAGGATGGTCTCGATCTCCTGACCTCGTGATTCGCCCGCCTTGGCCTCCCAAAGTGCTGGGATTACAGGTGTGAGCCACCGCTCCCGGCCGATTTTTTGTTTTTGTGTCTTGCCAAAGGTTATAAGTGAGGAAAAAAAGGACAAATTCCCCAGATAAATCACAGAAAAGAAAATAGAAAAAGATCTTGAAAATCTTTTTAAAAACTCACATAATAAGAGAAATGCTAAGATGCCATTTCACATTATCAGATTAACAGAAGTTTTAAAGTTTGCTAACACACTGTATTGGTGAAACTGATGAGGAACAGGCACTCTCGTACTTTGCTGGTAGATGTATACATTTGTAGAACTCTGATCAGAGCAATTTGGCTATATTTGTAAAAATTAAAAACACACATACCACTTAATCTAGCAAGTCCACATCTAGGAATGGATCCTCAGATATTACAGATGTATGAAATGACATATGTGCAAGGTTATTCATTATAGCATTGTTTATAACAGCAAAGGAAACAACCATCATTAGGGAACTGGTAAAAATATGTTTCATCCATACAATGAACCACCATACATTTGTATCAAAGAATAAGGAAGCTTTTCTGAACTGATATGGAAAGAATATCTCTATATCCTTAAGTGAAAAAAGGAAAGTGCAGAACAGTATGTAAAATAGGCAATTGTGTCACCCTGTGGGGCGCACTGTGGCAACCAGACCTCTGGGTTGTGGAATCAGGTCCTGCAGGTCACCGTGTCTGGGGGACAGTGGCAGCTGCTGCCCCCATCTCAAGGACACTTGAGCAGCCAGCAGGTTGGCATCATTCTACAGCAGGAGGTTAAGGGCCCCCCCTCCCAGAGAGGCGATCATTAGAGCCAAGGCTCCCAAAGGTCAAGGTGCAGAGCAACACCTGGAGAGTCTGCCACAGCCTTCAGAAGCATCGTGCTATTTTGACTTCTATATAGTCAGATAAGCAGGATTACTTGAAAGCCGAATGGGATCAGCCTAATGACCAAAGGTATTGAGACAGTGTTGTGCAAGCAAGAATTAAGAATGCCATACAAGCATTTATCAGTAACACCGAAGGACGAAACACACGGGGCACACAAACCTGGCGCCCTAGACTATGAAACATTCCTAAAACCACAACTGGAGATTACCTAATCAAACATCAAGTGAATTTGTCAAGTAAGGGTTACGGCTAGGATATTCATATTCCTACCAAATCAATAGCTATTGCTTGTTAATATTTTTTGTTTTATCCATGTTTTGATGGAAAGCAAATGAATATATTGTTCATATTTTGTTATTTTGGTTAAAATCTATTTGCTACTTTTGTTGAATATACAATTGACCCTTGAACAACAAGGTTTTTATTTTCTTTTTTTTTTTTTTTTTTAAAGACAGGGTCTTGCTTTTATGCCCAGGCTGGAGTGAAATGGCATGATCTCAGCTCACTGCAACCTCCCACTCCCCCTCCCAGCCTCCTGGGTTCAAGCAATTCTCATGCTTCAGCCTCCCAAGTAACTGGGACTACAGGTGTGCACCACCACGCTAGCTAATTTTTGCATTTTTAGTAGGACAGAGTTTCACTGTGTAGGCCAGGCTGGTCTCGAACTCCTGACCTCATGTGATCTGCCTGCCTCAGCCTCCCAAACTGCTGGGATTACAGGTATGAGCCACGGCACCTGGCCTTATATACCTTTTTATACTTTAGATGTTTTGAGCCATGTGAATGATATTTTACCAATGCAGAAAATTAACACCATTTTAAAATAATAACAAGTTCCCAGAATCCAATCCAAAATACCAAACCAGACACTCTGGGCCCATATATTTTTTTTAAAAGTTTCCTAGGAATCTCTTAGGGGAATCCTGGCCTGTCATGAAAGATCCCTAAGAACCTACTGAGCCTTAGATCCAGCAGTCAAGGTCCCAGCCTTTGCAGCGCCACCTGGTGGCCTTGTTACCAAGCATCCCTCAGAAAAATGAGTGTGGATGGTCCGTGAATGCAGACCAGGGCAGAAGGTAACATTGCACGGTGTCCGGCTGGGTGGGGCTGGCCCCAGCGGACACAAGGTCGACATCCAGGACTACCTGTGTGGGTCCTGAGGGAAATGAGGCACAGGTCCTAAAGTTCTTTTTTTTTTTTTTTTTTTTTTGAGACGGAGTCTCGCTCTGTCGCCCAGGCTGGAGTGCTGTGGCCGGGTCTCAGCTCACTGCAAGCTCCGCCTCCCGGGTTCCCGCCATTCTCCTGCCTCAGCCTCCCGAGTAGCTGGGACTACAGGCGCCCGCCACCTCGCCCGGCTAGTTTTTTGTATTTTTTTTAGTAGAGACGGGGTTTCACCGTGTTAGCCAGGATGGTCTCGATCTCCTGACCTCGTGATCCGCCCGTCTCGGCCTCCCAAAGTGCTGGGATTACAGGCTTGAGCCACCGCGCCCGGCCCACAGGTCCTAAAGTTCTACAGCCTCTGTCCCCAGGAGCCACCCAGAGGCAGCCTGCAAGAGCACACACCTGTGGACTTTAAAGTTAGACCTGAGTTCAAACCCCGGCTCCACCAGCTACTAGCCTTGTTATCTCATGCAGCACAACTTCTCAGGTCCTCTGTTTTCTCATCTGCAAAACGGAGACAAGTATAAGTCTGTAGACACATCTAGAATAATGCGTGCTTAACAGGAACTTGATTAATGCTCATTGTCTTCCCTTTTATTACTTCCAGATAGCCTTACTCCCTGGCCCTAAAGAACCTAGCTGGGCTCCTGGGAGCTTCCTGTGGCCTGGGAGGGTTCAAGCATTGGAGAGACTGAGGAAGAAGAAATCCATATGCTTCTTGTCTTTCTAAACCCTCGCCCTCCTCCTTGCCCCTTCTTTAGCTAGCAAGGGATACATTTCAGGCCTGTCTGAGGTGGGGAGGGAGTTCAGGAAGTGGCTGCAGTTCCCACAAGCAGAGTCAGATGGGGTTCCAGTCCTGTGCTATAGGCCTGGGTGCTCCACCAATCGAGTCTTTTGGCCTGGGAGCAAGGCCCAGTCCCTGCCCTCCCTCAGGGAGCACATTATACTCAGGGAGAGCCGAATAGAGTACAAATCAGTGAATATGCAGGGGACTAAGTGGTCTTAGAGGCACTGATGAAGTTACTAAATTGACCATCTGCTCCTTTAGGTTGCGACACTATTTCTAGAAGCTCCTGATAAAAACGCAACTAGGAGCCCATGAATCCCTCGCCCTTTAGTTCAAATTAGCATCTCTGCTTCCTTCCTAGGTCTTCTGGAAGATGGCAGAACCCAAGAGAGATGAGACATGATGAAAACGTAGACAAGACATTGGAACATTTTTGTTCGAAGCTGTAGAAAGGAATGTTCAGAGGACAGAGCAGAGCACTCCTAGAAGGGGTGACTGCAGGGTTCCAGACCCCCTGGCAGTGGGAAGACACCAGCCTAGCCAGAGGAGAGCCTCCCAAAGGGAAACTGGGAGATACTGAGATCGCCTGGGCCACAATTCTGCCCTTTGTACCCATGACAGCAGAGAACCTCCAAGAAGTCAGATGCTGAAAGAACAGATTCCTAACCTTAGGCATTACCCGATTCCTAGGTGAGGAAACTGAGGACCAGCAAGGGGAGGTGCTTGCCTCAGTCCCATGTGAGTTAATGGATGACCCTGACCTGGACTTCAAGTCTCCCGAGCCTCACTGTATGGTGCAAAGCACTCAGTCTTTGCAGCCAGGTAGAACTGCATTTGAACCCAATCTCCCCTGCTACTTTGCTAGATGTTTGGTTTTAGAAAAGTCATCTACCTCTCTGAGCCTTGGTTTCCTGCCTTTGTAAAACAGACCAGAGCTCTCGCTCAGGAGTGTCATCAGGACTAAAGATAATATATGCAAGCCACCCGGCACATGGTAAGTGGGGATGCTACGATTATTGCTTCTCCTACACAAACCACACCAGCCACAGACAGGCAGGAAGAGGGCTGGCTGCTGCAGCGCTCAGGCACAGCAGCTTTGCACTTGGTGGCGGTCATGGTAGGGGCATGGGGTTCTGGTTGAAGGAGTCAGATGTGTGGAAAGCAGAATGTGCCTTGTGGCTGGGTAGTGAGGCTCCTTCACTAACCCCAGAGTTGCAGAGTATGCAGGCCGTGGGAGCCACACACCCAGCCCATGACATGCAGAAGCGAGAGGCATGACCCCTTACTCGTGTGAAGGGCCCTACCAATCACATGCTTTGCAGTCGCCAGAGTGGTTGCCAGGGCCAGAACCACTACAGGGGACCTTCCTTCCCCTTTTGCTCCAGGCTCCTCACTTACATGTCTATTTTTATGCTGTACTGTATGCTGTCAATAAGAAGTATGGCTGTTACAGCAGCAACCACATTCCGAGTGCAATGGAACGGGAACTTCACCCTCTCAGAAGCCCTGCAGGAGCTTACTGTCGTTCCCACTTTACAAGAGGGAGAACTGAGGCTCAGTTCCTTGCTAACACTTACCCAGCCAAGAAGGTGCCAGAACTGGGATTCAGACGCTGAGGTCCAGGCTAACTCCAAAGCCAGGGTTTCCATGCCAGCACCTCCTGCCCACGTATGATGCTTCTTTCCAGGGAAGGGAGGTTGATAGAGGCAGGGCCTACAGGTTATCATTATTATTATTATTATTATTATTATTTTAAAGACGGGGGTCTTGCTATGTTGCCCAGGCTAAAGTGCAGTGGCGTGATCATAGCTCACTGCAGCCTCAAACTCCTGCGCTCAAGCAATCCTCCTGCCTGCAGGTTTTGAAGGCTGTAGCAGGACCAACTCCTGGGCAGGTGTGTTGGGAGTAGGGGGCCTCATTTGAACCCCAGAAAGTTTGCTCACGAGGCAGTCCTGAACAAGTAGAAGGCACCCGCAGAGGCAGCAGCAGAGGAAGAGAACCGAAGGAGACATGAGAACTGAAGGAGACATGAGAACCGAAGGAGACATGAGAACCGAAGGAGACATGAGAACTGAAGGAGACATGAGGTTCATCTCCCAGCAGCTGTTCCCCTTCTCTTAGCAATGAGCAGTTTTCCTCCTTCCAGTTTTGGGGAAGTTAACTCTCCCTCAGGCTCTAAGGCCCCAGGTCTCACCCTCCTCCACCGCTTGGCCTCTGTGACTGGTCCATGGACAGGGCGTGTGCATCCACAAGATATGGGGAGGGGCTCGCTAGGGTCTTTGGAAAGCAGCTGCCCCACTTCTCTGAACAAGCTTCCACGGGCAGGCTTGCTGTCTGGTGTTTAACAGCTCAGTGACATGGTAAAGTCATTCTCCCCACCATCCCCTGTATGGGTTGAAGGCAGCTGGGGTGATACATAAAAAGGCTCCTGTTTTAAAAACCTCCACCTGTGGGAAAGGTGGGGGGCTGCAGTGTCCTGAAATCACCCCACAGAGGCCAGAGCCTGGCTGAGCCACCACAGCCTCTCCTCCGATTCCTGGCCCGGAGGAGCCACCCGGGCGCCCAGGCCAGGACCCTGGGTATTTTCAGCTTCCAGCAGCATCAGCAGGATCGGAGAGGCATCAGCTATATTGTATTTCATGTGACCGAGGCGCCCGGCCAGCAACGTGGCCGTGGAGAGCCAGCCTTGTATTCTTGTCACTGGCCTGGGCTCCACCTCCCTTTCTGCTGTGGTCTCCAGAGCCTGGCCCCAGCATAGGCATGTGGGAAGGGCTCCTTCCAGGCACAGCGGGCACCAGAAACAGGTGACAAGAGGGACAGGCAACTTTAGCTACTACAAAGTCCTCGAGGATGGGCTTCAGGGATGCTGGGAACGCCACCCTTCACCCGTTCCCTTCATAAGCATCCTGGGCAACACTTCTTCCTGGGCGGTGCTGAGGCAGGGTGGCTGACCACCCCAGTGCGCCCTGGACCCTCGTGGTTTTAGCACTGCAAGTCCCATGTCCCATGAAACCTCTCAGGTCCCAGGCAAGCTGGGACAGTTGGTTACTGTAGTTGGGAGCATCGTTATTGATATCTCCTCCCATGCTCGGGTCCATCCTCCGGCTGTGATTCTTTTTGAGGATGCAGCAGCACTGGGGGCCTCTTCCAGGCTCCCCCACCTCCCCTCTCTCTCCCTCAGCTCTCAGGGTTGTTTTTCTCAAGCAGCAAATCAGAATCACCTGGAGGCCCTATTAAAGCGGCCTCAGAGTTTCTTTTTTTTTTTGAGACGGAGTCTCGTGCTGTGTCACCCAGGCTGGAGTGCAGTGGCGCGATCTCGGCTCACTGCAAGCTCCGCCTCCCAGGTTCACGCCATTCTCCTGCCTCAGCCTCCGAGTAGCTGGGACTACAGGCGCCCGCCACCACGCCCGGCTAGTTTTTTGTATTTTTAGTAGAGACGGGGTTTCACCATGTTAGCCAGGCTGGTCTCGATCTCCTGACCTCGTAATCCACCCGCCTCGGCCTCCCAAAGTGCTGGGATTACAGGCTTGAGCCACCGCGCCCGGCCGCGGCCTCAGAGTTTCTAATCCAGGCGGTCTGGGAGGCAGCTGGAGAATTTGCATTTCTAAGTTCCCAGGTGACCCTAATGCTGCTGGCCAGGGACCACACTTTGAGAACCACTGATCTTAGCCACAGCTCTGATAAAGTTTCACAAAACCTCTACACCCTTCCCATAACTTGCTGAATAAAGGCCTAAGCCTGGGTTGAAGCTCCTCTTTAACCCCCATCCCCACCGCAGCAGGCCCCACCCCAACAGGGTGCCCCGCATCCCCAGGGGACACCTTGCTCTCTCCCACCTCTGTGACTTTGCTCAAGCTGCTCCTGGCCCAGACTCCGCAGCCCCCTCTGCCCATGTGAATCCTCTTCTCTGAAGCCCACTCCAATGCTGCTTCCTCTGGATGCCTGCCTGGGCCCCCATCCCTTGGCACAAAGGACTCTTTCCTCAGCTCCCAGCTTAGCGCAAGTTTCATCCTTGTCACTGCACCGTGAATTCCTTGAGGATGTGAACTATCTTTTCCCATCTTTGTCTATATATTTGCTAAATAGATATGACCCCAAAAGACAGAACCAGGACAATGGATGGATCTGCGGGGAGGCAGACTTGAGCTCAACCCAAGAAAGAACTTGTAACAACATCAACAGTTTGACACCAGCCCTTAAGGGTCCTGCCAAGAGATCCTGAGCTCCTTGTCACCCCTGGGCATCTTCAGTGGTGTTGGACGAGCATCTACAGAGTCTCTGAAACCCCTGCTTAGGCCAAGTACTGACTACCTCAGTGTCCCTCTTGGGCCCCTTTCTCCGCAGGAGAACCTGACCCTCCACCAAACCCACTGCCCTGCATGCCAGACCCACAAGGCCCCACAGGCTGGCTGGACCTTACTGGAGACCAGGGATCACAGCAAGCATGACATTTTGTCAGTGGCCTTCACTGAATACAAGGAGTGACCTGTGGTGAAGCCCTCTGACTCCAGGCCAGCCTCCCTCTGATCACCGCCTCCCCAGAAGGACCTAGCTTGATGCACTCACACCGCCTTTCCTTACCTCATCCATACCTCACGTGGCCAGGGGAAGCCACTCATCTACGGGCAAGCTGAATATCTACAGGTGTGCTCCCAGCTCGGGCTCCTTAGGAACAGGAATATCCCCCTGTAGAATATTCTCCAGTGCCTGGTACCATGCGTGTAAATGCTCAGAAGATGTGTGCTTCCCTTCCAGGTCCAGCTGGAACCCTCCGCTCACACATGGTGCTCCCCCAGGTGTGCTCCAGCGGGCAAATGCCCTCCTCGCCCCTCCCCATCTGATCTTAGGAAAGAACCTGTGAAACCCATTCCAACCAAAAAGCCTGGGACTGAGGCTTTCTGCCTCTGTCATCCCCGGGGAAATGTTACTGTTTCGATCCGATAGGCGTGAAAGCCTCGCTTGATTGCATGGCAGCTAAGCATACTGTGTGTCGTGGTGGGTGGTGTTTATTTGTTGGTTGGTTGGTTTGGAGCGGGAGGAGAAGGATTTTCCAGAGTCGAGACTCTTACGGCTTTGCGGGGCTTTCCAGAGTCAGCACTGATTGTGAGAGTTTGGTGAGCTTAGCAATTTGTATCATTTAAGAAAACCTGCCCATACTTCCTCCCCCACCAGGAAGGGTCCCATCAGTTCCAAAGCCCACAGCTTAGTTACTGGAAAGGCCTGAGAAAGCTGGGGAACACCTGGGTCTCAGTTCACCTTCTGCCAACCTCCAGGTCTCCTGAGCACTCCTGTTTCCGCTCCTTCCCTGGGCTGCCTGAGGTTGTGACCTTCTGAAAGAATGCAGGGCCAGCCAGCCCGGCTGAAATTTCCCCTCCGTGGGTGTGAAAGGCGATACGTCCAACTGTGAACACACAGGGCCCACATCCTTATGACTCAGCAGATGCGGCTGTCCTCAACCACATCGCCCGGAATGTCACATTGACCTGCCTCAGAGGTCTGACAGCAGAATAGATTCTGCAAAGCCTGGGCCCAGAGGGCACTTTCCCCATGAGTCCTTTTGGACAACACACATTCACCCAGACACACACACACACAAAAAGACACACGCACACACAGACACACACGCACACAGACACAGACACGCACACACACACACACGCACACACACAGACACACGCACACAGACACAGACACGCACACACACACAGACACACACACACACACAGAGACACATGCACACACACACAGACACAGACACACAGACACACACACAGATCACAGACACGCACAGACACACACACAGATACACACACACAGACACACACACACAGACACAGACACACACAGACACGCACAGACACACACACACAGACACACACACAGACACAGACACACACACAGACACACACAGACACACACACACACACAGAGACACACACACACACACAGAGACACATGCACACACACAGACACAGACACACACAGACATGCACAGACACACACACACAGACACACACACACACAGACACACACACACACAGACACACACACACACAGAGACACATGCACACACACACAGACACACAGATACACACACACACACACACACACAGAAACACCTACATCCACTACAGAGACAGCTGTGCACACACTGATACCCAGACATACCCCAAACGCAAACACACAGACATGCACACACACACTCCCACATACACAGAGACGCCCAGACACCCAACACACATGCACACAGACATCCAGACATAGTCAGATACACACATAAAGACATCCACACACACACCCAGACACATCCACACACATATCCACGCATCCCACAGAGACAAGCCCACAACAGGTGCCTAGGTATGCCCAGAAACACACAGATACTCAACTACAGCCACACATACACATACACACACACAAACTCCTCCAAAGGACTCAGAAAGAATCAGATCTGTCCTGTATGCCTGACCTTGAATGCCTCTGCCAACCCCAACAGATGGCTACTGGCTCTCTGACAGGGCCCTCTGGTCTCTGACCAAGAACCAGGGTCACAATGGACAGAGAAGAGGAAAATGGTAGAACTACTAATTCACCACCGTGCAGTTAACCCCCAGAAAAGTAAACCCCCATTCTTTCATTTAATTGGTAGCTTTCCAAAGTTCAGCCACGAGAAGGACAAGCCATCAGAATATTAACCCATAACTTCCTGTCCCTTCTATTTAAGGCCAAATTAAAGTTCACCTTGTTCATATAGTCCTCCAGATTCCCAGAGTTAGAAACCGCAGCTTCTCCCCCGCGCCCCTCAGATCCTGCTTCTTGATCTCTCTCTCTTTTTTTTTGAGACAGAGTTTCACTATTGTTGCCCAGGCTGGAGTGCAAAGGTGCCGTCTTGGCTCACTGCAACCTCTGCCTCCTGGGTTCAAGCGATTCACCTGCCTCAGCTTCCCAAGTTGCTGGGATTACAGGCACCCACCACCATGCCCAGCTAATTTTTGTATTTTTAGTAGGGGCGGAGTTTCACCACATTGGCCAGGCCGGTCTCAAACTCCTGACCTCAGGTGATCTGCCCACCTCAGCTTCCAAAAGTGATGGGATTACAGGTGTGAGCCACCACGCCCAGCCCACCATTGTTTTTTTTTTTTTTTTTAAGACTAATTGAGTACCAACTGCTCTGTTCACAGCTTCCCTTTCCTTTCCTTTCTTTTTTTTCTTTCTTTAAGAGATAGGTCTCACTGCGGTGACTATTCACAGATGCAATCATAGTGCAATGTAGCCTCCAGTTCCTGGACCCAAGCAATCCTCTTGCCTCAGACTCCCAAGTGGCTGGGACTACAGGTGCACCACTGTCCCCAGCTGACAGCTTTAAGGTGAGTGCAGTGGCTGTGTCAGTCCATGCCTGCCAAAGGAATCAATGGAGACAAAAAGAAGGAGCAAATTCAAACTTTCCTCCTTTTGCCCTCTCTGCTGTGTGGGTTCAGGTCCTTCAGGAAGCAGATGCCGAGATGGAATGAGAAATGCTGGAGAGCTGGGGTGGGGGATGAGGAATGCCTAGGAAGGATAAAGGGGAAAGGAAGCAGGAGCAGGCAAGGGAGAGCTTTCAGGCCATGATGTAGGTGTGACACCTAAGGAAGGAGGGTGGGAAGGAAGGAGGGCTGGCTAGGAAGTGCCTCTGATGGCAGAGCAACCCAGAGAAGGGCTCGGCCAGGTGATGAGCCGTCCAAGAGCAAAGATTAGAAGGGTCCCACGCTGGGCAGGAATGGCTGGTTCGAGTACCCGCCGCCTGTCTCCCATCCCACCATGCTCAATCACTGGCCAAAAGCAGCCTACGGAGAGCGAAGGCCCTGTGACTACTCTGAGAATGCTCTAAGAACACCTGGGCAGGGATGTTTATATACCCCTTTTAAGGAGAAGGGGTAGAACATACCCCTGCCACCCCCAGCCCTGCCTCCTCAAACATCACCTCCCCTTGGAGTTTGCGTAAGGACGTGGGTCTGAGGACAACTAACAAGGCCGACAAGGCTGAGTTTGTCAGCTCATGCTCCAGGTGCCTTCATGTCTCTTTGGACTTAAACCCAGAGGCCAGAACAGCATTTGAAAAGTCAGCTGGCACTTAGCAAACGAATACAATACCCTGAAGGGGTGGCAGCTGGGGGCCAGCCGTGAACAGCACTCCTTGCTGCAGGTTCTCTCTTGAAGGCACTTCTGGGGCTGCCACACTTCTTATCTCCTTCCCTCCTTCCCCTCATTCCTTCCTTCATTCCCTCCCACCCCGCCTTTCCTCCTTAGATCTTCATACCATCTGCCAGGCACCAGCACACTGTGGGGCCCATAAATGAACTGACACAGTCCTTCCCTTCCAAGAGCTCCCATCCAGAGTTTCCTCTCGCATCCACAGACGGGAAGCTTGCACGTCCTTCCGTCAGGCTGCCTAGCCCTTCCAGACAGATCTTCCAAGCACCTCCACTACCCTCTCTCTTGCCAGCCAGCCCAGAGACAAACACCCAGTTCCTGCTCACAGGGGCAAAGTGTGTAAATAAGTGAAGCAGCCAAAACAATGAAACTCTTTGGCTATTTGAATTATATTTCTAAGTTTCAATGGCAACATAATTCTTCTCAGCTTCTTCTTTTTTTTTTTTTTTCTCTTTGAGACAGAGTTTTGCTCTTCTTGCCCCGACTGGAGTGCAGTGGTGCAGTCTCGGCTCCCTGCAACCTCCACCTCCCGAGTTCAAGCAATTCTTCTGCTTCAGCCTCCTGAGTAGCTGGGATTACAGGCGCCTGCCACCATGCCCGGCTAATTTTTGTATTTTTAGTAGAGACAGGGTTTCACCATGTTGGCCAGGCTGGTCTCGAACTTCTGACCTCAGGTGATCTGCTCATCTCAGCCTCCCAAAGTGCTGGGATTACAGGCGTGAGCCACTGTGCCTGGCCTTCCCAGCTTTTTTCTTACCTTAGCCCCCTATGCACCTCACTTTCATCCACTACTGTCTTGAAATCAATGAATATTTGTTGGGATGCATCATAAAATAGTATTTCATCTATAAAAACTGGAGTGAAAAAGGCAGAAATACACCAACCACAGCAGAGTTACAGTGTGACAAATTTTTTTTTTTTTTTTTTGACGGAGTCTCACTCTGTCACCCAGGCTGGAGTGCAGTGGTGCAATCTCGGCTCACTACAACCCCCGTCTCCTGGGTTCAAGCAATTCTCCTGCCTCAGCCTCCTGAGTAGCTGGGATTACAGGCACACGCCACCACGCCCGGCCAATTTTTGTATTTTTTTTTTTTTTTTTTTTAGTAGAGACAGGGTTTCATCATGTTGTTGAGGCTGCTCTTGAACTCCTGACCTTGTGATCCACCCACCGCGGCCTCCCAAAGTGCTGGGATTACAGGCGTGAGCCACCGCGCCCGGCCGGCAAATGTTCTTGATTAAGCATCAGCACCAACTCCTGAGTAAGAAAAGAGGCAGGGTGTCCAATGCCCAAGGGTGCCTGGAATACAAAGCCTACAAAGATGCTTGTCTCTGCCCTGCTGGTGGTTTGGCACAGCTGACCTCATACACCAAGGATGGTCTGTGCCAGGCTGGGCCCATAGCTCCATCTCCCAGGGGTATTCAGAAGCTGGATGTACAACAGGAAGGCAAAGTACTTACTTACTTTTAATGAAGAATTAGATAGATTCACATCAGCGTATGGGCTGAATTAGGTCCCCACCAAATTCACATGTGGAAGCCCTAACCCTCAGTACCTCCGAATGTGACTGTATTTACAGAGAGAGCCTTCAAAGAGGTGATTAAGTTAAAATTAGGCTGTAAGGGCCCTAATCCAATCTGACAAGGAAATGTGGACACACGGGGGCACCAGGGACGCACATCCACTGAGGGATCACTGTGTGAAGAGGCAGCAAGGAGGCGGCCGTCTGCCAGCCAAGGAGAGAGGCCTCAGGAGAAACTGATCTGCTGACACCTTGGTCTTGGACTTCTAGTCTCCATAACTGTGAGAAAATTAACTTCTGTTGTTTAAGCTGTCCAATCTGTGATATTTGGTTATGGCATCCTTTTTTTTTTTTTTTTTTTTTTGAGACGGAGTCTCACGCTGTCGCCCAGGTTGGAGTGCAGTGGCGCGATCTCGGCTCACTGCAAGCTCCGCCTCCTGGGTTCACGCCATTCTCCTGCCTCAGCCTCCTGAGTAGCTGGGACTACAGGCGCCCGCCACCGCGCCCAGCTAATTTTTTGTATTTTTAGTAGAGACGGGGTTTCACTGTGGTCTTGATCTCCTGACCTTGTGATCCGCCCGCCTCGGCCTCCCAAAGTGCTGGGATTACAGGCGTGAGCCACCGCGCCCGGCCGGTTATGGCATCCTTAACAAACTAATACAACACTCAAAATAAGAAAACGGGATAGGGGCAAATAGTCAAGTCCCACACTTAGTTCTTTAAAGAGTTATTACACGCTTTGTCTTCTCATTCAGAACCTGTGTTGGGTGCTGAATGAAAAGACAAAGGAGCGGGCCGGGCGCGGTGGCTCACACCTGTAATCCCAGCACTTTCGGAGGCCGAGGCGGGCGGATCACGAGGTCAGGAGATTGAGACCATCCTGGCTAACACAGTGAAACCCTGTCTCTACTAAAAATACAAAAAATTAGCCAGGCGAGGTGGCGGGCGCCTGTAGACCCAGATACTTGGGAGGCTGAGGCAGGAGAATGGCGTGAACCCGGGAGGAGGAGCTTGCAGTGAGCAGAGATTGCGCCACTGCACTCCTGGCTGGGCATGAGAATCTGAATAATATAAAAAAAAGAGTTGTTATACGCTTTGTCTTTTCATTCAGACCTGTGTTAGGGTGCTGCATGAAAAGACAAAGGAACAGTATACTGTCCTCTCAGTGCCCTGACTCTCAGCAGCCCTTCTTGGAGGAGTGGGAGGAAGACAGCCAGCTGAGAGGCCCCTTGCTGAGAGCCTCCAGCATCAACGTGATGCTTTCTCCTGTGTTTAAACCACTGCCGAGAGTCTGAGAGGTAAGAGGTGCACTGATCTCCGGGAGCCCTCTGCCCAGAGTCTAGGTAAGCAGTGTTGAGTCTATTAGCCAGGGTTGACTAACTTCTACATTTCTCAGAGTTGCTCTTACTGGGGTGGTATGCTAAGTGCTTTGAACAAAGGAGAACAAAAGGCCCCAGAGGAAAATTAAGGTCTCTCTCTGACCTTCTCTTTCCCATACCTCTTTTTCTTCCCTAGGGCAGGGAGGAGCTCCCTCTGAAGTTTCCACCTCTTGACTGAGGGATGGAATTCCAAAAGGAATGGAATTATCTCGAACCCCTTCCCTAGGAATCTCACCAAACAACCAGGAAATGTTAATAACCACAAGGAGATTAAAAGTCATCACCACCCCCAGAGAGGCTATTGCCTATTCTGGAGGAAGTTCCAAAACAACTTGATTACCTGAGGGATTTGTATTTGCATAAGACACCTTCATTCTCTGTGCAGTTCTTCGCCTTTCCTTCCCGTAACTTACCACCACCTCCCCCAAAAGCCTCAAGGCTCTATTCCTTTATGCTGTAAAAACTTCAACCACTGGGTCCCTCTCTGGAGCCTCATTTTTCTGTGAGGCTCCTGTGTACAGGCACACAATTAAAATGGTCTTTCTCCCGTAAATCTATTGTCTGTTTATTTCAGAAGCGACTGTTATGGAATCTTCAGAGGAAGTTGGAGCTTCCTTACACTCTTTATGCCTGTGGTCCCAGAGTATAACTAAATTGTGTAAAAACAAATTCTTTATGCTTGCCAAGTCCTTCAAAGTGGACAAAGCTCGTTTACAAAATTGGTTTCAACAAGGCATTCATGACAAGTAACACTGATATCACCATTTCACAGATTAGAAGACTGAGGCCCAGAAAGGTTGAATGACAAGGCTAAGTTCCAACAGCTGCAAAGTGGCAGGACATAGCCCAGGCTTTTGGATCTGAGTGGTGAAATATAATACTATTAAGAACTGGAGAAGGGAATTGAGGGATGATATAGGATCTCCCTGGCTCAATTCCAAAATGAGACAAAGAAACCAAGTGCAATCCCATCTAGGAGCAGGATAATGGCCCAGCTGACTTTTCAAATGCTGTTCTGGCCTCTGGGTTTAAGTCCAAAGAGACATGAAGGCACCCGGAGCATGAGCTGGCAAACTCTGCCTCGTCGGCCTTGGAAGTTGTCCTCAGACCCACGTCCTTAGCAAACTCCCAGGGGAGGCGATGTTTGAGGAGGCAGGGCTGCAGGGGGCAGAGGGCATTTCCTACCCAGTCTCTTTAAAAAGGTAATAAAGGCCAGGTGCTGTGGCTCACACCTGTGGTCCCAGCACCTTGGGAGACCGAGGCGGGCAGATCACCAGGTCAAGAGATCGAGACCATCCTGGCCAACATGGTGAAACCCCGTCTCCACTAAAAATACAAAGATTAGCTGGGCATGGTGGCGGGCACCCGTAGTCCCAGCTACTCAGGAGACTGAGGCAGGAGAATCGCTTGAACCCGAGAGGCGGAAGTTGAAGGGGGCCAAGAGGGCCCCCCGCCACCCAAGCCTGGGGGACAGAGCGAGACTCCATCTCAAAAAAAAAAAAAAAATATATATATATATAAAATAAATAAATAATAAATAAATAAATAGAAGGGAAATAAAAATTCCAGCCCACGGATTCTCACACTGAGTGGTGTGATGACCTCTGATCTAGGTGCCAGGAGAAGAACACAAAGAAATGCCCGCCATCGAGTCATGTGGGAAAAACACAGCAGGGAAGGGCACTATGTCCTGTCCCTAACAGAGGCCACTGCGGCAACTGGTGACCATTAGGATGGACTTTTTCCACCTCATTTTCTCCCTTTATCTTTAACATAATGTTTGATACATGCAAAAGTATAGACAACTAATGTCACGCGCGTCCGTGTGAAGAGACCACCTTTGTGTGAGTAGTAAAGCTTTTTAATCAACTGCGTGCAGGCGGGCTGAGTCTGAAAGAGAGTCAGCGAAGGGAGATAAGGGTGGGGCCGTTTTATAGGATTTGGGTAGGTAAAGGAAAATTACAGTCAAAGGGGGGTTGTTCTCTGGTGGGCAGGAGTGGGGGTCACAAGGTGCTCAGTGGGGGAGCTTTTTGAGCCAGGAGGAGTCAGGCACAAGATAATGTCATCGCTTAAGGCAAGGACCAGCCATTTTCACTTCTTTTGTGGTGGAATGCCATCAGTTAAGGCGAGGCAGGGCATTTTCACTTCTTTTGTGATTCTTCAGTTACTTCAGGCCATCTGGGCATATATGTGCAAGTCACAGGGGATGCGATGGCTTGGCTTGGGCTCAGAGGCCTGACAGCTAATATGTAAGTTGGAAAGCATTCTAACAAATAGAACTTGCAGGAGCCCACCGTGAACTCAGTGTTGACTGGAACACTGCCAACAGCCCAGCGCCCACCCTTGTCCTCCTCCCCATCTCAGCCACCCAGAGGTAAGTTTCATCCTGAATTTGGAGAGTAGTCATTCCCTTGCTTTTAACATTCAATTTTAGGCCAGGTACGGTGGCTCACACCTGTAATCCCAACACTTTGGGAGGCCGAGGCGGATGGATGACCTGGGGTCAGGAGTTCAAGCCCAGCCTGGCTAACATGCTGAAACCCCATCTCTACTGAAAATACAAAATCAGCTGGGCGTGGTGGCGGGCACCTGTAATCCCACGTAGAAGGCAGGAGAATCACTTGAACCCGGGAGGCGGAGGTTGCAGTGAGCTGAGATCACGCCGTTGCACTCCAGCCTGGGCAATTAGAAACTGTGTCTCAAAAATTAATTAATTTTATCATATTCACATGTATCCCTAAACAACTTATGGCACAGTTTGTGAGCTTTTAAAAAAAGAGTATAATAGTGTACATGGTTCTCCGGGATTACTTTTTCATTGAACACTTCTCCAGGAAAAGTAGAGAAGAATGTGGATTTGAGGGCAGGCAAAGCTGGGCTAGAATCCCGATTCTAAGTACTCCAGCTGTGTGACTGCGTATGCAAATTTCCTCACTCCGCGGAATCTCAGCTGCATCATATAAATGGGGCTCTCATTTCCCTTACAAGACTAGGACGAGGACTAAAGGAAATGTATGCAAAATGTTCCTATTGCAGAGCAGAGTTTAAACAATTATTATGAGCTTCATTTTTTTTCTTTCACTCTTCCTCTAGCTTAGGGGTGGTGGATGACTGATCCATAGAGGAAAAAAATACTTTAAAAAATATTTCTCCCTAGATAATATAATCAACTGCTTTTTAGATTAAGAACTGGGAACATGAATTTTATTCAATAAGTAAATTACTAAAATATATACTTCAGCTATATATTATGAATTGCTAATGGATGAAGGGGGAGAGAAAAAGAACCAGTGGGAGAGGGGAAAACGGGAGGAGAGAAACTGTTAAGGGGAGCTCACCAATGGTGTGTCTGCTTTTTGAAATGTCAATTAACCATCGTTCACAGATCTTCAGCTGCTCAATCCGTAAGCCTATTAATGTTTGCTTAGAATGGGATCCTCTCAGCAGACCACCGAGGAAGATATTGTCCTTGGGGGTCCAGCTACAGTGAATCGAACAATGTCAGGATGAAATCAAGTTGGGGACTCGATGGAAGGAAAGTTCTCCAATCCTATGCCAGATAAAATTCCCTGTGAGATACGAGTCCTCAAGTTAGTTCTTTCACATGCACTTCCTTTGATTGTCTGTGGAGTCCAGGGCCTGACTTTTCCTTCAGAGAGATGTTGTAGTTCTCTTTTCTCATTTGCTTCCAAAATAAGGTTTTCAGCAAATAAATATACGAAGGGAAAAGGCAAAGGCAATCTAAGATGTGGAGTCAGGAAAGCTAGTGAGATTGACATCGAAATGCAACACACTAAAATATTTATATGGATATTTGTGAAATTTTTTTTTTTTTTTTTTTTTTGAGACGGAGTCTCGCTCTGTCACCCAGGCTGGAGTACAGTGGCCGGATCTCAGCTCACTGCAAGCTCTGTCTCCCAGGTTTATGCCATTCTCCTGCCTCAGCCTCCCGAGTAGCTGGGACTACAGGCGCCCGCCACCTCACCCGGCTAGTTTTTTTGTATTTTTAGTAGAGACGGGGTTTCACCGTGTTAGCCAGGATGGTCTCGATCTCCTGACCTCATGATCCGCCCATCTCGGCCTCCCAAAGTGCTGGGATTACAGGCTTGAGCCACCGCGCCCGGCCGATATTTGTGAAATATTAATGCAGCATCCAACACTCACGTAAGCACACACTCTGGGGCAGGACCCCTCCAGACCTCTTGAAAGAATTGCATTTGGTATGGCTTTCGTCACTGGAATGTTCCATTTGCCTCTGAGGATGCTGTGGTCTCTTTCAGCCCTGAAAGTGTCAGCTGGTCAACACATCCTTCTTCAGAGTCAACAGAACACACGTGGTGTCCTGGCCCCCCCGCGGTGCTCATCCTCACACCTGCGGCCGCAGCCGTCTGCTAGCAGAGAGGCCACAGGGACTGGGCCCCTGTCTGGGAGGTGCATGGGTGCCTGGCTTCTGACTGCTGGTCCTCAAAGTCATCCTCAAAGGATTGTACATCCTCAAAGGCCCCCCTCGGCCCACTGCCTGGCCCTGTGCTTCCCAAGGGCTTCTGGGAAACACAGCAGGTGCCATCCAACACGAGAAAGCTGGGCTAAGAGGACTGAGTCAGCAGGGCTTTGTATAACCTGGATGAGAAGAGGGCCAGGAGGAGATATGAGCATGATGGAGTCCTGGTTTCCCAGGGCTTAGAGAACGTGGACCCCTTTAGGACAGGGTCTGTGTCTGTCCTGCTCTGTTCCAACCTAGCATCTAGAACAGTGCCAAGCATACAGCAGGAGCCCAATAAATACTGGTTCCCTGACTGCCTTGCAGCCTGTGGGGGTAGGCTGCTGAGATGCCCCCATCCAGGGGCAGTGTCCTTTACTGTGAAAGATGGGTAGAAGCAAGTGTGTCAATTTATTCCTTTTCCAAGAATGAAGGATGTGGCAAGCAACAGTCAAGAATAGATGAGACTCGTTAACAATGAGGCAAAGCGAATAGTTCATCCTTTCCTGAAAGGTACACCGCAGTTTATCAGCTGAAGAAATGAGCACTGTTACTAGGCGCCAGAAAGTCTGGGCTTTCATCAGATATTTTCACAAATTTGTTGCGTGAAGCCCTAGTCACTTCCTCTCTCTAGGCATCGGTTTCCTCTTCAGTGAAACGTAGGGGTTGGGCTAGACAAGTTGTCAAAGGCTAACTTTCTGATCAAGACTGGGTTCCTCAAAGGTCTTCCCTGCTCTCCTTCCTAGCAGGAGGGCAGTCCCCCACCCCATTACCATAACTGACTTCCTAGGAGCTCCCAGTGAGCCCTGTTCCAGAACACGCCCTGCTGATTTATGTAACCAACCACAGCCAAGAGCCCCTCGCAGGCCCAGGGCCCTTGCCCACAGTCGGCAGTTCTTGGCCTCTGCTATCCTTCCAGGGTGGAGGGAGGCACAGGACTGTTTCTACCTGAGATCTGGGGAAGCTCGAGAAGTCCAGGTCAGCTGCTAAGCTTTCTGCAACCAGCTTGTGGGCTCACTCCATCTCTGGCGGGACACTTTTCTGAAACTAGGTTGCCTTGCTGTTCCTGTGGGGCCATTTTGCTCTGGACCCATCCACTGTCTGCTGACAAAGGGAACTGGGACCTCCTTCCCCAGGACCCTTTCCTTTTAATAATAGTTTTCCCCTCTCTCCTTCCTGACTCACTTCCTCAGCTCAGTTTCCTCACCTTCTAAAACTTCTCTTTCAGCCTCTTCCCATGTACTTTCCCAGCCTCCTGGCCTCGCCCTGACTGTATTTCTGACTTCCATGGGTCATCTCTTGAGTCTGCTCAGCAACGCCGTTCTTGTGGCCTGAGAAACAGGGCCCACATTTCGATGCCATTGAGTGAGCTTCCCTTGCCATTTCCAAGGGGCCAGGTCATCCGTCTCTTTCTCCTCTCCCTTCTCCCCGTGGATCCTTCTTTGCCCTTCTCCACCCACATCGTTAGGGATTCTCCTGCCCCCATCTTGGCTGTAGTTGGCAGGTGTATATTTTGCTAGGGCTGCCATAACAAAGTACCACAGACCAAGTAGCTTAAAAGACAGAAGTTTATTTTTTTACAATGTTTGAGGCCAGAGTCTAAGACTGAGGTGTCAGCAGGGTTGGCTTCCTCTGAGCCCCCCTCCTTAGTTTGTTGATGGCTATTCCCCCTCCCACTCCTGGGCCTTCGTGTGGCCTTTCCTGCATGTCCTAACCTCCCCTTCTTATAAGGACACCAACTATATTGCATCGGGGCCCACACCAGTGAGCTCATTTTAATTTAAGTGCCTTTCTAAAGACCCCATCTCCAAATACAGTGATACTCTGTGGTACCGAGGGTTAAGACTTCAACATAGGAATTTTAGGGAGACACACTCAGCCCCTAACAGCAGGAGTGGTGGCAGTGAGGTAGAGGGAGCATGGGCATGCTCGTCTCTGGCAACCCTTTTATTAATTTTTTTTGGATATGGTCTCTCTCTGTCACCCAGGCTGGAGTGCAGGGGTGTGATCTCAGCTCACTGCAGCCTCGACCTTCTGGGCTTAAGCAATGCTCTTGCCTCAGCCCCTGGAGTAGCTGGGATGCCAGGTGCTACCACTACACCTGGCTAATTTTTTGTATTTTTTGTAGAGACTGGGTTTTGCCATGTTCCCCAGGGTAGTCTCCAACTCCTGAGCTCAAGCAATTCCCCTGCCTCGGACTGCCAAAGAGCAGGGATGACAGGCATGAGCCACCACTCCCAGTCTCTGGGTGGATTCTCTTGAACTGGATACCTTCCTGTTAGAGAAGCAAGGAGGAGGCAGGCCCACTGCAGGCCTGCGGGGACAGTTCAGGAGGACCTTCTGAGATTCTGTCCACTCAGCACCCCACTGGGTGCCCCCCCAGAGTCACAGGCACACGGGCTAAAGGAAATCAGATGGGAGTAGCCCTAAAAGAAGCCGAGCATCAGGTAAACCAGAAGTTTAATAAAAATGAGCAAAATTACAACATGGTGGGCCAGCAATGGGCTGCTTCAGAAGGTCTGAGGTGTTGGTCAGCCTGACGTCCTGGCTTCCGTGGTTCTGGGAGGTCACAGGATTGGTCCCTCACACCCAAGGTTCACTTTCCTCAATCACCCTGTTCCCAGTGGGGAGGACTGTGTCTTCCTGGTGTAATTTTTGGCCAGGCTGGTTCTGAACCCCCTCAGCCTGTGAGGAAGGCTGCCTGAGTCTGACCTTCACCGCGTGATGATGAGGATGTCCTTTATATTGTTAGTTCCTAAGTCCACACCCCTACCCCAGGCTCTGAGGATGGCAGACAGAGGAAAGCCCATTTTATGGAGAATTAAGAGCTTTGGGAAAGTCGGAGCCTCCTCCACAGGAGACAGCCACAGCTCCCAGGGTCTCTTGGCTTGCCTGCAAGCTTTTCTGAATTCTGTGGGCCCACCTCTCTTGCGAAGTGCTCAGGACACTCAGGTGCTGGTGCTGAGCTAGGTCCAAGAGTCTGCACAGAAGGGAGCACCGCTGGGCCCAGACTTCCCTGGCAGCCACTGCAGGCCAGGCCAGTTAGGAGGTGCTGCTCCTCCTCCGCGGGTGGAGGGCTTTCCTCCTGGCGATGTCCTCCTCAGTGTCACTCTCACAGTTCCTCTGGAGAAAACAAAGAGAAAGAGGTCCAGGGCAGGAGGATCATGAGATGCCAGGAATGGGGCTGTGCTGGGCAACCTGGGTTGATTCACCTGGGCCAGGGGCCTGCAAGCCAGGGAGGTGGGTGGTGAAAGCAAGCCTGTTGCGCCATCCAGGGGTTGGGGGAGGGGAGGGATCTGAAATGCGGCTAGACCAGCTACTTTGAGGAAGGACACTCCCAGGAGGAAGGAAAGCAGCAGGGCATCTAAGGGAAACCAGACATCAGGAGAGGCCAAATTATAATAAAGAAAATTACATCCAGTTCCCCTTGAGGCTGCCACATAATCAAGGCCACTTGGCTGGGTGGTCTGTGGCTGCTGGGTCTCCTGAGCTTGGCCTAGAGAGACTGGAGGATGGCCATGAGCCACAGGGTCCTCCCCATGCTCGGACAGCCACCATCCCATGCCCCTTCTTCTTTGAGGGGCTGCACCTTTAGCCACCTTGTCGAGCAGTTTTTCCAGGGAAATGACTTCTGAGTTCCATTTTTATAAAAGAGGAAATGAGTCTAAAGTACTGTCTGTCAGCTCCTACATGGCAAACCAGAGCTGAGGCAGCCACCCTGAGGCCAAAATGTCTTTTCATCCAAGTCTTGATAATCTAATGTAATTATTAAAATTATTAAAAGAAGTACTAATCCACAATGACTTCAGTCCTAAAATATCTGTTGTCCAATGTCCAATTCCAGTGCTTTTTTTTTTTTGAGACAGTTACACTCTTGTTGCTCAGGCTGGAGTGCAATGGCGTGATCTCGGCTCACTGCAACCTCTGCCTCCCGGGTCCTGGTTCAAGCAGTTCTCCTGCCTCAGCCTCCTGAGTAGCCGGGATTACAGGCACGTGCCACCACACCCAGCTAATTTTTGTATTTTTAGTAAAGACAGGATTTCACCATGTTGGCCAGGCTGGTCTCGAACTCCTGACCTCATGATCCACCCACCTCGGCCTCCCAAAGTGCTGGGATTACAGGCATGAGCCACAGCGCCTGGCCCTTTTTTTTTTTTTTTTTTTTTTTAAAGGAAAGTCCCTTTGGGAAAACTGTGTAACAGATATCTGGGACCCAACCCTTTTCCACTTCTAGGATGAAACTTTGAGCTGATGATGCTTGCTGTTTGAGTAAAAAGAGTACTATTTAAGAATATTTGTACAAAAACAAAAGTTTGGAAAGAAATTGACATTCTTTTTGGCCGGGCGTGGTGGCTCACGCCTGTAATCCCACCATTTTGGGAGGCCGAGGTGGGCGGATCACCTGAGGTCAGGGGTTCAAGACCAGCCCGGCCAACATGGCAAAACCCCATCTCCACTAAAAATACAAAAATTAGTCGGGCATGGTGGTGCAGGCCTGTAATCCCAGCTAATCAGGAGGCTAAGGCAGGAGAATCTCTTGAACCCGGGAGGTGGAGGTCACAGTGAGCTGAGATAGTGCCACTGCACTGCAGCCTGGGAGACAGAGTAAGACTCTGTCTCAAAAAAAAAAAAAAAAAAAAAATTGGCATTCTTCTCAATTACTCTGGTCCTCTCTCCCCACAGATTGCATGTGTCAGGGAAGCAGGGCCAGTGGCTCAGCCTGTGAGGCATGCCCACCATCTGCCACTCATCCCCCCAGGGCCTCTTCCCCTTCCTCCAGCCTGAGCCAGCTGGAAATCCAAGGTCAAGATCAAGTTTAGCCAAATATCCTAGACCAAGCCCGGCTATAACAATAAAAATAACTCAAGCTCTGCCGAATAGCAACTTTTTAGCATGAGTCAGAGCCAAACAGTAAAAATATAAGCTGGGTGAAGTCTGCTTGTCATTATCAGGGATTCTCAGAGGGACAGTGGTCCAATCCCCTTCACAGGAGATGAGGAAAGCCGCCAGAGCAGGCACAAGGCTTGGCCAAAGCCACACAGTTGTTTGGGGCCTCTGGGCCATAAATCCTCAAGTGCTGGCAAGAGATCACGCTGAAGACGGAAGACCCCAGGCTGTGTGGAGGGAGTGGGGACAGCAGGGCTCTTGTGGGTCTAGCCGTGCACCATGAGGCTGTTCAGCCCTCTTACGCACCCACCTCCCAGTCCTTCCCTGAGCAAGGCATCCCCTTCTGTCCTGACCTGTGGCATCCCAGACACTCCTGAGCACCCTATACCACACTCCGTAAGCGGGGGGAAGGGCTGTCCGGGGAACCCCTACCAACTGCATTTTAAAGTCTACAGGAGGATTTTATTTTTTTAATTTTTAAATTTAATTTTCTTTAGAGGTAGGGCCATGCTCTGTTGCCCAGGCTGCAATGCAGTGGCGTGATCACAATTCACTGTAACCTTTAACTCCTGGGCTCAAGTGATCCTCCCACCTCAGCTCCCTGAGTAGCTAGGACTATAGGTGCGTGTCGCCATACCCAGCTAATTTTGTTTGTTTGTTTGTTTTGTTTTGTAGAGTCCCGGTCTCACTATGTTGCCTAGGCTGGTCTTTAACTCCTGGCCTCAAGTGAACCCCTTGCCTCAGCCACCCAAAGTGCCGGGACTATAGGCACGAAGCACTACGGCCAGCCTACAGGAGGGTTTTAAACAACAACAATAATTGCTAACACTTACTGAGCACTTACATACCAGGCTGTAAGAACATGTCATTATTGGTCGGGCACGGTGGCTCATGCCTGTAATCCCAGCACTTTGGGAGGCCAAGGTGGGCAGATCACCTGAAGTTCAGAGTTCAAGACCAGCCTGACCAACATGGAGAAACCTTGTCTCTACTAAAAATACAAAATCAGCTGGGTGTGGTGGCGCATGACTGTAATCCCAGCTACTCGGGAGGCTAAGGCAGGAGAATCGCTTGAACCTGGGAGGTGGAGGTTGTGGTGAGCCGAGATCACACCATTGTACTCCAGCCTGGGCAAGAAGAGCGAAAATCCGTCTTAAACAAACAAACAAACAAACAAAAAAGCAATATGTCATTATTTAACCTTTAGGAACTATTATTAACCCTATTTTACAAATGATGAAATCTCAGCACAGAGAGGTTAAGCAATTTCCTCAAGGTCACACAGTAAGTGGCAGATTTGAATCCTGGCAGTCTGACTCCAGAGGCCACCCTCTTCACCAGTATATTCTGTTACGAGCTACTCCTTTTAAATATATACAAAATGGCAATAAAGCAATCACATATAAGATCTTGTCTAAATATGATGATGATGGTAATCTGAAGCAAAGCAGAAATGGAAATATGGAAAAGAGAATGTAAAGCTCCCATTCTAAAGCAGCTTTTGGGTTGCGTCAGAAATACGTTTGAGGTTGTCTGTGGTCAGCCGGCAGCAGCGGCCCCTCTGAAGGCCCACCAGGAAAGGATGGGAGATCCTCCAGGAGTTCATGCTGTCCCATCGGCCCTCCCCTCCCGGCACCACCCAGAGGTCCCCACATTCCTCTGAGGATCACACTTCAGCCTTCAGGGAAGAGGAGGACTGGGCCAGCAGAACTGGCTGGAAACAGTGAACACCCACCTGCCTTGCAAGGGGAAAGGGAACTCACTCATCCCTGAGCTCCAGGCTACCCCAGAATTCTGCCCAAGAAGAGGGCACGCATTTACCCACCAGGTCCTCATCTGGCCTCAGGTGCACCTTCTTCATCAGCGAGCGGGTGAGGTGGTTGCACAGGGACACGATGCTGAAGGAGAGCTGAGGGAGGCAGAGGAAAGGAATGCCCAGGTGAGAATGTACACGGAGACCCAGGAGAGCCAGAAACCCCACCCAGGTCCCCCGGGCCACCCCAGCCCTGGACACACCTTCCACCGCCGGCGGACATACTGCTTCTTGAAGTTCTCCAGATTGACCACAGACTCCCTGCGCACCATGGCTTGCTGGTTGTCCACCGGCTAAGAGACGAAGCAGAGCATGGCAGCTGCTGCTGGGCTTCAGACAGCAGCCACCCTCCTCGCCGCAGAACCCCCCACCCACCGCATGCCCACCGCCCTTGGCTTGACCCTGGCATCTCCCCACCAGGCGGGGCACACCGTGGGAGCATCACAGTCAGGGCAACAGCTACACATGTCTCAGGTGTTCAGGAGATGCCTCTCAGCTATTATTACCACAGCCTGACACACAGACAGCCTTGGCTGGAGGCTCAGTAGCTCCTGAAGGGGAACGGCAGGAGGCAGGGGCTTCAGTCACACATCACTTTGGGGAGAGGGTCATTTTACAGCAGTCTGGGATGCCTTCTGGGCACTGGGGCGATTCTGGGCTTAGCAAAACAAATGCCTTGCTGGTAGATAGGGAATTCATACTCCATTAAAAAATAAATGGAAGGAAATAAGGGCTTTGATGAAAGTCAAGAGGTGACAGGATGTGCAGTTGCTTTTCACAGGCTGGCAGTCAAAGCTCAGCTTAAATCTTGACTTCTCCAAGAAGCTTGGGATGGTTTCTCTGAGCCTCAGTTTCCCCATCTGTAATATGGGGATAATAATATGTCACAGGGTTAAGAATTATATGATCATGCATATATAAAGTGCTTAGCCCAGCACCACTCAATACGTAGTAATAAGTTTTAGTGAGCTTTCCTGCCTTCTCCACTCCCTCTGCAACTCCCCCCTTTTGTAAAATAAGGTTTTCTGAAATCAAGAGAGGTTTCAGGGGTTCTGTGAACAAAATGTGCTATAACCATACAAAGGAATATTAGTCAGAAATACTATTCATAAAAAATTGAGTCCAGGCCGGGCGCGGTGGCTCAAGCCTGTAATCCCAGCACTTTGGGAGGCCGAGGCGGGTGGATCACGAGGTCAGGAGATCGAGACCATCCGGGCTAACATGGTGAAACCCCGTCTCTACTAAAAATACAAAAAACTAGCCGGGCGTGGTGGCGGGCGCCTGTAGTCCCAGCTACTCGGAGGCTGAGGCAGGAGAATGGCGTGAACCTGGGAGGCGGAGCTTGCAGTGAGCCGAGATCGCGCCACTGCACTCCAGCCTGGGTGACACAGTGCGAGACTCCGTCTCAAAAAAAAAAAAAAAAAAAAAATGAGTCCATTTTACAACACGGATGAACCTTAAAAACATTATGTTAAATGAAAAAAGCCAGACACAAAATGCTACCTGCTGTATGGTTCAATTTAAATAAAATGTCCAGAACAGACATATCCTTAGAAACAAAGCAGACGGGTAGCTGCCAGGGGCCAGGGAAAGGGGAGAACGGGGAATGGCTACTAAAGGGTATGACATTTCTTCCTGGGGTAATGTAAACATTCTGGAATTAGATAGTGATAACGGTTACACAACCTTGTCAGTATACTAAAAACCACTGAATTGTACGTTTTAAAATGCTGAATTTTATGGTATATAAATTATAACTCAATTTTTAAAATTTAGTGTGTATGTACAGACACGCATTTCTTTGGAGGAGCGTTGACAGCTTTTATTGAATCTCAAAGGCCCCCATGACCTCAAGAAAATGAACTGCCCAGGATGATTCCAAAGGTCCTGGGCAGCTCTGGTTTTCTCTGTGCTCTGAGAGCCTTCCTGCCGCAATGCCTCATTGGGCATCTGGTGAATGCTAAGCGAGCTTGCTTGTTGATTCCCAAGTGCGGGTCTTGTCCCCTGACCATGCTCCGAGCACGCCTCCACGCTTATTTTTCATCATGGCATCAGGCACCAGAAGAAAGCCAGTGCACACTGCCGGCCACACTGTTCTGGAGCTGGCACCCTCTGGCAAGAGGTCCATCCCATGGCAGCCCCTGCCGCCCGTCCCCCTGGAAGGCCTTCAAGTATTTCAAAGGCCAATTTCAGACATGATCTCCTCCAAGACAAATTTCAGAAAATCATGTCTCCCTCCCTGACATGAACAAAGCATGTGCTCCTTTATTAAGTCCAGCACCTGTCAGTCAGCCTTGCAGAGGATTCATCCCACTCCTGGAAAATGACTGGAGGGCACAGACTTTCTTCCTGTCTATGTCAGTGCCCCGACCCCAACTCTCCTCCCTACCCGGAACCTACAACGGTCAGTGCTTAATAGTTGTACGGTTAAGTCGTTTCCCTGAGCTGTTGGAGAGACAAGTTGGAATGAAATCCCAGGACCTGGGACCTACTTACTCCCACTGATGAGGGGCTTAGGTCACCTGGTCAGCCCAGTCACACCACTTTGAAAGGGTGTCAGGGCACAAAGGCTCCCCATGGCCCTGCCCAGGAGTCAGCAGGATGTAGCGCTCCAGGGACAGGGGTTGGGGTGACCCGGAGCTGGACGGGGAGTGCATGCCACCTAGAAGTGGATGGGAGATGAGAAACCAGGGGCTATTCACCCTCGAAACTGAAGCACAGTGCTTTGGGCCAAAGAGTGCAGAAGGAAAGACAGGAGGGGAAGGAGAAAGACAAGGAATAGGAAGAGAAAAGGACGAGGCTGCCAGAGGAACCACCAGGCCATGTCCAGTCCTCTAGATCCTGTCTTTAACTGTCACCCACCCACTCTGTGTACCTGCCAGCCCAGCCCTGGGTCTAGTCCCCCCTGGGAGGCACAAAAGTAGGTGTAGGGTGACAAATCTGTGCTGAAGACCTTGCCTTTTTCCTTCTCCAAGCCTTCCAGTGGCTTCCCTGTGCTCTCTATACATCCCCATGAGCTCATGGAGACCCTCAAGGCCTGCACCCTCCACCCTGATTTTCTACCTCTCTCCTTCCTGTCCATTTGGCTCCCATCACACAGGTCCACTTGCTGGTCTGTGAATCCAAAGTCTCCGGGTCTTTGCCCTTGCTCCCTCCTATATTCACTTTGTCGCTTTGTTCAAGTCTTTGCTCAAATGTTATCTCCTCAGGGACGCCTTCCTTGACCACCCTATATAAAGTAGCAACCCAACTGCCCCCATGACTCACTATGCCGGAGTACTAAATCTTCATTACACGTGGTGCTACCTGATATTCTGTTCTGTATTTATTCACATTCACTCTTCAGTATCCTTGGAGGGTTGGTTCTAGGACTGCCACAGATACGAAAATCTATGGCTGCTCAAGTCCCGTATTAGAAAATGGTGTGGTATTTGCATGTAACCTACACATACCCTCCCCTAATGCTTTAAATCTTCTCTAAATTACTTATAATAGCAAATATGATGTAAATGCTATGTAAATAGTTATCACACTATATTATTTGCATTTATTATTGTAACGTTATCTTTTTTACTTTTTGCACATTTTTGATCTGTGGTTGATTGAATCTGAGGATGTGGAACTTGCAGGTAGGGAGGGCTGACTGCTTGCTTTTTGTTAGTCCTCTCTCCCTCATACCTCCAAGCTCCTAGAATTTCCTTTCCAAGGTGCTTAGCACCCTCCCCAACCCATCAACCGTTTCTAACTGTAACTTCACTGACGTCTGCAATTCCCTTGGGCATGAATGATCTTTGAGCCTAACCCTCACAGGGGCACTTGCACCTCTCAAGGAGAGTTTGCTGAGATGGGATTAGTAGACTCTGGAGGAGAAGAGATTTCTTTTTGTCCACTTACTGATTGGCACCCTCACCCAGGGGAGGAAGAGCTAAGCCCATGGCTGGAAGGTCAACATGCAGGTGTGGGGGATCTCGTTAATGAGAATCCCACCCGCCTCCTGGTCCAGCAGTGCCAGCCACTGAGCAGAGGGGCCCAGCTAAAATGTCAGGTGAGATCATCTTCCCAGAGGCTATTAATGGGAGGTGATGCAATTCTTTTGAGGGCCCTGTTTATAGCTATACACAACAGCACCAACCCTGAGGAGGCGGCCACGGGGCTATCAATCTGTCAGGCTGGCCTTTCCTAATCAATGGGCCTTCCTGGTTGTTAAGAGCCTCACTAAATGCTGATGCTGACATCTCAGCCTGGAAACATGTAAATTCTGCAGCAGAGGTGAAAATTCTGCAGCAAAATTGTTCCCAGAGGGAATGTGGCACAAATACTTTTGATTCAAGTGGGGGTGTGAGGGGGAGATGGAACTGTGTCCTGCCTTCTCCTGACCGCCCCTCCCTGCAAACAGAAAGTGCCCACCTTCCGGCCTTGTGGTCCATCTGTGATACCAGGGAGTCCTGGTGATTCTGACCAGGCTCCTAGGAGTGTGTTTGGTGTCTTGGAAAAATGTCCAAAAGGGAAGCAAGAAGACAGAAAACTGTGGGATAGTCAAGTTTTGTTTATGCAGCTGCAAATGCCTTTGAAAAAGTCCAGTGGGGTGTGCCAGGTCAGTACCAACATCCACAGGCAGGGGCAGGAAGCAGCAGCTGCTGCTAAGGCATGAAAAAGGAATCCTGGCTTTACAGAAGAGGCGACTCCCCCAGCTCCACCCCACACACAACGATTTTCTCTAGATACTAGGCCTCCTTTAGGAACTGCAAGCAGATTGCACCTCCAACCCCCATCTGTGCCATCTCTCCAGCCCCTTACTCCAGTGAAACCCAGGGCACTCTCACACCCACTTCTCTCCTGCCCAGGACCCCTCCCCGCTGCCCTTCCCTCAGTGGAGTTTTACAGGTGGCACCCCTCCACCCCTTCCCTTCACTGGCTGTTTTGATGGCTGAAGCCTGGGCTCTTCTGCCTTCACCCACCTGTTTTCCCAGGAAAGGAGCACATAGGGCTTGTGGGAGGCTTGAGTCTCTGCCTCCTCCTAAGTGGGAGGGGGAACTGCAGAAAGGCTGTGAGCCTGCAGGCTGTCCCCTACAGTGAACAAGCCAGTGGAAGGAGGCAGAAATGTCCCTTTCCTTGCTTGGCCTGGTCTCACTTTTCTGAGTTAGGTCTCGACATGGATACGCTCTCTTTTTTATTCTTCTTCTATGGGACCATCAGTTTTCTGAGCAATTTTTCTCCCCAGGAAAAGCTCCAAACGTTCTTCCTTTTGTACTGTTATAAAACCCAAGAGACTTGAGAGACATAGCAACCAAATGCCACATGTGGACTGTTTGGATCCTGATTTGAACAAACCAGCTGTAATGGGACACTGTTGGGAGTGGTGGGGACATGTGAGTATGGAGTGGGAATTCAGGTGAGATAAAGGAACTACTGCTGATTTTGTCAGGTGTGATAATGGCACGGGGTTATATTAAAAAGAAAGTCCTGGCTGGGTGCAGTGGCTCATGCTTGTAATCCCAGTACTTTGGGAGGCCGAGGCAGGCAGATCACCTGAGGTCAGGAGTTCAAGACTAGCCTGGCTAACATGGTGAAACCCCATCTCTACTAAAAATACAAAAACTAGCCAGGTGTGGTGGTGGGTGCCTGTAATCTAAGCTACTCGGGAGGCTGAGGCAGGAGAAGAATTGCTTGAACCTGGGAGGTGGAGGTTGCAGTGAGCCAAGATCGCGCCATTACACTCCAGCCTAGGTGACAAGAGTGAAACTCTGTCTCAAAAAAAAAAAAAAGAAGAAGAAGAAGAAGAAGAAGAAAATCCTTAGCAGAGATTTATGCTGGAGAATTTATGAGTTACATAAGTCTGAAGTTTGTTTTAAAATACCCCAGAAGAAAAGTAATGGGAGACATGAATGAAAGAGGACCCGCGTGACTTGATTCTTGCTGGAGCAGGGTCATGGTTCCTGGAATCCACTATCCCATTCCTTGTACTTCTGTGCAAGTTTTGACAATTTTCCTGCTGAGGGGACCATAACAAAAAGTTTAAAACTCTCTTTTAAATCTCTGTCATCTCCCTCTCTTTAATCTCCATTCAACTGTTCCAAGTTCCCAACCCCAGTCTGGGCTCATCCCCCCGCCCTTCCAGATTTCACTCATGCCTTCCTCAAGGGACACAGTTTGGGGGTGGAAGGGGGTGGTCACTGGTGGGGACAGAGTCCCTGGGAAGGCCTCTTTTCTCTACCACCCGCTTACCCTTTCTCAATCAGAATTCCTCTCTCCTTTGATTCCTAGGAGATGAGGAAGCTCTATTTTATCACTCACCACAGCTTTTCCCATCTAGTTGGCTGGGTCCCCATCTGCTCCAGACACTGAGTCTTTTATTTGAGGTTGTCTTGTCCTTGTCTGTAACCTCCCCCTGAGCCAGAGCACAATCAGTGTTTGTTCAATAGCACTGGACCCTTCTGCAATGTGAACATGCCCACTGTGGGGTCAAGAATTTCACAGACCAAGGAAAAACGGCATCCAGTTCCACAGACATTTACAGAAAGTTGACAGTAGGGATGACAGCTGGGCACACAGCCACCTCCAGCATGGGCCGGGCCACCTGTGCTGCGTGATGGAGTGAGGTAGGAAGCCACCATCTTCATGATCACCTGCAGGGGTGGGGAGGGCCCATGGGGGAGACTCCGACTCTTTCTGCCATTATTCCTCTGCTCATTCCCTTCACTGCCAGGCTCCCGCAGCTGCAGAATCATCAATTACCAAACCATCACCCCACCTTCTGAGACACAGTCAGGCAATGCTAGGCTGTGAGCACCTGCCTCACAGCAGGGACAGGCAGCTGCCTTCCCCAAGGGCCAGCTCGCCAGCTTCCTTGAGAATCATTATTCAGGGCAATGTCATACACTCACTTTCCCCTCCCAAACAGCCCAGGATGGTGTTTGAACAGAGCACAGAAGCCGACCTTTCATTTGCAGGCTGGGCTGGACTCAGTGGCTCACACCTGTAATTCCAGCACTTTGGGAGGCCGAGGTGGGTGGATCACCTGAGGTCAGGAGTTCGAGACCAGCCTGACCAATATGGTGAAACCCCATCTCTACTAAAAATATAAAAATTAGCCAGGCGTGGTAGTACACACCTGTAGTTCCAGCTACTCAGGAGACCGAGGCAGGACAATTGCTTGAACCTGGGAGGCAGAGGTTGGAGTGAGTTGAGATCGTGCCACTGCACTCCAGCCTGGACAACACAGTGAGGCTGTCCCCCCGCCCCCCCCAAAAAAATTTGCAGTTTAGTGAATTAAAAATCCTCAATGGCAGAGGGGCTGCCCACAGAGCAGCACCCACAAGCCTTCCTCCTCTAGGCACCAGCGAAACAGTCCACTCCCATAGCCCTTCCCGCCATTGTTAGCCCTCAACACTGTTGTAAAAAGTCAGCTGAGGGCGTGTGGGGCGCAGAGATAAGCAGGTCCTGTGGCTGCATCCCACAGGACCCCCTGGCTCCCCCAGACGCCATGGGAGGACGGGACTTCGGCTGGCCAGGACACAGAAGAAGGTCACGGTCTCCTCTGCTTTCCCCAAAAGACTTGGGGGCATTTCTCAACTCTCTTTGTCTTTAGAAGCTCTTTGTACAGAGAAAGCCTGTTTATGACACGTCTAAGTGAGAAGCAGTTACAATAACTGGACGTGAGCACAGAGAGGACGATCTCACTGCTGTAAGGAACACCACTTAGAGTTCGGAGTCCAGCTTGGGGCCGACTAAACGGGTGACTCTCAGTGCTGTGTGTAACTGATCACGATTCTAAAATAACCACTTTTCCCTCCCTTTTCCCAATTTCCCCCATTCAAATCATTGCCGATATTTTACTCTTTTACTGTATTCTATTTTTATTTTTTGAGACAGAGTCTCACTCTGTCACCCAGTCTGGAGTGCGGTGGTGCAATCTTGGCTCACTGCAACCTCCACCTTCCAGGTTCGAGAGATTCTCCTGCCTCAGCCTCCCGAGTGTCCTGAGTAGCTGGCCCTATAGACACCCACCACCACGCCCAGCTAATTTTTATATCTTTAGTAGAGACAGGGTTTCTCCATGTTGGCCAGGCTGGTCTCGCACTCCTGACCTCATTTGATCCACCCACCTCGGCCTCCCAAGGTGCTGGGATTACAGGCGTGAGCCACCACACTGGGCCTGCATTCTATTTTGACCTTCACCAAAGAGCTTGCCCTGTGTTGCCCCATCAGTGGCTTCCTCTCCTTAGAAACCTGGCTGTGTGAAGGTAAAGTTCTGTTAACATGACCAAAGGGACATTTAATATTTGCAGTGTCTCAGCACCAAACATGTATACAACTTCCTGTGACCGGGCAGGTAAGACCTTGCAGAGACTGTAGACAGGTCATTTGAACCAATTCTCTTGGGTGGGATGCAGGAAACGGAGCTTTTGTCATCTTTCATTGGTTCCAAGATGTACATTTTTGGATCTCTGAAGTCAGGAGGCATCTCCCAGACGATGGTATCATATTCTTACTGTTGGCCTGGAGAGAAGGCAGGTGCTCCGGAAGAGGACAGTACTGTTTCTGCTAGCCGTCCAGGGCCACCCAGCCTCAGACTGTTGGACGTTACATTCTCTGCTTGATGTTCTTTTAGATCACACTGATTGTACAAATTCAGAAAGCAAACCTGCATGAGTACCACCGGCTTGGGACTCCTGTTCTCAGGAGGATTTTTCACCCCCATTCAGTGTCAAGGTTGAGGCACACGGGTTTCCTTGCTCCCCCTTTCTCATTTACCCTCTCACTGAGGGCATCACAGCTTTATCTGGTGGGGGTAGAGGGAGGTTCCTATTAGACTCCCCATCTTAGGCTTTTTTTCTTAGTGGTCCATAAAATGATGATGCATCTTATCACCATGGTTTCTCGTAAGTGATGAAGAAAGTTTCTGTTACAAATATTGTATATGATATTTGAAATGATCCTTCATGTGAATAGAAAAGGAGATAGGATTTTGAAGAAATGGTTTCATGAGATGAAACTTTCCTGTCTTGTCCTAAACCACTTCTTATCTGAGCTGTTCATGAGGCATTCCCTCCCCAGCACCGGGAACCTGCTGGCTTCCCTTGACTTTCGGGATAAAGGCAGAGTTCTTCTACATGGCCAAAGCCCTGCTGGTCCTGCCTGTTCTCTGGTCATTTCCACACTATATTCCATTCTCTCCCCTCCAGCTTTCAATCCTCACATTCTCAACCTTCCACACCGCCTCTCATCACAGAGCCCTGGCATGGTGGCTCTGTTGGGAAACTTCTCTCTCCCTGGTTGGCTTAGCTGATCTCCGTTCCAGTGTCACTCTTCAGGACGCTTCCCCCGACGCTGTCAGACCCCGACAGCAGGCCCCTGCAGCACTATGTGCTTCTCTCCCAGCATAAACACAAGCTGCAGCTCTACCTTTCTGTGATTCTTGATCAATGTTCAAATCCTTCGCTGGACTGAGCACTCCGTGAGGCAGGAATCAGGCCTGTTTTTACTCAACATTGTATCCCCAGAGTCAAGCCAGGCAACTGGCAGTTGGTTGATGCCTAAGTATTATTTGTAAATGGATGGATGAATCCAGGTGTGAGCTGCCCCCACAAGCAGGCAGTAAACCTCTGGAGCGTTTTGCAGCCAGGGGAAGCAGAAAGAGCAACAGACTTGTCATCAGAAGGCCTCTACTTTTGCCATAATGATGTGACCTTGGGAAAATCCCATCCTCTGTCTGTTTCCTCATCTCTAAATTGGGAATATCATTTAGTCTGCCTGTAAGATAGGGATGTTTTGTGAGGCTGTGAAGACACTTTGAACTATACAAGTTATGCCCCACCCACAAGCTTCTAGCTCAGCAATGGGCTCCTATGCCAAGCTCTGTTGATATGAGTTGGTTGACTGTCCCCTTCCCCAGAGAAAGGGAGATGAGATCTTATCATCCTTGGGGACGGGTGCTCAAAGCTTTGGGTCATGAAAGGACCATGTGGCCTTGTGCTTCCTCATCTTTACATTCGCCCTTTTCAAAAACCCTCATGGAATTTCTTAGGCCTTCAAGGCCCAATGGCCTAGGTATATAAGAAAAGGAACCTCCTGTTGAGAACCTTCTGGTCTTTATTCTTGACACAAAGTTGGGGCCATTAGCCAGAAGAGGGAAAAGGGTGGGGAATGGGAAGACTCCTTCTTTCCTTCTCTCCTGCTTGCAGACTGGTCTTCAGACAGAGATACGGCTGAGCAGGGACAATGACTGTACCTTCTGGGACAGAGCTCCTGGGACAATCATCTGCAGGTGTATGCATTGCACCTACACCTGGCAGAATGCATGAAGTTGCTTACTTTGCCTCTGGGACCTGGACTTTAATATTAAGGTAGCTATTTATAGCAAAGCCTTACTACTTTCTCCCATATACCTCATCTTAGAGATGAGAATCCTGGGTTTCTGTTTCATCGGTATTGATTGACTATATCATTTTCCCTCTCTGAGTCAATTTTCTCATCAGTTACATGGAAATAATAATAATAATAATAATGCCACCCACCTTCCTATCTCACTGAGTTCTTTTAAGGATCAAGTGAGGTCATTTGTCAGACATAAGTGCATGGTAAGTGAAAAATCAATGCAAACGAAAGGCAATATTATTTTCTCTATGCATTTTAAATCCCTGCTTCTGTAGCAGGAAAGCACCATGCTGACTTAGTTATTCCGAATTAACTCAAATATTACCCAAGATCTACAGTCCATAAGGTATGTAGGCAGAGAGTGAGATGTGAACAAATCCTTCATCACAAATCAATTCTCAAGCAACTCTCCAGGGCCAGCCATTCTCCCTCTGGAGAAGGGGACCCTAAGGGGTATTCACTCTCTAATTGTTTTAACAGCTTGGCTGCCCTGCCACCTCCCTCCCAGAAAACCAGATTGGTGAGGGGAGGTGCAGAACGAAGAATGAACTGGCACCTCAACGATTCTGGATTCTGTGGAGAGGGTGGAAGGCTATACTACAGACACACACCCCTGCAGGATAATTCTAGCTGGATGCCGCAGCAGGATGGATGAGAACATGCTTCTGCAAACCTCTTGGAATGCATCACTGACTAGATTCTGGTGATCAGAGCTTCCAGCCGGCCAGGACTTCCTCAGTGCATGATCTGCTGAGCAGCTCTGACAGGGGTTCACTGGTGTCCTGGCGAAATGCAGAGCCCAGGCCCTCGGAGCTCCCACTCTCCAGCTGGAAGCTGCCCACCAGCTCCTGGATCCACTGCAGGTCTGTGGAGAACTCCTGCCTCAGAATCTCAAACTGGGTTTGCAGATGGTCCAGTTTCCTGGCCACGCTTCCGAGGCTAGATCCCGTGGCCTGGATGTCTTCTCGCAGCAGCTTCTTCAATGACTCTACCTTGCGGAACTCATACCTGAGCTGGGACAGGTCGTGCCGGGTGCTCTCGTTCTCCTCTCGGTACCAAGCTTCCTTCTCATTGAAGATGGAGACCAGGGCCTCCACATCGTCCTGGATGGTATCGTTGGCCTCCACCAGGGCATGGAATCCCAGGTCCACCCGAGCCACGTCTTCCACCACACAGGCAAAACGTTCAAAGTTGACGTAGGAGTTGTTGCGAGGCATGCTTGAGTGGCATTTGAGAGTGTACTCTCTCAGGCGCTTGGTTTTCAGTTGGGTGGGCTCTGTCTTCCGCTCTTCGGGGGCTCTGACTTCTCCTTTTGACTGGTGGGTGTTCAGACAGAAGAACCAGAGTGTTAATTTGCCACCCGCCCCAGAGGGCAGTTCGAGGGGCAGGCAGAAGGCACACACAAACGGCCTCTGGCATTCATTGCATGCATCAGGGCGGGGAGAACCAGGGCGGGATGAGCAGTGCCACGGACCGTAAGTGAGGTCAAGGAGTGTGGGGCTGCTGCCTGCATGCTCATTCAGGGCAGAGGGGTCCACAGTCATTACAGAGAGCTCCACACGCATAGCATTTAAGGGGTGCTCACGCAGACAAGCAGGATGCAGCCAGGACTCCACAGGCATCTGTGCAGGGCTGCAGAGCGTGAGGCCAGGGCTCACGCAGCGGGGCTGAGGAGCATCTCTCCTTCAGGGCTCCTTGGGCCTTCCCCATCCTTCAATGAGCAGATGAAGCTGAGCAGATGAAGCCGACCTCCTCTCAGACTACTCCAGCCCTTCCTGTTCTGTCTTCCACAGGCCTCACCTTCTCTTTGTATTGATTGATTGATTATTATTTTTTAGAGAGATGGGGTCTTGGCATGTTGCTCAAGTTGGTCTTGAACCCCGGGGCTCACGCCATCCTTCTGCTGCCTCGGCCTCCTAAAGTGCTGGGATTATAGGCATGAGCCACTGCGCCTGGCCTGCCTCCCCCTCTCTTTATCTCCACCTTTCTTATGGTCATTTCATCCTTGCTGGCCTTCTCATGTAACAGTTAAGGTGAATGGGAAGTCTGGTGATGTCCCTGGGTGTGCACAGCCAGCCAGTCAGCAGAATTAGGGCCTGAATCCTGCTGAGTCTCACCCTCTCAAAGTGCTCTTCACTACACCAGACCACAACAGCCTCTGGAAAGCCAGCAGCCGGAAGCCCAACTGCAAGGCGAGTTAGGCAGGGATTCATCTTTTTGCCCCAACTCTCCCCAGAGGGAACAGAATTGCCATGACAGTGGCTGTCTCTCTTCCCCACCAGGCCTCTGTCTCGGGCCCCATTCCTCAGGGCCTGAGGAAGTGGGTGGCTGATTTAAGTGTCATCCTTGACTCAAAGCCCCAAAAATCAGAAGGAAGGAGGGCTGGTCACAAAGTTGGGGTTTTCAATTGTCATTGATCTCTCTATACCTGGGGAGTCCTGATTTCCACTTGGAGAAGTGGCAGTGACACACCCTCCAACAAAGAACACTGTGTAAGTTGGCCCCAAAGGAAAAGGGTTTCAACTGAGGTTTGTGAGAGTTTCATTTCATAAGTTACCTGAATTTGAGACACAAACTTAAAATGGCAAGCAAATAAACTTATTCGAACAAGCCCAGGCCCTTTGGGGCCCCTGGCTAGCTTTCATCTGTGCCCAGGGTCAGCGTTTCAAGCAAAGGCCTCTCTACAGGCCCTCTGCATCTGGCTGCCTAGGCCAACCCTGGCGACAGAGCAGGGACCCTTTGCCCATTGGAACTCATGGCTGTGCCCTTACCGTGATCCAGGGGTGTCTGAGAGCCTCTTGGATTGTGAGCCGTTTCCTGCAATGAGGATTGGGAAACAGTGATGATCCATGAGGACAGAAGTTGGGAGCAATCATCTCTGTTCTCACTCTTTTTAGACCTATATTTTGGTATTATTTGGCCGCTGCTGTCAAACCAGTGGAATGGAGGATGCAGAGATGGATGGGAACTGGCTGCAAATTCTGCACTCCAGGGGAAGGAAGCAGTCCAGGCAGACCCCTCAATAGAGTGGCCTTGTTACCTAAACCCATACTGTTAGTCCCAAAGCTGAATGGCCTAAGAAGAGTCATAAATGCTTTAATGAGCTTCCATAATCTTCCAAAAGCCAACCCTCCATTGCTAAATCCCTGGTCTCTGTTTTTCTGTTTGCCTCCTGGATCCGTTCTCTGCCTTTTGCTGCTCTGTACCCAGGTAAGCGACTCTCCCTAGCACTGCTCTTAGACAGGAAAATCAGGGCCCTTGCACTCCAGACAACCCCACTCTGGCCCTCTCTGAAGTCTGTGGGATAGAGAGGACATGGTGTTCTAGTCTGTGGACCTTTCTTCCTGCTCCATCCAGGGCATGCTCCGGGTACCCAGCACCCTGCAATCCCTGCCTATTTCATTCTTTGACCCCACAGCCACGGGGCTCACCCTGGCCCCTGGAGAAGGGATAGGGTTAGCATGTCTTCCACCGCCGCACTGTACTGACCTCTCCGAGCCTACTAGCTCCTACTCCCAACCTGAACTGGCTTGAAAACCCTGCCACTTAACCTTTTCAAATCTGAATTCCAGGTGCCTTTGGGACAGACTGCACAAGGTAATGAGCCCTAAAGAAACCCAGGCTGACTTCCAGCACACACACACACACACACACACACACACACACACACACACGTTATTCACATTTCAACAGGAGAAGAAAGCAGAAAGACTTGAGCAAACAAGACGAATGCCACGTCTTGGCTAGGCCACACTTCCCAGCACCTGCCCGGATTAGACCACAATGGTGCAGATGACAGCTATGTCAAAGCAGGGACACACTGACAGGTCTTTGCCAGAGGTGATAGGAAGGGATCGGTACCTGAGAAACCAGTGGCTTCTCTGTCCTCTTACCGGGTCTCTTTAACCAGAAGCTTCCGAATGAAGTCCTTGGCCAGCTCGCTCGTCTGGCTGAAGAATTCCTCATCAAAGTCGTAACTCACTGCCGTGATATTTGCCAGTGTTTCCTGCTTCGTGTCTCCCAGGAAAGGGGATGCTCCACTTAGGCTGAGTACAACAGACAAGGAATCACATAACTAAGGGAAAAGTAGGTGGAAATGGGGATGACGGACTAGGGGAACCCTGCCCCATGACTGCTGCATGGAGCTGGAAGGCTCCCAGCAACACAGCCTGCCCGCTCTGGGCAGCCAACCAGCAACCCGTTCAGCTGAATCCAATTCAATACATGTTCACGGAGCTCCTCCTAAGCACCCGACAGAAACTGTGTCTTCAAGGGATGTGAAAGCGGAGGGGAGAGAAACACAAAGACATATCTCTTTGTGATCCCCAGCAGGACAAAGCAGAATATAATGGAAGGACAGAGGAGCACAGGAAAGAGGGAGGCCCAGTGCGGCTTCACGGTGGCATGGATATTTGCATCGTTTGTGTCTTGAAGAATAAAGAGGTTGTCAGCAGTCAGAGAAGGAGACAGAAAGCCCTTCTGGGTTACAGGAGCAACTTAAGCAGAGCCCAAGAAGTTTGGAAATAGATGGGCCATTAGGGACAGGAAGGATCTGTGTGGTTCCCCAACAGGGACTGTCAAAGATGTCATACAAATAATGACTTCTAAATCTACTAACTCCTGACTCAGATTTCAGTTGCTCATGGGATGCCTTGGTAGAGGCATGATCCAGGGGTGTCTGGATCAGAAGTGCCATTGTCCCAAACTTATTGTGTCCAAACCCATTCCAAGCATTCCCTTGATGAATGACATTACTTCATGAATGTACCCAAGCTAGAAGCACAGGAGTCACCTTGGACCCTTCTTTCTATTCCCTTGACACATCTGACTGGCCAAAAGCTTCCTTGTTGGTTCCGTTTACTAAATATCTCTTGAAAGTCATCCCCATTTCCACAGCCACTTTCTTAGCATGGTGGCAGCAAGATGCACTGGAAACATTTTGATATTGCAATTTGATAAGCCACTCATTAGCTGTGTGAAGCTAGAACCCCTCTGAGCTGTACTTTCCTCATCTGTAAAATAAAGAAAATGAAATTCCCACCTCACATGATTGTTGTAAAGAATAAATGCATACAAAAGCCTTATGTAATCCTGGCCCACATTAAGGGCTCTGGAATTAATGGCCATTATTATTGTTATTGTGAGAACACAAAAGCCCTCTATGACCTTCCATCTTCTATAGGATCACATCTAAAGTCCTCAGCAAGGCATCAAGCGTTGGTCCTTACCCCATGCTTGGTACATTTCAGCCGAACTTAAGGTTTACCGTTCCTTTTCTCATGCTGTTTCCTCAGCCAACACAGCCCTTCCCTCCTTCTCCACCCACATCCCATTCATTCCCTACATCCCAGTTCAAATCGATCCATCAATCATGTGCTCTATTTCTCTCTCAATAAACCTTCAGCAAACCAGTGGCTCCCATCTGTGTCTCAAAGAGGCATGTTCATGCCTCCAGCCTAACCTTGGTTCCACTGGGTGTGAGTTAGGTGTATGGTGTGTTTCCCACAGACAGGGAGCCCCAGCAAGCAGGGAAGACCCTCCTTCATGTCGCATCCTGGGGCCTGGTACGGTGCCTGCCATGGAGCAGATCTCAACAAAGCTGTTAAATTCAAACGAGCCACAAGAAGACTATGCCCTCAGCAGACACTGGGATTCCTTCTTTTTTGAGACGGGGTCTTGCTCTGCTGCCTCGGATGGAGTGCAGTTGTGCGATTACGACTCACTGTAACTTCTGGGCTCAAGCAATCCTCCTGTCTCAGCCTCCCAAGTAGCTGGGACTGTAGATGTGTGCCAGCACACCCTGCTAGTTTTTTGTTTTGTTTTTTGTAGAGACGGGGTTTTGTCATGTTGCCCAGCCTGATCTTGAACTCCTGGACTTAAGCATCTGCCCACCTCAGCCTTCCAAAATGCTGGGATTACATGGGATTCCTTCATAGTTCAAATCAGAGTCCTGAAGAAATCAAAGTTTCAAGAGCCAGAGTCAGACTATTCTGGCTCTGATCTGAAACTATAGATTGATGGTTCTCAGCCTTCTCTTTGCATCAAATTCAGCTGGAGTTTTAAAAGATACAGATACTAAGACTCTATCCCCAGCAATTGTGATATAATAGATCTGGGGTGGGGCCTGGGCCATGGTGGGTGTTAAAAGCTCTGCTGTGCAGCCAGGGTTGAGATCTTCTGCTGCAGCTCAGGGGGATCCACCATGTCACACAGGGTTCCTACTCCAAGTGCTGCTGGGAGAGTCAGAGACCTGGTTCACAGGGATCATTGAGAGAATGATCCCCTCAGCTGCTGAGCACTGGTGCCCCCTGCCCCAACCGGTTGACTCTTACTCCAGTGTGCTATAAAAATAGCATTTTCCATGTGTGCCGTGAAGGGAAAATGGTTGGGAAGGGCTGATGGAATGAATAGTCACCAGCCCACTGTGCATGTGCCAGAGCCAGGGCTAGGAAACTTGCACATGTTGACTTATTTAGCTTTCACAACACGCCCATGGCAGGAAGTTTGTGATTCTCGTTTTTCTCATGAGAAAAACAAGCCCAGAGGTTAAGTCCCTACCCAAGGTCACAGAGATGGAAAGTGATAGTATCATGGGACTCCAGCCCTAGAGGTAACTCACTACACACTGGAGCTATGCAGGAAATCTCTGTTTAAGCAACTGAATACAGGCAAAGAGGAAGGAGAAAGGAGGAGAGAGACAGTGAGAGGAAGAAAAGGGGATCTGGGGAAATGAGGAAAGAAAGAAGAGGCAAGATTGGGGAGGGCATAAGTAGCTTCACAGGGCTATCCAAAGAGTTCTGAGTGAAGGGGCCAGGCGCAGTGACACACCTGTAATCCCAGCACTTTGGGAGGCTGAGGCAGGTGGACCACAAGGTCAGGAATTCAAGACCAGTCTGGCCAACATGGTGAAACCCTGTCTCTACTAAAAATACAAAATTAGCCAGGCTTGGTGGTGGGTGCCTGTAATCCCAGCTACTTGGGAGGGTGAGGCAGGAAAATTGCTTGAACCCGGGAGGGGAGGTTGCAGTGAGCCAAGATCATGCCACTGCACTCCAGTCTGGGTGACAGAGCAAGACTCTGTCTCAAAAAAAAAAAAAAAAAAAAAAGAGTTCTGAGTGAAAAGTAACGTTCTCCAGTACACCTCAGTCTGGGGGAGGCTAAACAGGGGAGCCCTGGCATTCTACAGGAGAAATGCAGACACAGGCTGTACAGAGTGGAGAGCCTGAGGCTGCTCCCGTAGATGCCTACTCAACCTCAATGCCAGGGTCAGATGGATACAATGAACCTACAGCACTTAGCCTCAGGCTTGCTGTGTGGACTTAACGCATCTGGATTATGGTGGGTGCTTAGTAAATGTCAGTCTGTCAGCCTGCCCCTCTCTCATTCCTTCTGGTTCCCCCAGATCTAAGCTGAGCCAGAGCCCCTAGATCAGGGATACTCACAGGATGTAGGTGATGACGCCTATGCTCCTGCAAAATAAAGAACAGTCAAGTCAGGGCCGCCTGGGTCCAATCCCCGACGAGCAAGGGCACCCTCATGGATCTCAGGGGAAGAGGTCACTTGCCCCCTCCACAGTAGACCCTGGATGCCGTCTCATGCTCCACACCCCTCTCCATCCCTCTCCTCAGCAGCAGCCCGGGATGTGTGTGGAGTCATTGAGCTCTGAATCCTGAGTCTGAAGACCCAAGTTCAAGATCAGACTCTTGCACTTGCAGGCTGTGTGATTTAGGTAAGTCCCTTACCACCTGGGAGCCCTTTTCCCCTTATAAAATGAGGATAATGATAACTACCTCACAGGACTGTTGGCAGGATTTTAGAAAACCAGGTAACAAAGGTGCTTGGCCAACTGTAAAGCAGGGTCCAAATGAAACGAGTCCCATCTGTGCGGAGAACTAATCCCTGCAGTATCCGCAGGCCCAGCACGGTGCCCAGAATGCATGGACTTTCAGTGACCACTTGGTTGGCCGACTGAGTGAGCTACTGTTACTATTATATTTAACCTGGCTGGGGCAGGCCCAGGGGTGAGCCTGCACCCTCCACCTTGCCTCTCTTTTTGCTCCTCCATTCCTGATAAAGCTCTGACCTGGCCAGGAGCTAACTGGCCTCAGGTCCAGGCCTAGAGGCCTCCAGCTGCCCCGGCCACAGGTCTAACATATTGGGGGAGCAGCCAGAGGCTCTGAACAGTGAGTGTGGAGTAAGGGGCTTTCATGGTTAAGGGGATGTCACCTGCAGCAGGATCCGAGGCCTTCTGCCCTTGGAAAGATCGCTAGGTCACCTGGGTGGCCTGTCCAACTTACCACATGTCAGCCTCCAGACCCAGGGGTTCGTAGTTCACAATTTCTGGAGCTGAAAGAAGTCATATTAAATAGGCAACATGAGTGTGAAAATGAGAGGAGAGATGGTTGTAGGGAATTTTAGGGAATTTGGTGCCAAATGTCTCCATCCTGAATCTCCAGGAAAATTAGAGCAGCAGATAAAGGTGATCTGCGTCTAAGATTTCTGAGGAAAGGAGTTGCCATGGCCCAAATGTTTGTGTGTCCCCAAAATTCATATGTTGAAAGCAAATCCCCAATGCAATAGTATTAAGAGGGAGAGTCTTTAGGAGGTAACTAGGTCATGAGAATGGAAACCTCTCAAGTGGGACTAGTACCCCTATAAAGAGGCCTGAGGGCTGGGTGTGGTGGCTCACACCTGTAATCCCAGCACTTTGGGAGGGTGAGGCAGGAAGACTGCTGGAGCCCAGGAGTTGGAGACCAGCCTGGGCAACACAGTGAGACCCCATCTCCACAAAAAATTTTTAAAAATTACCTGGGTGTGGTGGTACATGCCTGTAGTCCCGGGTACTTGGGAAGAGGCTGAGGTGGGAGGATTGCTTGAGCCTGGGAAGGTTGAGGCTGCAGTGAGCCATAATTGTACTACTACTCCAGCCTGAGTGACAGAGTGAGACCCAATCTTAAAACAAAAAAGGGAAAGAAAAAGAAAATGAGGCCTGAGAGAGCTTGTCTGCCCCTTTGGTCATTTGACAACTTAGCAAGAAGGTGCCATCTATGAAACAGGGTGAGCTCTCACCAGATTCCAAAGGTGCCTCACTGGCACCTTGACCTTGGCCTTCCCATCCTCCAAAACTGTAAGCAATAAATTTCTGTTGTTTATAAATGACCCACTTTAAGGTATTTCATTAAAGCAGCCCAAAAGGACTAAGAAAAGAGTTGTCTGTTATCCTGGTAGAAACCTTTTACAAACAGGCCTTAATAGGAAGAGGAAAAGTACACCGAACACCTGAAAAAGGAAGAGGAGAGCAGGGAGAGGAAGGTACAGGAAGGAGAAATGGGGCCTTGGCTATGCAGCCTGCTTTAGAACGCTCTGGTAAAGACCAGTCATGTCAGTGCCGGAAAGCGATGAAGAAGAAGGCATTTTCCTCTGAGTCTGGTCTGAAAGAGGGTCCCTCCCACCTGATGAGCAGGAGGACATTCTTGGGGGCCCCTGAGACAATGAGCTTGAGGTGCCTGAGGGGCAGCCAGGGGAAGATGTCCAGGGGCAGGCTTCAGGGGAGTGGGTCAGAGCCATCATGTTTGGAGCCATCCATGTACAGGAAGGAGCAGGAGCTGAGCCAACGATGTGATGACCAGGAGAGGGTGCAGAGTCTAGGAGAGATGGCTCTGCCAAGGAGAGAAGAAGACCAAATGCTCCCCAGAGATCAAGCAGATAATCCCTGGAAAGTGAGTGTTGAATTTCACAGCCCCGCAGTGCCCAGAGTGTCAAGAAGGTACAGGCTGGGCACGGTGGCTCACATCTATAATCCCAGCACTTTGGGAGGCCGAGGTGGGTGGATCACTTGAGGTCAAGATTGGAGACCAGCCTGGCCAACATGGCAAAACCCCATCTCTACTAAAAATATAAAAAAATTAGCTGGGTATGGTGGCGGGTGCTTGTAATCCCAGCTACTTGGGAGGCTGAGGCATGAGAATTGCTTGAACCTGGGAGGTGGAGGTTGCAGTGAGCTGAGATCATGCCACTGCACTTCAGCCTGGGTGACAGAGTGAGACTCTGTCTGGGGAAAAAAAAAAAAAAAGGCCGGGTGTGGTGGCTCATGGCGGTAATCCCAGCACTTTGGGAGGCCAAGGTGGGTAGATTACCTGAGGTTGGGAGTTTGAGACCAGCCCGACCAACATGGAGAAACCCTGTCTCTACTAAAAATACAAAATTAGCTGCACGTGGTGGCACATGCCTGTAATCCCAGCTACTCAGGAGGCTGAGACAGGAGAATCGCTTGAACCCAGGAGATGGAGGTTGCAGTGAGCCAAGATCACGCCATTGCACTCCAGCCTGGGCAACAAGAACGAAACTCCATCTCCAAAAAAAAAAAAACAAAAAGAAGGTACAAAGAAGTGGAGGTAAGAGCATAGATAACACTTTTTAAAAGCTTGGAGATTATGGAGACAAAAGAGAGGACAATAGCTTGAGAAGGACTGTTCATCCATGCTTTTTACATTTTCACTGCTACACAGTAATCCATCATGTGAATGTGTATCATTTTTTAGTCATTCTCTCAGAGTTCGTTTAAATGGCTTCCATTTTAAAAAATTATTGAAACGACATTGCTATGAACTTTTTTTTTTTGCATGTGTTTCCTAATGTGCACATGAAAGACTTTCTTTAGGTCAGTGATAATTCAAAGTGTGGTCTGCAGAGACAAACAGTCCATAGACTGTCACTGGTCCAACAAGATAGGCACAGAAATTTGGACTATGCATTTACAGACTCTTATAGCAATGTGACACTGCTGTGACATCCAAACTGTGGTCATTTTTCTAATAATTTATTTGTTTTTATTTTTATTTTTTTGAGACAGAGTTTCATTCTTTTTGCCCTGTCTGGAGTGCAATGATGCGATCTCGGCTCACCGCAACCTCCACCTCCTGGGTTCAAGTGATTCTCCTGCCTCAGCCTCCCAAGTAGCTAGGATTACAGGCACATGCCACCAAGACAAGCTAATTTTATATTTTTAGTAGAGACAGGGTTTCGCCATGTTGGCCAGGCTGGTCTCAAACTCCTGACCTCAGGTGATCCACCTCCCTCGGCCTCCCAAAGTGCTGGGATTACAGGCATGAGCCATAGCACCTGACCTAAGAATTTATTTTACTTTTTCTTTTATTTTTATTTTTTTTTTTTGAGACGGAGTCTCGCGCTGTCGCCCAGGCTGGAGTGCAGTGGCCGGATCTCAGCTCACTGCAAGCTCCGCCTCCCGGGTTCACGCCATTCTCCGGCCTCAGCCTCCCGAGTAGCTGGGACCACAGGCGCTGCCACCTCGCCCGGCTATTTTTTGTATTTCTTAGTAGAGACGGGGTTTCACCGTGTTAGCCAGGATGGTCTCGATCTCCTGACCTCGTGATCCGCCCATCTCGGCCTCCCAAAGTGCTGGGATTACAGGCTTGAGCCACCGCGCCCGGCCAAGAATTTATTTTTTATTGTATCTTACTGAAGTAGCAGTTCAGGACAGACTGATTTTTTTCTTTTTTTTTTTTTTTTGAGACAGGGTCTTGCTTATTTACCCAGGCTGGAGTGCAGTGGCACAATCACAGCTCACTGCTGACTCAACCCCCTGGGGTTAAGCGATCCTCCCACCTCAGCCTCCCAAGTAGCTGGGACCACAGGCATGTGCCACTATACCAGCTATTTTTTTAATTGTTTTGTAGAGATGAGGTCTCACTACATTGCCCAGGCTGGTCTCAAATTTCAAGCCTCTGGCCTCAGCCTCCCTAAGTGCTGGGATTACAGGCATGAGCCACCACGTCCAGCCGAATTTTTTTTTTTTTTAAAGCTTTCATCATAGATTGAGAAGCAGAACTCACTTTCTCATGCCATTGATCTGAGATATATACACTTTTATTTCTGTCATCAACATGCTTTTATTTGTCTGGTTTTTTTTTTTCTGTGCCTTTCTTTTCCTTTCTTGCCTTCTGTAAAACAAAGACTTTCGGTTTCATTGTTTTTTCCCCAACTTCTTTTTTTTAACAACTATCTTTGAGACAAAACTGTGGATATCTAACAAATTCTAATATAAATCAACATTTTGATGCTCCTCTAACAATCTAAAAACCTCAGAACGTTAATTTTAAACACTGATCCATCTAACATTTTCTTCATGTTTTAGTTTTATCCTATTTTTTTTTTGAGACAGAGTCTTGCTCTTATCACCCAGGCTGGAGTGCAATGGTGCCAACTTGGCTCACTGTAACCTCCACCTCCTGGGTTCAAGCAATTCTCCTGCCTCAGCCTTCCGAGTAGCTGGGATTACAGGCACCCACCGCCACTCCCAGCTAATTTTTGTATTTTTAGTAGAGTTGGGGTTTCACCATGTTGGCCAGGCTGGCTGATCTTGAACTCCTGACCTCAGGTGATCTGCCCGTCTCAGCCTCCCAAAGCGCTGAGATTACAGGTGTGAGCCATGGTGCCCAGCCTATTGTTTTGTTTTTTGAAACACACTCTCACTGTCGCCCAGGCTGGAGTACAGTGGTGCTCTCTCGGCTCTCTGCAACCTCCGCCTTCCAGGTTCAAGCAATTATCCTACTTCAGCCTCCAGAGTAGCTGGGACTACAGGCGTGAGCCACAATGCCTGGCTAATTTTTTGCATTTTTAGTAGAGGTAGGGTTTCACCATGTTGCCCAGGCTAGTCTCGAACTCCTGGCCTCAAGTGATCTGCCCGTCTTGGCCTCCCAAAAATCCTGGGATTACAGGCATGAGCCACTGCGCCCAGCCATCATCACAATTTTAGGCAGAAAAATGTTTATATTTGCTTAATATTTACTGATTTCTTTGCTTCTCTTACTTTTTGCTTTGAGGCTTCCCTTCAGAGTTCATTTCTTTAATTCAGAAGTACATCTTTTAGAACTTCTGCTAATGATGGTCTATTGGTGGTAAACGCTATATCAATGTTTTGGGGGTTTTTAAATTGTTCTTCTTTGTTTTTCTTACATCTTTGCCCTCATTCTTTGTTTTTGTTTTTGTTTTTTGTTTTTTTTTTCCTGATACACGATCTCACTCTGTTGTTCAGGCTAGAGTGCAATGGCGCGATCTCAGCTCACGACAACCTCTCTCTCCTGGGTTCAAGTGATCCTCCTGCCTTAGCCTCCCAAGTAGCTGGGATTACAAGCGTGCACCGCCACATCTGGCTAATTTTTGTATTTTTAGTAGAGGCAGGGTTTCACCATGTTGGTCAGGCTGGTCTCGAGCTCCTGACCTCAAGTGATCCACCCGCCTTGGCCTCCCAAAGTGCTGGGATTACAGGCATAAGCCACCACGCCTGTCCTCACTCTTGAGATATATTTCTGGGCACACAATTATGGGTTTACTTTTATTTTTCGTCAGCTCTTTGGAGATAATATTCCACTGGATACTGGCTTCCACTGTTGTTTGGAGAAATATGCTGTTGATCTAATTATTGTTCTTTTGTAGGTATTTGTCTTCTCTGACTGCTTTGTCTTGGTACCCTTCAGTTTCACTATAATGTATCTAGGTAAGATTTTTGTTTTTTCTGCATGGTATGTATTGTCCTTTCTGTGTCTGTGGATGCATGGATGCAGTTCTGAAAATTCTCAGCCATTCTCTTCAAATAGTGCTTCTCGCCGGGCGCAGTGGCTCAAGCCTGTAATCCCAGCACTTTGGGAGGCCGAGATGGGCGGATCACGAGGTCAGGAGATCGAGACCATCCTGGCTAACACAGTGAAACCCCATCTCTACTAAAAAAAATATAAAAAACTAGCCGGGCGACGTGGCGGGCGCCTGTAGTCCCAGCTACTCCGGAGGCTGAGGCAGGAGAATGGCGTAAACCCGGGAGGCGGAGGTTGCAGTGAGCTGAGATCCGGCCACTGCACTCCAGCCTGGGCGACAGAGCCAGACTCCGTCTCAAAAAACAAACAAACAAACAAACAAACAAACAAAAAACAAATAGTGCTTCTCCTTTTTTTTTGTCTCTATTTCCTCCTTTTAGAATTCCAAAGAGACCTGTGATGGGTTTTCTCTTTTTACTCTCTTACTTTTCCTCTCTTTCATTTTCTACGTCTTTGTCACTCTGTGGTGCTCTAGCTAACTTTTTTTTGAAACGGAATCTCGCTCTGTTGCCCAGGCTGGAGTGCAGTGGCGCGATCTCGGCTCACTGCAAGCTCCGCCTGCCGGGTTCACGCCATTCTCCTGCCTCAGCCTCTCGAGTAGCTGGGACTATAAGTGCCCGCCACCACGCCCGGCTAATTTTTTGTATTTTTAGTAGAGACGGGGTTTCACCGTGTTAGCCAGGATGGTCTCGATCTCCCAAGCTTGTGATCCGCCCACCTCGGCCTCCCAAAGTGCTGGGATTACAGGCGTGAGCCACCGTGCCCGGCCTCTAGCTAACTTTTTTCAGCTCTTTCAATTCTTCGACTCTCTCCTTCGCTGTATATAATCTGATGTTTAACCCATTCACAGAGTTTTAAATTTCAGCAATTAAATTCCTTCAAGTTCTATTATCCAGTTCTTTTTAAAATTCATCTGGTCATTTTTGACACCTCTTGTTGCTTGCTCATTCTTGTGAGTCTACCTTTTATTTCTATGTATATAAAATGTACTTTAATGTGTATATTCCACTAGTGTATATATTCCATCCATCAGATGTTATAGTCAACATCTGATAATTCCAGTATCTTATGTCCTTGAACGTCTAAATTTTGCTAGTCTCTAACTGAAGTGGTGACAAGCGAACTTACCTCTAGGGGAGGTCCTTCTGTTGAATTTTCTTGCTGCTCACTGCTCTAGCTCCAACTCATCAGCTTTTGGGGGTGGGACAGGTGGTGCTGAAGGAGTTACTATGTTTAAAGATTTCTCTGACCAGGAGCAGTGGCTCACTGGCTCACGTCTGTAATCCCAGTACTTTGGGAGGCCAAGGCAGGGGGATCACTTGAGGTCAGGAGTTGGAGACCTGCCTGGCCAACAGGGTGAAACCCTATCTCTACTAAAAACACAAAAATTAGCCAGGCATGGTGGTGGGTGCCTGTAATCCCAGCTACTAGGGAGGCTGAGGCACGAGAATCACTTGAACCCAGGAGGTGGAGGTTGCAGTGAGCTGAGATCACACCTGTGCCCTCCAGCGTGGGCGACAGAGTGAGACTCTGTCTCAATAAATAAATAAAAATAAAGATTTCTCTTACTTCCCGTGAGACCAGAATTTCACGAAAAAGAAAATTTTTCTCAAGAATCCAGTTTTGTAAGCCGGGCATGGTGGCTCACACCTGTCACCCAGCACTTTGGCAGGCTGAGGTGGGAGGATCACTTGGGTCCGGGAATTTGAGATCAGCCTGGGCAATACAGTGAGACCCCACCTCTACAAAACATTTTAAAAATTTGCCAGGCATAATGGTGCATGCCTGTAGACCAAGCTACTCAGGAGGTTGAGGTGGGAGGATTACTTGAGCCCAGGACATTGAATCTGTGGTGAGGTATGATGGCACCACTGCACTCCAGCCTGGGTGACAGAGTGAGACCCTGTCTCAAAAAAAAAAAAAAAAATCCAGTTTTGTAGCTGGAGGGCTTTTTAGAACACCTAATCCACCCTAGTAATAAAAGCTGACATTAATTTTTTGACCCTGGGTCTCAGGTTACAATATCAAAGGAATGGTAGGAGCAGGGGAAAATGGTTATAACCTGTTTCTCAGGGGTCTTGGGAAAGAAAGTCATCATAATTTAGCCAAGGGTTTGGAGAAGTCATCTTATATATTTTAAGGTAAGACAAAACCAGTGCAAACAAAACCATACTGGCTCACAAAAGTCAATGATGTATATATCTTTCCAACTCTGTATTGAGTGACAATATGCCAGTATCTTGAAATTGGCCAATGCTATAAATTAGGGAATTTGTTTTTGAGACCTGGTTGTTATTTATCAGCATACCACTGGACAAAACTCTCCATAGTACAGCCTCATCCATCAATAACCCACTCACACGAACAGTCTAGTGTGAACTCTCGGCTCCATTTGCAGTGGACAGTGACTTGTCCCTGATAAATGGCTTACTCTGGCCTTACTCCCCTGATGGGGTATCAGTGAACCTGGGAGGTGTTCCTCCTCTCCTCTGGCTCCCTCCCCACCCCTCTTCCGATACCTCTCCCACCCCAACACCAGACCTTTTTCCCTCACTCACTCAAGGCCATGACTGATCCCATTGACTTTGCCAGAGTGGATATCTCATATGAACAGTCTTTTCAGAACATCTATTTCACTTGCTTTACACTTAATCACATCCTGTCTTGTGACACCTCTTCCATTATTGCTCTGAGTTTCTAGTTGTTTATTGTTAACAATTAGAATAAATTTAACTAATAGACATGCGTTTTTATCACATATGAGAATGGTGGGTAGCAACTGCTCTTTCAGACAAGCTCGAGTCTAGATGTCTGTGCCCCAGGTTTAAGTTGGCTTGGCCACCAACTTGTGACCTTGGGTGTGTCATTCTGAGTATGACTGTGTCCCCCATACATCACCTAATATCTGTCATACGGTAGGTGACAAATAACTTGAGTTGACCTTAACTAAAATCCCCCAGCCTGTCATCTCCACATATGTTAAACTGGACCAGAGAATCCAAAAAGATCCTTCTGGCACTCTTATTTGGTGGTTTGATGTCTTGTCTCTACAACTGAATTGTAAGCTCTTTGAGGGCAGGGTTTCCTTAGACAACCTGGCATAACGGGAAGAGCACAGGCTTTGCTGTTGGCTGTATCTGTATTTGAATCTCAGCTCCACTGCCTACTGGTTGTGTTGCCTTGAACAAGTCACTTGTTGGAGAAAATAATTAACTCTGCTTCATGAAGCCATTTGAAGATAATTAAGAGAATGTTTGTAGAGCATGAGACATAGTGCCTGGTATACAGCAAGGGCTTCCTGCCCTGGGATCTGTGGGGTCTCTGAACAGCATTCTACAGTGGCTGCAGAGCCTGAAAATCCATCAGGAGGTTCGCCTGACACATTCTTTCTTTTTGATTTGACTGTGGTCAGAAGTTTTAGCACCCAGATTTTGAGGACATCATGCATGCCCTCCCTGTCTCCAAGACCACTCCAACTCCCAAAGCAGATACACAGATGGTGGTTCTCAGGGCTCATTCCTTCCCCCTGTACAGGCTGTTTCTTCATGATCCCAACTTCCTCCCCAAGCCCTGTAAGGAGGCTTCTGGGGTACAGAACAGGCAGGGGTCTGGGCCAAGGGTGAGAGAAACAGAGGGAAGAGAAAGCAGCCAGGGCTTCACTGGAGCTGGGCACCCCCATGCATGAATAAAGCCAGGCATAGAGGAGAGGCGAGTGGGTGGATGTGGAATTTGGCAGATGATTTCCCTTTTCCTTTTCAGGAAATCAAAAGCTAGTTCAGAGAAGGTTGAGTTTATGGGAATTCAAGAGGGCGAGGTAATTTTAAATCTTCACAAGAATAAACTCATCTAAGAGCAGGAGGTGGAGCCAGGGCTGCGAGGGTTTAACCTTATAGGCTGTAGCCCCACTGAGAGCCACTGGGCCCCATTCAGCCCTTGCCCCACTGAGCACTCAAAGGCTACACCTGGGCCCTCACCCCCAGGCCCAACAAGACATTTCCTTCTCCACCCATTAGGTTTCTAGGGATGTCCCAACGTATCATCTCTTTGCCCAGAGGCCATAGCCCCAGACACAGGTTTCTTCCCAGGATCTCTACCTTTGATGCCAGATTCTTAGCTGAGAGAGAAACAGGCCTAAAACTCACCGACAAATTCCGGCGTCCCAAAAATGTTCTTAAATTCAACTCCATCTTCTATTTCGTGAGCCAGACCAAAGTCAATCAGCTTGATGTGTGGAATAGGAATATTCTTGTCTAACAACATAATGTTTTCTGGCTGGACAACAAAAAGGAGAAAAAAAAAAAAGGAAGGAAGGAAGAAAAGAAAAAAAAAGACGATAATTAAAGGCTGGTTGGTTTGTGTTTTGGCTTTGGGGTTTGGGGTGGGACTTGGTGTTCTTTTTAGGAGACTGAAACAGCATAAACTCTTCCTTGTTTTTGTGTCCTCAGTCTTCTCTGTGAACTCAAAGACAGGCAAAGCATTGAGGGCAAGGCCTGGGTTTTACTAAACCTTCTGCTCACAGCAGAACTGAAGACTCTAGCCTTCATCTCCGTTCTGTCTCTGAGTGGCAGATCCCTTTAATGCAGTGCCTCTGTTTTCCCATCTGTCAAATGGGGTCAGAGATACTTGCAGCATTTCCTGTAAACAAACCCAGCACTGCTGTGTGAGTGTGAAAGGGAGGGGGACATCCCAGCTTAGCCTCTGTTTATACTTGGCTTACTGACTTGGTCTTCCTGACTGCCTCTTTCCCCTGGCCAGCCAGCTTCCTGTTGACAACATTCCCCTCCTCTAGATTAACTGTGTAGCCCACATTTCTCTCTGTGTTTAACTAATTTTGGTCCTCAGCAGGACACAGGAAAAAATGCACCCCATTTCCAGGGAAAATACCAGCCGCTCAGGCTATTTCCAGCCCAGCAAGCAGCTGCCAGGTCTGACACAACAATGCAGGTGGGTGCGGGGTAGGGGACAGCCCCTCACACACCCATGGGCCTGGCCCTCGCACATCCCAAACTCCCAGTGAGGCTGCAATGGAATCCTGAGCTCTCCCTTCTCACTCCCACACAACCACTCAGACTATGGTCCCCTCTGCTTCACCCACTTTCTCCCACCACACAACTTTCCTTCACTCCACTCTAAAGGAAATGTCCCGAAAACACAATCCACACAAAATCTGTATACAAATGTTCACAGCAGCATATTCCCAATAGCCCTGAAGGGGAAACAGTGAATGAATGGATAAACAAGATGTGAACACCCATAGCACATCTAGTATCCACATGTGAATGCTATTTGGCCATAAAAAGGAATGAAGTCAAAAAAATAAAAAGGAATGAAATACTGCTGGGCACGGTGGCTCACGCCCGTAATCCTAGAACTTTGGGAGGTCGAGGCGGGTGGATTACTTGAGGTCAGGAGTTTGAGACCAGCCTGGCCAACATGGCAAAACCCCTGTCTCTTCAAAAAATACAAAAGCTGGGTGTGGTGGCCCACTCCTGTAGTCCCAGCTACTCAGGAGGCTGAGGCAGGAGAATCGCTTAACCCAGGAGGTGGAGGTTGCAGTGAGCCAAGATCATGCCACTGCACTCCAGCCTGGGCAACAGAGTGAGTCTCCATCTCAATAAATAAATAAATAAATAAATTAAATTAAATTAAATATAAAGAGGAATGAAGTATTGATACCTGCTACAGCAGCAATGAACCTTGAAAACATCATGCTAAGGGAAAGAACCAGTCACAAAAACAAAAAATATTCCACTGATACAAAATACCCAGAATAGGCAAATCCACAGAGACAGAAAATAGATTAGTCGTCGCCTAGGATTGGGGGAATGCAGAGATGGGGAGTACAAGGTTTCTTTTCTATTTTCTATAAATGATGGTGGTGTTGGTTATTTAACTTCGTAAACGGTACACATTAAGTGAATAAATTATGTAGTATGTGAATTATATCACCATAAAGCTATTAAATAAAAAAAAATTTAAGAAAATCGAACATCCCTGTTTCTTAAAGCACTCAAGGGCTTCCATACCTTGCACCTTTGCGCACGCCATCCGCTCTGCCTGGAAAGCCTTCTGTTCAGTCTCTGCCCATTGAAATCCTAGCTGGGCTTCAAAGTCTAACTCAATCCACCGTGTTCTTGCAGACTTTCCTCAGCAACCCTAAGCACCCTCCACCACCCCCAGGAGTGAGGCCCACCCTCCTCCAGGCCCCACCAAGCTTATTTGAACCTTTCTGTGATGAATATTTGGCATGCTTTCTCTTGTCTAGCGGTCCTTTGCTGTTTTTATCACAGCTCCTCTACCAGAGCTGTCTTCAGCTGGAAGGAGGATTCATATCTTTGCATCTTTGCCCCTGCAGTGCACAGCATAGCAGCTGGCGTGCTGAGGGTGACCCTAGCTGTTAGCTGGACTGATACTGAATCTGGACGGATGCCTTCCCCCATGTGCCCCTGGCTGCCTATGGTCTCTGTGACCTTCCAGCTGGAAACTTCCACTCAAGGGAGCTGGCTGAGGCCTTCCCCAACTTTTTTTCCTTTTTTTAAAAAAATAAATAACACATTTCCTTTTGCATTTTTTGCTTTTTTATTCCTCTTCCCCTCTGGAGATTACTCTCAACACGGTTTTGAAAATGTGTCCAAGTCTTTCCCCAAGGCACCGCAAATTTCCCCAAGGCCATACAGAAAGGAGCATGAGGGTAGGCGAGGGCAGCTTATGACCTGGAGAGGATCCAGGAAAGTGGGCCCACTCCAGCACCCCTGAACATCCCACTGGGGGCTACCCACGGACCCCAAGTGTCCTGGCACCCATGCAGTCAGCTGCAACCTCCCGACTACCAACTATCTCCCAGATAGACAGTTTCACCCTCTTAGGAACTTCTCCTCTCCTCCAGGGAAAAGACCCTGAGACATCTCTCTGGTGCTGAAAGGCCATGGCCCCAGCCCTCCCAACCACCATAGCTGAGGGCCTAGGACACTGCCACACACCACACGCTGACTGGGGGTGGGAGCCACAGTGGGCGGAGGTGGAAACACTAGATGTGGTGATCCCCAGGACTATGGAGCAGCAGGGATGAGGTGGTGGAGGGGAAGAATTGAGGCTGAAATCTCCAAGGCAACGCTGCCTGAGAGATGGGAAGTCTCCTTCCTCACATCCACTTACCTCTGTGGCACACAGTCCAGGAGAGATGGTTTCCCCACTGGCCTATGAGAACCTCAGGGCAGGCTGGGCACAGTGGCTCACGCGTGTAATCCTAGCACTTTGGGAGGCTGAGGCTGGGGGGATGACCTGAGGTCAGGAGTTCAAGACCAACCTGGCCAATATGGTGAAACCCCATCTCTACTAAAAATATAAAAATTAGCTGGGTGTGGTGGCATGTGCCTGTAATTCCAGCTACTCGGGTGGCTGAGATAGAAGAATCACTTGAACCCAGAAGGCGGAGGCTGCAGTGAGCCGAGAACATACCACTGCACTCCAGCCTGGGCAACAAAGTGAGACTCCATTTCAAAACAACAACAACAACAACAACAAAGAACCTCAGGGCAAGATCATGTTTCCCCCCCCCCCCCCCCAGTCCCATCTGTCCTCAGCCCCACCCTAAGAATCTAACACACAGCAGGTGACTTCTCTCCTGCTTGGAACACTCTCCCCGCACTACCCCAACCCCAAACCTGGTTAGTTCCTATTCACATTTCAGCAAAGGTAGTACCTCCTCCAGAAGGCCTTTCCTGCTCTTTCCCTGCCTACCACCCTCCCCAGTTCCCAAAGTACCCTGTAATACCCGAATGCAGTGCTTCTTACTCTGATGAGCTTGCCTGCTTGTCTCCCTCTACTGGGTTGCCCAAGGGTTTTGTTCCTGTCATCTCCCCAGAGGTTGGGATAGAGCCTGATATCCAGCAGGCGCTCAATATATGTGCCCTAAGTGAAGACAGGTGCCCCGATTAAGCCCCTGCAATATACAGGACCCAGTGCTAAGCAAACATGCGACATACTTTATACTTCATTGAACTCTCAACTACCTCACGTGCTGGGTGTTGCCATTCCTCTTTTGGGAAAAAAAAAAAAAAGAAACCATGACTGGCCAGGTGTGGTGGCTCACGCCTGTAATCCCAGAACTTTGGGAGGCAGAGACAGGAGGATTGCTTAAGCCCAGGAGTTTAAGACCAGCCAAGGCAACATGGCGAAACCCTGTCTCTACAAAAAAAAATTTAAAAATTAGCCCAGCATGGTGGCACACACTTGTAGTCCCAGCTACTCAGGATACTGAAGTGGGAGGATCACCTGAGTCCAGGAGGTTGAGGCTGCAATAAGCTATGATTGTGCCACTATACTCCAGACCTGGCAACAGAGTGAGACCCTGTCAAAAAGAAAAAAAGAAAAGAAAAGCAACAAAACCAAGACTATAACATTAGCTTGTATTATCCCTCATTAGGAATTTTAACCTTTATCTCTCAGGCCCCAAAGCCTGTGCTCCTAACCACTGAACTAAATGATTCCCCTTCCTTGCTTCTCAGGGGTCTTATTAACCTAGCCCAGGGGGACCGGGTGCAGTGGCTCATGCCTGTAATCCCAGCACTTTGGGAGGCTGAAGTAGGTGGATCACTTGAGGTCAGGAGTTCAAGACTAGCCCAACATGGTGAAACTCCGACTCTACTAAAAAAGATACAAAAATTAGCTGGGTGTGGTGGCACACGCCTGTAGTCACCACTACTCAGGAAGCTGAGGCCAGAGAATTGCTTGAACCCGGGAAGCAGAGGCTGCAGTGAGCTGAGATCGTACCAGTGTAATCCAGTCTGGGCAACAGAGAGGGACTCTGTCTCAAAAAAAAAAAAAAAATCTATCCCAGACAGAAGCAGCAATGCCACTCTGGCCTGGCAACCTGGGGCAACCTCATGCCTGGCTCAGACACAGCTGTTTCCTCCTCTGGCACCTGCGTCCTACCCCAGGTTGCCTTTTCTTCTGGTGATGCTTCCATGCAAGTGAGTAGCCCCAGACCCCATCCCTGGCCTCAGGAGTTCCTGAGCAGGAGGTCCTCAAGTCAGATGAGAAAACAGAGGTCCTGGCAGGGGGAACACCCAAGCTGGGTCTGGATAAAGGGATGTAGCCTGGGAGTTTCAGGCTGGAAGGTGGCCATGGGGCAGCAGGAATGCTCTGTTGGGTGGTTAGGACCCGGGTTCTTGTCCCCACCTTCACCACTCATTGGGCCATTTGGACCAGACATACCCACAGACTCAGACCTGCCCTGATTGGGAGTAAACAGAGGCCATGGCTCCCTGCCATCCAGCGATGTTTCTGCTTCCGTCCTAGCCCACCACGGTGCCTATAGGCTGGCCAGGGGATTTGGGCCCCCAAACCTGAAGCTCCACCTGCTTTCAGACAGGCTTCCTTCTTGCTGTCCCAAGCTCCACTACTGGCCTGATGACAGCCAGGACAGAGGGCAAGGACTAACATTTACAGCATGTTTACTAAGTCAGATTTGATGCTAGTGCTCTGTGTGATCCTTGCAGCCATCCTGAGTGACAGGTGCTGTTATCAACTCCATTTCACAGATAAGCAAACGGGGCTCACACAGGGCTAAATGATTTGCCCAAGGTGCAACAGTTTATAATGTCACAGTCAGTGGGGAGCAGTGGGGTGGGGGCTTCCCTAGCAGTCCAATCCCTTTCTTCCCAACACATCACTGAGTCTGGCTAAATATCTTCAGTGTTCCCACTGGCCACCGGAGAAAGTCCAAACGCCCTGCCTGATATTTGAGGTAGTCAAGGCACTGACTGCCCCATGCTCTCTTTCCAGCCTCATCACCCATCCCTTGCCTGTACCTGCTCTATATCCCCGCAGGGTGGGCACTACCACTGCAGAACGACATCTCAACTCCATCCTTGCTCTGGCTTGGAATGCTTCTCCTACTCCTCTTCATTTTCAGAGCCTCTTCCCCCTCAACCCTGCCTCCTCTTAGTCCCTTACTTAAAAGAGAGAGAATCTTTTTTTTAAAAAAAGAGATGAGATGTTACCCAGACTGGATTTAAACTCCTGAGCTCAAGTGATCCTCCCCGCTCAGCCTCCTGAGTAGTTGGGATTACAGACACGAGCCACCCTAACACCCAGCTAACTCCCTTAGTTCTCACTGAGCTTCCCCCGACCCTGCACTCTAACCCCTCAGTGTTGATGACCCTGGCCTGCTGGCAGTCCTAAACTGTAGACTGTCTCTCACAGGTGATGCCACTTTCCTAGGTGGAAGCCTTTTCCCTGGGAAAATTCAAATTGGTTTTAGGGTTCCTGGCATCCCCTGTGGCGTCTTGCATCCTGCATGTTCCATTAATATTTGGGGAAATGAATTGAAAGAATCCAGGGCCAGAGGCTCCTCCTTTTCTGCCCCATGGAGGCCCCGCACCACCACTAGGGGCTCCAGAGTGCACTGTGATGGGGATTGAGCAGGAGGGAATGGGACTAAGGGAGGGTCCAAAAGGAAGCTAAGGGTCAGCAAAGTGGCAGTTCCCCAGGGATTTAGTCTAAGCTTCTCTGCTTCCTCCCTCCTCAAACAGAGCAGCGTGGTGAAAAAGAAGCCAGGCCTGAGGATTGGAAAACTGCACATCCAGCTCCACCACCCAAGGCCGTGTGAGCTTAAGCAGGCCACGTCCTTTCTCTGGGCCTCAGCCCCCCAACTCTGAGTCAGGCAGTGGATGGTATCCAAAGCCCCTTCAAGCTCTAGGCTCTGCAGTTTCGAGATGGCACAACCTCCCAAGCTGGCTGGGAAAATTCCTACTGCTTTGGGTTCTAAGGCAGGGCTTGTAAAGGCCCAGGTCTCCTGGCCCCAGGTCAGGAAGGAAGAACAGGCTGCTGCAACCACACACTGCTGGGTCCAAGCCAGAGTGCCCTCTGGGGCAGTCCGATCCTATCCATACTCCTCACTCCTGTCGTTCTCCTCCAGCTTTATTTACTTCAACCAAATACTTCACCCACACACCTGACATCACCTCCAAAGCATGGCTGGAAGGAGGGGTCACATTCCCACAGGTGCTGTCACTGCCCAGCCCAGGGCCTGCCTGCCACCAGGAGGCAGAAATACCCTTGTCAAAACAAACCCACCCAGCTCATCCCACTAGGGAGGCACCCATGGGAGAGGCCAATGTGCTCCTTTGTGCTCTGGGGGATCTGGCCAGAGGTGCCTGCTGTGGTGCCGACGAGAAGGTGGTCATCCGGTGGGGCACCCATGGCCTATGGGCCCAGCACAACATGTCCTGAAGTCTGAGCAGGATGAAGACACCCTTTCGGGGCTATGTAGTAAAGTACAAAAGAAAAAGGCAAGTCTGGGTTCAAATCCCAGCTCTGCTATTCACAATATGAAAATTGGACAAAGACACTGGAGCTCTTAGAGGCTGTTTCCCATCTACAAAATGGGGGCAATACCTACTAAGCCATGGGGTTGCTCTGGGATTGAGAGAGATGGTTTATGTAAGGAGCGGCACCCAGTGAGATTTCAGAGAACAGCGGCTCTGTTTGCCCATTCTTTTCTGGGATGCAGCATGAACAGTCATCCCTGGGAGCTCAGACCAAATCCCCGTTGAATGGTGAATTACCTGCACTCAGCTGAACAGCCATACCCTTTCACACACCCACCTCCTCCTCCCCACTCAGCTTGTTTCCCTCCTCCCACCCCATTTCACCCCCAGACTCACATTTTTGGGGCTGCAAGGGACCTCAGAGATCATTTAGTCCCTTCATGTCACAGCAGCCCAGAGACATCAAGAAACTACCAAGGTCACTGAGCAAGAACCCCCAGCCCGGCACCCTCTCCAGATGCCCGTGTGGCCTGCTTGCTACTGAGTGAGGCTGCTCTGCTCAGCAAAGCAGAGGCCCAGCCAGGGCTGTGCTGTAGGGACAAGGAAGCTACCTACCAATCTTCACTGGCCATGTCAAGCACAGCCCCAGATTACTCAGGCAGTGCTGGGCAACCTGAGAAACAAAGGCCGCTCCATGTCAGGCCTCTGTGGACAGGTTTCCAGGGTGCTCAGCTCCCTCTCCTCACACACTGTCGATGGGACCACAGGCAGCCCCTCCCCACAAGTCTCTAGTGTGGCCCATGTCCAGTGCCTGCCTCTGTGTGGCATTCAAGGCCCTGCTGCCCTGCCCCCTACTGCCTGCCGCTTTCCCTCTGCTACATGCCTACCACCTCTTCATTACTCCATCCCACCCTGCAGTTCACTCCGCTGGAACAGCCTTCCTGACAAGCTCCTTCTCCCCCTCCCCACCCAGTTCCCACACACACTGGAACTTCTTCTATGACCTCCCTCCCCTCCAACACAGAGCTAGTTGTTCCCAGCTTGCACACGCCTCTAGCAGAAAGCCAGCTGCACTACAATTCCTTCCTTACATATCCTATCCCCGCTGTATTAAAACCCCATGAGAGAGGACAAGAGCCTTGCCTTTCATTTCCATCCCCAGCACCCAAGGGTGGCTGGCATTACAGCAGGGCCCAGTTATTGTTTATTGGACAAATAAAGAAATGGGCCAATGCAGTCACATAGGCATCTCTTGCACATCCTGCTCTTGGAGAATATAGATAATGGCTAAGTGCGCATGTCTTGGAATCTGGGTTCGGATCCCAGCTCTGCCATTTACCAGCAGCCTGACAAGTTATTTACCAGCAGCCTGACACCGGGCAAGTTATTGAACCTCTCTCAGCATAGATTTCTCACCTATAAATTAGGAATAACAATCATAAAACCTACCTCAAGAGGGTTACTAGGAGGATCAAATAAAGCATATAAAGAGGCCTATAGGTGTTATCTTAATTTCTGTGACTGTTTCCTTGATGATGTCTCTCCCTTCCAGAATGAGAATCTTTATCATCTGTCTATTGAACTCCTAACCACATTTCCAGGCCCTGCCCAAATCTTCTGTCCTCCAGAAGCATCATCTGGATATGCAGCCCAGCTCTTCTTCCTTCTCCCATCTCCATTCATGCAACAAGCTTGACCCATAGCACCAACCAATGCCAAGAGTTCTGTGAGTTAGTCTTGCCTTCCCCACTTGTATTTGTTCATTCTCGAATTGCTGTAATGAAATACCTGATGGGCTCATGCCTGTAATCCCAGCACTTTGGGAGGCAGAGGTGGGCAAATCACCTGAGGTCAGGAGTTCAAGACCAGCCTGGCCAACATAGCAAAACCCCATCTCTAAGAAAAAATGCAAGGCCGGGCGCGGTGGCTCAAGCCTGTAATCCCAGCATTTTGGGAGGCCGAGACGGGCGGATCACGAGGTCAGGAGATCGAGACCATCCTGGCTAACCCGGTGAAATCCCGTCTCTACTAAAAAAGACAGAAAACTAGCTGGGCGAGGTGGCGGGCGCCTGTAGTCCCAGCTACTTGCGAGGCTGAGGCAGGAGAATGGCGTAAAACCCGGGAGGCGGAGCTTGCAGTGAGCTGAGATCCGGCCACTGCACTCCAGTCTGGGCGACAGACCAAGACTCCGTCTCAAAAAAAAAAAAAAAGAAAAGAAAAAATGCAAAAATATTAGCTGGGTGTGATGGCACACACCTGTAACCCCAGCTACTTCTGAGGCTGAGGTAGGAGAATCGCTTGAACCTGGGAAGCGGAGGTTGCAGTGAGCGGAGATCGTACCACTGCACTCCAGCCTGCACGATGGAGTGAGACTCCATCTCAAAAAAAAAAAAAAAAGAAAAGAAAAAGAGAGATTTAACTGGCTCATGGTTCCATAGGCTGTACAGGAAGTATAGCAGCTTTTGCTTCTTGAGAGGCCTCAAGAAACTTACAATCATGGCAGAAGACGAAGGGAAAGCAGGCACATCTTACCTGGCCAGAGAAGGAGCAAGAGAGAGAGAGAGAGGGGAGGTGCCTCACACTTTTAAACAACCTGATCTTGTGAGAACTCACTATCATGAGAACAGCACCAAGGCACTAAGAGGGAAATTCACCCCCATGATCCAGTCACCTCCCAACAGGCCCCATCTCCAACACTGAGGATCACAATTCAACATGAGATTTGGGTGGGGACACAGATCCAAAGCATATCACTGCCAGACAGCACACTTGCTGAAGGCAGGGCCTGCTTCTTACACTCCTCCTGCGTCCCTCCACACACCCAGCCTAGAGGTCCGTGTAGAACAAAACTTGTAGCACTTCACATTTGGTCCTCACCCTGTGAAGCAAGTGCTGTCACGACCCCAGTTCTACAGATGAAGAAACCAAGGCACAAGAGATCATTTGCCCACAATGCCTCAGCTAATAGGTAGTGGAGCTGAGATTCAAGCGCAGGCTGACCCCAAATCCTGTGAGCTTTCCACTGTCCCACACAGCCTCCCTTCCTCTAGCTGATGCCAGCCTTCCTTCTGAGATCACTCTTGCCTGCTGGTTTGCCATTTCCAACCTAGCTCTGGTGCCTCATCAGTTTGCTGCCCAGCTCCATGTTTTTACCAGAAAACCCACAGTTGTGGCTTAGGAAAGGGCCTGAACTCAGTTGCACTTGGATTTGTTAAACCACAGCCTCTGGCTATCACCCATGGCTGCCTCCTCCTTTGGGGTAGGCCACTGTGTGGCTCTGACCTCCTGTTGCCCTACTGGGTAAAGCAGAAAAGAAAACCACTACCTGCCCTGTCTCTATACTCTCATGGGATAAAGGGAGAGAAATAAAAATTCAATTTCAAGGCCATTCCAGGACCACTGGCTTTCAGTCCTGGGCTAAGCAGCACCCTGGCTTTACGGTCTGTGCCACACAACACCAGCATCTGCCACGGGCTCTCCCTGCCCATCCCTTTATCAGACCCTCAAAGCAAATGGGTGAGGCTGGGATAGATGTTGCCCCCATCTAACCAGCGAGGAGCCTGGGCCTGGATTCAGGCATTCTGGGCACCCAGCTGTGCTTCAGGGAGTCCCCTGTGGGGAAAAGGAAGAGAGATCAGCCTGTTACTGTGTCTATATAGAAAGAAGTAGACATAAGAGACTCCATTTTGTTCTGTATTTGAGATGCTGTTAATCTGTGACCCTACCCCCAACCTTGTCCTTGCAAGAGACATGTGTTGCGGTGACTCAAGGTTTAATGGATTTTGGGTTGTGCAGGATGTGTCTTTGTTAAACAAATGCCTGAAGGTAGCTTGCTGGTTAAAAGTTATCACCATTCTCTTAATTTCAACTACCCAGGGACACGTACATGGCCAAAGGTCGCAGGGACCTCTGCCTAGGAAAGCTAGGTATTGTCTAAGGTTTCTCCCCATGTGATAGACTGAAACAATGCTGCTAAAAGGTTTATGGAGATGTTTGCATATGCATCTCAAGGCACAGCATTTTCCTTTGAACTTATTCATGTCACAGAGGTTTTTGTTCATATGTCTTACTGTCGATTTCCTCTTTTTTCTTTGATCCTATTGTCCTGCCACTCCCCTGTCTTTAAGATGGTAAAGATAATTATCGATAAATACTAAGGGAACTCAGAGACGGGGGCCGGCGTGGGTCCTCTGTAAGCTGAGCGCCGGTCCCCTGGGCCCCCGCTTTTCTTTCTCTATACTTTGTCTCTGTGTCTTATTTCTTTTCTCAAGTCTCTCGTTCCACCTAACGAGAAACACCCACAGGTGTGGAGGGGCAGGCCACCCCTTCAGTCCCCTATCTGTGCTAATTGCCTATTGAAATTCCCAAACCAACTACATCCAACTCACCAGGAGCTGGGCTCCAAGAGTTATGACTTTGAAGCAAGCCTGCAAGGAAGTTAAAAGCAGTCAGGGTCCAGTGTTTAGAAAACCAGTGCTAAAGATGGCCCCATCCTTAGGTAGATAGGGCTTCGATTCCACTTCTACCCATCCCAGCTCTGTGATCTTGGCAAGTTACTCATCTCTTTGAGCCTTGGGTCCCTCACTTGCAAAATGGGAATCTTAATATAGTAAAGCAAATATTGCCAAATGTTGAATGCAAGGAGAGGGTTTAATGATGTCTATTGTATTCTCCCAGTTTCTTCAAGTGTTCTGAAATTTTTTTCCCAGTAAAAAGTTTTGAAGGAAAAAGACTTCCATGCTGTGACTGCTGATAGAAACTCTTTGGTCTGGCCCTGAACCTTTACAGTCTCATCCTAACAGATCTTGCCAGTTAGATTTCTACCAAGTCTCACCTACACTCTATGCTGTCAGGTTTTAGTATGGAAATAGCTCTAGGCAGAAGTTCTACTTTCAAATGTATGCACAATTAATAAATTAATTGTTAATTAAATAATAATTAATAAAATACAAATTAATTTTTTAAGTATGAGGGATAACTTACTGGAAAGAGAAAGCAATTTTTTTTTTGAGACATAGTCTCACTCTATCACCCAAGCTGGGGTGCAGTGGTGCAATCACAGCTCACTGCAGCCTCAACTTCCTAGGCTCAAGTGATCCTCCCATCTCAGCCTCTTGAATAGCTGGGACTACATGTATGTACCACCATACCTGGCTAATTAAAAAACTTTTTTTTTTTTTTTTTTTTGTAGAGACTCACTCTGTTGCCCAGACTTTCAAACTCCTGGACTCAAGCAATCCTCCTGCCTCAGCCTCCCAAAGTGCTGGGATTACAGCCATGAGCCACAGTGCCCAGCCAGAAAAACAACTATTAGAAAGAAAAAAACACAGTGTAACCAGATGAGAAATTAACTGTGTAAAGGATAAATTTATGGCACAGGATAGGGCTTTGGATTAACTGTGTATAAAAGGCATAACCTAAGGAAGTAAGAAATCTGTAATGTTAGAATCTGGTAAAATAAAATTTGGTGACCTCCAGCTTTGTTTAGTGTTTCCTCACTGGTTAAGTTCAAGTCTCAGCCCTGTCACTTAATACTGTGTAATCTTGGGCAAGTTACTTAACCTCTCTGAATCTCCATTGCCTGTATGTAAAAAAGTGACAAGATCCTATACTTCAGTGAGGATCAAATGAGAAAACAGACATGTAAACACACCATGTTCTAGAAAGTTCCACACACATTTGAAGTATTATCATCCTCATGATAGCTTGGCCAGCAGACTTCATCGCACATTATTAAAGGACAGCTCACAGAATGACTCACGGCATAGAGGAATTCGGATTTTTTGGAATGTCTTACTCAAGGATTCATCCCTCTTAACACTATTTATATAAAGCAATTTCCCCCTCCCCGGGATTCTGGATTCCCGGCCCGCACAGAATTTTCATCAGTTCTCGTGATGTGTTATTCTGGCATAAAATGCCATCAGGCCTGAAAACTTCACCTTCCATTTCTGAGTTCTCAAGTTGGATCAGGCTTGGGTGCAGATTGGGAGTGGGGGAAGGACACACCCATACAAAGAGGGGAAGCTCCCAAATCTAAAACAAACACAAAACCACACAAAAATGCCCTCTACAAGGCCCCTTTGTGTTGGAATCACGCACGGGGGTGAGGTTCCTGGGTGATACTGAGCCCTGTTTCCTGGTGATCCATCCCGTGGAAGGTACATCTGGTGCTACCAGGTACCGAAGGGCAGTCAGCCCCAGTGTCCCTTCCATCTATATCAAGATAGGTGACACCATCTATGCACATCACCTCCACCTACCCACATCAGAGGGCTTTCTGTGGTGAATGTACAACACACACCAGGATGATCTCCACTCTGCAGAGACAGAGAGCGCACTCCTTGGCAGTGAGCATTTGTTGGTGAGAACTGGTTACCTTTTATTTTCGATGGCATCCCCACCGAGTCTCACTGTGGCCAGCTCCTAGTAGATGATGGGCTGTTGGAAGGCAGGTACCATATCACACTGATGTTTGTCACTCTACCCCCTGGCATACAGTAGACCTTCAACAAATGTTCATATCAATACATTGAAATCCACCTGCAATCTCTTCTGTATTTTCCAGGTAAGACGTGAAAAGGCCTTGGCCATCCACGTGTGCCTGGTTTTCACTAACGCATTCACTCATTCATGCTTTCATTCACCCATTCACTCATTTGTTCAACACTAACTCAGCATGTGTTGGGCACTAGGTAGCAGAGAGTGACTCACTGTGATCAATGCTCAGCAGAAGTTTGTACAAAGGGCCAGGTGTGCTGGCTCATGCCTGTAATCTCAGCACTTTGGGAGGCTGAGGTGGGTGGATCACCTGAGGTCAGGAGTTCGAGACCAGCCTGGCCAATATGGTGAAAACCTGTCTCTACTAAAAATACAAACATTAGCCGGGAATGGTGACTGGCGCCTGCAATCCCAGCTACTCGGGAGGCTGAGACAGGAGAATTGTTTCAACCTGGGAGGCGGAGGTTGCAGTGAGCCAAGATCCTGCCACTGCACTCCAGCCTGGGAAACAGAGCAAGATTCCATCTCAAAAAAAAAAGTTTTTACAAAGAACAATGGAAGCAGAAAGGCAGATTAGTTCTTAGTTATGCTTTTCAGAGGTGGCAAGGATGGTGAAGGTGTTCCGGAGGAAATGGCACTTCTGTTGGGCCTTGAGTGATTAGCAGGAAGTCCATGAACAGAAAAAAGAAGAGCAGCAGCATCCGGGATGAGAATAGCACAAACAGAGGAGAAGAGAGGCCAGGATGTGTATCTGTATCTTGTTGCCCAGGGCTAGGTTTTGGAGAAAGGAACAGTGGATGAGGCCAGAAACAGGGCTAAGGCAGTACAAGTAAGGCCCGAGAACGCCATGCTAAGAGTGGGTTCATTCATCCTATGGCTAACAAGGACGCATCACAGATTTTTGGGCAAGAGCAAGCCATGATCTGCTTTTTTTTTATTTTTTAATGTTTGTGCGTACATGGTAGGTGTATATATTTATGGGGTATGTGAGATATTTTGATACAGGCATACAATGCATAATAATATCAGGATAAATGGGGTATCCATCATCTTAAGCATTTACCCTTTGTGTTACAAACAATGCAATTACACTCTTTTAGTAATTTTAAAATGTACAATAACTTATTGTCGGCTATACTCTACTGTGCTATCAAATACTAGATCGTCTTCATTTATCTAACTATATATTTGTACCCATTAACCAGTCTCCCTTCCCCCAACCCCTGGCCTGGCCCCTCTATCCTTCCTAGGCTCTGGCAACCAGAAATTTTTTTATTTCCATGGGATTTGGGGGTACCGGTGGTATTTGGTTACATAAGCTCGTTAGTGGTCATTTGTGAGATTTTGGTGCTCCCATCATCTGAGTAGTATACAATGAACCCAATTTGCAGTCTTTTATCCCTCACCCCCCACTGATCCTTCCCCCAAGTCCCCAAAGTCCATTGTATCATTCTCGTGCCTTTGCATCCTCATAACTTAGCTCCCACTTATGAGTGAGAACATACAATGTTTGGTTTTCCATTCCTGAGTTATTTCACTTAGGATAATAGTCTCCAGCTCCATCCAAGTTCTGGCAACCATTTTTCTACTCTCAATCTCTCATGAGTTCAACTGTTTTAATTTTTAGCTTCCATAAATGAGAACATACAAAGTTTGTCTTTCTGTACCTGGCTTATTTCATGTAACACAATGACCTTCAGTTCCATCCAAGTTGTTGCAAACGACAGGATCTCATTCTCTTTATGGCTGAATAGTACTTATTTGTGTATATTTACTACATTTTCTTTATCCTTTTGTCTGCTGATGGACACTTTGGTGGCTTCCAATTCTTGGCAATTGTGAACAGTACTGCAATAAACACACAAGTGCAGATATTTCTCCAATATACTGATCTCCTTTCTTTCGGGTATATATCTAGCAGTGGGATTGCTGGATCATATGTTAGTTCTATTTTTAGTTTTTTGAGGAACTGCAAATGTTCTCCATAGTGGTTATATTAATTTACACTCCCACCAACAGTGTACGAGGGTTCCCCTTTCTCAGCATTGTTACCAGCATGTTATTGACTGTCTTTTGAATAAAAGCCATTTTAAATGGGGTGAGACGATGTCTCACTGTAGTTTCGATTTGCATTTCTCTGATGATCAACGGTGTTGAGTACCTTTTCATATACCTGTTTGCCATTTGTATGTCTTCTTTTTAGAAATGTCTATTCAGATCTTTTGCCCATTTTTTAACCTTTCCTCTGGTGCTGAGTTTGCCCATTTGAATCAGATTATTAGATTTTTTCCTACAGACTCGTTTGAGCTTCTTATACATTCTGGTTATTAATCCCTTGTCACATGGGTTGTTTGCAAATATTTTCTCCCATTCGGTGGGTTGTCTCTCTGTTGATTGTTTTCTTTGCTGTGAAGAAGCTTTTTAACTTGATGTGATCCCATTTGTCTATGTTTCTTGGCTACCTGTGCTTGTGGGGTATTACTTAAGAAATCTTTGCCTAATCCAATGTCTTAGAAAGTTTCTCCAATGTTTTCTTTTAGTAGTTTCATAGTTTGAAGCCTTAGGTTTAAGTCTTTAATCCATTTTGAATTTTTATATACAGTAAGAGACAGGGGTCTAGTTTCATTCTTCTGCATATGGGTATGTAGCTTTCCCAGTACCATTTATTGAAGAGATTGTCCTTTCCCCAGTTATGTTGTTGGCATCTTTGTTGAAAATGAGTTCACTGTAGATGTATTTGTTTCTGAGTTCTCTACTCTGTTTCATTGGTCTGTGTGTCTGTTTTTATGCCAGTACGATGCTGTTTTGGTTACTATATAGCTTTGTAGTAAAATTTGAAGTCAGATAATGTGATTCCTCCAGTTTTGTTTTTATCTCAGGGTAGCTTTGGCTATTCTGCGTCTTTTGTGGTTCCACATAAATTTTAGGTTTTGTTTTTTCTATTTCTGTTAAGAATGTCACTGGTATTTTGATAGGGATTGCATTGAATCTATAGGTTGCTTTAGGTAGTACAGACATTTTAACAATATTAATTCTCCCAATCCATGAACGTGGAATATCTTTCTATTTTTTTGTGTGTCCTCTTCAATTTCTTTCATCAATGTTTTATAGTTTTCATTATAGAGATCTTTCACTTCTTTGGTTAAGTTAATCCTAGGTTTATTTTTAGCTATTGTAAGTGAGATTACTTTCTTGATTTCTTTTTCAGATAGTTTGCTGTTGGAATATAGAAATACTACTGATTTTTATATGTTGATTTTGTATGCTGCAACTTTATTAAATTTATCAGTTCTAACAATTTTTTTGATGGAGTCTTCAGGTTTTTCCAAATATGAGATTATATCTGCAAACAAGGATAATTTTATTTCTTCCTTTCCAATTTGGATGCCCTTTATTTCTTTCTCTTGTCTGACTGCTCTAGCTAGGACTTCCAGTACTATGTTGAATAACAGTGGTGAAATTGGGCATCCTTGTTGTATTCCAGATTTTAGAGGAAAGGCTTTCAGGTTTTACCCACTCAGTACGATACTAGCAGTGGGTCTGTTATATAAGGCTTTTATTGTGTTGAGATGTTTATCATGCACGGATGTTGAATTCCATCAAATGCTTTTTCAGCATCAATTGAAACAATTATATGTTTTTTCCTTAATTCTGTTGATATAATGCAACAATGTTCATCAAGGATATGGTCCATAGTTTTATTTGATGTGTTTTTGTCTGGTTTTGGTATAAGAATAATACTGGCCTCTTAGAATTTTTGGAAGTATTCCCTCCTCCATTTTTCAGGATAGTTTGAGTAGGATTGGTATTAGTTCTTTGTTGTTGTTGTTGTTGTCGTTTGAGACAGGGTCTTGCTCTGTCACCTAGGCTGGAGTGAAATGGGGTGATCATGGTTCATGTGGCCTCTGCCTCCAGGGTTCAGGTGATCCTCCTATCTCAGCCTCCCAACTAACTGGGACTATAGGCATGCACCACCACACCCAGCTAATTTTTGTATTTTCAGTAGAGATGGGGCTTCTCCATGTTGCCCAGGTTGGTCTTGAACTCCTGAGCTCAAGTGCTCTCCCCACCTCAACCTCCCAAAGTGCTGGGATTATAGGCATGAGCCACACCACCTGGCCTGGTATTAATTCTTATCTAAATATTTGATAGAATTTAGCAGTAAAGCCACAGGGTCTCAGGCTTTTCTTTGCCAGGAAACTTCTTATTACAGCTTTGATCTTCTTACTTGTTATTGGTGTGTGCAGGTTTTGGATTTCTTCATGGTTCAATCCTGGTAGGTTGTACATGTCTAGGAATGTTTCCATTTCCTCTAGGTTTTCCAGCCTATTGGAAATCATGTAGCTGCTCACAGTAGCCACTAATGATCCTTTGAGTTTCTGTAGTATCAGTTGTAATGTCTCCTTTTTTGTCTCTGATTTTATTTATTTGGGTCTTTTTTCCTCTAACTAGGTCTGGTTGAAAGTTTGTTGATTTTATCTTTTCAAAAAACCAACTTTTTGTTTCATTGATCTTTTGTATTGCTTTCTTCATTTCACTTTTATTTATTTCTCTTCTGATCTTTATTATTTCTTTTCTTCTACTAATTTTGGGTTTGGTTTGCTTTTGCAAACCAAGCTTCCCTCTTAAGACTGCTTTCAATATATCCCATAGGTTTTGGTACGTTGTATTCCCATTATCATTTGTTTCAAGAAATTTTTCAATTTCCTTCTTAATTTCTTCAATAGCCCACTGGTCATTCGAAGCATATTATTTAATTCCCATGTGTTTGTATAGTTTCCAAAATTCCTCTGTTACTGTTTTTTAGTTTTATTCCATTGTGGTCAGAGAAGATACTTGATATGATTTCAATTAGAAAATTTTTTTTTAGACGGAGTCTCGCTCTGTCACCCAGGCTGGAGTGCAGTGGCGCAATCTCGGCTCACTGCAAGCTCGGCCTCCCGGGTTCGCTCCATTCTCCTGCCTCAGCCTCCCAAGTAGCTGGGGCTACAAGCACCCATCACCATGCCCGGCTAATTTGTTTGTATTTTTAGTAGAGATGGGGTTTCACTGTGTTAACTAGGATGGTCTCAATCTCCTGCCCTCATGATCCACCTGCTTCAGCCTCCCAAAGTGCTGGGATTAGAGATGTGAGCCACCGCGCCCAGCCAAAAAAGTTTTTAAAGACTTGTATTGTGGTCTAACATGGTCCATCCTTGAGAATGATCCATGTGCTGAGCAGAATGTGTATTCTGCAACTATTAGATGAAACATTCTGTAAGTATCTATTAGGTCCATTTGGTCTAAAATACATATTAAGTCCAATGTTTCTTTGTTAATTTTCTGGCTGGATGGTCTGTCCAATGCTGCAAGCAGGGCCCTCCAGTGTTGGATGTGTATATATTTACAATTGTTATATCTTCTTGCTGAACTGACCCTTTTATCATTATATAATAGCTTTGTCTCTCTAAAGTTTTTATCCTGAAATCTATTTTGTATGATATAAATATAGCCAGTCCTGCTCTTTTTTGGTTTCTATTGATCTGGAACATCTTTTTACATCTCTTTATTTTTAGTCTGTGTGTGCCTTTGTAGGTGCAATGCATTTCTTGTAGGCAACATATCACTGGGTATGGTTTTTGTTTATTATTATACTTTAAGTTCTAGGGTACATGTGCACAACGTGCACGTTTGTTACATATGTATACATGTGCCATGTTGGTGTGCTGCACCCATTAACTCGTCATTTACATTAGGTATATCTCCTAATGCTATCCCTCCCCGCTCTCCCTACCCAACAGGCCCCAGTGTGTGATGTTCCCCACCCTGTGTCCAAGTGTTCTCATTGTTCAATTCCCACCTATAAGAGAGGACAAGCGGTGTTTGGCTTTCTGTCCTTGCGATAGTTTGCTCAGAATGATGGTTTCTAGCTTCATTCATGTCCCTACAAAAGACATGAACTCATCCTTTTTTTTATGGCTGCATAGTATTCCACAGTGTATATGTGCCACATTTTCTTTATCCAGTCTATCACTGATGGACATTTGGGTTGCTTCCAAGTCTTTGCTATTGTGAATAGTGCTGCAATAAACATATGTGTGCATGTGTCTTTATAGTAGCATGATTTATAATCCTTTGGGTATATGCCCAGTAATGGGATGGCTGGCTTAGATGGTATTTCTAGTTTTAGATCCTTGAGGAGTCGCCACACTGTCGTCCACAATGGTTGAACTAGTTTACAGTCCAACTAACAGTGTAAAAGCATTCCTATTTCTCCACATCTTCTCCAGCACCTGTTGTTTCCTGACTTTCTAATGATTGCCATTCTAACTGGTGTGAGATGGTATCTCACTGTGGTTTTGATTTGCATTTCTCTGATGGCCAGTGATGATGAGCATTTTTTCATGTGTCTGTTAGCTGCATAAATGTCTTCTTTTGAGAAGTGTCTGTTCATATCCTTTGCCCACTTTTTGATAGGGTTGATTTTTTCTTGTAAATTTGTTTAAGTTCTTTGTAGATTCTGGATATTAGCCCTTTGTCAGATGGGTAGATTGTAAAAATTTTCTCCCATTCTGTAGGTTGCCTGTTCACTCTGATGGTAGTTTCTTTTGCTGTGCAGAAGCTCTTTAGTTTAATTAGATCCCATTTGTCAATTTTGGCTTTTGTTGTCACTGCTTTTGGTGTTTTAGTCATGAAGTCCTTGCCCATGTCAATGGCCGGAATGGTATTGCCTAGGTTTTCTTCTAGGGTTTTTATGGTTTTAGGTCTAACATTTAAGTCTTTAATCCATCTTGAATTAATTTTTGTATAAGGTGTAAGGAAGGGATCCAGTTTCAGCTTTCTACATATGGCTAGCCAGATTTCCCAGCACCATTTATTAAATATGGAATCCTTTCCCCATTTCTTGTTTTTGTCAGGTTTGTCAAAGATCAGATGGTTGTAGATGTGTGGTATTATTTCCAAGGGCTCTATTCTGTTCCATTGGTCTAAATCTCTGTTTTGGTACCAGTACCATGCTGTTTTGATTACTGTAGCCTTGTAGTATAGTTTGAGGTCAGGTAGCGTGATGCCTCCAGCTTTGTTCTTTTGGCTTAGGATTGTCTTGGCAATGCAGGCTCTTTTTTGGTTCTATATGAACTTTAAAGTAGTTTTTCCAACTCTGTGAAGAAAATCATTGGTAGCTTGATGGGGATGGCATTGAATCTATAAATTACCTTAGGCATTATGGCCATTTTCACAATATTGATTCTTCCTATCCATGAGCATGGAATGTTCTTCCACTTGTTTGTGTCTTCTTTCATTTCATTGAGCAGTGGTTTGTAGTTCTCCTTGAAGAGGTCCTTCACAGCCCTTGTAAGTTGGATTCCTAAGTATTTTATTCTCTTTGAAGCAATTGTGAATGGGAGTTCACTAATGATTTGGCTCTCTCTTTGTCTGTTATTGGTGTATAGGAATGCTTGTGATTTTTACACATTGATTTTGTGTCCTGAGACTTTGCTGAAGTTGCTTGTTGCCTTAAGGAGATTTGGGGCAGAGACGATGGGGTTTCCTAAATATACAATCATGTCGTCTGCAAACAGGGACAATTTGACTTCCTCTTTTCCTAATTGAATACCCTTTATTTCTTTTTCTTGCCTGATTGCCCTGGCCAGAACTTCCAACATTATGTTGAATAGGAGTGGTGAGAGAGGGCATCCCTGTCTTGTGCCAGTTTTCAAAGGGAATGCTTCCAGGTTTTGCCCATTCAGTATGATATTGGCTGTGGGTTTGTCATAAATAACTCTTATTATTTTGAGATACATCCCATCAATACTTGTTTTATTGAGAGTTTTTAGCATGAAGGGCTGTTGAATTTTTTCGAAGGCCTTTTTTGCATCTATTGAGATAGTCATGTGGTTTTTGTCTTTGGTTCTGTTTATATGATGGATTACGTTTATTGATTTGCATATGTTGAACCAGCCTTACACCCCAGGGATGAAGCCACCTTGATTGTGGTGGATAAGCTTTTTGATGTGCTGCTGGATTTGGTTTGCCAGTATTTTATTGAAGAGTTTTGCATTGATGTTCATCAGGAATATTGGTCTAAAATTCTCTTTTTTGTCATGTCTCTACCAGGCTTTGGTATCAGGATGATGCTGGACTCATAAAATGAATTAGGGAAGACTCCCTGTTTTTCTATTGATTGGAATAGTTTCAGAAGGAATGGTATCAGCTCCTCTTTGCCCCTCTGGTAGAATACGGCTGTGAATCTGTCTGGTCCTGGACTTTTTTTGGTTGGTAGGCTATTAATTATTGCCTCAATTTCAGAGCCTGTTATTGGTCTATTCAGGGATTCAAATTCTTCCTGGTTTAGTCTTGGGAGGGTGGATGTGTCCAGGAATTTATCCATTTCTTCTAGATTTTCTAGTTCATTTGCATAGAGGTGTTTCTAGTATTCTCTGATGGTAGTTTGTATTTCTGCGGGATTGATGGTGATATCCCCTTTATCATTTTTTATTGCATCTATTTGATTCTTCTCTCTTTTCTTATTAGTCTTGCTAGTGGCCTATCAATTTGGTTGATCTTTTCAAAAAACTAGCTCATGCTGGGCGCGGTGGCTCAAGCCTGTAATCCCAGCACTTTGGGAGGCTGAGACGGGTGGATCACGAGGTCAGGAGATCGAGACCATCCTGGCTAACATGGTGAAACCCTGTCTCTACTAAAAAATACAAAAAACTAGCCGGGCGAGGTGGCGGGCGCCTGTAGTCCCAGCTACTCAGGAGGCTGAGGCAGGAGAATGGCGTGAATTCAGGAGGCGGAGCTTGCAGTGAGCTGAGATCCGGCCACTGCACTCCAGCCTGGGCTACAGAGCGAGACTCCGTCTCAAAAACAAAACAAAACAAAACAAATAAAAAAACCAGCTCCTGGATTCATTGATTTTTTGAAGGGTTTTTTGTGTCTCTATCTCCTTCAGTTCTGCTCTGATCTTAGTTATTTCTTGCCTTCTGCTAGCTTTTGAATGTGTTTGCTCTTGCTTCTCTAGTTCTTTTAATTGTGATGTTAGGGCATTGATTTTAGATCTTTCCTGCTTTCACTTGTGGGCATTTAGTGCCATAAATTTCCCTCTACACACTGCTTTAAATGTGTCCCAGAGATTCTGATATGTTGTATCTTTGTTCTCATTGGTTTCAAAGAACATCTTTATTTCTGCCTTCATTTTATTATGTACCCAGTAGTCATTCAGGAGCAGGTTGTTCAGTTTCCATGTAGTTGAGCGGTTTTGAGTGAGTTTCCTAATCCTGAGTTCTAGTTTGATTGCACTGTGGTCTGAGAGACAGTTTGTTATAATTTCTGTTCTTTTACATTTGCTGAGGAGTGCTTTACTTCCAACTATATGGTGAATTTTGGAATAAGTGTGATGTGGTGCTGAGAATAATGTATATTCTGTTGATTTGGGGTGAAGAGTTCTGTAGATGTCTATTAGGTCCACTTGGTGCAGAGCTGAGTTCAATTCCTGGATGTCCTTGTTAACTTACTGTCTTGTTGATCTGTCTAAAGCTGACAGTGGGGTGTTAACGTCTCCCATTATTATTGTGTGGGAGTCTAAGTCTCTTTGTAGGTCTCTAAGGACTTGCTTTATGAATCTGGGTGCTCCTATATTGGGCACATATATATTTAGGATAGTTAACTCTCCTTGTTGAATTGATCCCTTGACCATTATGTAATGGCCTTCTTTGTCTCTTCTGATCTTTGTTGGTTTAAAGCCTGTTTTATCAGAGACTGGGATTGCAACCCCTACTTTTTTTTGTTTTCCATTTGCTTGGTAGATCTTCCTCCATCCCTTTTATTTTGAGCCTATGTGTGTCTCTGCCCGTGAGATGGGTGTCCTGAATACAGCACACCAATGGGTCTTGACTCTTTATCCAATTTGCCAGTCTGTGTCTTTTAATTGGAGCATTTAGCCCATTTACATTTAAGGTTAATATTGTTATGTGTGAACTTGATCCCATCATTATGATGTCAGCTGGTTATTTTGCTCATTAGTTGATGCAGTTTCTTCCTAGCATTGATGGTCTTTACAATTTGGCATGTTTATGCAGTGGCTGGTACTGGTTGTTCCTTTCCATGTTTAGTGCTTTCTTCAGGAGCTCTTGTAAGGCAGGCCTGGTGGTTACAAAATCTCTCAGCATTTGTTTGTCTGTAAAGGATTTTATTTCTCCTTCACTTATGAAGCTTAGTTTGGCTGGATATGAGATTCTGGGTTGAAAATTCTTTTCTTTAAGAATGTTGAATATTGGCCCCCACTCTCTTCTGGCTTGTAGAGTTTCTGCCGAGAGATCCGCTGTTAGTCTGATGGGCTTCCCTTTGTGGGTAATCTGACCTTTCTCTCTGGCTGCGCTTAACATTTTTTCCTTCATTTCAACTTTAGTGAATCTGACAGTTATGTGTCTTGGGGTTGCTCTTCTTGAGGAGTATCTTTGTGGCGTTCTCTGTATTTCCTGAATTTGAATGTTGGCCTGCCTTGCTAGGTTAGGGAAGTTCTCCTGGATAATATCCTGAAGAGTGTTTTCCAACTTGGTTCCATTCTCCCCATCACTTTCAGCCACAGATTTGGTCTTTTCACATAGTCCCATATTTCTTGGAGGCTTTGTTCATTTCTTTTTACTCTTTTTTTGTCTAAACTTCTCTTCTTGCTTCATTTCATTCATTTGATCTTCAATCACTGATACCCTTTCTTCCACTTGATCAAATCAGCTACTGAAGCTTGTGCATGTGTCACATAGTTCTCATGCCATGGTTTTCAGCTCCATAACGTCATTTAAGGACTTCTCTACACTGTTTATTTTAGTTAGCCATTCGTCTAATCTTTTTTCAAAGTTTTTAGTTTTGCGATGGGTTCGAACATCCTCCTTTAGCTCAGAGAAGTTTGTTATTACCGATTGTCCGAGGCCTTCTTCTCTCAACTAGTCAAAGTCATTTTCTGTCCAGCTTTGTTCCATTGCTGGCAAGGCACTGTGTTCCTTTGGAGGAGAAGAGGCACTCTGAATTTTAGAATTTTCAGCTTTTCTGCTCTGGTTTCTCCCCATCTTTGTGGTTTTATCTACCTTTGGTCTTTGATGATGGTGACATACAGATGGGGTTCTGGTGTGGATGTCCTTTCTGTTTGTTAGTTTTCCTTCTAATAGTCAAGACCCTCAGCTGCAGGTCTGTTGGAGTTTGCTGGAGGTCCACTCCAGACCCTGTTTGCCTGGGTATCACCAGCAGAGGCTGCAGAACAGCAAATATTGCAGAACGGTAGATGTTGCTGCCTGATCCTTCCTCTGGAAGCTTCCTCTCAGAGGTGCACCCTGCTGTATGAGGTGTCAGTTGGCCCCTACTGGGAGGTTTCTCCCAGTTAGGCTACATGGGGCCAGGGACCCACTTGAGGAAGCAGTCTGTCTGTTCTCAGATCTCAAACTCTGTGCTGGGAGAACCACTACTCTCTTCAAAGCTGTCAGACAGGGACGTTTAAGTCTGCAGAAGTTTCTGCTGCCTTTTGTTCAGCTATGCCCTGCCCCCAGAGGTGGAGTCTACAAAGGCAGGCAAGGCCTCCTTGAGCTGTGCTGGGCTCCACCCAGTTCCAGCTTCCCGGCCACTTTGTTTACCTACTCAAGCCTCAGCAATGGCAGACGCCCCTCCCCAAGCCTCACTGCTGCCTTGCAGTTCAATCTCAGACTGCTGTGCTAGCAGTGAGTGAGGCTCTGCGGGTATGGGACCCTCCAAGCCAGGCGTGGAATATAATCTCCTGGTGTGCTGTTTGCTAAGGCCATTGGAAAAGCGCAGTATTAGGGTGGGAGTGTCTGGATTTTCCAGGTACCATCTGTCACGGCTTCCCTTTGCCAGGAAAGGGAATTCCCTGACCCCTTGTGCTTCCCGGGTGAGGCAATGCCCCACCCTGCTCCATGGGTTGCACCCACTGTCTGACAAGCCCCAGTGAGATGAACCTGGTACCTTAGTTGGAAATGCAGAAATCCCCTGTCTTCTGCATCGCTCATGCTGGGAGCTGCAGACTGGAGCTGTTCCTATTCAGCCATATTGGAACCTCTTAACTGTTTTTTGTTTTTTAATCCATTCAGCCAATCTACCTCTTTTAATTGGAGAATTTAGTCCATTTACATTCAATGTTATTACTGATAAGTAAGGACTTACTGCTGCCACTTTGCTTTTTCATTTCTGGTTGTTTTGTGGTCTTCTTTTCCTTCTTTCCTTCCTTCCTGTCTTCCTTTTAGTGAAGGTAATTTTTTTCTGGTGGTAAGTTTTAATTTCTTGCTTTTTATTTTTTTGTGTCTCTGCTGTAGGTTTTTTGATGTGAGGTTACCATGAGGCTTGCAAATACTATCATATAATCCATTATTTTAAACTGATGACAACTTAATGCTGATTGCATAAACAAGCTAACAAGCAAAGAGAAAACTAGTAAAAACTCTACACTTTAACTTTCTCTCCTCACTACTATTTATATCTTATTGTACTGTCTTGAAATGTTGTCGTTATTTTTGATCAGTTCATCATTTAATCTTTCTACTCAAGATACAAGTAGTTTACACACAATTACAGTGTTATGATATTCTGTGTTTTGCTGTGTACTTAATATTACAAGTTCTGCATCTTCAGATGGTTTCTTATTGCTCATTAATGTCCTTCTCCTTTAGATTGAAGAATTCCCTTTAGCATTTCTTGTAGGACAGGTCTGGTATTGATGACATCCTCAGATTTTCTTTGTTTGGGAAAGTCTTTATTTCTCCTTCATGTTTGAAGGATATTTTTGCTGGATATACTATTCTAGAATAAAGGTTTCTTCCTCAGCACTTGTCATGCCACCCTCTCCTGGCCCTCTCCTGGCCTGTAAGATTCCACTACAAAGTCCACTGCCAGACATATTGGAGTTTCATTGTATGTTATTTGTTTCTTTTCTCTTGCTTTTAGGATCCTTTCTTTACTCTTGACTTTTGGGAGTTTGATTATTAAATGTCTTTATTTTAATTTATGGGAGTTTAATTATTATTTGGGTTTAACCTGCTTTGTGTTCTATAACCTTCCTGTACTTGAATATTGATATCTTTCTCTAGCTTTGGGAAGTTCTCTGTTATTATCCCTTTGGATAAGCTTTCTACCTCTATCTCTCTACCTCCTCATTAGGGTCAATAACTCTTAAATTTGCCTTTTTGAGGCTATTTTCTAGATCTTATAGGAATGCTTTGTTCTTTTTTTTTCTTTTGTCTTCTCTGACTGTGTATTTTCAAATAGTCTGTCTTTAAGCTCACTAATTCTTTCTTCTGCTTGATCAATTTTGCTGCTAAGAGACTCTGACACATTCTTCAGTACATCAACTGCATTTTTCACTTCCAGAATTTTATTCTTTTTAATTATTTCAATCTATTTAATTTATCTGATATAATTCTGAATTCCTTCTCTGTGTTATCTTGATTTTTGTTGAGTTTCCTCAAAACAGCTATTTTGAATTCTCTGTCTGAAAGGTAACATATCTCTGTCTCTCCAGGATAGGTCCCTGGTGTCTTATTTAGTTCATTTGGTGAAGTCATGTTTTCCTAGATGGTTTTGGTGCTTGTGGATGTTTATTGATGTCTGGGCAATGAAGAGTTAGGTATTTATTCTAGTCTTCACAGTCTTGGTTTGTTTGTACCCATCTTTTTGGGAAGGCTTTCCAGATATCTGAAGAGTAAATGTTGTAACCTAAGTTTTTGGTCACTGTAGCCATATCTGCATTAGAGGACACCCCAAGCCCAGTAATGCTGTGGTTCTTGCAGGCTTGTAAAGGTACTGCCTTGAAGATTTATAAAAATTATCTGGTTTATGAGGCAGAGACTCTTGTTCTCTTCCCTTACTTGCTTCCAAACAAATGATGTCTCTCTCTGTACTGAGCTCCCTGTGACTGGGGGAGGGGTAACACAAGCACCCCTGTGGCCACCACCACTGGGATTGTGCTGGGTCAGACCTGAAGCCAGCATGGCACTGGGTCTTGCCCAAGGCTTATAACAGCTGCCTGGCTACTAGTTATGTCTGCTGAAGGCCCTAGGGCTCTACAATAGGCAGGTGGCAAAGCCAGCCAGGCTTGTGTCCTTCCCTCAGGGTGGTGAGCTTCCCCACTGCCTTGGGTGGTCCAGAGATGCCATCTAGGAGTCAGGGCTTAGAGTTGGAAACCTTGGGAATCTACCTGGTGCTCTATTCTAATGTGGCCCAGCCGGTATCTAAGCCACAAGACAAAGTCCTTCCCATTCTTCCATCCCCTTTCCATAAGCAGAGGCATCTCTCCCGAGCCATGGCCACCACTGCCCCAGGCCTATGGCAAGTACTCCCTGACTACTTCCAGTGTACATTCAAGGCCTCGGGGCTCTTCAGTCAGCTTGTGGTAAGGCTGTCAGGCCTATGACTCTCCCTTCAGGGCAATGGGCTCCCCTTTGGCCCAGGGTAGGTCCAGAAATGCTGTCCAAGAGCTAAGGCCTGAAATTGAAACCCAAAGAGCCCACTTGGTTCTCTACCCCACTGTGGCCAAGCTAGTACCTAAGCTGCAAGACAAAGTCCCCTTTATCATTACCTTTCCTTTTCTCAAGCAGAAGGAGCCTCTTCCCATAACCACCACAGCTGGGAATGTGCTGGGTCATGCCTGAAGCCAGCATGTCTCTGAGTGCATGTCTCTGAGTGATACACTGGATATCACTGCTGACTATTCAGAGCCCAGTGCCTCTTTAGTCAGCAGGTGATGAATCCTGCCAGGATTGGGTCCTTCCCTTCGAGGCAGTGGATTCCCTTCTGGCCCAGGGAGTGTCTAGAAATGTTGTCAGAGATCTAGGGCCTGGAATGGAGTCCTTAAGACTCTGCCTTGTGCCCCATCTGACTGTGGCTGAGCTGGTATCCAAATTGCAAGACAAAGTCCTCTTCACTCTTCCCTCTTTTCTCCTCAAGTGGAGGGAAGGATTCTCTCCCGGAGTTGCAAGCTGTGCTGCCTGGGGGTAGGGGAGGTGTGGTACAAGCACTTCCTTGGCCACCCCAGCTGATGTCTTACTAGGTGTACCCTCCAAGTCCACTGGCTCCAAGCACAGCACAGGACCAGGACTTGTCCAGGAATTGCAGTCCTTGCGGCCTAAACTTCCTTTCGAGTTTACTTAGAAACCCAGAGCACTTTAGTCTGTAGTGGTAAGGCTTGCTGGAACTCAGGTTCTGACCACTGGGATGAGTGATTCTCCTCTGTCTAGGGCTAGTCTAAATGCTCCTTCCATGGGTGCCAGCTGGGTTCTGCCTGGTATTGCTTTCTGCTGTGACATGGTAGCACTGACTTTCAATGCAAAGTCCCACAATTGCTGCACTCTCCCTCTCCCAAGTGCACAGGTTCTTTCTCCATGCAACACGGCTGCTGCCAGAGGATGGGAAAAGGGTGGTGTAGATGATTCAAGACTGTCTTTCCTACCCTCTTCAGTGCCTCTTTCTGTGATATGAAATTAAAACCAGGTACTGTGGGCTGGGCACGGTGGCTCATGCCTGTAATCCCAGCACTTTGGGAGGCCAAGGCGGGCGGATCATGAGGTCAGAAGATCAAGACCATCTTGGCTAACACAGTGAAACCCCATCTCTACTAAAAATACAAAAAAATTAGCCGGGCATGGTGGCAGGCGCCTGTAGACCCAGCTGCTCAGGAGGCTGAGGCAGGAGAATGGCATGAACCCAGGAGGCGGAGTTTGCAGGGAACCGAGATCATGCCACTGCACTGCAGCCAGGGCAATAGCGCGAGACTCGGTCTCAAAAAAATAATAATAAAATAAAATAAAATAATGAATAAAACCAGGTACTGTGACCGCTCACCTGATTTTTGGTTCTCATAAAGGTGCTTTTTTGTGCGTGGATAGCTGTTCAATTTGGTGTTCTTACAGGGAGGATGATCAGTGAAGGTTTCTATTTGGTCATCTTGCTCTGTCTCCTGTTTTTACCAATACTGCTTATCTCATATTAATTTGTCCATTCGGGCTGGCCATGGTGGCTCATGCCTATAATCCCAGCACTTTGGGAGACCAAGGTGGGGTTGGCAGGGATCACCTGAGGTCAACAGTTCATGACCAGCCTGGCCAACATGGTGAAACCCTGTCTCTAGTAAAAATACAAAAATTAGCTGGGCGTGGTGGCGGGAGCCTGTCCTCCCAGCTACTCAGGAGGCTAAGGCAGGAGAATCACTTGAACCCAGGAGGTGGAGGATGCAGGGAGACGAGATTGTGCCACTGCACTCCAGCCTGGGGGACAGAGCAAGACCCTATTTCGAAAAGAAAAAAAAAAAATTGTCTACTTGTCTGCTCCCTGCAACCAGGCTAGGGGCATGTGGTGAGCAGGGACAGAGCCTGACTATCCATTGCACAATGGCTGAACATAGGAGGAGCTGATCAAATACCAGTTGAAGAGAGGTTGTTCACATTCCAAAGGCAGGCAAGACAGTGAATCCTCTTCCATTACCTGCCCCTTCAAGCTGGAAGGTGTGCATGGAGAACAGGTTATGGGTAAGGGTGTGGAGACAACATGCTGGCTGTGTTCCTTGGGCAGTAAGGACCCTGAGATTGGCGAGGAGTAACAGAATATAAGCAGGAGAGGAAAGTGAAAGTCCATCATGGAGAATGAAAATCAGGAAGAAAAATGTGGATTTTATATGGTGGGAAACAACACAGAACCAAGAGGCCTCCTCTAAGCTACCAGCTAGATCTTAATTGCATGATCCCCTCCAGTTGACAGAATGTTCCAGCCAGGAGGCATGCATACCCACATTCTGGCTCCAGGAAACATCTACCCAATCATGAGGTAATCCTTCTGAGTTTCAGCTACTCATCACTTCCTGAAGTTGCCCAGGTGGGCCTAGGCCAAGGGACCCATGGGTGGAAGAATCAGAAAGCTCAAGTCCTCACAACTCTAAGGATACCTGGCTATGGTGGGGACTAGCAGCATCCTCACCTCACATGCATCCAGGGAGAACCCAGACCGTTTCCAGGTCATGGAAAATGTCCAGGTTAGGCCCAGAGCCTTACCAGCCCTCGCCAGCAGTTCTATCTAGCAACCAACTCAGCTCTCTGCTGGGCAATTTATGAACAGAACTGTACTCACGGGGTTTGTTTTCCTAGTCTATGGGGCCCAAAACACTGTAACAAAAGTTCTCTTTCCTTTTTCCTCTATTCTGAGAAGGGGAATAACAATAACAGCTACTATTACAGAGCACCTATTCCATATTTGGCACTTAATGCTTCTTCTCTCTAACACTTACAACTCTGCCAGGTAGATATTATTATTTGCACTGAAGCTGAAAAGCTGAGGTTCAGGTGTATCATGGTATATGATAACCCAGTCTGGCTAACTCCAAGCCTAGCTAACTCTCCCCACCACAGTGAGCTGCCATAAAGGCAAGCCAAACATCACGAACCTGCTGCGGTCATTGGTGCCTGCTGGGCTCCAGCCACTCCTCCTACCAGACCCATTCGCGAAAAGACAAAGGAGCCCATTTTGAAGCTGGTCTCCTGGAGCCAGCAAAGACACAAGAAAACAACAAGTCAATTGTCTATAGCAGCACCAGGAAGGCCACACAGGTGCAATCAAGGAAGACCATTTCCTGCTATTACCACCCTGAGGTCCAAAGGCCTGCCCAGGCCTCACCATCCTCGGTGACCCCAATTTTTACCCGTGACGCCTCAGTAAAACTCTGGAAGATTTCTGTTGGAGGTACTAAAAAATACTGTGACAGCCAGGAGCAGTGGCTTATGCTGATAGTCCCAACACTTTGGGAGGCTGAGGTGGGCAGATTGCTTGAGCCTAGGAGTTCCAGACGAGCCTGTGCAAAATGGCAAAAACCCATTTCTACGAAAAATACAAAATTTAGCCGGCCATGGTGGCGTGTTCCTGTAGTCCCAGCAACTTGGGAGGCTGAGGTGGGAGGATCACCTGAGCCTGGGAGGTCAAGTCTGCAGTGAGCTGAGATCGCACCACTGCACTCCAGCTGGGCAACAGAGTGAGATCCTGTCTCCCCGCCACCAAAAAAAAAAAAAAAAAACTGTGACAATCATGGCCAGATGCAGTGGCTCATGCCTGTAATCCCAACACTTCTGAGAGGCTGAGGTGGGTGGACCACTTGAGCCCAGGAGCTCAGGACCAGCCTGGGCAACATGGCAAGACCCTGCCTCTACAAAAAATACAAAAATTAGCCAGGTATGGTGGTACATGCCTTTAGTCCCAGCTATTCAGGAGGCTAAGGCAGGCGCATAGATTGAGCCCAGGAAGTCGAGGCTGCAGTGAGCTGTGATCACGCCACTGTGCTCCAGCTGGGTGACAGAGCAAGACTGCCTCTATTTAAAAAAAAAAAAAGTGACAATCAGCATAAGGAAGGGGGACCATGCTAAGGGGACTCATAGAAGGTCACCCCATCAGGCAGAGTAGAGTAAGAGCGGGGTAGGGACTCATATAGGAACTGAGCCCATGCCCTGGCATAGCCACTGTGAGACAATGGACATGCCAGACCCTCTCTGGGCCAGGGGCACAAGCCAGAACTTGGGTGTCATCCAGAACTCTGTCCCCTCCTTCATCTCTACCTCTAATTAGGCACCTAATCAATCCTCAGATTGACCTCTGCAAAAGATTTTGACTCTGTCCCCTCCTCACATCTTACCTAGATTATTGCATTAGCCTCTTAGCTGAGCCCCAGCCTCCAGGCTGTCTCCAGTCTGTCTGTTCTCCCAGCCAGAGGGATCGTTCTGAAACATGTCCATGCTCACCTCACTTCTCTGCTCACTGGAACCCTTATCTCTCAGGGTAAAGTGCAAGCTCCTTGGCTTAGCTCCCAGATTCTTGTGTCTGCCTCCTGCACTCTTCCCGGCTTCTTTCCCAGACACTCAGCACACACTTCCTGTGCCTGTACTTCCCTGAATGCACTGCGCTGTTTTGTGACCATGTATTCTGTTGGCCTTTCTTCCTTAGAAGGCCCTTCCCTTCTTCTAATTCCTGCCAATCCTTCAGAACTCAAGTAAATAGCACTTCTGCCAGGGAGTCCTCTCTGATACCCTGGTTGGACTTAGATGTCCTCTCCTTTAGCCTCCCCACCCACCCTGGGCTTCCTTCTAGCATAGTACTTAGAGTTGCTGGTTTTTCTATCTCTTACACCAAGGTCCCTGGAAAAGAGGAAGTAATCTCAGACAGGGCCTCAGTGAATTTTGTATCTGCAGCAATACCCAGGCACCCAGCACCATGCTTGAAAGACCACAGGGATTTCTGGATAGAAAAATGAAGGGATCTCCCCAGCAAACAGGTCATAGAATTGATCACAAGTTAGAGGACATTTACACATAAGTATCTATATAGGTTCATCAGTCTATGCAACTGAGCTCAGTTACTAAGGGAACTGTCCTTCTACTTTGACCACATTCTTGCTTTATAAAGTCCTATGCGGTCACAGTGAACTTTCTCAATCCTGAATACCAGTTACCACAAAAGATCAGTGATCCCTAGAAGCAGTTTTATGGCCACAGTTTGGAGCAGAGTCGGGGTGGTGAGTGGGGGAGGGCAGCCAGCGGTCCCTGGGCTCCGGGATTTACAAGCTCTGGTCAAGGGATGATGGAGGCTGCACTGTGAAAGGGTCTGGTGAGTCAGCCAACTTCAGCAATCCTCCAAACACTTCTAGTTCTTTGTTATTGAAAAGTTCAGTCTTGTGAAAGGTGTTTGGTTTCAAGTTTCCTGTCACTGGTCTACTTATTTAGAAAGCGTTACACCGCCTTCTGAAATAAATAAGGTGCCTGAAGTCTGATTTAAGGAGCTTCTTGCAGTCAGCTCCTGTGTGCAGAAAACCGTTATGAGAAATGAAACTGAGAAGGTGGACATTTCTGTAGCATCATCTGTTTCCCAGTAGCTCAGGGTTTTTCACTGTAAGATGAGAAAGGAGCACTGGTGGGCACTGGGCCCATCCTGGGAAAGACACCAGGAGGGACTAAGCCTCTTCTTCGTAAACTTGATTCTTTTCTCTTTCTCCCCTTACTGACCTTGAGATCAAAGTGAGCAATTTTCTTTGTGTGAAGGTAGTTCACCCCATCCAGGATCTGCTTAATGAAGCTGGTGGCCTCCTCCTCACTCAGGGACTCCTTCTGGGCCAGGAAATCGAAGAGCTCTCCTCCAGACACTCTGTAAAACACCAGCGGGGGGAGGGGAGGCCCAGGCCCAGTCAGCTCTGCATGTCATGAGGCTGGGCTGATGGATGCAAGCCCTGATCCTGATCCCCCAGGGACCTCGTATGGCAGAATCCCCCTTGCTTATGTCTGGGGCTTTGTCTGTCTGACCAGTGCCAGGGACTGACTTTGCTTCTATTTGCTTTGTTTTCTTTTGGATCACAAGGGCAGGAATCACTCTGGAGATGTTGTCAGAAGGGCCTCTGCTCCCACTCTAGGCCCTGGTCCCAGTCACCCTGAAGGTTGCCCTCTCCCCCCAATATGCCTGAGATGGCAGGGGACAAAAACAAGCAGATTCTTTAGCCGGAATGTTTGTGTTCCTCCAAATTCATATTTTGAAATTCCAACCCCCAAGGTGATGGTATTAGGAGATAGGGCCTTTGGGAAGTAATTAAGTCATGAAGTCAGAGCCCTCACAAATGAGATTAGTGCCCTTATAAAAGAGACCCCAGAGGGCTCACTTTCCCCTTGCACTATGTGAAGTTACAGTCAAAAGACAGCCATCTATGAGGGAGTGAACCTTCATCTTGATCTTAGACTCCCCAGATTCCAGGACTGTGAGAAATAAATTTATGTTGTTTGTCAGCCACCCAGTTTATGGTTATTGTGTTATACAGCAGCCTGAATGAACTGAGAGAGGAAATTGGTACCAAGTATGGAGTGCTACTGTAACCTAAAAATGTGGAAGCTGTTTTGGAATCAGCTAACAAGTAGAGGCTGGAAGAGGTTTGGGGTGCCAACTAGAAAAAGCCTACATTGCCACGAAGGAATGGACTGTAAGGGTGGTTCTGGTGAGGGATCACAAAGAGAGGAGATTCTCAATCTTCTTAGAGAATACCTAAGTGGTCATCAACAAAATATTTGTAGAAATACAGATGGAAAGGCCATTCTGATAATGTCTCAGATGGATATGAGGAACATGTTACTGGTCTGGTCAATGAGGGAAAGCACATCCTTCTTATAAAGTAGCAGAGAATGTGGCTGAATTGTGTGTGTGCCCTAGTGTTTTGTAGAAGGTAGAACTTGTAAGCAATAAAAATTGAATATTTGGCTGAGGAAATTTCTAAGCAAAGTGTTGGAAGAGTGTCCTGGTTCCTCTTGACTACTTATAGTAAATGTGAAAAAAAAAAAGGGTTTAAAGACAAAATTATTACTCAAAGGGAAGAAAGCTTAAAAGTATGAAAAATTCTCAGTCTCCTCATATTGGAAAAACTAAGAAACCCTGTTTGGGAAAGAACAAAGGTGTGACCAAGCAACCATTTGATAAAAAGATTAATATGACTCTCAGGGAAGCCAGGTGCTATTCATCAAGACAATAGGGGGATTAGTCAGCCATCTAAATAGAAGCCAGGACCTATTGTTCAAGACAATGGAAGAATGACCCTGAAGTCATTTCAGAGATCATGGGGGTGAAAAGAGGGGTGTCCCTCCCATCACAGGTTCATAGTGCCAGAGCCTAGAGGCAGAATGATATCAAAGGAGGAGCCTCCACTGCCCAGTGCTGCCTCACATTGTGGGCTTTGTTCTCCAAACTCTGTTGCCACACTCCTCAGACATACCAGGTGTGGCTCCTGGAGGGCAACAGTGTGGCATGCTCTGTGCCAAGCAAAGCTGGTGGATGTGTGGCTGCCTTCTCCTGGATTTCAAAAGATGCCTTAAGGGAGCTGGTGGGCCCCTGGGCAGAGGACTGCCTTTCGGGTGGGGGTCAATGCTTGGAGAGCAAAGCCTTATGGGTAGGGTTGCCCAAAGCTGCAGGGGCAAGACCTCCATTCCACTCCTGTGGGCCTGGAGGGCAGAGCATTGAGCCAAAGATTATTCTCAATGTTTTGTACTGGCTCAGAGCCTGTCACTCCTTTATTCTTTCCCATTCTTCCTTCTAGAATGGGAATGTGTATCCTCTGCCTGTCCCACCATCATATTTTGTACATGACATGTTTGATGTCATTGGTTCACAGCTGGAGAGCAGCTTGCCTCAGAATGAATCACACCTTGAGTCTCACCCACGTCTGATTTAGATATTTAGATGAGACTTTGGACTTTAAACTTTGGAGTTGATGCTGGAATTAAGATTTTTGGGACTATTGGAATGGAAGGAATGCATTTTACATTTGAGAAGGACATTAATTGGGCTGGGGGGCAGAGACAGAATGCCAGAATCTGAATGAACTAAGGCAGATGACGAAGAGGAACAAATGCTGTGCCAGAAACTAAAGACCTAGGTTCCATTCCAGCCTTGCCACTGACCTTAGACAACTCATTTCCCTTCTCCAGGCAGGACCTGGTTTCATTACATACAAAAAAAGCAGATTGGGCAAGACAGCCCCCAAAGCCCCCTTTCTTTAATTTTATAAAAGATGGCCCCTTTATGGGGTTCAAGAGAATCGAAGTATGGCCCCTACCTTAAGCAGAAGACCCCATTAATTATATTAATCTCTAAAGACTCTAGAATACTACTTTTGATGCTTGATACTACTTTTTCACACTCTACATTCTTGCATCCTATAGTTGATGCGACAGAGCAAAAAAAATCTCCCCTGAGATTTCGGATTGCCAGATAAAATAGGTTTTTACTTGCTAAATCTGGTAACCCTACTTGGGCTTGTTTATTCTGCCAACAAAAAGAGTCAAACTCTGTAAAATATTTAAAGATGTTTATTCTGAGCCAAATACGAGTGCCCAAGACCCGTGACACAGTCCCAGAAGGTCCTCAGAACATGTACCCAAGGTAGTTGGGTAACAGCTTGATTTTATACATTTTAGGGGGACAGAAGTTACAGGCTGAATCAATCAATAAATGTAAGGTGTACATTAGTTCCGTCTGGAAAAGTGGAAAAACTTGAAGGTGAGGATAGGGAGTTGGGAGGGCTTCTAGGTCATAGATGGATTTTATGATTGGCAATTGGTTATTATCAAAAGAATCAATAGAAAAGAGTGTCTGAGTTAAGACAAGGGTTATGGAGACCAAAGTTTTTATTATGTAGACGAAGTCTCACAGGTGGCTGCCCTTGGAGGCAATAGATGGCAAATGTTTACTATTCACATTCTTAAAAGGTGCTAGACTCTCAGCTAATCTCTTCAGGATCAGAAAAAGACATGGAAAGGAACAGAGATTCTCCAGAGAATATAGATTTTTCCCAGAAGAGTCAGCGTTGCAGGGCCACTTCAAAATACGTCAAAAGATTTATTAGGGTAAAATACTTCTATTTATTTCAGGGCCTGCTATTTGTCATGTGATGTTATAGTAGAGTCAGGCTGGAATTTGTTATCTTATTGCTGCAAAGAGTCTGTTTTGTTAGTCTTAAGTTCACTGTTTTTATATTAATGTTGGTCACTTGTGCCCGAATTTCAATGGGCGGAGAGTATAATGAGGCATGTCCAACCCCTCTTCCCATCATGGCCTGAAAGTTTTTCAGGTTTACTTTGGAATCCCGTTGGCTGAGAGAGGGGTCTATTCAGTTGGGGGGCTTAGAATTTAATTTTTGGTTTACAATCCTCTGACAGAAGCTGGGGTATCCAGCCAGCATGTGCTCCGCTGGGGCTGAAATAAAGCCAAGGACCCAAAGGGAAAGGTCTCAGGAAGGGTTCTAGGCCAAGGGATCCAGGACCTTTGGATCACTTGGAGAACTTGTTTTAAAATGCAGATTTCAGGCCGGGCGCGGTGGCTCAAGCCTGTAATCCCAGCACTTTGGGAGGCCGAGACGGGCGGATCACGAGGTCAGGAGATCGAGACCATCCTGGCTAACGTGGTGAAACCCCGTCTCTACTAAAAAATACAAAAAAAACTAGCCGGGCGCGGTGGCCGGCGCCTGTAGTCCCAGCTACACGGGAGGCTGAGGCAGGAGAATGGCGTAAACCCGGGAGGCGGAGCTTGCAGTGAGCTGAGATCCGGCCACTGCACTCCAGCCTGGGCGACAGAGCGAGACTCCGTCTCAAAAAAAAAAAAAAAAAAAAAAAAATGCAGATTTCCAGATCCCACCATAGACTTTAACAAATTAGATTCTCCAGCAGTGAGGCCTTAAAACCTGTATTTTTACTATGACAACATAATAATAGTAATTAATATTCATTGAACACGTACTCTATGTTACATGCCTTATGCACATTATCTCATTTCATCATCACAATGTCCTATGATCTAAGGACTATCACTTTTCTATTTCACACTTAAATAAACAAAGGCTCAGAGAGGTTAAGCAACTTGCCTACAGTCCCATAGCTAGTAAATACAGTCAGGATTCAAACCCAGGCAGAACAGCTGTCAACCACTACAGCATACTGAGTATTGCAGATTATTCTTTTCTTTTTCTTTTCTTTTTTTTTTTTTTTTTTTTGAGACAGTCTCATTCTGTTGCCCAGGCTGGAGCGCAGTGATGTGATCTCAGCTCACTGTAACCTCTGCCTCCCAGGTTCAACTGATTCTCATGCCTCAGTCTCCCGAGTAGCTGGGGTTACAGGTGCATGCACCACCACGCCCAGCTAATTTTTGTATTTTTAGCAGAAATGGGGTTTCACCATATTGGCCAAGCTGGAACTCCTGACCTCAAGCAATCCGCCCACCTCAGCCCCCAAAGTGTTGCAATTACAGGTGTGAGCCATTGCGCCCGGCTCCAGATCATTCTTATATGGCTAAAATGGCTCTGATCCAACTTTGGGGATCATTCCCTGCCCCCTAGTCCATCCTAAATAAAGAGCATCAAAATCTTCTTTTCTCCTTTCTTTAAACATTTCCAGAAGCACATTTGGACCCACTCAGTAATCTTAGCATCATGAAAAATAGAACAACCGGACATAAAATAGTGCAATAGGAAGTACACAGCAATACCTATGATATGCTGTGACTTAAAAAATGGAACCTAAATCTGCTTAAGCCCCTTGTTCAGCACTATCAACAGAACTTTCTGCAATGATGAAAATGTTCTAGATATGTGCTGTCCAATAGAGTAGCCACTAGTCACATGTGGTTACTGAGCACTTGAAATGTGGCTAGTGTAATAGAGGAACTGAATTTTAATTTTGATTTAATTTTAATTATTCTAATTCAAAAACTGAAGTGGTATAAAATATTTTCCATTAAATACAACTTTATTGTTTTAGTAGAACTGCATTTCACTTTAACTGTTGCATTGTTTTGCATAAGAATTGAAATGTGGGCTGGGCACAGTGGCTCACACCTGTAATCTCAGCACTTTGGGAGGCTGAGGCAGGCAGATCACTTGAGCCTAAGAGTTCAAGACCAGCCTGGGCAACATAGTGAGACACTGTCTCTACAAAAAATACAAAAATTAGCCAGGCAAGGTGATGTGCACCTGTAGTTCCAGCTACTTAGGAGGTTGAGGTGAGGTCAAGGTTGCAGTGAGCCGTGATTGTGCCATAGCACTCCATACTGGGCAACAGAGTGAGATCCGGTCTCAAAAAGAAAAAAAAAAAAAAAAAAAGAGGTTGAGATGTGCTCTAAGTATAAAATTCACACTGGATTTTGAAGACTTAGTTTGAAAAATAGAATGTAAAATATCTCATTAATAATTTTAAATAAAAATATTATTAAAATCAATTCACATATTTCTTTTTGTTTAGTCAGTGTGGCAACTAGGAAATTTAACATTACGTATGTGGTTCACATTACATTTCTATTGGACAGCGCCAATAGGCAGGGTATCTCCTCTAGATCTAACTACTAGTTACAGGAAATACAGGGAACAGAGGAATGAGTTAAAGAACACCATGAGGAAGGAAAAAGTCTAATCCAGACTGTGAGACAGGACAAGTGGCCTAGTTTTCCAACACATCAATGGCAGGAAGGGGGAAGGTGAAAGGGTGAAGAGAGACTGAGATAAGATGGCACAGTTGACCATATGTACTGTCTGCCATAGCTGCAGTGCCCCTCTGCCCAGGGTGAGCAGGGTGTGGCCTAAGGTGGCTGCGTTGGTGTTGGGGACCCGGTTGGTGCACTATTTTCTCAGTGTCTTATGGGTGAGGCCACCCTGTGCCCCACTCTGACCCTTGCCCCCACCTTGGGCAGGTGCTGGAAGCTGGAGCACCCTCCCAGCTGCTAGAGTAACCCTGGGTCTGCTCTGCAGGCTGGGGTCAAAGGGCCAAGATGATGGCTCCAATCCTTCAGCAGCAAAGACACAATCTTCACCTTGGGGTGGGGCATGTGAGAGTTCTAGGGCTCAGCTTTTCTTCTTGTGAAACAGGAGTGAAAAAAAAAAATGCTTTCATTACCAACTTTGGAGGTGAGGGTGGGAGTGAGAGGAATCTCTATGAGATCCTTGATAAAGTCCTTGACATGAACACCATACATGGTGTCATCATCAGGGTGGCAGTGGTGGAAGGGGGCTTGATTTAGAGTTTATTTGAAGTTTGCCACCAGTGCAATGTGCTTTCCCAAACATTCCCTCACTTGAGCTTGATATCCACCCGGAGGGCATCCTCATTCTCAGACGAGAAAACTGAGGTCTCAGCAGAGCAAGGGACTTGCCCAAGATCACATAGCTAGTAAGTGGCAGGACCAGGATTTAGACCCAGATTTTCCCAGCCCCAGTTCACCACATGTCCCTCTCACCACAATCCTTCCACATTACAAAGGCTGAGGTGCTGATGCAAAATGGAAAGCCTTGAAGCAGCCCTAGGCACTGGGCAGTCCTCTGACATCCCTGTTCTGCTGCATCCATGCTCTCATCACAGTGGGCTTCACTATGTATCTTTCTCTCTCCCCAGCTAGATTATTTTTGCTTCCACAGCAAGAAAGACATTCAATAGAAGTTTGGTGAATAAAAGAACAAGGAAAGAAATAAAACGCTAAAAATAACATGATGTAGAATATTCTGTATCATATAGACAGTGAAGCCTTGGTATTTGTGAAAGACCTGTCCAGAGCCCTCTGCAAATTTTCACATCTGCAGTGCCCCCTCTGAAACACAAAGAACCCAGCTCCACACTTAGTCTGCCAGCCCCTGCCAGGTTGTGTAGGCCTGTGACCTCGGGGGAATATCTAAATAAATAATAACCCTACAATTCCTACTTTAAATAAAATGCTGCATCAATGTAAAAGCTTCTTAGCTTAACATTCCCAAAAGCCACTGACATGAAGGCTTGGGTTGAGTGAGGACTTTGGGGGGCAGTAATCAGTCATCTGTTTGAAGGTGGGATCTGGGCAGGAGACCTGGTGAGAGACATGGTCTCCTTGGGATGAAGAAGGGAACAGCCATTGTGTTCCCTAGAATCTCCCCCAGAAACTCAGAAAGGTGAGAGGCTGATGACCTGCCACCGTCTAGGCCCTGGATACCCAGGCTGGGACATTCACATTAATGCTCAGTCACCTCTTTTCAAAGCCTAATCAAGGAGCCTGGGTGTCATTTCTTTAGCCTCTAAGACCTCTGCCCTGGAGCCACCCCCCATCTCCTTCCAAGTTTCTTTCCTCTTACATCCCACATCTCTTTAAGATGAAAAACAAAGCCTAACGACTTGGCCTCATCTCTTCTCCTAGTGTTCCCAGGATCATCCCCTTCCTGCAAATCTGACCTTTGCCTCCTTCCTCCCTGCAGGGTGGCATGCCTGCTGGAAATGCTTTTCAGACTCTTCTGGGAATGTATACATGAATGACCTGCACAGGCAGCGATGGGGGAAAAATGCTGCCAGAGCTGCTGGGCCCAGGAAGCTGGGCTCAATTCGGGAACCTGGGAAGCATCACTGCCACCCTGGAGCACTCTGCCAGCAGTTCTCTGGTATGCAAGCACTGCAGTATTGCTTTCCAGAGGCTTGGAATCAAGGAGGTCCCAGAGCAGTCAGGGGCTTGTGATGGGAGGCCGGCCCAACCTTCACAGGGAGACTTACATTTTTCAGGGCTAGTTCCACATGTGACATGAGTTAAGCTACTGAGATTTTTTAATATATTCTACACCCCAACAGAAGTCAACTTACATGGACAATAAAATCCTTCCCAGTCCTGCCTTCAATAGTCATAACCAGAGGTAGCTGCTTCTAGGGAGGTCACAGATGGGATAATAACAGCTGAAAGGGATCAGGGCCAGGCATGTCCTCCTAGTGCTGGCCACTTTAGCAGAGAGCAGGAGGAAGCCCTGCACCAGACAACAGTTGCTGAGAGGGGGAGTGGGATCAGGGTAGACTCATTCATAAAACCTGCAACTGGGCAGCTTTCAACTGAGCAGGTGGATACTAACACTCACTGGGCAAACCCACTAATTTATTAGGAGGCCGAAGACTTCTGACCAGCCTAACAGGAGTCACTAAGTCTAAGCACAAAAGTCCATGAGGCCGGGTGTGGTGGCTCATGCCTGTAATCCCAGCAATTTGGGAGGCCAAAGCGAGTGGATCACTGGAGGCCACGGGTTCGAGACCAGCCTGGCCAACAGAGTGAAACCCTACCTCTACTAAAAATACAAAAAAATTAGCCAGGCGTGGGGGCACATGCCGGTAGTCCCAGCTACATGGGAGGCTAAGGCATCAGGATCACTGGAACCTGGGAGGTGAGATTGCAGTGAGCCGAGATCACGCCACTGCACTCCAGCCTGGGTGACAGAGCAAGACTCCATCTCAAAAAACAAAAACAAACAAACAAAACAAAAGCCCAGGAATTCCTCTCTTGGGAGGTCCTCCCTCTCAGACCCTGGCCATACATGGGTTAGGCAAGTCTTAGAACGCTTGGGTCTTCTCCAATCTCATAAATTCTTAGCAATCCATAGACAGGCACCCTGAGAACAATGAGACAGCTTGGAAGTGAAGGGGGAGACAGAAATGGGACAGAACTAACAAGCACAGAGGCCCAAGCAAGTCATGGGAGCACCAGCGTGACAACTGATGTTACGGATGGTGCACCTGAGCTCACAAGAAGCTGGCACATAACTGGCTGACCATGAGCCCTGTTGGAAAAAACATGGACATCTCAAGAGCATCACCTGCCACACACCCCGGCCACCGACTCCTAGGCTTCTACAAACAGGAAGAAGCAGGCAATTTCCCCAGCAATTAAAGACATGCCAGTTACAATAAGAAAGTATCAATTTATAGCTATAAAGATCAATAAATAATGAAGCACGTTTCAAAACAAATGACCCAGGGCTGGCAGGGCCACAGGCACACAGCAACACTCCTACGCTGTGGTGGTAATGGTTAACCAGGACCATCTTTGAAAAGCGAGGATATTGAGTCCCAAAAATGTCAGCCTTTGGCCTAGTCATCCCATTCCTGGTGATTTTAGCTAAATCCTGGGGACTCTGCTGAAAGGATTAATTAAAAAGAAAAGGGGAAGATCTTGAGAAAAAAGTTGTTTTATCAGTAAAATTTGCAATGGTTAAAAGCTAGGAAATAAAAACCATGTGTCCAACAATAAGGATGCTATGGTTTGACTATTTGTGCCCTACAAACTCGCATTGAAATTTAATCCCCAATGTGGCTGTATTAGGCAGTGGGACCTTTGAGACATGATTGGGTCAGGGTGTGGTGGCTCACGCCTGTAATCCCAGCACTTTGGGAGGCCAAGGCGGGCAGATCATCTAAGGTCAGGAGTTCAAGACCAGCTAGGGCAACACGGCAAAATCCCGTCTCCACTAAAAATACAAAAATTAAGCTGGGTGTGGTGGTGGGTGCCTGTAATCCCAGCTACTTGGGAGGCTGAGGCAGGAGAATAGCTTGAACCCAGGAGGCAAAGGCTGTAGTGAGCCAGGATCGTGCCATTGCACTCTAGCCTGGAAGACAGAGCGAGACTCTATCTCAAAGAAAGAGAAACGACTGGGTTATGAGGACTCTGTCCTTATGAATGGATTAATCCATTCATGCATTAGTGGATTAATAGGCTAATGGATTAATGAGTTATCATGGATGGAACTGGTAGCTATATAAGAAGAAGAAGAGAGAACTGAGATATCCCACTCTGCCCCTCACCATGTGATGCACTGGGCTGCCTTGGGGGACTCTGTAGAGAGTCCCCATTAGTAAGAAGGTCCTAATCAAATGTGTCCCCTCAATCTCAGACTCCTCAGCCTCCATAACTATAAGAAATAAATACCTTTTCCTTATAAATTAACCAGTTTCAGATATTCTATTACAAGCCACAGAAAATGGACTAAGACAAGGGAAATACTGGTGTGCAATTCAGTGAAACATTGTCAGTTAAAAGAGAAAAGCCAATTTTTAGAATTATGTTAACTGAGGGAAAAAGTAGAGCAGGAAATTATACAAGTACAATGATTGTATACAAATAGATAAAGATTGAGAGGAACCACAGAAAAACATAAATAGCTGCGTTTGGGTTGTAGGATTATAAATGTAATTTCTTTTCCATTCCGGCTTAGTTTTTTCCCCCCCCAAAATAGATTTTTAAGAAGTGGCTCGGCCTTTCCAGCAAGGTGCGCTTGTCACTCTCTGCTGGGAATCAGGATGCTGACTGCTGACCCTCAGCTTCTCTCTAGGTCAGGCAGGGCAGGCATCCAGTAATCCAACCAGCTGGGAGGTCCATGGGAGAAACATGGAGGACACTGGGAGCTAGTGAAGGGAAAAGCACAGGCAATTCTATACATTTAAACACTGAGATGGATAATTTAAGAATCAAATGCGAGAGTATGCAAATGCCCATCTGCTACTTAAATCTATATCCTGCCCATACCAGAGCATAGTTCTCAAATTAGAATGATCTCAAATGTCAGGTGGTCCACCCAGTCTGTAGGCAGGTTAAGGATGGCTGCCTGCTTTACAGATGAGATCTAAAGCTCAGGGAATTGAGGTGACTTGCCCAAGGGCACAAAATCAGGGATTCCTGAGAGATTCTATCACTCCCACTACCAGGAAGGTGCATACATGCTTATGAGCCTCAGAACATTCTTTTTTTTTTTTTCCCAAGACAGAGTCTTGCTCTGTCACCCAGGCTGGAGTGCAGTGATGCAATCTTGGCTCACTGCAACCTCCGCCTCCCGGGTTCAAGCAATTCTCCTGCCTCAGCCTCCCAAGTAGCTGAGATTACAGACACCTGCCACCACGCCTGGCTAATTTTTGTATTTTCAGTAGAGATGGGGTTTCACCATGTTAGCCAGGCTGGTCTCAAACTCTGACCTCATGATCTGCCTGCCTTGGCCTCCCAAAGTGCTAGGATTACAGGTGTGAGCCACGGCACCAGGCCAGAACATTCTTTACATAGGCCTTGCTGCTTGTCTGGACACAGCCACTGTAACTTGTGCCACAACCCAACTCAAACTCTATTGTGTGTCAGAGCCCCACCTGCCCAGGAGGATACAGGGTGGCCAGCTAACCCCTAGAGTCTTGGGCTCATCTATCCAAATTCCATCATACACTGTGAGGTCTTCCTCTGCTAAGCCAGCATAAGGCCAACCCGCCTCACACTCATAGCTGTCTGAACAAGCCGTGTGGACTCAAGTCCTGGTTCTGCCACTTCCTGGCTATAGGATCTTGTAAGTGACCTGGCCTGCCAGTGTTCTTGTCTGTAAAATGGGGATAATAAAAGTATCTGTGTGACAGCGTCGTTATGAGGATTAAACAAGGTACCGAGTACTTGGCTTGCACAATGAATATAAAATAACCTGTCTGCATTAGTAAGACATTTCCCTCATCATAGTCTTTAAAGATTGAACAAGACGACAGATACAAAGCACCTAGCAAATTATTGGCTTACAGTAGGACTCTCTAAATAATAGCTGTTATTATAACAATAAAGGTGTCAATCACAGCACAAATGCAGTGGACTTTCCCCCGGAAAGGGCTGGAGAAGGGCTTCACAGAGCCTGGAGATGTTTGTACTTCCCCTCTTCATAGTACACATCCCTCCCTGACAGCCTCCCCTGGCCCCACCCCATCCTCCATCCCCCTCACCCTCCCACATGCTTCTCCAGCCGGGAAAAGACCCCAGTGCAGTCATTTCTTTCCTTTGATCTCCAGGATCCAGTGAAAGCCAGACTTAGGCCATCGCCCTCTGCCCCTGCTACTCAGCAAACCTGTCCCTCCTTTGGCTCAGTTTCAGGAGGAGGATGGGGTAACTGAGGCAGAGGAGATCTGCCCACTACTGACTTCACCTCCTCTGGGCTGAGCTTAGGCCTGGTTGCTGCTGCCCCCTGGGGCCTGTGACTGGAGCTTCCACCGCCCTGCCTGCCCCTGCTGACCCCTAACCCTGTGGGTCCTGGGGACCCCACTCACAGCTCAAGGATGAGCACCACGTCGGTGCGGTTCTCGTAGACGTCGTGCAGCGTGATGACGTTGTGGTGCAGCACCTGCCGCAGGATGCTCACCTCCCGCTCGATCTCCTCCCGGCTCACACCGCGCCGGCTCGCCGGGCTCTGCCGCTTCTTGATGAACTTGGCTGCATACTCAAGTCCCGTGCTCTTCTCCCGGCACTTCTTCACGATGGCAAACTGGCCACTGTGGGGACACAGACCCACAAGATGAGGTCGTCACTGTGGTCACTGGGGAAGTGACCCCACTGTCAGCTACCAGGTCACACGAATTCAGAGTGATTCTGCCAGGACAGGACAAATCATGCCACCAGTCTGCATCCCCACCTAGATGACAACCTGTGGCTGAGATGCGGCAGGGACTGGGCTTCCCTTCTGTCCATTCCTTCTATGAGGAATGAATGTTAGTATTGTCAGTCCCAGTGTACAGAGGTGAACACTGAGGCCCAGAAAGGTTATTGATCAGGTGACACAGTCTTGTCATTGCAAAGTCTCAGCTAGAACCCAAGTCTAGGATCCACCAGATGAAATCACAATGTCCATAAGCAGACTGGGCTGGTGGGGATCCAGGTTTGGGTGGAGTTTGGAGAGGAGAGGAGGCAACCTAACAAGGTTAATCACCATAGTGGGGGAGCATCACAGTCAGAGGACTTGGTATAAACAGAGAGTTGTACAATCAGGAAACTGAGGCATAAGGATAGGTCATGTGACTCACCTGAGGTCATGGCAGAGTTAATGGCAAAGCCAAGCCTCAAAGTCAGATACCCAATCAGCTGTCCACAAAGCCTCTGAGATAGTTTAGAACAGTCTAGACCACTATTAGTCCCCTTCAGACACTAGCACCCAGGGCTGGGCTCAGAAACCCCTCACTCCAGGGACAGAGACAGCAACCATGAAATGGAGTCCATGGCAGAGCAGCAGGCAGCCCTGAGCCAGCTTCCCGGAGTGCTCCAGGGAAGGGCACCCCACAGGGAAGGGCACCAACCACCTGCTTCTGCACCTCAGTTCAGTGACCAGCAGGAGCTGATCTAAGTCCCCAGAGACTTTCCAGTGGCCATCTTGCCCAGGGGTCCTCCCATCCCCTTACTGCCATTTGCCATCATTGTCCCACGTTTTCTTGCCACTCAAAATACCCACTGCTTAGGTAACTGAGAACGTTTTCTAGTTCAGCTTAATGGCTTAATAAGAGGCCAGCAGACTCCAGACTTACGAGGTACGCTCTTAGTGGCTCTGGGGTAAAAGCTACATACAAGGAAATGCTTGGGATATTTGCCCCAACTGGCAGAAAATAGCAAAATAGCACTGCATCTGGACCACTCCATCATTAGCATCATCCTCAGTGAGACAGTCTTCAAAATACCCAGAGTGGCAATAACAACAACGAAGTCAAGTTGAGCAAGCAACAGATAGATAGACTAACACTTACATAGCATTCTATGGCAGCCACTTCAGAGACGTTCCCAAACACAAACTCATGCATCTCTCCATCCCCTCAACCTCCATTTACTCAACACTGTCTGGGCATCCACTCTGTGCCAGGATCTGTGCTGGGCACTACTGGGCAGGGACCAAAGGCACAGACAACAGGTACAGATGGAGCTCTGGGGAGAGAGAAGACCCTGGGGGCGGGACTGGGCAGAGAATGCTTTGTGGAGCCAAATTTATCTTACATCGTCCACTGACTCTAAAGTTTCAGCTATTTCAGTTCCAAATATTGGCTCTGAAATGTCCACACACTAGGGGCTGACGCAGATGGAGTGGAGCCAGGCCTCCCAGAGCCAGAGTGAACACATTCAGTGTGATCTCTAACACATATGGTCTCTTGGAGCCACTCTGGACCTTGAGGACAGCGGGTGCCTTGGTAGGTGCCAACAAACACTTGACCGAACTTCCAGGCCCAGGTGGCTCTGAGTCTCAGTGTCAAGACAGCCACATGCCTCTCTTCTCCCTCTGACACCTCAAGTGGCCGCTGACAGGGCCTGGCATTTCAGAGTCCCTGTGACCTTGTCACAGAATTCCTGAGCTCCTACTTGACTGGTGGGGAAAGCAAAGCTTAAGGGTGGTAAGGGATACACTTAGGTTTACAGAGCACACAGGTGGTGGCGCAGGGCTTGGCTTGGCATCCAAATCCCCCAGCTCCCAGCCCCACACTGTGTTGACAGCCTTAGGACTTGTGAAGGGGCAGAAAAGCTTTTGCAAACTAGAGCCAAACATTTCAGGCCACCTTGACATTGTTTCCCCTTTGTCTTATGAGGGAAACAGAGGCATTTTCTTCCATATCGCATGCCTGAAAAATTCCCCAAACTCTCAAAAAGCAAATGAGTGTTTGCTTTGCTGAGTTTTCTCTCTGCAAGACAGCTGTGGCAACGAGTGGTGACCACGGCAGGCCCACTGCACGGGCATCTTCCCCTCCCCAAATGGAGGCATTTTAAGAGTGGGTGACTAAGATGGTGCCGAATACCACACAACACCACTCATCTCACCTGTCTTCACTCAGGCACAGCCTTCTGCTCAACCTGTGGAGGGGAGCCTCAGAGGGAGCCAAGGCCGCTGGCTGGTGTCCCCCACTCCTTGGGCTGTTTCCAGAAGAGTGGAGAACACCCTCCACCAGATCCAGCCCCCAGGCTTCAAGGTCAGACAGGTCTGGCCTCAGGGACTTATGCTTTCACCTGCTCTAAACATAGATTTGCTCATCTGTCAAACAGGAATCAGGATTCCCTGCTAGAAAGTTGTGAAGACTGGAAATATTTGTAATGTTGGCCCATGGTACTCACGAGTGGTTCATACAAACGCTGAGCAAGAGACACCCAGAGATGTAAGTCACTGATTCAAATGGTCTGGAATGTGAAACCAGGGAATTGGTTTAATTTTATATATTTTTAGAGATGGGGTCTGGCTCTGCTGCCCAGGCTGGAGTGCAGTGGTGTGATCATAACTCACTGCAGCCTCAAATTCCTGGGCTCAAGCAATCCTCCCAACCTCTGCCTCCCTAGTAGTTGGGACCACAGGTGCATGCCACACCACCCAGCTTCAGTTTAATTTTAAAAGCACCACCCTATCCCTCCCCCACTCCCCACCCCCAATGATTCCCATGCACAGCCAGATGTGAAAATATCTCTATTCCAAGCAATTAGCCAACTCCTTTAATCCTAGAGCAGTAGTTCTCAACCCAGGCCACACATTGATATTGCCTGGCGAATTTTAATATTCCTAGTGTTTAAGTCTCACCCTGAGAGATTCTGTCCTCCTGGCTTTGGGCCTGAAGATGTGGGTTATTTAAAAGTCCGCTGGGTAACTGACATGCAGCCAGGGCTGAGAACCATTGACTTACGACAGCTTTCTGATTATCTCCATTTCACAAATGAAGAAACTACACCACTGTTACTCATACTAGTTCCTCCTTTTCAGTATTACACTTCCCCGTAGTTCTCTGATCTGATCACCTCAGGAAAGGAGTAAAGAAAGGGAATCCGAGGGGAGGGGTTGTCTCCCATCAGCATGATTTTTCCTTGAGGGCTTCACCAGTCTAACCGCTGTGTTACGAATCTGCAAATCAAGACAGAAGATTATGCTAGCTTTTGGAGGAGAACAGGAGTGAAAATTTGTAGTCAGGCACTCCCTGCCCACCGTACTCAGCAGTCGCACAAAAGCAGAACCTGAGGTGGCTCTAGTATGCCCATCAGAGGGCCCAGCCAACCCAAGGGCAGGTAAAGACTGTGACAGCAACGGGCCCTTGTCTGCATACAGAAGGCTCTGCAGCCGGAAGCTGAGGCCCCACAGTGCAGAAGTCACCAGCTAGGCTACAGGGATGATGGGTGGGAGGCAAGGGCCTGTCCACTTTAGGACAGAGCCACCCAGAATGTCATCCAGGAAGGGAGCAGAGGGGAGCAATTCAACCTCTAATGAAGGTCGTTGCTAACACTAAATCAAAAACGATGGGAATACTGGAATCTGGTATACACATGCAAAGCACACATATTCTAGTATCTCTGCCCCACCGTAGCAACAATCAATACCTATGCAAGGTCTACTGCAGCACGGGGCTGCTAGGAGGCCCGATTCCTGGTCCTAACCTGCTATCAAAGTTTCATGGGCTTGACAAGGAGCTGCCTTTTCAGTTCATGTTTCTCCACCTGCCACCTCAGGTCTCACCTTAGAAAGCTTCCTGTCAGAAAGCTCCAAAGAGCCTGGGACAACTCTAAACAGGAATGAAGCCCTTTCCCTTCACTCTCCAAATTCCTCTGGGCTGGTGTCAGGAGACTGGGAGTCTAGTCAGAGCCCTACCACTAACGAGCCAGGACCCTGGGCAGCCTGTTCAACTCCCCGGGCCTCAGTTTCCTTCTTCGTCAAGTGGGGACAATAACACCTGCCCTGCCCACTTCCCAGGGTTGTTTGGGAAATCATGGGGTGATGTCTGAGATAGGACTTTACCATCCAACCTTGCAGAAGAGTATGAGGCGTGGGTAGGTGGGAACTCTGTGCCTGAGGCTGGCTTGCAAAAGTCACGTAGGATGGTTTCGTGAGGGACAGTAAATCCGCAAGATACAGAAAACATCCCACTTCTGCCAGCACTCTCCTGCAATTCTGTCAGGAACACAGTCCTCTTCCCAGGCAGAGGACTCAGCTCCGCACTCACTCAGCACCCAGGAGGATGAGTGGGCTGTGTCAACATCAATGTCACTGGCAGATGGGCCTCATTCCCAAACTTGTCAGGCCCCCAGGTGGCACCTCATAAGGGCTCTCTAGTTGTCTGCCCAGGACTCAAATGAAAACGGGTACAGCTAGAACAGCTTCTCAGTGCTCAGAAATGTCCCCAACCTTAGTTCTTAAGGTTCATGGAGGAGCCTGGCCTAATCCCCACCCCCCAAATTCTTCACTGTCAAGGGTGAATAACCAGGGCATGACCCAAATATCACACCATGGGATAGATCTTGTAAAGCAATGTAAACATTACAACATTTACATCCAGCTTGTCCAAGACGGAGTCTCCTCTGTTGCCCAGGATGGAGTGCAGTGGCACAATCTCAGCTCACTGCAAGCTCCACCACCTGGGTTTAAGTGATTCTCCTGCCTCAGTCTCATGAGTAGCTTGAATTACAGGCACCCGCCATCATGGCTGGCTAATTTTGTTTGTTTGTTTGTTTGTTTGTTTGTTTTGAGATGGAGTCTCGCTCTGTCACCCAGTCTGGAGTGCAGTGGCCGGATCTCAGCTCACTGCAAGCTCCGCCTCCCGGGTTTACGCCATTCTCCTGCCTCAGCCTCCGCAGTAGCTGGGACTACAGGCGCCCGCCACCTCGCCCGGCTAGTTTTTTTTTTTTTTTTTTTAATAGAGATGGGGTTTCACCGTGTTAGCCAGGATGGTCTTGATCTCCTGACCTCGTGATCCGCCCGTCTTGGCCTCCCAAAGTGCTGGGATTACAGGCTTGAGCCACCGAACCTGGTCAGTTTTTCTCTTAATGAGCTAACTTCATATTCATTATCTTTTTTAATATTTGCAAGTATCATTTTTATTTCCATTTCACAGATAAGAAAACTGGAGAGGTATGGTGGCTTATACCTGTCATCCCAGTGCTTTGGGAGGCTGAGGCAGGGGGATCACTTGAGGCCAGGAGTATGAGACCAGCCTGGTCAATGTGGTGAAACCCTGTCTCTACTAAAAATACAAAAACTACCCAGGCATGGTGGTGCAAGCCTATTCCAGCTACTTGGGAGGCTGAGGCACGAGAATCACTTGAACCCAGGAGGCAGAGGTGCCAGTGAGCTGAGATCATGCCACTGTACTGCAGCCTGGGTGACAGGGTGAGACTTTGTCTCCAAAAAAAAAAAAAAAAAAAGAGCCAGGCAAGGTGGCACAAACTGCAGTCCCAGCTACTCAGGGTGCTGAGGTGGGAGGATGACTTTCAGCCCAGCAGTTTGAGGCTACAGTGAGCTATGATCATACCACTGCACTTCAGCCTGGGCGACAAGCAAGACTCTGTCTCTAAAAAAAGTCAATTAAAAAAAAAAGAGAAAAAACTGGGCTTAGAGAAGTAAAGTGACTTGGCAGTTGGGCCAGGGAACAGGGCTAGGACACAGATCCACGTCATTGACTCCGGTTACAGTGAGGCTCTTGAGGTAACTGACCAGCAGTGTGTACCAAGTAGTCAGGAGAGGGGCCAATCCCAGAAGAGAACAGTATTTGACATTGTTTTGAATTGCTGGCATGTGGTGATAGTAAAAAGCAGACTGATTTTTACTCGATTTTATTATCGGTTTGTTTTATTTATACATACATGCATGCATACATACATACATACATACATAGTCTTGCTCTATTGCCCAGGCTGGAGTGTAGTGGTACGATCTCGGCTCACTGCAACCTCCACCTCCCAAGTTCAAGCAATTCTCCTGCCTCAGCCTCCCAAGTAGCTGGGATTACAGGTACACACCACTATGCCTGTCTAATTTTTGTATTTTTAGTAGAGATGAGGTTTCACTGTGTTGGCCAGGCTGATCTTGAACTCCTGGTCTCCAGTGATCTGCCTGCCTTGGCCTCCCAAAGTGCTGGGATTACAGGCATGAGCCACTGCGCCAGGCCTACTATTGGTTTTAAATTCTTAAAAGGAAATGCACCCCTTACAGCCTGCATCAAGGTCGACCACTCCCACTGTCCACCCACCCTCACCCTCTGTGGTAAGCCACAGCTAACCAGACTTGTTCTGTCAACTACCAGGGCCAAGCTGCTAAAGGCTTTGAAAGGTCTATGGGCTAGGTGTGGTTGTTGTAATCCCAGCACTTTGGGAGGCGGGAGGATCACCTGAGGTCAGGAGTTTGAGACCAGCCTGGGCCAACAGGGCAAAACCCCATCTCTCCTAAAAATACAAAAATTAGCTAGGTATGATGGTGCACACCTGTAGTCCCAGCTACTCAAGAGGCTGAAGCACAAGAATCATATGAACCTGGGAGGTGGAGGTTGCAGTGAGCTGAGATTGCACCACTGCACTCCAGCCTGGGTGACAGAGCAAGACTCCATCTCAAAAAAAAAAAAAAAAAAAAAAAAAAAAAGAAACAAAAAAGAAAAGAAAGGTCTATGGATTGAGTGGGTCTACCTCATTCCCTCTCTTAGTCGACCCTAAAGTGTCCACAAATTGAGTGATGTGCCCCTAAGTCGCCAGTCTATCAAGGTGAAAATGAGGCAGAGCTGCATAGAACGCAGGGTCCCAGCTGAGGGACAAGATGCCACCAGAGGTGAGAGAACCAAATGGGAAGTGTTCCAAAGCAGAGGGTCGTGGAGACTGGCTTCCTCCTCCTGCTTCCCCACCACAGTCACTGCAGTTCCTCTTTCCTCTCTGGAAAACAATGAGCCGTGATTCCTCTGGAATTACCCTGTGAGGTTTCAGGGCCATAGGGCAGGGATAATGCTTAGGAACTTCCAGCCAAGGACCTTCAGCCAGTGTGTCTCAAAGGCAGGAGCAGCTCAAAGCTGTAGTCCACAAGAACCAGGTCAGCCTGATCCCAGAGGACCCCCACCCACATCCCATAGCCACAGCCTGCTTGGGGATGGTGTCACTGAGCCCCCTCCCTACTCTTCTGCCTGGCCAGGCTCCACTGTGGAGCCTCTGTGGCTGACCCTGTCCTTATCTCCCACCCTTTCCCAGCACATCCATCTTCCAGCCAGGCCACTCCAAATCCTATGAACAACAGGCAGAAAACACTTGGGGGCACATTCCCCAAGGTCAGAGCAAGCAAGGGACCAGATATTCAGGAAACCAAAACAGAGTGAAGAAACATAATGTTATCCGAGGTCGGAGCAGGAAACAGGTCAGGGTTTTAGGCCAGAGAGACAAGGGTAAGGAGGAAAAGTTTACCAAAGCCAGGTGGGCAGTGCGCTGGGAACTAGACGGGCAAGACAGGAGTGAGAAACACTCAGGGAGCAGCAGCAAAGTCAGCAGCAGGTGGAGAGTCTGGAACAACAGAAATGCCAGCCAAGAACCTGCAAACAGAAGAGGGCACAGGGCTGCCCAATAGGACTCTTCTCCCAGTTAATGACCCAGGCCCCCCATTTCATGAGCCTGTTTCCCCTCCCTGACCTCGTTGCTACTGTCTTTCCAGTCCCTTGAAATTTGAGATGTGGAACCCTCTCTCAAATCTTTCACCGAAGTCCAATATGTAAAACAGATTAAAAGCTGTGCTTCTTTTGGAGAGGCACCCAGAGCCCACCCACTGACCGCCCCCACCCATGAGGCCTAAAGGGGCTTCATGGAACCCCAAAAGCTCCAGGGAACACAGTTTGAGAAGTACTGCTCTATAGCATGGAAGCACAGCATGCTCTAGATGATCCCAAAGAAGTTTCAAACCATCAATGAAAATGAAAAACAGAAATGCAGATACTTCTCAGTATTACTATCTAGTCTTTTAGGAAGTCACTCCAACCAAGCCGAACTCAGGGTCAGCGGTGAGGAGCACACGTAGGCTAAGCACCAGGAGCCAGAGTCTCCAGGCAACTGACTCCTGACCTGTAAATGGCCCCTGTCCACAAAGTCACAGGTGGCTGCTCTGTATGGGCCTGCAGCAGCTGCTTTTATGGTATGGACTGGCCTGTTTCGTTCCCAGGTCCTACAGACTAACTTCCTTCCTCTAGACTTTTTTTTTTTTTTTTTTTTTTTTTGCAGGGGACAGGGGTTCAGAAAAACTAAGGCACAAAAAGGAAGGAATCATTTAGCAGGGCCAAGTCGGGTTAAAGGATGACAACTATTTTTTAACTTAAGTACATTTTGATGCTGTTGTCAAATGAGCTCAAGCCTGCAAGTCTAGGACCCGAAATAAGTTAGGCTCAATTAAAGTTTGACTTGGCTATGTAAAGAAAGATTTTCACTGAAAATATAGTTCACTATCCTCTGATATTTCCCTTAGTCTAGAGTCTAGATTCTAAACACTAAACATGATGTAGGTCACTGAGGAAATGCTGGGCTTGGAAGGAACTCACCCAACCATCCACCCATGCATCCTCCTAACTGTCCACTCACCTATCCATCTGTCTCTCATTTACTGATCATCGTCCTAAGTGCTGTAAACAAGACACACCCCACAACTCAAAAGGCTTATATAGTCTATTGCAGAGATTAGACAAACGCAGATGAAAAGGAAATATAGCCTGGGCATGAATGAAATATCTGCAACAGCTGGAGAGGCAGGGAGTGATACACAAACGCTTCATTCCGTGGAGGCCCCGACTAACCTCTCACCTTCACTCCCTCCCTATCAGGTTGTGGCCGCTTTCTCAAGGAAATACATCAGCAAGATAAACCTGCCCTTTCCTTTCCTCCTCATGGGAGCACAGGGAAGGAGAGAACAAGCAGTCAAGGGGCCAGTCGTGCTCAGTTGGGTCAGGCGTCCTTCCCACCACCTGAGTTCCTGACAGTCAGATGTATGTTTGGGTAACAAAAGAACTTCAACAGAACAGGTCAGTTTGCTCCCTCCTAGAAATGCCAGCCAAGCCCATAGTCTGGGCAAAGCCCAGGAGACAGAATCAAAGGATAATACCTTAAACCCAAGCTTGTGCTGCCACGCAGGAAAAAGACTGCAGAAGGAAGATGGGAATATCCAGGATGGTTTGAGGCTCTCCTATTACTGTGGGGGTACAGGATTACCCCTCATAAAATGGTAAAGTAAACCGTTCATGTTCTAGAATACCTCCTTCCCCACTTTCCCTCCCCTCTCCTGCATCCAGCCCATCTCCTGTGAACTTTCCGCCTCTTCCTGGCCCACATCCCCGTGATCCTTCCCATAATTCATGTAAGGTGACAAAGGATTCCTCAGGGTTATCCTGGCCTCCCTCCAAAGTAACACCTTCACAGTTTAACACCATTTGTGACCAAGAAGGGGCTTTAATAGTGGCAAATTTAGGCACACATGTGGCAAGTGGTAGGACGACTTGGAGATAGAAAGGTCTTTTTACTTTCCCAAGATTCACACTAAATAGGTGGCTCTGCAGAGGGCTATGTGTGTCTGTGTAATGTGAATGTGGATGGTGTACGAATCATAACCAGTTATTTCTTGCCCATTTTCTTCTGTCCACCTGGATCTTAAGGCCTGAGAGATTCTTCATGCAAGAATCTCATTCTTCATTGATATAGTCAGCTCTTAGCCATCTAGAATGGATGGTCTCTGTTTCTCAAAATGTTTGTGAATTTTTTATCCCAAGTTTATTTATTCACCATGACTTGAAAATGCCCAAGATTGCTTGCCTCTCCCAGACATGCAGGGCTGTGAATGGGGAAGACTACGTATCATGGGCAAAGTACAGGGTTAGGAGTCCTGGCTCTACCACCAACTTTCAAGCTTCCTTTTCCCTTGGGGCCTCATCCAAAAATGAAGGATTGGAGCAAGTTATCTCTTTCAGGTCCTCAACCCAATCTCTGTTAGAGTCTCTGACGCAGGTCAGTGGGTGACATATGACATATCAATACATACGAAACATTCCACAGACACACAGGGTGGTTTCTGGGTTTCCTACCGCACAGGGCCCAGCCATTGGTCCAGGCTACTGACATTGATCTGTCATGTGTCAGCCAACTAAATTTTCAAAGACAAAGGAGGACCAGGGCTTCAGGCAAGGAGAGCAGATCTCAGGCACTATATTCATGGCCAGGAAAACGCTGAACTCTCCAAACATCACAAAAGTGTTTCTGTAACAAATGACCTGGGCATTCATCTTAGTGCTCAACTATCAGCCAGCCTATAAGAGCCTGGAAAGTAAGAGCTGTTATCTTTATAACTCTCACAGGTCCCAGCTCAGCACCTGGCACAAAACAGGTATTCAGCCAGTGTTTGTAGAAATGATGATATGAGCTGAAGAACCGGGAAGTGTGATAAAGGGCTCATCATCCTTGGCCGGCCCCCAGTGCAGCAGGAGCCCTTCATTGGCAGACTCACTTAAAAATAAAACATTCTTGATTGTTTTAATTAGAAAAAGAAGACTGTTTTTTAAAAAAAGGAAGGGAAGGAAGGATGAAGGAAGGAAGGAAGGAAGGAAGGAAGGAAGGAGGGTTAGCGAGGAAGGAAGGGGAAGCACAAAGAAGCTAGCCCTTTAGCCCCGCACCTTCCTGAGAGAGATAACCATTGTTATCATCTTGGTGTCTGCCCCCTCAGATGTTTTCCAATACATACTAAAATCTTTTTTACTTTTTTTTTTTTTTTTTTTGAGACGGAGTCTCCCTCTGTTGCCCAGGCTGGAGTGCAGTGGCTCCATCTCGGCTCACTGCAACCTCCGCCTCCCGGGTTGAAGCAATTCTCCTGCCTCAGGCACCCACCACCACACCTGGCTAATTTTTGTATTTTTAGTAGAGATGGGGTTTCACCATGTTGGCCAGGCTGGTCTCAAATTCCTGATGTCAGGTGATCCGTCCACCTCGGCCTCCCAAAGTGCTAGGATCACAGGTGTAAGCCACGGTATTGCCTGGCCTGTTTTTTCATTTTTTAATGTAAGTGGGATGGTACTGTAGATACTATTTTGAAGCCTGCTTTTTAAAAATTCTCCCCTTAACAATAGATCATTTCCTCATATAATTAAAAATTATTTGAATATCTAATTTTAAATGGCTGTATAATATCATATTATACAGGTAAACCATGGTTTTTAAAGCAAATTCTCAATTTTAGACATTTATATCATTTCCAATTTTTAATATCATTATGATACTGTTATAAATACTCACGTGTATAAATCTCTGCATACATCCCTGGTTGTTGTTGTTGTTGTTGTTGTTTTCTTTTTGAGACAGGGTCTCACTCTGTAACCCAGGCTGGACTACAGTGGCGCAATCATAGCTCACTGCGGCCTCAGCCTCCCGAGTAGCTAGGACTACAGGCGCCCGCCACCATGCCCAGCTATTCCTTTTTCTTACTACTCATAAAAGCTCTTTAGGTATTCGCGATATTTAACCTTTTGTCAACTATGTTGAAAAGATTTTCCCTAACTGATTTTCTTATAGGCCAGAGTGGTTATGGGTTTATTGTCTAAAGGAGCTATAGGTCTTTCTTAGCATCAGATGGTATTAACAAGTTTTTTCCCTTCACTTCTCCTCCTGCCTGTTAACTCCATCACCCAACCGCTGTGTCTTAGGGCTACTCTGAAGGGAGCGATTCTGTGCCTCAGTGAGACTCTTGCCATTGCTGGTCACATTGCTGGTCACTCCATGCAGGGTGTACCTTCAAACTTACTGCATGGCCCAGGGGACCCACTGCCATCCCTTGTCCCCCACCCCCCACCCCGGTCCTTTCCTCAAAGTCACTGCGCTCTTGCTCTGGGCAATGTCCCTCCTGTGAGCTGACTAAAGTAAGGCATGGCATTGGAAGGTGAGCAGGCCCTGCTGCAGGAGTGTAGCCCCAGGGTGGGCCACAGCTGTGAGGCAACCAGCACAAGACCCCTTTAGAGAGGCAAAGCATCTCTCCTGACCCCAAATTATCCAGCATGTGTGTAGTGTCCTTTATAGTAGGACTCACATGTTGGCTTTTTTTTTCAGAAATTACCATAAAGATGTTTGTCTACCATGGAAAAGTGATACCCTTCCTCATTTCAGATAACGAAAGTGACATCATCTATCTTATTTCCTTTTTGTTATCTTGGTACCAAATGACAACAACTATGATGATCTAGATGTTGGGTGTATTTCCTCCTTCTTCCTTTGCACCATGGATTCTCAAACTTGGAGGCATATCAGAATCATTTGGGGAGCTGGTTAAATATTCAGGCACAGCCAGATGCAGTGGCTCACACCTATAATGCCAGCACTTTGCAAGGCTGAGACAGGAGGATCACTTGAGGCCAGGAGTTGAAGACCAGCCAGGGCAACATAGTGAGATCCCATCTCTACCCCCCCCCCCCCCAAATTGTTTTAATTAGGTAGGCATGGTGGCATGTGCCTGTAGTCTCAGCTACTGAGCAGGCTGAGGTGGGAGGATCGTTTCAGCTTAGGAACATGAGACTGCAGTGAGCTATGATGGTGCCACAGCACTCCAGCCTGACAATAGAGCAAGACCCTAGCTCTAAACACAAAAATATTAAAAATAAATAAAAATAAATGAGACACCCGGGCCTTATCACACATTTGCTAAATCATACTCTTCTGGAGGACATCTGGCTTTTGATCTTCTACTTTTATGTTCGCTTTCTATCCATGTGCCTCTCATCATAGGGTGCCTCAAATTCTTAACAAGCATGAGCAAGAGGAACCATAATGGTTCTGTGCTGCCATCACTGCAGCGTTCACTCCAGGACACAAGCATGGAGAAATACAGTGAGCTGCAGAGCATGCCTTCCAAGACAGAACTTAGCCCATCTCACAGCCAGCTAAAGGGAGTCCCAAAGTGTGAAAGGCTTTGCCCAAGGGAGGACCATTCAATCATTTACAGCCGATCCTAATGGCCAAGTTGATTGCAGAGCAAAAAGCATTTCCCACAGGAATAAAATGGTGCCATCCCATCCCCTTCTGCCCCCACGCTTGCAGGTGGCCTATTCCCTCATCCCCACCCTCAAAGGATTTGGCTTTCGGTCCACACCCAGCCTCTCTATGCCCACAAGCACGGAGGACTGGGTGGGGACAGAAGGAACAGGTCCAAGTCCTCTTAGAAGCACATCTTCCTCTACACCTCTCTCACCCAGCCCTACTCCCCAGCAGACGCCAGAGCCTCTGTCAGGCAAGCATCTCAGAGTGTAGCTGTGCCATCTCCTCTGTCATCACCACCCCCCATTAGCAACTCCCAGGTGCCTTCAGGGTTGCCACTCCTGCCCCACTCCTCCAACTCTGCTCTAAGCCATTACAGGCTTTGGCACTGCCTGACAGGTTTCCTTCAAGCCTAATTGTCAGGGCGCAGGAAAGGTATGTGTCACATCCAACGTGATTTATTTGTCCTCTGTCTACCCCAGCTGCAATTTATTTTATTTTATTTTATTTTATTTTATTTTTGAGACAGATTCTCATTCTGTCACCCAGGCTGGAGTGCAGTGGCACAATCTTGGCTCACTGCAACCTCCACCTCCCGGGTTCAAGCAATTCTTCTGCTGCCTCAGCCTCCCAAGTAGCTGGGACTACAGGCGCCTGCCACCACACCTAACTAATTTTTGTACTTTTAGTAGCCATGGGTTTTCACAATGTTGGCCAGGCTGGTCTCAAACTCCTGACTTCAGGTGATCTGCCTGCCTTGACTTTCCAAAGTGCTAGGATGACAGACGTGAGCCACCATGCCCAGCCTTAGCTGCAATTTAAAATGGACCCTAGCCTCTAAAATGGTCTCTTTCTTCTAGAAATACCCCCCGCCCCCCCGCATCAAGTCTCCCACACTAACTGCCTCCAATTGCCCTTGTCCTCACCCACATGGCCCACACTGGAGTCACAGAGGGGCAGAGGTTAAGTAGCAGTGCTCTGAGGGCGCGGGGGTCTCTGGAAAGGACTCCAGGATAACTCCAGCCCAGTTCTGTTATGAGCTGGCTGTGAGACCCTGGGCGAGTTTCATCATCAGTGAGACAGGGATGAAAACGCCTCATAAGCTATGACGATTTCAGGCACTGATCCACACAAGTGCCCACAATAGCATCCAGCACATGGTAAACACCAACAAATAGGATTTTATCCTTAGCACTCTGGGCTCAGTTTCCTTGCCTTTGAAATGAAAGTAATACACTTATCTCACAGTCAGTTAAGAAAACTGAATTTGAGAATTGGAGAACACAGCACAGAGCCTGACATATCCTTGGTGCTGAGAAAATGGTTTCTGATTGATGAAGGATGAAGCAGTCAGACAGAGAGTATCATGGGTCAGAGCAGACATTCTTACCCGTGGGTGCAGGCTGCCCTTTCCTGCCCCTCAATACCCCAGAAAATCACCTCCGTCCTCAGGGAAGCAGGCCCACAGAGCAGTCATGGGCTCCCACACGGACGTGGGCTGACCAGACAAGCACATTCCTGCCTTATCTTGAGACACGGCAGGTCCAAGCTCTCCCTCTGGGACAGACAGAGAGAAGCCAGGTTGTGTCTCAACATGTCAGGTCCCAGGACAGCCAAAGGATGGACTGTCTCCCTCGGGCCGCCTGCCACCACACTGTTCCTCCAGGCTGGGGACTCTGCGGGGTCTCTCCTGCCAGAGGCTGGGCCTGGCTGGCAAGCCTCCTCTATGCACAGAGAAGGGTCCCCACATACGCCAGGCTCTCTGGCTCCCTGGGTCCCTGCAGGGTGGACCCATGCCCGGAGGGGACCCAGGGGAATCGCCGGGAAGCCCAGACAGGAGCAGCTGAGGTTGCCATGGCCACAATAGCAGGTGCTTTCTGTGTGCACAGCTCGGCATCCTCCCCCTTGCAACTCGTCCTGCCCTGCACTGTTCTGTCTCCTTCCCCAAATCCCACCGTGGGCTGTGGTCTCCTGAAAGGAAGGGACAGTGCTGCTTGTTCACTGTTGTGCATTTGTGCTTGATGAGGATTCGTTGAATAATGAGTTTTGAGCGTAAGCACCGGGAACAGGAAGATGAACAAGATGCAGTCCCCATCCACGGAAGAACCACCAAATATTGGAAGGCAGTTCCTCGCAAACCTTCTCTTTCCTAAAGGAAATATTCTATGTATTGACTCTCCTGTGCTCTTGGAGGGCAGAGCTGTTTTGTGAAATTTTCCACCTCCCAATCCCCCACAAAGTACACACTAGGCGCTTTGACAGAAAGTAAACTCAGCTGGGGAGCATGGCACGGACACTGAAAACCCGCCCGTTCACTCTTGGGCAGTCACTCTCTGTTCTGGGAGGAATTTTCCCATGGATCCCAGAGGCCAGTAAGAAGCAAACTCATTTGGTCAAAATCTCTCTTCCTCTCCAGCCCAGGAATGATCTGACCAAGCTGGGGCTGGGGGTCAGGACTATCCGTGGGCCAGGCATCAGACTCAAGCCTTTCCAGAGCACGTGGGGACTGGGAGGACAGTTCTGCCCCCACAGCTGCCAACAGCTGCTTCTCGTGGAACTGCAGGGTCAAACCACAGGGGAGAGGAAGGATCATCTCCCCTCCCATCTCATAACTGAGGAAACACTCACAGCAGCTTGCCCAAGGTCACAAAGCAGTTCACAGTCACACAGTCCAGGACCCCAGGTCTCTTACTCCTATTCCTGTGTCTTTCTACAACAGCTAGGCTTTCCAAACTTACTCCATCAGCAGAGATCTTTTCCTTTTCATTATTTTAAAATTTTTTAGCAGAATAATATACACAAACATGGTTAAGTAAAAATGAGATTGCACAGAAAGCCTTATAATGGAAACAAGAGTCCCCTGCCCCATTCCTCTTCTGCCCTAGCTCTGCTTGCCAGAGGCAACCATTTTTAAGTCTTCTTGTACTTAAGACTGCTTTTTTTCCTGCTTTTTTTTTTTTTTTTTTTGAGACAAGGTCTTGCTCTGTTGCCCCAGCTGGAGTGCAGAGGCGCAATTACAGTTCATTGCAGCCTCAAACTCCTAGGCTGAAGCTATCCTCCCACCTCAGCCTCCTGAGTAGGTAAAACCACAGTCACGCAACCACCATGCCTAATTTTTATATTTTCTGTAGAGATGGGGTTTTGCCACATTGCCCAGGCTAGTCTCAAACTCCTGGGCTCAAACTATCCACCTGCCTCGGCCTCCCAAAGTACCAGCATTACAGGCATGAGCCACCACGCCCGGTCAAGAACATTTTCAATAAACCTTACATAGATGTTTAATGTACAAAATAGATCAAAGCATCTTTGCTTTGGTTGAAAGGGGGATGATACAAAGCACTTGCTTGACTACCACGACTACTACTACTACTACTACTACTACTACTACTACACACACACACACACACACACACACAGCCCCTAGGTCTGCTCCACAGGACTTTGTGTAAAAACCGCACCGCTACAGCAAACTCCCCCTTACATCACAGCCTCCCACTTTTACTGGGGCCTGCTTGCTATGGTGTAGAAGAAACCTTTCTCCCTGAACAAACGCCTGCACCACGCATACCTGGACTTTGTCCCCACACCCAGACTCCTGAGGTGTCACCATCTACAGCAAAAGAGACCTCTACAAAGCCTCTGGTTTTCCCTAAAGCGTAGGCTCTGAATGGGAGGAGAGAACTGGGGAGGAACCCCTGTGTGTCACAACTCACAAAAATGCAACTAATAGCTGGTTGGATCAGTAGCCATGTATTCCTTAATATGACTGAATGCGACTGCTTTCCTACCAGTTGGCAGAATTCAGGTATGCAGGGGTAAAAAACGACATTTCGACGGAATGGGAGAAGGCATGATGCTGGGGGTGGGGAGAACCGTGGTAATCAGTGGGAAGGCAGATCAAGATGGCTGCACAGGGGAGGTGTTTGGGGTACTGGAGAGCCACATGAGGGCGCCCAGAGCCTGGCAAGCCTGGAATAGGTGATAACAAAGTGTCTGATGAATGTAAAACGAATGTGGTGGGGGCACCCTCTGATTGCTTACTCCCCAGTCCTTCCCTTCTTCAAAACACTTGAGTCAACCTCTTTTTTTTTTTTTTTTTGAGACGGAGTTTTGCTCTTGTCGCCCAGGCTGGAGTGCAATGGCGTGATCTTGGCTCACTGCAACTTCTGCCTCCCAGGTTCAAGTGATTCTCCTGCCTCAGCCTCCCAAGTAGGTGGGATTACAGGTGCGTGCCACCACACCCAGCTAATTTTTGTATTTTTTGTAAAGATGGGGTTTCACCATGTTGGCCAGGCTGGTCTAGAACTCCTGACCTCAGGTGATCCACCCGCCTCAGCCTCCCAAAGTGCTGCAACTGCAGGCATGAGCCACCGCACCCAGCCAGGTTCAACACTCTTTAACCACCTCCACTACCTGCCAAAACAAAAAACAAAAAAAACTCTGGTCTGTGCTGGATTCCGCTGTGCTGCGCCATCAGATGCTGAAGGCAGGCACTGGCTCAATCTGCTATCTCTAGATCATGGTCCAGCCATGCTTCCCCAAGCAGCTTGGCCTGACAAAGAACAGTTACTGTATGTGATGGTGTAATCTCCTTCCTTCCTCCTCCTACCCCCAGATGGGGCTCAAGCACTCACAATATACATTTTTTCTCCAAAATTAATAGCAAATACACAGCCTAAGAAGACAACAACCTCTTCCCACTTGATGAGGATGGGAAGGAAGTGGGGCTACTAAGCAGCAATCAGAGCTCCCAAGAAGACCTTTCTGGAAATCTCCCCCTATGGCACAAATAGGTCAGCAGCGTGCCCCCCTCCACATTCTAGGGGCCCTGGGCTGTACTTCCCCTCCTCTCCTCTCAATTACACCCTTAAGAGCATTGCTCTTCAAACGTTGGATGGGCGGCATTGACTCCACCTGGGAGCTTTTCAGAACAGTAGAATCTTAGATCTCATCTCAGCTCTACTGAATCAGAATCTGTGTGTTAACACAACTCCCAGGTGATCCATGTACACATTAAAGTTTGAGAAGTGCTGTTTTAGAAACTATTACAGCAAGGCCCCAATCCACTGCTTAACAGAATCCTAGATACCCCAATATTCATGCCACATTTCCTTTGGTTCTGACCCTCTTTGCTGAAAATTTGCTTTCCTACCTTGGCAAAGGCAGTATTATGAGCAAACACAAATTAATAAATATCTGCTGAGTGACTCCTTCTGTGAATAAAAGTAGCCCTTGAAGAGCAACTTCATGATTTGCAAAGTGGTTTCACATGATTCCTCTCATTTTTACATTCTCAAATTCTCGGGAGGCCCATGGGGACAGGTATTGCCAACTCCTACTACAGAAGAGCCAAGCTCAGGGCCCTGGGGAGAGTGGCACAGTCAACCTCCAAGGCGGCATCTCTGATCCACATCTGGTAGAAATGTCCCAGCTCAACGCAGATCAACCATAGTGTTGAGAGGAAAGGATGGACTACTTTAAAACATCTTTATTAACAGAGTTCATCAGAAATTCCTTTTTTTATGTAAGTCTTCTTATTGGAAACGCAGATGAGTTTTACATGCTCTAGCAATAAACAATATATGTCCTTCAATAAACTACGTTTTGAAGATGAACACATTTTGAAAGGTTTTAACAGTTTCTTCTATTGTCCCTGTGTCTTCCATAGCATCTATCAGCATAATTTGTACATAATAATAAAAAATATTTCATTAATGGATGGATGGATAGATGACCAACTGGAGGACTTGGCAGAACACATACTAAACTCTACCAGCTCCAGTTTCCTCTTCTGTAAAATGAGGCTAATATCTACCTGTCAGGCTTCTATGAGGCTCACATAGCAATGCAAGTGAACATGCTTTGTAAACTGCAAAAGGCCATACACAGGCAAGGGATGATAGTATGAACTCCCACCAATCTCACACACAGATACAGTAGGCTGCTATTTGGTAAGAGTTCAGGGGGCCTTTGTGCCCCCCACCCACCCAATAAACTCACTGACATCTCATCTGTAAAGTATCATTCCTTAGAGTCTTGGGTCTTTTAAACAGAGAATTGCCTAATTAATGAAACCAGCAGCAGAGGTAGGGGGAGAGACTAAGACTCTGTGTGTGTGTGTGTGTGTGTGTGTGTGCGCTTGCACGTGTGTGTCGTGGGAGCAGAGGTGGTGGGGTAGTGTTAAGACTGACTCTTTTATTACTTTACCTAAAGCAGGAATTAGCAAGAATGGGACCCAGGCTTGCAGGCTGAGGAGGGTGGGTGGATGCAATGAGGCAATGAGGTAAGGTGGGGAGGAACTGATCTCAGGGGAGACCCCTTGAGGATAGAATGGAGAGACAACCCCCTACTGGCTCTTCTCTTCTAGCTCTGAAGGCTGGCTTCAGTCCAGAGCACATCTCTAGATTTTGTCCCTCTTCAGTGGCCGAGTGAGGAAAAGCTTGGAATAGCAACACTTCCAAAGGGTGTGAAATTAATCTGCATTAGTGGGAAGGTTTGGCAATAGCACTCTATCATAGGCACTGCATTGCTCTGGCAGAGACCTAGACACACTTTGCAGACTGCAAAATAATGTCCTTACAGGGCATCCAATGCTTCCAGCATCACCAGGATTCACCTACTTCTTTGCTGACCCATGGTGGCATTACCTGGGTTTAACCAGTTGAGTGATCAAGAGCAAATCAGCTGTCCTCTCTTGGGTCTTAACTTTCTTTTCTTTCCCTTCCTTCTTCTCTTTTCTTTCTGACAGTCTTGCTCTGTCACCCAGGCTGGAGTGCAGTGGCACAATCTCAGCTCACTGCAACCTCTGCCTCCCAGGTTCAAGCGATTCTCTTGCTTTAGCCTCCCGAGTAGCTGGGACTACAGGTGCCCACCACCACACCTGGCTAATTTTTGTATTTTTAGTAGAGACGGGGTTTCACCATGTTGGTCAGGCTGGTCTCAAACTCCTGACCTCAAGTGTCTGCCCACCTCGGCCTCCCAAAGTGCTTGGATTACAGGCATGGGCCATGGCATCCAGCCTATCACACCTTTTAAAATTAACAATCATTCTTTAATGTCATCAATATCCATTTGGTGTTCATATTTCCCCCATGTGCCTTAAACTTTTTTTTTTTTTTTTTTTTTTACAGTTTGTTCCATCAAATCAAAACCCAAGGAAGGTCACATATTGCAAATGATATGTCTCTTAAGCCTCTTTTAATCTTTAGGTTCTTCTCTCTCTTACTCGCTCTCTCCCTTCCCACAGCTCCCCTCCATCTCTCCGTTTTTCTCTTTTTCTTATACTTCATTTGTCAAAAATACCAGGTCTTTTGACCTATACTATTTCTCCCAGGCTGGATTTTATTGACTTTCTCATAGTATTGTTTACATGTTCCTCTGTCCCTTGTATTTCCTGTAAATGAGTAGCTGGATCTAGAGGCTTGATCATTTTAGGTTTGAGTTTCTTGCAAGACTCCTTCATTGGTGGTGCTGTGCGTTCCCATCAGGAGGCGCCTAACGTTGGCTATCTCTCCCTTTGTGATATTATCAGCTTCTGATGATCACTGCCTAGATCCATTAATTCAAAATGGGGACCCTCACTTTTAAAAAAAAATCCTCATCATAATCTATGGCTTGCCTCATGCTGATACCTGTGCCTGGATGAGGCAGCTTGGTTTAGACGAGTGTTCTGAGGACTTTGAACACCTTAGTGGGATGGAGACTTTCAAAGACATTACTGCCCCTCTTCAGGGGTGGAAGTAGGGGTCTCTGCTAGGCCTCAATGGAAACTGCTGCCTGGTTTGGTGGGGTCTTTCCCCTCAGCTTGCATAACAATAATCCCACAGTGGGCCCCTTGGTGTGGCAGTGGGCTTTCGCACAGGCTCCAGGGCACACATACAAAAGCACTAAGCACGTGCAGCACCACTCCTGAGTCATCCAAGCACGTGCAGCACCGCTCCTGAGTCATCCAAGGACACAACCCAATGATCCTATAACTCTGAGAGCCACACCCTCCCTTTCAGCAGCCACAGGTTGTTCTCTGACCTCACACTCTTGGCTTCAGTGCCAAAATCAGTGATGACTTCTCTTTCCTTTGAAAAGTTAATTCCTTCTACTCCCAGAGTTCCTTTGAGATGAGGGTTTTCATGAGCTTTCAAAACACTCTCACCTAATCCTCCTAGCACTTAAGTAAGGATGAAAGGTGACTAGCAGAGAGAGCCCACTTCCCAAACAGGGAAACTGAGCCCAAAGCTTAACTGATCCACCTGCTGTCATGCTCTGGCCTCAGGCCTGCACTTCAGGGTGCAAGATTGTGGGCTTGACAAGACAAAGACATGTCTTCTGAGTGAATTGCTCTGTTGTGTGGTCTCAGGGGAGCCAGGAGGCTCTTCTCAGGAGGGGTATCCAGTTATCTCAGAGCAAGTCATCCTACCTAGATTCTCCCAAAGAGCAGTAATTTCAAACCCTTTGATTCACTTCCAGGCTCTGTGTGTGAGGGTGTGTGTTTGATCAAGGGTTTGGTAAGTTCAGCCACCACAGATAGTAGATACGAGAGCAGAAACTTATCTTCCCTCGACCTAAGTCATAGATGCCAGCCCAGGAATATCCTGTGCAGTTCAAGAAAGATGTGCAGGTGCTGGAGAAGATGTGGAAAGGAAATATCTGAAACAACTCAGAGGGTGGGAAGACAGCCATGTGCCCTCCCAACACGGGAATGGGCTTGTACCAATCTGCCCAGAGTCCCTCATGCCTAAGGCCAACAGCAAATACTGGGAGACAGATAGCCAAGGTAGGGGTGGGCAGAGGAGGAAAACAAAAAACTGTCTTGCCCACAAAGGAGAAGAAGTGAACAAAGACTAGATCTGGGAGAAGAACCAAATTCAACCCACGTAAAACTCTGCAACATGGCTGGGCATGGTGGTGCATGCCTGTAATCCCAGCTACTCCAGAGGCTGAGGTGGGAGGATCACTGGAGACCAGGAGTTCAGGACCAGCCAGGGCAACATAGTGAAACCCTGTCTCTAAAAAAAAAATTTTTTTAATTAGCTAGGTGTGTTGGCACACATTTGTAGTCCTAGCTACTTGGGAGGCTGAGGTGGAAAGATCACTTGAGCCTAGAAGTTTAAGGCTGCAGTGAGCTATGATTGCACTATTGCAATCCAGCCTGGGTGACAGAGCCAGATCCTGTCTCAAAAAAACAAAAACAAAAACAAAACAAAAAACACACAGAAAACCCTCTGCAACACGTACAAACCCAGCCAGCTCAGCATGGTTCTCCTTATGGCATCTCCTGGCATCCTATCACTCCTGAGAGGGTGTCAGGACCAACCCACACTCAAGTGGTCTCCGCTCACCACACTGGTCCATTCAGCTTTCCCAGGCCAACCTGACCCCTCTGCCACCAAAGCAGTACCTGCCACCAAGATGTGTACCCACCTAATTTCTGACACATGTAGCTTTTGCCAATTTACTAAGAAACAGCCAGGAGGCAGAGTGTCAGCCCTTACCATCAGAGGCCATAGGCCCCCAGACTGACCAGTCAGGGAGCAAAAATGACTTTTTTCTTCTTATATCATGTCCTGGTCTATACAGTATATGTCAGCCCTTGGCAACCACCAGCTAAGGACGTACAACATCGTCACCTATATTAGGACGCTCAAGAGAAGGAGAAACTCCCCCAACTCCATTCCCACTTCACCAAAGCAGGGCAGAACCAACCAAGAAAGACATCAGAGATCCCCCAGTATACAATAAAACTTGGCAAACCTCATGGAACCATGGCAATAAAAGGAATTTCTCACCATCACCTCACTTTATAGATGGGGAAACTGAGGCTCAGCAAAAGAAAGGAACTTGCCCACATCACCTATTCTCCCGGGCTGTGACAGATGCAGGAACAGACAGGTCTCCTGTCAAGTGGCCCCATTCTCTTCCCTTCTCACCCTGCCTCATGTTTCAGACAACTCAGCCTTGGTGCCTGCCAGGGGAAGGCCTGGCAGCTGGAGGAGGTGAGGCCAAGCACAGATTACATCAATCTAGCAGGTAGCCAAGAAGGAAGTAGACATTATTCTTGCCTCCCACACATAGGGAGCCCAACTCCAGGAAGCCACTGAAATGCAGGGAGGCTCAAACCTTAACTCGGAAAAACCTGCACAGGCTGCAGGGGAGGGGAGCTAAAGGCAGTGGTGGGCCCACCCTCACTTTACTGTGCTCATGATCACACAATCCTTTCTCACTCTCCCCAAAATTACCAGAAGGTACAGGGTCCCCTCAGCCTGTTTTCTGGCCCCCACTCAGTTTCCAGTTACCCCCAGTCTTCCTTCCTCTCCCCTATCATGGCAACCTGTCCCCTGCTCACACTTCGTCTTAGCTCCAGCCAGAGTTCTTCATCCTCCAAGGGCCAGTAGGAAGCCTCTTCTGCCTCCTGATCTACCAGCCTCAGAGAAAGTCAATGCTGGGAAGGCAGGCACAGGTCCCCTCCTGGAGGGGACAGGCTTACTCTGCATGGGAGTTTCCCAAAACCCCCTTGGATAGCTCTATGATGCTTCTCCTAACAGTTACCTTATGTCTGCAGTTTGTTTAACTATAAAATTCTGCATAAGGGACCAAGAGTCTTACTTTTTTGGCACATCAAATAGCTTGGAGCATACGACTATGTTTGCTGTGTGCCATTTAGCACTAAATGTCAAGACCATACAGTCCAAATGTTCATCCTCTAGTGAACAGATGAACAAAAGGTGGTATAGCCATACAACTGGATATTATTTGGCAATTAAAAGGAAAAAAAGTACTGATCCATGCTATATCATGGATGAACCTTGAAAATACTATGCTAAGTGAAAGAAGCCAGTCACAAAGGACCCCATGTTGTATGATTGCACTTTTACCAAATGTCTAGAATAGGCAAATCCACAGACAGAAGGAAGACTAGTGATTGCCTAGGGCTAGTGGGTTTGGGAGAAGTGGGGAGTGACTGCTAATGGGTAAGGGGGTTTTTTGAGTGGTAATGAAATGTTCTAAAATTGATGATGATGGTCACACAACTCTGAATGTATCAATGCCATTTAATGGCTTTAATACACTATATGCTAAAGTACTAATGGCTTTAGTATACTATAAATGGGTGAATTGTATATCAATTATATCTGTTTTTTCTTAAATAAGAACCATAAAAATACTCACATACTTTCACCAGGTGATATCAACTCTACCTTATATGCAGGTTCTTTATGAAGCACTTCTCATATATTGACCTCAGACCGTATCTCAACACCCTGCACTGTCAGTGCTATCCCCATTATAGAGATCAGGAAGTTGAGACTCAGAGAGTTACGGTCACAGAGCCAATTTGCCACAGACCTAGAACTTAAAATCAGATTATCTGAGTCCAAGTGCATTGTATTCTGGGAATTTGGCCTCTAGAGAGACTTCAGATGAAAGAACATAGTTTCATAGACAAGAAAAAGCTGGAAACACACTAAGCATTCTCCACTAAGGAACAGCTGTGGCTGGATGCACCAGACAATTATATAAACATTAAAATAGCAAGTAGGAACATCATGAGGGACATGTTTATAAAATAATAAGTGAACATGCACAAACAATATGTATGGTTTGATTCAATTTTTGGTTTTAAATACACTTGTATTAGAGAACACAGATGCAAAAGTGCATGAGGATAACAAATACTTGAGTGAAACTTTTCCTTTTAAAATTTCCTGTGTTTCAAAAGTAAGAAAATGAGAAGAAACACCTGCATGGACATTCCTAACCAACACAGCAGTGATGTTCTGTGTATCCTGGACATGAGGCCCTCCTCTATTTTCACCTCCTGTGCACACCTCCATCATGGGATTCAGCCCATTTTACTGAAATTCTCTATATATTATTCTGCCTCACTAGACTGTAATTGTCCAGCCTTGTACCCCCAGGCACCAACTACAGTGGATACACAGTAGATCTGCAGTGCATGTTTTCTGAGTGGACTTGGGCTAGTGTCTCTTCATTACCTGCCACCCTCTTGAGCTAGACTTTTTTTTTTTTTTTTTTTTTTTGAGACGGAGTCTTGCTCTGTCACCCAGGTTGGAGTGCAGTGGCCGGATCTCAGCTCACTGCAAGCTCCGCCTCCCGGGTTCACGCCATTCTCCTGCCTCAGCCTCCCGAGTAGCTGGGACTACAGGCGCCCGCGGCCTCGCCCGGCTAGTTTTTTTGTATTTTTTTAGTAGAGACGGGGTTTCACCGTGTTAGCCAGGATGGTCTCGATCTCCTGACCTCGTGATCCGCCCGTCTCGGCCTCCCAAAGTGCTGGGATTACAGGCTTGAGCCACCGCGCCCGGCCGAGCTAGACTTTTACAGACCAACACTTAGTACAGCCTCCTGATCAGTGTTCCTGTCTTCAGCCCTCCACCCACACTCCCAATCCACACCCCACACCCCCAGTATATTTTCCTAAAATGCAGACATCATCATGTTCTCTGCTCAAAATTATTTTCTCCTTCCCATCAAGCCTGAGCTCCTTGGTCAGGCCCCAGGGGCCTTCTACCACCTAGCCCCATTCTACTTGCCCAAATGTAGTCTGCTTCCCAGCAGACACACCCCAACACACTCATTCCCACCTCTGGGCTTCTGCTAGCCCTATTTGCTTACACTCGGAGGTCGTCTGTCTACCCAAATGCTACTCCTGTTTTAAGTTCAAGTTCCAACTCCTCCTAGAAATCTTCCCTGACCATACCACCCCCCAGGAATCCTCACCTTGGATTGTGTCAGCTCCTAAAGTTCAGTACACTTAATTGTCTGTTTGTGCCCTTTTCTTTACTGTGTTTGCCTTTCCCCCGCCCCCAAACTAGGTTAATCTGCTTAAGGGCAGGGCAATGTCTTACACTTCATCTGTGTGACCCACCACACCCACTGTAAGAGAGGCACCTTATAGCAGCTCAAGACTTCGAGGTGGTTAGCCCTAAAAATCTGAAACACAGTCATGATGAGTAATGACAAAAGCAGTTTCCAGTGGCACAAAGGCTTGTTCTAGGCAGCCAGCACAGTTGGGCCATGGGTAAGAGTTTGTCAAAGGGCCTTAGAATTGTAAACCTATGCCACTGAAACAAACTGAGTTCTCCGTAGCACCTGATGGTATAAACCAGTGGTTCTCAAAGTGTGACCCCCAGACCAGTAAGATCAGGATCATCTGGGAACCTGTCAGAAATGCAAATTATCAGGCCCTAAGCTCAGACCTACAGAGTCAGGAACTCCGGGGGTGGGACCCAGCATCTGTGGTTTGATGAGCCCTCTGAGGATTCTAATACCCACCAAAGTCTGAGAACCACGAGTTCTCCCACAACAGGAATATCCTGGTATGCCAGAAGGTTCGGTTTCTTCTATCTCTAAAGACAGCCTATAAATATCATTTTTAACTTATGTCTTTCTGTTTACTACTATTCCCAATAGTAATAATATAACAACAGTATCGACTGCTTAGCATCCTCTGCCAACTTTCCCAACTACAGTTTTCAGGAGCAAGAGGTTATCAGCATAGATATAGGCATGGGGATCCGCATTCTTGGCTTTTACAATGTGACGATGATCCCTACATTTGCCTTTCAGCCTCAAACCAGTTATTTCTCATCACTCCCAAACCCCAGCTGACCACTTCAGGCAAAGGCCCCACACGCCTGCCTTATTGTCTTGATTTTCAGAGTTTGTACTTAATTGTTCTGAGTCCCTACTGCAGTTTTGGTCTCTCATTTGTCCACTCATCCCCACTTTGGAAAACACTGAGTCAGTCTGCTACCAGCTTGGGTTTTATCCCGTCCACGAAGACAAGCTTCTCATGGCCTCATTCTTCAGCACCTGTCCCAGCTCTGCAGGTCACTGGGTGGGGTGGGTTTGTGAGCAGAATAGCAGCCGAGCTTCCTGTAATCTTGTTTATAAACTGTTGATGCATGTCCTGACCGCATCAGGAGAGGGTTCACAGGGAAGCCTTCAGTCTTGGGGCAGAATCTGCAGGGCACCAGCATCCCCACGTGGAGGTGGCTGACTCACTCTGCGGTCTCCTGTCTGGGGACACAGCAACAACAGACCCAGAGCTACCTGGCAGAGGGCCCCGCTCATGGCAGGCACCCAATCTGAACCTTCCAGATTAGCATAAAGGCAGGACAAGGGAACAGATAAAGCCATATGCAAAGGGGTCCTCAGGATCAGCAGGGCAGGTTGGAGTGGAAAAAACACAGGTGGAGGATCAGCTGTGCTTGGGGGGCTTTGCACCCCCAACTACGTGACTTCTGGAACCAAGTCACCTCTTGCCTGTGAGCCTCCATCCCCTAAAAGTTAAGAGAGTAAAGATGATCTCAGGCTGCGTGCGGTGGCTCATGCCTATAATGTCAGCATTTTGGGAGGCTGAGGCGGGTGGATCAGTTGAGGTCAGGAGTTCAAGACCAGCCTGGCCAACATGATGAAACCCCATCTCTAAGTGAAAATACAAAAATTAGCCAGGCATGGTGGTGGGCACCTGTAAACCAGCCTACTCAGGAGGCTGAGGCAGGAGAATTGCTTAAACCCAGGAGGCGGAAGTTGCAGTGAGCCAAGATCGCGTCACTGCACTCCAGCCTGGGCGATGGAGCGAGACTCTGGAAAGAAAGAAAAGGAAGGAAGGAAGGAAGGAAGGGAAGGAGGGAGGGAGGGAAATCAGCCACTCTGATTTCCTCACACAGTTGCGAGAACACACTGCAAAGCTGTACCATAAGGAACCTTAAAAGTCCTGGCAAACACACATTACTGGCTATCACTACCCCTCACTGCTGCAGCAACCTTCCTGAAGCCTCAATGCAAGACCCATTAACCACTGAGAGGCTGGAAAGAGGTGACCATACTGTGGGATGGGAGAACATCCACTGATTTATCAAACATTCAGCAAAATAGTCTACGTGCCTTACATGCCACATAAATTCAAGAAATGTCATAAATCGATGTGCTAAAAATTCCATTTTCCAGAATTTCTCTGACAATTTTACCAGTACAAGGGTGACACAAGAGTTTGTCTTGTTCACAGTTAAACCTTTAGTGCCTAGAACCATACTTGGCAGACAGCAGATGAGCAAATGAGGTAGGCAGATGTATGTAGAAAGATGCGCATTTCAGCAACAACCTAAATGTCTATCAAGAGGGCACTGGTTAAATTAATTATGGTCCATCCATAATAGGTGGTCTATGCAGCTTTTAAAAAGATACACATACCCTGGTCTGGGAAAATATACAAGATTAAAATACGAAGTTACAGAACAACATTCTGATCCCATCTAAGTATATAGTCTGATCTACCTTTTTGAAAATATAGACTATGCATATGTGTGTTCATATATACATTGACAATTTCTGGAAGAATATACAAGAAACTTAATGATCGCTTCTGAGGAATAGGACTAGAGAGGTTCAGGAGGATGGTGGGAGGGAACTTTTAAATGCACTATTTGATTTTTTTATTAACTGATTTTCCTTCTTAATTATATAAGTTAAACACGATCATATTAAACATTCTATTTGGGGCATTGCATAGCCAATGAATACATTTATATAGGGAATGACAGTAAAATGTTTACACTACAACATAATTAGGGAAATGGGATATAAATTGTATCTTTGATATGATCATGTCAAACAGACAAGAAAGAACTCACAGAAGCAAAACTATGACAGTCCCTACCAGCCTAGTCCCTGAAAGGAGGCCTGAGATCCCTGCCTCCCCAGACCCCCACACAATCCACAAGGTGGCAACCAAATCATTAAAGAGCCGACTCATTCCACAGTGCACGTGCACAAAGCAGTCACAATAACATTTCAGTTGTTCTGTAAAATGAGACCAGTCTAACTCCCTTGTTCTGCACGGGATTATGGAAATGGGGTAACCTGCCATTACCTTTATACAAGGGTTAAGACCTTGTTCTCCATTACTGAGATTTTAAGCTGGGAGGCTGCAAGTCAGAAGACATTAAGTGAATCAGGGCAGTCTTAAGAGGCCAGGAACTAACAGCTTAAACTATACTACATAACTTTAAGACTTAGTAATCGGGCAGAAAAGTGAAACCAGGAGAGAAGCTTTCAACAGCTATGTCTGATTACCTCGCATTCAGTCCTATGGAAGCAAATACCTTAAGAAAACATGAGGAGAAGGGGCAAGAATTTTAAAAGTAAAAAAACTTAAGGGCTAGAAAGGCCCTGAGATACCATCTAGCCTAACCCCCACACTGCCAGAGAAGGAACTGAGCCCCAGATAAGAATGCATTCCTTCTAAAATGATTGCAGACCTGGGAAACAGGGTGCTATTAAGTGACCAGAGTTATAGGTTTCCTGGCAGCGGTGACTGAGAAAGCAAGCTGGATTTGAGAAATTATTCATTCTGGAAAACTACAGTTGGCTGCATATCACATCAAAGCCACAGGAAACATGGGCCCTGTCCTTGTAAGTGGTCCAGGCTCACATGAATAAATCATGATGCCATTATGAGCAGATAGAAATCTCCTGCTTCAGGACTAATTAGTCATTTCACTTAGCAAATGGGAGAGGCCTCAACCTTCTCTGGGTGTGGCTGGCAGCTGTGCCAGAAAGAAACACCTTCTAGCCAGGGTTCTGGCCAGGAGGTTAGGCTGCCAGAGGCCTTGCTGAGGTTGCACCAACATAGGTCAAGTGTTCATTTACTTGGTTTTCCTCTAACTAGGCTCCCAGATGGACTTCACCTACCCACGGAGAATCTGATCCTTGGGAAATGGGGTTATCACAGAGAACGCTTTACAGGGAAAAGCGTGGTCCATCCTGCAGTTTGGGTTTTTAGGAATACTACCTGTGGAGGCAGCACTGCTGGGGCCAGGATCAGGGAATGGGATCTCTGACCCTACCTTGGCCACAGGGAGAACATTCATGTTGGTCCAGGCCCTGGCCTTATCAGACATGCGCCTTCAGAGACCTGAGAGCTGTTGGGACAATCACATAGCATTCAGCCTGAAAAGGACCTTTGATAGTATCCAATAGTCCAACATTCCGGCTTCCCACAGGAAGAGATGAAAACCCTGGGAGTAGGTCACTTGTTCAAAATCACCCAACAATTTAGGAACAGAGAGGAGACGAGACCAAACACTTTCCTATGCCAGGTGAGCAGCCAAGGAGGCATTGACAGGTGTTTACCAAAGACTGCATGGTACTGCAGGGGGGCTTACATCTAATTGGAAAAACAAGGCCTGATCCCTCAGAAAAGTTAATATTATTACATAAAAATAAGACCTGGCCGGGCGTGGTGGCTCACGCCTGTAATCCTAACACTTTGGGAGGCCAAGGCAGGTGAATCATCTGAGGTCAGGAGTTCGAGACCAGCCTGGTCAACATGGTGAAACCCCGTCTCTACTAAAAATACAAAAATTCGCTAGGCATGGTGGCGGGCACCTGTAATCCCAGCTACTTGGGAGGCTGAGGCTGGAGAATCACTTGAACCTGGGAGGTGGAGGTTGCAGTGAACTGAAATCGTGCCACTTCACTCCAGCCTGGGTGAAAGAGCAAGACTCCATCTAAAAACAAACAAACAAACAAACAAACAAAACTGACATTGTTGAAGGACAACAGATAAATTACCAGATGCATGGAGAGCCAAGAGGCTTGTAGTAAGGAAGAATGCTAAGAGGAGGTGCGCAGGGAATGATGGGGAGATCTGGACAGAAGAAGAGAGAAGAGTAGACTTTTGCAGAGTGGTAAGTAAGGATAAGGCAGCAGGAAAGGGTACCGTGTGGTCAGGGATCTGTGCCAGCTGCAGTCTGGCAGGAGAACAAACAGCCTGGCTGACCCACAGGGCCCTGCCATGCCAAGGACATCCTCTCTCTCACGTATGCCACACAGGACAACAACAGCAAGTTCGAGGTGGGAATTACCACTCTGACGTTCAAAAGTAGCTAATCCCAGAGCTCTGTGAGCTCTTCATATAAGGTCTTCCCATTGCTGGTCTACAGGGGTCGAGACCACTTGACCACAACACTCAGGGCACTGCTATAGGCAGAGCAGAGGCAGCTGCTGTCAGCTCAGGGCCCAGCCTGCAGTGAGTGGATTGACCCCCAAAGTTCTCATGCAACTCCAAGAAGAAACAGGGGTGGGCAGTCATAGTGGGTTGAATAGTGGCTCCCCAAAATATATGTCCATATCCTAACCCCTGGCACATGTGACCGTGACCTCATTTGGGAAAAGGGCCTTTGCAGATGTAATTAATTTAAGGATCTTATAATGAGATCATTTTGGATTACCTGAGTGGGCCCAAATCCAATGACAGATGCCATAAGTGAGGCAGGCAGAGATTAGACAGAGGAGAACTCACAGAGACACACGGGGAGAAAGCAACATGAAGATGGAGGCAGAGACTGGAGTGACATGTCTACAAGCCAGGAACACCAAGGATCACCAGCAGCCACCAGACGCTAGGAGACAGGTATGGAACCGATTCTGTCTTGGAGCCTCCCCAAGGAATCAACCCTGCTGACACCTTGATTTTGGACTTCCGACCTCTACAACTGGGAGAGAATAAATTTATGTTGTTTGACCCAGTTTGTAGTCATTTGTTATGCGAGCCCCAGCAAACTAACACAGCAGGGAAAGGGGGCATAGGGAGGAAGCTTGGGTTCTTCAGGAAAGCATCCGAGAGGACAAAGCAGCCTCTGCTCTTCAGGGCCCACACAGCACAGGGAGGGCTGGCTCCTGGGGACTGCAGGTCAGCAGGGCCATGAGCAGGAGAGCCCTCCTCTCTCTCAGGTACTGCCGCCACCAGCAGGACACACGGCCTCTTACAGATTCTCTGCCCAGAGCCATGGTCCTGTCCACCTCTCCAGCACCTTCCACACCTGACCCCCCTTATCCATGACTTTCCCGAAGTAACTGGCACTATCCTTCTCCAGCTCTTAGAGTCCATTATCACACAGAGGCAGTGTAGTTCAGTGGAAATTGTTCTGGCTCTGGAGCCAAAGAGACCTGGATTTTACTCCCAGGCTGACTTGGGATATGAGTGATTTGACTTCAGTGAGCCTCAGTGTTCTCATCTGTAAAGTGGGGTAAATAATCGCTGCCTTAGAAGGTTATTTTGACAGTTAGAAATAGCCTAGGCTGGGTGCAATGGCTCAAGCCTCTAATCCGAACACTTTGGAAGGCTGAGGTAGGAGGAATGATTCAGGCCGGGAGTTCAAGGCCAGCCTAGGCAAGTAGCAAGACCCTGTCTCCACAAAAAATTTAAAAATTAGCTGGGCACGTTTGCTCATGTTTGTAGTCCTAGCCGCTTCAGAGGCTGAGGCGGGAAGATCACTTGAGCTCAGGAGGTCAAGGCCACAATGAGCCATGACCATGCCATTGAGTTCTAGTCTGGGAGGAAGGGGGGAAAGGAGGGAGGGAGGGAGAGAGGGACGGAGGGAGGGAGGGAGAGGGAGGGAGAGGGAGGGAGGGAGGGAGGGAGGGAGGGAGGAAGGAAGGAAGGAAGGAAGGAAGGAAGGAAGGAAGGAAGGAAGGAAATGTAAAATGCCCAGCATATGTTCTGCTATACACCAGGAGCACAATAAATGGCAGGAATTTTCATCACCATTATTTACATCATAGCAAAGTTTTTCTAGAACATTGGCCTAAGCCCAACTTGTTCTCATTGCTGTTGTGGATACAAAGAGATCCACAACGTGGGGGGCTGTCCTCAGGGGCTCTCACTCAGCAGGGAGTTCTAGGGACTTACTGTGTTCTCTTTTCTTACTTGCCTTCAAGTTTCTTCTTCCCCAGACACTGGCTGTGACCTCAGTCCCCTAGATACCTTCAGTAGGCACCTAATACATATTTGTTTTGTGACTAATGAATACATGATGTTGAGTGAGTCACCTAACCTTTTGAAACATCAGTTCCCTCATCTATAAAATGCAGTTAATAGTTGTCTACCTACCCTGCTGCCTCACAGGGCAGTTCTAAAGACCAAATACAGACAACAGACAAGGAAGGCATAGGAAGAGAGCAAAGCACCACACAAAGCCCCACCTGCACCTCAAAGGCGTCCCATCCTCCACTGAGGTGGCCCTACTGGGCCTAGGACAGTCACAAGGTGCAGTCACAAGTCAGGTCTCAAGGTGCTTGCATCTCTTTGTGCCTAGAGAGCCGCATTCCAGGACACGGACAGGTCTGCACCTTAAGAGGTGCAGACCTCCCTGCTTTCCCTGGTCTGGAGTCAGAAAGACTTGACTCAACTCTGATGCTGCCTCTTCCCAGCTGTGTGTCCAGGTCACTTAACGTCTCCAAGCCTCAGTTTTCTCTTTTGTAAAAAATGGTCAATTATCCCTGCCTAACTAGAAATGTAACCATGAGCATTGAAACAGACAATGCATGTCAATGTGCTTTGTAAACTATACAGTTCTGTACAAATTCAGGTGATTATTACAATGATTCCCATTGTGTTGAAAAGCAGCCACACTGGCCTGAGCCTCAGAGGAGTACAGACTCCTGGAGAAGGAAGAGAGGACAAATGCCACTGCTCCTTGCAATTCCTGTAACTTTGAAACCTGCTCCATAAAATTGCAAAATCCTATATGCCTTTGCCAGGAGATCAAAAATATTCTAGCCACAACTCTAGAGAACCACAAGATGAGCCATTTCCATAATGGGTACTGCTGGGCTTCAATCAACTCAGTTGCCTGGGTCAAAAAAGTTATTTTTTAAAAACACCACATACCACAATTTGGCCTCTCCCCCAAAACATACATCCTTTCTCCTAAGAAACTAAGTGAAACCCAACTCTGAGGCATTCATTCTCGGAGAGCAGGCCCCTCGTTCCCTGGTGAGGTGGGCAGACAAGCATTTCCAAATGACAGTTTACAGGTAGAGAGATCTCCAGTGAAGGTAGAAGAAATCAGCACCTGGCCAGTCCCAAGGGCTGTGAGGACAGGACCTGTGAGCCCAAGGAAGTAACTGCTGCCTCAGACTCAGAAATTAGCTCTACCAACCCAGCGAGAAAGCTAAACAGCCTTAAGACCCTTTTACTGGTTGTTTTAATCAACCAGGTACGAAGAAGATGAGAGACCAACTTCTCCTCACCCACAGGCCTGGATGCCACAACCACACACTCCAACTCCCTGCCCCTAAACAAATGGCCTCCCCCATCACACAGGCAGCCAGCAGATGAAAGTCCCTCCCAGACTGGAAATGGCCACCTGTCCCACAGTTCTCTGGGTCCCACAACCCAGGCCACCTGGCCCCTCTAGGTTGCACCAGGCTGAGGAAGGCAGACACACCCAGTCCTGGGTTCAGGGCTAACAAGGCCAGGATCTTACCTGTAGCCCACCTTTTATACCTGGGGCTACCAATTACTTCAAAGGTCCTCAGTCCTGGATGGAGATGCATGCACCTTATTTGTTAGCTCAGGATCCCTTTAGCAGTTTCTGTTCTCTGTTGCAAAACTCTGAACCCTTTGAGAGACACCCTAGCATGGTAGAAAGAGCAAATGCTTTGAGGCCAGGTTTGAGTCCAGGGCCTGCTGCTGACTGCCTCTGAGGGTTTAGAGAAGTGACTTCTCCTGGCCTTGGTTTCCTCCTCCTTAAAAGGTAGCTAATGCCTATCCAATCAGGCTTTGTAAGGTTTAACAATATGTGGATAGTGCCTGGTGTTCGGTTGGTGCTTAACCAGTGGTAATTACTACTATAATGCCATTCTCAACCCCATTCCCACCCCAACACTCCAAACCCTGAGGTCTAGTCAATCCTCCAGAACCGGTTCCTTCCACCTTCAGGTCACATGCAACCATTTACCAGAGTGCCTTGTCTCAGACCTGCCCACTTCTGGGCCAAGTGGAGCTAGCTGCTGTGAAGTACAGAATGCACTCAAAGCAGTTAAGTGTCTGTTTACACAGAAAAAGATTCTGAAATCTTATATGATTGCAATATTTTCCCACCACATCTGCTTTTATGGATATAAATCAGTAAACACACTTAGATCAGGATTTATTCAAAAGAGTAGCTTCTCTTACATGGACTTTTCTCTTTTGATAACTATGGTACTACCCAGTGTCCAGTAGGCAAAACGCAAAGGTCCGAGGTACTTGCATGATTCTGAAAGCTCCTTCAGACTCTTCAGAAAGAATTATCTTATGTCTAATACATTGTCCTTTTCAGATTATAAAAGTAATATGTGCTCATTGTAGACCATGAGGAAAAGAGACAAAGTATTTGAAAGTACAAATCTGTGGCAATTTCACTGTCTCTAGAGAATGCCGCAGTGAATGCTTTGGTGTATTTCTTTCTAGCCTTTTTTTTCTATATGCCTGTGTGTATGTAGGTATCCATTCATTTTAAAGTGAAGAAATGAATAAGCCAGCCAGACAGTGCAGACAGGAAAGCATCTGTTAATTGCCCATGGAATGCTTCCTTGTCTTGTTTTCCATTCTCCCTGCCCCCAAACAATTTATTTATTAGTGACACACCTATGCGCTACATAACTACATCTTGTCAGAGGTAGGTGAACTTCTATCCTCTGAGTGAGTTGACATAGTCATCTCTGCTTTCCATTTTCATGCCACAGAGTCAATATTTACTAGCCATGTTGCTAAAAACAGCCACTGGTCACAGACTTGGTGCCAAACCGCTGTGTCTAATCTCAGCAGAAGCAGTCTCAGTGGCACCCGCAGGCTTTACTGTGCCATAAGCCATGGTTCTAGATGAGTGATTCCTGCCCCAGCTGAGTAGACAGCCCATGGCCCAGCAAGAACACTTCACATAATCATGAAGTTGCAGGACGCTAAGTGCCAGAAGGCACTTATATGTTAGAGATGGGGAAAGGAAACTTAGGACTTGCCTAAGCACATGCAGCTCCAGAGTCAAATCCAGGACCCCTTTCTCTCCTACGCCAGCACACTCTTATTGCACTGCCTTGTTGAATGCATCAACATGAAGAAACAGCTGAGAAGGCAATGGGGGACAGAACCCACTTCATCAGGACTGGAAACTGGCACTTGCTCTGAGATGGTCAATTTCACAGAGGGTCTTCTCCAAGAGTGGCATGTTCTCTCGCAGTAATGATTAAGGTGATACCATGGCATCATCAATTCTCTTGCCTCTTGCTGTCATTTATTCATTTACATCACAGATTTTTATTAAGCACCAACTATGGAAAGGTATCACTTGCTTCACCAAAGCAGCACTACTTTGCCCATCTCTTCTGGGAAGGATTTATAGTTGACAAAAGAGACACACCCATTTGATAGCACAAAGAAATCTAGGCTTAAAGAAAAATATTTATAGAAAGGAAATGTAGGAGAATCATGGAATGACGTCAGGGTAGCCCCTTGACAGCAGGCCTCTAAAGAAAGTCACTGTTCTCAAAAGCACCTCAGGTACTAGAAGGAATAAATCAAAAGGGAAAGGATAGGTAACTTGGTATGATACCAAATGCCTATAGTGTTTCTGTGGAGTAATGAAAGGGCAAAGGACCTGGAATGCAAAGACCCACATTCAGGTCTCACTTCTGCCACCAAAATGCCTCGTGGCCCAGAGACAGAAAGTGCCTTGCCCAAGTGCATTAACGTACTGGTAGCCAAAGTGGGATATGAAGCAAGTTCTTTACTCCAAGTCCATGGCAATGGGCCAGATGCCACAGATAAGTCTTTCTACTCCTCTTATCATTAGCCTTAAAGAAAGCCACAACCCCGATCTAGAACATCCATGGCAACAAAATTTCTCTTCATCTTTCCCCCTCAGTTGAGATCAGACCCTGCCCACAAGGGGAAGCCCTGGCATCTTCTCCTGGGAGTAGGCACTTCAGTAGGGTTCAGTTTCAGTCACTTTCTGGAGGAACAGGACAGAGGCCCCCAGGCTCACGTCAGCACAGGATGATACTGCAATGTGGGGCGACTCTGGCACACGAAAGGGAGCGTGAGTGAGCATTCCATACAGTTGCTGGGATGTCAAGCAGCTCTGCACACTTGGTCTGTTCCCCTGCCCCATCCCCTCCAGGCAAGAAAACAAAGAAGCTCATGTGAGCAGGGCCTTAATGAAAATGCTGCTGCTGAATTTCTACCTTCTCCTGGGCTTGTGGACACAAGCTGAGCGCCCTTGGGGCCTCAAAGCTGGCTAAGCACAGCTGACAGCTGTACCAGTCCCTGTGCTCACTGAGTGCCTACTGTGGATCCAGCCATATGCCAAAGGTGGAAGGGACACAAAGAAGGATAAAACGTGGCCCCGTCCTCAATGGGCTCACAATCTGGCTTGAAATACAGAATGAATCCCCAGAAAACCTTCTACTTTGGAATAACTGTGTATGAGGCACAGACACTAAGGGCTATGGATGCTCAAAGCTGGAGGGATAGATGGGGCTGGAAGGAAGAACCCATAGGAAGGCCTCAGAGGGACAGGAAGTATTTTCACTGGACTTGAGAACTAAGTAGAATTAGGTAAGTGGAAGACAGGAAGAGACAGGAAGGAGGAAAAGAACTTCTCAAAAAAAGGCTTAGGCGAAGCAGCTAGAGAGGAGAAAGGTTGGAAGTATTGGGAGGTAAGTTTGGCAGCAGAGTGGGCAAAGCAATGAGACTAAGTTGGTCACATCATTCAGTTTAATCTGCCAGCCACTTTCCTGACTCTGTATCAGACCCTGGATAGGGTAGAGACGGCCTGGACGTTGGTCTGGAAGCGCTTACCCAGGAAGAGGAAAGTAAGGTAACAAAAAGGGAAGGGAAACATATTAGAAACACAAACCACAGGCACAGAGTACAATTTTCCAAGAGTAACCATCCAAATGCTGATGAATATCAACAAGGGAGCTAATCTTGGCAATGCTATAGGTAGTGGCTATTGGGTGATCTCACAGAGGCAAAAAGAAATGTACAATACTGTTATTACTAAAAGAGCATCTGCAATTATTAACATTTAAATAGTTTAAGTTATTTTTTCTGTTAACAGTCATTTTCGGCCAGGCGCGGTGGCTCACGCCTATAATCCCAGCACTTTGGGAGGCCGAGGCGGGCGGATCACGAGGTCAGGAGATCGAGACCATCCTGGCTAACATGGTGAAACCCCATCTCTACTAAAAATGCAAAAAATTAGCCGGGCGAGGCGGCGGGCGCCTGTAGTCCCAGCTACTCGGGAGGCTGAGGCAGGAGAATGGCGTGAACCCGGGAGGCGGAGCTTGCAGTGAGCCGAGATCGCGCCACTGCACTCCAGCCTGGGCGACTAAGCGAGACTCTGTCTCAAAAACAAACAAACAAACAAACAAAAAAAAACAGTCATTTTCTTCAAAGCGTTAGGCAAAGGTTTCCTAGACTTATTTCTGAGAAGAGCTTCCTAAAGACAGCATTAGCTGGAATTAGGGCTTGAGCTAGAATACATACAAGTATTCTTCACTTCACCCAACGACGAGTTCCCTTGTACATGGTGACTACTTCTGTAAAGAACTGACTACTTAAAATTTTTAAATGATCCTAAAGAGTTCACAGCCCAATGGGCATGGTGGCTCAAACCTGTAATCTCAGCACTTTGGGAGGCTGAGGCGGGTGAACACTTGAGCCCAGAAGGTCAAGACCAGCCTAGGCAATATGGCGAGATGCCGTCTCTACAAAAACATAACAAAAATTAGCTGAGTGTGGTCATGTGCAACTATAGTACCAGCTACTCAGGAGGCTGAAGTGGGAGGATCTCTTGAGCCCAGGAGGCGGAGGTTGCAGTGAGCCGAGATCATATCGCTGCACTCCAGCCTGGGTGACAGAGCGAGACCAAGTGAAGACTACTTGTGTGTATTCTAGCTCAAGCCCTAAAAGAGTTCACAGTTCATCAAAGGGGGTTAGACAGATGATATCTTGGGGCCCTTCTAGTCTAAATTCTAAGATAGCATGATGAGAAATGACTCGTTCCAAACCCCCTTAGGGTATCTCTGCCACAAATTTTCTGGCGAAAGTGCTGGGAGACTCACTGTAGGTACCAGTATACAATCCTCACCATCTCTTTACCTTCCCTTTTAGTTGCTGCCATCTTAACTTATTCATCCTTCATTCAGCAAAGGTTTAGAGAGTCTCTTCTCTTTGTCAAGGGGCGATGTGGAGGAGGGTGAAAGCTGACTCTCAGGCAAAGAATGACAACAGAAATATCCACAACATGCTGTGAGAACACAGAACAGGCTTGCCCAGCCCTGCCTGCAGTAGTCAGGGCAGGCTTCCCAGAGGAAGCAGAACTTGAGTAGGGCTCAATGCATGGGTGAGACCTAGATGAACATAGGACTCTAAGGAAAAGGTGGCCACTGATAGGCTACACCTAGGAGTGGGAAGTAAACCTAGAAGCCATAAAGGAATTGGCTTGTGGCGTCACTGTTGGGTGTGGTAGACACATATATGGTGGGGGAAGGGCAGATCCCAGCAGATGTCTAATGTGAGCAAAGGCAAAGAGAGAGAATTAACAGAGTTGGGACAGAGGATAATAAGCCAACTCACCCAATCAAGGGAGGAAAGGAATAAACTAACATCTCTGAGAGCCTCTGATGTGTCTCAAGTACCATTTTGAAGAACTGATGGTGGATCCAGTTGTACATTCTGCTCAAACTGTGGCATATAAAAAATACTGATGCCAGGGCCTCACTGCAACTCCTCCCTGTGAACTCTTCAAAACAACTGATGACCACTGGGCCTTTAAGGAAATGATGTTGATATCTGCAACCATTTGCTGGGCACTTCTCACGTGCCACGCTATGTCCCTTACATCTGTGGCAGGAATGGAAAAGGTGCTATTTTGAAAGGCTGCTCAAAACCATTACCATCTGCTACAGGAGGCAGAAGACTGCATTGTGCGGGGGTCAGAGATGGCTTTTTATTTAAGAAAAACTTTAAAGGACCTTTCGTTCTGCAAAAGAAAGGCCTGGGGTCCACTTAGGGAGGTGCCGCAACAACAAGGAGTTTAACTGCCTATGTGAAAGAAAAGGGGAGTCTACCTTGTGTGGTAAGTATAAAGGATGGTAGCAGATCCAGGGCCTAGGCTGGGGTCCTGGAAGGCCCTAGTATCACGGCAGAGGTCAGAAGTCAAAGAAGCAGAGGTTTTTTTACCCAACTTTAAGCCATTTCCTTCTCCTCTCATCAACCCCAAGCCTTAGATGAAAATCAGTTCATCCTGCAACCAGTCTCAGTGGCAAGGGAGGGACTCAGAAATGGGCCAGGGTCCTTGCCTGAGACTCCAGGGTCACAGAGGAGGTGCAGCCTCGTCTCGAAGGAAGAAAGTGATCCTCAAGTTGCAAGGGCCTAGGGCATGGAGGAAGATGTGAGCATGCCCTGGGGAGGCTCGGAAAGCCTGGGTTAGGGAACAGGACTTCCTGTTGCCTGGAATGGAATGCTTGTTCTTATTTGGACATTAAAGGATGGAGACCCCAGAAAGCTGGAAAAGAATAGACTCAGATTCCACGTGTGGTATTTCAACAACCCCGTGAGATAGCAACCATCTTACGATGAAGAAACAGAGCCTATGAGTGCAAAGCATCAAGGAACTCATAGTGGCAGAGCCAGGATCAAACTTGGACCTGGTGATTCCAATGCCCAGAACAGTCAATGCCAGGCTGTCCTGCCCTGAGCCTGTCCTTCTGCCTAGGTCTCTCCACTGCCCTTCTCCCCTCTGCCCAGTCCATCTTGTCTCTTAGCCTGCAAATCATAGACAGGGAGGAATGCTTCACCAACTAGAGCCACACCACAGCCCTGAGTAGCCAAGTTCAACTAGTGGGGTCTGCCCCCAGGGTGCTAAATAAAACTCACCCCAAGGAGAGGAGGATATTTCATCACCCTTCAGGCCCTGTGGCCAGGTCACCAGGGGCGTTTCAGGATTCAAAATCAGGGTCCTAAGGCCTCAGGGTTAGAAGCTACCAGCAAGGAGGTGGAAGTGAGCAGGGAGGCAGTGCCAGCCCTGGAAATGGATTAGACACAGGACAACTGGACCCTCAGCAGGCTCCCCAGTAAACCACCAAGACCACCAGACACCTTCCCTGTTCTCTGGAGGGGATCCCAGGGTCACAGACAGAAAGAAAATTCTAGGCAACTTGGTACTTCAAAGAGAGCACTGGACCAGGAGTCAGAAGTCATAGGTTTAAATCCCAGCTCAGACACTTACCAAAGTAAGTTAGTTCAATCTCTAAGATTCAGCTTCCTCATCTGTAAAAGGGGAAAAATACCTATAATCCCATAGGACTGCAAGAGGATGAAGCCAGGTAACATACCTCAGAGCTTAGTGCAGGGCAGGGCCAGGTATAGAGGAGACACTCGATCCCCAGTATCCAGAGCTCCCTTCCCTTCTTCCTACCCCAGCCACACTCCGAAGAGGGCAGGATTGACCTAGGTGGACAGTGCTTTTGGGCTTCCCAGGGCCCTGAGTCCCTGGAGGGATGTCAGGGCAGGAGCAGGTGGCCTCTGCTCACCGCTGCATCCTCCTTTCCCAACACTGCACCTTCACCTTGATCTGCACCCCATTCCATCATAAGTTACTTTTACGGTTTTGCTGCTTCAATGGTAGACCCTACTGGAGTAGATCAGAAGTAGCCCACCTTTTCTGCAAAGGACCAGATGGTAAATATTTGAGGTATTGCAAGCCAAGAAGCAAAATGTAGGATATTATGTAGGCACCTGTATAACAAAGGAGAAAAGGGAATTTCCACAAGTTTTAAAGTTTTTAATTCATTAATTAATGAAATTCAAAATATAATAATAATTGAGTTTTATTTTGTTTTTATAATACAGGTATTCCAATGAGAAGAATGGAAATATGGACATTGTGGGGGATGGATAACATTTTGCTTAATTGGGGTCTAAAGTTAGCATTCTCTATCATCAAATCTATTGGAAACATTCCTCTGTAAAAGCCAATCTTAGCTCCAGGGCCACTCACACACAGGGCGCTGGCCTGATTTTGGCTGTGGGGCTATAGTTTTCTGTGTCCCACATTCAACAATGTAGGAGCCCTTGCAGGTGAAAGTTCCTGGTTCTAGACCCTGTGGATGGCTGACTGGGGGTGAGGGGAAATCTCGAGAAGAGAGGCTGGGGGCTGAGCCATCCACTCTGTGGAAGGCTCTGGAAGCTGCCAGGTCTCACACAATCTCCCACCTTCCCTACCAGAGCCCTGGGGTGCTTTGCTACACCTGAGGTGATAGGGTACCTCTTTTTTTTTTAATTAAGTTCTTTTTTTGAGACAGTCTCTCACTCTGTTGCCCAGGCTGGAGTGCAGTGGCATGAACTCCATTCACTACAACATCTGCCTTCCGGGCTCAAGTGATCCTCCCACCTCAGCTCCCCAGGTAGCTGGGACTACAGGCGCATGCCACCACACCAGGCTAATTTTTGTATTTTTCGTAGAGTCAGGGTTTCGCCACGTTGGCCAGGCTGGTCTCAAACTCCTGGGCTCAAGCTATCTGCCCACCTCCACCTCCCAAAGTGCTGGGATTACAGGAGTGAGCCACCACACCCGGCCTGATAGGGTACCTCTTAAGCCTCACTTTGGTTTCCCTAACAAGGTGGAGGACAGAAGCTCTCCCTTTTGCCCTCTCAAAAGCACTCCCCATCCCAAGCACCCACTTCTCCCAATGGTACTCTCTCAGAAAACTTCCTAAGAAAATCCTGTGAGCCAGCTTCTAAAAGCAGAGACAAAGGAGCAGAGCCCCTGGCAGGAGTGCTAAGCCCCTTAAAGACATGTATACTCTACTTCTCAGCGAAGGAAGGTGACACCATCAGTCTATAGGGAAGACCTCTGCCTTTAGTCCTGACTGGCCTGGGTTGGGTAGAGCCTCTGAGCCTCCTTTTTATCACTTACAAAATGGGAACTATTATGTTTGCCTTACCTATCTTGTGTTGCTACTGGAACGTCAAAATATCCATTAAAATATAATGGTGACTTACACAGTGGCTCATTACATTACTGCCTGTAATCCCAGCACTTTGGGAGGCCAAGGAAAGCAGATCACTTGAGCCCAGGAGTTCAAGACCAGCCTGGGCAACATGACAAAACCCTGTCTCTATAAAAAGTAGAAAACATGAGGCCAGGTGCGGTGGCTCATGCCTGTAATCTCAGCACTTTGGGAGGCCAAGGCACGTGGGTCATCTGAGGTCAGGAGTTCGAGACCAGCCTGGCCAACATGGTGAAACCCTGTCTCTACTAAAAATACAAAAAACTAACCAGGCATGGTGGTGCGTGCCTGTAATCTTACCTACTTGGGAGGCTGAGACAGGAGAATCACTTGAACCTGGGAGGTGGAGGTTGCAGTGAGCTGAGATTGTGCCACTGCACTCCAGCCCGGGCAACAGAGTAAGACTCTGTCTCAAAACAAAACAAAACAAAACAAATAAAACAAAAACTCCAAAAATTAGCCAGGTGTGGTGGCACATGCCTGCAGTCCCAGCTACTCAAGAGGTTGAGGTGGGAGGATCGCCTGAACCCAAGGAGGTCGGAGGCTGCACTGAGCTGTGATCATACCACTGCCCTCCAGCCTGGGTGACAGAGCAAGATCCTGTCTCAAAAAAAAAAAAAAAAGATAAGATAAAAATGAAATGCAAACACCATGAAGAAAAGTAAAGTGCAGGAGAGAATATGGTTTGAAATTAAGGAGAAAGTACAGAAAACTTGAACTACTTTAAATTTCCCCACAGTGAAAATGTTAATATATCTTTACAAGATTTATAAGCTATCAAAAATACATAAAAACAATAAAAGAGTATTGGCAAAGCCACAAGGAAATAAGTACATGCCGATGACACTGTAAAGTGATTCACTATTTCCAGTTTAAACCATTAAGCATATAAGTCATAACCTTTGACCTGGCATGCAACCTCTGGGAATACACCCAACAAAAATAATGCAGAGAGGAAATTAAACAAATATGTTCGTCGAAACACCAATATTTTTAGCAGTGGGAAACAATAGAGGAAAGTGACCTAAATTGGGCATACCTGGATAGAATATCATGAAGTTAACAGAAGTACATAAACTGTATCTATCTATCTATCTATTTATTTGTTTATATTTTTTGAGATGGAATCTCACTGTGTTGCCCAGGCTGGAGTACAGAGGTGCTATCTCAGCTCACTGCAACCTCCACTTCTGGGGTTCAAGTGATTCTCCGGCCTCAGCCTCCTGGGTAGCTGGGACCACAGGCATGCGCCACCATACCTGGCTAATTTTTGTATTTTTAGTAGAGATGGGGTTTCGCCATGTTGGCCATACTTGTCTTGAACTCCTGACCTCAAGTGATCTGCCCACCTTAGCCTCCCAAAGTGCTGGGATTACAGGCATGAACCACTGCACCCGACCCTATTTATTTTTTAATAGTGCAGTAGTCTTTAAAAATGTTAGTGTCATGAAAGTCATAGAAAGGCTGTTCCCAGTTAAAGGAGACTGGAGACATATAACAACAAGATGCAACACATGATCCTGCCCTGGATCTTTCACTGTAGGGAGAAAAACAGCTATAAAGAACACTAATAAGAAAATTGACAAAATTAGAGCAAGAGAGATAGCTTAGGTAAAAATATTTTATCGGTATTAAATGCCTGAATTTATAACTGTATAGTGGTTATGAAAGAGAACATCCGTGTACTTAACACTTCACTAGGAAATCCATAATGAAGTATTAAGGGGTGAAGAGGCATAATGTCTGCAACCTATTCTCAAATGGTTCAGAAACTAGGATGGATGGATATGTAGGTAGGCAGGTAGACAGACAGACAGACAGACAGATAACCCACAGACAAAAAGAAGGAAGGAGGAAAGGAGGCAGGTAGAGAAGGGGAGAGAGAGAGAGAGAAATGACAAAATGTTAAAAACTGGTACATATAGGTCAAGGGTATACGGGAGTTTTGTTATTCTTACAACTTTTTTTTATCACATTTCAAATTATTTCCAAACAAAAATATTTTTAAGTATATGAACTCTGGATCTGTGGAAAGGTACATATTTAAAAACAACATGGAGTCAAAAAACAACAATCCAACACAAAATGTACACACTGGCAATAAATAAGTAGAAAAGCAAGGCTATCCAGAAGATACAGGCACACTGGTGGTTTCCATTTCCCCCACAGAAGTACTGCCCCCCGCCCCCAGCTCTTCCAGTTTCCATAATGCAGACAGAGCTCAATGAGACCTACCCTTAGGGCAAGCGATTTGCACTGTGTGCTGAGCTTCTAACTCAAGCTGTGCAATGCAGCCACTTTGTTTGAGTGGCTTTGTGTTTTGTTTTCCTAACAATGGGTGATGAAAGCGCCTCCCTCTCTCATCCACAGCCTCTGTCACCCAGGGCCCCTTGTAGTCGTCAGTCCTGGCAGCCCCATCCCTTCACCCTCTCCACGTGCCCTCTTGCCCAAGCCTGGGCCTCTGTTCCTTGGTTGTGGCAGAGCCCTCACCCTTGAGGTAGTTACCGGCCTCTCTCCTGGATTAGACCCTGCCCCACCCAGGGTGATAGCTTCCTCCTCTGCTCTCCTGGAACGTGTTTTTGGGTTCCACTATTAGCACATGGTCTAGTACATCTCATTTCATTTGCTTAGCAGGAGAGTACTCCTGTGCCCCAACTGAGCCTTAGCTCTTCTGGGGCAAGGCCTGAGCCCTAAGTCTCCTCCCCGACACACAGTGGGTGCCCAAGAATATTTATTGTTGACTGTGATAGTGACCTACATACAGTACAGACGTGCACGTACTCATGAGCTCCTTCACACACACACATCCACACACACCCACTAACCTTTTGGAAACCACCAGCTTGTCTAGGGTGCTGCTGTGGTGGAGGAGGCTTCCTTGCTATTAACCAAGTTCATCTAGCTCTCAGTCTACAACCTGAGTAACAAGAGGTCACTTGTACCGTTTTGCATTCGGCCAGCTCACAGTTCCCTATTCCCCTCAGGAGGACCAGTGTAGGGAGCCCCTCTCTGACACCCCTCTTTCTAAAGTCTGCTGTATGGCTGGGTGCAATGGCTCACACCTGTAATCCCAGCACTTTGGGAGGCCGAGGCAGGCAGATCACTTGAGGTCAGGAGTTGGAAACCAGCCTGGCCAACATGGTGGAACCAGGTCTCTATTAAAAATACAAATATTAGCTGTACTTGGCAGGTGCCTATAGCCCCAGCTACTGGGGAGGCTGAGGCAGGAGAATTGCTTGAACCCAGGAGGCAGAGGTTGCAGTGAGCTGAGATGATGCCACTGCACTCTAGCCTGGGCAACAGAGCAAAACTCTATCTCCAAAAACAAAAACCAAAACCAAAAACCAAAGTCTGTTGTGGTGTTGACAGGACCAAGGATGATGTAAATACGATACCCTTGCACCTAGATGTTGACAGGGCTGCTGCTCCCCTCACCTGCCTCTCCTGTTTGTGGCCACTCTCCAACCCTGAACTGGGCCATAGTCCTGTGGCTGCAAGTCTCATGGGTTTAAGAACCTCATCAAGGTGGCAGGATGGAATCCCACCAAGGGAATTTGGTGGCCTGGTGTGGTCCTCACTGCTGCCCTATGCAGAAAATGGATATATCTGCCCTGCCTCCCTTCCTTGCCTTCCAGCCCCTTTTACTGACAAACTCTTTGACCCCCCCACCCCTACTCACCCTCAACCACCCTGAGCCCTGGGCCTTTACTATAATAGATGACCTCTGAAGAATCTCCTGCATTGATTTTTATTAAATTATAGAATTAGGCTGAGGTGAGATCGCCTGAGGCCAGGAGGTCAAGATCAGCCTGGGCAATATAGTAAGATACCCATCTCTACAAAAAATTTTAAAATTATCAAAGTCTAGGGCACATGCCTATAGCCCTAGCTACTCAGGAATCGGAGGTGGGAGGATTGCCCCACCTCAAGCGATCTTCTCGCCTCAGCCTAATTCTATAATTTAATAAAAATTCACCTCTGTGTGACACAGAAAATCTCAAAGAATATCGGAAATAAAAGCCAGAAACTTCCTCTGGGCAAAGCCCTGTTCACTACCCTGGCCTGGGATTTTTGTGCCTCTCCGATCACAAACATGTCCACTTGGCGTCTCCTTGATGAGGTAGGTTTGTATTTCTTGAACCAGTTACCTAAAATTTTGGAGACTGAGTTTTCTTCTTCTATAAAATGGGAATAATAACTACTTCACAGGGTGTTATAAGAATGAAACACAATAAGGTATGTCCAGTAAACAGAAGTAATTTCTGTGTTTTGTTTCCCACGTTGTGTTTGGGGAATCCTGGACATTCACGAATTCCAGGGTTTATGGGGGCTGTGAGCTTGCTTGGCTGAGGTTTTCTGCCTTAGATTTAAATTTAACTCAAGGCAGATCCCAGATGTTCTATAGTTAACTTATGGGTGTCTGTGGGTGTTAAGCACTTATCAAGTATAAAAGGCCTGGGCTGGACACCACAGCAGAGGAGATGGATGGATAAAAGCTGATATACACAGGAGCCCAGCCTGGAAACCTTCAGTCCAACAGGGAGGATGACCAGGAAAACCCTATGTGTAACATGAGGTATGATCAGAGACGTGGTCCAGAATAAGAGGTAATTAAATCTGACAGAAGGGAGTGGGATGGATGGGACGGGGCATGGCTGCTTTTGTCAGAGTGACCGTGTTTGATCTGGACCTTGAAGAAAAAGTATAATTTTTCTAAGAATGAGGAAACAGCAAGAGCAAAGATAAGTCACATATGTTTTGGGGGCCTCTGGCCTCTGTCTGAGTGCTGCAGTGATAGTCCAAACAGGAGAACAGCTCTGAACCTGCTTTCAAAGAATTGATAAACAACTGCCAGATAAGTCTCATCTCATCACTGGCTCTTATACAGCCATTACTGCTACTCGGCCCAGCCTCTCCAATCTGTCCCCGCTTAGCACTTGGGGGAATGTGACAAATGCATGTGACACAGTAGCTGCTAAGGGCAGGAGGTCTGTGGGTTTGAGAAATACCCCTGCAAAGATCAGTAGGCAAGATTCAGAAATAAAAATAGCCAGGTGTGGTAGCTCACGCCTATAATCCCAGTACTTTGAGAGGCCAAAATAGGAGGACTGCTTGAGCCCAGGAGTTCAAGACCAGCCTGGGTAACATGGTAAAACCCTGTCCCTACAAAAAATTTTAAAATTAGGTGGGTGTGGTGGCTCATGCCTGTAACCTCAGCACTTTGGGAGGCTGAGGTGGGCAGATCACCTGAGGTCAGGAGTTTGAGACCAATCTGGCCAACATGGTGAAACCCCATCTCTACTAAAAATAAAAAAATTAGACAGGCATGGTTGTGCACACCTGTAATCCCAGCTAGTTGGGAGGCTGAGGCATGAGAATTGCTTGAACCCAGGAGGTGGAGGTTGCAGTGAGCCAAGATGGCACCACTGCATTCCAGCCTAGAAACAGAGCAAGACTCTGTCTCAAAAAAAAAAAAATATTTAAATTAGCTAGTCATGGTGGCACATGCCTGTAGTCCCAGTTGCTTGGGAGGCTGAGGTGGGAGGATTGCTTGAGCCCAGGAGGTCAAGGCTGCAATGAGCCATGATTGAACCACTGCACTCCAGCCTGAGTAACAGAGAGACCCCGGGCAGGGGGAGGGGAGGGGAAGGGAAATGGGGACGGAAGGATGGAAGGATGGAAGGATGGAAGGATGGAAGGATGGAAGGATGGAAGGAAGGAAGGAAGGAAGGAGGAAGGAAGGAAGGAAGGAAGGAAGGAAGGAAGGAAGGAAGGAAGGAAGGAAGGAAAATAGCTGCTGGGTTAACTCCTGACCTGGTGATCCACCCGCTTCAGCCTCCCAAAGTGCTGGGATTACAGGTGTGAGCCACAGCACCCAGCCTTAAATTTATTAATTAAAAAAAACCATTCATCCAAAATAAGTCTCACAGATCTACCTGCACTGCTATAAAAAGATATTCAACAGATTTCATTAAGTGAGAAAAGCAAGTTGTTGACCATTATGGTCATATGGTCCCCTCTGTCCACACACACACTTGCTTCACTTAGAAAGGTTCTGAATGGCAATAGAAGAAAATTACCATCAAAGTCTACCTGTGAGGTATGAGACTCGGCAAGAGGGCAGAGGGAGTCTACTTTTTACTTTATACTCTTCATAATTTTATGACATTCACCTTGAATAACTTTTTTTTTTTTTTTTTTTTGAGACAGTGTCTGACTCTGTCCCCCAGGCTGGAGTGCAGTGGCGCTATCTTGGCTCACTGCAACATCCGCCTCCCGGGTTCAAGCAATTCTCCTGCCTCAGCCTCCCGAGTAGCTGGGATTAAGGTGCATGCCACCACGCCTGGCTAATTTTTGTATTTTTAGTAGAGACAGGGTTTCACCATGTTGTCCAGGCTGGTCTCAAACTCCTGAGCTCAGGTGATCCGCCCGCCTCGGCCTCCCAAAGTGCTGGGATTACAGGTGTGAGCCACCACCCCGTCTCACCTTGAATAACTTCTATAATAAACAAACATCTTTTTAATTTAAAAGGGATCATAAAAGCCCCCTTGCTTCAGGGTTAGTCTTAGAAGCTCTTTTGCCAAGGGCTGAGATGAATAAATCTAACACCTATGTTTGTTGTTTTCTATAGTGCCCAGTGTGGCTAGACTGGGGTATTGAACCCAGCCTGGGAAAATTTGAACTTCACACATTTCCTAGAGGATGTTGTTTCTTTCCCCAAAGAGGTTGTCCTGACTAAGCTGAATGTGTGGTGGCTGATCTTAACCACAGATGATCCCACTGGGAGACTCCAGTCTGGCTACCCCCTGCCCCCATCAACATGACTGCCTCAGGGAATCCTTTGTCCGTGTTCAGGAAGGCTGAGGCTTTAGTGCAGAGGCTCCTTCCCCCACCCAAGTCTCTCATCCCCACCAAGGAGACTGCAGGTTGGGTGGCTGGCAGGGTGTCTTGCATACATGAGCCTCTTCTAAGTGGTAGCAATTATATGGTTGCTGTCTTCTTCAGGGCAGAGGTGGTATGTGGGGTAATGGTAAGGTAAGATCCTTAAGAGAAGTGGGGGCTATGGATAAAGGTTGGATGTAGATTTAAATCAGTTCTTATCTCTTTCTTTGTTTATTTGTTTAAACCAGCACAGTAGTCAAGAAGGTTCTGCTTTTGAGTTCTACTTCCTCCAATTCTTGTTTATGACCTTAGACAAATAACCTCCCCTCTCTGGGCCTCACTTTCCTCATCTATAAAATGGTAGATTTGGATTAACTTTTTTTTGAAATCCAGTTCAACAGAAACATGTTATGATTTTATGTTAATATAATGTAAGTAAAGAAAATCTGGCCCGGTGCGATGGCTCACTCCTGTAATCCCAGCACTTTGGGAGGCCAAGGCAGGCAGATCACCTAAGGTCAGGAGTTTGAGATGAACCTGGCCAACATGGTGAAACCCCGTCTCTACTAAAAGTACAAAAATTAGCCAGGCATGGTGGTGGGTGCCTGTAATCCCAGCTACTCAGAAGGCTGAGGCAGGAGAATCGCTTGAACCCGGGAGGCGAAGGTTGCAGTGAAGTGAGATCATGTGACTGCATTCCAGCCTGGGTGACAGAGTGAGGCTCCATCTCACAAAAACAAACAAACAAACCAAAAAAAAAAAAAAAAAAAAAAAATCCATCTAAGTAAAGGAAAATAATCAAAGGATAGGAAACAAGGAATCACTCTTCATTATATGCTGCTAACGTTAAATTACTTTATATCATCGTGCATGCAGTAGTTGTCTATGCAGAAGTTCATAAACCATCACTGGGCCTACCTCCCAGCACCCTCCCTCTGAGAAACATCACTCCTTCCCAAAGGCTCATTCTCCTAACTTTGACCGTGCTACACTACCCTCAAGTACAAACAGAAAAGACTTCCTTCCTTTATATTCTCTCCCACTGCTCAGAAGCATTCCACTTAAAGGAAGAAATGACTTTGTGTCTTGTGGGTCCTTAAGATGTGGTGGCCAGAGTCCTGGGCTAAGAGTCAGACCACCAGACCCCACCCTGGTTCTATCACCAGTTCACCACTTCTCCTCTCTGGCCTTAGCCTCATCTATATAATGAGGAGTTGGATGAGTTTATCTTTATGAGCCCTGCTCTAATGTTTCCCTGCTCTGCTCTACTGATTGCTACCAAGGCTGGGAGATGCCAACGTCTGCAAGCCAACATTTCTCCAAACACTCCCAGAAACAGCAGACAACCTCCAGCATCCCAAGCAAGCTGGTGCCAAAAGTGTGAGCACAGCCAACTGCCTGCACTCAGAGCTGGAAGCTAGAAATCAGGCAAATACGCAGGGCCAGGGAGGGTCCCAGCAGAGTGCAGGATGCTCCTGCCAGGGTATCCTGTTTCCATCCAAAGCTTTTCCTACAGAGATGCTCTTACTCATAGGATAAGGATAGACAAAGCCTCTAAAGGAATCAGAAACATGTGAACCAGGCCAGGGCAGGAAGTAGAGTTAAAGGTTATTTATTTTTTGGGGGATGCCGAGGCCGGTAGATCACAAGGTCAAGAGATCAAGACCTTCCTGGCCAGTATGGTGAAACCCCATCTCTACTAAAAATACAAAAATTATCTGGGCATGGTGGCACGCATCTGTAGTCCCAGCTACTCAGGAGGCTGAAGCAGGAGAATAGCTTGAACCCTGGAGGCAGAGGTTGCAGGAGGATAGGAAATAAGGAATCACTCTTCATTATCTGCTGCTTATGTTAAATTACTTTATATCATCCTGCATGCAGTAGTTGTCTATGCTGAAGTTCACGAAACCATCACTGGGCCTACCTACTAGCACCCTCCCCCTGAGATCTCACCACCGCACTCCAACCTGGCGACAGAGTGAAACTCCATCTCAAAAAAAAAAAAAAAAAAAAAAAAATATATATATATATATATATATACTATTTTAGTTAAGGTCTAATAAACAGGAAAATGCCCATATGCATGTATGTCTTCATATAAATACTCATAAAATGAACACATCTGTGAAACAGACACCCAGATCAAGAAACAGAATACAGCGGCCGGGCGCGGCGGCTCAAGCCTGTAATCCCAGCACTTTGGGAGGCCGAGGCGGGTGGATCACGAGGTCAGGAGATCGAGACTATCCTGGCTAACATGGTGAAACCCCGTCTCTACTAAAAATACAAAAAACTAGCCGGGCGTGGTGGCGGGCGCCTGTAGTCTCAGCTACTCAGGAGGCTGAGGCGGGAGAATGGCGTGAACCCGGGAGACGGAGCTTGCAGTGAACTGAGATCACGCCACTGCACTCCAGCCTGGGAGCACAGCGAGACTCCGTCTCAAAAAAAAAAAAAAAAAAAAAAGAAAGAAACAGAATACAGCAACCTTTTGTGAATCCCTTTTGTGCCCCCTTCCAGTCACTAGTCCCTGAAGGATAACCACCATTCAGACTTCTGGCACCATTGATTCCTTTTGCCCATTTTGAACTTTCACAAATGGAAAAAAGCAGCACAGACCCTTCTGAGTTTGCCTTCCTTTGCTCAACATTACGTGTCTGAGCTTTATCCATTGTTACATGTAACAAATTGTTGTACATTTTCATTTTTGCATAGTTAGGACTTAATGAAGAGCTAAAATCAATGAGAGGGCCCTGAGTCTACACTAGGGTGCTCACTGACAGCCAAGTAAGGAGGTTTACATTGAGCTCCCCAGACATCAGGATGATCCCCCTGCTCTTCTTCCTGCAGAGTCCCATGCCTTCCTCCTAGAAGGCTGCAGAGGCAGAAGATGGGGCCTTGACACTCCAAACCTACTTCAAAGGCTCGATCTGGTCACTGTTGAAAGCCAGAAGCTCTTGTTCATGAACACTTACCCCATGCCCAGCTCTGAGAGGGATTCCCCACTCGGCATCTCATTTCATCCCCATGACCATGAGCTAGGTGATGGTACTCTTTCTGTCTCACAGCTAAAAAAGCTGAGGCTCAGAGGGGGCAGATTGTCCTAATGTTGCACAGCTAGGACAGGGACCCAAACCCCAACCCATGTGACCGCAAAGGCCAAACCTCTCCACCACTCTGTGTTGGCAGGGAATTCACCAACTGGATCTGGTCCCCATGCCACCAGCCTCATGTAACACTGCTTGCCCCTGGCCCACTTTCCAAGGCCATACCAGCCTCCTGCCAGCTCCCCAGGTCCCAGGCACTTTCCCACTTCAGGGCTCATCCATGCTGCTGACTTGGCTTGTGCATTTACCCCTCAGTTCTCAAATGAGCAGTCACTTCCTCAGAGCAATCTTCTCTAACCACCCAGTTGGAACTACATCCCCCATCATTCCCTTGCAGGGCATCCTTTTCTCTCTTTTCTTAGCCCTTAACACACCTTATGGTGATTTATCCCTTAGCATCCACTTGTCTAGTGCCTTTCTCCACGAGCCTGGGGAGCATAAACTGCCAGAGGACAGGACTGTGTCTGTTTTGTTTTCCACTGCTCGGACGGTGCGTGGCACACAGTAGGTCCCCAAGAATATGTTAAGTGAAGACCAGGAGGGCAGGAGAGAAGAATAGGACTGTCCCTTCAGAAGCTGAGTGGTCATCCAAAGGCAGCTAGTTCTAGCCTGTTCTGTGGCCCCAGGCAAGACCCTTCCCCTCTCTGAGCCTCTATTTCTTCAACTGTCAAGTGAGAGGCCTGAAAGACAGGACCTCTAAAGGCCTTCTAGGTCATCTGACCTCTAGACCACAAATCCTAGGACATCTGGCCACTCCAAAGGCCGCTGGCCCTTAGTCCCTGGGCCTCGTCTGCTGCTTACTCACCTTTTGCCCCATTAGCACTTTAGAAGAATAGGGGAGGTGAGAATCACCCCAAGACATCCCAGACTATGAGACGCATGGGATCTCCACACCCTGTTGCAGGTAGAGGACCAGAAAACATGAGGTCTCTTCTGGGTCTAATAGCACATGTCCTTGATATATGGAGTCAGGGAGAGACAAGACTAAGAAGGAATCGTAAATGCAATCCCCAGGAAGCTGCTTCTACTTCCTTCTTCAGAGTCCCACTCCCCACAACTTCTCAGTTTCTCTGCCCACCCAGACTCTAGTCCAATCCAAGAGTGCCCTTGTTAGCATGTGTGCAGCTGACTCGCTGCCAGGGTGGAGCTCCAGGAGGGCAGAGACTGTCTGATCTTGCTCATCTTGGTACCCACAGTACTCAGCACAGACCCCTACACGCAGGGCATGGCCAAGTGAGGGCACTGAATCGAGCACCATTGGCAGGGCTGGCCGTGGTTTGTTGCTGAGAATGCCACCTTTCTGCTGGTGCCACCAAGGGCAGGAGAAGAACCTGAGGCAAAGAGAACCTGGCTTCCCACAAGGCAGGCTCCAGTGACCAACCCCAGCCTCTAGTCCTATGTTCTCTTCCTATCCCTTCACCAGGCCCGAGACTGGGAGAAGTCATCCCCCTCTGGGTTCTCTGCAGTTATTTGCTCCCCCACGCACCATCCTGCCAGCCAGGATGAACTCCCTGATCTTGAAGCACCTGCTGTCTCTCATTCTCTTTGGAGTGAAGCTCTTCTGACTTTGAAGCCCTGTTTTATCTTTGAAAGTTAAAAAAAAAAGCAAGACAATTAGTCCTGACCTAGGAGTTCTATAAAGTGAAAAGAACTCCTGTTTTGCCTGTTGGATACAGTAGACACTTGCGAAAGGAAACTAAATCTTGGGGGCCCCACGTCCCTAAGCTAAAGAGAAAAGTCAAGCTGGGAACTGCTTAGGGCAAACTTGCCTCCTGTTCTATTCAAAGTCACCCCTCTGCTAACTGAGATAAATGCATATCTGATTGCCTCCTTTAGAAAGGCTGACCAGAAACTCAAACGAATGCAACCATCTGTCTCTTATCTACCTATGACCTGGAAGCCCCCTCCCCATTAGAGTCTTCCCTTTAGAGTTGGAGTTGTCCTGCCCTTCCAGACCAAACCAATGTTCATCTTGCATATGTGATTGATGTATCATGTCTCCCTAGAAGGTATAAAACCAAACTGTGCTGTGACAACCTTGGGCACAGGTCGTCAGGACCTCCTGAGGCTGTCATGGGCGTGCGTCCTCAACCTTGACGAAATAAACTTTCTAAATGAACTGAGACCCGTCTCAGGTTTTCCAGGTCTACACACTCTAAATTCCCATGTTTTCATGCTGCACTGTGTGTGAAGGGGTGAGGTTAGGTGCTCTGATGAGCATGTGTGAGTGTACAAATGCCAAGCTCATGGGAGAGGTGTGCAGGTACAAAATGGACTAGTCAGAACCTTGGCTATGTCACTCACTGGCCCAGCAACTTTGGGCAACTTGCCCAAATGCTCACCACAGTTTCCTCATCTGGAAAATGAGAGTAAAAATAATGCCTATTTCATGCACTGTTGTGAGACTCAAACTTCAGGACTGGTGTTTTGTAATCACTACACTACCACTTAAATCTTAGCTGGTAGAAATGGAAGGCAAGAAAAGAGCTTCAGAAAACCTTAATTTCTATCCAAATAGTAACTATAGTACTATCAGATCTGATTTTCACCCTGGCTGTGTTCTGGGCTCAGCAAACCTGAAAATGCACCAAGTAACAAAGATCCCAGGAAAACTTCATGACAGGGCCCGTGTGGCTGGTTACTCCACATAAATCCATTCTCAGGAGGATTACCTCACCTCCCATCCAGGTTCGGAGCTTAAAACAAAACCCTGGGAACCATGGAGAATCCCAAGTGAGACTCAGAAGAAAACCAACAAGTCAGGTCTCTATCCAGAGCCTGGGGGAACTTCATGAAAAAAGTAACAGATCAAACAAGAATCATGAAGGTTTTCCCTGCCAGCTAGATGATGCTGAAAACACAGAACTCAACAATTCTCATCCCTTTTACTGGCAAGTCATTATTTTCAGAGCAATGACTATGTGCAAAGTCACCCAGGCAGGTGAATAATCCTCAGGTTCATTTTTAAAGCTTCCCACTGGTCCTGTGGCCCTGCCTTCCAACACCAACTGACAATTGTGCTAGAAGCAGCATGACTTTGGCTCCCTCAGCATCCCCCGACCTCTTACACAGTCTCCTACCTCCCCAGCTCCTCTCCGATGTCATAAAAGTCCTCCACCTTCTGCTGCTTGAATGGCTCCATGTTTGGGCTCCTCATTGAGGTCTCGAACATACAACCCTGAAATGAGAAGAAACCTGTGGTTAGGACAGCCATCCAAATTAGCACAAGCCTAAGAGTCTAAGGCCTAAACATAATTGGCTGCAAGGGAGCTAATAATTTAGTAATAATCCACAGCCTTGGCTCCTCAAGAACTGCCCTGCTCAAGCCTTTTCTCACTTGCAGCTGATGATGTATGGTTCTTATTTAATTTACATGAATTCAAATTTGTTAAGGAGACAGGAAAGGAGAGCTCCTCAGGTCTTCAGATCTGTTTGAAGAAGTTCAGAAAAACATCCATGGTGAACTTCAGCTATTTGTTTTCATTAAATTCAAAACTACTGCAAAAAGAGGCAGCTATTGTACAGTTTAAAAAAAAAAAAAGGCCAGGCGTGGTGCTCACACCTGTAATCCCAGCACCCTGGGAGGCCGAGGTGGGTGGAGCACTTGAGGTCGGGTGGAGCACTTGAGGTCAGGAGTTCAAGACCAGCCTGGCCAACATGGTGACACTCCATCTCTACCAAAAATACAAAAATTAGTCGGGTATGGTGGCACGCACCTGTAATCCCAGCTACTCGGGAGGAGGCTGAGGCATGAGAATCACTTGAACCCGGGAGGCAGAGGTTGCAGTGAGCCGAGATCGTGCCACTGCACTCCAGCCTGGGCAACAGAAAAAATAAAAAAGCACTATCTTTAAAGTCAGAAGTCCTAGATACAAGTTCCAGTCTTGCTTGGGTAAGCCACCTAAACTGCCAAAGACTTAGCTTCTTCATCTGTAAAATGGGGCTAATACTGTAAAATCAACTTCAAGTCATGAAATTATTTTGTAAACTAGAAAATGCTGTTAAAAGGTGAGATCACTATCATGATCTCAGCTCCCTCACCACCCAACTGCATGTCTGAACTAATCTGTAAACTCTCTCACTCATCACCCCCGAAAGAAAGATGGGCAGGAGGAGCGAGGCAAATTCCAAGAGGTGCCAGGAGTCAGGAGCCTGAGGTGCTAGTTCCAACTCTGCCTGTAACTAGCCCTGTGATCTCCTCTCTTGTCAGAAGGGCCTCAGTGTCCTCATCTGTAAAATCGAGCCAACTCTGCCTGCCCCAGTCATCTCATTGAAAGCCAGAGGCCAACTCTGAGCCATGGGGAGCACTTACCACTCCACCAGAAAAGACTGTCTGCATCCTCTCCTGGGATCCCTCTGCCCCAAGGGGCTTACCCATTCCTGGGACAGCCACGTGCCACTCTGGACAACACCCCAAGAGCAGGGCCCAGGGCACAGTCTGCAAATCGCAAGAATAAAACCAGCTGCCTGTGGATGTGTCTTCCAAGGGTCTTCAGCAAAGGCCTCTCGGAGCTCATTTTGGTTAGCACTGGCAGCTTTTCTGCTGACCGCCAATCAGATCCCAACCACATGTGAGCTCCATGAACCCCAAAAGACTCTTTTCACCAGGCTAGGTGGAGGAACCATTCCATAAGGGCACATCTCATCAACGCCAAGTGGCTGGAGCTGTCCTAACTCTCAGAGGGTATATAAATTTCACCCTCTTTCCACCACTTTAGCCCCCTGCAAACCAGAGCTTCATTACCAAGATGCCATCTGCCTCTCTCCCTTCCACCGAGGCACACAGAACCCAAAGACCCTCAGGAGGAGCTGGCCTGGCTCACAGGGCTTACTCTCGGGGTCACCTGCCTGTGGGTGCCCAGGCTCCCTCATGCATCCTCCATGCTTGGCCAGGACCGGGGTAAGCATGAAAAAAGCAGGCTCCAGGAGCCCCAGTTCCAGACTAGCGTGAGTGTATATTAGCCTTGTGATCCACAGCAGGTGGGCACCCTCTCTGGGACTCATCCCCTCACCTGTAAACAGAGTGATACTATCTATATCACATACTTCACACATCCATGTGGGGATGAGGATATAAACTACTGTACAAATAAGAAAGATGATTATTGCTGTGATTTAACCCATGCCAGGGAGCCCTCTAGTAAGTTTGGCTTGACCATAATCAGAAGTTTGGCGCCCCCTCACCCCCAACATCCTGGCAAATCTCCCGAGATTGGCCCAGGGAGTAAAGGGAGTACTATCTACCATCTTATTTTCGCTGAAAAAACAATTTTTCCTTCCAAATAAACAATTTGGGTCAGGTCCTGTGGGGTGGGGTTACCAATTTCACACAGCTAGATGGAAGCAGGAAACTCCAAAAAAATTCTGTTGGCAGAAACCCTGAGAGTGGTCCCAGGAACAGCTAAGATCTCCCATTTGGTGAGAGGCCAGCTCCATTTGCTGAGAGCAGGATTCAAAGAAGCCCCAGTTCCCAGGAAAATGGTGAGCCTCTGCCTTGGGTTCTACATCTTGGGTGGCCAGGAGTAGGGGGGCAGGTGAGCCCCCTAGGGACAAACTAGGTCCACCAATTAGGCTTAGGTCATCTTTCTAGCCTTTGCCTCCTCCCTTACATATCCTATATTCCAGTCAAAGTTGACCTTTCCCATGCACTTAAAACTTTCATCCCTGCTATGTCTTGGCTAAAGTGGGGCCCTTGCCAGGGCAGGCCCAGCTGGAAAGCCCTGGAGAGTGGGCAAAACTGCCCACTTCCCAAAAGACCCAGCCAAATGCTACCATCTCTGAGTGGCTCCATGATCCTTGCCCTCCCAAAAACAGATGACAATTCTCTAACCTCTTCAAGTTCCCCAAGAGTGCTCTTCATACATTTTTAGGGCTCGAGTTGATCACATTCTGGCCATGTTTATGTCTAACCCAGAGAGTGAGAATAGATTCCATAGTCATCACACAGACCAGGGTTCAAATCCCAGCTCCGTCACTTACTGGCACATTGTGCTTAGCTGAGCACAGGATACCTTTTCTGAGTTTCACATTCCTTCCATGGAAAGTGAATGTAAGACAATGTCTAGTGTTGGTGAGTATGTGCGGCAACTAGAGCTCTCAAACACTGCTGGGAGGGGTATACACTGGGACCACCACTTTGGAAAACTGTTTGGCAATTTCTTTGGACATATCTAAGAGAAATGAATGCAGATGTTTTCCCAAACGATCCATGTTAGAATGGTCACCGCAATACAATTAGTAATAACTAAAAATTGGAAACCACCAAACGGTTATTAATAGAAGACTGGATAAACAAATTGAGGTACTATATACCCATACAATGGAATCATTATCCAGCAATGAGATTAACAAACTACTGCTACCTGCAACAACATGGACGAATCTCAGAAACATAATGTTAAATGGAAGTAGCCAGACACAAAAGACGCATACTGTGTGATCCCATTTCGGGAAAATTGATGCATGGTGCTAGACGTCAGAAGAGTGGTTATCCCCTCACTCAGGATAGTTGGAAGGGGAGCTTCTGAGGCTTCAGAGTGCCGGCAATGTTGTTTCCTGATCTGCGTGGTAGTTAGACGGATATACGGGATGTAGGTTTATTTTGTATGTGGTCAAAATTTTACATAATTGTAAAAAATGAAACTAATATGAAACAAATGAGATAACTCATGTGTAATTTTTTAAATGGTCCCTGGATAACGTGAATTCCTTTCCTCCTCTTGCCCCATAAGGGCAAGAATTGTGACATTCTCACCTCCGTCCCCTTGTACTAGGCTAGTATACAGCAGGCACTATATAAGTGTTGGCTGATTTTAACTTAGCTCCCCAGCCTCCTTTCTCAAGGCCGCTGCTCAGATGCTCATTAGGTAAAACAACTGATAGCCACTTTAAGCACTTTCCTAACACCACTCCTAAGGAGAATTTGCATTTTACCAGTTTAGAAACAAACTAAAGGGGTGAAACTGAGGTGGAATTATTGTCACCAGCTATGACCCAGATAAGGACCCAGAGGCACAAGGACCTTTCCAGCCTTGAAAAGCTGAAATCACATGGCAGAGGGAAGGGACACAGTTACAACTTTTGGCCAGAGGCACAGGCCATCAGCTCCAGACACTCCCAGGATGATACCCACTTTAATGCCCACATTTCTCCTGATGGAGTCCTTGGAATTCAAATTCCTGCCTACAACTCTAATACTAGGCAACACTTCAGGGGGCTACCACAGATTTCCTAGAACCCCACAGAAAGGGATCCCACAGATCATCTATTTAGGGATTTTTAGACCTGCTTCAGGATCACCAGGGTGAGAAGGGGAAGCCAGAGCAGTTCCATGTTATCCATATTACATGTTGGGGTTCTGGGTAAGAATTCACTGTGAAACAGAAGTTTGAAAACCACTGCTGTCTGGTCTAACCCACTTGTTTTTACAAGAGGAAGCTGAGATCCAGACAGGGAAGAGACTGAACATCACATGTGTGACCCATTCTACTCCTCTTCCCAGATTTTCTTCTGTTGATTGCCACCCCAACTCCTCCAAGATGGCACCAGGGTTGGCAAAGTCAATGGCTTCCTGAGAGACAAGCTAGGAGGAGGTGTCCAGGGCTGGAAGATCACCTCATAGGAAACTCTCAACACTCACGAAGTCCTCTCCCCCACTGGCCCAGCTCACTCTGCAAAGTGAACTCTCTCAGTTCCTCACCCCACCTCACCAAGTGCAAGTGAGTGAAACGGGACCACAGCAAGAGGGCAGGCAATGGTTGGGCCAAACACACACGATTGTCTCACTACACACACCCCCATTAGGAATCAGCATACTCAGGCTCTGGAGAGGCTGCCAACAGAAGGGATGGGGCGCTGGCATTACAGAGCTCCTCTCTACATTCCAGGCTTTGACCCGTCATGGTCTCTGATGAGGAAGCTGGGGCCCACAGAAGGTCAGCCACCTGCCTGAGTTGACCCAAGAGAAACTTGGTCTCTCTGGCAAAGATCCAGCTCCCTTGGGAAGCCTACTTGTTCACCCCACAGCTAACAAATCAGGAGGCCTCAGGGAGGTGGGCAGGGTGGGTGCAGGTCTCATTCCTGCCAGCCAGGAACTTACCCCAGAGGAGCAGACCTCCAGCCACATCCACACACCCCTAACTCCTCTGCCCAAGTCTCCTCAGAAGCTGCTGAATCATCAGTGGTGCCACTTGAGGTGCTCAAAAAACATCTTGGGAGGTGAGTGGTTTGGGGAAGGACAGGGCTCTGAAGTTAGCTGTGAAGAGGCCAAGGTGCCAGGGCCTCTTAGGTCAACAGGACTCTCCCAGGAATACCTTCCACAGAGGCAGTTAAGAAACGCAGTGTCAGAAACCAGAGCAGCTGCCCTCCAGTGGATTCCGGTGTACAAGACGTCAGGCACTGTCCCTGCATCTGCCCCAGAGGCAGCCAGCTATGGTGCCGTCTCCTCCAGTGTGCACCCCTACCTTACCATTACCTGCACGGCTTCAACGAAGCTCACCTCTCTGGGCCTCGTTTTCTCTTTTGTAAAGTAACAATACCAGTTTCCACCATGCAGAGTTATAGTGAGGGTTAGCCAGACCTATGCAGGCCTTGGGACCTCCACAATGCCTGGCCCAGAGTCCTAGACAACTGTTAGCAACGCCCTTCCAAGCCCTTCCACCCCAACCTGCAGCACGCGTGCTGGCTGCCCCTCGCCCACCCTAGCTCTGCCCCAGGCCGGGGCGCCTGACGGCGGGGACCACAGCTTCATTCGTCCCCACAGGAGGCTCAGACATCTGAGCACCCTCCTCGCATCACCTCCTTGTGCCAGGCAGGAGCAGGACGTGAGAGAGTCGGCCCAAGCTGAAAAGACTTGGCCGGGAGCTGGGCGTGCTCTGCCCGTTCCAGGGGGCCTAAGTCGACGGACGTTTATGTCCCATCTCCCTGCTGGGTGCTTGGCTCTGCCCACCGCTCCCATCCTGTCTCCCAGGTCAAAGTGCCAGGCTCCGGAGGGCGCCCCAGGGCAGCAGCGGGCAGCTCCAGCGCTCCGGTGGCGGCCACAATGCCCCGGGCCACGGCGTCAGGCACTGGGGCGTCGGGCCCGGGATCTGCGAGCGAGTGCCCGGATCTCTTGGCCCCGCCAGCCCCAGCCCCGGGCGCTGCTGCTGTCAGGCCGCGCGCCCCGTCCTGCCCGTCGAGCCCGCAGACAGGTGCTACTCACGGCGGGAGGCTGCGCTGCGGCGACCGCGGCGGGCACGGCGGGCACTGGGGACACGGCGGGGTGAGCTGGGCTCGGCCCTGCAGTCCTCTCCTCCCAGAGCGCCCGGCGCCCGCCCGCCGAGCAGCCGAGGAGCCGAGGGGGCGGAGCGGCCAGCCCCGTCCCAGGCGCCGGCTGGAGGCGCGCCCGACTGCGCGGGACGGGGCTCTGGGCGCCCCCTGCTGGAGCCCCCTCCGGACAACCCCGGGGCGAGAGCCCAGCTTCCCGGCCAGGTAGGGGACGCCCCAGGGCTCCCAGGCTCCCGGGAGAGCGGGGAGAGTCGGTAGCAAGACCCTCTGCGCGTCCCCACCGGCTCTGCCGCGCACATGCTACGTGGCCTTGGGCAAGTCGGCTACCCTCCCCCGGCCTTATCTGGAAATCGATTTGAATGAGCTTATATGTGTGATATGGTCTGGCACAATCCTCAGAAAAGGGCAATTGCGTGCCTCTCTCCCCACCATACACACCGTGAGCGAGGAAGCCCCACTGAGGAATAGGCCGCCTCCTCCCTCCCAGCCAGCGCTGCTCCCTACACCGCAGACTCTCCTGGAAACCTCACGCCCACAGCGCACGGCAAGGTGAGGGCTGCGATGAGAAGGGCCGCTGTGCTCCTCACTGCCCCCGACCCAGCCTGGGAGCGGCCTGCCCTAGTTTGCCCTTTGTCCTAGCATGGTTGGTGAGTGAAGCCTCCATCTCGCCATCACGCCTTCTCTAATAGAGTACTTGGGAGGGGTTCCTCCTCTCTGCCCTCTGCCAAAAAATCCCGAAGAAAAAAAGGAATGAGAGTGGAGTGGGTGAAGGGAGGAAGGAAGGGAAAATAGAACTTAAGCCAAGTTCATTAGTCTTATTTCAAAACAAGAGGCTGTTTAGAGGAAGCAAATGAGGACCCCCCAACCCCTGGAATTTCCATCCCTAAGTCACCCACGGGGCTCCTCAAAAGGGCCTTAGATTCAGTCCTACCACCAGGTTCAAAGCCCTGCCCTGCCACTCCGTATGTATGTTCTTGGGCATGGCTCTTTCTTCATCAGTAAAGTGGGAGAAACACTCCTTCCGGTAGCTCCTAATGAAGCTATGGTGAGGTTGAGATGAGATGGAGTGTGTAAGATGCACCTAGAGGACCTCTACCAGTGTGAGCACACACACACCTTCAGCCTTTTGGACATTGGGACAAATACAGATGGACCCCGCCCTCCAGCTGAGCAGTGCCTCCGCGTCCAGGACATCCTTGAGAAAGAGTTCCTTGTTTACAAACTTCACAATAATCCAGAACAGTGCAGTCAGCGAGGCTCCTCTCCTAAGAGCACCATGATATATAGAGTAATATCCAAGACCAGAGGTGGCTTCTGATGTCGATGGACCTAGGGGAAGGACACCCACTGGTGAAGTTTCACGAACATGGGGAGTCCCCCACCAAACTATCCCTAAACACCTCTTCCTCCATTTCCATTTATCTGTCACGGTTGACAAACCATTACCAGCCTTGGTGGCACAGGACAACAATTTCATTATGTTCATGCATTCTGAGGGACAGAAGTTCAGACAGCACAGTGTGTATGGCTTATTTCTGCTGTGCAGTGTCTGGGATTTCAACTGGGAACACCTGAATAGCTGGGGGCTGAAATCATCTGGAGGCGTCTCTGTTCCCATACCCACCTGGGCTGTGATGAATCCAAGCCCGGGCTCAGCTGACCCTGCTGATCACCTACATGTGGCCTCTTCATCTCTTTCCCTTGAGCCTCATGCTTAATACCTCATTTTCAGCAGCAGCAGCCCCTTGCATGAGTCAAAAGAAACATTCTTGGATTTAGCAATTGACAAAGTTAGTCAGAGTCCATTGCAGCTGGGAGGGTCATTGTCAATTGACCCATCCAGCCTGGCCACTTTTCAAATGAGGAAACTGAGGCTGGGAGAAGGGAAGTGACTTACCCAACATCACACAGCTGATGAGAGACAGAGCTAGGATTAGAACGAGGCCTCCTCCAGATTCTGTCTGGTGCCCCTTCCACTGTACCTGTCAAAATGCAATTACCTAGGAAGGTACCATCTGGAGATGCATCTTATGCTTGAGGTTGGGGGAGTTCATCAGACCCTTATCGAGAACAGCGACAGGGCACTGAACATAGGACCAAGGTGGACATCAGCAGCAAAAGGGAGGCCCCAAGGACAGTGGCAATGAAGACACAAACTCCAGAATGAAGCCAGAGGCAGTCCAGGTATTAAGAACTAAGAATTATCCAACCCAGCTCCAGTTCCTGCATGGTTCCCACGGCTGACCAAATCGAGTGTAAATGCCTCACCCTAGCATTTAAGGCGCCAACCCTGATTTTCCTGCCGTGTATGCACCTTCTCTTCCCTCCTCTGCTTGCACATCCAGCTCTTTTGCCAGGTTGGATTATTGGCTGTTCCTGCCTCCATGCTTTTGTTTATTTCCACTACCACTCATCCCATTCTACAGAATCTTATCTATCCTCTAAGGGCCTTCTAAAGTATCATGTCTTCCACAGAAACTTCCCTGGTCTGCCCTCTAAATACCTCTCTCCTTTGAACCCCACCACTCTTGGTTGGTAACCCTCTTGTCATCTTCCTTCCTCTATTTCAATTAGTGTCTACTTCTCTTTTTCTCAAGGGCAAGTACAATTTCTTGTCCATCTTTGAACCCATACAGTGCTTGATATCCCAAACCCAGTAAAGGTTTCTTAAACTGAATTAAGGAAGGTAAATATCACAAGATAAGGAGCCACAGCTGTCTTGTTTTCTATTGTGCCCTAAGAGCACCCAAGCACCTGGCACTTAGTAGATGCTCAATAATCTTACTTCAAGCACTTCCCTTCTAGGGGGATGTCATTATCCCCTTTTACAGATGATGTAACTGAGGCTTGGGAAAGTTGATTGGCCCAAACTTATCCAATTTATAAGTGACTGAGCTGTGACGTGAATCTTGCCTACTGGTCTCCAAAGCTGTTCCCTCTGCTGCCTTCCCTCAACTGAAACTTCCAAGGTTTCTAAAACAGTGTTAATATGGGACTTTTCAGCCCAGGCAGTACATCAGAGTAACTGTGAATAACATGGGGTGTTTAAAATCCCCCATGCTCAGACTGTACCCTACATCAGTTACATCAGAACCTCTGAAAATGGGTTCTGGATATTAGTTTTTGTTAAACTCCCCACGTGATTCCCAGTGCACAGGTTGAGACCCAGATCCAGTCTGTTCATGTCACAGAGACCTGGGGAAATTCTCAGCCCCTCAATGGCAAACACATCTGAGTACCTGCTTTGTACAAGACATTCCAAGGGACTGTGAGATGGTAGAGTCACAGGAACTGTGCTTCCCAGGAATGAGAATACAAGCCCATAGATAAAGATGTAACCATGGTAGGCAGCAAAGGGCACTAGTCATGGTGATATCCTAAAGCATACTTTGGTGACTGGCACGTTTACAGAGCCTAAAAACCTCCTGACAAGGGGGCAAAGTGGGGATTAAGATGCTGCATGTGTTGGCCATGGCAGATGGCACCTGGGCTGGCTTACAGCATGTGTAATGTGAGGGCTAAATGCAGAGACTCTGACGCCAGACTGCCTGGGTCCACACTCAGGCATCCCAGTATGTAGCTTACGTACCATGTGGCCTGGGGTAGGCTACTTGATCTCTCTGTGCCTCATTATCCCCACAGGTCAAATGGAGCTTATAGTAGCATTTATCTCTTGGGCTGTTGTGAGCGTGCAGTTACTTTTCAATTAGATCAGTGTCTGGCACTTGGTAAAGTGCTCAATGATTGTTAACTGTTATTATTATTCCCTAAATGTCTGGCAGTAAGCTCCCCTGGGGAGGAAATGGATCTTATTCATCTCTGCGTCCCATCCCACCCCTAGCCGGGCCCAGAGAATTGCCAAATGCAGTCTGAAATGCAGTCTTCTTGACAACGGGTCCAGCCCTGACTCTCAGGCTCTCCGCCAAGGGAGTGCACAGGTGATTCCTCCCCAGCGGGCTTGCCTACTGGGTGGAAGGCCGGCAGGAAGCTTCTTCCTCCCAAACTGACCTGGTGGCCTGGCTTCTCAGCCCTTCCCAGCCATGCCCACTCTGCCCTGTGCCATCTGCCCTCCTAGATGGGAGGTGTGGAGCAGGCTTGGCTTGGCAACCCTTCCTGCTTCCCCCCTACCCCTGGGCCCACTGGTTCTCGCAGCCAGAGGCAGCTGCTTCAGCCTCCAGCCTTGCTGGACTCAGCACCACAGGGATGGGGCAGGGAAGGGGAGGAGAGAAGAGAGGAAGGAGGTGGGGGATGGAAGGCCTTGCCTCTCTCTAGAGAATCTGGGGGATGGGGATTTCCTGGACATGTGTACACACTCATTCACTCTGCAAACATTCAATAGGACCTCCTGGGGTTACGTGCTGGAGCAGGGGCAAATAAAGACCCAATGCCATGAAAGGTCAGATCTACTCCAGAAGGAGCCTCCAGAGAAAAGGGAGGCTTGAGTCAAGCTTGAAAGAAGAGTAGGGATCACCTGGAGGACCAGAAAAGTCCATAGTGGGGCAAGGGAGGCAGGGCACATGGGGTGTCAGCAGCTGTGCAGGTAAAGGGCTGCGGGTATGAAACCACTTGTCATTTACCGCCCCTATTTCCACCTAAGCCAGCACAGGGCCACACTGTGGGATCATGACCCATGCATATGCCATTTCCTTCTATTCGGGACAGAGGCTGGTGACATATTGTGTGGCCAGGACCTCTCAAACTATGCCCACCTTTAGGGCTACAAAGTCCAACCACCTACTTCTTTAGGCTCAGAAATCAGACAGGCCTATTTGTATTCCTGCTCATCCACTTTCTGAGCCTCCGTTATCTCATCAATAAAATGGGAATAATTACATCTTTTTCTCAGGGCTGATGTGAGGACCAGACTCACAAACACTGTGGCAGATGTTTGAGAGAGCACTGGCTTAGCCCATAGGAAAGGTTTGAGAGAGAGAGAGAGAGAGAGAGAACTGGCACAAGTGTCAACCTCCCTCCCAAACCAGATCCTTCTGTCCCTCAAGACAAGTCGGTCACGTGTGCCCTATCTTTCCAGCCATGTTGTTCCTGCCTCTGTCTCTGAAATGCTTTCTTCTTTTCTCCTTTATCTATCCAAGGTTCAGCTCAATTCCAACTTCATTCATTCTTCAAACCTTTCTTGGTGCCCTTTGGGCCAGATTCTGGGCTGGGCCCTGAGAGAAATGAGACATTGGCTCTGCCCTGCAGGAGCTCAGAGCCAAGCAGAGGAAATACCCTGGGAACAAAATGCCTGGAATCCTGTGTTCTGAGACCAGATCAGGGGCTGGGCAGATCCCAGAGGGAGCCCAGACATGGGAGGGGTGGACCCTGAGTGCCTGGAAGGTGGGCGGGGGGCAGGGAGACTCCTCAGAGGAAAGGACCTCTTCCTAGATCTCATTAGTTAAGAGTTCACAGCCATATCTGCTGAGCTGAAGATAAGATTTCACCTTTCTGTGTTTGCTAATGTGTCCCCTGAGTGACCCCTCTCACCCTCCCCACTGTGCCAGGGATGTAGTTGGAGTCCTCTGGAGCCTTTGGTGGATCCATGCAGGAAGGATGGGTAGGACAACGACTTCTTCCACACCTGCACCTGAGCCCTGACCTCTGTGTGGGCTGGTTCTCCCAGTTGGGCCCTGCTCTGCCTGGGGCCCTGCTCTGCCCTCCCTGACCTGCATGGTGACTCCATCTCAGCTGAGCCCAGGTCCTGACCCAGTTATGAACAGCTGCATCCAGGAAAACGAAGGCACAGGAAGCCAAGTTCAACCATCTACAGTGGCCTCTGCCCCAAACAGGACTAGGCCCTGTTCTGCCCCCTCCAGATCTGCTCTCCAAGATAAAGGACTCCAGGCTCCCTCAGCCCTTCTCTTTCATGAGATTTTTTTGGGCTCTCAGTCTTAGTTTCCATCACTCCAACTACAGAAAATATTTTCATCCCTCCACCCAGATCAAATCAAAATTTGTAGAGAATTTATCATGAGCCAAGGCACTGTGCTGTTTTCTAATCATCTCACTTAATCCTCAAGCTGATTGCATTTTTGAGACCAATATGAATTGTTTTAAGTTATATAGATGGGGAAACAGATTCAATCAAAGAGCACGGTGGATATTTACATTTAGTTTTGCTGCCCAATTTCCAATCCCCGCTTCCTATCTGGGAGGAAACAACTATAATGGCTGTATAAGTAGATATAATGCACCATCCCTCACCACCAAAGTGGAAGGAAGGCCAGGCATGGTGGCACTTTGGGAGGCCAAGACAGGCAGATTGCTTGCACGTGGGATGTCAAGACCAGACTTGGCAACACAGCAAAACCCCGTCTCTATAAAAGAAAATACAAAAATTATCCAGGCCTGGTGGCATGCTGAGGCAGTGGGATCGCTTAAACCTGGGAGGTCGAGGCTGCAGTGAGCTAAGATTGCTTCACTGCACTCCAGCCTGGGTGACGGAGCGGCAACACCCTGTCTCTAAAAAAAAAAAGTTGAAGGAAGGAAATCTTCCTTCCTCACGTCCGTGAGACTTAGGCATGGCCAGTCAGATACTTCTGCCCAGCACTTTGAATCCCAAATAAGTAACGCCAAGATGTTCACAGTGGGGTCAGCAGCAGTCGAGGCCTCCTGGACAGATGATTGTTCCAGCCTCGAGCCCCTTTGGTTCCTGCTGCTCCAGCTTCATTGATGCTGTGTCCCTCTCGCCCTCCAGCACATCTTTTGTGCTGAGTTGGCAAGAACCTTAATGATACTGGGAGACACAAGAATGTACTCAATGCTGAAGGGCCAGGAACCATACATCTTCTTTCACACCCAGAGTAATCCACCTCATCATAGAGCTTCCAACACAGGAGAAAGGTGGAGAGAATTCCCAGGCTCCTGGGGAAGGGAAGCCTGGCATACAGCAGGGCTAGAGAGCAATCAGACTTGACAGCCCAGGGGCACAGCAGGTTCCAGGGGCAATGTCTCCAAGAAAAGAGTGAACCTCATACATCAGGTAATCTGTTTTCACCTACTGAGTGGCGCTCTTTGAGAGGAAATTTGGGGATGAATTTATTATAAGTACATAGAAAAATTAAATGAATAAATAACAAAGTGATTATTATTTCTAGAAAAAAACAAAAAGGTGTATAAGGAAATGTCATCATTTTACACTATGGCTCAGCTTTGAGTGGTGAATAATGTTTACATGTCATCATAATGTGAACAATAGATTTTTGTCTTGTCTCAATAGAGAGAAGGATGGGGTTGAGGAAAAGTATAAGAATTAAGTGGCTGGGCACGGTGGCTCACGCCTGTCATCCCAGCACTTTGGGAGGCCGAGGCAGGTGGATCACGAGGTCAGGAGTTCGAGACCAGCCTGGCCAAGAGAGTGAAACCCCGTCTCTACTAAAAATACAAAAATTAGCTGGGCATGGTGTGCCTGTAGTCCCAGCTACTCGGAAGGCTGAGGCAGAAGAATTGTTTGAACCCAGGAGGCAAAGGATGCAGTGAGCTGAGATCACACCACTGCACCCCAGCTTGGGTGACAGAGTGAGAGTCTGTCTCAAAAAAAAAAACAATTAAGTCCTCCTCTTTCATAATAGGAAGTCAATAGATACATGAAATTGAAAAGTCATGAAGCAATATTATAATGTTTCTTGGAAATAAAAGAGTTTTCAGCATTGAAACTGGTGGTCTTGGGGCTCAAGTGTGGAACAAGATGGGCAGGGGATAATGGTTCTTAGTTATAAGACTTATAAAGTTTTTGCTCTTTAAAACAATATAAATATGTTACTTGGATAAAAAAATAAAAGATAAAAAATGGGTAGGATCAGATTGATTTTTTTAAAAGAAAATAAAAATCACAACTCAAGATATCAGAGTTGAGCCAGGCACGGTGGCTCACACCTATAATCCCAGCCCCTTGGGAGGTCGAGGCAGGCAGATCACCTGGGGTCAGGAGTTCAAGACCAGCCTGGCCAACATGGCGAAACCCAGTCTCTACTAAAAATACAAAAAAATTTATCCAGGCATGGAGGTGCGTGCCTGTAATCCCAGCTACTCCGGAGGCTGAGGCAGGAGAATCACTTGAACCTGGGAGGCGGAGGTTGCAGTGAGCCAAAATTGCGCCACTGCACTCCAGCCTAGGCAACAGAGCAAGACTCCATCTCAAAAAAAAAAGATATCAGAGTTAATAATCTTCATAGTCACTAATAATAATTGAGCATTTACTGTACACAAAACACTGTATTATTATAATCCCCACTTTACAGATGATATCTAGTGAGACTCAGGTAGTTAACACGTAACAGAGACGGGATTTAAACCCAGGCAGTCTGACTTAGAGCCCCAATGACAGAATATGCTGAAGCTCCAAATTCTGCATTAAACATTAGGAAGAGCAGAAGACCAGGACTGGGTGCTGACCATCAGGATAATGCACGAATTGCCATACTAGGCACAGCAGGGTCAGTAGGCTCCTCTCCCTTGTTTCCACCTAACAGTGGCTAGAGGATACAGCTTTGGATTTGGGGAAAAGCTGAATGAGAATAACTCCATGAAGGGAAGAACAACTTGACTAGGGGAACAAATAGGGCGGCCGTAAGAGCCACAGGGAAAAGCAGAACAGAGGTAACTCCGGCCCTCTATGAGGGACAGAGGGGGAAAATGACAAAGACAGCTTCATCTAGAGGGGAGATACACCACAGGGCACCTTACTCAGAGTAAAGCTCTATTTTTTGGCAGTTTGTCCCCAACCTGTGTGCTTCCCACCCAGTCCCCAACAAGAAAGCTAGTCTAACATGCCCAATCCACTCCCAACCCACTTATGCATTTTGTAAACTGGAAAATAAAGAAGTCTCAAGCCAGGTGCAATGGCTCATGCCTGTAATCCCAGCACTTTGGGAATCTAAGGTGGGAGCATTGCTTGAGCCTAAGAGTGCAAGACCAGCCTAGGAAACATAGTGAGACCCTGTCTTTAGTAAAGATTTAAAAAACTAATTAGTTGGGCATGGTGGCATATGCCTGTAGTCCCAGCTACTCAGGAAGTTGAGGCAGGAGGATTGTTTGAGCCTGGAAGGTCAAGACTGCAGTGAGGCATGACTGCGCTACTGCACTCCAGCCTGGGCAATAGAGCAAGACCATGTCTCAGAATAATTAAATAATTAATTTTAAAACATAAAAAAATAAAGAAAAGAAGTCTACCCGAACATAACAAAAACATGAAATATACTGACAAAATTTTTCAAGCAAGGAGAATATATCTAGGAAGTCTAGTATTTGTTTAAAATGAATACTAGGAGAGAAGAGAGAAAATTGAAAGAAAGAAATAGCAAAAAATATACCAAGAGTAAATTGTCTTTAGCTAAAAAAAAAAAAAAAGATAAAAATCTTCAGATTAAAGGACCCCACCAATTGCCAAGTATGGTTAAAAAGGGTTAAACAATGCTTATACCAAGGCACATCATGTTGAAGTTTCAGAACTCCAAGAATGTAGGAAAAAACAAGAATTAAGAGGGAAAAGTCGCTTGATCCCAGGAGTTCAAAACCAGCCTTGGCAACATAGTAAGACCTCATCTCTAGTGAAAACAAATAAAAATAAAAATGAAAAAGAGGGAAAGGCATCTTGCCTCAAGAATACATATCAGAACAACAATGGACTTTAGTCAAGCCAAACCGTCTTCTAAGTATGACAGCAAAATGAAGCCATTTTTGTAAAATGGCTCAGAAATTTTAACATACTAAACAGATATGAAAAAGTTACTCTAGAAAGTGTAAAAAAAAAAAGTTTAAAGAATCCAAGAAAGAAGGAATGTATATTCAGAAAAAAAGAAGAATCAAAGAAAGAGGGTAATATGGTATATAAGAAACAGTGTGGGCCAAATAAGACTCAAGAAAATACAGCTAGAAAGAAAACAGGGGCTGACATTTGGAGGACTCTTAGACAAGTTGCCAAAGTTTAATAGCATGAAATTACATTTCCTTCTTTCTTTGTATACCCAATAACATCTCTTCAGAATGTACTAGAATCACTGGGCCCCTTAAAATTGATTCAGAACTTCTGGGGCTAAGAAATGTGCATCTTCAACAGTCCCTGAAGGAGATGCATATCTACAAAAATTTGAGACCGAATGTGTAATTGGTTCTAGAGAAAATATTATATTGTATATATAAAATCATAAAATGAGTCATTGATTGGTTTTTAATGTTTTAGAATCAGCCTATGAGCACAAGGGATTGACTAGTTTATAGGCACACATCAAAATGTCATCTTATTCATCCTGACAATGAAAAAAATGCATAGCAAATTTGGGAAGTGGAAAGGAAAAAAGCAATAGAAGGAAGGGAATTTGCACCAGCTTATGTTATTTTAAGTTATTAATGGTAGCCAGGTGTGGTGGCGTGCCTGTAGCCCCAGCTACTTGGAAGGCTGAGGTGAGAGGATCACTTCAGCCCAGGAGGTGGAGGTCGCAGTGAGCCGAGATCATGCCACTGCACTCCAGCCTGGGCGACACAGTGAGACTCCCTCTCAAAAATAGATACATAAATCTAAATTATAATGGAAGATTCCTAACGGAAATGGCTGATACCAGGGCTGGAACAGGAAGAGTACAAAGTAACCTAGAGCATCTTGTGCCACAAAGTAAGAAAGTGCTCAAAAATGACAGTAACATGCCAAGAGGACAAGGAAGCCAACTTGAAAGGGCTCTCACTGGCCAGATTGGGAATTATTTCAGTATTGAAATAATGACAGGACCAGATTAGAACACATCAGATAATTTTTTTTTTTTTTTTTTTTTTTTGAGTTGAAGTCTCGCTCTTGTCCCCCAGGCTGAAGTGCAATGGCGAGATCTCGGCTCATTGCAACCGCCGTCTCCCAGGTTCCAGAGATTCTCCTGCCTCAGCCTCACAAGTAGCTGGAATTACAGGCGCCTGCCACCATGCCTGGCTAATTTTTGTATTTTTAGTAGAGACGGGGTTTCACCATGTTGGCTAGGCTGGTCTCGAACTCCTGACCTCAGGTGATCCACCTGCCTCGGCCTCCCAAAGTGCTGGGATGACAGGCATGAGCCACCGTGCCTGGCCACACATCAGATAATTTTAAAAGAATCTATGTGTTACAATCTATTTTAAAATAAAAATGTTTGGCTAAGTGCAGTGGTTTACATCTGTAATGCCAGCACTTTGGGAGGTCAAGGCAGGAGAATTGCTTGAGGCCAGGAGTTTGAGCCTAGCCTGGGCAACATAGCAAGACTCTGTGTCTAAAAAACAGAAAAACTTAGTTGGGAATGATAGTGCATGCTTGTAGTCTCAGCTACGTGGGAGGTTGAGTCAGGAGGATCACTTGAGCCCAGGATTTCAATGTTGCAGTGAGCTATGATCACACCACTGCATGCCAGCCTGGGTGACAGAGCAAGACCCTGTCTCTACAAAAAATAAAAATAAGCCCGGGCGCGGTGGCTCAAGCCTGTAATCCCAGCACTTTGGGAGGCCGAGACTGGTGGATCACGAGGTCAGGAGTTCGAGACCAGCCTGGTCAACAAGGTGAAACCCTGTCTCTACTAAAAATACAAAAATTTAGCTGGGCGTGGTGGCGGGTGCCTGTAATCCTAGTTACTTGGGAGGCTGAGGCAGGAGAATTGCTTGAACCCAAGAAGCGGAGGTTGCAGTGAGCCAAGATCACGCCATTGCACTCCAGTCTGGGTGACAGAGTGAGACTCTGTCTCAAAAAAAAAAAAAAAAAACACAACAGAGTGAACGATTGTTGGAGAACACGGTACTTATCTGGTCTCTAGGTATCACCTCACAAATTACTCATTTGTGAGTAATCTGGGAGGAATCTGACAGATACCTCCTTAAGGAAATGACCAAACTAACTTAGCATCAATTATAATAAGACAAACTGACACCATGTGCCTACTGGTGTGCAGCACTGAGATATCACATCATCGCTGTAGTTCTCCTGTCAAAAATGTAGACTCTGAATCTAATCATGAGGACACAATCAGACAAGTCCAGATTGAGGGATATTCTAAAAAACAACTGACCTGTACCCTTCAAAAATATCAGTGTCATGAAAGAAAAATAGAGCTGAAGAGACATAACAAATTCAGTGTCATGTGTGATGAGTGATTGGATCCTGGATTGAAACAAATTATTTCAATAATGTTGAAAGAGACATTGAACAATTATGGAAATCTGAAAATGGACATTTTATTAGATAATCATGTCAGTGATAACATTTTCCTCAGTGGGAGAAGTATATTGTGGTTATAGGGGAGAATGTCCTTCTTTTTTTTTTTTTTTTTTTTTTGAGAAAGAGTCTCACTCTGTCACCCAGGCTGGAGTACAGTGGCATGATCTTGGCTCACTACAACCTCCACCTCCCAGGTTCAAGTGATTCTCGTGCCTCAGCCTTGAATATGAATTTGGAGGGTACATAAACATTCAGACCACAGTAGTGAGTATCACTGGGTTGGGCCAAAAGGGGTACTTCTGGTTTTCATCTTATATTTTTTGAACTTTTTTGGTTTTGCTATATTTCTGTATTACTTCTATGATTAAAGAAAACTAGGTTAATTAATAAAACAAAATATCTATAATAGAAGCTGTTCTGAGGATGGTAAGCTTATATCCATGGGGATCTGTTCATTCCAGAAAAAAAAAGAATAAGCATTGCATTTAATGCCCATTAATGCTCATTAAGTTTTTAGACCTACTAGTGAGTGCTGAGGTCCTTAGAGATCATGCAGGTTTCTTTGGCTTCATTTCTGTTCAACAACAGCACTTAGTAAAGGGTAATGTATTCTTCTGCAAAATCTTGCTAAGAGGAAAATAATTGCCAAGAGCATCAAACATTGCTAACGTGAAGACACATTAAGCTGTAAATATCCTTCAGAAAATGATGAAAATGGCAAATGAGTAAAATCATATCTTGATTTTTGTGTCCAGCTCAGTCCCATTTATTTCACCAGGAAGTTCTATGTCTGTCAATCTACCTAGACCCTATTTTCAATCCACAAAATAGATAAGGAACCCAGAAAATTTTGCATTGTGTTCTGTTAATTCACTTTAATCAGTAGAGAAAATGACTTGCCCAAGTCACACTGCTGATTTTTGGCAAATGCTCAACTGGAAATCAGGCCTCTTCCGGTATATCCTAAGCCCATAGGTCCTGACCCCATGGGCTCTGATTCTTCCACGCTGTGTGAGTATGGACAGGTCACTCAACATTTCCTGGCCCTCAGTGTTCTTTCCTGTAAAATGAAGTTGTAGGTTTAGATTAACACAAAATTAGCCCTCGTTGTCCCTGATGCTAGCCACGTTTTTCAGCGGGAGAAATGCAGGTCTCACAAGGCTTTGCAACTTGGTAAGTTTCACCCTGCAAGGCAATCTTGCACACATACTCACTATACATTCTGTCTCATCTGAATAGACTCAGTTCAATGTAGCCAAAACCAACCAACCAACCAAACAAACAAACAAAAAAATCCCACAGTTGGGACAGCCTGAGGAATCCAGCTACAAAGAAACTCAGTTGATAGGACCCAGTTTAGCTAAATTTGCTTAATCAGAACAACAGAAAAAACCTAGGAACTATGACACTCCTTAAAAAACAAAAAGCAGGCCGGTAGCATTGGCTCACACCTATAATTCCAGCACTTTGGGAGGCCGAGGCAGGCAAATCACAAGATCAGCAGTTTGAGACCAGGCTAGCCAATGTGGTGAAACCCCATCTCTACTAAAAATACAAAAAATTAGCTGGGCGTAGTGGCGGGCACCTGTAATCCCAGCTCCTCGGAAGGCTGAGGCAGAAGAATTGCTTGAACCTCCCGTTTGTTGTTAATGATGTTAAAGGATCCTTAGAACCCCTAGAAAGCCAAGATTTACTGTGGCTTCTACAGTTAGACATTCAAAATCAGAAGGAACTTTAGAGATCACCTAACACATTCACTTTATAGAAGACAGAAGGAGGCCCACCAGAGCAAGAGTGACTTACCCAAGTTCACACTTGTCTGGGGCAGAGCCAAGATTAAAAGTCAGGCCTCTTGACCCCCAGCTCAGTGGTATTCCTCATGTGAAATGCCAAAGGCTGAAGCCCTGGGTAAAGCCAGGTCCACTCATTATGACCAAGGTGAGCCTGAAATAATTCAACAAGAAATGTTGGAAGGCCAATATTCAAACACCACACAAGTAGCTGTAGGAGACACCTGAGGAGACATGAAATAGAAAACACATTCGAGATAGCCAAGAATGTGACCAGTGGACTGCAGCACCAGTCCCCAGGAGTTTGGATAAAATCAAGGGAAACTTTCCCAAGAGGGAAAATACATTGTATTTCTCACCTTAAAAAAATATTTTTAAAAGTGGTTTTATAAAAGACACATATACCACAAGAGGTGTTTTGGTTTTGTTTTAAAGACAAGGTCTTGCTCCATCACCTAGGTGGGAGTGCACCACTGCACACTGCAGCCTCGCTCCTGAGTTCAAGTGATCCTCTGCCTTAGCTTCCCTAGTAGCTAGGATGGCAGGCACATGCCACTATGTGAAACTAAGTTTGTTTTTAATTTATTTTTGTAGAGACAGGGTCTTGCTATGTTGCCCAGGCTGGTCTCAAACTCCTAGCCTTAATTGATCCTCCCGCCTTGCCCTCCCAAAGTGCTGGGATTACAGACGTGAGCCACTGTGCCCTGGCCTACCACACGAGTCTTTTTTGGTGTTTTAAATAATATTTATTAGGGGTTATCAACTTATCAAAAGGAAACATTCCTTGCAGATAAACTTTTTAAAAGACAGAAATAAATACTCTAAAAATGGTGATATTCTTCTAGCTATTTTTATACATAAATGTACTCTTGTTTTTAATTGGGATCACTTGGCATATATATTATTTTGAGATGAGACGGAGTCTCGCTTGTCGCTTCTGAGGCTGGAGGCAGGGCCAGGATTCTCACTCACTGCAAGCTCCACCTGGCTTACCATTCTCCTGCCCAGCCTCCCGAGTAGCTGGGACCAGTAGCTGGGACTACAGGTGCCCACACTCACTCGCTAAGTTTTTTGAGATTTAGTAGAGACGGTTTCACCCTGTCAGCCAGGATGGTCTCTCATCTCCTGACCTCAAGTGTGATCCGCCTGCCTCGGCCTCCCCAAAGTGCTGGGATTACAGGCTTGAGCCACCGCACCCGGCCCGGCATATATTATTTTGTATCTTGCCTTTCTGTCTTAATTTTGTCTGGAGAATCTCCCATGTAATTAAAGAGTCTTTGAAAACACCAAGATTCCAGTAAATAAGTGTAGTATCAATTCTTTTTTTTTTTTTTTTTTTTTTTTTGAGACGAGTCTCGCCTGCCGCCCAGGCTGGAGTGCAGTGGTCGGATCTCAGCTCTCTACCGGGCAAGCCCGCCTCCTTCCGGTTCACGCTTCATTCTCCTGCCTCAGCCTCCCGAGTAGCTGGGACTACAGGCCTCTACCATCTCACCTCGGCTAGTTTTGCATTTTTAGAGACGGGTTTCACCCGTGTTCGCCAGGATGGTCTGATCTGACCTCGCGGATCCACCCGCCTCGCCTCCCAGCGCTGGGATTACAGGCTTGAGCCAACAGCCCGGCCTCAGTATCAATTATTTAACGCTTTACATATTGTTAGTCATTAAGTTGCACAATTTTCTTTACAAAAAAAATAATGCTATGATCATATGATTCATAATGTATGGTTTGGAAATAGTGGTCATGGATAAGATAAACTATTCAATAAGTGATATCAAGACGATAACTAGTCATCTGGATACAAAACTGAGTTGATTCAGTATTTATACCAGTATAAATTCTCAGTAGTTTATACTGAGTATTTATACTGAGTATTTAGTAAATTATACTGAGTATTTATACTGAGTATTCTCAGAAAATAGTATTTATGCCAGTGTAAATTCCAAATGGATCAAAGATTGAAATGTTTAAAAATAAAATCATAAAAGTATTAAAGGGAACGATAGGAAAAATATTCCCCTAGGAGAGGGAAAGACCTTTCTAATTATGACCAAAAAAATCCAGGATACATAAAACTAAGGAATGACAACTTAAATCCCATAAAAGTATATTAATGGCAATTAAAAAAGTAAAAAAGGACAAACTGGACACACATGGTGGCTCATACCTGTAATCCCAACACTTTGGGAGGCTGAGGCAGGAAGATTGCTTGAGGCCAGAAGTTCAAGAGTCTGGACAACACAGCAAAACCCTGCCTCTACAAAAAATTTAAAAATTAGCCAGGCATGGTGGCTCACGCCTGTAGTCCCAGCTACTTGGGAGGCTGAAATGGGGGGATTGCTTGAGCCTGATGATTGTGCCACTGCACTCTAGCAAAACATATGCTAAAATGTAAGCAAAAAAAGGGCATATGTGTTTGTATTGGCTTTTACAGGCATAAAAAACTCTGAAGCTACAAGTACAGAGTGATTAATCATGAAACCTACTGGAAAAGGATGTGAACTAAATCAGGAAGGAGTCTTCACTGTATACCTTTGAATGCTTTTTGATGTTGAACCACCTGTGGTATTACTCATTCAAAAACTGAATAAAAGCCAGGCATGGTGGCACGCAGCTGTCATCCCAGCTACTTGGGAGGCTGAAGCAGGAGAATCGCTTGAACCCAGGAGGCGTAGGTTGCAGTTAATGGAGACTGCACCACTGCACTCCAGCCTGGGCGACAGAGCAAGACTCTGTCTCAAAAAAAAAGAAAAAATTGAATAAAAATATAAAAATCTCAGCTACTAGGGAGGCTGAAATGGGAGAACCACTTGAGCCGAGGAGTTCAAGACCAGCCTGGGCAACATAGCAAGACCTGATCTCTACAAAAAACAAATACGGCCGGTCGCGGTGGCTCAAGCCTGTAATCCCAGCACTTTGGGAGGCCGAGACGGGCGGATCACGAGGTCAGGAGATTGAGACCATCCTGGCTAACACAGTGAAACCCCGTCTCTACTAAAAAATACAAAAAAATAGCCGGGTGAGGTGGCGGGTGCCTGTAGTCCCAGCTACTCGGGAGGCTGAGGCAGGAGAATGGCGCAAACCCGGGAGGCGGAGCTTGCAGTGAGCTGAGATCCGGCCACAGCACTCCAGCCTGGGCGACAGCGCGAGACTCCCTCTCAAAAAAAAAAAACAAAAAAAAAACAAAAAACAAATACACAAAAATTAGTTGGGTATGGTGGCTTGCACTTGTAGTCCCAGCTATTCAGGAAGCTGAGACAGGAGGATTGCTTGAGCCCAAGAGTTAGAGGCTGCAGTGAGCTATTATCTTGCCACTGCACCCAGCCTGGGCAACAGAGCGAGATCCTGGTATCTTAAACAAACAAAAAACCTGAATAGGGTTAAGTTTACACAACAAGAAAATAGGAAATATATTTGAAAGTATATGTGACAGAAAATGCTAATATTTGTATTGTATAATTAGCTTTTTAAAACATGAACATTCCAGTAGAGGCCAGGCACAGTGGCTCACACATGTTATCCCAGCGCTTTGGGAGGCTGAGGCTGGAGGATGGCTTGAGCCTAGGAGTCTGAGGCTGTAGTGAGTATGAAAGCACCACTGCACTCCAGCCTGGATGACAGAGCAAGACTCCTATCTCAAAAAAATTTCTACATGTTTAACCTTACAAATAGATGCTAACGAAAAACCTTTTTAAAATCCTCCACCTTGGGCAATTTTGTTTAAATAATAATACCCAATATTAGTGTAGGGCAGGAACACCTACCCAACTCTTGGTTGGGTATCAATCGGTACAATTTCTCCAGAGGCCAATTCAACAATATGTATCAAAGCCTCAAAATCATTCACAATCTTTGGCAAAGTAGTTCCACATCTAAGAAAGTCATCAATGATTGGCCACACGTGGAGGCTCACGCCTATAATCCCAGGACTTTGGGAGGCTGAGGCAGGCGGATCACTAGGTCAGGAGATCAAGACCATCCTGGCTAACACGGTGAAACCCCGTCTCTGTTAAAAACACAAAAAATTGGCCGGGCGTGGTGGCTTATGCCTGTAATCCCAGCACTTTGGGAGGCTGAGGCGGGCAGATCACGAGGTTGGGAGATCAAGACCATCCTGGCGAACATGATGAAACCCCGTCTCTACTAAAAATACAAAAAAATTAGCCGGGCGTGGTGGTGGGCGCCTGTGGTCCCAGCTTCTAGGGAGGCTGAGGCAGGAGAATGACGTGAACCTGGGAAGCGGCAGAGCTTGCAGTGAGCCAAGATTGCGCCACTGCACTCCAGCCTGGGCGACAGAGAGAGACTCCGTCTCAAAAAAAAAAAAAAAAAAATTAGCCGAGCATGATGGCGTGCACCTGTGATCCCAGCTACTCAGGAGGCTAAGGCAGGAGAATCAGTTGAACCTGGGAGGTGAAGGTTGCAGTGAGCTGAGATTATGCCACTGCACTCCAGCCAGGGTGACAGAGCAAGACTCCCTCTCGAAAAAAAAAAAAAAAGTCTTCAGTGATAATCACCCCGGTCAGAACAAAGGTGCAGGCTGCAATGAGTCCATGGTAGTCTGGTACCATTTAGCAGAGCCTGGTTAGAGCGGAAGTGAGTGTGCCCTCAGGGTCTTTGGGAAAACCCAGGGCAGCTGATGCAAAGTGGGTATGCTCTATCACCAGAAAATAATGCTTTGCTGCCATCTGGTGTTCTCCCAGGTCATCGCACCAACCCCAGAAGAAAAACTCTCCAAGTTAACTTAGCACCAAGCAGCCCTTTCCTCTATTCTTTCCTACCCCGGAAGTCGGGGGCCTCGCTCTGTCACCCAGGAGGGGGAGTGCAGTGGCACGATCAGAGTTTACCGTGCCTCAATATCCTGGCTTTAAGCGATGCTCCCATCTCAGCCCCCCAAGCAGCTGGAACTACAGGCGTGCACCACCACGCCGTGCTAATTTTTTGATTTTTTGTAGAGACAGGGTCCTGCTATGTTGCCTAGGCTGGTCTCAAACTCTTGAGCTCAAGCCATCCGCCCACCTTGGCCTCCCAAACGTTGGGATTACAGGCGTGAGTCACTGCATCTGGCCTTCTCTATTTTTAACAAACCCTAATAAAGCATTTACTAGGTTCCAGGCATTGTGCTCAGCACTTTACAAGCATTCCTTTTTAGTTATCATAAGGGCCCCATGAAATAGGTTAATTTTATCATCCCCATTTTACAAATGAGGGAACTAAAATATAGAGAGGCTAAGTAACTTGCCCAAAGTCACACAGCTACTAAGTGACTGAGTATTGGATTAGAACAAGATGGCATTTTGGCACCAGTTTCTGTGCTCTTGACCGCAGCCTTTGTGAAGAGGATCCAGAGTCTGTGTGCTGCTAACAGCACTTGGAGAGAACCTCACCGCCCATACAGCAGCATCCTCTCCACATCCAGTACATCTGCCCCAAATAAGTCCACACCAGAACTGGGTTCACCCATGCCCTATAGGCAGTCTAACCTGAGTCATGGACAACCACCAGTTCAGGCTAAATCCAATGGAGTTTTTTGGAAAAATCTTTATTTGTATTTCATATATACAAAAAGATATCAGAAATAATGTGGCTGAGTGCAGTGACTCATGCCTTTAATCCCAGCACTTTGGGAGACCGAAGTGGGAGGATCACTTGAGCCCAGGAGTTTGAGACCCCCTAGGCAATATAGTGAGACCTCATCTCTACAAGAAATTTAAAAATTAGCTAGCTTTAGTGGTGTGCATCTGTAGTCCCAGCTACCCGGGAGGTTAGGGTGGGTGGATAGCTTGAGCCTGGGAGATACAGCCATGATCGTGTCACTGCACTCCAGCCCCGGTGACAGAGTGAGACTGTGTCTCAAAAAAAAAAGTATTAACAGTAGTGGTGCATCAGTAATGAGTTTGAACCCCAACAGTTCACTGGCTTGTTTTCTACCATGGTATTAACACATATGTGGAAAACCACCTGGGATATGAGTGCAATGAGACTTTTATAGCAATCCTGCCCCTTCCTAGTAAACTGTCCCCCACTAACTATAGTTAATTGTGTCCTGCTGGACCCATCTACAGTTTTGGTAGCAGTTGCTTCATGGTGGAGCTGAGAAAGCTGCCTTTTTTTTTTTTTTTTTTCTGAGATGGCGTCTCGCTCTGTCGCCAAGACTGGAGTGCAGTGACACAATCTTGGCTCACTGCAACTGCCACACCCTAGGTTTAAGCAATTCTCTGCCTCAGCCTCCCGAGTAGCTGGGATTACAGGTACGTGCCACCATGCTCAGCTAATTTTTGTATTTTTAGTAGAGATGGGGGTTTCACCATCTTGGCCAGGCTGGTCTTGAACTCCTGACCTTGTGATCCACCCACCTTGGCCTCCCAAAGTGCTTGGATTACAGGCATGAGCCGCCATACCCAGCCTAAGCCACCAGGCCCAGCCATAAGCTTCTTATTTGTAATGGTCTAAGAAAGTAGTTGATAAGGCCGGGCGCGGTGGCTCAAGCCTGTAATCCCAGCACTTTGGGAGGCCAAGACGGGCGGATCACGAGGTCGGGAGATCGAGACCATCCTGGCTAACACGGTAAAACCCCGTCTCTACTAAAATACAAAAAAAAATTAGCCGGGCGAGGTGGCGGGCGCCTGTACTCCCAGCTACTTGGGAGGCTGAGGCAGGAGAATGGCGTGAACCCGGGAGGCAGGGCTTGCAGTGAGCTGAGATCCAGCCACTGCACTCCAGCCTGGGCAACAGAGGCAGACTCTGTCTCAAAAAAAAAAGAGAAAGTAGTTGATAAATAATTAGCTGAGCCTGGTAGCTCTCATCTGTAGTCCCAGCTTCTTGGGAGGCTGAGGTGGGACAATTGCTTGAGCCCAGTAGTTTGAGGCTGCAGTGAGCCCTGATGGTGCCTTTGCACTCCAGCAAGGGTGACAGAGAGAGACCCTGTCTCAAAAACAAAAACAAGAAGGTAGTGGCTCCTACTGGGGCTCAGAAAGCAATAATCCAAAATATGGCTCCTTGGCGTGCCATGAATTAAAGGAGAATAGAAAGCCTCAGAAGCAGCATCAAAAGCAAAGACTCTCTCTCACCATATCCTGCCCTCCTGTCTCCTGCCCCTTCCTCCTCCAAAGGGAGTCACAGAAAACAGAATCTCCCTTCCTCAAGGGAGGTAACAGAAACCAGAACCTCTTTCCAAAGCAAGCCATGCCAGTCTGGGAAACATGGGAGAATCCCATCCCTACAAAAAAAAAAAAAAAAAAAAAAAATTAGCTGGGCATGGTGGCATGCACCTGTGATCCCAGCTACTTGGGAAGTTGGGGTGGGAGGATCACTTGAGCCTGAGAGGTTGGGGCTGCAGTGAGCTGTGACTGTGCCACTGCACTCCAGCTGGGCAACAGAGCAAGACCGTCTCAAAAACAAAAACAATGACGACAACAAAAAGCAAGTCATAAAACCTAGAAATATTACTCTAAATTACCCCCGCCTTTCTGTGCATGAGCTGGCCATAAAGAAATTCTCTGACCTACCTTATCTAACAATGGGTCGGTCATAAGACTGCTCCATACCCAGGAGGGAGGAATGCTACATAGAAAGGCCAAGAAGAATCTGAAGAGACAGGCCTTGCTGGGTTTCCCCACTTAGTCCATTACCATTAGATCACACTCTTTTTGTCCAATCACATTTCTACACAATTGTCCACTCTTCATCAAACGTAAGCAGAAAAACAAGGCAGTTTTCCCTGGGTCTTTGGATTCTTCCTATCTGAAGCCTGCTGTGTCACATAAAACTTGGATTGACTACATTTGTTATGCTTTTCTCTTGTTATCCTGTCTTTTGTCACGGGGGTGTTGGTCATGACCTTTATGATGGGTGAGGAAAGGTATCACACCTTTCTGCTCCTACACTCCCAGCCAAAGCTGTGAACCCGCAGGGCTCTGAGGGGTTATTAAAGGAGGGGGAAGCCCAGTGACCAGCTAGCATTACTTGTAAAGCAGAGTTATTAACCCGGATCCACTGGCTCCTTAGCAGTCTGTGAATGTCCTGGAGTCACATGCAGAGTTTCATGTGAGTGCCTTTTTCCCCCTGCGGACAGGGCCCATTCCACATCTTTTATGTGATTTTCCAATTGGTCTGACTTTCCAGAAAGGATAATCATTCTTGTAAATCAGGAGTTTGCTAATGGCACACAGGCCAAATCCAGCCCAATGTTGGAATTTTGTACGACTCACAAGCTAATATTGTTTTTATATTTTTAAACAGTTGAAAAAATCAAAACGAAAATAGTAATTCATGGCACATGAAAATTATATGAAATTCAAATTTGTGTCCATAAAGTTTTCTTGGAGTGCAATCACGCTTATTTGTTCACAGACTATCGGCTGCTTATGTGCTACAAGGGCAGAGTTGAATAGTTACAACAGAGCATATGGCTTAAAAAGTCTAAAATATTGCCTATGTGGCCTTTTCCAAAAACATTTCCTAACCCTTGCCAAAGATGGACTATTAATGCAATAGACATTAGTTTTTTGATCCCTGTCACTCTACTATAGAATTCCCACCATGTGAGTCTTTCTAGGGGGACAGAGTCCACCTCTCCACACCAAAGGTCAGATTTTCTTTTCTCCTACCTCCTTGGCAGCCAGGACATGGACATTGAGATCAACCAACTAGAGATCTCACCCAGGACTAGCAAGCTGGAGTGAGTCACACAAAAATGAGAAATCATTCTGGCAGTAGCAGAGACAACAGAAGTCACATCTAGCTTCCAGGAGCAGCAGGACCAGCAGCTCAGGTGACTCCTGTAGCAATAATCCACTTGGAGTTGCATGTCAGTAGCGTCCTCACCAGACAGTCCCTAAGGCATGGTTTTGTCTTTGGACCTGCTGCCTGGCTTCTGTTTCTACTTGGCCAGGGCTAGCTCAGGCACCAGATAAAACTGAGCCTGAATCACTCACTGCCTAGAACAGAGAGAAGCTGAAGGTATAGGTTGATAAGTATGAACTCCAGGGCAGACAATGGCTGATTTATCTTTGTGTCCCTGGCACCCAAGACAGTGCCTGGGTCCAGACTTTGGGAGCCAGGCAGTTCTGGCTCAGGAGTTCACTCACATGGTTTGCAAACTGGCGCTGGTTGTTGCTGGGAGACTTCAGTTGCACTCCACGTGGAACTCTCCACAGGGTGGTTTGAGTTCTCTGACATAGTAGCTGGATTCCCACAGAATGAGCAATCCAACAGACTAAGGTGAAAACAGCAATACCTTTTATGATCTAGCCTCAGAAGTCACCCACTGTCACTTCTGTTATTCTGTATTAGTCACACCCATCAGCTCTAATTCAATATGGAAGGAAACTATACAAGGGCATGAATACCAGCAAGTGAGGATCATGGGGGCCATGTTCGAGGCTACTATACGTCACATAACCATTAACCCCTAAAACAAACCAAATGAAGTACAAATAAAGTGCAGACCATACATTTAGGTTGGTTTAATCAAAACTTCTTTGGTGGACTTCTTGATCTCCAAAACTGTGTATGCCATCTAGCCTTCTCCACATTTGTTCCTTATCTATGAAGGGGTCCAGGACTCTCCTTGGAAGGAAGGTAGGCCCAATCTTAAGGGTTCCTTTTGGTTCTCACATCTCTGATTCTACAAAATAATCAGCAAAAATAAACCTTTGAAGATATCTTTTAGGAGTTGACATTTACACTGGAATTTACAATCCAATAAAAACAGTGAGTCGTTACAAGAATCATCTGTTTATTTTACAGAGTAATGATTTAAATTGAGTACATTTGCGCACAGTAGATATTTGACACGAAAAGTAGTTGTATCAGAATGAGCATCAGAAAAATAGCAACTCATCTTACACATAATAACTAGAAAATATTATTCTGTCTGATCATTTAAGTGTTACAAATCCTGAGAATGTTATACATTGAACAAATTAGATACTACCTTATAATTAAATCTGGCTTGGAAAGAATCCTTTAAAAAAATGCTCTGAGGTACAAATCACCTATGTATTAAACATGAGTCTTTGACATTATACAAAGAGTTTAAACAAATATATCAAACAATTACAGGCCAATGGCTCTTAAAACAGCTATCAGTCAGGTTCAAGGACACACTGTTCCACAATTTCCCGTAAGTTGGGGTTTTCCATTGCAGCTGCCACTCGCTCTTTGTCATTTATCTGCTTATTGACTGAAAAATACACAGACAAAAGTTAGCAGAAGAACTGTGTCAATATACAGCGCCAGACAGTATTTTTATTAGTCTGCTGAAACAAAAACTTGAACGCCTTGAGAACTTAAAGCTGTCTTTGGCTAATTACTCATAATGTAATTTCCCATCTAGAAGGCAGACTTAAGAGAAAAATATCTACTAGAATTCTACTACTTACCACATCTATTTTTTTCTTTCTAGTCTTTGTCCATATATATATTTTTATACAGTTATATTCAGAGTAAATACAATTTTGAAAATTGCTATTTTTCATCCCTTAAGCCTGTATTTTAAACTACAGGGTTATTTAACATGGTAAAAGTCTTAAGTGTTCTAAAGTAATTATGAACACTATGCTACAATGAATACCTTTAAACATATAGCCTTCTTTTTGGAAATATTCTCAAAAATGGGATTTTTTTAAGAGTATGAATATTTTTATGGTGTGATTCATATCAATGATTTACTTCCCAAAATTACTCACCAATTTATATTGTCAACACCAATACATGAGCTATCAGTTTGGCAGCAATACCTGGTAGTATTATCATTATTATTATTATCCTTTGAGACAGGGTCCTGCTCTGTCATCCAGGCTTGAGTGCAGTGGTGCAATCATAGCTCACTGTAACCTCCCACTCCTGGGCTCAAGAGATCCTCCTGCCTCAGCCTCCCACAGGCATGAGCCACCACACGTGGCTAATTTTCAAATTTTTTTGTAGAGACAGGGTCTCACTACGTTGCCCAGGCTACTCTTGAAATCCTGGCCTCAAATTCTGGCCTCAAGGCATTCTCTCGCCTTGGCCTCCCAAAGTGCTAGGGTTACAGGTGTGAACCACCATGCCTGGGCAATAGCTGGTATTATTTAATAAAAACAAATACACACATATACATACATAAAACAGGAGGTAGAAAACGGCTCAATGTTATTGTTATAATTTGCATTTCCTTGACTAATAGGAATATAGAACATTTTCCATGTGCATATATTAATTCTTCTTGCATGAATTTCCTGTTCTGTTTCTGTTAATCTACTAGATCTTTTTTTAAAATTAGTTTGAATGGATCTTCATATAATAAAGGTATTGGCCCATTACGTTTTCTGTAATTAGCTAACAGCACTCTTAACAGAAGAGTTCAAAAGAGAGACAACTATATTCTTAATGTGGATTGAGTTTTCTGGGATGCTGCTAAAATGTCTCATGTAGAATACACACAAACATACACATATTCCTGTGAAAATATTTTCAATTTAGTTTCTTCCTACTACAATGTAGGCTCCACAAAGGCAGGAATGCATCTCAAAGGCTGAACTGTACCCACACATAGAAGGCACTTAGTAAATATTTACTAAATGTAAAACAAGAATCATAAGGTTTAATATTATTGCTGCTGTAAAATCTCATCATTCAAGGAATTTCAAAAGGATAACCTGAGTGGATTTACGGTACCTAAATTCTTATTTTCTAAATCAGAGGTAGAAGCCCTCAGCTCATGGGGTTTAAAGAAATTCAAGTCACAAAGAGTATAATAATCTACATGTCTAGAACTATAGATAGGACATGGTTTTTAATAGTTTTCATGACAGTACCTAAAAAGTTTCCTGGATGGGCTGTTCCTCTGGAAGCAGCAGGCTTCCCTCTCTAGAGCTCTCTTTTATGTAGGAGATTTTGTGTGTCTCTCTCCAGCCCTGTGCATGCCTTTCTGAGTCTTCTGGGTATCTGTCTCACTGTCGCCCTTCCTCTATTATCTCTTTCTTCCATTCCTCTGCTATTTCTTCCCACCTTCTCAATTTACTTAGTGATGAAACAAGTATAACGTGCCTTTTAAATGTATTTCTCATTATTTGCACTCTATCATTTGTAGATTAAAAACATTAAAATTCTGTTTTTAAGGTAACACATGGCTCATACAGAACATTTTGTCTTTTGCTTTTCCCAAACCCCACTTCTGCTATTTTTAAGTAGCTACTGATTGATTTCTCTCTGTAGGCCAGAGGTCCTCTATATAAAACCCACTCCCATTCTAATATACTAACCCAGAGAGACAGCACCTACCCCAAGATTCACTAAAGCTCTACTTGCTAGACTTTCAATTTCAAGTACACAGCTCTTTCTATCCTGCCACCAAAGAAAAGAAGCCTACTTAGAGCTCGTAAGTCATGGTCCCTAGCGCTGGATATTCTTTACAGATGTGCAGCCACTGGCCCAAACCAGTCAACATCCATGGGCTCCAGCGCACTCAAGAGTCCACTGCAAAAATTACTACTTTGAAATGCCTAGGTTTCCTCACCTAAGAAGGAAGAGCTAATAACTAATTATGTACTTTTTTAAAAGTAACCCAGTAGATACTTGGCTGGCGGAAGAATCCAATATCCAAGATATTGGATCCAAATACTATCTGAAGTTGTTTTTCAATTATTTTTCAATTATGTTTTAACATTTACTTACTGTCTTCTTCTGTTGAATGGGTTCCTTCAGAAATGTAGATTTCCAACTGGAAAGGGAAAAAAAAGTAAAAGAAAAAACATTAGCACATTCTAAGATAAGAGAGTGAAGTGGAATGTACAGTAAATTCACACATCTAGGGATGAGGGCCCAAATCCTGTTTTTTTGTTTGTTTTTTTTCTTTTTGAGATGGAGTCTCACTCTGTTGCCCAAGCTGGAGTGCAGTGGCGTGATCTTGGCTCACTGCAACCTTCACCTCCTGGGTTCAAGCGATTCTCCTACCTCAGCCTCCCAAGTAGCTAGAATTACAGGCGCATGCCACCACACCCAGCTATTTTTTTTTTTTTTTTTTTTTTAGTAGAGATGGGGTTTTGCCATGTTGGCCAGACTGGTCTCAAACTCCTGACCTCAGGTGATCCACCTGCCTCGGCTTCCCAAAGTGTTGAGATTACAGGCATGAGCCACTGTGCCCAGCAGCCCCAAATCTTGTTTCTAACATCAGAGACTTAGGGACAAGCCTCCCACATCCTTCTCTAAAGAAAAAGGACCAAAATGAGTAGGATTTTTTATTTTGGTCACCTGGGAAAGGCCTGCCAGTGGTACTTCCATTAATTTTTTTATGAATACACAAAAATACCATTTTACACAAATGAGATCTCATATGTGTTGTTTTACTTAAGAATATCTCTCTTTGCACTCTACTTCTTCCCAGCTCGGTATCTAAACTTCCTGCTGCCCTGCGACTGACCTAGGAAATCTACAATAATGATCTAGTGTGGTTTCTTCCATATTCTTCTCTATACCCACATAATCTTACACAGATTTTACATACACACACACACACACACACACACACACACACACCCCCCAGGGTTGGATGTTTCTTCACATTGCTTGTTTTACAAAAATGGGATCACAATATACAGTTTTCAGCATCCTTCTTTTCTCATTCATTATTATCTTGCTAAATTTATTCTCAAGTATAATACTGGTTAAGCTATCCCTCCTGGCCCTGCTGCACCCATAGACATGAGCTACCCTCCAAGACCCAGAGCTTCTGAGACAACCTACAAAATTATTGCAAATCCTGTGGTAAAGACAGTATGCTGGAATAAAGACATCTACTTTCCAGAGAACATTGGAACAGATGAACTAATTTTTATTTACTTATTTACTACTGAGATATTTCTCATGAGTGAGAAAAATCATAACTTATTATAGTTAAAAGGGACCTTAAAGGTCATCTAGGTCAATCTTTTTTTTTTTTTTTTTTGAGACAGGTCTTACTCTGTCACCCAGGCTGGAGTGCAGTGGCGCGATCATGTCTCACTACAGCCTCGACTTCCTGGGCTCAGGTGATCCTCCCACCTCAGCTCCCACACTCCCTCCCCTCTCCTCCCTCGTCTCCATTTTTTTTTGTAGAGATAGGGTTTCGCCATATTGCCCAAGCTGGTCTTGAATTCCTGAGCTCAAGTAATCTGCTCACCTAGGTCTCCCAAAGTATAGAGATTACAGGCGTGAGCCACTGCACCTGGCCCCAATCTCCTTAAAAAAACAAAACAGGCCGGGCGCGGTGGTTCACGCCTGTAATCCCAGCACTTTGGGAGGCCGAGGCAGGTGAATCACGAGGTCAGGAGATCGAGACCATCCTGGCTAACATAGTAAAACCCTGTCTTTACTAAAAATACAAAAAATTAGCCAGGCCTGGTGGCATGCGCCTGTAGTCCCAGCTACTCGGGAGGCTGAGGCAGGAGAATCCCTTGAACCTGGAAGGCGGAGGTTGCAGTAAGCTGAGATTGTGCCACTGCACTTCAGCCTGGGTGAGAGAGCAAGACTTTGTCTCAAAAAAAACAAAACGAAACAAAACAAAACACCTTTCTCCTACTTATTCTAGACCGCAAAGCAACAGGTATAGAATCACTCTATACCGATTTACTTCAGTATAAATTTATGCAGGACTCATTATTCTAAAAATGATAAAGGGGAAGAGGCAGCATTTATGCAGCTATTCCTATATGAACTATATTTTGGGGTAACTAAACAATTGATGAGGGGAGCTGTCACCAATAATGGAACAAACTGAATTTATAGGCCTCTGATGTGATGCAATGAGAACACATTTATTCAGTATTCTTGCCAAAAATGCATAAACTGAATCTAACCGTAAAATGCAATTTATGCATTTCAATACATAAATTGAAAACTCAGTTTGAGGGACAATCTATAAAATACCTGGTTTACATTCTTCAAAACTATCAAGATCATGAAACAAAGGCTAAGGAACTACTCCAAATTAAATGAGACTAAAAGACATGACAACTAATGCAATGTGTGATGGGTAGAGGACCAGAGCCAGGAGGAGGGACCACCATGAAGGATGTTACCAGACAACAGGGGAAATTTGAATATATGCTGTAGATTAGATGACAGTACTGTATCAATGTGCTGGTTTTGAAATTTATACTGTGGTAATGTAAGAGAATGTCTTTGTTTTCAGGAAATACATCCTATGGTATTCAGAGTAACGGGGCATTACATCTGCACTCAAACATTTCCAAAAACTGTGTGTGTGTGTGTGTGTGTGTGTGTACATATATAGACAGAAATTAATGATAAACCAAATGTGGCAAAATGTTAACAATTAGTGAATCTGAATCTGGGTGAAGGATATATGTAATTTCTTTGTACTATTCTTCACTATTTTATTTCTTTTCTTTCATTATTTTAATTCCAAATAAAAAGTTAAACACTGTAATTAAAACAGTTAAAAATGCAAAGTAAAATAAAATTCACAGGGCATCATAAACCACTAGTATTATAATTTATTAATTTACTCAATTTAAGACATATTTATTGAGCTGCTAATATGTATAAGATCATAGCAGGAACACAGAGATGTATCATTTATGAATCTTGACTTCAAGAAGCTGACAGCTGGTCAGGTGTGGTGGCTCATGACTGTGATCCCAGCACTTTGGGAGGTTGAGGCAGGTGTATTACCTGAAGTCAGGAGTTCGAGACCAAACTGGCCAACATGGCGAAACCCTGGCTCTACTAAAAATACAAAAATTTGGCTGGGTGTGGTGGTGTGCGCCTGTAATCCCAGCTATTTGGGAGGCTGAGGCAGGATAATCGCTTGAACCCAGGAGACAGAGGCTGCACTGAGCCTAGATCGTACCACTGCATTCTAGCCTGGGCAACAGAGCGAGATTCCATCACAAAAAAAAAAAAAAAAAGAAGCAGCAGCAGCTGACAGTCCAGGAGGGAAGATGAAAATTAAATAGTTAGAACACAAGTTAGAAAATGACACTCTCTACATCAGAAGACAAAGAAAGAGCCATGGGGCCAGGTGCAGTGGCTCATGCCTATAATCCCAAACACTTTGGGAGACTGAGGTGGGAGGACTGCCTGAGCCCAGGAGTTCGAGACCAGCTTGGGTAACATAGTGAGACTCTGTCACCATAAAATTAGCTGGGCATGGTGGCATATGCCTGTGGTTCCAGCTACTTGGGAGGGTAAGGAGGGAGGCTCACTTGAACCCAGGAGATCAAAGGTTCGGTGAGCTGTAATCATACCACTGTACTCCAGCTTGGGCAACAGGGTGAGACTCTGTCTTTAAAAAGAAAGAAAAAAGAAAGAGCTATGGCAATTCAAAAAAAGAAATAGGTTTAGTTATGGAAATCAGGACTAGTAGTATGGAAAGGTGAATACAAAAAAATTTAAAAAAAAATTAAAGATAAAAAAAGAAAGAAATTTAAAAAGATAAATAAAAATTCATTTTAAAAAAGAGAAGAAATCAGGACTGACATCATGGAAAATAAAAAAAGTATTTCACTGGGCCTTAAAATGTGGGTAGGATTTGGCCAGGCCAGTGGTTCATGCCTATAATCCCAACATTTTGGGAGGCCAAGGCAAGATGATCACTTGAGCCCTGGAGTTTGAGATTAGCTTGGGCAACAAAGAGAGACCTCATCTCTACCAAAAATTAAGAAAAAATTAGCCAGGCATGGCGGTACATGCCTATAGTCCTAGCTACTTGGGAGGCTGAGGTGGGAGAATCAGTTGAGCCTGGGAGATAGAGGCTGCAGTAAGCAGTGATCACACCACTGCACTCCAGCCTGGGAGACAGAGCAAGACGCTGTCTCAATAGCAAACAAAAAAGATGTGTAGGATTTGAACATATGAGATGGGAGGAAAGGAACTCCAAGTTAGACAGGGTACTCTGTGTAAAGGCTTGGCAGCAGCAAGATAGAGAAGGCATAATTGCCCAGCAATTACAAAAGGCAGTAAGAGACAAGCCTGAATCATTCATGAGTTATAACCAATTACTATGAATTAACTGTGATATCCATATTCTTGCTCAATAGTAGGGTTAAAAACATTTTCCTCAGATATCACACCAAAAGCACAAGTAAAAAAATTAAAAACGAATGAGACTTTATCAAAATTTAAAGCTTTTGTACTGTAAAGGACACCTTCAAGAAACTGAAAAGACGACACAGAGAATGGGAGAACATATTTGCCAATCATATCTGATAAGGGATTTGTATTTAGAATATATAAAGAACTCTTATAATTCAATAATAAAAACACATCCTTATTTTAAAATGGGCAAAGGATCTGAATAGACAGCTCTCCAAAGATATACAAATGGCCAAAAAGCACATGAAAAGGTTCTCAACATTATTAGCCACCAGAGAAGTAAAAATCACAACCACCATGACAGCAGGGTGTGGTGGCTCATGCCTGTAATCCCAGCACTTTGGGAGGCCGAGGCAGTGGATTACTTGAGGCCAAGAGTTCAAGACCAGCCTGGCCAACATGGTGAAACCCTGTCTCTACTAAAAATAAAAAAAAATTAGCCGGGAATGGTGGTACATGCTTATAATCCCGGCTGTCTGGGAGGCTGAAGCATGAGAATCACTTGAACCCTGGAGGAGGAGGTTACAGTGAGTTGAGATTGCGCCACTGTACTCCAGCCTGGCAACAGAGCGAGACTGTCTCAAAAACAAAAACAAGGCTGGGTGTGGTGGCTCACCCCTGTAATCCCAGCACTTTGGGAGGCCGAGGCGGGTGGATCACGAGGTTAGGAGTTGGAGACCAGCCTGGCCAATATAGTGAAACCCCGTCTCTACTAAAAATACAAAAAATTAGCCAGGCGTGGTAGCGGGCGCCTGTAGTCCCAGTTACTCAGGAGGCTGAGGCAGCAGAATCGCTTGAACCCAGGAGGCAGAGGTTGCAGTGAGCTAAGATGGCACCACTGCACTCCAGCCTGGGTGACAGAGTGAGACTCCGACTCAAACAAAAACAAAAACAAAACAAAAAACCATCACTTCATACTCACTAGAATGGCTATAATCAAAGATAATAATAAATGTTAGCAAGGATGTAGAGAAGTGGGAACCCTCATACAGTGTTGGTGGGACTGCAGAATGCTGCAGCCACTGTGGAAAACAAACAATTCCTCAAAATGTTAACCACAGAGTTACCATAGGACTGGGCGATTCCACTCACAGGTGGAAAAGAAATGAAAACATATGCCTACACAAAAACTTATACATGAATGTTCATAGCAGCATTACTTATAATAGACAAAAAGTAGAAACAACCTAAATGTCCATCAACTGAATAACAGATAAGCAAATGAGTAACAGACAAGCAAAAACCACTGAAATGGTACACTATAAATACGTGAATTGTGTGGTATGTGAATTATATCTCAACAAAGCTGTTTTACAACAACAACAAAAACACATCTTTCTTACCTTATGTTTAAATGGTAAACATCGCTGAAGTTTTACTCTTAAGCACAGCCCTGTGGAGGGAAAAAAACACCTCCAGTCATCTCTTTATTGCTTCTTATTGGTTCTTGAAAAAGCATACAGCTTCGTTTATGTGCCCCCATACAACATAGTCACTGAAAACAGCTTTGGCTCAATCCAGAGCAGAGCTCCTTTGAGTCTGGCACCACACAAGGACATTTACTATATAATCTTACATATTCCTTAGGATAATCCAATAAACTATTACTAACCCCCTTCTACAAATTTTTAAACCAAGGTCACAATGTAACTTCCTCAAGGTCACTGAGTTACAATAGTGGCAGAATTGGGATTGGAACCTATGAGCACTAGAAAGCCCAGGCCATTTTTACTACATTAGTTGGCCTTCCAGCAAAAGTCAATTAACTCATTAAGCTTTTTTTTTTTTTTTTTTGAGATGGAGTCTCACACTGTCACCCAGGCTGGAGTGCAGGAGTGCGATCTCGGCTCACTGCAACCTCTGCCTCTCGGTTCAAGCAATTCTCCTGCCTCAGCCTCCTGAGTAGCTGGGATTACAGGTGCATGCCACCACACCCAGCTAATTTTGTATATTTTTGGTAGAGATGGGGTTTTGCCTTGTTGGCCAGACTGGTCTCAAACTCCTTACCTCAAGTGATCCGCGTGCCTCAGCCTCCCAAAGCGCTGGGATTACAGGCATGAGCCACCCCACCTGGCCAATTCAATTAACTTTTTAAAATGCCCCACAACAGGCCAGGCCACACAAAAAATAAAAACCAAGTCAAAGCCATTTTAAAAGGGCCATATAAAACCTCTCAAATTTGTAATCCTTTATGCCTGCAAGGTACAAATACAGTAACTTCTTTAAAAAAAGTTCCACTGAAGTTCAGTTTATCATCCCATGCTAAGACACATCAACAAAACCTCAAACCATACAGCAATACAGCAAGATATAATTGTTAGACTACTTATCTTTTAGGGAGGTAATAACTTGGTTTTGGTTTTCTAAGTACCATTTTGTTTTCTAAGAGAATTTTTTGAAAAATCCCAAAACAAGGAAAAGGAGTAGATGAGATATAATGAGGTGGTGCTTGCCACGGGGTCTTTATTTACTTATTTATTTTTTTTGAGACAGAGTCTTGCTCTGTCGCCCAGGCTGGAGTGCAGCGGCAAGATCTCAGCTCACTGCAACCTTCATCTCCCGGGTTCAAGAGATTCTCCTGTCTCAGTCTCCCAAGTAGCTGGGACTACAGAAGCAAACCACCACACCCACTAATTTTTGTATTTTTAGTAGAGACGAGGTTTCATCATGTTGGCCAGGCTGGTCTCAAACTCCTGACCTCAAGTGATCTGCCCGCCTCGGCCTCCCAAAGTGCTGGTATTACAGGCGTGAGCCACTGCACCTGGCCTCTTACAGTCTTGAATACAGTAGTTCCATAATAAATATTAGAGAATTCTAAAGAAAATATATCATTTCCTTAAGAGGGTCTCTCTTCAGAGGATCTGCCTTAAAGCATATTTGGGAGAGTTCCTCTTCGCCTGGCCCCACCATTGTCTCCTTAATTTGTTATCTGTGTACTGTCTGAATATCCTCATGTATTTTAGTCACTGTTGGTAGGTGTTTTACAATTCACAAAGCACTTTTTTGAGCATCATTATCCTCAAGAGAAGTAGTACAGCATAATTGAGATACTTTAGGTTTCAAAAGTAGCTTCACTACAGACTCGCTATGATCCTGCATAAGTTACTTAACTTCTCTGAGCTTCAGTTTCCTTATCTGTAAAACAGGTATTATAGTATCAGCTGGGCAAGGTGGCTCATGCCTGTAATCCCAGCACTTTGGGAAGCCAAGGCAGGAGGATTGCTTGAGCCCAGGAGTTCAAGACCAGCCTGGGCAATATAGCAAGACCCCATCTCTAAAAGTAATAATAATAATAATAATAAAAAATATAATATCACAATATATAGGGTTGCTATGAGGAATAACTTGTTATGTAATGTGTTTAAAACAGTACCTGACACACAAGTGTACAATAATAGTATAAAAACAGCTAATACTATTTTATACTATTTTATAATTTTCATTTTACAGCCAAGAAACCAAGGTAAGTGATTTGTTTAACATTAATTAGTTAACAAGTGGCAGAGGTAGAACCCAAACCTACACCTTCTGACCTCCAAACCCTATGACCCTTCCCATTGGACCACAGCTGCCTTCAGCCATTCTTATCTGGAATAAGTCACCACAAATGATTATCAACTTGTTTCCCTGCTTTACCCCTCTTGTTCCCTTGGAGTCTTGTCAATCACTTACCAAGGTAACACTGAATAGGTGATACTCTTACTCAGGCACCTTTCCGGGCTAGGACTACCAGCTCGGGAGGAGTATATCTTAACACATCAGAGACAAAGGGCTCTCTCAAGTTTTCCAGCTGTGTTGACTGAACATAACTACTATGACACACTATTATACAATTCTCTAAAAAGCCAATAGGCTGGGCGTGGTAGCTCACACCTGTAATCCCAGCACTTTGGGAGGCCAAGGCGGGTGGATTACTTGAGGCCAGGAGTTTGCATGGAGAAACCCCGTCTCTACTGAAAATACAAAAAATTAGTTGGGCATGGTAGCACGTGCCTGTAATCCCAGCTACTTGGAGGCAGAGGCACGAGAACTGCTCGAACCCAGGAGGCGGAGGTTGCAGTGAGCCAAGATAGCACCACTGCATTCCAACCTGGGCAACAGAGCAAGACTCTGTCTCAAAATAAATAAATAAATAAATAAAAATAAAAAGCCAATGGTCTTAGCTGAAATCCATAACAAAAGGGCTAAGACAAAACTTTCTTCAGGAAGTGTACATATCTGAAATACCAACCATAATCTCATGTTAGCACCCTTACAGAACAGTTATTTTTATTTCATGCACTCTCCTGATATTTCTATAACTGCAATCATGATGCAATTTGTACTTATTCAAATTTTTTTCATGTTTTTTTTTTTTTCTTTTTTAGAGATTGCTGGTTTCAAACTCCTAGGCTCCAGTGATCCTCTCACCTCAGCCTCCCAAAGTGTTACAATTACAGGTGTGGGCCACCACATCTGGTGAATATTTTCTTCTATAAAATTATTTCCTTAACTCCTGCATCAAAGAGTATAAACTTCCAAATAGGGATTTACCAATATATACCATAAGGCTTCAAAATACGTACATAATCTAACCCAATTATTCCACGTATAGGAATTTATCCTGAGGCAATAATGAGATATATAAAAATATTTATATAAGGCCAGGCACGGTGGCTCACCCCTATAATTCCAGCACTTTGGGAGGCCGAGGTGGGCAGATCACCTGAGGTTGGGAGTTTGAGACCAGCCTGACCAACATGGAGAAACCACATCTTTTTTTTTTTTTTTGAGACGGAGTCTCACTCTGTCGCCCAGGCTGGAGTGTCGTGGCGCGATTTTGGCTCACTGCAAGCTCTGCCTCCTGGGTTCACGCCATTCTCCTGCCTTAGCCTCCCGAGTAGCTGGGACTACAGGCGCCCGCCACCTCGCCCGGCTAATTTTTTGTATTTTTAGTAGAGATGGGGTTTCACCGTGTTAGCCAGGATGGTCTCGATCTCCTGACCTCGTGATCCACCCGTCTTGGCCTCCCAAATTGCTGGGATTACAGGCGTGAGCCACCGCGCTCGGCCTGAGAAACCACATCTCTATTTTAAAAATACAAAATTAGCTGGGTGTGGTGGCACATGTCTGTAATCCCAGCTGCTCAGGAGGCTGAGGCAGGAGAATCGCTTGAACCTGGGAAGTGGAGGTTGTGGTGAGCCAAGATCGTGCCATTGCACTCCAGCCTGGGCGACAGAGCAAGACTCTGTCTCAAAAAAATTTAAAAAAAAAAAAAAAAAATTTATACATAAAGTTGTCCGGTCAGGCGCGATGGCTCACACCTGTAATCCCAGCACTTTGGTAGGCCGAAGCGGGCATATCACTTGAGGTCAGGAGCTCGAGACCAGGCTGGCCAACATGGTGAAACCCCATCTCTACTAAAAATACAAAAATTAGCTGGGAATGGTGGAGGACGCCTGTAATACTAGCTACTTGGGAGGCTGAGGCAGGAGAATCACTTGAACCTGGGAGGTGGAAGCTCCAGTGAGCCAAGATTGCACCACTACACTCCAGCCTGGGCGATAAAGTGAGACTCCATCTCAAAAAATAAAATAAAATAAAGTTGCTCATCACAGTATTATTTATAATTGCAAAAGGCTAGAAGTAGTCCAAATGGTTACAAAACTTACGATGTATCAATATGATTAGCATGTAACCTATAACTATATAATTAAATAATATTTAATGATGGCCGGGTATGGTGGCTCATGTCTGTAATCCCAGCACTTAGGGAGGCTGAGGCATGTGTATTGCTTGAGCCCAGGAATTTGAGACCAGCCCGGGCAACATGGCAAAACTAGCCAGGCATGGTGGCGCCTGCCTGAAGTTCTAACTTTTCAGGAGACTGAGGAGGGAGGATCACTTGAGCCCGGGAGGTGGAGGCTGCCTGCAGTGAGCCGAGATCGTGTCATTGCATTCCAGCCTGGGCGAGAGTGAGACCCAGTCTCAACAACAAAAGTTTAAAAAAAGAAATATTTAATGAGAAAAATAATTCAGATATTTCATGTTATTACTTAACTCTTACAACTCTACAGATATATCCTATTATTCCTATTTTACAGATAAGGAAACTGGTCTTAGAAAGGCCGGCATAACTCTGCCCAAGCCCATACACACACACAGGACAGCCACTAGATCTTGGGAATTCCAGCCTCCAGAGCATATATTCTTGAGACGGAGTCTCGTGACTGCCACCTGGGCTGAGTGCAGGCATGATCTCGGCTTCCTGCAACCTCCGCCTGGTCTGGCAGCTGATTCTCCCCTGCCTCAGCCTCCCACAGGAGTCTGTGCCCACATTCTTTCATACAGGCCAATTTTTTCTTTATGTTTTTGTGGGGTATCAAAATTACTGCCAATAAACATGTTACTTGTATAACTGAAATAAATGTTAATTTAACAAATGAATTTGCTGGCTGGGCATGGTGGCTCACGCCTGTAATCCCAGCACTTTGGGAGGCTGAGGAGGGTGGATCACCTGATATCGTAAGTTTGAGACCAGCCTGGCCAAAATAGTGAAACCCCATCTCTACTAAAAATACAAAAAAATTTAGCCAGGCGTGGTGGCAGGCGCCTGTAATTCCACCTACTTGGGAGGCTGAGGCAGAAGAATCGCTTGAACCCTGTAGGTGGAGGTTGCAGTGAGCCAAGATCACACAACTGCACTCCAGCCTGGGCGACAAGAGTCAAACTCCATCTCAAAAAATAAATAAATAAATAAATTTGCTATAGGTTCTTGAACTCTCTATTTAAGAACTCTTGCTCATATGTCAAAATATTTTAAGACACCCCCTCCACAACACCCATAGCAGTACTTTCAGTATCTGCTCATTCACAAATTGTCCAATGACCAAAAATAATCATGCATTCAACATTCAGTAATGTTTTTTTCTAGCAATGGGATTTTTTTTTTTTTTTTTTTTTGAGACAGAGTCTTGCTCTGTTACTTAGGCTGGAGTGCAGTGGCACAATCTCAGCTCACTGTAACCTCCACCTCCCATGTTCAAGCGATTCTCCTGCCTCAGCCTCCTGAGTAGCTGGGATTACAGGTGCGTGCCACCATTCCCAGCTAATTTTTGTATTTTTAGTAGAGATGGGGTTTCACCATGTTGGCCAGGCTGGTCTTGAACTTCGGACCTCAAGTGATCTGTTGCCTCAGCCTTCCAAAGTGCTGAGATTATAGGCGTGAGCCACCATGCCAACGGGAATTTTTTTTTTTTGAGATGAAGTTTTTGCTCTTGTTGCCCAGGCTGGTGTGCAATGGCATGATCTCAGCTCACTGAAACCTCTGCCTCCCAGGTTCAAGTGATTTTACTGCCTCAGCCTCTCAAGTAGCTGGGATTACAGGTGTGAGTCATCATGCCTGGCTAATGTTTTTTTTTTTTTTGAGATGGAGTCTCACTCTGATGCCCAGGCTGGAGTGCAGTGGCGCAATCTCAGCTCACTGCAAACTCCGCTTCCCGGGTTCATGCCATTCTCCTGCCTCGACCTCCCGAGTAGCTGGGACTACAGGTACCCACGACCATGCCCAGCTTTAGTAGAGACAGGGTTTCACCGTGTTACCCATCTCCTGACCTCATGATCTGTCCGCCTTGGCCTCCCAAAGTGCTGGGATTACAGGTGTGAGCCACCACACCTGGCCTAATTTTGTATTTTTTTTAGTAGAGACAGGGTTTCACCATGTTGGTCAGGCTGGTCTCGAACTCCTGACCTCAAGTGATCTACCCACCTTGGCCTCCCAAAGTGCTGGGATTACAGGTGTGAGCCACCGTGTGCAGTCAGCAATGGGATTTTAATAACCACAATAATACCTATGGATTCACAGACCTCAAGATGTGGCCTATATGGTGGAAACCACTAATAGAGGGAACCCAGGTCAACCAGTGAGAAAAGACAGAAATCACAATAGTGGAAATAATAATGAAATAGTGACCTTTTCAATATTTTTTATAAACTTGTTGATTTTTAATAGGTGAGATAGTCCCATGGTTCAAAAATGTAAAAACATAAAATGGTATAAAGTCTCCCTCCCACCCTTTCCCCCATCTGCCCAGCTCCCACCACCACTATTACCCGCTAACACCCTTATAGCTATTCATTTATGTATTAATATTATTCAGGCATATGCAATCAAATACAAATGTATATTTTTGCTTTTACACAAATGATAGCAAAATACTTGCTTTTATTTCTTAACAGTATGTCACAGAGATCTCTCCATATCAGTACATGCAGAGCTTCTTCATTCTTTATAGCTGCATAGTATTCCACTGTTTACATTCACTATCACTGATTATTTAATCAATCCCCTACTCATGAACATTTGGTTTGAAATAAAATCCCTTTATAACAAAGCATATGTTCAAAGACACTTACTGTACCTGCTAACAAGTCCAAAATACTGGGAATCCAGCCTCCTAACAGGACTTCTGCCCATACTACGTAGAAGGCAGAAGAGTCACTGAAAGGAGATGGTGATGGCAGCAATGTTAGTCTGACACCACCGACTCCAACCTCCACAACGGAGGAAAAGCGCTGGCCCACATGCACTCTCCATTAATTGTGAGCATGTATACCTGGGAGGGGCAACCTGACATAACTAAAGGAGAAGCAGATTTGGAGTCAGGAAATCTGGGTATGAGCCTTAGTTTCACCATTTCCTGGCTACCTGATTCTGTCCAAGTCACTTAAACTCTCTGAGCTTCAGGTTCCTCATCTGCAAAATGAAGATAATAATATTTTAACTCAACAAGCTAATTGTGAGGACTACAGAAGATGAATACACAAAAATACTCTGTAAACCATAAATGTAATACATACACTGTATGATTTTTCAACAATGACGCAAATTGTTATTATGGGTCAATATCAGCAAGAATAATTTAGAATTTATATAAATATACATGTATGCACATAAAAACTTACCAATAAGAGTCGCCAAAGAGCAATGAGGTACTGTTGGCGTGAACCTGATAATAACCAGATATTCTTCTTCATTTATCTCCTGAACTTCCACACAACTTTCCGAGACCACTTCCAGTTCTTCTAAAGTATTGGGCTTTTCTGGGTCCCGGATAGTTCTAATCAAATCTAAAGAATCATCAGAGATAAGATATTCTATTAAAAATGACTATTCTAAATAAAGATTTTGCCAGGCCTAATTTAAGCACTGACTTCTCTTACATTTAAGCCAATACTACAGCAACTCCCAGGTTTCTGACAGAAATTTTCACTACTGGTTTCCTCTTGAGAAAACTGTTTTCTTGGATTACTATAAGACCATATCCAGTTTCTCTAATCGGACATTGCAGAGAAAACATAGTAAGAATGGAAACAGTGTCATGGAAGCTCAAGAGGAAGACATAACTTTCAGCTTGAAATAATGTGGTATCAGGCTTCATAGGAGTGGAATCTGAATAAAACCTTGAAAAATAGGTAACATTATATTTGACATTTAAAGTGGAAGGAAAGTAGCTGGGCATGGTGGCTCACACCTGTAAACCAAACACTTTGAGAGGCAAAGGCAGGAAGATCACTTGAACTCAGAAGTTCGAGACCAGCCTCAGCAACATAGTGAGACCCCCCCGTCTCTACAAAAAATACACACAAAAATTAGCTGGGTGTGGTGGTACAGGCCTGTGGTCCCAGCTACTCAGGAGGATCGCTTGAGCCTAGGAGGCGGAGGTTGCAGTGAGAGCGGAGATTGTGTCACTGCACTCTAGCCTGGGCAACAGAGCAAGACCCTGTCTCAAAAAAAAAAAAAAAAGGCTGGGTGTGGTGGCTCATGCATGTAATCCCAGCACTTTGGGTGGATCACAAGGTCAGGAGATCGAGACCATCCTGGCTAACACGGTGAAACCCTGTCTCTACTAAAAATACAAAAACAAAATTAGCCAGGCATGGTGGCGGGTGCCTGTAGTCCCAGCTACTCAGGAGGCTGAGGCAGGAGAATGGCGTGAACCAAGGAGGCGGAGCTTGCAGTAAGCCGAGATCCAGCCACTGCTCTCCAGCCTGGGCGACAAGAGTGAGACTCCATCTCAAAAAAAAAAAAAAGAAATGAAGTGAAGGAAAGTAAAGAAGAAGAACCCTAGTTTGCCTGGAAGTAGGCATAAGTGAAAGGAGTATTAGAGTATGAGATTTGGGTCTGACCATCAAGTGTCTTTTACAGCCAGCTACTGGCAATAGGGAGTCCTCAAGAGGTTAGAGACAAGTGACATGGACAACACTGTGCTGTCAGTTGGTAACTCATCATCAGCTGCTAGACTCAGACTAAAAAGCAGAACCAATGATACCAGCTAAAAACACCAGGCCTAAAATAGCACCTAGGAGAACACTGGCAGAATTAAAAGAAACAGAACAAGGGAGACATCTGGGTGGGGCATAGGGCAAATGAGTTCAATTTCATGCAGAATGATTTTGAGGTGCTTAAGGGGTTATCCAGTGGAGTTTTCTAGCAAGCGGTGAACTGTAGCATAGGGTTTAAAACAGCACCAAAGCTAGAGTGGTTGTTAAACCCACAGGATTCACAAACAATAAGCAGAACCTTGGCTGAACATTGGAATTACCAAGAATGTTTCAAAACAAACAACAAGGCCCGGTGCAGTGGCTCAGGCCTGTAATCCTAGCACTTTGGGAGGCTGAGGCTGGTGGATCACCTTAGGTCAAGAGTTGGAGACCAGCCTAGTGAACATGGTGAAACCTCGTCTCTACTAAAAATACAAAAATTACTCAGGCATGGTGCTGGGCACCCGTAATCCCAGCTACTTGGGAGACTGAGGCAGGAGAATCACTTGAACCCAGAAGGCAGAGGTTGCAGTGAGCCGAGATCCCGTCATTGCACTCCAACCTGGGCAACAGAGCAAAAACTCCGTCTAAAAAACAAAAACAAACAAACAAACAAAAACTGATGCTGGGCCCCAATTCCAGAGACTCTGATTTAATTGGTTTGCTGGCCTTGAGTTTTAAAAATTCCTCAGGTTGTTCTTAGGTACAACCCAGTCTGAGAATCAGTGGTATAAAGAAAAAAGAGACCCAACAGATCCATGCGAAGCACCTAATTTAGGGATCAGAATGAGAAATAAAAGCAAAAAGAACTAGAGAAAGAAAGACAGGGATGGTTAATAACATTAAATGCTGCAGAAAAATTCAGGCTGATGAGAGCTAAAACAGGTCTTTCATTTATCACCCCAGTCAGCTGTAAGAAAGCAGTTTCAGTAGAGAGGGGGTGGGCTGAAGCCGGATTGCAAAAGGGGAAGCAAGCAGGAACTGAAAATGTCTTCCTAGGGCCTTAGCTGGGAAAGGAGGGACAGGAAAAGGACAGTGACTTTATAAGGAAGCTAGAACAATGACAAGTATAAGGGCAACTTTGAGAAGAGAAATTGAAAATATAAGTGGTGAGGAAGGGAGACTGGTAAAATAAGCAGAAGGGAATGGGATCAAAAATTCAGGAGTCTGGGTTGGCCTTGGAAAAGACAAGATTTCTTTCTTACTCTGAGGCTGGAGAAAAAGATGAAGGAAAGGAGAACAATAAGGAGAAATGGTGAGGTAGAAAGGAAAGAAGCAGAACTTTACATAGAACGTGCTTGAGGTTCTCAAATCTGAAGTTTTGCTCTATTATTTATCACACAAAATTATATGTAATCAGAAATGCAACTGGGAAAAACAAGAACAAACTATTTTCTCTTTAAGTTGCTCCTGGGCTTGTCACTTGATTAGAAACAGAATTTTGCCAAGCATGATGGCTCATGCCTGTAATCCCAGCACTTTGGGAGGCTGAGGCAAGTGGACCACCCACCTGAGTTCAGGAGTTCAAGACCAGCCTGGCCAACACGGCAAAAACCCGTCTCTACTAAAAATATAAAAATTAGCCAGGTGTAGTGGCATGTGCCTGTAATCACAGCTACTCAGGAGGATGAGGTAGGAGAATCACTTGAACCCAGGAGGCTGAGGCTGCAGTGAGCCAAAATTGTGTCACTGCACTCCAGCCTGGGTGACAGGATTAAAAAAAAAAAAAAAGAAAGAAAGAAACAGAATTGGAAAACACAGGAAAGAAAGTGGATAAAGTTTCTGTTTCACAGAGCTGTGTTATCATGGGACTTAGGGAAACAGAGTTTTCTGAAAAGGAATTTTCTGCCTCTCATACTAGGCTTTCTCCCCATAAGGCTCATTTAACTGTATTATATTCTTTATATGCCACTAAACCCTGAAATTAAATCTCATCCTTATTACATTTCTCTAGTTTTCTAGTTTCTAGATTTGAGAGGTTTGGCTTTATTTCTTTAAAAAGAAAGAAGGGTCGGGTGTGGTGGCTCATGCCTGTCATCCCAGCCTTTGGGAGGCCGAGACAGGCAGATCACTTGAGCTCAGGAGTCCAAGACCAGCCTGGGTAACATAGCAAAACTTCATCTCTACAAAAAAACACGAAAATCAGCTGGGCATGGTGGTGCATGCCTATAGTCCCAGTGAGTCAGGAGGCTGAAGTGGGAGGATGGCTTGAGCCTCGGAGGTCAAGGCTGCAGTGAGCTGTGATTGCACCACTGCACTCCAGCCTGGGCACCAGAGTGAGACCCTGTCTCAAAAAAAAAAAAAAAAAAAAAATTAAAAGAAAGCTCTCCTCATACTCCCCAGACTAACATTCTTCCACAGCCCTGCACTGATATTAAAATTCTTCATTTATATTTAAAACCTTCAGTATCCAATTGTATCCCACTACCTAAAACAATATTCAACCACATCTCCACCTTTAACCACAAACCCTATCCTATAGCCCCATCTATCTGTCATTTCCTATCTTCTTATCTCCATACTTTTAAGTTTCCTCTTAGTATGCCCTCTGACCCTCTACATATCTAGATCCTAATTATTCTTTGAGGCCCAACTCAAGTGACTCCTCTTTATTTCAAAGTCTTTCCAGATTCCCCTCAGTCAGAGACTAGTATCTCCCCTTCTCTGAATTTCTGTATCTCTTTTTCAGTCTACGGCCTTCTATTACATACTCTATTTTTGCATAAATAGGTTTCCTTCAGTATCAGTTTGAAGACTAGAGTCACTCTCTTCCAAAGTTGTATCTCCACTGCCCTACCATCCCTAGATTATGTGGACAGAGATCTGGCACGACAGGGATGTGGTCTGTCTGCTTTGTGGAGATCATTTCACTCATAATTATCATCTGCCTGGGGGTTGATTAGGTAAGTCCTGCCTCCATTAAGAGAGGTCAACCAGATTAGCTCCCAAAGTATTCCCTAACCCTGGCGTCCTTCTACTGGCCTATAATCCTTACTTGAATTATATTTGTATTCTATGTTTAGATCTCTCAATATTATATCCAGTCTTTTCGGTTTTCAAAAACAATACAACATAATTTAAAAAACAAAAAACAGTTGTAAGTCAGTCGTGAAATGGTGGAAAGTGCATTAAGTTTAGAGCCAGAAGGCACAGTCTTCGCTTTTTTGCGCTGCTCCTTACTGGCAGTGTGACCTCCAGGTAGTTCTTTAAACCTTCGTTTCCTTGTTTGTACAATAAAGATGGCCCCAAGGGTTAAACAGAAAATATTTAATATACAATATGTAAGAGTGTGTATGTGTGTGATGTGTGTGTATACAAGGCCTCGCTACAAGAAGCCAATCTCGTTCTCTTCTTTCGGGGACCTCTGCTTACTGACTTTGCCGGAGAGAGGCTGTGACCTTGGGCCAGTCCCCAACTCGACTGTCACCTATAAGTGCCCTCAGCGGTAGCAAAAGTGTGTGTCCAGGAGCCAGAGAACGAGGCTCTAGTAGTGCAATCAGGCCAGTTTTGCTTCCTAACCAAGCACTCTAGACTTGTGCTCTTCCCACAAGTCTTGGAATGGTCACTAAGACGTAGGCCACACGTGGAGAATGAAGCTCTTAAGATCTCCGGAGTCGGCTTGCCCCAGGTTTACTTTCAGAGTCCAGTTCCCAGAAAGACCCACACTCCCACGTGACTTAGGACCCCGAAGAAAGTGCCTGCTACGCCCCGGACAAGAGCTGGCCAGAAAAAAAAAAAAAAACAAAACTGGTCTCCCCTCCCAGCCCTCAGGTGAGGCCATCATCCCCGCACCCCTCAGCTCTGGCCTGCACCTATAACGCCAAATGCTGAGCCGGGTAAAATTAATTACCATAAACCTCTAGCGCTTTCTCTTCCATGATCCGGGGCTGCCGGGCAGCTCCCGGCTCAGAGAGGCCCGAGAGCCACAGGACTCTGCTCAGCGTCCAGGAGAGCAGCCCGGACACCCGCTGCATCCTCACGCTCAGCCATCCCTGGCGACTGTCCCACTCGCGCCACCGTCTCTCAGCAGCCTCGGGATTGATCAACTTCCTGGTCTTCAAATGGGCCGAGATGAGCCTAAAGGTTCAGGAGAGCAGAGAATAGGCGGGGCCGGACGGAGTAGCCTGAAGGACCTAAGGAAGGGGCCTCAAGGACTACAAGTTCCAGCGTGCTTTGCTCGGTTTCGGCGGGACAAAAACAATCTTCGCGGCCTCGTTAGCGCATTGCATGCTGGGATGCGTGAGCTATTTTCTTCGGAAGGCAGCGAACTGTATTCTGGGTCTTGTAGTGTCTGCCGGGTAGACGTGGATGTAACGGTCTGTTAACCGCGACTATCTCACTCAGTATCCGTGATAAGTTAAAGATGAATCCCGAAGAGGTAGGGGAAAGGAGATCTTGAGTTCTAGTGTTGGAGGAGGTTTCCAGCACGGAGACTCTTTACAGTTATTTCTCCGCTGGAGCCACTAACAGCCAAAATCTTTCTTACTTCCTGATCGGACAGGAAGTGGGTTTCAGTTGCTGTGAAAAGGGACGTCAGGGGAAGCCAGTAAGGTCGTCAGGCATGGCATGGGGAAGGCTTTTTGGCTTTCTCGTCTCCTAAGGAACTCAGTCCAGCCCAGCAGAGCTTCCCACCTTTGAACGAATATTTCTTCTAATGGCCTCCAAAGACAACTTAGAACAGGAGAACTTTTCCTGTGTCTAATGTGTACAGTGGTGACATAATGGAGATCGTCATCCTTAAAAGTGTATCTTGGCCGGGCCCGGTGGCTCACGCCTGTAATCCCAGCACTTTGGGAGGCCGAGGCGGGCGGATCACCTGAGGCCAGGAGTTCGAGACCAGCCTGGCCAACATGGGCAAACCCCGTCTCTACTAAGAAATACAAAAATTAGCCAGGCGTGGTGGCAGGGACCTTAATCCCAGCTACTTGGAAGGCAGAGGCAGGAGAATCGTTTGAACTCGGGAGACGGAGGTTGCAGTGAGCAGAGATCGAGCCATTGCACTCAAGCCTGGGGGAGAAAAGCGAGACTTCTCTCAAAGAAAAAAAAAAAAAAAAAGTGTATCTTAAGCCCTCTGGTGTTCGTGGGTGTAATGGATGCCAGTAACAAAATCGATTTTATTTTATCCATCCATCCCTCCGATTAAATTTATAGGTACTAATTTGTCATAGGTGATCCATAGGCATGGAAGATACAAAGATAAAACGCTGCCCCTGCCTTCAAACAGCTCACATGACCTGTGAGGGAGTCCATCCCTGAATTTGCAGTTACAACCAAACTAACTAAACTTCTAGTCAAAGATGGTGACAAATGTCATCTCTATTGAGAAGACAGGATTATCTTGCAGAATTGTCCCATGCTAACATGCCCATTTATCTTTAAACTCCAGTCCTGTTTGTCTGGTTAATGTAGGCTTTAGGATCACCAGACAATGAATTGCTTAGGTCCCAGGGAAATTTTGATCAGGGTTTAATAATTTCCCTGCTGTCTATACCACTCCACTTACTCCACAGCAATTGAGAGGATAATCCTAACATTTTTCCAGCCAAATCTAGGACACAGGTCTAACTTCCTCTGTGAGGCCTCCCGACTTCTCCAAGTAGAATTGATAATCTCTTTCCCTGTGCTCCCACAGCACACCATAGCATTGAACATGTTGAACTGTCGATTAAATACCTTCCTTATTTCTGTATCTGAAACTCATAGCAAGTTGCCAGGCATACAGTAGATGCTCAATATGTGTATTTCTTAATGAATTAACTGAATGTTGCTCTAGGAATAAGTGGTGAAACTTTCTTCCAGTCTTGTTCAGATACCTCAATCGAAATATTTATTTTTGGGGTCGAGGAATCTAAGGCCAATTCGTGCTGACTTCTGTGAGGGCATTGTGCTTGGCATGGGTAGATGGCATGTAGAGGTTTTCAAACATTTTAGTTACACTCCTTCATTCAGACGAACTCTTAGAAGCCTGTTGGATAAAGCTATCCAGAGCACAAAGGGCCCTAGGAACCAGAGCAGCCCCTAACTCCTACTTTTCTGCCCCTTTGGCCCCACTCATTAATATCTCAGCATCGCGATCCAGGCCTCGGATTTGCCGGGCAGCCTCAGCTGGCCGGGTGCCGCCCCGCCCCCGGCGCCTAGGCCCCGCCCCTGCGCCTCCGCCCCTTGGATCCCACGGGTCCCTTGCGGCCCTCCCACTCCTCGCACCGTTGGATCGCTTTGCTCACGGCGCTATCTCTCGATAAAGTTGTTGTTGCGGCTTCCGCCGCGGGTGGAGGAAGATGGCGTCGGGTGGTGGTGGCTGTAGCGCTTCGGAGAGACTCCCTCCGCCTTTCCCCGGCCTGGAGCCGGAGTCCGAGGGGGCGGCCGGGGGGTCAGAACCCGAGGCTGGGGACAGCGACACCGAGGGGGAGGACATTTTCACCGGCGCCGCGGTGGTCGTGAGTTCGCATCCCTCTGGGTAGCAGGCGGGAGGGCACCCCGAAAGGGAAGAGAAGCTAAGCGAGAATCGGGGAGGTTGGGCAGAGTGGGCCTGGTGAGACCTTGCCTCGGTGTCAGCAGTCCGGGCCCGGGGACCCTGGATGTGCTCAGAGCGGTAGGCTTGGCTTCCCGGCCCCCAGGCGGGAAGAGTAAAGAATGAGGGTTGTGGTGCCTTCCGCGGCTAGGTCCCTAACAGCGGAGAGCCGTCGACGCCGTCCTTTGACCCTGCAGTATGGTGACTCCACGGATCCACGGGGTTATTTTGCAGGTCGTGTCCTGCCAAGGCTGATTTAGTAGGACCGAATAAGCAAATGGGATGCAAACCTTTCCCCCGTCTTACTGCTTCTAAGATGAATAGCGTTGTGTGGAGTAGCCTGGGGTGGTGACCCGCCCACCAATTCTTTCTTTAGCGCAGCATTTACTGATAATAACCAAAGGCCCTTTCTGGATCTTAGTTTACAAAAGTTATGTTGATTCATCTGATCTTCAGGAAAATAAGGCCAGAGGCTGGTGGAGAGAAGGCACTGCCAGATAAATCACTATATAGATCAGAAAGCTTTCTCCTTTTTAAAGGGATGCGTTCAAGTGCCCAAGTACCTACCTCACTGGAAGCAAATCTGAAATGTGAGGAGGAAATGGTGTTTCCCGTAATGTTACCGGTAGGAGGCCCTTGAGTGTAAGTTGTCGAGGTTCTTGGCATTTTGAACAAATAATTGGACAAAACGCACAAAATAACAAAGGAATGAAACACAAACGAAGCAGCGAAAGCAGGAATTTATTAAAGCGAGAAAGCACCCCACAGGGTGGGAGTGGCCCGGAGCAGGGGGCTCAAGAGCCCACTTACAAAGTTTTCTGGGTTTTGAGTGCTCCTTTTGTGGTTCCTATGGGTTACCCCTTATCTGGATGAAGGATTTGGTCTGTGGCTAATTAAAGGCCGAGGTGAATTGGCGTCCTGTACAGATGAACGATGGTCCCTGCTTGGCCTGTGGCCAGGCTAAGGCACTCTCCCTTTCCATCTGAGATGTGGAAGGGGAGGGTTGCAGGGATAGTAGCCTTTGATCCTTTGCCACTCCAGCGTGGGGAGATGGAGTTTTTCCTTTTGGTTTAGCTTTAGGAAGTTGGCCTTAATTGGCCCTAGGTTCCCTGCCCCTAGACCCAGGGGGTTCCTTTTGGGAATTCAGCTTTGGGAAGTCAGCACGAATTGGCCTTAGATTCCTTGCCCCCAGACCTTGGTGTTTTCTCTTTTAGAAAGTTAACATAAATTGACCTCAGATTCCCTGCCCCCAAACCTTGGTGTTTTTCCTTGATTCAGCATGAATTGCCCTTAAGTTCCCTGCCTGCCGACCCTATTCTTCTGCCTCAATAATAAATATCCGGGTCTCTAATAAGAGTTAGGTATTGGAAAAAACTAATCTTTGTGATGTGGAAATCAGTAATCAGTTATTGGAACCAGTGGAGATGTTTTGGGCTGTTTGATGAGAATATTTACTTATACCACTTGGTATAGGTTGTTCCAGGCTGTAAAATTCATTGCTGGGTCTGTGAATTTATCTATTTGGATGCTTCTCATCATAGTACTCAATGTGTAACCAACGAAATAAAACAGCTGTAAATTCGTTATGCAACATGTGGTCTGAAAAAGTTTGAGGCTTTCCTCATTTATGTCAGATTTTCCCTGTCCTGTATTCAGAAATTGAGTCTGTAATCTCAGCTCATAAGATGCTTGATAATTCTGATATAATAACTAAAACTGTCAAATGAAGTCTGTTATTCTGAGAAATAATAAATCTTTGTGACTGTCATAAAACAGGAACAACTTTTTGTTTGTTTTTAGAGACATAGTCTCCCTGTATTGCCCAGGCTTGTCTTGAACTTTTGGGCTCAATAGATCCTCCCTTCCTCCTAAGTAGCTGGGATTGCAGGTGAATTCCTGAGAAAGAATTCTTGCTGCTAATTTAGTCTTTCTGTTTGTTATTTAAAATAAATATTTAGTCTATTCCTTTAGTAATTCTCCTATAAGTCATGGAAGACAGCTACTGTTGGCAACTGCTGGAATGATATACAGACTGAGAATATGAAAACAGAAACTCTGACACTGAAAGTGATTGGTCACATAGGCAAATGTTGATTTATTTTCCAAAAAGGAACCTGGAAGGGTGAGGAGTTACTTTCTAGAGTTACCTAAAGCAGTGGCCAGGTGCTGTGGCTCACACCTGTAATCCCAGCACTTTGGGAGGCCGAAGCAGGAGGATCACTTGAGGCTAGGAGTTTGAGACCAGCCTGGCCAACATGGCAAAACCTCTGGTCGTCTCTACTAAAAATACAGATATTATCCGAGCATGGTGGCACGTGCCTGTAATCCCAGCTAGGGAGGCTGAGGCGCACAAGAATCACTTGAATCCGGGAGGCAGAGGTTGCAGTGAGCCGAGATTGTGCCACTGTGCTCTACCCAGGTAACAGAGCAAGACTCTGTCTCAAAAAAAAAAAAAAAAGAAATTTATAAAATAAATGTAAGAGGCTTCAGTTTGATTCATCTTACCATACTTTATGGAGTTATCACTACCTCTTTTTTGTAAGACTGTAAAAATCCTTTGCCTAATTTCCAGCCAAAAGGGGGGTGAGGAGGTCAGAATGACCTTGTTCTACTATAGAAAGCATAATTATTTTTATTTAGGTATGACCTAGGAAAATTGAGTTGCTAAAGAAACTAAAATGCCACCTGTAAGCCATTTTTCAAGCTGCCCATCCTGATGTTAATCTTCAGGATGCCAAGACCCCAAGATAACTCACTAGTTTAACTGTCTTGTTAAACAACCATAAAGAACAAATTGTAATCCAATAAATACTTTAGTTGTGAGCCAAAGAAGATAGAGGATTGTAGCACTTGTGGTATTTTAAAGAACAACATTGAAGAACAAAGTAAGAGTGTGGGCTTTGAAGTCTGTTTTAAATCTAGGCTCTACGGCAGGCTAGCTTATCCCTGGACATGGTACTTAATTACTCTCTACAGTTTCCTCACCTGTAAAAAGTGAGTAATACTAGTATTCACCTCTACCACTATTGTGAAGATTAAATTAAAATGCCGTAAAGTGCTTAGAAGAGTTCCCTCCATAATAAACGTTTAAAGAGTGCTTACTTTTTGAGGGCATGAGATGTATTTGTTGGTGAGCATTTTGTAAACTGGAATTACTCAAAAAAACCCCACAACATCTAATAGTGGATTAGAAAAGTTAACCTTAAAAATGGGTAACACAGTTGATTAAAGTCAAAACTATTATTAACCTGGCATGGTGGCGTAAGTCTGTAGTCCCACCTACTTGTGAGGCTGAGGTGGGAGGATCACTTGAGCCCAGGAGCTTGAAGCTGTAGTGAGGCGGAATTGCACCACTGCACTCTAGCCTGGGCGAAAAAGTGAAGCCCCATCTCAAAACAACAACAAAACTGGTAACATTTATTTGATTAGCTAAAACCCATCAAATAGACACTTAATGACCATTTTTCTGAGACGGAGTCTCACTCTTTTTGTTCAGGCTGAAGTGCAGTGGTGCAATCTCAGCTCACTGCAGCCTCTACGTCCTGGGTTCAAGCGATTCTCCTGCCTCAGCCTCCTGAGTAGCTGGGGTTACAGGCACGCACTACCATGCCTGGCCAATTTTTGTATTTTTAATAGAGACAGGGTTTTACCATGTTGGCCAGGCTGGTCAGGAACTCCTGACATCAAGGGATCTGCCCGCCTTGGCATCCCAAGTGCTGGGATTACAGGCGTGAGCCACCATGCCCGGCCGACTTCAATAGCATTTTACTAATTTAAGTTAATCTTCATCTTTTATTTTGTTGCATGTTGGAGACAGAGAGGAGCATTGAAGAATTTTGAAGCTGAGGCATGTAAAGTTAAAACTAATTTATGGTATGCCCGTAATTTCCTGGGCATTGATACAACAACTGCTGCTGTTAATCATCCCATCTGCTCTTTTTTACAGCCCAAGAGGCTTTGTTAGTTCAGTAATTAAAATGTGGTTTCATTATAATTGAAAGAGCAGCCTTAGACATGCATCTCAGAATCTATAAACCAGTTACTTCAATTGGAGAGACTTGACCAGGCGCAGTGGCTCATGCTTATTATCCCAGCATTTTGACAGGCTGAGGCAGGCAGATCACAAGGTCAGGAGTTCTAGACCAGCCTGGCCAAAATGGTGAAACCCTGTTTCTACTAAAAACACAGAAATTAGCCTGGCGTGGTGGCACATGCCTGTAATCCTAGCTGCTGGGAAGGCTGAGGCAAGAGAATCGCTTGGCTTGAACCTGGGAGTTGGAGCTTGCAGTGAGCCGAGATCATGCCAGGGCACTCCAGCCTAGGCAACAGAGCAAAACTCCATCTCAAAAAAAAAAAAAAAAAGAGAGAGAGACTCAAAAAAATTACTGAAATAAATTTGAAGTCATTGCTTTAAAACTACAAATAGTTTAGAGAGTTATATAAGTTATGTATTAGCATTTAGGCAGGAAAGGACATGGTCTTTTCAGAAACTACTCTTAAATCTGTGATCACTGTAACATCTTGCGAGAGGAGGCGAAAGCTTTTTATTTGTTGATAAATAAATACAAGGTTTTTGTCTGTCTCCCAGGCTAGAGTGCAGTGGTGCAATCATGGCTCCCTGCAGCCTCTACCTCTTGGTCTAAGTGATCCTCTCACCTCAGCCTCCTGAGTAGCATGTGCCAGCATGCCCAGCTAATTTTTCATTTGTTTATTTTTTTGTAGAGATGGTGTCTCCCTATGTTGCCCAGACTGGTCTCTTAACTACTGGGCTCAAGTGATCCTCCCACCTTGGCCTCCCAAAGTGCTCGAATTATAGGCGTGAATCACCACGCTTGGCCCAAAAAAAATCTTTTTGAAAAAATTGAGGTAGAATTCACATAACAAAATTTACCCTCTTAATCATTTTTAAGTGTATAGTTTAGTAGCGCTAAGTATATTCACATTATTGTGAAACAGAGATCCAGAACTTCCTCATTTTGCAAATTTGAAACTCTATACTTATTAACAGCTCCCACAGTCCCTGGTAATCCATCACCATTCTGACTTTGTTTCTGTCAATTTGTATGTTTTCGATACCTCATATAAGTTGGAGTCAGACAGTATTTGTTTTGTGACTGGCTTATTTTACTTAGCACAGTGTCCTCAAGGTTCATCCGTGTTATAACATGTGACAAGATTTTCCTCTTTTTAAGGCTGAATAATATTGCATTGAATGTATATAGCACATTTTATTTTTCTGCCAGTGGACATTTGAGTTTGCTTCCTCCTCTTGGCGATTGTAGATAGTGCTGATGTCAATATGAGCGTGCAAATATCTCCTCAAAATCCTGCTTTTAAATCTTTTGGATATATACCCAGAAGTGCGATTCCTGGATCTTGTGGTAGTTCTATTCTCAATTGTTTGAAGAACTTCCATACTGCTTTGCATGGTAGCTGCACCATTTTATGGTCCCACCTCAGCTTTTTAAAACCTGTTTAATTTTGTATCCTAATCAACCTCTGGTAACAGATACCAAATTACAGCTAGATAAGAGAAATGAGCTCTCTTGTTCTGTAGCACTGTAGAGTGAATGTGGTTAACTATATTTATTGTATATTTTCAAAAAGCTGAAAGAGAGGATTTTGAATGTTTACAGCACGAAGAAATGATAAATGTTTGAGGTGTTAGATACACTCATTATCCTGATTTGATCATTGTACATTGTATGCATATATTGAAATATCACTCAGAATCCCATAAACGTGTACAATTTTCAACTAAACATAAAAATAAAAAAAAATTTTTAAGAATGATGCTTGTTAAAGATTTTTTGTAGATATCACGTTTTTTAAAAAAGTTTCCTTCTGTTGCTGTTTTGATAAGAATTATAAAATATCGAATTTTATTATTTTTTGACATCCCTTGGTTATGGGGTTTCTGTCTTAAATCTGTTATACCGTGAGCTGCTTTACTGGAATGGACTCAACATGATTATGGTATATTGTCTTTTTTGTATTTTTTATTGATATCTTTTTATTGTACATGTTTTTGGGATACACATGGTATTTTGATACCTGTATACAATGTGTAATGATCAAATCAAGGTATTTGGGATATTCATCACCTCAAGCATTTATCTTTTTGTTGAGAACATTAGAATTCTTCTCTTCTAGCTCTTGAAATATACGGTAAATTATTGCTAACTATAATCTTCCTACTATGCTATCAAATACTAGAACTTATTCCTTCTGTCTAACTGTATTTTTGTACCTATTAACCAACTTCTCCTCATCCTGCCCTGCCTTCTCTTCTCAGCTTCTGGTACTCACCATTGTACCCTCTACCTCCATGAGGTCCATGATTTTGGCTCCCACAGATGAGTGAGAACACTTGACATTTGTCTTTTTGTGCCTGGCTTCTTTCACTTAATGAATGACCTCCAGTTCCATCCATTTTGCTGTAAATAACAGGAGTTCATTCTTTTTTATGCCTGAATAATAATCCATTTTGTATATATACCACATGTTCTTTTTTTTTTTTTTTTGGCACAGGTTCTTGCTCTGTCTCCTAGGCTGGAGTGCAGCGGCGCAATCATGGCCCACTTCAGCCTTGACCTCCTGTGCTCCGGTGATCCTCCCACCATAGTCTCCCAAGTAGCTGGGGCTACAGGTGCATGTCGCCATGCCCAGCTAATTTTTGTATTTTTTGTAGAGACGGGGTTTTGCCACATTGCCCAGGCTGGTCTCAAACTCCTGGGCTCAAGTGATGCGCCCTCCTTGGCCTCCCAAAGTGTTGGGATTACGGGTGTGAGCCACCATGCCTAGCCTATACCACATATTCTTTATCCATTCATCCATTCATGGACACTTAGGTTAATTCCATATCTTGACTGTTGTGAATAGTGTGCTGCAATAAACATGAGCATGCAGAAGAAATATATATACTTTGATATATTTCCTTTCTTTTGGATACATACCTAGTAGTGGGGTTGCTGGATGCTATGGTAGTTCTATTTTTAGTTATTTTAGTAATCTCCATACTGTTTTCCATAATGGCTGTGCTACTTCACATTCCCACCCACAGTGTATAAGTGTTCCCCTTTCTCCATTTCCTTGCCAGCATTTGTTGTTTTTTGCACTTTTAATAATATATTGTCTTTGCTGGGTTTGGATTGCTGTTATATATTCTTTTACATCTATGTTCATAAGATAAACCTATAGTTTCTTTCACATGAAAATTGTATGGTTTGAGGAATTAAGATTATATGGTACTTTTTCTATTTCAAGAATGTTTATATGACTGGAATGATGTGTTTCTTAAAAATTGGTGGTACTCACCTATAAAACTGTTTGGGCTTGGTATTTTTCTTTATGCTTTATGGAAAGATTGTTAACTATAAACAGTTTATTTCTTTTTGAGTGTTTACAGGATAACTTCTTTAGATCTGGACAGTTTGGTAGTTTTATTAAAAGCCATAAGAAAATTGATGGGTCAGCTTTCTCTGTTCTGTGAAACATGCATGGTGGTTGTTCCCAAATATGTAACACATCCTCATTAAGTTTCTTGATATTAGCCCTTCTCTGGTCTTAATCAGACTTCTGAAAGTGAATCTATGTAACAGTATCTTTAAACAAAGGTGTATCACTTAGTTTGTTTCCTTACTAGTTTAGTCACTTACAGCTAATATTAGTAAAAAAGTCTAGTGTGTAGTGTTTTCTACAGGGATATTGCCTCAAACACTTGTTTTTGGAGTTAACATTACATCAAGTGGTCAGATCTGGTCAAATGATCAGAAGTTGAAATTCTACCATATGGTAAATATATTCTTAAAAAAAGTAATAGGTATATGCAGAGACTCATTTTAGTGCTCAGCTCAAATAGTAAAGTTTTACTCCTCATAAGTTTAGATTTCCCAGAAGTACATAAACTCATTAATTTCTTGATCATTTTATTGTACTAGCAGTTAACTTAGCTTTCAGAATTATGGAGGAGAAGCTAATAAAAGTAATTATAAAACACTACTTTTGGAGTAAAGGGAGAAGACTTTTAAAGATGGCTAATAAGCCAGGTGCTGTGGCTCATGTCTGTGATCCCAGCACTTTGGGAGGCCGAGGCAGGTGGATCACCTGAGGTCGGGAGTTCAAGACCAGACTGGCCAACATAGTGAAACCCCGTGTCTACTAAAAATACAAAAATTAGCTAGGCGTGACGACGCACGTCTGTAATCCCAGCTACTTGGAAGGCTGAGACAGGAGAATCCCTTGAACCCGGGAGGCCGAGGTTGCAGTGAGCCAAGATTGTGTCACTGTACTCCAACCTGGGTGACAGAGCAAGACTCGGTCTTAAAAAAAAAAAATGGCTAATAACCTGACTTAAAATTTATTTAAAATTAGGGTTTGGTGCCGGGCGCGGTGGCTCATGCCTGTAATCTCAGCACTTTGGGAGGCTGAGGTGGCTGGATCACCTGAGGTCAGGAGTTCGAGACCAGCCTGGCCAACATGGCGAAACCCTGTCTCTACTAAAAATATAAAAATTAGCCGGGTGTGGTGGTGTGTGCCTGTAATCCCAGCTACTCAGGAGGCTGAGGCAGGAGAATCATTTGAACCCGGGAAGCAGAGGTTGCACCGCTGCACTCCAGCCTGGGGGATACAGCGAGACTTTGTCTCAAAAAAAAAAAAAAAAAATTAGGGTTTGGGGCTTATGAGAGAAACAATAAAGGTTGCAGTCAGACTTCCGGTTTCTGTAAGGGGTTGCCAACCCTTCGTTTACTTAGGCGGTAAGGCCACTCTGACAACTTAGCCATTTGCAGTTCATTAGGTTGGACTGGAGAAAAGAAAAAAAAAATCTGATATCTCTTCCTTGGTCCTCAAACTTCTCAGCACTCTTAAGTAACTTTTGACATAAATAAATCATGAGTAGTTGGTAGTTACTAGAGCAAGTAGCCATAAGTATCTCATCTCCAGGAAAAGCTGTTGCTCAACTTTTTCTGGCTTATTCTTGTGCTTCGTCACATGGACAGCTGGAGCTTCATTCTGCTTTCACAGCAGATTTGAACTGGGTTTGCTTTTTCAATTTAGAAGGTAATCCACCCATTAGTACTGTGACTCTTCTGCAGTTTTCTGGGCCCTTCTAAGTTTTGTTAGGTTGAGACCCAAAAAGTTTAGTTGGGAAATTAAACCAGAGAATTCAGTAGAATGTGAGGCTAAATTTGGGGGCTCATGAGGTCTCTAATGGCCTTGCTTATGGTTTTCCTTAACTAGCTCAGTGGTCAGCTTCATGCTATTTTCCCCATCCTTCCAGCTGTCCCTTTTCCATTTTCATTAGTCCCTCTACTCTGTGTCTCAGAAGTTCTTTACCTTATTTGTGCTGTGGGCCAATTGGCAGGCTAGTAAAGCCTGTGGACACATCTCCAGAATAATGTTTTTAAATGTATAAAATAAAATACATTAAATTATGAAGGAAACCAATTATATTGAAATACAATTTTAATACATTAAAACAATTTTACATTAATAATGTACTTAAATAGAGATGAGCATAAATGAGATTTTGAGATCTATAAAAACCATAATCTCATGTAAAAATACCTAATATCAGTTACAGTCTCACGTACTGCTATTACTATTATGATTTGTTGACTATGATTATTGGAAATGCCAAATTTCAGTTCAAGGTTAATGAAAATGAAATTATGATACTTTTATTCCCATCCAAGTTCATAGATTACCCCCTGAAGTATGTGGCTAATGGACCCCAAGATAACCCCTAGTTTAACTCTTTAAGCTATGGAGTTAAACTCTAATTTGTAGAGTTAGATACACCCTATTCTGAAGTCCAGTGGACATTGAATGTCCATTCTCCCAAGCACAAATACTTGTTGTGCATCTGTGCCAGTTTTGAAACGTGGTGGGAGAGGAGTCACTGTCTGCTGTAGGCTGAATAATGCTCCCTGTCCTTTTCCCAAAGAAGTCCACATCTTTTTTTTTTTTTTTTTTTTTTTGAGATGGAGTCTTGCCCTATTGCCCAGGCTGGAGTGCAGTGGCGCGATAGCTCACTGCAACCTCTGCCTCCCGGGTTCAAGCGATTCTCCTGCCCCAGCCTCCCGAGTAGCTGGGATCACAGGTGCACGCCACCATGCCCAGCTAATTTTTGCATTTTTAGTAGAGATGGGATTTCACCATGTTGGTCAGGCTGGTCTCCAACTTCTGACTTCCTGATCCACCCGCCTCAGCCTCCCAAAGTGCTGGGATTACAGGCGTGAGCCACTGCACCTGGCTGAAGTCCACATCTTAATCCTGGAACCAGTGAGTATGTTAGGTTATGTAGCAAGCGGGAGTTAAGGTTGAAGATGGAATTAAGATTGCTAATCAGCTGATCTTAAGATATGGAAGTTACCCTGGATTATCTGGGCGGGACAGTGTAATCACAAGGATCATTAAAAATGTAAGACAGGCTATGAAAGATGATATGGAAGAGACACAAAGAGATGCAGTGTTGCTGGCTTTGAAGATGGAAGAAGTGGTCCGTGAGCTAAAGAACCCTAGAAGCCAGAAAGGGCAAGGAAACAGATTGTTTCCTAGAACCTCCAGAAAGGAACACAGCCCGACTGACACCTTGATTTTAACTCATCAAAACCCACTGGACTTTTTCAGAACTGTAAGATAATTTGCATTGTTTAAACTGTTAAATTTGTGATAATTTGTTGCAGCAACAATAAAAACTAATAGGCTGTCCCGCCTCACTCATTTCTTCCTAGAAGTAAAGGTGGCAAAACCAACAGTATTTCATGCTAAGTTCTTCCAGGGTAATTTTTAAAGACTCCATGGCTGCTCCCTTATGATCTGGGTTTAGCTCCTGGGACAGACTTACTCCTAATTGTTCTTGTCTTATTACATTAGTGTGATCACACAAACTCCTTAACTCTATCTTGCCTTACTATAAAGTATACTGATTTTCCCTCCAAAAATTAGTTACCTCATCCTCCAAGAGCCGTGTTACCTTACCATTTAATTTGGATTTGACCTCTAAATACAGTTGAGTTTTAACAGTACCTCCCCTTTTGAGATCCTTTGACTGTAATGTAAGGGTTCTGTGTGAGCAGAGAGCAGTTAAGCAACATGAGGAAGAATCACAACTGGACAACCTAAAGGGAAGTTGCCCAGAATCACAGCAGTACTTCAAATAGTGAATGGCTTCGTCAGCTCTGAGGGGCACAAGCCCATATCTGTCCTTCTCTGAGTTAAGAAAATGGTGCTAGTGGCCTAGAATGGCTTGAGGCTGGTAATTGTGGAGAAATACCTGCTCTTAACAAAAGTGCTCTCTCTTTCTGGCATACCTTTCTAGTACCTCTCTGCCAAGACCACACCACTACACAATTTTAAAAAAGAAAAAGAAAAATGCACACCTAACTAAGTAATGCCAGCTTAGCATAGAAAAATAGGTGAAGAACATCAAGACAAGTCATAGGTTCAAATGACCAGCAAAATGAGTGGAAAGAAATTTTCACTACTCAATCTAGTGAAGATTTTTTTTTTTTTTTTTTTTTTTTGAGATGGAGTCTTACTCTGTCATCCAGGCTGGAGTGCAGTGGCTCGATAGCTCACTGCAACCTCTGCCTCCTGGATTCAAGCAATTCTCCCTGCCTCACCCTCCCAAGTAGCTGGGATTACAGGCACCTGCCACCACACCCAGCTAATTTTTGTATTTTTAGTAGAGACAGGGTTTCACCATGTTGACCAGGCTGGTCTCAAACTCCTGACCTCAGGTTATGTGGGCGCCTCTGCCTCCCAAAGGTTATTTGCTCACCTCTGCTTCCCAGAGTGCTGGGATTACAGGTGTGAGCCACCGTGCCCGGTGCAAAGATTTTTTTTTTTTTTTTTTTTTTTTTTGTTGTGGAGGCCTCCCTTGTAGCCCAGGCTGGAGTGCAATGGCCGGATCTCAGCTCACTGCAAGCTCCGCCTCCCGGGTTCACGCCGTTCTCCGGCCTCAGCCTCCCGAGTAGCTGGGACTACAGGCGCCCGCCATCTCGCCCGGCTATTTTTTGTATTTCTTAGTAGAGACGGGGTTTCACTGTGTTCGCCAGGATGGTCTCGATCTCCTGACCTCGTGATCCGCCCATCTCGGCCTCCCAAAGTGCTGGGATTACAGGCTTGAGCCACCGCGCCCGGCCTGCAAAGATTTTTTAAAAGAATGCTTAGTGTTGCTGTGGATGCCTCACTCATACTCGCTTCTGGGGGAATGTAAATTGTTGGTCTTTCTGGAAGGGAGCGTAGCAGAGCCTTTGAAACTTTTATGTCCAACAATTCTACTTAAGAATCTATCCCAAGAAAATAATCAGATGTGGATTTATATATAGGATGGGACTTAAACAGTAGTATTTGGTGGAACCTGGAAACTGTCCAGCCTTAGGGGAATGATTATGTCATATATCCATATAATGAAGAGTTAAATAACTAAAAGTGGGATTTTTGTACACTTTTTAATGACATGAGAAAATGCTCAGGTAGTAGAGGGGAAAAAACAGGATACAGAGTTTTACATAGGTAGATTAATTTTGTAAGAGAACTATAGAAAAAAGATTAGGATAGTAAGTATGGTCATGTCTATCTTCAGCTCTCTTAGAACTCAGCCATGTGTGATTTTTGGGATGGAGTCCCAGAGGATATCTGAGAGCAGTTTTCTGTTCTCACAGGTAATTGTTGTTATCTAGCTTACTAAGGGAACATAAGTCTGTTTTAATTACAGTTCGGGTTTGTTTTGTTTTTGAGACGGGGTCTTGCTCTGTCACCCAGACTGGAGTGCAGTGGTGTGATCATGGCTCACTGCAACCTTGACTTCCTGGGCTCAAGTGATCCTCCCACCTCAGCCTCCAGAGTAGCTGGGGCTACAGGTGCACACCGTCAGGCTAGGCTACTTTTTAAAAAAATTTTTTCTAGGGACAGGGCCTCAATGTGTTGCTCAGGCTGGTCTCCAACTCCTGGGCTCAAGCAATCCTCTCACCTTGGCCTCCCAAAGTGGTAGGTTTATAGGTGTGAGCCACCACATGTGGCCACAGTTTGGGCTTTTGAAAAGGGTTAGGTGAAGGAAAAGAGGTATTAGTACTCTAGTTTTCACTGCAGTATCCCATTCGTGTGGGTCTGTCTCTTGAGGGAAAGATAGAGTACTGTTCTAACACTGCTCCAGAAAATATTCTTAGTCATTAACCTTCCAAGTTAAATGGTGGATCAGAAATGGAAAGTTGGCTTTATTCATATTCATATCACAGGAATGGGTCCTTCTAGGCATTTTTTAAATGACTATATTCTAACCTATGCCTTTTTCTGTTGTTTTAGTCTCCCCCGTGAGCTACTAGTAAATTACATTTGTATACATGTATCCTTAATGTATACTGGATTTTAATCTCTCATAGATCTCCATTTGGAGATGACTGGTGTCAGTGGGAAGTGAATGAAATCAGGTGGCTTCATATAAGATCTATGTACTGTACAAGAGTGTAGGAAGGAAGTAGTTGTGGAAGAAGGTGGATGGTGATTGGTGATGTGTGAAGCAAAAGGGAAATGCTGCTTTTGTATTTATCCTGTCTGTCTTTCTGCAGTGATTTTTTAGTTTTGTTTTTAAGATGGTTAAAGCAGCTAGAGGACAGGACCACTGTCTCTAACAGACTTGGAATAACATTTAAGCTTATACAACTAAGTGTTCGTGAAGCTTCATTAGCAGGGAATAGTTCCAGGAGAAGGATTGTTTGCTCATATAGGTCTAAATATTGGTACGTTTCTTTTCTTTTTCTTTTCTTTTTCTCAAAAAAAGATTTTTTTTTAAGACTAGTCAAGTGCAGTAGTGAGAAGTGGGGAAATAACAAACAAGGGTTTCGATCTGTAACTGACTGTTAACAGTTAATTGAGATAACTCACTAGCTTCAGACCAGCTAACAGTTTCTTTTCTGAAAGGTGTCCCCAATATTTAGATGAAGCTGTTTGCAAATTTAGAGTACCCAAATAGATCTGTCGTTTCACTTTGTTCCTTTGGGTCAGAAAAGGTCTGTCTCCAAGGAACAAACTCCCTCAGATTTGTTAAGGAAATGTTTCATAAAAGGTTGCTTAAGCCAGGTCTTTTAACTGATTTGCCCTTAGGGTCTGACTTCAAAACCCTGCAGTACCATGCCACAGCTTTTGAAGCCAGATTCTCAACTTTCAGTTCATGTTCTGCACAATCCAGCTTTGTTCACTCTGGTACGGGTCTGGGGACTCACTCCACCCTTGTTTGCAACTGATCACTGAGCTTTGAATAAAGGCCATGGACTGACTGTATTTTCACCATGTGCCCACTAGGCTAAGCATGATTAGTTTTTATTCTCCTAGCTTAAAACAGAATGTTATTGAAAATTGTATTTGTGTGAGTTAAGGATGAAAAGATAAATTATACTTTTAAACAGCATTAAAACGTAGTGTTATACCTTCCTTTGCGTGTTAGATGGGTCAGTAATATCCACACAACTGGGCTTCAGTTAACAGTTTAGCTGAGGCTACAAAGTGTCAAAGCTTGAATTTTGGACTCCAGTGCTGTATCCTGGTCACTAGAATGTGCACAGTCAGCATTTGAAAGAATAAAGGTCATCAGCAGAGAAAGAGAAATACATTTGGACAGGTTCTTTTGAAAATTATCTGTGTGTACACATACCCATGTTGGTATCATGTGCTTTGGGGCAGGGCATTTTAGCAAGGTCATGTTGTTAGAAATTAACCCTAAAATGTATGGACTTCTTTTTGCTCTGTCATTACTTGGGCAGCACTTACTTTACTAATAATGATTTGCTGCTTATTGAACTGGCTGACTGGTGGCAACTGAGGGAGGCATTAAAAGCTGCTTTCTAGGCAAGTTGGGTTTGTTTTTCATGGTGATGTTTTATTCAGAGTATCTCTTTGTTTTCAGAGTAAGCACCAGTCTCCAAAGAGAACTACATCCCTTCTTCCCATCAACAATGGCTCCAAAGAAAATGGGATCCATGAAGAGCAAGACCAAGAGCCACAGGATCTCTTTGCAGGCAAGTTTGGACTCAAGAGTTGTTCTAGGAACCTCCTAAATGGCTTTGTTAAGTTGCTGAGTTAAAGTCAAAACCAAAGGGGAAAAAAAAATATTGGGAACATTACTTTATGTAAAATACTTTTGTGGAGGATTCCAAAGTACATGAAATACAGGCCCTGCCATCAAGATTCTTTCAGATTTAGGGAGTAAGATATAAATACACAGTTGTTTAAGAAGGTGAGTTAAACTGTTGAAACACTAACAGAAATGCAGCTGGAGGAATGATAGAAATACTAAGTCACAGGAGCTCAGAGGAGTGTGAGACCAGTGTCTAAAGCAGTGCCTGTAGCCTTGTGTGACCAAGACTAGGAGTAAGAAATGCATTTGGTGTCATAATCCAAAATATGTGCATACTGGTACAAAACAAACAAAAGTTTTATTAAATGACTTGCCCTTACTACTTCTAATACAGCCTGAAACTTTTTCTATTGTTTCCTTTTTCAGTGCTCTTTGCAACACATTGAATTGATTTCAAATCCACCAACAAGCTGTAACCTCCAGTTTGAAAAACACTGGTATAGGACAGTTTCTCAACCTTGGCACTGTTAACATTTGGGGCTGGATAATTCTTTGTTCAGGGGTGCTACACTGTTCTCAACAGAGAGGGTGCTTTTTCCCCCCAGAAGACATTTGGAAATGGTTGGAGACATTTTTGGTTGTCACAGCTGGGAGTGCTGATGTTATCTAGTGGGTAGAAGCCATGGATTCTGCTAAACACTCTATACACAGGACAGGCCCTCACAACAAGGAATTATTTAGCCCAAAATGTCAGTAGTGCTATTGTTGAAAAAACCCTGTCTAAAGTGATCTTGGGCTGGGCACAGTGGCTCACACCTGTAATCCCAGCACTTTGGGTGGCCAAGGTGGGTGGATCACTTGAGGTCAGGAGTTTGAGACCAGCCTGGCCAACATAGTGAAACCCTGTCTCTACTAAAAATACAAAAAATTAGCTGGGTGCTGTGGCGTGCACCTGTGCTCCCAGCTACTCAGGAGGCTGAGGCAGGAGAATTGCTTGAACCCTGGAGGTGGAGGTTGCAGTGAGCTGAGATCGTGCCACTGTACTCCAGCCTGGGTGACAGAGCAAGACCCCATCTCAAAAAAATAAATAAATAAAGTGATCTTGGAAGAAGCAGGATTTATGTAGGAGAAAAGGAAAAAAGGGCCCCATGGTTGGGCAGGAAGTGTAAGGTATGTTTGAGCGGCAGTCAGTAAAGTTGGTGGACCACAGCAGGACATTCTTGGAGAAGTCATGGAAGATAAGGCTGGAAATGTAATTTGGAAAGAGATTTGGGAGGACCTTACACATTAATAATTCGAGTCTGGATTTTCATCTTAATGCCAATTAAAAGCCATTGGCAGCTTTGTGTAAGGGATGTGATATGGGCAAAGTAATGTTTTAGGAAGACTGACCTAGTGGAATTGGAATTATATTAAATTAATTGCAGTGGGCAGAGACCAGATAATATTTTAGAAGGCAGTCACAAATTAGTTCAAGAATGAAATGGCAAAGACTGAACATAAGGTAATAAAAGCAGGAAAGGAAAGGCGAAAACTTTTCAAAAGGGAAGTCCACAAAATCTGATTTTAGTGATCGAATATAACGGGTATCAAAAAAAAATGCAGATTGAAGACCAAGTCAGAGGTTTCAAGTCCAAGGATTGAGAAGAAAATGGCATCATTATAGAACCCCATTCTAAAGAAAAAATTGTCTTTGGGGAAAAAGTTAGCTTTGGTTTTAGATACTTTAAATTTGAAATGCAAAGGGAAATACCCAGGAGGTGACTTGAACTTTTCTTTCCTACCTGAGGAAAGACAAGAACTGGACATACGGGAATCATCTTTCTAGAGGTGGTAGTTGAAACTTCCATGTGAACGAGATCCTCAAAAGAGTGAATGATGAGGAGGGAGAAAGATGAGGGTGGAGGGTAAGATCTTGGGACAACTCTTACGTTAGAACTGGTAGGAAATTGAAAAGACATACAAGGAAAGGAGATTAGAAGAAGGAATATAAAAATTGAGATTTTCCATTTCCCTTCATCCCTGAAATTTGAATATACAGTATTTATTCTGGTACTGATTATTTTTTGGATAAAATTTCTGGAGGAGGCCAGGCACGGTGGCTCAGGCCTGTAATCCCAGCACTTTGGGAGGCCAAGGTGGAAGGATTCCTTGAGCCCAGGATTTAAGACCAGCCTGGGCAACATAGCAAAACCTCATCTCTATTAAAAAATAAAAATATAAATAAATTTCTGGAGGAGAAGTGATATGAAGGCAAATAATGAATTTTCTTTGGTTATATGGAAGATTGAAAAGAAAGTGAATTTTCTATCTCTGGGACCTTAACATTTATATGATCTTTCATTGTAAGAAGACCTGACCTAACAGTTTAGTGTGATAGTTACCCAGTGATTGGAGTTTTATACACATGAACTTGTAGATCTTTATTAAGGACATACTTGTTCATAGTGAGGATTCTGATTTACTTCATTCCCCTACTAGTTTTATAAGTAGCCAATACCTGCTTCACTTCTAAGAAAGGAACATAAGATATCTCGAAAATGGAATGTCTGCAATGAGACGTTTAGTTTAGGACTTGAATAGCTTCCCAGTTGTTTTAGATATTTGATGTGGAAACTTAAATGTTCTGATATCATTTTTAAATAATAAATCTAGTGATGATCAGAGTCTCTGATGGAGCCTGAATGCTTTTCCATTACTCTTAACAGGAGTTCAAAGAAAAAAGCATGTTTTAATATAAGTTTTGGCATCTTTATCATGTGAATTTCAGTAGAAGATACACAGTTCTTCAAAAGGCTGTTTTTTGTTTTGTTTTGTTTTTTGTTTTTTGTTTTCCCCAAGGCTGGAGTGCAGTGGTGTGTGGTCATGGCTCACTGCAGCCTTGACCTCCCAGGCTCAAGTGATCCTCCCACCTCAACCTCCTGAGTAGCTAGGACCGCAGGCGGGCACCACCACGCCTGGTTAATATTTGTGTATTTGTTTTGTTTTATTTTTTATAGAGACAGGCTTTTGTCATGTTGCCCAAACTGGCAAAAGGTTTTTAGTAGCATTCTAATAAGTCAAATATTTTAGATGAGCGATACTTCTTGTTTCATTTCCAAACATGTTTGTTAACTGAATTATTTGTGTGGGACCTGCATGATGTGAATATCCAATGCATATTTCAACTGGTTGCTTGTTTCAGAGACTCCTAATATCCTAACATGTTCATGATATGTATGGTTAATCCTCGAACAATGCAGGCGCAGCCAAAAATTTGTTTATAACTTCCCCAAAACTTTTCTAATAGCCTACTAGTGGCCTACTGTTGACTGGAAGTCTTACTGATAAGATAATCAATTAACTAATCAGTTAACATATCTTTTGTATGTTACATGTATTATATACTGTATTCTTACAATAAAGTAAGCTAGAGAAAAGAAAATGTTATTAAGAAAATCATAGGAAGTGAAATGTATGTACCTTTCATTAAATGGAAGTGGTTCGTCATAAAGGTTTTCATTGTTGCATCCTCACATTGAGTAAGTAGGCTGAGGCAGAGGAGCGGTTGGTCTTGCTGCCTCAGGGTGGCAGAGGCAGAGGAAAATTCATGTATAAACGGACCCATGCAGTTCAAACCTGTGTTGTTCAAGAGTCAGCTGTACTTTTTTGCTTGTTTGTTTTATACTCCCACCCCAGAGTCAGATTATGTTACCACCTTTCTAGCTTTCCTGATAGGGATCAGATTTCATTTCTAACAGTGTGGCAACCCTGTTTGCATACTTGATTCACATTTAATGATTAGAATACTGATCTGGGACTTGATTATGCTATAGGCATATATGCGTAAACCATAATCTCTGCTTTTGTTTAGCTCCAAATGAAAAAAGAAGAAGAAACAGCATTCTTTGAATTTCCTAAGATTAAAATAGAATACCTACTGATCAGACCAAACCCAAATAGATATTTATGTTTTCTGTTACTAAAAAAGAAAAAAAGTTTGTACTGTTTAGGCTTAGAGCATCTAGTTCCATTGCTCCAAGTTGAAAGTGCATTCTTTTTATTTGCATGAAAAATTTTGGTGCCTAAAAATGGTACATAATGCTATTTTTAAAGTCCCTTCTCTGGAACACTGAGGGAATGAGTCGTTCTGTTCAACTGAGTTCTTTCCGGATAGACAAAGGCAGCCCTTAAGCACTGGTTTTTAAACTGTTTTGAATAGAAAGATTTTCAGATATTACATCTCTTTCTTCGCAAATTGGATAGCATATATTAAGTATATAGTTTAACCTTTACAAGGAGATCTAAACCATTAGGAAAAATTCTTAAATTATGCTAAAATAACCGTGCTGTCATCAGGTGTGGAAAACTTCCCTTTCCCAAATGTTACTGTGTTTGTGTCTTGGCTCCATGTTTTTCTAGCTTATGGTTTTCCTGACTCTTCCTTTGATGTCATTTTTTTCCTGTCAGTATGCCTGCCTCTTCTATCATATTGGTGTGTAAAGCGAATATCTGAACTTCTTTTACAAACAATTTTTTTTTTTTTTTTTTTGGGAGATGGGGTCTCCCTCTGTCGCCCAGACAGGAGTGCAGTGGTGTGATCTCGGCTCACTGCAACCTCCGCCTCCGGGGTTCAAGCAATTCTCCTGCCTCAGCCTCCCAGTAGCTAGGACTACAGGCTCAGGCCGTCACACCCGGCTACTGTTTTTTTGTATTTTTAGTAGAGATGGGTTTTCACCATGTTGCCCAGGCTGGTTTCAAACTTCTGAGCTCAGGCGATCTGCCCACCTTGGTCTCCCAAAGTGCTAGGATCACAGGCATGAGCCACCGCATCCGGCCCTTTACAAGTAATTATAATAAATAGGGCTCATATAATGTTCTAAAAGGAATACTCCTAAGATTAAAATTGACAAATAAATTAGCCAGGCACAGTGGTATGCACCTGTAGTACCAGCTGTTCAGGATGCTGAGGTAGGAGAATCACTTGAACCCTCAAGGTGGAGGTTGCAGTGAGGCCAGATCGTGCCCTGCTATACTCCAACCTGGGCAACAGAGTGAGACTCTGTCTAAAAAATAAATAAGATTTAAAACATAAAATTAATAAAGTTATTTTGGCTGTGTTGTCTTTTTGCTTATCCTTGGTTCTTGCCTAAATTCTAGGTAGGAGGGGGTAGCCAAGTGATTGTCCTTGGAAAGGAGAAGGAGCGGTTGTTCTGCTAAGCCTGTGCTAGAAGAACACTTCCCTTACCTTCCTCCCCTTTTCTCCTTGTAAACATTTTTATGACTCTTAGTCTGAGAGGCTCTGTGTATTGAGAGTGCTTGCTATTGTTCTTGTAAGTTCTTAGCCTATACAAGTTTAGCCTTCGAAGACCCACTACTGACCTTCATTTTAAAATATCAACTTCATTTTAGATGCCACAGTGGAGCTATCCTTGGACAACACACAAAATAATCAGAAGAAGGTGCCAGCCAAAACACTCATTTCTCTTCCTCCGCAGGAAGCCCCAAATTCTTCGAAGCACCAGCCAACCTATGAGGAGGTGAGAATCTGCGCTGTTAGTCTCACCACTTTTAGGTATTTGGGACTGTGTACTGCCAGTCTGAAGTGTGGTTGAGTATAAACCCTGAGAACATAGTTATGACTCTCGAAGGAGATCTTTATGCTTAATGGACAGCCAGAATCCAAGTCTTTCTTGGGCAGGGTGTCTATTGCCCAGAGCACAAAGCTTTCAATGGTTACTCAAGATACTTGGTGTGTGAAGCCTCCATATTCAGGAGTATAGTTTCTCCTCACTCCCTTGCTAGCCTGCAAGAGGCAAGTCTTTCTAAATCTGGCAGTTATTCATTGTCATCAAAATAAGATTTTAAGAGGATAGATGTAACAAAGACTTGTAAGCTGGCTCCTAATTTAAAATTTTGAGAGTTGGTTCATTGGGATTGTTGGGAATGGACAAAGGCTGAACACTGAAGGATACATCTTGATTTTATTAGATTGATATAAGGTTATTAACAGGGTAAAATTAATAGCTTTTTTTCATATCAACTCTCATGATTTGTCTTTTCTTGAAAAAGCTAGAGGAAGAAGAACAGGAGGATCAATTTGATTTGACAGTCGGTATAACTGATCCTGAGAAGATAGGTAAGTGGTTCTTAGGACTCCTTGTGATGTTAGGATGTGGCTGTGGAAAGCATAGGTAGCTAGTTTCAGGATGGCTACCCTCAGAGTTGAACTAGCCAATGTGAAGTACTTCATTAGTATCTTTTCTGTAAAAGTAGACCCCTTGCTATGTTTCTAAGGCCAGAGACTGCAGTTACTCAATGCATTAGTCAGTCTTTTCTTGGCTTTAGGAAGAAAAATCAGAATCATCAAATACTACTAGAATCCCTTTTTATTTTTATTCTTTTTGTTTTTTGTTTTTTAGAGACAGGGTCTCATTTTGTCACCCAGAATGGAGCGCAGTAGCACTATCATAGCTCACTATCACCTCCAGCTCCTGGACTCAAGCAATCCTCTTACCTCAGCCACCCAAGTAGCTGGGACTACAGGCCTGTGCTACCATGCCGACTAATTTTTTTTTTTTAAGAGATGGGGTCTTGCTATGTTGCCCAGGCTGGTCTCAAACTCCTGGCCTCAAGTGATCCTCCTACCTTAGCCTCTTAAAGCACTAAGATTACAGGCATGTGCCACTGCACCCAGCTAGATTCTCTTTTTAAAAACCCAAACAGGCTGGCCGTGGTGGCTCACACCTGTAATGCCAGCACTTTGGGAGGCCAAGGCAGGCAGATCACTTGAGGTCAGGAGTTTGAGAACAGCCAGGCTAACATGGTGAAACCCCGTCTATACTAAAAATGCAAAAATTAGCCAGTCGTGGTGGTGTGCACCTATAATTGCACCTACTCAGGAGGCTGAGGCCAGAGAATTGCTTGAACCCAGGAGGTGGAGGCTGCAGTGAGCTGAGATCATGCCACTGCGCTCCATCCTGGGCGACAGAGCAAGACTGTGTCTCAAAAACAAACAACAAAAAAACAAAACAAAAAAACCCAAACATTATCTTCTCCTTCAGAGTTGATAAGACCCTTTTTTTTTTTAAGATAGTAAATTCCATGTGAGCACCCTAAAAAATACATGTTCTCAAATTGAGAGACATTGAACTTATTTTTCCCTCAAGAAGTTTGAAACTCTCATTTATACACATACTTTTGATAACCTTATGAGGTGGGGAAGTCCGTCTGTGGGGTCCAGGTTAAATTGTACTCAAATTGAAGTTAGATCTTCAAAAAGCATAACACTTAACTTTGTCTGAACTTGGATTTTTATGATGGCTTTCCCCTCTCCCAAGCTTGCAAGAGTTATCCCTGAGTGGAGAACAATAGGCCTCGTCTTTCCTTGTTCTAGCTGTAGTCCCTTACAGAAGAGGCTATACAGAGCCTGTCTTCCTAAACAGGAGTGTTTATACAGTTAAGAGGACAAATGTAATTCTCAACCCTCGGTCTATTTGAAACTAGGGACAGGAACTTGTTAGACTTTATGCCAAAATGGTTGTCTTTTTTTTTTTTTTTTTGAAACAGGGTCTCACTCTGTCACCCAGGCTGGAGTGCAGTGGTACAATCACAGCTCACTGCAGCCTCCACCTCCCCGAGCTCAGATGATCCTTCCACCTCAGCCTCCTGAGTAGCTAGGACTACGGGTATGCATCACCATGCCTAGCTAATTTTTTTGTATTTTTTGTAGAGACAGGGTTTCACTATGTTGCCTACCCTGGTCTCCGGCCAAAATGGTTGTCATTAAACTGTTGATTTTAGGCCAGGTGCAGTGGCTCACATATGTAATCCCAGCACTTTGGAAGGCCAAGGCAGGAGGATCACTTGAACCCAGGAGTTCAGGACCAGCCTGCCCAACATGGCAAGACCACGACTCTACAAAAAGTAAAAAATTTGCCCTGTCTCTACAAAAATATAAAAAATTATAGAGGCATGGCGGTACATGCCTGTAGTCCCAGGTACTTGGGAGGCTGAGGTGGGAGGATCACTTGAGCCTGGAAGGTCAAGGCTGCAGTGAGACAAGATAACGCTACTACACTCTAGCTTGGGTGACAGAGTGAGATCCTGTCTCAAAAAAAAAAAAATTTTTTTTTTATTTGAACTGTTGAGATTTGCTTTTCCCAGACTGTTGCACTGGTAGGATGTTTTTGAGGTTCTTATACAGTTCTGTCATTTAACAGAAAAGGAAATTGAGGACCAAAAAGGAAGTAGCTTTCCTGTTAGGGCACAGTGTGGCCCATGGTAGAACCTGGGCCAGGATTTTGGATTATATGTCTAGATTCTCTCTTGCTTCTCTAATATTTATGGATATTCTATAAACACATTAATTTTAAGCTAGTTATTCACTGCTTTAAATCCTTGGTGGAATAAGATGAATGAATGGCACTAATTCTCTTAAAATGTAATAAGTCATGATGTCTGAACCAGGAGAGGGAACATACTGGTCTCCTAAGGCTGCTGTAGCAAAGTACCACAAACTGGTTAAAACAACAGACATTTCTCGCAGTTTTGGAGGCCCGAAATCTCAAATCCTGGTGTCAGCAGACCATTCTCCCTGTGAAGACGCTAGGGAAGGACTGTTCATGCCTCTCTCCCAGCTTCTGGCAGCCTCAGGCCTTCCTCGGCTTGTTGATGCATCACTTCAGTCTCTGCCTTTGCTGTCATGTGGCATTCTTCCTAAGAGTCTCCACATTGCCTTCCCTCTATGCATGTCTATCTCTGTGCACACATTCCTTCTTTAACAAATAAGGACACCAACCTGAGTGGAGTAGGGCCCACCCTAATGTCTTCATTTTAACTTGATTGCATCTATAAAGATGCTGTTACTAAATAAGATCACATTCTGAGGAACTGGGAGTTAGAACTTAAAATGCACCTATTTTGAAGGGGGCACAATTTATCCCATTACAGAGAGGAAATTAAACAGTCCATGGATCAGATGTATTTAAACACAAATCACTCTTGGTGATAAGTTTTCATCTCCTTGCACTGTAGTCTAGATTCTTAGTCATGTTGATGCCAAGAAACCAGCTAATTAAAATATTTTCATATTCAAGGCCTGATCTTTGTAACAACACATTCTGTTTGTGTGGGCTGTTTATTCAACATGTGCTTCTTGTTCCTGCACACATCTAAATAATCTAGAATTTAACTTTTACCAGGATATGCTTTTTAGAGCCTTGGTAATTTGCATGTGTTATCTTCAAGTCTGAAATTATTCTGGAAATTTACGTAAATTTAAAACCTTGTATTACTAGCTCATTTGCAGATCTGTGTGCTCTCTACGTACATGCAGTATGTCTCTTTTCATGTTCATTGCCTAAGTAAAAGCAGCTGAGAAACAAAATATCTGAAGATCCTGCTTTTCTTTTTTCCCTGTGTTTGCATTTAGACTTTCTTAATTGCAGGCACTAAATTATGGGATTGACTTCTTGGACATTTGACCATAACTATTCTGCTGTGAATGAAATTTTGATATTACTTCTATAAAGTAAACTTAAATTTCTTTTTTTTTTTTTCTTTTATCAGTAGTAAACATCCTTAGTAGTATTGGGTAATGTTAATAAGGTGGTTTAGAAGAGAACTAAAGTTGGTAATCAGTATAAAGTAATTTTTAAAGTTTAGCTTATGGGTTCTGTTTTATATACACCCTTTTGGTAGGGGCTGGGGAAGTACAGCAGACAAGCCCTCTGTTCCTGTGTAATCTTCAAATTCTTGGTACATTTTGCAAAAAGCAGGCATTTCCAGCCATCTTACTGAAACCAAGTTGTAATGTGTGACCCTGCTGATCCAGTAGTGCCTACTTTTCCTTCCCTTGGCCCCTCACCCGTCCCCCCAGAACCAGTTCAGGGGCCTAAGCAGCTGGTAACTGTTGACCTAGGTTTTCCTGTTTGATGTGGGAAGGAATGAAGGGTGGGGGAGGCAGGGGACAAAACCAACCCCAAACACCGTAGTCCAGCACTGGAGCTGTGTCTGTTTGGATTCTAGAATATGTCTTTTCAGTGCTCAGGGTATCAATGGCATCTTTATCTCCTTAAGTGGTCCAGGTCAGGACATCACCACAGAGAAAAACAATAGCTTGAATCCCAAATTATTTAACAGTCAAAGGCTTTTTCATAAAAAATAATTGCTCCAGGAAAGGGAGATTTGTGTGACATTAGGCAGCCCAAGTGTCTTCCTGCCAGACCCTTTGCTCTTGGTGAACATGCTAGATCAGAGAGGTCAGTGTCCCCCCAGCACCAGTGGAGGGGGTTGCGACGATATTTCTGAAAGAGCAAATCAAGCCCAGAGCTACCCTAGGGTAGAACTACTTGTTTCCTTTTACATCAGTTGCTTCCTTCTCCTCCTGCTTTATACAGCAAGAGAATTGTTTGGTTTCGGACAGATGTGTGTAACCAGACCAAATATTGGCATGGTAACAACTGATGGATTGTCAGTATCCAGTGCTGCTTTGTGGAGGGTATAAATGGAGCCTGGCTTTGAAACAGAGGGCTGACTCTCTTGTGTAACTCAAACTGGGACCCAGCCAGCATCCATGGGGGCTTGCTATGTGCCACAGAGGCCCTGAGGCAAAGTAGGAACTGGATTCTAAGATTGCATATAAAGCTTGGAGATGAAACAAGTGTCCCTTCTTATCCAGGGTTCCTATGGCTTATGATTCCTGGTTAAATGTTAGTTGGATTGGCACTGCTTTGGTTTATAAGATAATCTTCTCCTGCTTTCTTGTTCTCCCACAGGGGATGGTATGAATGCATATGTAGCCTACAAAGTTACAACACAGGTGAGTCCAGGTGACCCTGCTGAAGACCATCTTCATAGACTTTGGTGCTTATACCAAGGTCATCATTCAGATTATTTCTGGGTATCTCCGTTGTTTCTTTGCCAACATCTTCATGTTTACTCAAGATGGAGCAACCCTGCATCCCCTTGGTAATCTCATCTGGGTACTCAAGACTGAGTCTTTTTAATACTCTTCTAGAAAGCTAACATTTCAGTGTGATTCTGTGAAGTCATGTGGTATATCTGATACAGCTCTGTCCCTTTTAGAGAACCATGTGGTGTGGAGCTAGATTCACAGATTGCCTTAAACTATCTTTTAAAATCTTCAATGCTTCTGAGGTTTCAGAGAGCTCCTTGTAATACTTAACCTTTTGCCCCTCTGGTCGGGTCTTCTTTCGTATATAATATTAATGCATAGAAAATGTACACAATGTGGTATACAAGTTATGAAACATAATGAATGAAGCTCTAAATTACCACTAGTCTTGAGTACCACTGAATCCACTTACGTGTTTTTCCATCATATCCTCTGCCTCACACCTTAGAGGCGCCCTTTCTCCTGAGTTGTCTCTCATTTCTTTTATAAGAAATCTTTACACACACACACACACACATATATATATATATGACTGTTTTGCTTTGTTTTGAGTTTCATAAAAATAATATCATGCTGATAATTGTGCTTGCTTTATTTAGTATTGTTTCTTTCACCCATCCTTGATGGTCATAGCTGTAGTTAGTTCATATACCACAAAATATTTGTGTTTTCCTGTTGTGAACATTTTCTCCTGTTAACATGTTTCTGGTTTTTGTAACTGGGAACTTTCTTGCATGTCTCTAGGGCACATGTGGAAGGGTTTCTCTAGAGTATGTAACCAGGAGTAATTCCCGTGGGTCATAGGTACTGCAAATATTGGACACAAGGAATACAAACTGTTTTTTAAAGTCTTTGTACCAATTTATACCCCATCAGCAGTGTATAAAAGTTCCCATTGATTCACTTCCTTGCCAGCAATTGGTGAGGCCAACCTCCTTAAATTTTGCCTATCTGGTGAGTATAAAGTGAACTCTCATCATGATGTAGGCCTAACCTTTTTTGGTAGAAATCTGCTTTATATTGTATCTCTACTACTTGTTGGCCTGTGTCCTGTGAACTCTAGATTATGATACTTTAGAGGTTACTGTCTACAGCTTAGACATTTCATCCAATTCCCACCCTGCTCCTCACCTGCTTCCCCTTCTTAGAAGCACTTTTTGTCTGTCTTTAGTTTGGCTGCTATAATTCCAGCAGCTTATACCCTTAAATAAGTCAATGAGGCCTGGCGCAGTGGCTCACACCTGTAATCCCAGCACTTTGGGAGGCTGAGGCAGGTGGATCAACTGAAGTCAGGAGTTCAAGACCAGCCTGGCCAACATGGTGAAACCCCATCTCTACTAGAAAACTAGAAAAATTAGCCAGGCGTGGTGGCAGGAGCCTGTAATCCCAGCCACTTGGGTGGCTGAGACAAGAGAATTGCTTGAACCCGGGAGGCGGAGGTTGCAGTGAGCCGAGATTGTGCCACTGCACTCCAGCCGGGCAAGGTAACATGTGCCTGTATTCCTAGCTACTTGGGAGGCTGAGGCAGGAGGATCGCTTAAGCCCGGGAGTTTGAGGCTGCAGTGAGCTGTGATCGCACCATTGCATTCCAGCCTGGGCAACAAAGTGAGATCCTGTATCAAAAAAAAAAAAGCCAATAAAAGATGAATGGGTTACTGTAGAATTCTAGCTTTAAACTAGAACTGAACATTTCTTTCTTTAGAACAAGAGTTCTTAACCTGGGAATGAAACTATATTTGAATTTTTATTTCCTCAAAGGTCACCATGGCTTCAGATGTATTTGAATTTAATTGATTGCCTTTATAATCCTATATATTTTTTGCATTTAAAATCATTATTGTGAGAAGAGCTCCTTAGGCTCCCAGACTGCCAAAGGGGGAACTATGGTTTTAAAAAGTTTAAAGACTCTCTGCCTTGGAGAAAGTTATTTACCAGGTGACTGAAGGGCAGGGATCTGGGAAATGGGTTTCTTTAATGTCAATTGGATGGCTTTCAAGACACCATCTCCTGTTTGGAATGAAATTGCCTTGTGTTTTTCCCCATCCCCAAGACGAGCTTACCATTGTTCAGAAGCAAACAGTTTGCAGTAAAAAGAAGATTTAGTGACTTTCTGGGTCTTTATGAGAAGCTTTCCGAGAAGCACTCTCAGAATGGCTTCATTGTCCCGCCTCCACCGGAGAAGAGCCTCATAGGTAAGTAAGCCTGTGGTCTTCCGTTCCACTCGGATTGTTTTCCTTTGCATTCTCTGCAAAATTCACTTACTGTTTAGTATATGAGACTACTTCTATTAACAGTCTTGTGGTGAGAAAAGAGACATTTCCAGTGTTTTCCAACCCTGGAGGTCTAGAGAAAAATAGAGTATTTTGGCATGTTCTCTTCTTGGGTGCAGTAGGAGCTCTGGGTTTAGCCTCCAGAGTTGTTATGTTCGTTTGTTTTCTAGTGGTCTTCAGGAGTCTTAAATGATTGCGGTTCCCTCCAAATTGAAATAGACTACACTGGATTGGGGTCAGAGGGTCAGAGGAAGGAACCTCTTCATTTTTTTTGGTTTTTTTTTTTTTGTTTTTTGGTGTTTGTTTTTGAGGTGAAGTCTTGCTCTGTCACCAGGCTGGAGTGCAGTGGCGTGATCCCAGCTCACTGCAAGCTCTGCCTCCCAGGTTCAAGTGATTCTCCTGCCTCAGCCTCCTGCATAGCTGGGACTACAGGCGCCCACCACCATGCCCAGCTAAGTTTTGTATTTTTAGTAGAGATGGGGTTTCACCATGTTGGCCAGGCTGGTCTTGATCTCTCGACCTCATGATCCGCCTGCCTTGGCCTCCCAAAGTGCTGGGATTACAGGTGTGCACCACTGCACCCGGCCAGGAGCCTCTTCATTAACATCAGTTGATGTTTGTACTCAGGGTTCCATGGCCGCCTTTTTAAGAAAATGTATTATCTGCAAATCCTAGAGTTTAGAACCTTCAGCACTTAGAGACTAGTTTTCAAAAATGGCTCTCAAGTAAAGAACCTTTTGTTCATCCCTGCACATGACATAGAAGTGGCTTAGGTTGTATGCATTGCCTTTCCTCCTGCTGACACTTGAAAAAAAAGAAAGATGATTTATGGTTATTTTGCTTTTTAAATTCCATTCTAGGGATGACAAAAGTGAAAGTTGGGAAGGAAGATTCTTCTTCTGCAGAATTTCTTGAAAAACGGAGGGCTGCTTTAGAAAGGTAAGTTCCATACAGCCATTTTCCTGAATAATGTGAGGACAAATGAGAAGCTGAAAAGTGAGTCTAAATGATGAGACAGCCCATTGAGTTAGAGATGAAATGTGAATGAATTGAAGTTCCTCACCTCCATATTCTCTCTCAACTTTTCCTGAGTTGCCTATTTTCCCACCTTGGGAATAGGCCATCTTCTGTTTTTTTCCCATCCCGAGTGAGCAGGCAGTCATATTCTTAGACAATCAAATATGAATGGCTCTGAGGTTTCTTTCTGACCAGTTATTTTTCTCTCCCTTTTTGGAAATGTCAGGAATGTGAACTTGAATATGCTTACAAGGAGAGTCCTACTTAAGTACCTTATCTCAGGGTACTTTAAGTAACAGAAGACGTGGTATCACTGCTAGCGCCGTGTGACTCCCAGAGCCTTCTGAGGCCAGCTCAACTAACCAGATGGTAACTGCTTACCTTGTAGGTACCTTCAGAGGATTGTGAATCATCCTACCATGTTACAGGACCCTGACGTCAGAGAGTTCTTGGAGAAAGAAGAGGTTAGTATTCAGTGCAAACTGAATTTCATAATTTATGTCTGCTCCTAGTGAAATGAAACTAGTTCATTCCAAAAATATGTGAGCACTTAACATGACTAGTACCAGACTGTATCCTAGTTTTGGGTGAACCCCTGAGAGTGACAAGTATTTTTCAGCCTTTGAAATAAAAGAAGCTCTGCCTGAAGTCAAAAGTAGTTGGTCGTAGGGGTCAAATGGCAGCCTAGTATTGTCTTATTGGATCAACACAGTGATCTATTTGGCAGGTCCTTGGCATGTTGTAGGTTACTTCTTGGCTCAGATTGAATGCATATTTTATGCCAGGCGGGGCATTGGTTAAAAACCAGTTACCACAAACCACAGAACTGCTATGTAGGAAAAGTGTTGATTGAAGTAGACAGTCTTTTTTACAGGCCATGTGTAGGCTAGTCATGATTGTCAAAAATTGAAAACAGCTCAATTGCTAACAGTGGAAGAATTAAGTAAAATATATCAATATAACCAAATATTTGATTCTCATCATAAACAAAGTATACAGAAATGTTAGTACATGGACGTGTATGTTAAAAGAATTATAAAATGTGAAACATGAAATAGCATGTAAATACAGCTGTAGAAACATGTGAGTCATTAAGGATCAAAAGAAACACTTGAGTGAAATGTTTTATCTCACAGGAAAGCAAACTAGAAGGAAGGAAGTGACTGCATAGGGCTATCATTTTGCTTTAATTTTTATTTTTAAATTTTTCTTTCATTTGTATATAGTATGTGTTATTCCAGTGAAGAAAATGATAATAAATGAGGAGTTTTTTTCTCTGAAATGAAATGTTTTAATTAAGAATTCCCTGTCAAATGCTTCAGATCTTTTAGTCTTCTCTTGTGAATATTCTTAAATCCCTTCTTCCTTTTCACCCTCTCATCTTTACTCCATACCCCTAAGCAGGGTATGTCTGTAGCAGCACTGTGGACCCTTTGGGTAAGATAGGTCTTTGTCGTAGGGATTGTCCTCTGCATTGCAGGGGGTTTTAGCAGCATGCCTGGTACCTACCCACTAGATCCAGGTAGCACCCCCTCCCCAGTTATAACAACCACAATCATTTCCAGACATTGCCAAATGTCCCCTAGGACGCAGAGTGGCCCCAAGTTCAGAACTACTGCCAGGCCGAGCACGGTGGCTCACGCCTGTAATCCCAGCACTTTGGGAGGCTGAGACAGGAGGTTCACCTGAAGCCAGGAGTGTGAGACCAGCCTGGCCAACATGGCAAAACCCCATCTCTACTAAAAATACAAAAATTAGCTGGGCGTGGTGACGGGTGCCTATAATCCCAGCTACTTGGGAGGCTGAGGCAGGAGAATCACTTGAACCGTGGAGGCAGAGATTGCAGTGAGCTGAGATCGTGCCACTGCACTCCAGCCTGGGCGACAAGAGCAAGACTCCATCTCAAAAAAAAGAGCTACTGCCATAGAGTCCTGAACACTAAAATCTGACTTTTTAGCATAGTATGCTGTATATGCTATAGATTTTTCAGCATCCTTTCCATGCCCTAGGAGAGTAATGGGGAGACTGAACAGCAATCAGATTGTTTCTAAATATTTGGCATGCTTGGCTACTAGGTCATCCCTGAAAGTAGCCTTGATCTGAATCAATAATTCTTTTGTCCTTGGATATTTGTTCGCTGAAGAAAATTTGAGGACAGCAAGATTTTAGTGTCTTAAGACTTTTAAGTCCAGTTGTGTACCAAGTATGCTAATCCAAGGGAACTTTTGACTTTTAACAAGAGTGTGCTTGATACTGAGGCAGTTCATGCCCGGGTAGGCAGACAATCTCAATTTGAGGTCACCTGACTGCGTAACACCCCAGTCTACTTTTTTTCTGTATAAAATATCAAAAGCTGAAAATATTGGCTGATTCTTTTTAATGTGGTTCTTTGATTTTTCTTTACGGACGTGTTGTGGATTCCTCAGACTGCCTTTGAAAAAACAATTTACAGTTCACATAATTTGTCTGGCAAGTTTTGGGCTTGCCATCTGATGGATACTAATTCTTCTGAACCTAAAATAGGGGCAACAGATAACTTGTCATCCCTGCCTTCTTGGTCTTGTAGCTGCCACGTGCCGTGGGTACCCAGACATTGAGTGGTGCTGGTCTCCTCAAGATGTTCAACAAAGCCACAGATGCCGTCAGCAAAATGACCATCAAGATGAATGAATCAGACATTGTGAGTAGCCTTGTGCCTCTTACCTTCACCTACACCTCAGGCTTATAGGTCAGAACCCCTAAGGAGTCCTGAGATTTCTGAGATTAGAAAGTTTTTTATAATTTAGTCCCTTTTTGAAAAACAACTGCTAAAGAAAGACTGCACTGCACCTATAGAAGTAATCTCATTAAAGCTCTGGGCTTTTGTGTTTCAGTGGTTTGAAGAGAAGCTCCAGGAGGTAGAGTGTGAGGAGCAGCGCTTACGGAAACTGCATGCTGTTGTAGAAACTCTAGTCAACCATAGGAAAGGTAACAAGCTCTGAAATGCACTTGGAGCTAGGGGAAATTGTTGTCTCTAGTGAACTGGAGATGGGAGGGCATGCTGTTCCAGTCCTCTCAGCCATCCAAGTTGAAATTCTCAGCCCACCAGGTCCTTGATGTTCTGATAAAAAAAAAGGGATGCCCTGCATCTCCTGGCAGAAAACATGGTTCAACCACTGTGGGCATTGTACTTTCTACCTGGGAGGGGTGCAGGGAAGCTGTCCCAGATACAGCATGACCTGGGATGCCGGCTTCTGTTGATTTTGAGTTGATGGCTTATATCCAAAATGATGTCATACATGCTTTAGCTACGTGGTCAAACCAGCAATGCGTAAATGCAAGGAAACCACCTGTCTCCTAATCCTTCTGCGTCTCTCTTTAGTGAAATTTGCTTACAAGCTAGTGAAATTTTCCCAGTTTGAATCTTTTCCCTCTCTGCCTTAAACATGCTGATAATTAGAAATCTAAACAGATAGAAGATCCACAGCATAAGGCCAGTGTAAGTAAGGGTTGGCAAACCATAATCTGGCCCATGGGCCAAATCTGACCCTTGTTCCTATTGCCATGAGCTACAAATTTAGGTTTTTACTTTTTTAAAGGAATGAATGGGAGGAGAAAAGAATCTCTAGCAGACTATGTGTAGCCTGCAAACCCTAAAAAAATTATCAGCTGGGCATGGTGGCTCACACCTGTAATCCCAGCACTTTGGGAGGCCAAGGCGGGTGGATCACGAGGTCAGGAGTTCAAGACCAGCCTGGTCAAGATGGTGAAACCCTGTCTCTACTAAAAATACAAAAACTTAGCCAGGTGTGGTGGTAGGCATCTGTAATCCTATCTACTTGGGAGGCCAAGGCAGAGAATTGCTTGAACCTGGGAGGCGGAGGTTGCAGTGAGCTGACATCGTGCCACTGCGCTCCTTTACAAAGATTTTGCCCTACTCTAGAACATTCAAGACTATATGGTGTGCACATATATTCACTCTTCTCTCTTGTACAGAGAGACTACCACTCATGAGCTTTAACAAAAATATAAGAATAGTTTATTTGGCCTGTTTGTTATTTAATAAGTGGGCTTTGGTTCTTCAGGGATATTGGAGCTGCTTCCTTCAGGTAGGCCTAACCAAGTGAAACTCAGGACAAGCTGGTGCCTCTCCCTCCTGCTTCTGTGACCAGGCCACATTCTCTTTACTCTCAGAATACAGTTAACCGTGGTGTAAGTGACTGGGTTGTGGAACCCTCGTTTCCCAGATACGCAGTGGGCGGCATTGCTAAGACATGCCATGCGGTGTCAGCTGATTTGTCCCTTTTCCTTGTGAGATCAGAGAGGCCTCTGCTGTCTTTTCCTCCTTCCAGAGCTAGCGCTGAACACAGCCCAGTTTGCAAAGAGTCTAGCCATGCTTGGGAGCTCTGAGGACAACACGGCATTGTCACGGGCACTCTCCCAGCTGGCTGAGGTGGAAGAAAAAATTGAGCAGCTCCACCAGGAACAGGCCAACAATGACTTCTTCCTCCTTGCTGAGCTCCTGAGTGACTACATTCGCCTCCTGGCCATAGTCCGGGTAAGCTTCTGTTTCCTTTTCTCCTCCTTCCCTTGATTTGATTTGTTTTTCTTTTGCTGGTCCTCTTCCCAAGACAGTTTCATCCCGTTATAGCTTGTAAATAGGTGTCACTTTTTCTACTTTTAAGAGGAAAGGTATCCTATAAACCAAGCAATCTGTTCACCTGTTAGCTAGTTATCACTGACTCATTTTGAGCCCCACAACCAAGATTCCTAGATGGCATTTGGAGAAAAGATCACTCTTGAATCTCCAAATAGGTTGCCCTTCATTGTTGAGGCTGGACGGTGTCCTCTGTGGTCCTTTCTTTTCTTTTCTTTTCTTTTTTTTTGAGATGGAGTCTCGCTGTGTCTCCCAGACTGGAGTGCAGTGGCGCAATCTCAGCTCACTGCAAGCTCCGCCTCCCGGGTTCACACCATTCTCCTGCCTCAGCCTCCCGAGTAGCTGGGACTACAGGTGCCCGCCACCACACCTGGCTAATTTTTTGTATTTTTAGTAGATATGGTGTTTCATGGTGTTAGCCAGGATGGTCTCGATCTCCTGACCTCATGATCCGCCCACCTTCGCCTCCCAAAGTGCTGGGATTACAGGTGTGAGCCACCGCGCCCGGCCTGTGGTCCTTTCTTGCAGGAACGTTGCTTGCAGACCTGATCTCTTGGCCCCCTGGAGCAGTGACTTCCTCAGTCCTTTGATCTTTGCCTCCTTAACAGTAACTGGTGGCTTTGGTGGCTTCCACTTGTCCTTCCAGTATGGGCAGTCAGGTAACTACATGGAACTGGCTTGGCATTGCATGGAGGAGTGTGGCCAGGGGACTGAGAGAGCTCGTCACCAGAGCCTTCCTGTGCTGTGCCACCCCCACTGATAACATTCCAGCCTGCCCCTCATCAAGCACCTCACTCTCTCCTGGTGATCTAGCAGTGTGATTTCCCCATGAGCACTCCCAGGGGTTTAGGTTAAGGAATTGTGACAGTGGTATTAGCTCTCGCATGGCCTCCCTAAGACAGAGGAAAGAACCAAGAGGAAGCCTGGCGCCTACACTCTAAGGGCTTAAGTCTGTCCCTGATTCGGATTGGGATCAGGATGTGTTGAGCCTCAGAGTTAGAACAGTGCCACCCCTCGGTCCCCGTCCCCAACATATCTCCCATTAGGGAGCTTGCGCGTTGTGTCAGGAGCTGAGCTGCTCCCAGGCTGTCACTTCCTCCGTGGTGGAGTTGCCTCATAGAGCCTGGGAGGTTACTCATTGTCCTCTCCCACTGCTATTTGGTTTGCTGCTAACTCCAGAGTGATAAGAGGTTTTAAAAATAACCTGCTATGTAATTCTTAGAACTGGTCAGGCTACTTAGACTGGAGAGCAAGCCGCAGGAAGGGCACTCTCTGGGGGAAGCTTTCTATGAGGAGCGTTGTTTGGGATCTCTGGGGAGCACAGTTCTTGGATATGGCGCCCAGGCACAGTGAGCTTGTACCACAGGGATGAGGGCCTTGCCTAGAGCTCCATGGGCTGGGGCTGGGGAAGGATGCCTCACGGCACAGAACTGCGAATGGTCTTTTCTCAGAGACCCTCCATCTGCCTGCCTCATGCTTATGAGCCTGGTGGTGGGATTGGAGAGAAGAACAAAGGTTTCTTTTCTGCTCTTCTCTGAGCATGGAGCCGGACCACTGTTAGGCCAGTGGGTTGGGCTTGAGTCTGACTCGGATATGAGGTCACCCTTTACCTCATCTTTTGACATTGAGGTGTTAAGATGCTGCAGGGGTACAGCAGTGACAATAGTGGGGCAGGTGAATTTGGTGGCATTGCATTCCCTAAGGTTCAAGTTTTGGCATAAACCTATGCTAAGGAGTCATAGACAATATTCAGGGAAGGCCAGGCGCGGTGGCTCATGCCTGTAATCCTAGCACTTTGGGAGGCTGAGGCAGGTGGATCACCTGAGGTCAGGAGTTTGAGACCAGCCTGGCCAATGTGGCAAAACCCCATCTCTACTAAAAATACAAAAATTATCTGGGCATGGTGGCGGGCGCCTGTAGTCCCAGCTACTCAGGAGACTGAGGCAGGAGAATCGCTTGAACCCAAGAGGTGGAGGTTGCAGTGAGCCGAGATCGCTCCATTGCATTACAGCCTGGGTGACGAGTGTGAAACTCCGTCTAAAAAAAAAGAAAATATTCAGGGAACTTTTGCAGGACAGCGAGGGAGCCAATGGAACCTGGCTGGGTGGCTGGCCCCAGGCACAGATCGTTGATCCAGGCTGCTGCTTGTGGCCTATTAAGCAAGTCCGGGCAGGTGTGGGTTAGTCAGGCCAGCAGCTTCCTTCCCTGGAAATGTTGATTGTGGTCAAGAAACTGGAAACAAGGAAAACTAGCAAATAGATTTTGGGGAGCTTCTTGGAGGCCTTGGTAGCCTAGAGCAGGTGAGTGTGTGGTTGGGAAAAAGCAGTGTGGCCCTATGGTGGGTTTAGGTGTTGATTTAAAGATTTGTTAAGCTAACCTTGTAGATTATTTGGGTGTCAGTTTAAAGGTTGGGTCCTTAGGGTGGACTTCCCTGACATCTTTCCCAGGCTAAGCTAGGCCCCTGGTTTCATGTTATAGTACCGTGCTGCATTCCCAGTAGTCTGCATACTTGTAAGTATCTATTTTAATTGCGAATGTAATGTTGGCCTTTTCCATTAGATGACAAATTCCATGAAAATGGGACCATGAGTTTCATCCACTGTATTCTTAGCTCCTGGCACATGGCAGGCACTCAGGGAAAGTATGTAGCCTTATGAACTGACTGATCTGAGGGAGGTACTTTTGTAAGCCATAGTATTGGTCACTGGCATAAGGCCACCTACTGGCTCCCTGCCATCCAGCCCTGGGAGTAGCATGAAGCAGCATGGCACTGGCCTCCTGGAAGCTTGGAGAGAAGTATTACCCAAGCTTTGCTCCTAGACATTAAACTTCCCAGCTGGGCACTAACATGCGGCTGCAGAACCTGCCCTTGCTCAGTCTGTCCCTGGCGCAGCTGCTGGGAGAGCCTGCCCCGAGGAAGAGCCAGCAGAGCTCTTGAAGAGCTGGTTGTGGTCCTCCTCAACCCCAACCCCACAGGCTGCCTTCGACCAGCGCATGAAGACATGGCAGCGCTGGCAGGATGCCCAAGCCACACTGCAGAAGAAGCGGGAGGCCGAGGCTCGGCTGCTGTGGGCCAACAAGCCTGATAAGCTGCAGCAGGCCAAGGACGAGATCCTTGAGGTGAGTCCCCTGAGGCAGCCCAGCCAGGGGTGTTCTGCTGGTTCCAAATGAACCCAGGTCCCATCCCACCCAGAGGCTTGGAACCCCACAGTGGGCAAGAGTGCTGATGGAGTCTAAAGGGCCGTGGCTGCTGAGGAAGCCTCTGAGAATGACTCCAGGCCTTCCTGAGGCCTAGTCCCCCTGTTCTCTTCCTACTCTACCCAGACTTGTCAAATCAGAATCTCTGGCCCGGCACGGTGGCTCACGCCTGTAATCCTAGCACTTTGGGAGGCCAAGGTGGGCAGATCACTTGAGGTCAGAGTTTTTTTTTTTTTTTTTTGAGAAGGAGTCTCGCTCTGTGGCCCAGGCTGGAGTGCAGTGGCGTGATCTCGGCTCACTGCAAGCTCCGCCTCCCGGGTTCACACCATTCTCCTCCCTCAGCCTTCCTAGTAGCTGGGATTACAGGCGCCCGCCACCACGCCTGGCTAATTTTTTATATTTTTAGTAGAGATGGGGTTTCACCATGTTAGCCAGGATAGTCTCAATCTCCTGACCTCGTGATCTGCCCACCTCGGCCTTCCAAAGTGCTGGGATTACAGGCGTGAGCCACCACGCCCGGCTTTTTTTTTCTTTTTCTTTTTTCTTTTTTAGATGGAGTCTTGCTCTGTCGCCTAGGCTGGAGTACAGTGGCATGATCTCAGCTCACTGCAAGCTCTGCCTCCTGGGTTGATGCCATTCTCCTGCCTCAGCCTCCCAAGTAGCTGGGACTACAGGCTCCCGCCACCTTGCCTGGCTAATTTTTTGTATTTTTAGTAGAGACAGGATTTCACCGTGTTAGTAGCCAAGATGGTCTCGATCTCTTGACCTCGTGATCCACCTGCCTCAGGCTCCCAAAGTGCTGGGATTATAGGTGTGAGCCACCGTGCCCGGCCGAGGTCAGGAGTTCTAGACCAGCCTGACTAACATGGTGAAACCCTGTCTCTGCTAGAAACACAAAAATTAGCCGAGGCCGGGCGTGGCAGCTCACACCTGTAATCCCAGCACTTTGGGAGGCCAAGGCGGGTGCATCACGAGGTCAAGAGATTGAGACCATCTTGGCTAACATAATAAAACCCTGTCTCTACTAAAAAAAATACAAAAATTAGCTGGGCATGGTAGCACCCACCTATAGTCCCAGATACTCGGGAGGCTGAGGCAGGAGAATCGCTTGAACCTGGAGGGTGAGGCTGCAGTGAGCTGGAGATCACTGGCACTCACTGCACTCCAGTCTGCTTGGCATGCTGACTCATCTCAAAATTCAGCCAGGTGTGGTGGCACACGTCTGTAGTCCTAGCTACTCAGGAGGCTGAGGCACGAGAATCACTTGAACCCGAGAGGCAGAGGTTGCAGTGAGCCGAGATCATGCCACTACACTCCAGCCTGGATGTGACAGACAGATCATACTCCCCAAAAAAAAAAAAAAAAAAAAAAAAGAATCTTGGCAGGAGGGGTCCTGGCTGGGTCTTTGAAAACCTACGTAGCTGGTTCAGATATGCCTTCTCATGAGAACTAAATTAAGTTTTCCAGGCCTTCCAACCCTGCTGGTGAGTACCTAAACTGGAGGCTGCTGGAGTATCAGAGCCTTCTTGAAGGACCACACTTGGTCCCAAATGCCTGAAATACAGGCATCTCTTTTCCAATCAGCCCCTAAAGTCGCCTTCTGCTGGACTCTGACTTACATGCGAAATCCTCTGTGACACCTCATCTTACCCACAGGGACAGACAGACATGATGATCAATTGAGGCCTCATATGTAAAATTGATGTCCAAATGTGAAGGCTTAGTAATGATGCCATAATATGAGGTGATCCTTTCTTTCCTCTTTCTTCCCAGTGGGAGTCTCGGGTGACTCAATATGAAAGGGACTTCGAGAGGATTTCAACAGTGGTCCGAAAAGAAGTGATGCGGTTTGAGGTAAGATAGAAGATCCTACTTCTCACTTAGCATGCAGTGCATGTTTTAGAATGCTCTTGGTGTTGTCCAACTCTATTGGGTAAAGAGATAGAGGTACCAGTGACTTGGCAATTTTCGTGAGCAGGCATGGCCTTCTTTGGGGAGTGTGTGTTTGTTCCTAGGCACAGTGGCAGTCTTACATTTGTGGCTGGACCAGAGCAATTAAACACAAAGCTTGCAGCTGCCACATAACCTCGGCCCCCAGTCCTTTCTTCTCCACTCTCCTCCATCTCCTGCCCTCCCACAAAGCCTTTCACGGCCTTGGCAGACCCTCTTTGGTTGGAAATTACAGCTATTCCACCTGCTGCCTCTACTTTCTGAGACTGTGTTTGGCCTTGGTCAGCAATAAACACCACTATCCCATCGAAAGGGAAAGCGAAAACTGGATGGTCAGTGTAGAATCTTGTCTCCTAGAAAGAGAAATCCAAGGACTTCAAGAACCACGTGATCAAGTACCTTGAGACACTCCTTTACTCACAGCAGCAGGTATGTAAGTTGTGTGTGACCTTCGTCCTCTACTGTCCGCTCCGAAGGCCAGCTGCCTCCTTGGGGCTTCTACGACAAGATGTGCAGGCCCTGCTTCTGAGGGGCTGTGCCCTCCTCTAGTCGATCATTGAAAATAGGCCCTGTTGCTCTGACATGGAGCATCCAACAGGGTCTTTTACTAAGCAGGAGGGCCAGGCTCTGCTGCCCTCATTCTGAGGTGAGTTAGTTTTTGAGGACAAACCCCATCTCCCCGTAACTGCTTACCCTTCGAGGAGCCACCCCATGGTACCACCTGGCCTTCCTGAGACTGAGGCCTCATCAGTATGTGAAACAGTGGCCCCACTGTGAGGAGCTAACCGAGCCAGGCAAAGCTGTGGCCAGCACAGGGGTGCTCCCTCTCGGGTGGAGCCAAGACTGTCTTCAGAGACTGGCCTTGCACTTGGGGCCCAGGAACTGCTGCCTTCCCTGTCGAGAGGGAGGTGTGAGGGTCATGTGGCCTGTGCAGCTGCTCGGAGCCTGCCTTTGTGGGGCAGAGGCGCTTGGCGAGAGCCAGGGTACTGTGCTTGATTCCTCCCAGGCTGGCTTAGGCTCTGCCACTAGGTGGGGGCACTTGCTTACTGTCCCCACTTCTTTGCAGCTGGCAAAGTACTGGGAAGCCTTCCTTCCTGAGGCAAAGGCCATTTCCTAATGGACCAAGGACCCCAGAGCCCACCTGTGTGACGCTGCCTTTTTATACACTGTCCTCCTCCACCTTGATGGACCCCGGTGATGCATCCTGCCTAGGCTGGACTTAACCCCTTCCTCCCTGTCCCCACGACCAACTGTCCCCAGTTACTCTAACCGTTATTTCATTTAGCTTCCATATATATTTTCTTACCTAAGAGAATAGTTTCCTGCTTTAAGCAAAAGACCTACAATAGGTGATGGAATTATGGGATGGGGTGGAGTATTGATATAAATATATAAATACAAATGTATATTTTTCAGGATGTGGTGTAGGAACTGGGAATAACGTTTTCTGTTACTCCTGATGGTGCCATGAAAAGGTTATGTAATAAAATATTTTAAAATCAGGTCACATGACTCAGAATGTTGGTGGTTTTTGCTTAGGCTGGGGAGCAGTTGGGAATCAGGTCTGGAATACTCCTAACGAAGAAGTTGCCCAGGTATAGTAAGTTTTTCTCTACCGTTCATGAGTGTTTTGCTGCTGCTTCCCTCTGGAAGTGGGGTTTCTTTCTCTCTGCCTACCTCAGCTACCTGTTCTGAGGGTCTCAATCTGTTTCATATTCCCACTTCTTCAGGGAAGGAGTTTTAAAACATCTCTTAAAATAAGAGGAGCAAAATCTATTAAAACCTATTCTCCTGCAAAGGAGGCAGAGACTTTCTCACTCTTCTTTTTTTTTTGTTTTTTTTGTATCCCCATCATTAAGCAAGAGCCTTTCTCTTTTGTTCTTCCTGTTTCCCTAAGCTGCTCAGGGTTCTCTGAGTCTTGCCCTCCAATGGCAAGTCTTATTTATAACTAAACCTATTTTTGTCACCCATCAGAACACATCCTCAGTAGACTGTGTGAAGGTCTGATAAGGACTTGATGCTTTATCTCCATAGACATGAAAGCCATGCCCTCTGCCTCTAGATAGGGTGATCCAAGAGCTCCTGAACCTTAGGAGGTTCAAAGAAGCTCTACTGTCTGTGCCCAGGAGGTAGCCTGCCAGCAAGAGCCCCCAGGAGTTGCACGCACAGCCAAAGGGTGTTCACACAGATCTCTGCCGGTCTAGCCAGGGGACGCCAGAGTCTCAGGTCAGTCAAGGCTGGGCTTCCCCCTTAGCTGTGTCCACAGCTGCTCAAGCTGTACTGGTCAGAGTGGGCTTTGAAGCTCCTTTGTTAGCTTGAGCTGCTGACTGCCGCTATGGGAGCCTTGCGACCTCCAACTCCTCCAACCCAAAGACACTTCTGCCACTGGGGCCCCAGGTCCTGCTCTATCAGTTCTCTTTGGTGGGGGGCTAGGGTTTGGGGTGAGGCAACCTGAGGCAAGACAAGGCAGTAAACATTCTGATTCCCTGTACACTGACGCAGCAGCAGGGGAAGAGCCAGTGGTGCAAGTATTTTTTTTAACAGGTGAATTTTTTGGAAAAAGTCACTCTCCCTACCCCTCAGTATCCTTATCATCAACTTTGGTTTTATCCTTCCAGTCTTTATTATATGCTTGCTTTTACGTAGTTGTAATAATATACACATAAAATATTTTGTATCCTGCTTTTATCATTCAACATTGTACATGTTATAAGCATTTTTCTATATTGTTATATATCTTCACAAAGTTGATTTGTAAAGCTGTGTAATTTGAAGGCCTCCATAGGGTGACTGTACCATAATTTTGATTGATCCCTTGTTGTTGGATTCTTGGTCGGGGGTTGTTTGTTTTGTTTTGTTGGTAATCTTAAAATTTTTAATATAATTTCAGATTTACAGAAAAGTCACAGGAATATCACAAAGAACTCCTATATATCTTTTATCCAGATTTACTGAGTGTTTACATTTTATCCCATTTGCCTTATCTACTTCATGTCGTATTTTCTTAATCATTTGAGAGTAATTTGCACAGATGCCCCATTATGCCCAAAGCGGTATGCATTTCCGTAACAACAGGACATTCTCTTCTAAGAGAAGAAGAGAATTGTTTTAAGTATTATTCAGTATTTTTTTAAGTATTATTGTCAAAATCAGGAAGTTTAACAGTGATTTAATACTGTTATCTAACCCATGATTCATATTTAAATTTTGTCAGTTATCCCAATAATGTCTTTTGTAGCCATTCGTGCAGGATCGTGTGTTACATTTGTAAACGTGTTTCTTTTTTTTTTTTTTTTTTTGAGACGGAGTCTCTCTCTGTCACTCTGGGCTGGCGAGCGTGCAGTGGCCGGATCTCAGCTCACTGCAAGCCTCCCGGTTCACGGCATTCTCCTGCCTCAGCCTCCTGCTGGGACTACAGGCCACTCCCCCGGCTAGTTTTTTTTGTATTTTAGTAGAGACGGGGTTTCACCTGTTAGGCCAGGATGGCCCCTGTATCTCCTGACTATGGATCCGGCCTGCCTCTGGCCTCCCAAAGTGCTGGGATTACAGGCTTGAGCCACCGCGCCCGGCCTTAAACGTGTTTCTTAATACTGCAGATTCCTCAGCCTTCTTTTGTCTTTCATTACCATGACATTTTTGAAGAATACAGACTATTTTGTTGAATGTGCCTCAGTTTGGATTTGTGTGATGGTTCTGCATGGCTAGGTGAGGGTTTTGCATTCTGGGCAGGAACATCACAGAAGCAATGTGTCCTCAGTGCATCATGATCAGCATATAATGTCAGCTGGTCCCATTGATGTTGTTAACTCTGTTCCCCGGTTAGGTTGGTGTCTGCCAGATTGCATTTTAAATTTACGATTTCCCCTTTGTAATTTACAAGTAATTTGTGGGGAGATACTTTGAGATTATTTAAGTATCTCGTTCCTCATTCATGAGTTATATAGTATCAGTTGATCAGTCTTGTCGGAGTTATTACTGTCATGATTGACCAACATGATTTCCTAACTCCGTAATGCCTTGTACATTTATTGGTTGGCATTCTACTATAAAGAAAAACATCCTTTCTCACCATTTATTTTTTCACTTGTTTATCAAGATGGATGCAGGGATTCCTATTTTACTCAGAGTTGCAAGCCATTGCTTTGATTTTATCTTGATTCTCAAATTGTCCCAGATCTATAGCAGCCTCTTGTGTGTTTTTAGCTTGCCCCCATCATGTTTTGAGTACTTTCTTACCTTCTGGCATAACAAGATGTTCCAGGCTAATCTTGAATGTTCCCTGCCCCAGCCCTGGAATCAGCCATTTCTCCAGGGAGTCTTGGTTCCTTATAATGGAGAATGGTATTTATTTATTTTTATTTGATTTGATTATTATTACTATTTTTGAGACAGAGTCTCGCTCTTGTCACCCAGGCTGGATTGCAATGGCACAATCTCAGCTCACTGCAACCTCCACCTACCGGGTTCAAGCAGTTCTCCTCCCTCAGCCTTCCAAGTAGCTGAGATTACAGGTGCCTGCCCCCGCACCTGGCTAATTTTTGCATTTTTGGTAGAAACAGGGTTTTACCATGTTGGCGAGGCAGGTCTTGAACTCCTGACCTCAGGTGATCTGCCCACCTCAGCCTCCCAAAGTGCCGGGATTACAGGTGTGAGCCACCGTACCTGGCCAGAGAATGTTATTTAGAAACCAAGATCTGGGTGCCAAATGTGCTTCTTGTTACTGGAATGTCATTGCCTCTAGGCTCTCACCATACAGTGCAAAGATATATATATAGAGATAGATAGATTTATAGAAACAAGATAGGGTAGAGATACCTGACATAAATAGATATTAAAAATCATGAATTCACACTGATGCTTTGAGTGCGGACCTGTAGGTTTATTCCAGTCTGCCCCCTTTTCCATGTTGTTAACTCTCTCCCCCAGAGAGACAAAGATTTCGGGTTGCTTTGTTAAGTTCCATCTGATGATCATTCTGACTTAAGTCTTATTTTTTTTCTTATTTCCTTGGAATGATGTCTCCTCTGGTTTCAGAACTTCCTCCTCTGCTTCCTGTATCTTGAGGCTGGCGGGGCCAGTTGTCTTTAGGGCTTGTGCATTTTTGTAAAGAGCTTGCACGTGTGGAAATCCAGTAGGCCAGTAGTGGGTTAGGGGTACTGAGCCAGAAGCCTCTACAAGGAATAATAGGAGCACAAAGGAAGAAGGTGGTATTCCAGCTGGGGACCCAGCGGGGAGAACTTTGTGGAGAACCTGATGCTTGAACTGAGTCTAAAAGGTGTAAAAGTGTTTGTTGCTTCTACCTCCCTGTCTGTCTGGCAGTGTGAGGTAGGCGCCTCTAGGGAAATGTGGTTTGGTGTGGGTGAAGTCAGTGAGGCCCATGGAGAAAAATGAGCAGGAGCCACATCACAGGGGTGCCTGATAGGACCAGGGCGGCACTTTCCACATTACCATTGTCGCTTCGTGATCTGGACACACCAGAACGCGGGAGACTGGAGGCAGGAAGAGCAGGCAGGCTCATCCCTACCCTCAGGAGAGCTGAGAAGGGCAGGTACGGTGGGGCCAGAGCTCAGGAGAGTTTCGGAACCACTGAGATCCGGTCCCTGATTTGATGAGAGGCCTGAGGGGAGAGGGAGGTAGCTAGCATGCCCCGCAGCCTTCTGGCTCAGACACTGGGTAGACAGTGAAGCCCTTTGTAACACATGAGGCAATAGGTTTGGGGCAGATGGGAGGGAAGCAGTGGTGGGGGCAGTGAGTGCTGAAGGTGTTTAAGAAGCGGCTCTGGGCCAGGCACAGTGGCTTACGCCTGTATTCCTAGCATTTTGGGAGGCCAAGGTGGGAGGATCACTTGAGCCCAAGAATTTGAGACCAGCCTGGGGAATATAGTGAGACCCTGTCTCTACAAAAATAAAAACAACTAGCTGGGTGTGTGGTGGTGCATGCCTGTAGCCCTAGCTACGCAGGAACATCGCCTGAGCCCAGGAGGTTGAGGCTGCAGTGAGCTACGATTGTGCAACTGCACTCCAGCCTAGGTGACAGAGCAAGATCTTGTCACCAAAAAAAAAAAAAAAAAAAAAAACCGCTCTGGACTGGAAGGGAGGCCAGTTGCTTTAAGTAGGGGAGATAGAGTAAAAGGAGGCTTTGATTTATTTAAAGGTGGGGCAAACTTAAGCATGTTAATAAAATTCAGAGAAGAGAAAGAGAATGACTATCAGAGCCATGTTTGGAAGAAAATGCAGTCCAGAGCACAGGAAGGGGACCTGTGTTCAGAGGGTGCCTCACTGCTGAGGCCACAGGAAAGAATCTGTAGGTGGAGGGGAGGCTGAAGAGGGGAAGTTTCATGCTTGATTATTAAAATTTTCTGAGATAGGAATGTCGTATTTACCTATTTAAGCCAAGTGGTTTAGATAAAAGGTATGGAGACAAGTCGACATTTCCCTGCTTTCCCCTTGGCTAGTTCAGCATTTGGGCTCCAGAGTGCTGAAGATGAGGACTGGACTTCGAGCTGGTGTGATCCCAGTATTCGCTGTCAGTAATCAGTGACAGAATAAATGAGAGAAATGGGAATAAGACAGAATTGTCGCTTATACAAAAATGCTAGCAACTGTTAGCTCTTCCCAGAAGATTTTCATTCTGAATGCTTCTGAAGCTGAGAACCCTAAAAAAAAAAAAAAGTATTTGAAGCAACTCAAGTTTTAAAAAAGGAGAGGAACTCATGGAAATCTCAGGATGGGGCCAAGATGTGGCTGGAGAGTGCGTGGTGCTGGAGGGCATGTCCTTTGCTGAGCACACTCAGGGCCCACGGGAAGCCCATAGACTTCAGGGACGTGAAGGCCCAAGGTGGTGGGATTTTCCCCAGCAGTACTTGGCAGCCTAGCGGGAAGGGGAGGGCGGGAGAAGATGATGGGGATCCCCGGCTCCAAGCATAGGAGGACACATCTGTGCTACAGCGTGCACATGCCTGGATATACACTCTGTCTTTGGAGACGCTGGCTAAGATTCTCTGTTCCGTGTTTGGACGGGGTCATGCCTGATCTGAGATAAATGGACAAGAACAACTGAACCTGTCTTCTGGTGCACGTGTCACCTGCCGATACGGCATCTTGTGATAAAGTTGGGTGATGTACAGTCTCCACCAAATGGTAAACTCTGGGGTCTTATGCCTTTATAACTTCATGGCCCCGGCAAAGGTTCAGGCTCAGAACAGGTATCAAATAGATAACTGTCAAATGATGGTTCCCTAGTCACAGGCTCTGCCACCTGGCATTCATACTGTCTGTGAGAGGACCCAGGTCACCCTTCCCTCTTTATCTCCCAGTGCCGACACCTCATGGAAACTGGTTGCAAATGTGCTACTTCTCAGTTCTGTGTGGCCCGAGGAGGCTGGGTTAATGCTGGGCTTGGTACCTTAAGCACCCTTTCTCCCTTCCCCATCTTCAGTCTCAGAATTACACCTGGCTGAAGCAGGCATTTTCCAATGCCCTAGATGAGAGTATAGGTGTAAGGAGATGGGGCGCATTTGCCTGTGTGTCAGAGCATTCACCGAGGATCCTCACAGGCGCTTCTAGAAACCAAATCCTTGAAGATGACTAACCAGAAATGCCCATCATAGCACTGTTTACAGTTGCAAAAACCGAAGCCAATTAAAATGTCCATCAGGAGGGGATTAAATGAATTATGGTACAGTTACACCGTTGAATATTTTACAGCCATTGAAGATGATATATAGCTCTATTCATTGACAAGGAAAACTCATTTTTGAGTGAAAAAAGCAGGTTATAGAATTGCATGATATTCACATTTATATAAAACTTTATGGGAAGGATGTTGATTGAATTGTTAATAAATATGGTCACCTCTAGAGATGGAAGTTTGCATTACCTTTAATTTTTAATACCATTTTGTATTGCTTAAAATTTCTATGTATTATCGTTAAAATGAGAAAAATCAAATAAAGCTATTTTCATTATGGGAAAACAATCCAGTGCATCCTTTGAGGCCCGCGTGACATACCTCTTCTTCCGGCAGCTTCCCCTGACCCGCCCCTCTGCCCTACCCTGACTGGCGGTGGGCCCCGTGTCCGTCGTCCTCTTCAGCCTCTGGTTTTCCTCTCCTGTGTGGTGTCAGCTCTGAGGCGGTCTCCCTGGGGTCCTGGACTGCACTGTCTCTGCCCATCCCGGTGTCCTCCTCCACCTGCAGAGGAGCCTCCGGGGCAATGGTGGCTCCTCAGCTCAAGATCATTGCCGTAGAAGCCTGTGGGCCACTGAGGCCAGATCTGGGAATTTTTCAAGAGATCCAGAAATCTGGCCTAATTTGAGGTTTAATAGGCCTCACCATGGTTGGTAAGACTGGTGCTCAGTGCCCTGGGGAAGCCTGCAGGCCCCACAAGGCTTGCCCCAGACAGGCCTTTCACTCCTTTGGCCCTTGTCTGTTGTGGAAATGCTCCTCTGGCTCTGATGACCAGACCTCGGGTTTTCACCCACCCAAGGCTGCTCAGAGGAAGCCAGCTGCTCGCCCTCCACAGGATGCTCTTTGTCTGGGTCCAGAAAAGAAACAGAAAAACCCTGTCCAATCCGAGACAGGACCTTTCCATAAAGAGATCTGACTGTTTCCAAATGACTGCCCCCTCGGGGCTTCAGAGCTCGCTGCTTCCTCTTCCATTATGAGCGGCAGTGGCAATGGCCACAAGGGCCCAACCCGCAGGTTTCCCCTTAGGGGAGCACCAGCAGCCTCTCAAGAAAAATAGACGAGGCTCCTGCGGCCAGAAGCATGTTCCAGAGCAGGAGACAGACTGCCCATGACCGCCCCTTCTCACTCTCGGGCCTAATTATTAACTATAGTAAGAACTGCCTCTGGGTCCTGAGATAGCTCAGATCCAGTGCTGTCACCCTGCAGGGTATACTCATGACCCACACTAAGGACAGGTTCAGGGAGCTGAAGCAGCTGGCCCAGGTCACACCCCGGAGCTAAGACGAACTCAAGCTCTTCTCATGGCCTCTCTGCCACACCCTATCCCACACAGTCTAGGTATCTAGATGGGGACAGACAAGAGGAACCTGGAAATCACCCCCTGTTTGGGGGTACTTGTTCTTAGATTTTTGAGACAGAGTCTCACTCTGTCTTCCAGGCTGGAGTGCAGTGGTGCATCTCAGCCTACTGTAAGCCTGGCCCCAGGCTTACGCCCATCTGCCTCTTAGCTTCCCGGTAGCTGGGACTAAGGTGGCACCCGCCACCACGCCCAGCTAATTTTTATATTTTTAGTAGAGACAGGGTTTCACTGTGCTAGCCAGGATAGTCCCTGATCTCCGACCTCAAGGATTCACCCGACTTGGCCTCCCAAAGCAAGCTGGGATTATGGGTGTGTGAGCCACCACACCGCCCTCAACCTGCTAAGTTTTGAGACGGAGTCTCAAGGCTGTCAGCCCCAGGCTGGAGTGCAGGGCTGACCTCGCCCACTGCAAGCTCCGGGCCCCGGGTCTGTTTCTACCCTTCCCTGCCTCAGCCTCCTGGGAGTAGGCTGGGACTACAGGCTTCTACCACCCCACTCCGCTAATTTTGTATTTTAGCAGAGACTGGCTCTACTCGTGGTCTCGGGACCTGGACCTTGGGGTGATCCGGGCCTACCGCCTCCCCAAAAGGATTACAGGCGTGATGCCTGCCCAAACTCCAAGTTTTTTTGTTGTTGTTTTGTTTTGTTTTGTTTTGTTTTTGTTTTGAGGCAGAGTTTTGCTCTTGTTGCCCAGGCTGGAGTGCAATGGCACAATCTCAGCTCACTGCAACCTCCGCCTCCTGGGTTCAAGCGATTCTCCTGACTCAGCCTCCCGAGTAGCTGAGATTACAGGCACATGCCACCATGCCTGGCAAATTTTGTATTTTTATAGAGACGGGGGTTTCTCTATTTTGGCCAGGCTGGTCTCGAACTCCCCACTTCAGGTGATCTGCCCACCTCAGCCTCCCAAAGTGCCGGGATTACAGGCATGAGCCACCATACCCGGCCCTAGGTTGTTTTCTTAAAGACCTGAAGGCATCCACACAGTAGGCCTGTTAAGGACAAGTCCCATTTGTGTACACACCTGAGCTGGTAAGCATTGGAGCTTTTCTGACACCTGTGAGACACTCTTTTCCCCAGATGGGCAGGGGTTGCCCAGTGGAGTAGTAGCAGAGGCTGGAAGACAGAAGCAGCTTTGGTGAGTAGCTGGGGAGCTTAATGGCAGACATGAAAAACTCCACTTGCTGAGAGGCCACCGGCAGCACCCTGGGGACGGCTAGCATATGAGGCAGGGCCGCCTCCCTTCCAGACCTCGAGGCCTGGAGTTCCTGCCCCTCCTGGCTTCTGCCTGCTGTCCCCAGTTCTTGGTCCCTCAGCTGTCTTCACAATGAGCCCCTATTACTTGAGGGACCCGAGTATGTCTTTGTTTCTTGAACCGCAGTGCTTGGCACACCAGAGGGCCCGCTTGGTTGATTGGCTGACAGGGCTCTGAAAGGCGCTGGGAGTTGCTGTATCGCCACACGCAGCCTGGAGAGCTGTGCCATCAAAGTGCTGGGGTGGCCTCTGCCAGCTCTCCCTGTGCCAGACCTGAGTCGTGTTGTCTGAAGCAGCTGAGCTGCTGCTGTCCTATCTGGGCAGGGGATAGGAGACTTCTAGAAGTGACATTGCTGGCTGGAGTCCCGGGTCTGGGGCCTGCCTGTCCTGGGCCAAGCTTTGCTCTAAGGACTTGGACGAGACATGCTTGTCAGAGGTGCCGTCTAACACAGCCGCTTCCAGTACCCCACCCCCCTCACGCCTCGCTTCCCCCTGTTGACAGAAATGAAGACTTTTGACTAACTCAGTAACAATGCTTTTTAGTAGCACTCTTTTTAAAGGACACGTTACACCAAAATCTAATAAACATAATGATGTTTTTAAATGTTCTATTTTATTATTTTGTAGCAGGACGAGCCGCAGACAAAACTCCTCAGACACCGAAATGAAGGAAGGGGTTTATTCGGCTGGGGGCATCGGAAAGACTCTTGTCTCAAGAGCCGAACTCCCCGAGTGAGCAATTCCTGTCCCTTTTAAGGGCTCACAACTCTAAGGGGGTGCGTGTGAGAGGGTCGTGATCGATTGAGCAAGCAGGGGGTACATGACGGGGGGCTGCATGCACCGGTAATTAGATCGGAACAAAACAGGGATTTTCACAGTGCGTTTCTATACAGTGTCTGTAATCTATAGATAACGGAACCGATTAGGTCAGGGGTCGATCTTGAACTGCCAGGCCCAGGGTGCGGCGCCGGGCTGTCTGCCTGTGGATTTCATTTCTGCCTTTTAGTTTTTACTTCTTCTTTCTTTGGAGGCAGAAATTGGGCATAAGACAATATGAGGGGTGGTCTCCTCCCTTAATTTCAATTTATAAAATGTACTTATTAACAAGGTGATCAGTAGGAACTCTGAGGCTGTTCTGATGAACAGCAGAGTTGGTGATTTATATCAACCTCTGCTTCCAGTTTATTTCTTTACTATTTTTGGTTGCACAATATGGAGGAAATCAGAAAAATCCTTATTGCAGTGTTAGTAGTTGAAATTGTTAATTTTTTTTTTATGCTGACCTTGCCGTCTCAGGGTACGGAAGAAATAGGAGAATCTGCTTTTGTTGTCAGTGAGTCAGTATCCATCAGGATGAACCATGTCATTGGTAAGACCCTGCCGTTTTTTGCCTACGAAAACAGCAAATTCACATAATTCAGTCAATAATAGCTAACATCTCTCTGCTGTGTGCTGGGCCCCATGCCAAACGCTGTGGAAGCTGCTGTCATTTAATCCACACACCACTCTTGTGTGAGGACCCTGGATAAGGACAGATAAGAACCCTGCGCCTCAGGGGGGTTTGTCCAAGGTGATACTGGTGACCTGAGCTGGGCTGGGGTGGAGCAGGCAAGGTCCACCGTGGCTCAGACAGCCCCCAGTGGCTGGGCCCCTCCTGGCCAGTCCACCTCTCCGCTGCCACCCGCCTAGCCCGGGCCCAGAGAAGAATCCCGCCTCTGTACCCCGTGGCGCCCACAAGCTCGTGGTCCAGGGGCTGTTTGTTTTCCTAACGAGGTTAACCAAACCTCCCGAGCAGCCTCTGTGGCGCAGCAGAAGCCTTGCCGGTGAAAGGGGGCTTTGTGTGACTGCAGTGGGAGCCAGGGCCTGAGCTAAGGCAGGGGCTGTGGGCCAGCCTACCCGTGTGCAGGAATGGGGCGAGTCGGGGGACATCTTCACTCCCCAGCCCTTCCTGCCCTCTGCTCAGGCCTTGGTTCTATTTCCAAGTGGTAAACTGCCAGCTCCATGCCTGCATAGAGGAGTGAGTGGATCCCGGCCCCCGGCGGGGCTGCTGCAGCCCTCAGGAGACCGGTGCTTGCTTAGTGTGATCTCCAACCAGGAGCTTCAGCGCCACCAGGGAGCTTGTTGAAGATGACCGCTTCAGGCTCCACCCCAGCCCAGGAATTAGAAAATCCGGGGCCAGGGCACTCAAATCTGAGATGTCATAGCCCTACAGGTGGTGAAGATTGCTAAAGTCTGATAACTACTATAATCTAATATGGAAATACAATCCATGTGCTAGATCGTGGTGGAGAAAAGACAAAAGCTTGTATCGTAAAACAGCTCATTCTAAAAACAGAAGTTACTTTGAGGTCTGCACACCCGTCACATAGAGTCTGGAATATGCTGTTCATATGCTGAGCTGGCCAGCGCTGAAAGTGTACAGAAAGCAAACTTTCTTTGATTGTAATAACTGCTATGGTATTTACATCATGTCATGTGTTCCTCTTTATAGGAAAATATTTGGCCGGGCACGGTGGCTCACACCTATAATCCCAGCACTTTGGGAGGCCCAGGCAGGAGGATCAGTTGAGCCCAGGACTTGGAGACTAGCTTGGACAGCATTGTGAGACCCTGTCTCTACAAAACAAAACAAAACAAAACAAAAATTAGCCAGGCTTAATAGTGCATACCTGTAGTCCCAGCTACTCGGGAGGCTGAGCGCTTGAGCCTGGCATGTCAAGACTGTAGTGAGCCACGATTGTGCCACTGCACTCCAGCCTCAAAAAAAGAGTGAGACCCTGTCTCAATAAATGAATACATCATTGATTTTTAAAAATTGGAAAACATTCTCCAGACCTTGTTTTATCTCCCCAAAGACATCTGAAATGCCTCCGTGTCAAGGATCTTGTTTTTCTTCGTTTGTACCTGCACTCTTGTGCCGTGGAACACTGTGCAATTAGGAGCTGCAGGTTCACTGTCACATGTTTGACAAGTCAGCTGCATGGAATCTCTTTCCACAACTGGTGATGAAAATCCACTCATCTGAGGCTTCCTGGAACACCTGAAAATTAAGTGAATGGATAAAGTAGACAACGATCTGCCAAGAGAGAAGAGAGGAGAGGTGTGTTTAACTCTGGAGGTGGGAAAAAGATTCTTGTTGTCCCATCTTGCAGGCAGCCTTTAACCCTTCAGCAGCCCCTGCTCCTTCCCCTCCCTAGTTTTTTCTCAACATACCCCTACTGCCCATTCATTCATACAGTCTTTCAGTCACAAATATTCACATAGTCTTTCAACCCAAATGTTTTTGAGACACACAGTAACCAAACAGTAATTGCAGACTGTAATAAGTGCATAGAAAGGGTCATATGATAGGAGTCAAGAAGGAAGCCTTGGTCAGGTGCGGTGGCTCACGCCTGTTATCCCAACACTTCAGGAGGTCAAGGTGGGTGGATAGCTTTAGCCCAGTTCGAGACCAGCCTGGCCAACATGGCCAAACTCCGTCTCTACAAAAATTAGCTGGGTGTGGTGGTGCGCACCTGTAGTCCCAGTTACTCAGGAGGCTGAGGTGGGAAAATCACCTAAGCTGCAGTGAGCCCCTTGATTGTATCACTGCACTCCAGCCTGGGCGACTGGAGTGAGGCCCTGTCTAAAAAAAAAAAAGTCTTTTTGAGTTGAGTTTTAGGCTAAGAATTGGAGGATGAGTCCAATCCTTGAAGAGTCAAGGAAGAGTGTCCCCAGGTGGAGCAAACAGCCTAATGCAAAGGCCCTGAGGCAGGAAAGAGCTTGTCAGGTTGGAAGAGCCTGGTGCATGATGGGGAGAGGAGAGGAATGAGGTGGAAGATGGAGACTGGGCTGGGTGGTTTACAGCTTTGTGGATTGCACAGGGAGAGTGGGTTTTATTCTAAGTGCAGTGGGAAACATTGGAAGGTTTTAAGCACATGCCTTGATAACAGTTTGTGCTGTAGGGTAGAGAATGGACGTTCTATTGGGGATGAAGGCAGGAAAAAATGGAGACCCAGAGACAGAGGGGCAGACAGTCATTAGGATGGGGACCAAGAAATCTGAGGATCCCAGGAGAGGCCTCCCTGGACAGCGGCAGTTGGGGAGGCCCTGTAGGCCAGGGAAAGCTGGGTGCCTGAATGATGGGGCCCTAGGGAGGAAATGAAAGCACAGCACTTCTCCTCACTCTGGGCTGCTTTTCTTCTAGAGGACCCCACTAGAATCTGGGAAGTTTCAGCTTCCTGATTCTGTGGTCCTTGTGTGATGCAATTTGGAAAAAGAGAGTGTGGTACATGGTATTGGTGAGATCTGTTTGCCCCATTTTGGAGTCGTCATCTCAGCCCTTTTCTGGGGACAGGGCTGGGGATGGAGGTTTTTGCTCCAGCTCAGAGGCATCTCTGCAGGAGCAGGGGAGGGGTGAGTCCCCTCAACCCCAGCCCTGAAGACAGGCACTCTGCTTCCTCCTGCCCACCGCAAGACCTCCCACTACGTATGAGCTTTGGAAGGCAGGGCCTCCCCTCTTCGCATGTCACCGGGCCTTTGTAGGGGAAGTCAGTGGAGTAGAAGACCTGCCATGCTGCTGCTGATGATAACTCTCCCGACAGCTGGAGGGCGCAGGGCTGAGAGGTGGGAACAGAGGCCCTTTCCAGCACATGGCCTGAAAAGAGTTCTGGATCAAAATCCTGTCACATATCCAGGAAGAACCTGCCCAGAGGGGTGGACAAGAGCAACCCGGTGCCATCCCCCAGAGTCCTCTTCCCGTCCACTGCCCTGTGCCCACTAATCCTAGTCATCCAGGACAAGCCCACAGTCAAGCTGCTACTCAATGCTTCTGTTAAGGGCCTAACACGAATCATCTCACTTTTTTTTAGACAGAGTCTTGCTGTCGCCCAGTCTGGAGTGCAATGGCTTGATCTCGTCTCACTGCAGCCTCTGCCTCTCAGGTTCAAGCGATTCTCCCGCCTCAGCCTCCTGAGTAGCTGGGATTACAGGCATGTGCCACCACACCCGGCTGATTTTTGTATTTTTAGTAGAGACAGGGTTTCACCATGTTGGTCAGGCTGGTCTCGAACTCCTGACCTCAGGTGATCCGCCTGCCTTGGCCTCCCAAAGTGCTGGCATTACAGGCGTGAGCCACTGTGCCCCGCCAAATCATCTCACTTTATACACTCGCCTGAAGGAGTCACGTTATCCCTATTTTGCAGATGAGCAAAGGTCTACAGAGCTCCTGAAATCCAGGCTTTCTGACCCCCAAATCGGAGCTTAGGTCCCTAAACTGCCTCTTCCCCACAAACAGCCTGGAGACCCTTAGGGTTGGAAGATAGGAGTGAATGGATGGATGAAAACAATGAATGAATGTGTGGGGGGCGGGGGGCGTGGGGGTGTGCTGTGGATGCTGGAGAAGGGGGCATCAAAGCTGGATTGGGTTCAAGCCTTGCTCAGGTGTGGCCTCAGCCGGGGACTCCATATCACAATCCCAGGGAGCAGGCTTAAAGGAGGGAAAGGCTTGGGAAGGGACTGAGGAACACAATACAGGTCCCTGGTTGGCCCCAGGACCGGCGCTGAGGCCCGGGTCCCACCTCCGGCCACGCCAGGAGCCACAGGCCGGTCCTTAGTTCATAGCAGGCGCTTAACTCAGGATGGGTGACATTTTTGCTCCCCAGTTCCTGGCATCAGTGAGGGCTCCGTCAATGTTTGACAAACGGGTGACTCCACTGCCCCGCGCTGCGGGCGCACTAGACCTGGGGGGCGGCGTCCGGGTCCCTCTTAATCTTCTAGGCTCAGGACCCGCCGCGCAAGGGAACGCCCGGGGCGGGGTCGCCTGGGGGCGGGGCCTGGGGTGGGGCCTGCGGGCCGAGGGGGCGGGGCCGGCCGCGCCGGGGTCCTCCGTCAGCTCCCGGAGAGTTAGGGCTCCGAGCCGAGCGCCCGGAGCGGCCGGGGCCGGGGCGCGGATGCTGGAAGTTCACATCCCGTCGGTGGGGCCTGAGGCCGAGGGGCCCAGGCAGAGCCCGGAGAAAGGCCACATGGTGAGCGCGGACCCTGGATGGGGAGGGGCGCCGGTACCCGCAGGATTTGCCCGCACTGCACTCAGTGGGGACCCGGAGCCCGGGCCCAGGTGAACAAACGCTGCGGGCTGGACCGTCGGGGGAAACCTTGTCAAGGGTTTGGGGGCCGCTTGGATTTGCCAGCCTCGTGGACCGTGGTTCGAGCTCTTGAGGGACCCCAGGGCGCCGAGGGGAGGGTCCGCCAGCCCGTTCTTCCAGGTGTGCGGGAGCGAAGCGTCCCCGAGGAGCCGCGGTGCCGCAAGGCCGCTTTGTGCCTTTGAGCGCGGGAGGGTGGGCGCGTCGCCGGGCGCAGGTTCTACTGTGTCCTCCCGCGGGGCCTCACGCGTACCCCCGCTGCCCGCCCGCGCCGCCAGGTGTTCCAAGTGGAGGTGCTGTGCAGCGGGCGCAGACACACGGTGCCGAGGCGCTACAGCGAGTTCCACGCGCTGCACAAGCGGGTGAGGCGGCGGCGACCTCCCACCGGCCCCGGACCCGGCCCCGGCCCAGCCTCCGTCCAGCCCCTGCCCAGGCCCTGTGAGGCCGGCGGGCGAGCTCCAGCCCCAGCCTCCGCCACCCCTATTACTGCCTCAGTCCCTGCGAGGCCGGTCAGCCCCCGGGCGTCTGTGGGTGGGTTGGAGCCTTCCTCGCCCTCCGCCTGTCCACCACTCACCAGGGTCTGTCCCAGGGTACAGCCCGAAGGCGGGGGCGCGGGAGGGTTTCCGGCTCGGGCGAAGAGGGCTTGAGGGCTCAGTCGGGATGCTGTGATTGCACGCGGTAAACCTCCAGTAGATCAAGAAGCTGTACAAAGTGCCCGACTTCCCCTCGAAACGCCTGCCCAACTGGAGGACCAGAGGGTTGGAACAGCGCCGGCAGGGCTTGGAGGCCTACATCCAGGTATGCGAGGGCACACTTGGTTGCCCCCCAGCCTGCTGTGCCAGGGGTGTGGCCCAGACAGAGAGGTGTGAGGGCATGGCAGGGAGTGAACCCACGACTTGGGGTTGTTATTCACCACCTCAAGCATCAATCTTCTGAAGAGTAATATAAGTCCAAACACCCACCTCTGGACTGTTGAAAGGACTGAATGAGGTAATGGACACAGGTAGTCCCAGCTCCATGAAAGCCAGGTCCTGTCCCCTCCAGGGTGAGGTCCTGTGCTGCCCTCCTGATGGGATGTAGGGTGAGGGTCCTTCCCCCAACAGCGAAGTTATGCCACATCATGGGGTACAACCTGTGCACACAGGGCCCAGCGCTCAGAAGGGCCCTGAGCCTGGTTCAATGCTCTGCTGTCATTGTCTTGAAATTCTTTTTTTGGAACAAAGAGCCCTGCGTTTTCATTGGCACTGTGCTATGCAAATTAGTAGCTGGGTCCGATTGCAAGTCTCCTCTGTCCTCTCCAGGGCATCCTGTACCTGAACCAGGAGGTGCCCAAGGAGTTACTGGAATTCCTGAGACTTCGGCACTTCCCCACAGATCCCAAGGCTAGCAACTGGGGGTAAGGGGGGCCGGTGGCGGGGGCCAGGGGCTGTCGGCAGTGAACAGGTGAGGAAAGGTGTTGGAGGGCAAGCCCTTTCGTCTCACATCTGCCGGGATCCAGCTTGACATGACCACCGTCACCAGCCTTCTTGACCTGGGCGGAGGGGCTTTTCTTTGGACAGCCTTGGTTACCCCAGCCACCTCCGGAACTGGGGCTTGTTACAAATAGAAGCAGTGGTCCCCTGGGAGGCGCAGTTCTGGGCTCTGGTGTCTCCACCCCTTCCTCACGCTCCCCGGGCATCCCCAGGCAGCTTACAGTGTTTCTCTTCTCTTCAGCGCCCTGGGGGAGTTCCTGCCTGGCGAGAGCAGGCAAGTCAAAGCCCTAGCCCGCGCCTGGCCCCTGCCGCCCCCTAGTGGCCATATGCTAGGAGGCGGGCCTGCTCCCTGGGCCTGTCTGGCCTGGGCCCTGAAGTCTGTTTTCCCTTTGGTGCCTCCTGAGCCCATTTCCCCCTCATCTTTTCCTTCATGGGTCCCTGGTGATCTCAGCCCCGTCTCCACCCCACTGTGGGATTCTGCCCTGCCTCCTGCACCCATGGTTCATGACCCTCTTTCCTCCCAGCTCCCAGCAGCACCAGCGGCCTGTCCTGAGCTTCCATATGGATCCCTATGTTTGCACCCCCTCCCCAGGTGAGGAGGTGCCTAGATACCGGGCTACAGGGGTAGGGTATGGGCTTGGCATTTCTCAGCTCCTGGGACCGTCAGGCAGCATCACCTTCCTGCTGCCCACCTCTGGAGCCACTACCTCCTGCTCCTGTTCCCTGGAGCCTGCTTTGTAGACACAAGGAAAACAAGTTTGGCTTCCCTGGTCTCCATTTCCTCAGCAACCTGACTTCTTTACCAAGCTAATATGAACAGAATGTGACCTGGGAATGCTGAGGCTTCATTTGGGGTGGACAGCTGCTGTCTGCTACCTTGGCAAGGGCTCCTACTCCCAAGTGGGGGCTGAGCCCATGAGCAGGAGCTCAAGGAGCTGCAGGCCTGAGGCCAGATCTGTTTAATTCTATCCCACAGAGCTGCTGCCCAACGTGGTGGTGAATGGTGTGCTCCAGGGCCTCTACAGCTTCAGCATCAGCCCAGATAAAGCCCAGCCAAAGGCGGCCTGTCACCCTGCTCCTCTGCCACCGATGCCCTGATCAGTCCAGAGGCCTTTGGCTGCCTCCTAAGAAAGTCATGTGCCTCTGTCCTATGAACTCCATATAAGGCTAGGTCCTCCCTTGGCCTGGACCCAGGACTTAACTACCCAGTGTCCAGTTGTGCTACATTCCCACTCAAGGCTCAGAACTTGGCTTGCATTGGTAGCTGGAGGTAGTAGAATCTGCATGCTCTTAGAGCCCAAGAACCAAGGCAGGGTCAAGAAGATAAGTAATAAAAGAAGAAGTCAGCCAGGCGCAGTGGCTCACGCCGGTAATCCCAGCACTTTGGGGGCCAAGGTGGGTGGATCACCTGAGGTCAGGAGTTCGAGACCAGCCTGACCACCATGGAGAAACCCCGTCTCTACTAAAAATACAAGATTAGCCAGGCATTGTGGTGGTGCATGCCTATAATCCCAGCTACTCAGGAGGCTGAGGCAGGAGAATCGCTTGAACCCAGCAGGCAGAAGTCGTGGTGAGCCGAGATTGCGCCACTGCACTCCAGCCTGGACGACAAGAGCGAAACTCTGTCTCAAAAAATAAATAAATAAATAATAAAGGAAGAAGTCAGCTGGGTCCAGAGGCTCATGCCAGTAATCCCAACACTTTGGGAGGCCAACGCAGGAGGATGCTTGAGTCTGGAAGTTTCAGACAAGCCTGCACAACATAGTGAGACCTGTCTCTATGAAAAAAAAAAAAAGTCAATTTAGAGGTAGGCTATGAAAAAGTACAGGTATATTCCTTAACATAGACTGGAGGGTGGTGGCAAGGGGAGCAAACGTGGAGGCCCAGTAGCTGGCAAAGTTTAGAAGCAGGGGGCAAAAGCTCCTGCCTGACTTTTCCTGGGTAGCTCCTGGGTCAAAGTTTCAGGCAGGATCCCAGGGAAGGGGCAGGCACAGCAGAGTCGCAGGCATGTTGGGATGTAGGCCTAGGGGAAGCGCTGCAGGCTCAAGAACCAGGCCCACACATTATATATATATATAAAAAAACCCACATTTTTTTTTATTTGTCAGTGTTGGTAGGAGTCTGTTACAAAACTGAGTCCATGGGCCTGTGGAATGTGAGGGGAATGGGTCCGCTCCACCAGATGCCAGCACTGGGGCCAGTGCAGCTCAGGGCCCTGTGGCAGACTACAGGGCCTGCACAGACGGTCACTCAAAGAAAGAGGTCCCTGGGTCCTACTCCTTGGCGATGGCAAAGGGCTTCTCCACCTCGATCTTGCCGCAGTCTGCGATGATCACATCCTTCAGGGGTTTATCCCGGCTGTCTGTCTTGGTGCTCTCCACCTTCCGCACCACCTCCTGGAAAAGAAAGGTGGAAGTAGGAGGGCACGGTGGGTCAGGAGGTCCACCGCTCAGGAGAAAGACCCCAGCATATGACTCAGGAGGGCTGAGACCCACAAGTCATCAACAGCACACAAAACTGGAGGCACCAAAATTCTAACGGACTCCTGGCCAGAGCAGAGAGAATGCAGAGTTGACAAGGGGATGCAGGAATTTTATTCCTTTGAAGACCCAGGTTTGGCCAAGGGCAAGGAGGAGGAAGAGGGTGAGCAGGAAATGTGGCTTCTCAGGGACATTGTGTTCAGCCGCACTCTGTACACCTCAGGAGTGGGACCAGCACATCCCTGGGTGAATGAGGGGAGGGAGGCTCCGGCAGTTGTGCAGCCTTAACAAGGCTTCCTGGCTGGGCTCTGAGGGGGCTGGAAGAATGTAGAACGTTGGAGGCATGGAGGTACAGGGTTTATTCTGGACAGGAGCACTGGGCCGCATCTGTGGGTTAGGTCCTTTTGGGAAAGGGATGGACACATGGAGCTCCTGCCCTGGGGTCTGTGTTGAATCCCCAGTGAGGACAGCCCAGTAGTAGCCCTTGCTTCTAGAACTCACCATGCCCTCTAGCACTTTGCCAAACACCACATGCTTGCCATCTAGCCAGGCCGTCTTGACTGTTGTGATGAAGAACTGGGAGCCGTTGGTGTCTTTGCCTGCATTGGCCATGCTCACCCAGCCGGGCCCGTAGTGCTTCAGCTTGAAGTTCTCATCGGGGAAGCGCTCACCATAGATGCTCTTTCCTGGGAAAAAAGAGCAGGTCGGGGGCACTGGATTGGGCCAAACCAAGCAGACATTCGGGGCCAGGACTGATGGGGCTTAACCTGTCCTCTGTGCCAGGCTGGGCTTGAGTGGAGTACAAGGACATAAAAGCTGCACCTTTGCTATCTTCTGGACTCAGAGCCAAGCCACGCTGACTGAGGCCAAGTGGGGCATCAGGCCAGGCTGATGTGGTGGACAGCTCACAGAAGGATCACTTCGAGAGGATAGTTTTGTGGCTTTTAAATAAAGTGCATGTTATCAGCTTCCCTTGGCTATGTGGCCCAGGCCTGCCGCGGAGGGACTTTGGTGGAGGGAGGTGCTGTGCAGGATGCAGGGGCGTCAACAGGGTTGGAACTCTCCAGAAAAGAAGGACTGCTGTGGCTGACCAGCCTGTTTTCCTATGAGCACAAAAGACACAGGCATAGCTGCAAAGGAGAAAGCAGCCAGAGATGGGTGGGGAGGGGCAGAAAAGAGGGGCTGCCCCTGGGGTTCTGAAGAGTCAAAGC